>NW_027526295.1:37260258-38706782 GCF_048455015.1 Haemaphysalis longicornis
AAACCCGCAACCGGTTATGTGCGCGTGGTTAGAAGTGAAAGAGCGTCGAAAATGTCGCTGTCAAACCTCTTTCCGCTGAATAAGTACACATCAGTGTTACAAGCGGGCAAGTTGCTCTTCATCCTTCATGGATTCGCAGTTACTCGACGAGCTGGAACCTGAGGTGGCAACGGCGGCAGCAGCGGCATTGCGTAGTTCTGTCCATTCGCGCTTCTGTTCAGCCAGACCATGCTCAAATGTCCACTGCTCCTCCTACGAGCAAACGACACGCGTCCGGCTCATTGCGAGTTAGAACCTGGAAGTCCTCGAGCTTTATTCTAGCCGAAATACATGTCCCTCTACGTTTCCCTCCCCCGTTTTACGCATATTACTGTCTGTCCTCACACTAATGCAGGCCCAAACCGCTGGATTACGGACGACAGCGGATAGGGCGCTTTGAGCATTGAGACTTCCGTGTTTAAATCTCCCACTAGCACAACAGGCAGATTGTCGGTATCGGCATGAATCCGGGTAGCTTATGGGGCCTTCCTGTGCAGACATAAACCGGCAGGAGGTGAGGGGGGGATAGTCAGGAGTGACATCCCACAACTAAAATGTCACTCGGAAAGCCCTTCAAGCTGACGAATAATTCTGGGCTCACTCTGGCGCTCCAACCAGCCAAGGTGCTCTTCAAATGGGCAAGATTGGAGCTACTCGGCGATGAGGAATTTGAGGCGGCAACGGCGGCGGCTGCATGCTCGGCAGCGGCTTCTTTTTGTCGTGTATACGCCTATACGCCCTTGGGTTGACTCTCCGCAGTCATCTCATAAAGGCGCTACCACCGTTGCCAGCCCATTGCGCTACATACGAAATAGGCATCAGTGGTGTCGAGGGGAATAAAATTTGTAATGGAGGGGTCGGCGGTGGTGAGAAGGGGCCCCGTAGCGGCCCTGAGTATCTCGCATTCACTACTGCTTCGCAGTAATTCTTAAAGGGGGTGATTACAAGAGCATTTATTTACTTGAAAATATGACCACTCATGTTCCAGGAAAAACCTCTTTCAGGGCCCAGTTAAATGACAAAAAACGGTTTCGTTATCTTTTCGAGCTTTCCCCCCCCCCCTTCCCTCACCCAGCGAGCAAGAGTGGCCGGCTTTTAAGTTCGGTACACAACTTTTTGTAAAAAAACAAGTGTGGAATTTCAAGTGTGGAATTTCTAGAGCAGGTTTACCGAAAAGTCCGGTATTTGGATGGTATGTTTAAAAAAAGTATTTTGTTGTCATTACGCGTCAAATGCTAACGTGGTTTGAACAATTAATTAAAAGCACGAGATCGTCGTCGTTGAACTAGTGTGCTGTTAAAGCAAACATGTTGTCCAACTTTTGCAATTACTTCTGTGGGCTTACAGTGGCACCACTGGGTCCTCTAAATAGCGAAGATTTGTATGAGACTTTGGATCAGGTTTCAAGGGAGAAAGCTTCTCGTTTTAACCGTCCTTTTTTTTCAATTCGGGTGCGCTGAGTGCGGCCTCATCATCATCCTATTTACTTTGCGTGATGTTCTTCTCGGTGTTCTGATCTGCGCTGTTGCATTGTAAGAATTGCGTTGGTCGGACAAAGCCGGAGCCCTATTGTGTTGAGGTAATAGGCAGGCTAGTTTGCCATGACTTTAATACTTTGTAGTGTTTATATGAACTGCGCAGGCATTATTGATCTCAACTATCCAGCTAGATGCTGTATTAGGCTTTACCAAGTGTCTCAAGCACGCGTTTCCACGTCGAACACCATAACGCAATCTCCAATTGCCTTTTTAATGAGCTAGAAGAGAGAATCGGACATCGCGAGCTTCAGTGCATGAGCTGGAGCCCAAGGTTCCATCTCATGGTCATTCAAAAAAGATTTGGGAAACAGTAAATATAATAACGGGCCCCAAGAAAAGCACGCAGTCGCATGTTGCTCGCTTGAACGGTAGACTGGTAGAATCAGCTGAAATGACAATCGCAATGAATAGGGATTTCATCAAAGCAGGGGCTTACATTTCGGAGGTCGATGAAGATAAAAGTAGGGCTATACTGGAACAGTCACAACTTTCAAACTCTATCTTGTTAAGTCCGACAGACGCGAGTGAAGTGCAAACTTTTATTCTTAAACTTAAAAACAACGTCGCATCTGGCATCGATGGTATTGCACCACTTTGTGTTAAACACATCGCTTCTGAAATTAGTGAAGTTTTAGCTTTTATTATTAATTTGACATTATGTACTGGAGTTTTTCCTCAAAAATGGAAAGTAGCATTAGTTAGGCCAATTCACAAAGGTGGTGCCGATGACGAGTTGTCCAATTACAGGCCAATCTCTGTATTGATTTTGAAGAAGTAATACACAATAGAC
Source organism: Haemaphysalis longicornis (assembly GCF_048455015.1). Taxonomy (NCBI): domain Eukaryota; kingdom Metazoa; phylum Arthropoda; class Arachnida; order Ixodida; family Ixodidae; genus Haemaphysalis; species Haemaphysalis longicornis. The sequence continues at coordinate 37,262,626 of NW_027526295.1, forward strand.
TAACAAACTTTTTCAACACACACAAGGTCATTTCACCGTATCAGTACAGCTTTAAAAAAAACAAGTCAACGCAGGAAGCTGTGCTTAATATTAGAGACAGTATAATAGAAAATATAGAGGGAAAGAAATTTACACTCGGGTTGTTTGTGGACCTACAGAAAGCATTTGACTCTATCAATCCTGAAATATTGCTAAGAAAACTAAAAAATTAGGAATACGCGGAAGAGCGGCTGACCTATTAAGGAGCTATATAAGTAATCGGGAGCAATTTGTTGTGTCTAACGGTATTTCATCGGAGTTATTGGCAATAGAACAAGGTGTTCCCCAAGGGTCAAAACTGGGACCGTTGTTATTCTTAATATATGTGAATGATATTCCAAACATACCTTCTACACCCAAGATAGCCATGCATGCAGACGACACGAACATATTTTTATCCGGCAGCAGTATAAGAAAACTCCAGTATGAAGTAAATAGATATTTAGAATTGTTGTCAAAGTGGTTGCACGAAAATAACTTACAGCTAAACGCATCGAAGACTACCTGTATTATTTTCCGACCAATTAATAAGAAGATAGAATAAGGCATTCATATTGAAAATGGGGGCAATATGATCAACCAAGTCAAAGAACAGATGTTCTTAGGAGTATGGTTTCGTGAAGAATTATTTTGTCATCCTCATATACATCACTTAGGCAATGAAATTTCAAAAAAAAATATTAGCGTTCTCTGAGATTGATAGGCTTAATACCGCTTTTGTTGAAAACACAGCTTTATAACACTCTTGTCTATTCTAGGCTTTGCTACGGGATATTAGCGTCGGGAACAACAAACAAAACAAATTACAAACGGCTGATCGTCCTACAGAAAAGGGTTCTCTGTCTATTTGCCAATTTACGCGGGCACTATGCCGACTTGAGCACGGGTCCACTATTTGTTCATTATAGTATGCTTAAGGCTGACAAAATTTATTATATGAAGCTTTTACAAGCTATACACACAAAAAATCTCCGTGGCAAACATAACGACAATAGCAGGATATACCCCCTTAGGTGTGTCAAAATACATACACCGAAATTGCGAACTATGGCAGGTAGTCTTCTCTGTTTCAACGCACGGACATACTCAACAAAGTTGGAGACCACATTGATTTCAAATGCATTAGAAACATGTTTAAAACACAGCCGAAAGAATACCTCTTAAATCAGAATATCTGCTTCAATGGCTAGAACTGCGGATGTCGTCTAGTACTGTTAACTGCGCAGGTTTTGTAATTGTGTCTATCTTTAAAACTGAATCATAGTTCTAGTCTGATTGTCCACTAGTATTTTGTTTTACTTTACTCTTTTGTAATCTAATGTACCTTACTGTACCTTTCCCATATTGTTCTGTAATATTTTGTGTTCTACATGCTGCTTGTATTTTTGTAACTCTCATTAGATTTTCTAGCTTGTTTGATTTTGCTTCATCATTGTACTGTACCAAAGGGGGCTGGGGCCTCTGTCAGGCTTTGTAGCCCTTAGTCCCAGCCTGCCTCCCCGTACTTCTGAGGAAATAAAATCTCTGAATCTTTGAATCTTTGAAGAAGCCGCGTGCTGCTTTTTGGCCTCGCTTACTCATATCACAGGTTGAAAAATCCGACACCCTTTGACGTATTCTTTTGTTTTGTACACTTTTATCTCATAGTGCTGCCAGCCATTTTGGGACCTATCACTTGGTCACGCCCACTATAGATCCCCGCGTAATACTTCATTTTTTTTTGTTTTCGACGTAATAGTGAGGTTGCTACCAAAGCCTTGACATTTACATACGGGAAATCCAATCAGCTTGGCCATACTATTATTTTCTCTCTCGGCAACAGCAAAGTTTCGTCGCATTTTTGCATAATGTAATGCCCAGAAGTCTTAACCAAGTGCCTTTAATTGATGCGTATACATCATAAAACGTTACTTGAACCACAAATGTTGAGGAAGAAGGTAAAAAAATTGTGCCTGGACCAAAATCTACTTCTGAAACCTATAAAAATTATTGCATTTCTTTGTCATCAACACCAGAAAAAAGAACGCCTCTCTATGATTAACGAGGGTATTTTTTCAGGCATGTACGTTGAAATTGTCGTGTCTGAAAAATCAATTATTTTTCATCAGATTGCCTTCCGCGCATCCAATAAAATCGTCTTTCGCTCATATTGCCTTAATTGATGCCGCGGTAAAATCGGCCTATATCAAAATATACAACCGGGTTTCATGCATTTTTGACGGCTAAGTATATACATTTCGAGCTTCTGCGCATGTTTAAAATTGGCTGTGAACAGCCAGCCAGTTCATCTTTTTGGTTTACTATGCTTTGCAAAAGTGTTTGCTCAGTTGGGTGGGCCATATAGGATCGTACATTTTAAGGTGTACACCAGAAAAAGTATCATACTATTCTTTGTTTATTATGTTTAATTTGAAGTGTGTATTACGCATATGTTTTGCACCTTCAATATTTATGTCTTGCAACGCACTGTCACAAGTCTTCTGGCAGGCGATGGGCAGGCTACCGGAGGTTGTAGCGGCCTACACGTCAAGCGACTGCCCCTCCTACTTGTGTCTCAGTGTTTCGCGCACCCTTGATGACGTGAATACCAGACAGGTGTCATACATGTGGACGTTCGCAGGCATGAATAATACAATGACGTGAGTAAATGCAAAAACTGTAACTGCCGCACTTTCACGGACGGTAGACTTCTAAAATTTTTCTGTCTGTCTGTCTTCCAAATTACCCTAGAATTCAAACGTGAAAATATTTTATCAACAAAGTAAAACAAACGCTGAAACTGCTGCCGTGCGTCATACATGTCCCCTTTATAAAAGGCGACATGCAGACAAAACAGAAGTCTCGTTGGAATAATACTGACCCCACTTTTAGCATATACTTCGCTCAATTAAGCTACGTAATTAGGAAAAAAAGGAATGGCCATGTGACCCACTAGCTCATTTCCCGCAACAGAACATTTGATGTCATATGTGCCAGCTCTGTGATTGGCTGGGGCCGGCAAAAGCGAACGTAAATTTCCAGGGCTTATCAGCTGGCCGAACGAGCTATTTGCGCCTAAATTTAGGTCACATTATTTTATAGCAGTGAGAATGATGGGGTAAACAGTGGAAGGTACGAAAGCACGCGTAAACAAAGAAGTACCAATGATAACTACTTTGGGTACTGCGTGGACTTTCCTGTTTTAGCTGCAAAGCACTGCGGCACTTTAGGGTTGTCTCGGGCGAATCTGACCGATTGGCGTAAGCGAGGGTGTCTTACGTAACCATATTTGTTGAGCGACCCCTTGTTTCACTAAACAATAATTTTCTACCTTGTCAAAAGCAAGCCAGGTTTTCTGCCTCCAAGTCCGGTCTAAAACAAAGCAAAGGCAGAAAACAACCCGCCACGGCCAGCAACCAGCAAACAACCAGCAAAGGCAGAAAACAACCCGGTGGCACCATCTGGGTGGGCAAACGGTAAACAATGCTCGTCTGCACAATGACATCATTTTAGACGTCACGAGAAAGGACGATTTGGCAGGAGAATCAAATTTCAAGAAAAATTGAACAATTTGTGAGTGAATAAATCATTCTTTGCCTCCGGACAAGCGCTTTGGTCACTAAAAACACACAACCTTTCGAATAAAACCAACTTGTATTTCGTCAGCATGTTCCCTTTAGGCCCAAAGGGTACCTTAGGCGAATTTGAGGCAACATGTAAGTATATAGCTAGGGCTTTTTGTATTATTCAGTTAGTAGTGCATTTTAAGTGGATGTTTACGGTAGGAAGTGAACAGACTGACACGATAAAAATGGCGCAGAACTACTCCAGCTCATGCGAGATAAAAGAAAGCACAAAAAAACTAAGTTCTCCTTTGTGTAGTTCCAGGCTGAACAAGAAAATAAAATAAAAAAAGGATGTGCACTGCCTCAACGGATGGCGCTTACTGTTAAAAGGCCGAAAGATATAATTTCTTTAAGAAACCTCTCTGCAATAAATCGCGCGAGGAGCCGGAGGGGAACGGAAGGGCGTAAAATGGGAAGCTAAGAGCGTAAAAAAAATTTCATTGCAAGGAATCAAGGCGGATATTTTTAGTGTACATTCGAAGGGCAGCCAGGAGGTAATTGGCTACCTTTTTTATGATTACAGAATGTTCCGCTTAAGAAGTCGATGATCGTAACATTTCGATATGAAGAATGCTATAGTCTACACGACCAAGTACAAATCGTAAGCTCAAAATCAGGCCAAAGGGCTAGTGTTGGTAGCAAACTCGATGCGCATTTGTTGCTACGTCAGCAATACATCCTTCATGTCCACAAAATTTTGCTCTGCTCTGCCAATAGAGCGGGCGACAGACGCGAAGAACATGACACAGAATAGAGAACCCGGAGAGAGTGGTTTCGAGACTGGACATTGCTGGAGCCGGAATGCTTGGGGCGTTGCCAGGTAGGCTAAGAGTCGAAGCTTCGCTCGCAAGTTTGCTAGGCCTCAAATTGTTTTAAGACACCTAAGTACTCTTTATTATGTGCTAACTGCAAAATTAATATCTTACAATTGTTGAACGTATGGCCTGGTTTTTAGGCCTGACATGTTCCAGGGCTCGGATTGTTGTTTATGGCTCAGCTTCCATCCTCATATCAAACGCACCGATGAATGTTGCAGAACAAATGTCGTGTAGAAGTCAGCAAGTTTATTCTGTGCAGGTTAAAGACGTGGCTTCTATGGCGGCACATGTCCAGTGGTAGCATGTGTCTTCATAAAATCATCATCCCTTGCCTTTGTGACAGTTATTTGTTTTCCACTTCTTATGCTTGAAGAATTGGGCGTTTTAGCCTCCATATGCGCTTTTAGCCGAAAAAATATTTGCAATACTCGTATTTGCTGCTTGTGGAATTCCGTGTATAGATGATTTTCACCTGTACGTTCGCGCACGTTTCTGTAACACATGTTTGAAATCGTTGGGTTTACCTTTAGTCATCTATAATCAAGCTGTGGTTGTTCAGTGGTTCTGGATTTGTTACGCATTCCGGAGTACACCTTATAGAACCCAGCTCGGCACAAAATTTACCCTAGTTTTTTAACTCAACTAGTTACTTTGTTTACACGAGCTCCTCTGAGCAACAGGAACTCATTTCGAGTACTCATGCACGGGCTTCTTATCCTTTATGTTTCTGGTCGCTTTCTGCTTCATTCGTTGTCGATTTATTGCGCCTTGAATACGGTATTTATGTCGATACAAAAGAGTAAGGTCTAACATAAAACAGTTCTAAAACACAAAATTCAGCTTAACACAAGGCTTGAGGGCGGATAGCGGCGCCACCGTAATGAGTTATTGATCTGGGAACTGTTTTTACCTGCAGCAGTATTCCAAAAAATTCTTTAGTTTTCGATATGAAGCGGTCAAAGTGTATTTATAAAAAACACGTTTTTAGGAATTTTTCAGCGCATTTAAGACTTATTCAGAGTATTGGGGATAAGTATACCTACAGTCGACGATTTTTCATCTTCCAGATTGAAGAAAGAGCCGTGACTTGTTTTTGAACAATTTAGCTGCATGTTCATCGATGTGATCGATGTCTACGAGGAATCGAAGAGTACAGCTGAACCTATGTATTACAACGTACTATCAGAACGGTAAATTAGTTCGCTGTATTCAATATTTTTTGTAAGAGTATAGGTAAAAATCGGCTGTAACAAATCGAAAATGTGGCTCCCTCTGGGATACTTGATACCTTGTTGCATTTCAACCTTAATGAACCGAAACATGAGTGATCCAGAAGGTTAAATTAAAACAAAGCAAATTTCACTTGACTAAACAGGTCTGCGATTGTACTTATTTGATGAAGAATGTGATCTTCGTCTGGTGGCTACTCAGAGAACTCAGAAGAATGACGTTTTGCATAGTGTCCGCGAACAAAACTAGCTTTTTACTTCCACAGTTTTGGACGACGGGGGATTTCTTTTCAAGTGTATTCTAATACTCGCGTAAAATATGTCTTCGTTATATCTGATATCGCGCGCGGCTCTGACTGTTTTGGTTTTGTTGTAAAAGAATTAGCGCTATTGAAATAAAGCGTGACCTACATAGTTTGCAATTAGTTCGGTAGTGATGATAATTCCCGATTTCAGTGTTCGTTAAAAGGAGGTTCAACTGTAGAGGTATATATTAATTCCATAGCTAATATACTCTAGGTTTAAAAGGGTCCGGTTTTTTTTCAACTTATTCTTACCAAAATGGGGTGTGGATATTCAAACACACTCCGAGGTTATAACTGATAGAAATTGTCGGCCTTTCTTCAATACAGATAATAATTTGTGTTATTTGGCGGATAAATAATTCTGCCGTTCAAGCAGACTTATTCAAGCAATAACTCCCTAATTAAAAGAACCTTAATGTCCAAAGAAAGAAAATCAATAAACGTAGCCGAAACAATGTCCACTGTGTTAAAATTTGTACTTTGATTTCTCCTGGCTTCCCTTCAAATTTTGGAAAAATCAAATTTCAGCCGGAAGTTAATAACTTTTTGTAAACTAGATTAACACGAGCGGCAACATCAGAAACTTACAAATTCATTACATGCGAATTAGAAATTGCCTTATAGAGTTTACTGGGTGTTTTCAGGGTCTTAGAATGATACGGTTTTGTGCGTCATGCAGGCGATCACATTAATTTAGAACCAAATTACGTGGTCGATAACGTGAACATAAAATACTGTCGCAGTGGGGAATGCGCACATACGCAGAAAAGTTCTAGGCATGCATTTGGAGTGACACCAAGCGACAACTATTGTCAGCAACAGCGAATAAATTGGTCCGTCTTGCTGGGATAAACATTTCCTATGGCGGTTCCAATGAATTGCGGTTTGAGGAAAAACAGTTTTTAAACACATAACTCTTACAACCGAATTCTCATTAAACTCATAATCTAAGTCTTAAGCTTCATAATAAGGTTCGAGTATGTATTATTCACGTCGCAGGCTGGCGGTTGATTGGTAAATTAACTGAAAACATTTAAAGGGACCCTGCAAAACTTTCGATAACCGGTTCAACTCTTGCCTTCGCGTCTGGAAGCACTGCGAAAGCTACAGTTATCGGCAGCACGGAGCGCGCCACGTGATGTGCTCGTCGCACCAGATAGGCCTTGCGTTTTTGTTTTAACAACGTAAGGGTTCGAGCTAAATGGTACTCCATAGTGAAAATTTAAGGCGCAACTGTAGAGTGCGCACATACTCTAGTTTAGGACGATGCGCACATGCATTGTTTTTTGTATTTTTCATCTTTTCGTATATATACGTTCTTTCGTAAATAAAATTTCCAGTTGGAAGTAGCGCTTGTCCTTGTGTCATTCGTCTTTTGTCTAAATTTGTTGCGCCTTAAGTTTTTGTTTTGTTTGCTTGCATTTATTTTTAAAGTTGCTATTTAAGAGCTCTCCATTGCTGCAACTGATGTAAAATCGACCAAGAGCCGCTACATGGCCTCGGTAACGTAATTCGGGCCGCCGAAGAAGGTCAAGACCGGAAAAGAGAAAAAATCTTTCGAGCGTGTTTCCAAGTTATCTGATGGGCATAGAGCAGTAATTTTTGGCTGAGGTACTTTGCGACCCCCTAATCTAAGTGCTGAAATCGTTAGGTCACTACGTTCTGCAAGCACTTAAGATTTCGAAAAAAGTTGGAAGAAGTGTTGCAGAGTTCCTTAAGCGAACGTTTCAACGGTGGCTTTTTAGAAGTTCCCATTCTAATGTATCGGTCATTCGTTTCGCTTGCGTAAGCTGAACGGGCGGCTTGGTTTTTCTACTCGGTCTAGTTTAGAGATGTTTTACTGGTCGATTGGTCCCAATCCGTGGTCGCATAATCCATAAGCGTACTGACGTTTGACTTGTATAAAAGCTCTTTTCGAACTTAAGAAATATATTAGCATTCCGGTGAAGGAATCCCAAAGCTCGAAAGTCTGAGCTTCAAAGTCATCCACATTGCAATTCCAAGTGAAATCGGGCATACCAAATACTCCCAAATATTTATACTCAAACAGCTGTGCTAAACTTGTGTTATTCACACGATATGAATCAATTTGTTGGATTTTTTTGGTTAACATCTAATGAGCGCACATTGCCAAATTTAACGGCGTGTGCTAGCTTCACAACACAATTTAATCCTTTACTGACCTTGCTGTAATACGCCAGAATCCTCCGTGCGGCAATTATTCCTGTATAACACACAGTCTTCCGCTAACAGTATCATATTAGCGAGAATGCAAGGGTAATATCATTATTACAAATAAACAAAAAAACAGCAGAGGACCTAATACAGCCCCTTTCTGTACACCAGTTGTAACTTTCACCGGGCAAGACTCCACCCTATTAACACGTTACGAATTATCTTCGCAGCCTCAAATATTCTTGAATCCCAGAGATTACCTTTGCGTTGATGTGCTAGCTTCGTTTGTTTTAAATTAGGAAGCAATGGGGAACTGTGTCGGATGGTCTTCTAAAAACCAAGAATAAGCAATCAACGGAAAATCTATCATTCAATTCCCCAGGAAGATCGTGCACAAATTCAGACAGTTGCGTAACACACGACAAAACGTTTCTAAAACCGTGCTGTTAACAGTAAACAACGTATTTACATTCATGTGTTCAACAGTGCTGGTACATACGACGAGTTCCGAAATGTAGCAGACAACGGCGGTTATGGATACTCCTCTATTATTTAGAACAATTTCACCATGACCCCATTTGTATATTGGACATACTCCTGCATTTTTCCAATTCTCTGGAATGCAAGAACTGTTCAACGATTTATCAAATATATTCCTTAGGACAGGCGCAAGTGATTTTACAAAGAGTTTCAACATGTGGTTCGATTGACCATCAGATCCCTCAGTTTTGGAACCGTTTAAACTTTTGCATCAAACACTGAATTCCACGTTTGCCAATTATGATATCTTTCATAAAGCCTATACCACTTCGTACCAATTGGTTGATATCTCGCGTACTCCTTTTCGAAAAATAAAAGAACAGCGAAGAAATATTGATTTAAATATTAAGCTTGAGCAGGGTCATAATAAAAAAGACGTCGCTGATCTTGATGATGGTTGGATGTTTATGGCGCAAGGCCAACTGGGGCAAAGAGCTCCAAAACAATAGTTATATATGAGGGGTGAAACATTAAACACTAAGTAAACTCAGCAAAAACAACAGTAAAATCACAAAACGACAAGGAGCATGGCTGGTGTATAGGGCCGAATTTCAATATGCGTGATAGGAAATGAGGTTTAAAAACTTGACGTCTGACAAATACCCAAACACACGTTTCACGGAAACAATGGCATCGTCACCTAGAAAAACGATGGATGTAGGGGAATATGTTGTCTGTAGAGTTCTCTGAAGTGTTTGTGTCGTGTTCTGTGAAGTGCCTTGCATGTGATTAGTATGTGCACTATAGATAGGGCCTCTCCGCACCTGCTGCACTGGGGTCTAGAATATCCCGTCAGCAGATACGAGTGCGTTGCATGGGTGTGCCCTATCCACAGCCTACCCAAGGCGACTTCTGTGTTTCTGTTGCGTGTGTCAGTGGTGTATAGTCCCAAGCGTGGTTTTATAACGTGTAACGTGTTATCTGTCTGTTCACTCCAGTGTGTTTGCCATGTTCTGAATTTGAGGATTTTGAATGTCTGGCTGTGGTGTCAAACAAAAATATTTACAGCGTTATGTACCGGCCGCCGAACACTCAGATCAGCAATTTCATCACCCACTTTGAGCGCCTCTTAAACTAGGCGACTGATAATCATCTTGAATTAATACTTGGTGGTGACTTCAATATCGATATAAAGAAAACAGGCCAAGCGCAGGAGTCGTTCCGGTTAACGATAGAATCAAACGGTTTTGCGATTTGCAGTGAAACGCCAACACGTGTCACACTTCAGACAGAAAGTGTACTAGATCTTTTTATTACCAATACAAATGGTACCAAAGTGTTATCTGGCGTTGTTTGCTCCAGCATAAGTGACCATTTCCCCATTTATTTTTTCTTAGAACGTCATAATAACAGGACGCATGTGAAAGCAGCAGCGACAGTAGGCATTCAAAGCATAACACAAGATACTTTGCATTCTTTCCATTCCCGCCTCATGAACGAAAGCTGGGCCGACGTATTGTCCTGCGAAACTGCCGATGCTGCGTACGACAAATTTTTATCAGTTTTTAAATGAGTTTACCTTGCACGTTTTAAAGAAAGAACTTTTAAAACGAATAGTACAAATCGCAAACCTGGGATCGACGTAGAATTCTTGAGACGAATAAAACATAAGAATAAGTTATGCAAGAAATTTATTAAAACAAGGCTACTTTCAGATCTACAAAAGTTTACGCAAAATCAAAACAAGTTGAACTCATTTCTACAAAACGAAAAGCGGTGTTACTTGCATAGTCAGTTTCAGCAAGATGCTTTCAAAGGCAGTGCAGATGTGTGGAGAAAGATTAACAAGCTTCTTAATCTGAGAGCGCACCCCCCTCCTGTCGAAGAACTCGTTTCTCAAGGCCATCGTGTGCGCGGCATCGAACTTTCCGAACTATTCAATACATTTTTCAAACAAGTTGTTATGAGAACGCATTGCCCCAAACCTAACGATCATGCAATACCTAGAAACCCCGAAAGCGTATTTTTTGAACCAACAGATCAAAGTAAAATTGAGGCAATATTTATTTCTCTCCCAAACAGTAAAACTCGTGATGTTGACGACATGCAACTTGGTCCAGTCAAATATGTAATTAACACAGTCGCCCCAGTTCTATGTTTTATATACAATTTAGGATTATCAACAGGTTGCTTTCCGAAGGTTATGCAAGTTTCAAAGGTTGTAGTGCTTTTTAAAGGTGGTGATAGAAATGAGATGTCCAACTTAGACCCATTTCTATTCTGCCGGTTTTTTCAAAAGGATTGGAAAAAGTAATCTATAAAAGACTCGCTAACTTTTGCAACAAATTCGAAGTAATAAGTCCAGCGCAGTATCCCTTTGCGGCCCAGCCCACACAAACGTATGGGTCAACAAATTCATTTACTAAGTGGCACCTGTTTCGGTTTCGGTTTCAGAGCCCTGGGTAGTCACTGCGAACGCTTCAGGCACTTTATTGGTTTCGGCAGTTCACACATTTCGCCACCAGGGGGCGAGAAATCGCATATTAAAAACGGCGCCCAAGCCGTCGGAATCACGCTAGCCGCCTTCACGATGAAAGCTGGTATTTCTTCTTGCTATTCTCGTATTTTCTCAATAACAAGCGTAAGACGCGATTTTCAGGACTAGGGAAAACACGGTCGGCTAAAAAACACACCCGTTGCCGTCGTGTGCGTACTGTCATCACGCTTGAAAAATGCACCCGCACATATGTGTGGGCTGGGCTTACGTCGTTACGAAAATTTTGCTAGGCGGCACACGGTGGCGGGCTTGTGCACTGCAGCGCTAACGATAAATAATTTGTTGTTGCTTTATTGGTCTCTCATTTATTCGCGGTTTTGTTCTGGTTCATTGGTGATGTTTTCTTGCGCCTTAACCTTCCACTCGTTGCGTAATTACTTGTGATAATAGTATTATTATAATTAATAATTGTTGTAATTAAAACTTCATTATTATTTATTTTCACAAAATCCTATTTTTAATATAAATACTCCTGAAAACCATAAAAAACATATAAATAATACGTAAAAACGTAGTTTTTCTGTGCCTGATGCCGTTTTTAAGGTATTCTTACTACCCGGACATCATACAAATAGAATCCCAGCCCACACATAAGTGTGGGTTTGTTTTCTGTGTGAAATATTCTGGGCTTTCCTTTTTAACTTGTCGAAGCATCGATGGGAAGGGGTAAATACGAAAAATTTATTTACTTGTGGCCATTTTTTCTAAAATCATAATGTTGGGCAGGAAAGGGGTATCGCTTTCGTCCCAAAAGGTCTACTGAAACAGCTATGCTAATGCAAAAAGAAATAATCCTTGACGCACTCGAAAATAAACTACTGTGTATGGGTGTATTTGAAGACTTTTCGAAGGCTTTTGACCACCTGAATCATCAGACCCTCCTACAAAAATTCGTTATATGGCATCCGTGGCAACGCGTCTTATCTTAAATCATATCTAGAACACAGGTTGCAATGCGTAGCAATAGGAAAGAACCTCTCTACTCTTCAACAAATAACCACTGGTGTTCCGCCAGGAAGCATTTCAGGCCCGCTATTATTTATTCTGTACGTGAATGACATAACATGAATTAGTGACAAACCACATTACATTTTATATGCGGACGACACAACCCTCCTATCGAAAGGCACAGATATACCCTCTCTAATTCCAAATATAAATGAAATTTTAGAAAAGTTGAACTCGTGGAGTACAGCAAATTCCTTCCTCATAAGTAGTAAAAAAACGAAAGCCGTGTTATTTCCTTCAAGACAGAGTGTTGTTTCAGTGGACCCCAGCATATATTGGATAACACTATCACACAGGTCGTAGACACCGTAAAAACATTAGGAGTTATTTTCCACAAAAACATAAGCTCGAACCATCACATAAACTTAGTCTTAAGTAGGTTAGGAAAATCTGTCGGAATACTCGCCAAAGTTCGCTTTTTCTTTCCATTATCTGTAAAACTCCTATTGTACAACGCGTTGTTTGTATCACATGTGAATTATTGCTTCCTTATCTGGGGCAAAACAACAAACTCTAAGATCATCATCATCATCATTTAATTACCCTTAAAGGCCCTGTCTTGGGCATTACATAAGGGGGGGGCAGAAACGAGAGCTTCCGATGGTCATGATAAAACAAGGGGAAAACACAGGGGCAATATTAAAGCCCCGTAAACACGACATCAGCAAGAACAATAAGACTACATAAACATGACAATAGCAATAACAGGGGTATTGCATAAATGGGGTGAAGCGAAAAACATGAAAGCGTATACATGTTCGGAGAAACAAAAGAAAAAACAAGACAGGAGGAAAAACAATTGGAACACCAAAGAGAAAGATCGGGCAACATGTAAAAGCCGTTTGGGGGGAGAAATAAGAAGGGACTCATCCCAGCAGCCGCTTGACTGCGTGGGGTAACAATGGCTTATATGAAAAATAAAACGAGGTAACAATGGGGTAACAATGGCTTAAGAAAAATAAACGATGGAGAAAATACAACAGATTCAACATCATTCATGAAAAGGTGAGCCAGCAGTAAGGAGGGCACACAAGCAAAGGTGGCGGACAACAGGCTTGTAGTGATCCCTTCAGTAGTGTGAGCACATATAGTCACAAGAGGAAATAAGGAGGACACGACTCATGGGGCACCAATAGGAGGAGGATGTGTCAATAAGAATCAGATTAGCGCATGAGGTAACAGCGATAAAAAAAAAGAGCAAGGAGAACACCATACATGGAAACTTTACACTAACATCTGGGTGTGGTCGTACTACATGCTGTTCGGACATGGGGTCTAATTGTATACGTGTACTGTTAATGACATCTTGAATTTGTTAGGGTCGCGTTCAGTTGCTATAGATTCAGGCAGGTTATTCCACTCCTCTATGGCGGTAGGAAGGAAAGATTTGTTGAACAAATTTGTGGAGCCATACAGGCGCTGCTTGCTCATTGAGTTATGTAGGCGGCGTGAGGTGCGCAGTGGGGGTAGCAATAATGAAGTGTGCATGTCAGGAAATGTATTATATAGTTTATGAAAAAGACAGAGCCTTGCTATTTTCCGCCTAGAAACAAGTGTGGGGAGACCGAGGGACGACTTTATAGCTGAGATGCTCGAAGGAAAGCCGTACGTAGAAGAAATAAAACGGGCTGCACGATTTTGAATAGACTCAAGAGAATTTGTCAAATAAGTTTGATGGGGGTTCCAAATTGCTGAAGCATAATCAAGCTTTGCGCGTACAAATGTAGTGTATGCCAGTTGGCGGACTCGAGCAGGTGAGCATGATAGCGATCTCCGGATGTACCCGAGGATCTTAGAGGCATCGGCTGCAAGTTTTTTATGTGGTCAGACCAGGTTAGTTTGCTGTTTAAAAGGACACCGAGGTACCGGTAGGTCTCCACCCGAGATAAGTCAGTTGAGGTAACCGAGTATGTAAAGCGATCGGGAGAGTGTTTGCGGGTGACGTGCATGAATTTACACTTCGAGACGTTTAGTTGCATCATCCATAGCGAGCACCAGTTTTCTAAGTGGATTAGGTCGTTTTGGAGAAGGAGCTGATCATTTTTACTAGAAATTTTCCTGTACAGAACACAGTCGTCTGCGAAAAGCCGGATGGAGGAGGAGATGCCAGACGGTAAATCATTAATGTAGATTAAAAATAAAAGGGGGCCGAGGACTGAGCCTTGCGGTACCCCAGACGTTACCGTGGTTGTGCGCGACTGACGTCCGGCGACGGTGGTGAACTGGGAGCGATCTGTTAAAAAGCATCTAATCCACGATAATATCAGCGGGTGCAGGCAAAGGCAAGAGAGTTTACTAATGAGTCTTTGGTGAGGGACACGGTCTAAAGCTTTGGAAAAGTCAATAAAGATGACATCTGTTTGAAAAGAAGAATCTAGGTTGAGGTTGAGGTCTGTAGTGAGCTGGAAAAGCTGGGTTTCACATGAAAAACCCCGGCGGAACCCGTGCTGGTTGTGAAAGAAGAAATTGTTATTGTCCAGGTGAGCAGCGGTATGGGAATAAATTATGTGCTCTAGTAGCTTGCATGCGATGCAGGTTAGCGCGGTGGGGCGATAGTTGGATGGGTCGGATTTATGGCCGGATTTGAAGACTGGTGTAACTTTGCTCAGTTTCCAATCATCCGGAATGGTGCCTTCAGAAATGGACTGGGTGAAAATAATTTGGAGAAAGCGGCTCGATGCTGTGTTGGTAGCCTTTAATATCTTTGCTGGAATATTGTCCGGGCCGGGAGCACTAGAGGACTGCAGGTTGTTGATGAGTTTTATGATACCCTCTGTAGTTATTTCAATGGGAGGCATCTCGCTATAGTCCGAGCGTCGTAAAGTGGGGGTATCGTGGCTAGGTTCACAAGTGAATACAGATGTGAAATAGGAGTTAAGGACATTAGGACACTGATCCTTCGGGGTTGGCGAGCCGTCCGAGTCAACGTGAGGGATGCTGTTGGAGTGGGCGTTTTTCGTGCCAAGTAATCTCCAAAATTTCTTCGGTTTTGTGCGTAGGATATCCCAGAGGTCATTGTGGAAGTATTTCTTTTTAGAGCGCCTAAGCATTGCAGTGTATTCGTGTAAGCTGTGAAGATATTTTTCCCATTTAGAGGGAGAGGGAGATTTCTTTGCCGCCCGGAAGAGGCGTTTTTTCTTACGTGATAATTTCCTTATGGTATTGGAGTACCAGGGCCTATCCGCATCACCGCGAATGCAGACGAGGGGGACATGGCGGTCAACTAGGGTTAAGATTTTATTTTTAAACAACAGCCAGTTTTCATTCACCGATCTGGTAAACGCACTCTGGTTGAATGCGAGGTAGAATTGTTCAAGTTCTTCGTTAATAAGAGAGAAGTCAGCTTTATTGTAGTCACGGATGTACTTATTAAGAGGTTGGCGCCTTGGTATGCGACTCGAAATGTTGAACAGTACAATGCTATGATCGCTTAGGCCGTTAGCACACGACACAGATTGGATAAGTTCCGGGTTTGAAGTGAGGATAAGGTCAAGCATGTTCAAACCTCTAGTTGGTTCATTGACTGATTGTGTAAAATTATAAAGAAGCGCAAATTCTAAGAAGTCCCTAGACTGCTGTGTGTGGGCCGTGAAATTAGTCCAGTCAATATCAGGGAAATTAAGATCTCCGCAAAGTATTAAGTTTGCCCGTGGGAAGCGGGTAGCCAAATCGAGGACGACGGAGGAAATATCTTCAATGAAGGAACGGTCGCAGTCGGGGGCCCGGTAGCAGGCGATCAGGATGTTCGTGCATGTAGGGAGAGATATACGGATGCAGAGAATTTCGTGTTCGCAGCTCGTAGTTACGAGGTTGGATTCTATGCTGGATTTCACAAACACTAGAACGCCTCCACCTCTCCGACCAACCCTGTCGCGTCGGTACGTGGTAAACAACGAAGTGCTGTGAAGAAGCTCGTGATTGTCGACATCGGGGGTCAACCAGGATTCGGTGAAAACAGCGAGGTCTGTGCAGTTATCATCAAGAAGGGCCTCCACAGCCTCCTTTTTCGGCAAAAAGCTGTGTACGTTTGTGAGGATGGCAGACATAGTATGAAACGTGGGGTTGTAGGTAGGAATAGTCGGACATGATGACTCTGGGGATCGCCGAGGTAAAGGCGTGGAGGCACTCTTGGACCGCTATGATTTCAGTTCAACGATGCTATCGGATTCGGCATTGTACATGAAATGTTTGTCGCCTATTGTGAGCCGATCAAATCGTATTTTGAAGGAAGCATTTGACTGATTGCCGTGTGCTCGAAGCTTCTTCCGGGCTAGTCGTGTGCGTTCAGAGAAATCCTCGCGAATAGAGAATGAAGTGCCCTTAAGTTTTGGTCCAGCTGAAAGAATTTTTGACTTGTCTTTGAAGTGCGTAAGTTTAATGATAATGGGTCGATTTTTTCCGGGGCGAAAACGCCCTAGCCTGTGCGCGCGTTCAATATCAGTGCTATTAATGTTCAGAGAAAGATTTTTGGAGCAGAGAATGTACCTGGTCCAAAAGAAAGCAGTGCGTCACATAGCAAACAATGACTACCTTGCCCACACCAAGGAGTTGTTCACGCGTTTTAAAATTGTACCTGTTTCTAACTTATATAAATTTTGCCTGGCGACGCGTTATAAAAAATATGTTGCTAATTGTGAAGAAAGTTTCTTACAAATGCTATCCCTTAAACCAAACCCCGTAACTTACACGCTTCAAAAGCAACAATTTTGGTACCTTCCATTTTGCCGTACTGAGCATGGACGGCAGATGATAAGGTATGCCTTACCGAGGCTACTAAATGATTTCATATCAGGCGGTTTCTGCCTACAAGTATAGAGTGCTCGCGCTACACGAGAGCACTTCCTGTAACATTTCTTTTACTGTTTTCAAACTGCCACTTGTTATGCCGATTTCATTTTTCATAGATATTGCTGTTGTGCATTGCTATATATTATGCTCTATTTCTTGTTGACTCAGATCATGTTTGAGTGTCTAAGTAGTGCCAAAGTAGTTGTGTAATAGGGGTTATTTTATAAAGACAGTGTTTTTATCCAATCTGTTTTACCAATGGAGTGCATGTACCGCTTGTCACATGAAGCGCCTGTATTGCTGAGGTTGGGAGATGTGCCCTTGATGTATGCGTTGTTCGCAAAGGGGGCTCAGGTTTCCTCAACTGAAACCTGTTCGCTTTTTGCCCGAGCCTGCCCGCATCACTGTGATGCAAATAAACTGATTTGATTTGATTTGATTTGATTCTACGCAAGTGTTGTCTTATCTGGGGCTTGAGGTCAGTATATGGTACGGTTGTTATGTCTACAGTGTTCCTGAGGGCAGCAGCAGCGGCTCTCTCGTCTGCCAACTCGTTCCCAGCGATCCCAGCGTGTCCTGGGACCCAGCAGAGGAGCAGCTGATGCTTCTGAGCATACACAGGCATGATAGGGTTAAATACAAGATTAACTATGTGGTTTTGAGGGGGTGTATGAGATGACACTGCGCGAGCAACACTCAAGGAATCTGTGTAGATGATAGACTTCGAAATTTCATTTCCAAGTATGTGTCGTACAATCAGCAAAATTCCATATGCTTCTGCTGAAAAAATTGTTGGGTGGACGCTCATGGTTTGGTGTTATCCAATATATGCTGGGGTCCACTGAAACAACACTCTGTCTTGAAGGAAATAACACGGCTTTCGTTTTTTTACTAGTTATGAGGAAGGAATTTGCTGTACTCCACGAGTTCAACTTTTCTAAAATTTCATTTATATTTGGAATTAGAGAGGGTATATCAAGCCCCAGATAAGACAACACTTGCGTGGAGGGTTTAGGCGCGTCACTGTAAAATTCATCAAGTAGGTATTTAAACTGCAGAGACAGAAAGTGCTGCAGTATTGCAGCTCGCGATACCCGATTTTTGTCAAGCTTCATAAAAGAAAGGTCGGAGGACACAGGATGCACTTTCCAAGGAGGTAACATGTCTGAAAAGGGTAATGTGTACACATTAAAAAACGAAGACCTCAGATCCGAGGCTCGCTCTCTCACTCTAAGTGAAAAGGGGAGAAGAACGAATGGGTGATTTACAAAAAGGACAGATGTGGATGTGTCGTTAAAGACAGGATAAAAAGGATAGTTATTCAGCGATGAAATTTTAAAAGCATAAAGTAAGCCCGTGTACGTCCGTTGGTTCTCAAGGCTCCACTTATTACACTCGGCAGACAGACTCTCGATAGGGCTAGTGCGAAAAACACCCGACGCAAGCCGCAGCCCGAAGTGTAGCACTGGGTGAAGCATTCGCTACGCTGTTTTAGTCGCCGACTCATAAACCACACTGCCATAGTCTAAACGAGGCCCAACCAAAGCAGTATAGAGCCGTAGTGGGAGTTCTTTGTCGGAACCATACGATTGATGGGAGAGAACCTTAAGTATATTCAGTGTTTTCAGACATTTATGTTTAAGTTCCTTGATGTGTGGAATGAATCTGAGTTTCTGGTCAAACACAACACCTAAGAACTTGTGCTCCTTGTTCACAGGAAGCGACACGCAATTAAGAGTAATGTCTGGGTCCGGATGGACCCCGCGCTTCCTGGAGAACACAACGCAGGAGCTTTTTTCAGGATTCAATTTAAACCCATTCTTGTCTGCCAAGCCGGCAAGCTTCTTGACACCAAGCTAGGCAGACGTATTACATAATTTAAAATACATATTACATACATAGAATAAGAGATTCTTGGTGGCAGTGCCTTCCCAAGAGAGTTCATCTTTACTATGAAGAGAGTGCTACTCAACACACCACCTTGCGGCACGCCATTTTCTTGGACGTGAAGCTTTGAAAGTACACAACCAACTCTTACACTGAACGTTCTCTCTGACAAATAACTAACATGGGTGTTCAACATATTACCCGAAACACCGAATGACCTGAGGTCACTAACTATCCCATACGGCCAAGCGGTGTCGTAGGCCTTATCGAGGTCGGAAAAGGCAGTTAAACAGTACTGCTTATGCACGAAGGCATCCTTTATGTATGAGTCAAGTGCAACCAGTTGATCGTTCGTCGATCGCCCCACCCTAAAGCCTGCCTGGCAGCCCTCGAGAAGACCATTGTGCTCGAGGAAGTACACGAGCCTGCGATTGATCGTCTTGTCGAAGAGCTTGCACAGCCAGGTCGTCAGTGCTATTGAACTGTAACTTAAGGGGGACGACGGGTCCTTTCCCTCCTTCCAGAAAGCCACTACAATGGCATCCATCCAAGAGTGTGGAATGTGCCCCGAAAGCCACATTTTATTATATAGATGTAGAAGTGCTTCAAGTGTGTCTGCTTAGGTGTTATATCATTGTATATGTAATGTTGTCTGGGCCTGAAGCTGAGGTTTTACACGTGCTCAGAGCAGCCCTCAGATCATGTAGTGATAACAGGGAGTTGTAAGAAGTCTGTGATTTATTGTTGTCGTGTAGGGACTTCTTTTCACTAGAGTCTTTACACTTCAGGAAAGTGTTCGTGTAGTGTGCTTAACTGGACACATGTTGGAAGTGTTGTGTGAGTGTGTCAGCCTGGTCTTCCAGTGTGTCCCCTGTTGTACTGACCAGGGGCAGGATGTGTGTCTGTTGTCCTTTGATTTTTGTATACGTGTCCATACCTTGCGTGTGTCTGTGTATGAGTTTATAGATGTTACGAATGAGCGCCAACTATCTCTTTTTGCCTCACGGCGCACACGTTTTCCGTATGCCTTGGCCCGTTTGAACAAGAGGAGTTTTCCCGACGTGGTGTACCGACGGTGGATACCCCACGCCTTGTTGTGGGCCTCTCGCGCCCTCCTAAATTCCTCATTCCACCACGGCCTCCGCTGGTTGCGCGGGGCACCAGAGGCGTGGGGAATGGACTTTTTGGCGGCGCCGAGGATGTGCGCCATGAGCAGTTGGGTAGCTTCTTCAATGTGTAGGTGTCCTATGGCTTGACGTTGGGCTAGTTGGGTACACATTATTCACACTAAAAACAGCGCAGGGACGAGGACGGAAGAAGCTGTTCGTCAGCGCTATAGTTTGTCACTTCTTCCGTCCTCGTCCCTGCGCTGTTTTTTGTGTCCTATGAATGTGTGCTGTAGTTTGGATGTCTCTGTAAATGTATTCCAGTTAGCTCTTAATTCATTAAACCTTTTATGGGAAGATGGACTGCTCGGGTCTGTACCTATAAACGTTATGAAGTGGGGAAGTGGTCACTACTATATAGGTTTGTGTCCACATGCCACTCAAGACACGGAAAGAGAATTGCAGAACCAAGTGCCAGGTCAAGATGTGAGTATGTGTTTTGACCTATGTTATGGTATGTAGGCTCTTTATTGTTGAAAAGGCATGCTCCTGAAGGTGTAAGGAATTTCTCTATCCGGCAACCTCGGGAATCCGTTCTGGAGGAGCCCCAAAGAAAGTTGTGTGCATTAAGGTCGCCTGTTAGAATGTACGGTTGGGGTAGCTGGTCGACCAGCGCCTCCAAGTCAGAGCTCGAAAGTGCATAATCAGGACGAATGTAAATGTAGCGTTGCCGTTACCAACCTATTAAAAATTATTGTGCTAATGGCTACGCCTCGAGGACGGTATTCAAGGTGACAGGGGGGCACGCTAAGGATTTTTGGGCGATTATGGCAAAACCGCCAGATGAGTGTGTGCAGCCATCCCTGTCCTTTCTGTATACCAGGTAACTATTCAAGAAATTTGTGTTTGGAATTCAGATGTGTTTCCTGGACACACATTACACATGACTGATTGGCATGCAGAATCTCATACACGTCGTCAAGATTACTCAGAAGGAGTCTAAAGTTCCACTGAACTATGTTTTCTCTTCCCATTATTTAGTGTGAGAGCTACTGGAGTGTGTATGTTTATGTGCCGTCTTTCGGGGCTGTGACTCTTGGATTGGGCTTTTTGGGCCTTTCTATAGGCTTGGACGTCGGAGGCCGCTCCTTGCGCTGCGTTGCAGGCAAGAACGGCACGACGTCCATGTCGTCGTCCGATGTCCTGGGTGTGCCCGTCGAACCGGGCCCATTGGACTTGGCCCCTCTTCGGGGGCCCTTCCTTTGACCCGCCACCGCCGCAGATGTCGGAGGCACCAGAAGTGGCACGGGCGGTGCGGTGGGAGCCGGTGCGGGGCCCCTGGTGCGCATGGCACGCTTCAACGCACTGGAGGATGGCGAGGCAGGGACGGAAGCGGCACCGGTCACGACGGAAGAGGTTGCCACCACAACCGCTGCTGGCTAGCGAGCGGTGCGGAGGCGGGTTGGGCTGCCAGAACGCGCATCCTTGCGCTCAGCAGCACAACACCATAGCTATTGAGCCACAACGATGGGTCAACGGCGGAAGACGAGCGCGCAGTGTGTAAAATCTATTCTTATCTCCAAGAAATAGTTGAAAACATCTCATTAACACCGGTGGCCCTGGCTTCCCGTCTCTTGCAACTCCGAGCTGCTGTTCCGCAGACAGTATTTATTACGCATGCCGATGTACAAGAGTGCCTATGCAAGATGTAAAAAAAGTGAAATTTTCTTTGAGTGCTTCGCAGCTTTGCTGCAAAAAGGCAACCTAGGATTTCTCATTTGATGCTGCAGTAAAGTTACCTGCCACAAGCCCCTTTATTGTGAATCTGCAACTTCAATGTGTTTAATTCTCACTCATGCAAAGCCTTGCGTGGGAAAAAACACTACCAGTCATTTAGCTAACCACAGCTTAGACCATCCGTTTTATCTAGCTGAATCAAAAACAAATGTATTTACAGCGACGTTGTAGGAAGCCAACTCATACTCGCGAACGATCACAACATAATTTTTTATATAAAGGAACTTAACGGTTTTCCTACTCCCGAAATTGGCCGCAGCTGTTTGTCTCAAGCCCAACTTGATGGTAGGACAGTAAACACGTGCTTCATTTATTACGTGTGTGTCGATAGTCACCTACGTGGCGGCTTCCGTGTAATATGAGATAAGATCAAGGACGTATTACCAGCAATCCTAACTAGGTTTAAATTGGAGTAGAGCTAAAGTTTACAGACGATGCGTAGTAAGCATGAGTCGGTAGCTGTGAAGCGTTTGCGGTGAAAAGGTCAATGAAGGAGCTAAAATTACTTATCCCCTCTAGCTCCTCACAATTGACCCAAGAAAAAAAAAGTTGGTTACAGATTTCATTTTTCACGTATATAATGTTACGTCATAGCTGGCAACAAAAATAGAAAGGGGATAGGGCCAAATAGGTTTTGGAGGAATAATTTATGCCCGGTCCTTCCAGTTTTATTTTGGGTGGGGCGTTTACTATGAAACACAATCGCATGGACACTGCGAATATTGTGTCGTGTGCAGCCAATTGGGAAAAGGACTATCGGCAATAAGAATATTTCATAAAATATGGGTTGCTGCTTTATTAATTTGGGGGCATCGAAGGACTAATTTAGGTCGCTGAGCCTTGACAATGGAACGGTTGTTCGCCTGAAATCAATTCATAACTCGTTGCACTCATGGAGATCGATGTACGCCCTCGAATCTCCCTACTCCTGCAGTAGAAAAGGAAGCAGGTGCTGGTACGTTTTCTGCAATTGTCTGGGTTTCAATTTTATGTCGAGGGGTGTTGGAACTTTAAAGAGCTCCTGTGTACCTCTTGCCGCGGCAGCTTTTTTGTCATATGATAAAAATATCTGCCTTTTTGGTGGACATCTGCGTAGACCCACTGCGCCGACATCTGCGCGTCTCAAGTCGGGAAGGCGATCGGCAGCTCCCACGAACATAAAGCCACGGCACCAGCGTTCGCGCATCATTTGGCAGCAGCGGTTGCGACAGAGAGGACACGCTGCTAAGCTTCTGTGTCACTTTTTGCAGGTTGGTGAAATTTTCTATGTGCTTTGCATCTTAGGCCTTTTTCGCAACTGCTGCTGCCCCTGGTTCTGTGTACAATATGCCTTCAAATGCCGAACTAGCTAAAGAAGTCGATGCACTTCGTGCCGAAGTAGCTGAAATGCGTGAAAGCATGAAAATGTTCAATGAGCTCTACGAGGACATGAAAAAGCAGAATGAAACCTTGACCAAAGACAACAAGTCACTTCACGAGGCTAATAAGCAGTTGACTATGCGCATTGGTGAGCAAGAACAGTACTCGCGTTTGAACAACGTTGAGATCCGAGGAGTCCCATGCACTGAAGGCGAAAGCTGCCTTCAGATCGTCCAAGATATGGGAAAGAAAGTTGGCTGTCCTATCATTGCTTCTGACATTGACATTGTGCACCGCGTCCCTGCAAAAAACAAGACAACCCACATCATCGCTAGGTTTTGTTCGCGGTCCAAAAAAACAGAGTTTGCTAGCAAAGCGAGGAAGGCCAGAATGACAACGGGGATGATTGGTTTCAAGGAAAACTCTGATGAACCTGTGTTTGTAAACGATCACCTCACACCAGAAAACAAGCGACTGTTTGCGCAGGCGCTCGCACTGAAAAAAGAAAAGGGCTGGAAGTATCTTTGGACCGACCGGTGCGCTATCAAGGCTAGGAAGACTGACGACAGCCGTGTTCACCGCATCTCTAGCACGAATGATCTTGCGATCATTACGTGAACACGTGAGAAAATCCGCGCAAGCCTCTCTACAGCATGGCCATGGCGGTCAGAGGCTTCACATGCAAGGAAACTAAAGCACTGATAGCACAACAGTCCCCCGCGTCGTCATTAATACATTTTAACACGCGCAGCCTTCGTAAACACCACGATGACGTTCTTGACTTCATCTCTGTAATCGAGCACAATTTTTCAATCATATGTTTATCGGAGACGTGGTTATCAGACAGTGACGGCAATCTGTATGGCTTGCCCGGCTACACAACTGAGTATTGCAACCGCGATTCTCAGCGTGGCGGTGGGTCTGCCATTCTTGTCAAATCTTCCTTTTCGTACAAACGTCGTTCAGACATATCGTTTACAAACATTCTATGTGAATCAGTATGGCTGGAATTCGACCACAATTCCATGCCATTGAATAATGCTAACACAATTGTGGCCTCAATTTACCGTTCACCCTCATCTTCCTATTCTGAATTTTGCTGTCAACTTGACAAAATTCTACATGCATTAAGTTCCGAAAATAAAAATATCGTAATATGTGGGGACATGAATATAAACATTATTGATCTGAATAACCAATCTTGCTCTGAATATGTGCGCTGCTTCCTAGGTTTTGGGCTTACTTCTGCAATCAATTCTCCTACCCGATGCGACTTGGCTGGTTCGAACTCCTTAATTGATCATATCTTGACGAACATAACAACGTACTACACAGCCGGGGTTATCGACTATGCATTTACAGATCACTACCCCATCTTTTTGCTATTGGGCTCTCAAGACCTTAACCGGAACCAAGAGAGCACTAAATCAACCTTTGAGGCTTCGAAATTCGTCGAAATGATCAAAGCCATTGATTGGACTTTTGTCACAGAAGAAAAATGCGGAGAACAAGCTTTTAATTTATTTTCTACTAAAATCGCCTCGTGCATTGCCCAGTGCACGTCTGTTATCACAGTCACGCAATGGTACCATTCTCCAAGGAAGCCATGGATCAGCAATGCGTTATTGCGATCGATTACAAAGAAAAATAAGCTGATTAAAAAAGTCAGAAGTCAACCCTGGAATAATGCCCTCAAATTGCGGTTCCGGAAGTATTCCAATCTACTATCCTCCCTACTAAAGCGTGCTAAGCGCCTCTACTATGAAAATGAAATATCTAAGAATGGCAGTGACTGCAGAAAAAATTGGCAGTTAATTAAACAGTTTCTCAATAGCGATGACAATCAACCCTCTTTGAAGAAAATAACAAAAAATGGCAACACCTACACTGATGTTAGTGATATAGCAAATGCGTTTAGTGACCATTTTGGTGATCCTGCTCACTCGCAAACAGATGTGCCCTTGCTTCCTGTACCGCGTTGTGATCGGTCTTTCTATTTGTTCCCCACATCGGCAGATGAAGTTTTTCAGCTCATTTCATCGCTAAAAACAACTGGCCCAGGTTTAGATTCCATCCATCCTTCCAGAATAAAACTAGTATCGAAAGAACTATCCCCCATTCTAGCAGAAATTATCAACAAACTGTTCAAAGATGGTACGTTTCCGAAGTCGCTTAAGAAAGGAAGAATAACCCCCGTTTTCAAAAAAGGCAATCGTGAATGTATTGACAATTATCGGCCCATATGCGTTTTACCTTTTTTCAGTAAAATAGTCAAAAAACTCTTGTACTCAAGACTTATGTCTTACCTAACTAAATTTAACCTATTAACCTCACGTCAGTTTGGTTTTCGACCCGGTTATTCCACAGAGTTCGCACTTCTTTATCTTACTGATCAAATTAAAGAAGTCATCGACGAGGGCTTACTTTTTGGTGCTGTTTTTATTGACCTTACTAAAGCGTTCGATACAATTAACCACTCAATCCTGCTACACAAACTTGAATCCTTTGGCATTACTGGCCCTCCTCTTGAACTTATTCGTTGTTATTTGATCGATCGATGTCAAATAGTGCAAATTAACGGTCACCTTTCCTCCACAAAAATAGTTACCAGGGGTGTTCCTCAGGGTTCCATTCTGGGTCCTCTGCTTTTCTTGTTATTTATTAATGATTTGCCTAGTGTGCTTCAAAACTCTAAATGTCTGTTATATGCGGATGATACTACTATATTTACGTCCAGCAGCAATCCGATCGCACTTCAAAATGCACTAAACACGGACCTTATAAGCATTCACCAGTGGTGCTTGAATAATCAACTGCAAATGAATGCTACAAAAACAACATTTATGGCATTTTATTCCCCACAGAAAACGATCACCTTGCCTCTTTCGGTTGTAATAAATCATCACATAATACCTGCTTCTGATAGCACTCGGTTTCTAGGCGTCATCTTGGATAACATCTCAAGTTTCATGCTCATGCCCAGTATCTTCTTAAAAAGGTTTCTTTCGGTATTCATGTCATTCTGAAAGCACGGCCATACTTTCCACAACATGTTATCCTATCACTATACTATTCTTACATTCACAGCCATCTTTCGTATTGCTTATCATCTTGGGGAAACACGTACAACACACATCTAGATAATCTACGAGTCCTCCAAAACCAAGCCGTGCGGCTAATAACGTTCAGTCCTTACCTTTGTCGCTCCATCCCCCTATACGTTGACTTAAACATACTTCCCCTTAATGAATTATTTACTTTAAAGTTAGCAGTCATCATGTTTCGCCTTATTCAT
This sequence comes from Haemaphysalis longicornis, assembly GCF_048455015.1. Lineage (NCBI taxonomy): Eukaryota > Metazoa > Arthropoda > Arachnida > Ixodida > Ixodidae > Haemaphysalis > Haemaphysalis longicornis. The sequence continues at coordinate 37,289,074 of NW_027526295.1, forward strand.
CACGATGTGCGCATAGAAAGTTTCCCCCCTGAATTTTTTACTAATAATAATAGAACTCGGTTCTCCGCGCGTGAGAATTTGCATCTACCCAAAGCTCGTACAAACTACGGGAAAATGACTGCTAAATTTGCTGGTGTCTCCGTGTGGAACTCAATTCCTCCTGAAATTAAACAATCGTTCACGACCAGCTCATTTTGCCGACGAACCAAAAAATACCTAATGACTGAACTAACTAGACCATGTTAGATTTAGATGTAATTAGGAAATTGAAATTGGTTCATACTTTTTTTTTACTTTCTGCTTGTTCCCCACTGCTTTGTTGAATTGTACGTCATATAAGTAATAACTATGTCGCTGCTCCTATAGTGTAATTGGAGATGTACTCAACCTCTAAAGAAAACGTAGTTTTATATATGGTTTAGTCCTGCTCTTCTAATTATTGCAGACTTGTTCTTTATCTTCTTTATGTTTTGAATATTGAGTAAAGTGTTTTCGTTCCCTTTGTTCACGCTACACATTGTATTTAGAACTTTGTCATAACTCCCATTGTCTGCTGCATATTATGCATCATCTTATCCACAATGTGTTAAGAGGTCCCCCCGACAGTTCTTACTCTGGGACCTCCTCATGTACTCCGCTTATCTGTTCATTTATATGTATGCCTACCGTTCAATAAACTTCAAACATGCCGGGCGTTACACGGTCCTTGCTGTGAGGATACTCGTCAACGAATGCTACGCATTAAAAAACGACCGTTGGTTTGGTACGGAATGTCGTAAACCTTTATTTACAACCAACAAGGAGCGAAGAAAAGCATTCCTTGTTCTGTAGTATTGCTAACTAGATTAACTGTGGTGAATGCGGCAAAGGATGCTCGGTGCGTACAGGTGGTCCTTCCAGTAAGCGTAGTTCGCCGGTGAAATTCTCTTCATGTGGGCCCCGCTTTAAGGCGCCAACTGCATGGCCGCTACGCCTGTTCAGCGCCTGCGGTGGCTCCCAGCGAAGTTAGTTTTCTTGAATGCCTTCCACTTTCCACGGAGACATTTATCGGCACCAAGTGGTCGTGTTTTTAAAAGAACTATACCGGTGCAGTCTACGTGCTACTTACCTCACTCTAAAACAAGCAAATTTGACGGATTTCGAAAGCAGTAACTGTTAGAAGAAGAGTGTACCAAAAAGGCATAGTTCATCCTTTCAGTTTATGTGAAAGTGTGTGCGCCACGGAATGCGTGTTTAGATGTCCATAATTTTGCGGGTACGCCCGCTTTCCTTGTTACCAGTACGGAAATCGTGTCGATGTTTCTCAGGCACACTTGCCAGCTGGCCGCTGGTTTATCTACTTTTGCTTTTTTTAGAGCCTCCGTGAGCGTTCAGGGATAAGCGGAGAAAAATGAAAACAAACCGCCATCGGTCGGATGCTTCATGCGTAGTTTTTTTACCAGTTCTAGGTTTGGATGGTTTCTCCACTCGTATATCTTCCATATGACGCAATATAGTTTGCGTATTCCACCCAGCTACCCCTCCTTCCCCCGTGCCTGCTTGGCCATGCGTGATATTTGTATGTGTAGAGAGGACGATAATTTATTTATTTATTTGTTTAATAACATCCCAGTCAGTCTACATACCATTCGCAAAGGGTGTTGCATAGGGTTAGCGTCACATTGTTAAAAAACAGCACAGTGTTTAATAGAAGGAGTCACAGCCTCTCCGGTAAATTTGAATTCTGTCGAAAGGCCCGCGTTTCATAAAATAGCATGTGAAGACAGACGGGCCACTGTTCACTGTTGCGTTGCACAAGATGTGATTTTCAAACCCTTCATTCCATCCTCCTGACGACGTTGCTGGGCCCGTGGGTTCAAGTTTGTGCCAGCGCACCAATCTGCTCATTTAAAGGGATCGCAATACTCTGTAGCATAGAGCAGGCAATGTTTCAAGCATTGTCAGGAACATTATCGTTTTGATTTTGAAGTCCCTCATTCGTCATGTTCAGTCATAAATACAGCCTCTGAAGGTATTACCAGTGCGTATTTCTTTCTTCTTGATGTAGAGAAAAACGTGCCCGAAAATTGTTTTTTAACTTTAGTGCATTCTGTAACGTCATTACATATTTGGTGTCCTTTTCAGTGTGCATACTGTGGGTGATCAAGGCGCTGGCGGACCACATTCCTAAGCCCTGCATGGATGCATTTCGTGTTGTCTGCGGTGAAGGATATCGCGACTACAGCGAAGAGATGTGCCAGGCTGGCATAAAAAATGCTACTCGAGAAGCCGAACCGAAGAATGACGTCTCTGCACCCGATTGGGTTTGATGCCCCATAGCAGCGGTTGTTTTCAAGTTTATTTGGTACAGGCCTCCAAGAGAAAATAAAAATACTTTCCTGAAGTTGAATGCGGAGAGATGGGTCGTTGTGTTTATTTATTTATTCATTTATTTATTTATTTTTGATTATTTATTTATTGCTTTATTTATTCATTTATTTTCATGTCGACTAAGGTCTCTTCGGGTACAAAGACGATGGTATTCGTAATGAAACATTCTGTCAGCATGCGCAAAAGAAAAACAGCACGCACGCAGAGAAAAAAATGCAGAATACATTATTTACAAAGAAAGCTGAAGCGCAATGTTAAATTCACATAATTAATTTTCACCCCCTCAACGTTCTGAGGAACTAGCAGCGAAACTGGGGTTTGTTTCTCTCAATCGACGCACCTGTGAAAAACACCTTTGTTGGTATTTACGGTTGACCGCTCTTCCAAAATAATTAGTTCGACGAAACGTGAAACAATTGCAGTTTTTATGGACAATAGTCTTTCGAGGGCTATTCAAACGCAAAAAAATGTTCTGCCAGCCTGTCTGTCTGTCGGTCCGTCACCACAGCCATACAACCAACTGCTGAAATCAATTATTGGGGGTCACGTTTATATAGGTAAAATATAACCAATCTTTTAAGTCAATAATTAAGCTCTATATGTGCAATCATTCTTCATAAGAAATGTAATGTTAGGCTTACTTGATGAAGAATGTCAATACATAAGTCGCTGTTTGCAGTGTTTCTTTAACTACAGGTAGCTTTATGATGGTTTTTTCCGAGAATTATAAAACCCATTGAAAGAAATGTTTTAACGATGATATTAAAACAAGGCTACCGCCCAGACCTCCCGCTTGTGGCTCTAGTGCTAAGTCTCAAGACTCGGAACAGATGGCGTACCAGTAGAGCAAACGCGGCTAAACGGAACTCCGCAAACCTCTAATTGATGGTAGCCATAGAGTTAATAATACTGACTAAAGAGGAAAAGCTCCCAGGCCAGGCCGTACATTAGACCGCGCTAAACCCATACAGTTAATACTACTGACTCGCAAAACCCGCGCGCAGCCATGATTCCGCAATGAACGCGTTCCCGCTGTCTTTTTCCTGCTAAAGTTGGTGGCAGTAATGAGTATTCACCTGGAAACCTACGAAATTCATCATGGCACTGCAGTGAACGCGCATATCCGCACGCAGGAGCAGGCAAAACTTTCGGTTTTTAAAACGTTGTGTGAATTTTTCTGTGTTGTAGGTAGCCAACTTTTGTGCCATGTTAACGCGCTAGATGTGGTGTTCTATTCCCCGAAACTTAGACGGGTAGTGCGTAGAATAGCGGGCGCTTCATACGCTCGGAGGTAGGTTTTGCGGATGCTTCAGGGAACTTCGGTTGTCACTTCAGAGTTGCGGAGACACGTTTTTTCGAGCTTCTCCGCATAGGAGGGACTTCATTTCGGCGGCCCGTTGTCCGATGGGCGGCGACGCTGGATTTGTATGTCGGCTGGCTAACGCTCTGCTGGTGTGGGCGGTACAGTGTCACCAGCCGCTCCCAGTTCCTGTCAGTCTTCCTGGTTGGAACCGCCGCAGCTCGCCTCTAAGCTTCACAGTTCCCATCGAGGGTTCTCGCCTCCCGGACCCAGCATGACGACAGCCAGCAGAATACAAGGTGTGTTGTGTGTGATAATATTGACTACAGTAGAACTACTCTTTTGTAGCCTTTTATAATTTTTCTAACTTTATACTTTTCTCTATTCTACCCTGTTTTCACCCTATTCCAACCACCGGACTGGTCTGAATGCAGGTGCGCTCCCATAAGAGCTCAATTATATCCCCAGTCCATTTCTCTTCCTTCTTTCATTAAAAATGAATCAGTTCCGCCGATTGCCTTTTCCCTGTTTTTTTACCCTGATTGATTCACCCTTGTGCGCGTATGCGCTAGTTCTGTATATCTTCATTTGTGTGTAGTAACAGAAATCCGTTGAGGACGAGGGCTATTTCAGTGTAATTTATTCTTTCTTGTCCTGTGTCTGCCGCCCCTTCTTAACGTATTTCACCCCTTTTTCTTGACAGTATCGTCAAGCTCCGTTGGGCTTCTCCTTAAAACCGGTTGCTTATCTAGCAAATAGAAGTTTGAACTAGCACTGCTACCACAAAATGCGTGTAATTGTACCTCTTAAAGTGTATTGCACTTTATTCTAAGGAAACACGCTTTTTGGATAATGTAAATGCCTGTCTACGAGGCCCCTGCAGCACGCGTGCCAAGTGTTTGTCTCGAACTTAAATGGTTTCAGGTATTGCCCTCGGATTAGCTTAGATTCAATACCCCAAGCTACGTATTGCATTGTCATGTGCATCAACAAAATCACTCCAGAGATGTTTCCTCTTTCTAGGTAAGCTTAGAAGATCGCGCATTGGCGTAAGCTTGGGGGACGTCACAGAAGCCACATTATCACGATTTTCACGTTGTTTAGGTCGCAAATAATTAATTTGGTCGCTGCTTAAAAATACCAATAAAAGCACACGAGAGACTGCGAGAGTGCATTCCAAAAATGCAGTGCCATTCTGGGTCTGCAGTAACTGTAGCGTTCAGTGCTTCCAAAAACGAATAAAGTATTGCGAGTGTTCATTAATATCAGGCAGGGCTCTTTACCCTTTAAAATGTCATTCTCCTCCACTCCCAAAATAAAGAAAGAGGGGAATAATGTGGGGAGCTGAATTGCTTCATCAATTGTATAGCATGTTTAAAGTAAATAAAAAGACGGCGATAAAAGCCACAATACCAGTGTGAAGAAAATACCAATTTCAATATGAAAATCTTATGCGCTGGAGAAGAGCAGAAGAACGAGATAAACCGATACAAATAGATGCAGCATAGACGAGTGGAAAATAAACTAAACAAGTGCACTTCTTCGAGCCAGTTACGCGCAGCACCTCGCTACAAAAGAGAAGCTCCACTTCAGACAATTTTTTTACATATTAAAAAATATGTACTATATTTATATCATGTACACAGAAAATCAGTCATATTTGATTTGTTTTAGACAAGGTACGCCCGAAGTGGTGAAATCAATTCTTTTCTTTAAGAAGCAAGTTGACGTGCATAAGATTTAAAAAACGCACTGAGTTCCTGAAGGCCATTACCAGCGTTCATCATCCTTCGTTTGCCAAATGTTTTCGTGTTGCGTGCTTAAATTACTCATTTTTTTGGTCCGTGGTGTTGCCATTCTGCTTGCCATTTTCACGGCCTTTCGTTTTATGTTATCCCGATTGTTCTATTGTTTATGTTTTACGAGTCCTTTCTTACCCTTTCCAGTCCCTTATTTCCATTTCATGTGTAGCGTGAACAGCCCAACAGACTTTTAGGGGCGAAGCTCCTTAGGGCGTGGGTCTGTCCATCCTCGACGTATGTATGTAGCCACCTCTAGTTCAGTTCTTGGATTGTTTACTAGATGGCGTGGCTACCTCTAGTTTAGTTCTTGGATTGTTTACTAGATGGCGGTACTTGTATATGATGAAAAGATGCGCTTGGATTGTTTACTAGATGGCATGGGTACCACTAGTTTAGTTCTTGGATTGTTTACTAGATGGCGGGGAGCGTTGTAATAAAATCCGTTCGCTGTTGGCGCGCGCTCGGAGTCGCCCGATGGATAAGGCTGCAGATGTGCGAGCCCGCGAGGCAGAAGCGCTCCGTGAAGCTGCGCAACACCGCCGCCAAGATCCTGCCGTACGAGAGCGGGAGGCCGAAGCGTGTCGTCTGGCTGCGCGACGACGCCGCCAAGATCCCAGCGTTCGAGAACGAGAGGCCCAAGCGTCACGGCAACGGCGCGAGGACCCTGCCGTACGCGAAGCGGCACGGCTGCGGCGCGAAGAGGATCTCCAAAACGTCAGAGAACGGGAAGCGGCGAGAAAGTGCGCGTATCGGCAGGCAGACCCCGATGCAGTGAGAGCTCGTGAGGCGCCTGCAAAACGCATCAGGCGAGTTCAGCCCCAAGGTGCCAACGCGCAGTTTAAGCGAGACTTTCTAGACGTTACGTTCGGACACAGATGTAGTGGGCGAACTTTCACTGAAGGGTCACGGTTTTACCGATGATTTCCCCTCAGGAGCTTCGCCCACTCATCATCATTCACCCCATTGATATGCTGTGAATTTTTTCTCCTTCTTTTCTTGGTTAACTTTCTACCTTTTCTCTACTGTTTCTTGCTTCCTTTCAACTCGCACATTAGGTCGTCTTAGCCTTGCTTTTCCCACCACAAAATTTTCTATAGGCCTGGTGTATTTACTGCTGGTGAAATAAAACTTGCTTGAAAGAACTTGATGTACATTTAGGCCCTTGCTTTTTCTGTGTCTTCTTGCTTGTTCTGGCAGCCAGAGTACTGTTCTATATGCGTTAGACATATGGAGAGAAATATAGGGATGTACGTTTACATGAACGTATTCGGTTCAGCTTGGACAAACAACTTCTGAAGTTGCCAATAAAACTGGTGAAAGGATGGGTGGTGGGGGGACACGGCTGTCGATGTCACATTTGTGTTTGTTTTGTCGCCGGAATTTGAACAGAAAATATGCTCTATGATGTGAAGTACATGATAAACAGTGGCTTACGGCGTTATAATGCCTCCATTGTTTCTGTTGAAGGGAAGAGTGCTGATGGCCTCAACCTGAATGAGCATTAGCCGAACGTTTCATAATCACCTACAGCATTACTGGCGCCCTGCTCTGGTAATGCTACTTGTCATCCTTGTTGCTTCGAGCACGTTGGAATATAAGCGTGGAGATTGGACGAGGTCTCGCCTGACATCTTTGTCACCCCTGCCTGAACTTTGGCATAAATAAGAAGGCTGTGCTACACATATCAAACTACGAAGCGGATGGTTTGTTATTCTTTCCTTCTATCGGTTGCATACAGATATAGAGCGTCGCGAGGTGGTTCTGGCAGAACTAATATGCTAAGATGAAACTGCCGGAAAATAAAAAAACTCAGTTTAATTTGGGGTAGGCTGCTATATAAAATAAAGATTAAATCTATGAATAATCTACACTACTAAATGATTATAGTCCCATGCTATGTTTGTTATTTACCTGCTGTAGTTATATACTTGGCAGCTGTTTCGAAATTAGCCACAATGATTGAGCTGATCAGGTGCAATTACTAATTTATATGCACGCTGAAATTCATTTACTTGTGAAGGGAGACATACCATTGGTCGTCTTCGCCTTGCACAAAATGCACAGCGGGGCATCGCGCCCAAGAAGGCGCGTATGTACCTTAGACTAAGATGCTTTCAAGGCGGTTTCTATAGACAGACAAGCATTTTAGTCAAAACCATTTTGAGGCGCTGTTGTACTGATAACCTTGGACGTAGGGAAGTGGCCGTTTTTGTTCGTTAGTGAAGGCGTGTACGGAAGGAGACAAATGCTTTTTCTTAATGCCCCACCAGGCGGGTGCCCAAACATCAGGACTAATGGCTCTCACGACTAAAGTCTCCTTCTGCTCTTCCTCATCGTCCTTCTCCTCCTCTGTGCACGTACATATGTGGCCCAAATATGCATGACAATGCCAGTAGACGTAAAGAAATGCAACTTTGCTGATCCATCGAGTGTCGGAAACGTATCATGCAAAACAACTTTATCTTTGAAAACTCCGAAATACTGGTTTCAATCGAAGGAACATCCATCAATCGAAGTTTCGCACACACCGGCACTCGGGATTTTTGCACCTATGTGTGGTATTTACTTTCTGCTTCGCCTTGTCTTCCTCTAGAAATCCATATTATTGTGCAAATATAATTATCATTATTGTTATTAGCTTGCGGGTATTTTCTCTTTCACGCAAACAAAACAGCGTTCAGTGAGAGTGTAACAGTTTACGTAAGCAAGGTCGTATTTATACGCTAGTCATGGTACAATGTTTCGGACTTTTTTTTTAGTTGGCAAATTATATATACTCCTAGGGAGCCAGCCCATTTCCCAGCAATGTCTCACGTACCATGGCATGAACTGGTCATGGCGATTCAAAATCGGCAGCAGCCAATGCGGGCACGTATGCTTGTTACAGCCGCACAGTGCAGTCCGACGCTTTGGGGTTGTCTCACATGGCACTTACTAATAGGCATAAGTGACATCGTCTTAGGTGAATTTGTTCGTCAAGCATAGCCAATGTTTCACAATACGATTACTGTCAACCGCAACAAAAATAAACCAGGTGCAAATCCACTCAAAAACAGAGTAAACGCGGAAAGCATTGTTTCGTAACTTCCGTTGTTTATCACACCGTTCTTAGCGCGATAAAAACTAGAAGTATGCAATTTAAGTGTAATAGCTCATTCTGCAAGCTTATAAGCCTGGCCTAACTTTCGTTTGCTTTTGGAGGCGTCAGCCAATCGCCCAGCTGCCCAAATAGGTCATTCGTTCAATTGCGGGAAATGGAATAGTGTGTCGCATAACCATATTTCTTTTCCTACTTTTCTAGCTTACGTGACGGGTGGTTGTAACAAAAGTCAGGGTAATCCTAACGAGGCATTAAGATGAACCAAAACTTGCATTCTGCTTTCAGGCCCAGTTTAAAGCAGAAACACTAATATCAACCACACGCGTAATTTGGCTCACTTTTGAAAAAAAACTACCCTTCAAGGATTCAAGAACATTGGCCGGTCTCTACGGCCCGTTTGAATACTGTGAAAGAGTGGTGAATGAATACTCCGGCTTCTCATTTATTTGAGTATGAGTGTGCTGATTTTGATGTGTACACATGTTCGAAGCATCAATTACGTGCCATGTGTAGAAAAATGTGTTAGCCTTTTTCCAGTCTTTTTTCGCTTACTTGTTTGCTTAGTTGTGCACCTATTGAAGATAATGTGAATTACGTATGATGCAAATAAATGTATTACTAGAAGCTCTTGTTTTTTTGTTGTCTTTGTTATACCTGTGGTCGCTTTCTGTCGACGCTGCTCTTGATTAGAAAGAGGATGCGGCCTTGTCAAGATGTCTACTCCAACTTTTCTTCCTTCACTCCTTTTTCAGTCTTTATTTATAGAGCAGAGAAAGTTGTAACAGTAATAAATTTACTTTTAAGTTTAAATTTGTGTGGAGTGGCTAATTTTTTCTGCGTTTCGTCTTCTGTCTCTTTTTTTTTGATGTGACGGAAGAAGACAACGGGCTCAGTTTGTCACAACTAAATTGGGTATATCCACTGTTCAACCCAACTCGTGTCAGAAACTTTTGCAGACAGAGCTACAGGCTTTGCCTGCGTGCATAGATATGCTGAGCGTGCATGATTAAATATACTGGGCTTAAAAGGAACGCCTGTATATTTTCGATACCTGGTCACTCAAGCCGCTGCACAACCATAATTCATACATACCAGTTATGGAATTATTGCCAGAGAAGGGACACTTTACATTTGGGTAACGTAATCGTTGTTTGGACAGAAGGGGTGCTTTCTGTAAAATCCCAAGTTACGCAATTTTTTAGCAGAAAACAAACACCTTACATTTTATCTCGCACCGAAAGTCTGTGATAAAAGTCAAGGAGTCCGGATTACAAATCTTCCTTAATCCTGAAACTGTCCATTTTGGAAATTACGCAAAGTGGTCGGCTGTACATTAACTCTGGGTTGTTCCGTTACCGGAGAATTTTTTTTTCGCTGTAGCGAACGGTGAATGAATGAGCGAATGAAGGTGGCGGCGGCTTTACTCGTAGCGTAGAAAGGTCAGCCGCCGCAGTACGGGGCTAGATAGGCTGGTTTCCGCAAGCAACGAAGTGACGCAGTAGACGACACCAAAGAGTGGCAGAGTGAAGCTTTGTAAATTACATTCACATGACTGACGCTCCTCACAAAATCCCGGTGACGAGTTTGATGTTGGGCCTGTTGGTACATACTTTGAAGAACGGTGAAACCCAGCCTTGTGGACACGTACACGAGGAGAGAGTAGGACAACCCATTGCCGATTGCCGAGGTTTTGGATGCACGCCCCTCTTTGACAAAACAAAAATAAATGGTAGGGGAACCACAAAGTTCGAGAGGCAGTTTATTGGAGCTTATCGACTAAGAACGTCCTCATCCTTGGTGGCGGATGCTGCCTTGGAGTTCGCCGCCTGTGCGTACGTAAGCGGCTGCCGGCGAGGTTGGTAGCGGCGAGGACACTCAGGACTTTCCGCCTCTCCTGAACAAGCTCCCCTCCAAGACTGCTGGCATAAACAACGCTACGAAGCAAGAAGCTGCCAAGAAACATCACCAGGTGAGCTGCACACGCTCGTTGGCCAGTGGCGCTTCGTCTAAACCTCAATTCCTCCCCCACAACAGCGACCCTCACTTAGAGCTTATTAAGGAGCTGCGTGCCATTCGTGCTGAGGTAGCTACCCTCAGGCAGGAGAACGCGGCTCTTAAACGCGAACTTCAACTCGCGAAAAAGCAACCCTCTCCGACGTCTCCTCCTCAGAATCAGCCTACACAAATGGATATACAGTTGTTTCCCCCCTCGCAATCTCCTGAAACCACCGACCCCGCCCCGTTTCCCCCGCATAAACGCAAGGCTGTCTCGACCGGCTACTCGCCCTGCGCTTCCACGCGGGATGAAAAGCTAGGAATTCTGGAACAAACAATCGCCAGCCACACGGAGGAATACCTACAACTTCACAACGTCCTCCTGCAAAATCAGACGGGCCTTTAGTCTACCGTTGAGATAATGCGCCTCGATTTCCGCAACTTTGTTGGGTCTCAGGCCGTAGCTCAGAATACCCCCCTCAACCCGCGGACGAGGACGATGTCTAAATGCCGCAGCCCATTGGTTGTGTGGCAGTGGAATTGCCGAGGGTTCACCCGGAAGCGACACAACCTTGAACAACTAATTTCGACAGAAGCTACTCCTGCCGCCCTCATCGCTATCCAAGAACCTGGTAAACACATTAACAGGCTATCAATCCTTTCATACTCCCAACAACCCGTACACAGCGGTGCTTGTTCAGCGCAACATTCCTGCGGACCATCACGTCTTTGACAGTATCTCTATTCCGCATGATTTAGTCGTCCTCCATCCGCCAAAGCGCACTGTATCTAGGCTATGTGTACTCAATGTCTATAGCAGCCCCAAAGCACACACGCATAACTTCAGCAACTTACTTACGCTGACCAAGCGAGCGGCTGCTCACCACCCTCTAATTATACTTGGAGATTTTAACGCCCCGCATACAACCTGGGGTTACAAGCGTTCAACCAAGAAAGGGAGGCTGCTCTGGGAGTTGGTGCAGGCGCGAAGGCTCGCAATCGAACCTGATCCCACCGTCCCACTCCGATCGGTAACAGTGCCCAAACCGATACCTCCCGGACCTGACGCTCTCGCACCGAGTCAAAGAACTGAAATGGCACTGCACTCCTCACACTTTGGGCAGTGACCATTTTATTATTCAGTCCACTCTCCAACTCGATACATCACTCGCCCCACGGTTACGGCAGACCCACATCACCGACTGGCCAGCATTCAGGGAGACCTGTCAGGGGCAGCAGCCACCCGACGATGACATGTTGGTCCAGAGCTGGCTTAGTCGCCTTATAGATATTAAGAAAACTCATGACCTCTCTTTTGACCCAGACATTCCTTCAGAAACAGTCGACACGCGTTTGCAACATCTATGGGAGGCTTACACAAGCCTCCAAACGCGATGGCGCCGACAAAAACACAATCCCCGTCTACGACTAAACTAGCCTGCCTCGATAAAACGATTGAGACTTACACAGCCGAATTAGCCCGAGCTCAGGGGGTGCAATTTTGCGACAGCATGAGAGGTAACCTCGGCATGCGTCGTACATGGGCTATTTTAAGGAACATGCTCGACCCAACCCACTCTAAAATGACTAGCCGAAGTCGTCTAACTACAATCATACACAAATTTGATGGAACTAACGAGCAACTTATATCAAGACTCCTGGTCCTATACCTAGCACTGGGTACTCAGGAGTCCCTCCCTGTTTACGGTGGCTGTGAAAACTCAGAGATGGACCACTCAATCACGGTTTGGGAGGTTCGCGCCGCATTATTAAAAATTCGCCCGGGCTCGGCACCCGGGGAAGACGGCGTTACCAACAAGCTCCTTCGCAACCTGGATGATCAATACATCGAGATCTTAACGCGCTATTACAATCATCACTGGGAAGCCGGTACCATCCCCCCCGAAAGGAAGCACGAAAAGGTCTCGCTCATTCCTAATCCCGGCAAGACTCTCTACCTCGCGCCTCTCCGGCCCATCTCCCTCACCTCTTGTGTAGGAAAAGTCCTTGAACATGTCATTCACGCACGCTTGGTTCAGCATCTCACCCACACAGGACAATTCCCCCACACCATGTTCGGCTTTAGGGCTGGACTCTCCACTCAGGACGTTCACCTCCAACTAAAGCACGACATTATAACTCCCCAGTCTCGTGTAGACTCTGAAGCGATAGTCGCCCTCGATTTGCGAAAGGCTTTCGACCGAGTCTCCCACAAAGCCATTCTGCAAAACCTGACAGCCCTAGCCCCGGGAGCTCGTGCTTAAAATTACATACGCGATTTCCTTACCGATCGTTACTTGTTACTTTCAACGACATAACCTCGCACTACCGCCTCTCCCGCCGCCAACTACCCCCAGCCGCTCCGACCTTCTCCAACGAAGAGGAACGCCTATGGCGACTCACCCAGACACACGTACTCCCCTGCCGATATCGACTTCACCTAATCTACCCTTCTTTGTACCCCACCCCTTTGTGCCCCGACTGCGGGTCCCTCAACACCCAAGACCACTGCATGTGGCAGTGCCCCCAAAACCCATTCCCCCCTTTCACAGACGGAGAGCACTGGGCGAAGGCGTTGTGCAGCTCGGACCGTGAGGTCCAGGCTAAGGTCATTCAGCGAGCTGCAATGGTCACCGGCCGGTTACCACCGCCGGTCACCCGCCACCCAGACTAGCCCCATGGGGCTCAAATAAAGTTTCTCTGTCTCTCTCGACTAAGAAAGCACAGTTTCCATAAGTGCGGGGGTGTGCACGCGCTAACTTTATCAGGAAAAGAAGCTGAATATTTAAAAAAGGGCCGATATTGAATTGCGTCATCACCTGGTCTTTTTACTTTATTTTGTACGGCGTATGCCCTGACCTTGTTTTTTGTGCGAAATTTTATTCTTGAAAACTTTGCTAGTCCCAGCGTGTGTGTTGTCCTACTGTCTCCCAGCGTACGCGTCTTGAAGGCTGGGTTCCACCGTTCTTCAAAATAGCGGAGCTCAATTCGGCGCTTCATCGCGCATTTTTTCTTGGTTTATATATTATGTATGTCTGTTCATCAAACATAAACGCGTCAATGAAACCTATAAAAAGCATACGGTACGTAGTAAATATGCTAAGTTATTTCCATAAAGTTACCTAGTTTTAGTTTCGAGCCCTACATTTGTACCTCACTTTATAAAATTGTTTATCGTATCTTTAACTACTTATCTGGCAAAACCTGCGTCACATCATGACGTCACTCAAGTTGGTACAGTTTTGGGTGACAGCTGTACCCGCCTGGTGGAAACAGAAGGGTGGGCATGGGCGGGAAACAGATAGACACGTGAGCGGATAACGCAGGAACACCCGTTGTGTCATGGGGAGACTGCCGCATTTCGACGGCATTTGGAGTGACGTCAACTGATGCGCGGTCAAGATTTTCTACGGCAGGCTGCTTGTTTCCCTTCTGCAAAAGTAGATTTATTGACATTTGATGGAAATTCCACAAAATTTACAACTTCCCTGTGAACTACGTTGTTATGCCAAGTAAGCGAAAGGGTCCAGAGACGGTTTTGAGCACACTAAATGAATTAGCGCAATCGTTATGATGGGTGGTCAAGGTCATCGGTTCCAAGAATAACATTTGTACGTGCAGCGGAAAGCTCACACTTTCATTTCCCAATTCTGTTGCCGCGTTTCCACCATTTCCTGCGTCTTTTTGGGCTCTGCCATCTTTCCGCACCTGCGTTACTAATTTCCTGATGTGCATCGCGAAGAAAACTTGCAATTGGCGGCTTTTTCTCTCAATCTAGGAAAGAACAATCGTCATTTGCTTAGCGTCGACGGGTCGCGTCGGCGCCTTTGGTTAATGAGCGCTTCCTGCAGCATACTCAACGCTGTCGGGTTAGTCCTTATTTTTCTTTTTTACTCTATTACCACGCTTTTCGCTAAGGTGCATTGACTAGGTCGACACGATGACGATACGACGGTGACGCTAACTTCCGATTTGGCATTCCGCTTGGTCACACGAAGTCGACCGCTACAACAACATGTCGGTAGATGGGAAGTACGCCTTGTCTGACTGGCTAAATGACCGAATACTCCGACAATGCCGATCGGCTAAACGGTGGTCGGGAATCAATCTAGAAGCGAAACCTGCTCCCTGAGAACAATCGTGCCGTAATAAATGTCCCTCAGTTCTGTTCGGTCCTAGAGTTCAATAAACATATTTAAGTCCACGAAGTTCACGCAGCTCAACGGTAGCAATAATGCGATCCGCATTTTGGCTTGCTTGATTGAATGCTTGTAGGGTTTAGCGCACCGACGCAACGCAGGCAAGGAGACGCGCCGTAATGATGGGCTCCGGATAAAATTTGACCGCCTGGGGATCTAGAAAGTGCGCCGAAATCTCGAACACACGGGCGCTTTCGCTTTTACCCTCCATATGGAAAGCAGCCGCCGCAGGCGGAATCGAATTGCGTCGTGGTGCTCAGCATCACAAGTACTTTGGCTTACGATGCTTCGGCCGCTCGCATCGGCGACATTCGTTTCACAGAGGTGCAAACTGCATATTCTTGTGACAGGCAGCACTTTTACAAAACGCAGGCTAGAGCAGAAGAGGAATGGCAGAAGGTTTATTAGGAAATTTGCAATAAATATCGAGCAAATAGTTAACGTAAATAGTAAAACAAAAGCACTGTGTGCACCATTTCAAAATTGCGAAATCCTATGTTCATCCGAAATGGTGTTGGTGCATATCAGCTATGGTTGTGGCTCTGGAGAACCTTACTGTGCAACTGTTATTCAAGAACTGGAAATGTTCACTTATCGAGCCATGAATCCTTGAAATCAAATAAGAAACATATATGTGACACACAGGGTGGATGTCAATTTAGATTACAGGGTATTTCCGCGTAATTTTCCAATCTTGTTGTGGCGCAGGGGCTAAAGCCTCGCGCCCGGGTTAAGTCCCGGGTTAAAATCCCGGCATGGAGTTAGTTTCTCTTTTTTTATGCATTTTAAGTGGCGTTGTTTGCGTATCGCATTCGCGGATCCAAACCAAACTTTGGTTGAACTGTGGAACTACTACATCAACGCATCAATGAATCGTTTTGAGCGACGGGAGAGACTTGTTCGGTGTTAAACTTATCGGCGTCTGCCGCGCTACCACCAGTTGCTTTAGATACATTACTTCTGTGTATCCTACGTGACTCTTCAACAGTTTGACTGACAGGTCTGCTTCTTTGAGTCTGCTCAGCCCTACTCGTAAGTGCTCACGTGCTCCTCCCATGTGCTAGAAAAGCTGGAGGCATCTTTGAGGTAAAGCAGCGCGTTCTCAGACACGCCACGAAGCATAAAATCTGTTAGTTTTGAGAGGCAATTCGGTACGTTTTTGAGACCGAAGCTCAACATGACATGACGTACTGTTCTGAACTGGGAAACGAACGCAGCGTTAGAACTAGCTTTTTGCTCCGGGCTCGTTCCGTCCTTTCGAACTGAGCAGGAGGTCCCGGGTTCCATTACCGGCCGCGGTGGCCGGTTTTCTGACCGTGGCGAAAAGCAAAAACACCCGTGTGTACGGGATATCGGTGCACGTAGGAAATCAGCAGGTGGTCAAAATTATTCCGGAGGCCTCCACTAAGGCACGCCTCATCGCCTGCGTTGCGTTGGCGGGTTAAACTCTTCCATCAATTAATCCCTCCCAACCTCCCATGAATACGCCAATTAACCCACGGCCCTCAGTCTCCAGCGGCTGCGAAGCAACTGACCACGGTGGCGGTCAGACCTGTGACGCAGCAGAGGGTGCTAATCTCTGGATCCGGACAGGCCGCCAATGGAATCTGAACCTGGCAACTTTTAACGCGCGAACCTCATCTAGCGAAGCAAGTCTGGAGGTGTTGTTCGAGGAATTAGAGGGCATTAAATGGGATGTAATAGGGCTTAGCGAGGTTAGGAGGGCAGGCCAAGCCTTTACGGTGCTGAAAAATGGACACATCCTATGTTACCGTGGTCTAGAGGACAGAAGAGAACTGGGAGTGGAACTTCTAGTCAATAAAAGCATAGCTGGCAACATGTACAAATATTATAGCATTAATGAACGGGCAGCAGGTCTTGTAATTAGGCTCAATAAGAAGTACAAGCTGATTGTGGTGCAGGGCAACGCGTCCACATCCAACCACGATGACCAAGCAGTGGAACGCTTCTATGAAGATGTGGAATCGGCAATGGCTAAAGTAAAAACGCAGTATACCGTAGTTATGGGGGACTTCAATGCTAAAGTAGGCAAGAATCAGGCTGGAGACAAGGCAGTTGGGAACTATGGTCTGGACTGTAGAAATAGCAGGGGGTACCTACTAGTTGAGTTTGCCGAGTGGAATAACCTACGCATTAAGAATACCTTCTTCTGCAAACGGGAGAGTCGGAAGTGGACCTGGAGGAGCCCGAATGGGGAGCACAAAAATGAAATAGACTTCATATTATGCGATAACCCTGGCGTCGTGCAGGATGTAGAAGTGCTCGGAAGGGTAAGGTGTAGTGACCACCGTATGGTAAGATCTCGAATTAGGCTAGATTTGAGGAGGGTCCGCCACAAGCTAGTACGAAAAAAGCCGATAAATGAGCTAACAGTAAGACGTAAAGTAGAAGAATTCAGGATCGCGCTGCAGAACCGATATTCCGCTCTTAACGAGGAAGCCGAGCTTACGACACAGGAAGCCAGCGACAACCTTACACTCATTATCACGGAGTGTGCAGTAGAAGTATGGGGCACCATGGCTAGACAGGATACTGGCAAACTTTCACAGCAGACGAAAGATCTAATCAGGAAACGGCAAACCATGATAATATCTACCGCAGCTGACCGAATAGAACTAGCGGAGCTCTCGAAGTTAATAAATAAGCGTACGACAGCTGACATACAGAAGTATAATATGGAGAGGATCGAATACGCTGTAAAGAACGGAGGTAGCCTGAAAGCAGTGAAAAGACGTCTTGGCGTGGGGAAAGATCAGATGTATGCACTTAAGGATAAGCAATGCAATGTCATCAGAAATAGGGATAAAATAGTCACAGTGGCCGATGAGTTCTATAGGGATCTGTAAAGTAGCCGGGACATCCAGGATAATGCCGAACAAGACAGTAGTTCAGAGGGGCTAGACATCCCACCAGTAACGACCGAAGGATTAAGGAAGGCTTTGAAAGAAATGAAAGGGGGCAAAGCACCTGGTGAGGATCAGATAACGGAAGACCTCCTGAAGGATGGCAGAGAAATTGTACTTAAAAAACTGGCAAACCTGTATATGCAATTCCTAATGACCGCAACGGTACGGGAATCTTGGAAGAACGCAAACATCATCCTAATCCATAAGAAAGTCGACATGAAGGACTTGAAAAATTACAGGCCGATCAGCTTACTGCCAGTCGTCTACAAGGTATTTACCAAGGTAATCGCTAACCGAATCTCTGCAACCTTAGATTTCAGTCAACCTAAAGAACAAGCAGGGTTTCGTAAAGGTTATTCAACCATGGACCATATTCACACGATCAATAAGGTGATAGAGATGTGGGCTGAGTATACTGAACCCCTATATATAGCCTTCATAGATTATGAGGAAGCATTTGACTCGGTGGAAACCCTAGCAGTCATTCAGGCATTACGGAACCAGGGGGTAGATGAGCATTATGTAAGAATACTAGAGGATATCTAAAATGGGTCTACAGCTACCATCATCCTCCATAGGGAGAGCAGTAAAATACCTATAAGAAAGGGAGACAGACAAGGAGACACAATCTCTCCAATGTTATTCACAGCATGATTACAAGAAGTATTCAGAATATTGGATTGGGAACAGGTGGGAGTAAGGGTTAATGAAGAATACCTCAGTAACCTCAGATTTGCTGATGACGTTGCTTTGCTAAGAAACTCGGGGGACGAATTGCAAAGCTTGCTTTCTGCACTGGGCGAACAGAGTACTACCGTGGGCCTGAAAATTAATATGCAGAAAACTAAAGTAACAATCAATAACCTCGGGACAGCACAGCGGCTTGAGATAGGTAGCGAAGCAGTGGAAGTGGTAAGCGAATATATCTACTTAGGCCAAGTTGTGACCCCAGATCCCAACCATGAGGCAGAGATAATTAGAAGGATCAGAATGGCGTGGGGTGCACATGGCAGGCATTCTCAGATAATGAATAGCAGCCTACCATTGTCGCTGAAGAAGAAGGTAAATGACAGCTGCATCTTACCGGTACTCACCTACGGGGCAGAAACTTGGAGGCTCACTAAGAGGGTTCAACTTAAATTGAGAACGACTCAGCGGGCAATGGAGCGGAAAATGATGGGTGTAACATTAAGGGACAAGAAGAGAGCGGAGTGGGTCAGGGAGCAAACTGTTGTAAAGACATATTAGCACAAAATAATAAGAAGAAATGGACGTGGGCAGGGCATGTATTGCGAAGGCATGATAACCGCTGGTCATTAAGTGTAACACAGTGGATCCCTGGAGAAGGCAAGCGTTGCAGGGGGCGGCAGAAAGTCAGATGGGCAGATGAGATCAAGAAGTTTGCGGGGATAAATTGGCCACAGTTGGCACAAGACCGAGGTAATTGGAGAATAATGGGAGAGGCCTATGCCCTGCAGTGGTCGTAGATAGGCAGGTGATGATGATGATGATGATGATGATGGTGATGATGATCAATTATTCGTCATCTAAACACATTCTCTCTTCTCGGTCATATTAGGCTTCGCAAGTCTGACGACCGTAATCTCGTGCGGAGCTGACTTCAAGGCCAAAAAGAGAAATAAGATATACCACAGCGAAAGACACGGAACGTGAAAAGGATGGGAAGGGCGCTAGCGCACAGCACTGCGAATCGCTCGGCCACGGGAACCTCTACTTCCACGGACAACTTGCTTGTGAAACGAGAAAATTTTGGTTGCGAACCAGTTTGGTTTAAGTATCAAGGCCATTGGTGGCAAAGTGAGTGGCAATGGAACTCTGAAGGCCATTGGGGATGTCCATCTTTTTGAGGGAATAGCCAGCCTTCTCCAGAAGGGACCCAAATATAGTGTAGAAAAAAGAATGCCAGCCCACGGGCTGCTAGCCTTGAATAGGCGGGTAGCCAAGAAAGCCCAAGAAGATGACAGGGAAACGTACCTTCTTGATTGCGTGGACGCTCTATTTCGTAGCTTCTCTTCAGCAACACTCCATCGCCACTAGCAGGATGACGTAGCTACCCATTTCAAGAGCAATGATCTCAGGCTTCTGCAGAGCGTCAAGGAAGGTCAATGAGAAGGTCAGTCCAGCCGTCCGCAAGAACTTTATTCCGACAAACGTGAGTGCCTCCAAGGAGAACATTAAGGCTGTAGCCCTTTGTAAGAATAGTGATGTGATTAAACTTACTAAGGGCATTTGGGACAGTAAGAAAAACCACCGAACGATTTTCATCGCTGCTAAAATGCATAAAGTTGCTATCCCCATCAGGACCGTTAAGAGTGAGAAAGATCCTTGACAATTACTTGTTAGTCGCTAGCGCATGAAGCAGCTTAGCGGTTTCTTAATAAATGACCCATTTGATGCCCAGAATTCCACGACGGTAATCAGTGGAATACGGGGAAACATGGACATCGGGTACGTCTTCTCAATTGATGTAGAAGATTTGTTTTATTCCATGCCACACCGTGGACGTTTGCCCGCGCCTATTCAATGCATTAGGGCAAATAGTGATATATCCTTCCATAATGCAACAGGTATCTCTATCCCTAACTTCTTAGTTCCACTTGAATTGTACCTAAGTGAAACGTGCATCTGCTTTGAAGACAAGCTTTTTATTCAAAAGAAATGCAGCTGCATCGGTTCGTGTGTAGCGCCCGTACTGTTCAACATTTCCTTAACGAGATTCGACCGTCACCTAAGATGAGGTCCTCTTGAAGCAACAAGAGAAAGCCACCTACCCGAACACTGTGACTAAAATTTTAGACCTTTATAATCTGGGTGGGAAGGGTTTAACTGTTACTTATGAGCTAAGCCTTTACAGTAGTCTCCAGTTTTTAAATGTTAACCTTAACTTTTTAGAGGACAACGTTTGTTAGGAATATTCGCCACGAACCGCCAAGGAACCGCTTCCCTATGATTATCCACATTCCAAGACGGCAAGGGGAGCTATAGCGGCTTTGTGCCTCCAATCTGCGCCCTACAAGCTATGCGCATATGCTATAGAAAAAACGTTTTGGGCATCAGATGACCAAAATAAAAGCCACAGGCATCCCGCGTTCAATGCTTACTTTCGCGGCCGAGGCTTTGCTCGCGATACAAAAACCGTCTGGAAAAAAGCTCGCACAAAGCCTTTGCACAAAAGAGCACGCCCTGTAGTTATGCAGTACGCGCACAGAGTCGCCCATAATCTAAAGAAGGTCTCCGCATAGTATAAGGTCCCGGTTGTGTTTTCAGCACCGCTTAACCTTGGCGCACTATGCGCACGACGACCCTACAAAGAAACAACCCAAAACATGCAATAAGAAGCATGCTAAACCTTTTGTAAACTGCGGTGAAGGTGTTGCGAACGAGGTACCGTTGGATTGTGGAAAAGTATACCTCAGCCAAACTGGTCGATGTGCGAATGTGCGAGGAAGAGATAACGCTCTTTCTATGAAAACGGGACCGGATTACACTTGCCACCCTCTGCGAAGAATGTCACTGTGTGCCCGACTTGGATAAAACAAACATTCTGAGACAAAGTCAGGACTTCACGCCACATAAAGCAGCGGAAGCCGTATACATCAAGCGAAAGGGGGATAATTGCTTGAGTGTGCCATCGCTCCTAATCTAAGCAAAAAATGTACGTTCCTTGATAACTTTATTGATAACTTTCTTGAGTGTTTTTTGAAAACGTTCTTCGAAAATTATATAGTTTCTTTGAGTATCTTCAAAACCCATAAGGTAAACCCCCCCAGAGTATCTGCAAATACGTCTTCTATAATTGACCACATGCTATCAAATTATGATGAAAAATGGGTCCAGGCAGGAGTAATACCAGAAGATATTACCGATCACTAACCGACATTTTTGTTGGCCATGGTTGACAATCACAAAATGGAAAATGAATAGACGCTCTTGTTGGAACGATAGGATCATACAAAAACAAGTCATAATATAAATGATGAAGACTTTCGTCGGTTTGTGAAGCAAATGCAAACATAGCTTAGGATAGATTGTCAAAACTACTTTTTTCAGCCTGTGCAAATTTCAAGACGTATGTGATGAAGTGCCCGTGGACGAAGAGGAAGAGGAGACCGAGCGCATGGCTGGAAGGAGTGCGTGCAGAAAAATCAAACCAGGCCCGTGGTCAGGGGACACCTGTGACGCGCAGGGCCTGAGAGCGCGGCCCTGTGATCATTTAGGGGAAGACCCGGAGCGCAACCGGTACTGTTCCCGAGAGCCGTCCGCCGCTGATCCCGACAACCCGTGGGCTGGCCGTTCTTCGTACAGCTTTAATATGTTTATGTGTAAGACCTTCCTCTTTCCGCCCAAGCTGATCTCGTAGTCAACGTTGTTTTTCTTTTCGGTAAACTCAAACACTCCCTTCCACTGCATGAGCAGTTTGTTTGAATCGGTTGGGAGTAAGATGAGGACCTTTTTTTCCGACGGAAAGCTTCCTCGGGTGAATTTTTTCTATCGTAGTAACTCTTTTGTTTTCCTCGAGCCTTCTGAAGCTGCTCATGGGCAATTTGGCATGTCTGTTCAAGTCGGTCTCGCAGATCGCCGAGGTATCCATAGGTAGTCCAGACTTCGCCGTCTATGTTATATTTTGTCCAGAGTTCCTTGAGTGCGGTTAAGGGTCCTCGTACATGTCATCCGTAAATACGTTTGAAGGGGGAGAAGCCCAGGCTGGCTTGAGGCACTTCTCTATAAGCGAAAAGAAGTGGCGCGAGATATCGGTCCAACGACCGGGGTTTCTCCTGGCACAGTCTCTTCATCATGGTTTTCAAGGTCCCGTTAAACTTTTCTACTATCCTGTTTGCCTCAGCATGATAGGGACTAGTGCGGAGAAGCGTGACTGACAGTAAACGGCTTACTTCCCGCATAAGTTTTGATGTAAAGCTTGCGCCTTGGTCGGTGACGATTTCCTTGGGCATTCCGACACGGGAGAATATTTCAATCAGGGCCTCGGGGACGTATGCTGAGTCAATCGCTGGGAGAGCTACGGCGTCCGGGTACCGGGTAGCGAAGTCGATAAGCGTGAGGACGTATCGGTTTCCTTTCTGGGACTTGGGGGAGAATGGACCGATTATGTCGACAGCAACTGGCTCAAACGGTGTTCTAATTAGTGGCGTGCTCCCCAAAGGCGCAACTCCGACTTTTCCCTTCGGCGTTGTTCTTTGACACAAGTCGCACGATTTGACGAGACGTTGTACGTCTTCATGTAGGTCAGGCCAGTAAAATTCTTGCAGAACGCGGTCTGTCGTCCTTCGCACACGTTGGTGCCCCGCCATGATGCTCTCATAGGCCACTCGAAGGATCGACTCCCGCAGCTTCTTGGGGACAACGACTTGTTTAAACGCTCTGCCCGTGGAAAGCTTATAATGATGGTACAAGACGTCATTTGATTTGACGAAAGAAGATTTCTGTCCTTTTTAGAGGCGAAATCTTTTCCTAACTTGCGAAAACAACGTCGGAGAGTTGTGTCCCATTGTTGTTCCCTGGCCAGCTCTTGTCTTGTGATGTCTGCGCAGCTGATTTCGGGTACTTTTAAAGGTGAAGCCTTCACCGAACTTGACTTGGCGACAGCAGACACCAACACGCCTGAGTACATCTCTGTGGCATTTGTGGTGAGGGCTGCGTTCGACATATCGCTGTTTTTGAGCTTCCAGTCGGGATCTTGCATTTGAGGTTCCCTCACACCAGGAATGTTCCCGAGCACGAGGTCATAGAGCGGTTGTTCCAGACACGCAGCGCTAACCTCACCCACAAAGTACGGTGTTTCGACGTAGATCTTAGCTTCGGCTAGCTGTTTAACCGTTCCGTCAATGAACAGTACCCGGGTGGCTTTTCCAGTCAAATGGCGCTCCGCGACCAGGTCACGTCGAAGAATGACGGTATTACTGCACGTGTCCCTAAGGACGGTGACAGGTTGTCCAAGTAGACGGCCTTCCACTACGGGCATTCCTTTCACGAGGAAAGCAGATGGTTGCACGGCGATGCCCCGAGGAGACTCGACAGTAGGACCCCTGTGCTTGTCTCCATCAAGTTCTGTGCATTTCTGTGGGGCTCAGTAACAGCACAAGCAGCAACCTGCTCTTTGCCATTTGGACGGTTCCTGCAGTTTTCGGTTTTGTGACCGAGGCGACCACAAGTAGTCATTTGGCTGGATCCTTAGGGGTGTTACGACAGTATTGAGCTCGGTGTCCTGGCCGATTGCATGCAAAGCACTTGGGTGGCACTTTTTTCTGTGAGTCGGCCACGACTTTATCTGTATCGCGGTCGTTCCCGGAAAACTTTCCAAGGTTTGAGAGGTTTTGTGCCTCGATAAAACGACCTGTAGTCTCGGCCAGGTCATTCAGAGTTTTACACTCTCGCTCTTTCAGGAAGATGACGAGCTTGGTATGGCAGCAGCGTATAAATTGCTCGCCGATCATTTGATCACGAATAGCCTGGAATGTTTTTCGCACATTCGCCATCTCGATCCAGTGATCAAAATAACCCGTAAGCCTTGC
Organism: Haemaphysalis longicornis; assembly: GCF_048455015.1. NCBI lineage: Eukaryota > Metazoa > Arthropoda > Arachnida > Ixodida > Ixodidae > Haemaphysalis > Haemaphysalis longicornis. Next base: position 37,313,318 of record NW_027526295.1, read on the forward strand.
CGCTAGTTGTTTCCCGGTTTCTCCATCCTCAGCCCTCGCCTTCCTGAACTTTTCTTGGTAACATTGGCCTGTGAACCGAAATCGCTGAAGCAACGCCCGTTTGACCTTGACGTAATCTAGGGACTCTTCGGCGGTCATACAGCCTAGGATGGGAAGAGCCTCCCCGCTCAAGCACATGCTTACAGCTATTGCCCATTTGTCGTGAGGCCACTGCTGTCCGGTTGCCACGCGCTCAAACCTTTGCAGGCACGCGTGCAGGTCGTCGCGTTTCTCATCGAATAGAGGAAGAAGTTTATGCGGGTTAATCGCAGGCGGAGTTGCATCAACTTCCTCTCTCGTGGAGACATTTGGTTGGCTGGTACCACCACTCTCTTTGAGTCGGATCTTTAGCAGTAGCAACTCCTTCTCGCTTTCTGCAGCATCTTTCGCTCTTTCAGCGGTTTCTCCGCTGGCTTCCCTCTAGGCAATTCTAGCGGCGCGTTGCTCAGCCCGTTCGATCTCAATCCACGCCCTAAGCTCTTGTCCCGAGAGTCCCAGATGAGTCCCCATTGCCATTAACTCCTCAAGATCCATGCTGTTGCAGCTAACGTTACAGGCACCCTCGTGGCTCACTGACTCCTTTCAGCGGATGTTAAGAAATCCTGGCAGGCTCGCCACTTTTTTTAATGAATGGGCCCAGGATTGGCTTGAAAGTCACAAGTCAGTGGCCAGTGCGTGCGCAAGTAAACGTTGCTTTACGCATGACAAGAAAGAAGCAGAAGTTAGGGCACAAAAGCATGTACGCGAGACGAAAGATATCAGCGTTAAAAAAGGCAACAGGCTAACGGAAATGTCCGCAATAGAGAAAGCAAACGTCCTACGGGGTTTTGTCACAGCCTCTCGAGGTGTTGAAGTCCCGATGCGTGCGGAGTCGAGGGCGAGGCTGGCTCGATGACCGGTTCTAGGCCGCGTCGTAACCAGGCGCGGGACGTCGGGCAGGCATCGTCGACCTTTCCGATGAGTCACGGCTAGAAGGCGTAGCAGCGGGTGTGAGCGGAGGGTTCCACCTCCAGGTGAATCCGGACCCGCGCTCTCTCGCTCAGCGCTTCACCAGCTCCAGGCACGGCCAGCCCACGGGTTGTCGGAATCAGCGGTGGAGGGTTCTCGGGAACAGCAGCGGTTGCACTCCGGGTCTTCCCCGAAACGATCACAGGGACGCGCTCTCAAGCCCAGCGCATCACAGGCGTCCACTGATCACCGGCCTGGTTCAATGTTTATGCACGCACTCGTTGCAGCCGCGCGCTCGGTCTCCTTTTCCTCTTCGTCTTCCCCTCCTGAAGACCTTGGACAAGATGCTGGGCTCCCAGCCGCCAAGTAGGAAGAAGGCGGTAGAGTCCTTCGTTGGATTAACCGGGTACTACCGGAAATTCGTCCCCAAATATGCCGCTCTCACAAAACCACTCGCAGACCGCACAAAGAAGGGGCACATCAACACTGTCCTGGGGCGACGAACAAGAGCAGGTCTTCATAACTTTGAAAGATCTACTTGCGTCTGCACCGATTTTGCAAGCTCCTGTACATACCAAGCCCTTCATACTTCGCACGGACGCTTCCAGCGCGAGCCTAGGCGCATCTTTCCTAAAAGTGGCAGCGAGGATGTGTTACCCCTATCGCTTACGCGAGCCGCCACCTGTTGCCGAGAGAGACGCGCTACTCCACCATAGAGCGCGAGTGCTTAGCTCTAATTTGGGCGGTACACAAATTACATATTTACCTATATGGAAAGCCTTTTATCATACAGTGTGACCACCAGCCGTTGAAATACTTGCAGTCAGCTAAGCACATCAACAGCCGTGTATTGCGTTTGAGCCTGCTGCTCCAGGAATAGTCGTATACCATAGAGTACATCAAGGAAACCGAAAATATAGGGGCTGACTACATGAGTAGAGTTTAAGCCTCGCCCCTCTCTTTTGTACATAGTGTGTGTTATTCAGTAGTTTTTAATGCGTAATTGTGGTCGTACATTTGTTTAGTGGATTTTTCTATACCGTTCGTGCATGTGTTGTGCGGTGAAGTGTGCCGGTAGGACTGAGTGGGCTATTGTGGACTTCTTCCAACTCCACCCTGCCTTTTTAACTCTGAGAATACTTGTTGCTCCTCAACACCTTTCTTACACCCGGGGTCATTGTGATTGGGCCCGTGAACGAAGAGGAAGAGGAGACCGAGCGCGCGGCTGCAACGAGTGCCTGCAAAAAAATCGAACCAGGCCTGTAATCAAGGGACGCCTGTGACGCGGTGGGCTTGAGAGCGCGGCCCTGTGATCGCTTCGGGGAAGACCCGGAGCGCAACCGCTGCTGTTCCTGAGAGCCGTCCGCCGCCGATCCCGATAACCCATGGGCTGGCCGTGCCTGGAGCTGGTAACGCGCTGGCCGAGAGAGCGCGGGTCCGGATTCGCCTGGAGATGGAACCCTCCGCTCACACCCGCTGCTACGGCCTCGAGCCGTGACTCATCGGATAGGTCTCACGATGCCGGCCCGACGTCCAACGCCTGGTTACGACGGGGCCTAGAACCGGTCATCGAGCCAGCCTCGCCGTGACGTCCTCGTCGACTCCGCACGCATCGGGACTTCAACACCTCGAGGGGCTGCGACAAAACCCCGTAGGACGTTTGCTTTCTTTGTTGCGGACATTTCCGTTAGCCTCTTGCCTTTTTTAACGCTGATATCTTTCGTCTCGCGTACTTGCTTTCGTGCCCTAACTTCTGCTTCTTTCGTGTCATGCATAAAGCAATGTTTACTTGCGCACGCACCGGCCACTGACCCGTGACTTTCACGCCAATCCTGGGCCCATTCATTACAACGTATTGCCGCGTGCGACATACTTTTAGGTTCTAATTTGTCCGTGGATGACGCAAAGCATTATAAGTGTTATCAAGCGCAAACAGCACTGGCAGAATAAGATGAAAAAAAATGAAGGCAACCCTTAACATCAAACAATATTGGTCCGCCCACAAGTTATCACAAAAAAAGAGTACTCCAACAACGTGGTCCTTAAAGCAAATGGCAATTCCAAATAAATCTGCATATACTCGACTGTGTAACGAAATCATCCCAAAAATGCAACACTCTGGCAGATTTCGGTACATTAAACAGCAGTCATGAGGGTACCGCGAAAAATTTTAACGATTTCTTTATTAACCTAGGAAAGCACGCCCCCCCCCCCTACCAGTAAGTGTGATGAAAACGAGCCTATCGTACCTCTCCCGTAACCAAACTCATAAGTATTGAGTGAGATAACAAAATTGGAAGTTATAAGTACGGCAAGACAGATGAAATCAAATAAGGCCATGGGACGTGACGCAATTCCTGTTAAAATTATCAAAGACAACATTTAAATCCTTGCGCCAGCGTTAGCAGCAAGGTTTAGTCAGGTATTTCTGTCTTGAGCTTACCCACACAGTTGAAAATTGGAAGGGTCGCGCCCATCTATAAAGGAGATGACCCTAATGACCTGGCCAATTACCATACTACAACTATTTCGTCTTGCATCAACAATATATTCGAGAAACTAATAGCGAAGCACGTAATGAACATTTCAGAAACATTTAGCATATAACGGAACCCCAATACGGTTTCAGGAATAAATACTCAGCTAGTTGCACTGTTAACACAGTTACAGAAAACGTAAACCAGGCTTTTATAGGCAATGACAGTTGTTGGTATATTTCTAGATATCAGAAAAACTTTCGACTCCGTGAATCATATCATAGTACTGAAAAAAAACTAGACCGGAACGGTTCTCTAGGTTCAGCTGCTGACTTTTTCCGCTGTTATCTTTCCGACCCGAAACAATTTTGTAAAAATAGCCTTTAGTATATCTTCACTCACAGATGTCAAAACAGGCGTGCCTCAAGGCTCCGTATTAGGCCCCCCTTTTTTCTTTACGCAATGACCTTGCGCGCTCGTTAAAACACGTCAATGCTTTTTTGAATGCGGGCGATACAAATCTTGTGATCTGTAGTCAATCCTATCAAGAAGCAGAGTCGCTTGCTGATCAGGAACTCCGAAACCCCATAATCTGGTTTAAAGCTAATAAGCTAGAATTAAACACTTAAAAACCTAGTTTGTAGTATTCGCGTCGAACCGAAAAGAACAGCCCGGCCTATGCAGCTTGAACCTCGGAGAAACAATAATAGAGCAGGTTACCACCCATAAATTCTTAGGTATATCATTTGATTCGTATTTGCACTGGGCCCCTTATATAGAACAACTAACAAAGAAGTTTGCATTTGGCTGTTTCACACGGATAAATGCACGCAAACATTTTTTTCTCCGCACGTTTTACACCTCATAAACTTTGCGGTGTTTCACAGCCTAATGACCTATTGGATTGAGTCAAGGGGTTCACGTACGCGTCTTACTACAGATAGCTCCGTGTAATCCAAAAACGAGCCATTAGAATAATGGCCGGAGCCCCGAGGAATCAGCCATCAGCTATGCTGTTCGCCGAATTTAACAAATTGTCGTTTTATTGAGTCAGGGACTATACTACTGCTGTAATTTTCCACAAAATACTTACCACAAACAATGCCTACCACTCGTAAACGCTAATTACACCCAAGCGAAATACAAGGCACGCTGATTCCAAAAATATTAACCTGCCAATAGTATATGCGGCATGTGGTCAGCGCGTCTTGTCCTTCATGGCAGCAAAAATATGCAATAATATACAAACTGGATCCAAAAAATACCAACTATTTTGCCATCCTTAAAAAATTGCGTCACAATTCAAGTGCAATGAACGGGAACCATTAATTTGGATTGTTTGTGGTAAGTTAATTTGGATGTAAGGAACACCACTATTAAAACGCTAAACAATGTGCCTTGCTGCCAATTAGTTTTGTTTGTGTGCGACAATAAATAATTTTGCCCGGGATTATATTTTCGATAATATTTCTGCGATGGATCCAACACAACCCGTACTGGCTATGGATCCAGGAGCCTCACCAACATCTTTTGTGATGTTTTTTGATAAAATAAACTACTTTGTTCTGTTCTGTTCTGATGTTTGTTGATTTGTGCCTTCACCGGAAGCCTGTTAGTTTTTTAATACACGTATGTGATTACGCCTAATCTATATATTGCTGCGACTTTATTATTGCGGGCGCAATCCCCGACCGGCTAACGGGGCTGTTTCTTGTTACGGGTATGCGCCCACTGGTGAGCAGAGGAGGAAGAAGAAGTCCGAGCTCGCTTGTTTTAGCTGTGGCATCGCCAGTGCTTGCCGGCACTAGTTAGCCCTTTTAATAACCGTCTTTTACTCTCCTTACTGGAGTTCATCGCTAGAATATTACATAAATCATTTAGTTATGTGCCCAGTGACAGCTTGGGGCCTTCCTGCCTTCGGACGGAAACAAAAATAGAATACACGTGACCTGATGTACCTATCTACAAGAAAGTATTACAAGGAGATACAAGTGGTTACGCAAAAAGAAAAGTACACGTTTTGTCATACATATTAAGAAGAACTTACAAGCGCCCATTCATATGCTTACAGAGAAGTAATCCTTAGCAGTCACACATATCTGACTCAAGTAATGATTGGTATTCTAGCGCATGTTGAACTATGCGAAGAAAACTTTAGAAATATAACATTGCAAAGTTGTGCGAGTGAGAGATGACCTAAATTGGTAGCTGTTAGGACCAGCAGCGCTATGAGATCGTGTATACATACAGAGATGGCCAGGCGATCGAAACAATGAACAAACCAAAGAAACGAATAAAATGATACTTCTGGTCATTATTCAAGCTGAACTGATAGTATAGAAGGGAAGCATAGATCATTGAGGCAGGGATAAAAAGTCGTCAATTTTACTAAGAAAAACTCACGACATGTATGCGAAACAGGTTCGTGAATCATTCAATCTGATCACTGATTGTACGTGCATTACTATCGCGTCATAGGGCACAAGTGAAGCAGACATTTGGGAGTATCTGGATTTTGGGTCTAATTTGGTTGCACGTGTAGCGAAACATGCTGGAGCCAGGCATTCTGCTGTGAATAAATTTAAAGAGAACATAAGATCCCCAATATCCGGAATGTAGGTTAGGCATGATATTGTCACGAAGCCAAGGACGACGCAGTTGTCTTGAAGGAGAAACAAGTTTATTGGAGCGAACTTGTGCTCCCTTAACAACTCAAAAGAATACAGAGGCGGCGAAGCAGCGGTCAACAAAGTGAATTGCGTCGGCGAGCATCGCAGAATCGAATGCCGAGGCGTCTCCTCTGCAGGCTTTTTATCTTTCGGCGCGAGTGTTTCTGGAGCCGTCGATTGACATCCAGAACATTGTAGATCACAGACGAATATTCTGGGCTAGGGACGTTAGGGCGAAACAGTTTGCTTATCTGAATGTGATAGCCCGTGCGGCATAAAAATAAAGAATTGAAGACGCGCTTTCCTTGGAAAGCGATAACACAGCCGGGCGTGGCCCGGCAGTAAAAACAAACAATAACTAACCAAACAAATACATGGTTCGCGGCAATACTGTAAACAAAAAAAATGATCCACGGCTGAAAAAGCGGCAGAGGAATGGTATGAGATTGATCCTTTTTAGAATCCCCAGGTCCTTTTTTGAATCATTTCTTAGAGCACATGGTTGGGCTATTTTTAACCACACATGCATACTCAAGTTGAGGACAAGATACAGTTGCGGTAAACTTGAGAAGCCAATTCGGCTGACTGAACGTTTTAAAAACGCGACAGACAACACCGAGCTACTATCTGAATAAGCTAGGCGGAGCTCAGCTTTCTGTAAAAACTGAAGCCTCGCTCAATGCCCAGTGCATGTGGTTGTCACTTTCCGTCGTTGTTGTGAATAACGACATGTTACCAGGTTTTCTACTGTAGGTCATTGTTTTAGTTTTAGAAGTGTTGGGAGGAGTTTGTTGTGTGAGCAATAAAGGAAAAGGCGACTTGTTCCACTAGTGAGCGGAACACCTGGCAGTGTTTTGAGCATTTTAAATAGTTTCGCATCATCAGCTTAAGAAAGAAAACTGCTATCATTCGATTCTGGTAAAATGTCGTGTATAAAGATTGAGAAGAGAAGTTGTACGATTATTGAGCCCTAAGCTACGCCGCTGGTCGCTCTTAAAAAACCGGAGATTAGCTTTATTGCGCACAAAACAGGACCTCTCACATAAATAATTGAACATAAAATTTTAGCAATGTGTGCTTATCAACCTGAGCTCGCTGCCCCTTCAAAATACCAGATTCCCTATCCTGTTTGTAGCTAAATAAATGTCTCCTTTGTCCTGTTCCAGAATTATTAATTAAAGCAATGATGATGGTGATGCGTGGATTTTAATGCAGCACGACCCACGAACGGTAAAGACGACCAAATGGAACACATTTCTTGAGAGTAAAATGAAAGCCACATGTCAAGTAAAACACAACGCTATGAAGATCTGAATGGCGTGCAGAGCCAGGTTGTAAGATGCATAACACACGAGATGTAAAAATTTGACGGAATTGAGCAACTCAAACACGTGTTTCACAGAAAATATTGGTTTGCCTCCAAAAAAGCACGACGGATGCAGTGGAATATGTTGTGCGTAGAGTTGTGGGGTGTTGTCGTGATGGTGTGCATAAAATGAGTATGTGCATTACAGGTCAGCCCCCTCCACCCTCCAGGTCATGGGTCTTGGTGATCCAGTGAGCAGGTGTGAGTGTGGTATGCGCGTGTGGGCTGTCCGTAGCCTTGCAAATGCAACTTCAGGGTGTCTGTTGTGTGATTTGGTGGTGTATATTCAGAAGAGCAAATGTATTTTGAGTATTTTGCGATTTCTCTGTTCATTACAACGCGCTTTTCATATTTTGCGAAGGTGTCGTCTGATGTGTTGCCTTAGGTTGGTGTAGGTTCCTGTTATGTCCAGTGTATGTGTAAGTGCAGTAGCAGCAGCAGCCATTTGATCTGCGGAAACATTCCCAGCGATACCATTGTGCCCTAAAACCCAACACTCGATCACTTCAAGATTTAACGCACAAGCTGAAAGGAGGGCTTTATATACTACATTACAAAATGCTATTTATAAGACTTCTTGGTACATAATGCATGTACAACACTCAGCGAAACCGTGAAAATATAGACTTGGGTGTTTTATGATAGAATATGTGATTTAAAGCTAGCGAAACGTCATAGCATCCGCCATAAAAAAGCTGCTTTTCTTGTTCATGGTGCCAGAGACACTAAAATCGTGTCGGGGCGCAGCATACGACACGCTAAAGGCAGCTTTTGATGTGTCTTTAAAACATTCTACACACTTGCACTTCTCTCGTGGAAACACTACCTCCTTAAGAATTGCAGTTGCTGGTAAAAGTTTTCTATCCATGCCTAGCAAGTACAAGACACATGATACAACCCGAAGCTTCCACGCGTGTAAACGGTCAGAAAGATGATTTTCTGGTGCGACGTTATTGGGGATCGGTAGTTACACAACCGAGACAGGCGCTTGAGATGGGGGTATAAGATGTAGACGAAGATTTATAGACATAGCTCGAAGCAATCAGACGGATGTTATAGTCACAAAGTGAATACGCCAGTAAAGTCAATTCTAAAGACACGAAGTTTGGCAAAACTAAAAAAATACCACGTCCTACTGCAGTTCACGAAAGAACTGGTAATAAAAGGAACATCTTACGTCCTGTGGCGACTCGATTCAGAGCGGATGAGATATTCTGGATGCGGCGGCTCTTCGTAGCCCGTTACGGGGAACACCGTGTCGCACAGTCGATGCCGGCGATTAAATGCGCTGTTGTGGACGGAAGCATCGGCTGACACTGCAGCCCTGCTGGGTTACCGGGAGTCTTCGGCGACGGCTTTCTGGAGGCCACGGCTACTGCTTCTGGCGTGGAGCCCTCAGAATCACGGCTGCTCAGAATCCGGCTTTCACTCACTCCATCCACAGCCACGAAATCCCCTTTTTCTTTTTATATCACTTTATTGCTTCCGCTATTTTGACGGTACATTCGCTGTAACATTCTCCATTGCAAATACCCCCGCATAGGCCATTGTCCTTCTTGGGCCATCTATGACAATACTCCCCAACACAGAATGTTGCAGTGTTTAAACCGCGCGCACTTTCTAAAAGGCAGTTCATGTGGTTGTCCAATGAGAAAGGAATCACTCAATAGTTCGCATTCTTTCCCCTGGCACCGTACACCCAATTGTTCTGAAAAACGATCTGTCCAAGAATAAAAACACTCATCAAAGTTCGTACAGTTCACTCATGCACCGGTCAAGTTTGTAGCAGGAAAAAGTAAGAATCATCAGTAAGCCCTGTTCACACCAGTCACGAGTAACACTAAACAATGATAAAAATAGGTTCCGCAGAAACATTTTCACGTCCCCTAACGCACTGTACAGAGAATGAGTAGGCTCGTAAGAGAAGGCGGGATTCTTCCCTATGAAGGGCGAATTTTTTTCATATGCCTGGCGCTTCCAAGCCCTACACCGACGCACAGACCTCCTCCAAGATGCGTCAGGCTTCTTCTTGTTCGATAGGCCACTATTGCAGGTGCTTCGCAGATAGCATCGGATCTGACGTATCTCTTGACGTCGTCATAGATGTTGGGCCAATAAACTTTTCGCGAAATCCTGGTAGTGGTTTTCTGAAAGTGTTGATCTCCAGCCGCCGCATCCACGTTTGCCGAGTAAAGAAGTGGTTCTCTCAGGGACTGTACTTCAATTGCGCACAATAGTAACAAACACTGGAGAGACATGACCCAAGACTGAGCGCACTTTCAACAACCTTTATTAAGAAGAAGTCAGAAATTTATTCTGGCCAATCTCTTTCATACACACTCATTCAAAAAACAAGGATCAAACACCACCTCCCCTTTGTGCATTACTACAATCTTAGGGCACGTGTCACTGCGATTGCGGTTTCACGATAAACCATTGTCTTGCCCAGGGAAGTTCATCTCCTTTTCTGTGAGTGCGAGGAAGGGAGTGCTTACACAGCAGTCCCCTGCACGTGCAATTTTATTGGCCTCAGTTATCTCCCGGGTCGTTTGGTTCCTGTTCCTCGCTATAATATAACACCTATTCAACAGGGGGTAAATTTGCAATCGTAACAGTGGATTGCCAAATGGCCTGAATTGGCATTTTTACATTGTTGGCATGTTCGCGTAGTCGATCATTGATACAGCTCCCCGTTTGCCCTCCGTAAATCATTTTGCTGTCTAACGGAATGACGTACACTACACACGTAGCGCAGTGAACAAACCCAACCCTGTGCTTGACATCACAAGGCGTTTTTTTGTCTCTACAGTAGCTCTTTTTGCACAAGTACCCAAGCTTCAGGGGTGCGGAAAACACGACATTGACGTTAGTTGTGGCTCCAATATTTTTTAACCGGTGGGATAACCCATGCTTGTATAGAATGACTGCATACGTTTCATTTTGCTGTTCGTTTACAGAGTCCCGCTAACGCAGACCCTTGTTTGATTCTTTGAGCACATCATGCGCAACAGCCGTCAAAATGTGCTCGGGAAAGCATGCTCGCTTTAGGCGGCCAAATTGTATGGTTAGGCTTTCGTTCGTTTTGTGGGCACATGCTTTTTTAAGGCTATATATGAAGCACAGATTGGCTACGACCTCTCTCATCACTTTTGAATGCCCCGAAGAGTAAGGAAGTAAAGTATTCCAGCCCGAGGCTCATACTGCCAGCACGCGCTGCTCGCGAGGAAATGGAGCTTTAGATCAAGGAACTTTATCGTGATTCTGTCCGTAAGTTTGTGTTTCACACAAAGCGGTTCGAAACTTTGGTTAAAAGCATTTAGTACGGCACGCACGCTAGGTTCGTACTGCACTCTGCCATCCAGAACAACGAGATAATCATCGGCATAGCGGAAGATGTTCACTTTGTCCAGCTGTACGCCAGGGCTCCAACTGCCTATTCATGCCTGCCAAATACAGGTCGCTCAGCTCTGGGGCACCGCACGAACCTATGCACACCCCCTTCTTTTGAAGGTAAGTGTGGTCACTCCAGTGTACATAAGTTGACTTCAGATAAAGCGACAGAAGTTCGACAAAACCTCTCGCGGTTACACCAGCAAAATTTTGGAATTTCACATTGCCGAACCTGTCAATGGCTTCTTCCACACACTGCAACAATTGTTCATGCGGAAGGCTATAGTATAAACATTTTATATTACCTGAAAAGGCCCTGTATGGAACGTCTTGATTGCTCTGAAGAAACGTGGCTACTTCTTCTGATCCTCTTGTCAGAAACAGGTCACCCATTTAAAGCGTTTTGTGCTTCGCTTGAAGAAATCGGGCAACTACTTCTTGGGAGTTCACCTGATCTGCAATTATGGCCCCAAGGGGCTTATTCACGTTGTGGGTTGTGCCGAAACGACATTCCTCAAACTGCTGGTTTCACTCCTTTCAACAAATTTTGCCAGGTTTTCTAAGTTGAGTTCCATGCAGAGCCTTTTTGCGGTAGCTTTCACCCTGGGTAGTTACACATCTTTCTCGAGATTGAACACACTATTCACAGCCTCCATAGCCTTCTTTTGGAAAGTGTCATCCGGGAGCACCATGAAGCCTCCTTCTTTATCAGCTGGCAAGAAGCAAAGGTTATTCTCTTTTAAAAACTTGGAGACACGTTTACGGGTACATAGTTCTGAGCTGGCGTATTGCGAAAGAGACTATCCACACCTGCTGAAACACATTGGGAACTTTCTGCCTCAGGGGTTCTCCCTACCACCGTTCGGACCATACGGACCATGTCGTCTCTCTCCAGTCTTGGTTTCTTTTGTGCGCAATCGAAGTACAGCAGGGATTACAAACTTGCCAAACCTACAGCCTACGAAGTCTATCAGGGACTTAGGGACCATAATCTGCTTGTATCATATGCCAGAAGAAATGGAGAGTTGCTGTAGAGCAAGCCTTTTCTTTGAAAATACTTACAACGGTTCCTCGTTCGTAAGGCGAACACAATACCCTTTTTATGAAAGCACTTTTTTACTGTGGGACAATCATGGTTTCCCTTTGGTTCTTCTCTTTTGATTTCAGCATTTAAAACGTGACTTTGCAAGGGCTTTTCGCTTTTCGTCACAGAAATCACCTAGGGACCATTCGTCATCTCGGCGTTGCTTACCCCTGAATGAGTTTATTCTGGTGTTTCACAGGCGTCTTCACGTTCGGTTGAATTCTGCTGCCAGTTAGCGTCAGAATCGTTCTCCTCTCTGACACCTGGTACATTACCCAATACAAGGTTATTCAGGGGTATGGCATACATGTTGCGAAGACTTTTTCCTAGAAGAAGGGCGTCCTCACTGTAATATAAGCATTCTAAAGCCAGTGAGTTGCCTTGTCCGGGGAAAGTCTCTTTTTAAAACAACAGTGTCTACCAGAATGTCGCAGAACAAATATTGGTTTTCCGGCGAGCTCTCCACCTACAACTGACAAGTCATTAGTTAAGATAAGTGTTCTGGCTTGTTTGTAGGGCCTGTGAAGCCAAATCTTTGCCCGGTCTTTACAGAAATGTGCTCTAGCAAAAGCCAAGTAGATTTGTCGGGCCTTGTTTATATTGGCGGCACAAGAATTGACTTGCTCTACGGGTTCCCTTGATCGCCAATTTTCAACTTTGTGGCCTTTCTTGCGAAATACGAAACATTGAATTTGAGCGGCCGACATGCGGTAGTCAGGCGCACGGTGTCTAACCTTATGCATATGAAGCATGGGGGAGCTTCGCTCGGGGCTCGTTCTTTTTTGCTTCCTTCCACAGCTTGACTCCATCTCCATCTACTCAGCTTCCAGGTAACGGTCGCATACATCTGCCATCTCACTAGTGATTCTAATGTCACGTTCTTCAAAAAATACTACAAGATTTGAGTGGCAGCATTTCGAAAACTGTTCTGCGATCATTTTGCAGCAGAGTCCTCTAAGTGTCTTCGGTATTCCTGTTTTTTCTATCCACCGATCAAAGTAGCCTGAAAGGCGGGACATGAACTGCGTTCCTCTTTGTCTTCGAGCTTAGCATTCGTGAACATCTCGTTGTATCTTTGGACTGTTAATCGGAACCTGCAAAGGAGGGCTAACTTTACTTTCTGATAATCCAGGGAGACCAGGGAGACCTCAGGAGTCATCCGAAAGAGTACAGTTAGTGTTTTGCCAGCAATCACATGTTCAGTTCAACTGGCCAATTGTCTTGTTACCAGCGCTGCACAAGTGAAACCCTTCCAATTGCAGTAGGTATTCATCAAGATCGTCTCTGGAAGCATCAAATAGAGGGAAAAACTTGTGCGGGCTTATCAACGTCAGAGAGTCTGCAGCCGATTGTGCTGTTGACACGGACCCTTCCCCTTGCGGATTATTCCTAGTGTCTTCCTGAAGTCTGAGTTTTAGGAAAACATTCTTTTGCTTGAGTTCCAGACTCGCTCGCCTGTTTTATTTATTCCGCCGCTTTGTTTGCCTCGCACTCCGCCGCCCTTCCTTCTCCTAAACGATTCTGTTCGGATCTAACAAAGTCCCTTAGTTCCACATATTTTATGCGTAGGTGAGTTCCGACTGTCAGTATCTTCTCAAGGTCCCCAACTAGATCGTGCTTCGTTGATCCAGAGTTCTAGTTACCGCTCTTCTAGATGTTAGCTTATATGGTACTGTCGCGGACGCCACTTGTGATGTTACTGGTTATCGCTAGTCCTCGAGACTCGCGTTACACAACTGAGAAAAGCGCTTGAGATGGGCGAACATTTATAGAGACGGCAGGAGGTAATCAGACGGATGTGACAGTCACAAAGGGAGCGCGTCCCTAAGGTCAATTCTAAAGGCTCAAAGTTTGGCAAAACTAGAAAAACTAACATGTCTGTGTGCAGTTCACTAAGAAACTGGTAATAAAATCCCATCTCACCTGCTGAGGTGCACTCTATGCAGATAGTCGAGGCTGGCATAGTCGAGGCTGGCGATTGAATGCGCGGTTGTCACGCAAGCCACGGCTCACACTGCAGCCTTGCTGGGTTTCCGGGCGTCTTCGACGACGGCTTTCTGGAAACCAGGGCTACTGCTTCTGGCGCGGGGTACACAGAATCACGGCTGCTCAGAATCAGACTTTCACTCACTCAATTCGCAGTCATGATCTCCTCTCCTTCTTTTCACGTCACTTTCAGTTTTCCACCATTTTGTCGGTTCATTCGTTGACACATTCTTCATAGGACATGCTGCCACACAAGCGATTGTCCTTCGTCGGCCATCATATGACAGTTACACCAAGAGTGGAAACTTCATCTCTCACTCGGTTGAGAACGGAGCCGGATTAGACAGATGGTTTTAAAAAAATTGGGGAACGGTTGTATCACCGATTACAGAGGTAAATGGTTGGTGGGTCAATGATGAAACTTTAAACGCGTATAAAAGGTCCAGGTATTGTCCCTGATGATGCAATGACCATTTATCACATTCGACATATAGCCTGCGTACAGCTCTCAATATAAGGCAAAGCCCAAAGGCAAAGCCCTAATTGCACTCGATTTAAGGCAAAGCCCTAAGTGCAGCACGGGGCGGAGCATTTTTAGTGCTCTTTTGGTGCTCCCGCAAACTACTCTTTCATGATCAAAGCGGACCCCACGAAGCTTTTGAAAACTCGTAGGAGTAGCTGCTTGTCCTAACTATACGACTGGACGAGATAGCGTGCATGATCTTGCTTCTTTTTAAACGTTTATGTGTACAGATTTTTTTTATAGTCAGGAATGTACGTGAGTTTTTCTTCCGGAACAACGTCTAACTTTTGCTTTCTCTTTACAAGAATTGAGTCAATATCAAGAGTAATGTCAGTGTCCGCCTAGATTTCACGCCTTTCAAAAATTGTGACGGAGGTGCTTTTGGAGTGGATAGGATTAAAGCCATTTTAATCGGTCCATCGAGCAAGCTCATTAACGCCAACCCGCACTTGGCGTTCACAGATGGGCGTATTACCAGATTTGAATGGTATATCCACGTAATCCCCATACATGGGATAAAGCATTGCTTGTGGCAGTTTTTTTTCCACTGAATCATCTTTTTAATAATGCATATGAAGCTGAAAAGTCCCTCCTGAGGCATGGCGCTAGCTTTCACGTAAACCACACTGAGCACAGAGCCTACATCTGACCCCAAATGTTCTGTCAGATATGCAGCTTTAAAGACTGTTAGGAATGTTGCCTGACATTCCGAAATATTCCAAATCCCAAAGAATGTCGTTCCGCCATGCCGAAACATATGCTTTTTTGAAATCGAAAAATACGGTGATGCAATGTTGCTTATGTAAAAACTTGTCTTTTGTGTATGATTCTAAGCTCAGTAGTTGAAGGTTGATGGATTTCCTCACCCTGAACCTGCCTGGCAGCTGTCGTGGAACAATTGTGCATACAAAAGTGCACCAGTCATCTGTTTATCATGTTTTTTAGCAGATTACACAGGCAGCTTCTCAGGGCAATGGAATCGTAACTTGCGGTAGAGAAAGAGTTCTTGTCTTCTTCTAGAAAAGCAGCTACGATGACCTCCCTCCAAATCCTGGAAGGTGTACCGAAAAATATTTTCTGATAAGGTGAAGGAATGTGTGTAAACAGTGGGATTTTAGGTGTGGTGTGCTACGCGGAGCGTTAGAATGCCCAATGGCCAACGCCTCATCTGAGCAAGCGCGGGAAAGTCGCCATGACGGGCGTGACCGACGAAGAGAAGGAAATGACGACGGAGGTGCGCTAAGGACGAACGGCAAAAACGAATCTCCTCGGTCCTGTCGTCTTGGACCTCCTGGCTGGCGAGCGGGCCTGGCGTACCGGTCATTACTGCGTTCTCGGAACACTGGGCCGGCTCGCGTGCCTGGGTTACCTCTTGCTCCTGTGTTCTCTGATCTCCGGGCCGGCAAGCGCGCCTGGCGTACCGATCGTTCCTGTGGTCGTAGGCCTCCGAGTTTACGAGCGGGCCTGGCATAGATGAGCGCCACCGCATCATCGGTCTCACACGGTCACTGACCCGAAAGGCATCCGCGCCTGGACCGGGGTGTGGTGAAGCGCTCGCGTGACACTTTCTCTAAACTTTAGTGTCTGCAACTGTCCTCGTGTCCTGTGATGTAGTCGCAAGTGTGTTGTTTCGGTGGTTTTATTTTGCGTAATCGGAAATATACGTGACGGTGATGGATGTCGGAAGGAGTAGTGAGGCCTGGTGCGAGTTGCTGGTTGGACCTCTAACCCTTAATAAAGTACCGAGCCTGCCATTACACAGCTAGCATAATGACCGCCAGTATGACTTCCGGACCGTGCGTAAAGGCCGCGGACGAAAGGCTGAAAGCTGCGGATGAAAGGCGTAAAGAGCTTTTGTTGCTGGAACTCCGACTTCGGGAAACGGTGGCCAATAGACTATCCTAAGGGGAAGCCAGTAGCGAAAACGCCGTTGCACCGATCGGCACGCCAACCCCTGGTGTCATGGTCAATCTCTAGAAGCTTCTCCTCATCTATGACGAGCGCCGCGATGACTTACGTGCATATCTACAGCGCTTTGAGTGTGTAGCTACTGCACAAAAATGACCACCATAGAAATGATCCACAGCCTCTTTGCCGCGCCTCTTTGGGGGAGCTTTGACCTTGATATCCCAAATGACAGTAGAGGAATTGCGGGATTGCCCAAAGGTCAAAAAGTCTCTATTTCAGTGCTTTCGCTTCACTGCCCTAGGCTACCGAGAGAAATTCAGGAAAGCGCGAGCCATGGATGGCGAGACCGGATGACAGGCTGGCTGCCCGGCTCTCAGGATACTTTGACCCTTAGATTGAGACGGCGGGTGCGTGAAAAAACCTTTGAAGGACTCAGGAGCCTTGTTGTCACTGAACAGTTTTTTCTGTGTTCCTCAATGTGTTTCTGAAATCTGAAAGCTCAATGTGTTCCTGAAATCACGAGACTGCAAGACGCTGAGTTTTTTTCGCAGGCCAGAGCAAGGCAGAGGTGCTGAATTCATGTCACGGTATCGTGTTGTGCAGTTGGAAGTGATCATGTGAGAGCAGCGTTTTCTTTGCCTTCTTCATCATTGCGCCAAGGTTTCCCCCGAATGCTGTCATTGCATGATGCTGCATGATGCTGTCGTTGTAGAAGTTATGGCCCGGTACGCTCTGGCAAGCTTCAACGTTAGCTTGATGACTTGTTTCATGATAGGTTCGCCAATCGTAGCTATGACATTCCAAGTGTTCTTGTTCTAGCACCCAGCTAGCACAAAGCTCGATACGCACAGGTATGAACACAATAGGTTTAAAGTTCAGCTTCAACCCTATGCACGTACCCAGTTTATGAAACGCTATAGAAACATTTTCATATTGTTTTTCCTTTATTTTGGTTTGTTCATAGCCGCGGCCATGAGCATGCTCAGTACAGCCAGAGTCCTTGACTGCTTTTTAAACCTGGGGTTCATTTTTTGAATCTATAGCCGACGACATTTGGTTACAGTTCAAATCATACCAATTTGCAAATCTACACAATTTACACAAAAACAATGAAATACCTAAACAAAATGTATTTAGGTAGCGACGGTCTTCAGGCGTCTTTGTCGTTCGCTCTTTTTTGGTCGACTGACCCGCGTCTCTAGCTTTTTCAGATACACCTTAACCCTAAACATTTCAGTTTTATTACACTCAGACCTAAAACCACGCGTTCAAGGCCGTGCCCCGAGAGACCGTGAGGTGGGATTACTAACACACGACCACATCAACCAAAGGTTTATACACAAACTGTTATTTTATCCACACTCTAAAGCCAACTTTACCTCAAGCTTTAAGGTATTCGCCAAAAGACGAGTAAATAACTAATAAAAATCGACCGACCGATAGCAACACCGAGCGCTGGCCATCGACTCTCGGGCGGCTTCTATAAGTATTGTTCATACGACGCACGCCGAAAATATTTTCAGCGCCGAAGACATTCTCGGCTTTGTTCACCAGGCGTGTCCTTTACAAAACGAGCTGTCAGTAAATCGTCACATATTATCCGTTATAGTGGTTGCACTGCAGACCTGTTATGAATTTGAACCTCACTGGGTTCATTGGCAGGTGCAACTTTTCCAGTCGCCATGGTGTGCATTTCCCTGATGATCTCTGGCCCCACGAATAGCGCCACATCAAGGACGTACCGACCAGGACGCACCTGCTCTTTGCATGCTCTAATGCGGTAATTGCCCCCGGCAACTAGCGAGATCTTCCACCGGCGTCACAGGGTACCATCGGCGCCGTATAGACCTGAGACAACAAAGGTGCGGCTTCCCCGAAAACGACATTAAAACCCGTACCTTAGTTGGAATATTTTTATCGGCTAGACGCGCTACCTGGCTTCCCTAAAGAAACGACGAAATGCGGAAAGAGCTTCCGCGGCTGCTCCTAGCACCCCTCGAACCCTTCAGTAGCGCCTGCACAAAGAAGCTGCGCAGGCTTTTATGCAACAAAAAAGCAGGACAGAAAACCTCTGAGTTCTCGCAAAATGTGTAATTGGCTTAGTGAACATAAGCAATCGTTATTTGTTGCTTTTTCTTAAGTCTCTCCTATGGGCATCTTTGATCTATAGATCTCTCGAACCCGAAGAGAAAGCTACGCTCCAAACAATGAGCATAAGAACGGCTGTAAATAGATTTCTGATGGACACCAACTGCATAAAACTGCAATGCGTGCAGTGCTCAGAATATTGGCTATCTTTCTAGTACAATTTCGCAGCTGCAAACATTCGAAAACGTTTATCAGCGGGAAACATCGCTAGATTCCGAAAAAAATTGCTGCATACAAGTTTTTAGTGCATGACCCGTTGCTTGTAAGCACATTTTGGGGAACAGTTTCAAAGACGATAACGCATATTTTCAGACATTCAAATGGGTTGCAACGATGCGGGCTCAAAAGAGAAGGGCGCTTCAGGAGTGGGTTGAAACGGGAAGTGCGTTTTGGAAGCGGGCTGAAACAGGAAGAGCCCAAACGGGAAGGTCGGTACGGGACCGGGGGGACACGGGACGGGTCAAGCAGGAAGGCATTTCGGGAATGGGCTCAAACGGGAGAAGGAGAAACGGGAATGCGTTCTTTCGGGCCACACCCCGGGTGCTGGCATGCCTCGCGGGGTCAATCCGAACGTGGAGCCTAATAGTGCTGTGTGTTCGAGGCTTGGTATCAACGCGACCCGACGCCGTGTTCGCTTAGCGGCGCACGCCGTACGACCA
Source organism: Haemaphysalis longicornis (assembly GCF_048455015.1). Lineage (NCBI taxonomy): Eukaryota > Metazoa > Arthropoda > Arachnida > Ixodida > Ixodidae > Haemaphysalis > Haemaphysalis longicornis. The sequence goes on from NW_027526295.1 coordinate 37,332,515, forward strand.
CGACCCCATCAACGGTCTCGCCCGGTCACCGACGCCAGAGGCATCCTTGCCTGGCCCGTGGTGTGGCCAGGTGCTGGCCTGCCATTTTCTCTAAACTTTCGTGCCCGTCAAGTAGGAGCCAGTGTCTTATTTTGGTGTTTTATTTTGCGTAATCGGAAATAAATGTGTTGGTAATGGGTGTAGGAACGAGTAGTTAGGTCTGGTGCGAGGTGCTGGTTGGACCTCAAACTATTATTAAAGTGGCGAGCCTGCCAGGATACATTTAGCATAATGACCGATATGTCTTCCGGACCGTGCCGCGGACAAAAGGCTGAAAGCTGCGGATGAAAGGCATCAGGAGCTTTTGTGTTTGGAGCTCCGACTGTCGCGGATCGCGACGTAAGAAAGGAGCCCGAAAGCCGGCATCCCGTTCGATGGGCTCGTCACGCAGAACTGTCCGAGCCCCAGGCACGAACTGGGCCCGTGCCCCCGTTCCCGTGCAGCGGCCTCTTTATTGCCATCATCATTGTCGTTCCTCAACACCCTCCCCCACCGCCATGATGTGCAGGTCAATAGCGAAGAAAACAGCTGACAGGCATTACACAAATGCACTCAGGTTCAAGAGATAGCACTAGAAAGCTCAGGAGGTAAAATGCTATGAACATGCAGAAGCCAAAAGTGAGGAAAATTGCTTGTGACCGGAACACTTCGTTGCATCCGCGGAGTTAGTTTATCACAGAGCACTTTGCGCCGATGCGTCTTCCATGGAGCTGCAATGGAAGGACAAGCATCCGATGCTGTGCCCCTTAACAGCATCGCCCCGGTTAAACAGAATCACATCACCTTGCGGCTTCTCGGAGTTTCTTCGGCCTCGATCTGCACTACATAACGTTTAACGGAAGGACCGAACAACGGAGAGCGCTGTTCTCAAAAACAGCGGGCGGGAACAAAGAGCGCTGTTCTGAAGAGCAGCGGCCGGAGATACTGGTGGGGCCATGCCAGTTTTCAAGAGCGAATGGTCGTTATTCGACGGCACGGTGCTTTTCGTTCCCCTCATTCTGCTTGCCGGTACTCTAGCCGTGATGCGAGGGTCGGCAGCTACTATTCCTGAGGCACTCCAATTCAGCTACAATATATGCGAAGCACTGTCGAGGGCTGGAGGCTCACTGCCGGAACTCTTCGGAGCCAGCGGTACTGGGTTGGAAAGCTTTGAAACGTGATGCATGCGTTGAACGATCGGGAGCCGTTAACGTACGCATGGTGATGAGCGAGGCCAGCAGAGGCTACGGCGATGTCGCCAACCTGAGTCGGGTTTGACTTCTCCGCGCTAGCGTTCGGGTTGAGATATTCTTCAAACAACTCGCTGGAGTAGCTCTTATGGCTGGGTGACGCCTTGACGTGCGTCGCTGGTTCGGCGCCCTCCGATTGCCTAGTCGTGTGTAGAATCTGGAACCGGTGCTCGGGTATCTGTCCTGACTTCTGTCGCAGGCCACGACATTCCTGACCATCCTTGCGGTAGGCTGCGAGGCCACGCAGGCTTGTAACTAAGTGTAAGCAAACGCTCTTGCGGTTCTGTCGCTGACATCCCCTGTTCCTTGCAGCGTCCAACCAAACGTTGTCTCGGAGGCAGTGGGATTGGGAGTCAAGCGCCAGATTCTTGCAGACGACCCTTTCTGGTATGAGGCGGAGCCAATGAGGATGCTGACCCGATCCTCCATGTGGGTGTCTGCCAGCCGAACGTCTGCAGCAGTCACGTTCCATCCTGCCATCTTAGTACGTCTGTGTTTACAGGTGGACTTGTCACCGCGCAAATTGCGGGGACCTCCAAGGCCTCGATGGTAATTCGTCTCCCGTCGTGCCGACTCCTCCGAGTCACGGCAATGCGACTGCAACGCGCGGATGACCTCAGACGGGAGTCTCCGAAAGTAATGAGCGACAAGTCCTCGACACCACGAACTGGGCAACGCAAAGTACGTGACAGGTCACGCAGAATAAAGGTGCGCTGACTGTCTGAATTCAATAGTATGCGGACTAGCAGCTTGTGGCTGGCTCCATTCCACTACGCCTTTCAGGTTAGCAGGTACATGCGCGACACGATGCAGTGCCCAGACGATGCGGACGTGACGGTAGGAGTTGCCTGTACGTCGTCCGGAGCACTGACTTGACCCCCTCGGGCCGTTAGAGCCCGCCTATTCGCAGCTGCCTCCGGCGGGTGTGCTATATCACAGAGAACTGTGAGATGCTCTTGGGAGCAACGGACGCAAACCAACGACTTCGACACTCTGCCGCACCGGGCAAAGTGTCCCTTCCAGCCGCAACGGAAGCAGCGACCACCGGTTTGTAACTTGCGGCGCTTTTCCTGAGGCGACATCTGTAGCGCGCACTCTGCTATACAGTGGTCTGCTGCACATAGAGGACACTACCGCTGTGATGGTTGTGACCGTGGTTCTGCCCTCGTCGGAGGCAGTGAAGCACCTACTGGTAAGGCAGCAGCCGATGGAAGGCCTGAATCGGAAGTTGGGGCTTTGCGCTTTTCTTTGGGGCACCGCTCTGGAGCCCTGGGAAGGTCGAAGTGAGCTTCCTCGCGGACCTCTACCTGGATGCACAGGAAGTCCGGTATCTCGTCCACTTGCTTCGCCCTTTTCGACGAGCTGGCTCTCTCGCTCACTTGCCTCGAACTTTCGGCCGAGCTGGTTGCTCTGTTCGTCGAGGATGCCTCCTTAGCCCTCTGCCGGTACAGGATCCCGAGGTCAGGTGGCAGAGCCTTCATCAGTACGCGATGGAGGACCACCGCCTTGTCCGTCGCCGACACCCGCAGACCCTTCACTGCGTTTACACGGAAGGATATCTGGTCATGGCGGTCTCGTAGTTTCTCGACCTCTGCAGAGCTCTGCACAGGGGCCAAGATAATCAAGCTCTCAATATGGTGCTCAAACAAACAGGTCGGCCGGCCAATTTGGGTGATGAGGGTGCTTATCACCACATCGAAGTTCGTCTCCGCGAGTCGGATCCCTTTGATTTCCGCCTTTGCATTGACCATCAAGTAAGATGTCAAATACTTGAATTTCTCGATGCTGGATAAGGCGGCATTGCTGTGAATGCTTGCATCGACATGGTCCCAAAACGCTTGCCAGCTCTGCCGTTCACCTGAAAATGTCGGCATGTGCAGCTTGTTCAGCGCAGAGAAGCGCATGCTGGTGACAACAGGAGAGGGCGCCGGCTGACGCAGGGGTGCGCATGAGACCTCGTTCGGGTGATCTCCCGTTCCCGAATTCCCAGCGACAGCGTGTGGAGTATACGCGGGCACTGTGGCAACCTCTACACGTGCCCGAATGTTCACCACCTCAACGTCGTAATCCCACGAGCAACCAGATCTACCTCAACAAAGTCCTCCTCGCTGAGGCCCTTCTGAATCTTCTGGTCGGGAGCCTTCATCTGCTCTTACCTCGTGTTGACGAGGTTCAGAGGCCCTTGAAAAGCAGCAGCAGGCGCGGCCGGATCCAGAAGCAGGGATTCAATGGTGGCAATTCTCTTGGTTATACCGGCCCAAGCAGCACCACGGTGGCGGCGGACCTTGTTCATGGCTGGGGACTCGCCAAAACCAGGCGACCGGGTGTCCTCGGCACGAGCATCAGCGGCGGCGGAAAGGATTCGACGACGACGCTCGGTGAATCGCACAGCCTCCTGGGAACCCAGGCCTTGCGTCCTCGACGTATGCGCCGCATCAGGTCATGTCCGACCGTAGTCTCAGTCTCCTGGGTTCAACGGCAACAGATGTCGAGGATCTCTACGTAACAAATTAGCCAGACAGCCGGTCACCCGTTTGATTGGCTCGTCACGCAGAACTGCCCGAGCGCGAGGCGCGAGCTGGGCCCATGCCCCGTTCCCGTGCAGTGGCCTCTTTTAAATGCAGAGCATTTCAGTAACTCACGATGTCACCCGCGTTGACGTCCGTAGTCCGCATCGCTCCCCCTACACTATATAAAAACATATTACTTACCGGCGCCAGGTCTCGATCCCACGACTCTTCAGGCGGAACGCAAGGTACATGGTGCTCTACCCACTGGGCCACAAAGCCGACACATAATGGAAGGTTGCGAACGCGCCTTATATCCTTGACTCATTCAACCGTCGGCCAGAGGTGCGCCCTCTCCCCCGCATCCTCCTCGCCTTCTCTCCGCTCGCAACACCCTCTCTCGCCGCGTTCGGTTCGGGCGCAGAACACGTGGGGACGTGGGCAACACCCTCTCTCGCAACGTTAGGTTCGCGCTGAGCAACAGTCGGTTCGCGGGCAAGAACAGGTGGGGGCGCTCGCATCGCGCTCTCTCGCCACGGTCGGTTCGCGCTTAAACCACATATGTCGTTCGCGTGCGCTTCGGTCGCTAACATCTGTGGCGAGATCGTGACGTCAACATCACGCGTTCGTGTGGTGGCGCGATTTCGGCACTATAATACTCTCTCGCGAGAAGGATTGGATTCGATTGGATTGGCTTGGATTGGTTTGGATTGGATTAAAGTGGATTGTGTTGGATTGTGTTGCGTCATAACCCCGCCACGTTGCGTCATAGCCGCTCCACGTTGCGTCATAGCCGCGGCAGGGGGTTCACGGCACGTTTCACGTTTCACCATCGACTTCATCGACAATGTCTACGCTGGAAGACAACAATTACAACAACAACAACTAATACGTAATCCATACGACTTGCAGGCGCGCCCCCAGCGGAAATGCTCTGCATTTGATCGTGCCCCTCGCGAGGGGGATGTTTTTTCTTATCTCGTCTGTCCTCTATGGAAAAGGAGGCGTAAGTGACAGAGAATATAGCGTCTTCGGCTTGGTTTGGAAGAGAATGATGCGCTTGAAGTCATGTTCTTTGTTTATTTTGCCTCCATCATTCTCGTTCCTCAAAACCGACTTCGGCAAACGGAGGAAAACAGATGGTCCTAAGGGGAAGCCAGCAGCGAGAACGGCGTTGAACCGATCGGCACGCCACCGCTTGGGATTATGCTCAATCTCTAGAAGCTTCTCCGCATGTTTGACGAGCGCCGCGATGATGTACATGTACATCTACAGCACTTTGAGCGGGTAGCTACTGCAAAAAATGGCCACCAGATAACTCGGCTATGGCCATCAGCATGTGCCTCTCTAAAGAAGCTTTGACCATGATAGGCCGTATGACAGTAGAAGATATTTCTGGATAGTCAAACGATCAACAAGGCTGTATTGCAGCGCGTACTCTTCACTTCCCAGTTTTACCGATACGATACTTTGACTCAGGATACTTTGACCATTGGTTTGAGCAGGCGGTTGTGCCAAAAACATTCGAAGGACTCAGGGACCTTGTCGTTTCGAAACAATTTCTTCCGTGCTGCCCCCCACCAATCTCATCGTATTCTTGAAGGAACGATACTGTGAGATGCCGAGTTCTCTACCGGTGCATGCCGACCGCTTCCTCTAGGCCCAAAGCATCACGAGCCTTGGGAACAACAGTGAACACTGCACCGCTAGGGACCGAAGTTGCAAGCAAAAAGCTGCTTAAATGCTACCTATGCAGCCACATCCGCCACGCTGCACCTGACTTTTGCGTCACTTCACGAAGCCCACCCAAATGCAAGAAATGCGGCAATTCGGGGGTTGGAACTAAATACTGCAGGAAAAAGCAACCCGTCCAAGAACATGTAGCAGCTTGTGCCCTCACACTGCCCCGCAATCATGTTCTCAGCTTCAAGGTCCCTACTGAGGACCTTGAGATTGCCGACCTTTATAGTTCAGAAGAGCGGAAAGTGCCTCGATTCTTAGCATGTTGACTATCCGTCGTCGAAAGATGGTTACTTAGAAAACAAGTCCGCGTCCTGAGGGGCATAGGAAGGAACACCGCCATTTTTAGACGTGTACTCGTGGCTGATGAGAAACTCAATGAAGAAGCGGAAGAAGTTCTGCTTCTCGAAGGGTCTGCGAAACAACTACGGGAAGACGTCATTCACCTTGACAAACGCTTTTTCGTTGCTGAAGTCGCTGCATCCTGTATGGAAAACCCCCTATAGGATCTAGTCATTAGAAACTTACCTGGTTTGAGAGAATGCCACTATCCTTACCTACGCGGGGAACCCTCGGAAGCCCCAACACGGAACGTGTTATTAAATCTGTGGCCAAACTGTGCCGCTGGACACTCCCGCGCTGATGTCTGCAGGAGCCAGGGAAAACCTAAACAAGGTCATACCTTTCAAGATTCAATCCATTAGCGGTTCCCAGATGTCGCTAGTCGAACTAGTGTCGGAACAACTGACAGATGGGACACTAAGTCGCGTCTACCGAAATATCGGAAACCATTTTTCCCCGGAAAGGACGCCCCTATAGGTTCCAGGAGAAAGACGGTATCCTGCGGCGATGGTACAAACTGTCGGCAGGTTCAAAATTCCATCAACTGGTTGTCGTGAAACAGCTTCGCGAACCGATGCTGCGAACTGCACATCAGACCATCATATCCGGCCACCCGGGAATAAGGCGCACAACTGAATGCGTTCTTGAAAACGTTTCATGGCCTGATATACACGGACACATAGAGCGGTTTGTCAAGTCCTGCCACACCTGCCAGTGGACCACGCCAAGGGGAAACATTCGCATCGCCCCTTTGGGCAACATGCCACGGATTCGGACACCACTTCTTCGTGATTCTGTAGACCTAATAGGGCAATTCACCGAAACATCATAAAAGGAAAACCGTTACGCGCTCACACATATTAACTTGGCCACCGTGTATCCGGATTGAATTGCTCTGCCAGCTATCGACACCGAGCATGTCGCCGAGGCAATATGTAAGATATTTTCTCGGTTTGGCCTCTCGGAAGAAATGCTCAGTGATTGCGGGGCAAATTTTACATCCGACCAAATGCAAGAGGTCAGCCACCTTCTCTATATTAAGCTGTTGCGTACAACCAATTACCGTGCAATGGCGAAGGGCCCCGTTGCGAACTCCAACGGCAGAATGAAAACAACGCTGAAAAAGATGCGCCACAATAAGCCCCGAACCTAGGACCCCAATATTGCGCCTCTCCTTTTCGCCTACTGAGAGGTCCTACAAGCCAGACTCGGGTTTTCCCCTTTTTAGGTGATATACGGGCGGCATGTTAGAGGCCCTGTGTCTGTGCTAAGGCAGTTCTGGACGAACGTAAAAACTGACGATGAAGTTCCGACGGCGTAGGGTCACCTCTTCGAATTTCGGACGCGTCGGGAAGAAACTTGCCATTTCTGTTTGTTTGAAAAAAATTTTAGGAACTGGTTTTTCATTAAGTCCGTATACAAAATGACACCGATCACTTTATCTAAAATAGAGGCCCCTATAATAAAATCCCTCTTCGCCAGAAGCAATGTAAATCGAAAGTGGCACCCGCATAAAAATATTGGTGGAAAATGTCTGATAATTACCAGTGACGTTTCAGGCCCCAAGACCGTTCTTTTTTCTTCTTCTCCCCGACAGGTCATACACGCCCTCAAGCAATGGATCTACACCAAGGCGATCAATAAAGTATGGGAAATAATATTCGCACCACGTATTATTCTAATAGTACCCCAGACTATTAACCCCTGTGTACATAATCAATAGTCATCGATCTGTACCAAAAAACGTACAACCCCAACTTACATAGACAAAGATACAGAAAATTGTATCTAATCAAACTTAAAATTAGCCGATTACAATGAAAGAACCCAAGAATGCTATTACACAGTAGCATCGAGCCATCTGCGTTTTTGTGCAGTTAAAATTGTGTGCTATGCAACTTTCTTAAGGCTGTTTACTGATATCGGACAGAGCACTACGCAAGCCTTAACAGTGCTACTTCTTTTGTTATAGCAAGCCAAAAATATTACTTTTAATATTTTTAATTTTAAGAAAAGCGAAAGCCCAAATACTTTACTAAACATTGGCGATGATACTTGCGCAGAGCAGCGGTGTGGCCGAATTCAACTTTGGTAACAGTTCCTCCCTATGTTTAGAATTTTACCTCGAAGAGTGAGCTTACCGTTGCAGTTTCGGATGTCGTGGCGTTATTTTCACGCTTAGCTTTCACGCTTAGTTATACTCTCATCATTGTTTTTCTTTCTTTCGTGTTCGACTTAACAGAGAACCATTTGAAAACTACCCAGTGCGCGGACGGCACGTTTGCTTGGCGCTTCTGTCTGATGGATGGTGGCTGACTGTGGGTCGTTTACTGCGGGAAGCTACTTTTAGTGTTTTCTTGTGTCGCAGTACCCCTGTCGTTTGGAACGGTATTCGCACTATTGAAAGTTTGCTAACGATTTCATGTGTGGTAAGTGCCAGACTGAACTTGTTCGGTTGGCGCTGTTGTCTTGTGTAATACGTTTGCGGCCAAGTAAAAGTGATGCTAGCCTGGAGCAAGAAACTGAGTTCTGGAAGCGTTTGTGCTATTCTGAATTTCTTAGCACTATACTTCAAATTTCCATCGATCGTTATTGGGAACCACGTCTTACGGGTAATTTATAAAAACACGGGCGGCTACTGCTCTAGGATGTGCTGCACTCCAAGTTACGGCATTGTTGAAGCTTCGATAGTCACCACCGGCTTTGGAGCACTGCGGAAAATGGCAAGAAAGAATACTTTGCAAGTGTACGGGAGCGCTCTGCTAGCTTTCATGTCGCGGCAGCAATCTGCTCACCATATTGTCACGAAGACAAGCACGATGGAGTTGTCTTGAATAAGAAACACGTTTATTGGAGCGAACTTGTGCTCCCCTAACAACTCAAAAGAATACAGAGGCAGCAAAGCAGCGGTCAACAAAGTGACATGACAGGCGAGTGTCGTCGAATCGAATGCCCCGGCGTCCGCACTGCAGGCTTTTTATCTTTTGGCACGCGTGGTTCTCGAAACGTCGATTCGCATCGAGAACATAGTAGATCCAAGAAGATTATTCTGAGCTGTTCACGTTCTGATGCTCTCCCTATCACAACAGATAACAAATGCGGCACAGAAAGAAACAATGGAACACGCGCTTCCCTTGGCGCAGAGATAACACAGATCGGCGCAGCCGGGCGGTAAAAGCAAAACACAAATAAACAAACAAACAGGCAGTGGGCGTCGGAGTGTTTCCTGCCGGATTTATAAACGAGTGTAACGTCGAACTCCTGCAGGCGCAAGCTCCACCGCCCAAGACGGCCAGAGTGGTCCTTCAAATTGGCGAGCCAACACAGCGCATGGTGGTCTGTTACAACCTTGAATGGCCTTCCATACACGTATGGGCGAAATTTTGAAACTGCCCATATAATAGCCAGGCACTCTTTCTCAGAGGCAGAATAGTTTTTCTCCTCCTTCGACAGACGACGGCTGGCATAGGCGATTACCCTTTCGCAGCCGCTTTGCTTTTGGACAAGGACGGCACCCAAGCCTATATCAAAGGCGTCCGGGTGCATTTCCGTTTCGGCATTTTCGTCGAAATGAGCGATCACGGGCGGGCTTTGCAGGCGTTTTTGCAGCTCGCAGAATGCTTTTTCTTGGTCGTTTTCCCAGCTGAAAGGGCTGCTATCTTTCGTCAAGCGCGTGAGTGGCTCTGCAATGCGTGTGAAGTTTGCGACGTAGCGCCGGTAGTATGCGCACAGCACGAGAAATCTTCGCACGCCCTTCTTGTCTTTCGGCCTTGGGAAGTTTGCGATGGCTGAAGTTTTTGCCGGGTCAGGTAGGACTCCCGCGGCGTTGACGACGTGCCCAAAAACTTGAGTTCCCCGTATGCGAAACGGCACTTTTCAGGCTTCAGCGTCAACCCCGACGTACGAATGGCCTCGAGTACAGACTCCAACCTTACAAGGTGTTCGTCGAAAGTCCGGGCGAATACCACTACGTCGTCGAGGTATACGAGGCAGGTGTGCCACTTAAGGCCAGCTAGCACAGTGTCCATGACTCTTTGAAACGTCGGTGGTGCTGTGCACAGCCCAAACGGCATCACCTTGAACTCGTATAGGCCGTCTGGGGTTATAAAGGCAGTCTTCTCTCGGTCTCTCTCGTCCACTTCAATTTGTCAGTAGCCGGTCTTCAGGTCCATCGATGAGAAGTACTTGGCGTGGCAGAGGTGGTCGAGGGCGTCGTCGATTCGGGGGAGGGGGTACACGTCCTTTTTCGTGATTTCGCCGGTAGTCAACGCAAAACCTTAATGTGCTGTCTTTTTTCTTAACGAGTACGACTGGCGCAGCCCAGGGGCTTTTCGATGGCTGTATAATGTCGTCGCTGAGCATGTCGTCGACTTGAGTCCGGATGGCTTCCCGTTCGTGTGAAGAGACGCGGTACGGTGACTGTCGGGTAGGTCGGGCTCCATCTTCGGTTATTATACGGTGCTTCGCTAGAGGGGTCTGACGTAGTTTTGCGCTCGACGAAAAACATTCGCTATAGCGACGCAGCAAAGCCAACAATTTGTTCCGTTGTTCTTGCGGTAGAGCCGGATTCACGTCGAAGGGCTGCGGAAGCTTTAAGGTTTCTACGGGTGTGCGTTCAAAGTTGGCGACCGCGATCACGTCACTTGCTTCTTGCGTTTCTTCGAGGAATGCAATTGCCGCGCCCTTGTTTAAATGCTGGTACTCCTTGGTGAAATGAGTAACCAAAATGTGAGATTGGTGTTACTTGAAGCGCGCAATGCCTCTTGCGACAGACACACACGGTCGAGAAGCACCCTTTTTTCAGTGTCTACGATAGCGTTGACGTCAGGAGCAGCATCTTCACAGTAGACTGCGACCATCAAGCTTGCTCGGGGTGGCAGGGTGACATGATCATCGGCAATCCTTACAGCAGCAAGTAGTTCGAGGTTCGGCTCCGGCGTCATGGAGTGATGGGGGGAAAATGTTATTGACTTAGTCTGCAGACCGATTATTGCACCGGTGTCGATCAAAAAGTCCATTCCAAGAATTACGTCGCGGGAGCAGTTAGGCAGAACGACGAACGCCGCAGGGTACGTTGTGCCGTCTTTGGTGACGGGCTATGTGCACGTTCCACTTGGCGTCACGAGGTGGCCTCCTGCTGTGCGTATGTGCGGACCGTCCCATCTGGTCATAACTTTCTTCAGTTTAGACGGCAATGGTCCGCTTATTACCGAATAGTCAGCTCCCGTGTCTACGAGGGCGACTACGTCAAGGCCGTCGATGTACACCTTGATGTCAGATGCAGTCTTCCTCGAGTTTCGGGTTCGTCGGGGCGTCGTATCCCTGCTTGTACGTGTTGACGGTCGGGCACTGTGCATCGTCGTTGTCGTCGTCTTCTCAACGGACGTCTCGGTCAGGTCGGGTACGCATCGCGCCGTGTAGCTGTCGTCGTGTTCGGGAGTCTCGTCAGGGTTAGGTCGGGTCGTCGGGATGAGGGCATGTCGCATGTCATGAATCACTGTCTTCAGCACGTCCTTGCGTCGTTTGAGGGTTTCCAGTTTTTCGCCGTAGAGCAACTTCACCTCCAGAAGTTGCTGCTTTTAGTTCTCCTGCGTGGGCTGGGGGACCTTCCACGTGCGAAATCAGCATTGCTACGGCGGTTAGGCGACTGGTATGGGTAGGGCGACGGCGATCGGTGTGAGCGGGCTGGTCCTCGGTTGGTGTTGGACAGGTATTCGTCGATCTCGGTAGGGCGCTGGCCGGGTCGGGGGCACGGTGCGTCGACGGAGAATCCTCGCAGACCGAGCCTCTTGTAAGGGCAGCGACGGTAGATGTGGTCGGCCTGTCCGCAGTGGAAGCACAGCGGGCGATTATCGGGCGTTCTCCACACGTCGGTCTTCCTTGGCGTCTGGTATTGGTCTACAGGGCGTCGGGCGGGCGGCATTGGACGGCGGTATGGCTGGGCCTCTTGACGACGGGTTGGAGCAAGGCGGGGTTGACGAAGAGCTGCGGAGTAGGTCATCGCTTGGGGCTGACAGGGTGCTTCTGAAGGCATAGAAGTTCCCAGCGCCTGTTGAACCTCTTCATGGATGACGTCAGTCAGAGAAGCCACTTGAGGTTGCGGCGTTGTTGGAAAAAGCTTCTGAAGCTCCTCCTTGACTACTGCTCGAATGGTCTCACGGAATGTATAGGAGCTTCCAGTTGCGGCACCGATGGTCTCCGAGAACAGCGCGTTGACAGGGCGGTCGTACTGCCTCGTTCGAATTTCTAGCGTCTTCTCCATCGCGGCTGCCTCAGACGCGAATTCCGCCACTGTCTTCGGAGGGTTACGGACTAGACAAGCAAAAAGCTCTTGTTCACCCCTCGCATTAGAAACCTCAGGTTCTTTTCTTCGGTCATTTCAGGGTCGGCACGGCGAAAAAGTCGCTTCATCTCCTCAACGAAAATCACGACGCCTTCGTTGGGGTGCTGCGTTCGAGTTTCAAGCAAAAGTGCAGCTCGCTCTTTTCTCACCACGGTAGTAAAGGTCTTAAGGAACTCTCTTTTCAATTGAGTCCAGTCGGTCAAAGAACTCTCATGGTTCTCGAACCAAGTTCGAGCAGCATCTTCTAAGTAAAAGAAGACATGGCGGAAAGTTTCTTCGTCGTCCCACCTGTTGAAGATGCGGACGCGCTCCAGCTTCTCCAACCATTCTTCGGGGTCTTCAGCGGGGGCTCCCAGGAACGATGGCGGTTCCTGGGGCTGCTGCAGGACGATTGGCGACGTTGTTTCTTGCACCATGGTGTTGGTTGCAGCGTTTCTTCTCTTGGGCCCTTCTGGCATGAGACCGAACTCGGGTAGCACTCCTTGCAGTCGGCGGCTATCTCTGGTTGGGCTGGCTTGGCGGCTTCCAGAGGTTGTAGTGGGCATGAAGGGTGCGTACCCCGCACCTCCACCAGATGTCACGAAGACAAGGACGATGGAGTTGTCTTGAATGAGAAACACGTTTATTGGAGCGAACTTGTACTGCCCTAACAACTCAAAAGAATACAGAGGCGGCGAAGCAGCGGTCAACAAAGTGACATGACAGGCGAGTGTCGTCGAATCGAATGCCCCGGCGTCCGCACTGCAGGCTTTTTATCTTTTGGCGCGCGTGGTTCTCGAAACGTCGATTCGCATCGAGAACATAGTAGATCCAAGAAGATTATTCTGGGGTGTTCACGTTAGATGGGAATGCTCTCCCTATCACAACAGATAACACGTGCGGCACAGAAAGAAAGAATGGAACACGCGCTTCCCTTGGCGCAGAGATAACACAGATCGGCGCAGCCGGGCGGTAAAAGCAAAACACAAATAAACAAACCCAATGTATGGTTCGCGGCAATATGAACTGCGCAGCTGTATCTTGACATTGGTTTTAGCAGCACGCTGTTTTGGCCGAGCAGTTACGCAAGTCCACTTCAATCAGCCCCATTCTTTTCTTGTCTAGTTTGGTCTTGTTTAAGGCCTCTCAGCTATTGGCTCCCTTTATCTCCTGACATTCAACAGGATGAAACCAGTAGCGTTAGAGAGTTAGTGTGTCCTTACGTATCGTTACTGTCTTTGCGTAGCCCTTTGCTGTGCAACCAGAAGTCGCCGTTTCCGTTTACTCCCGGGAAACGGTAGGACACGTTTCAGCACCCCTGTTTATACTTAAATATTGGCCCACCACGAACGAATAGCGAGCTATGCTTGATAAGTACCGATTGCTGTGACTATTTGTATTCACTTATTTATCTATAGGTCCTGCTTGGTGCAGAGTATTTAGCAATATTCGGTTTTTTAAGCGCAGCCAATGGTGTAACTTAGGGATCAATGCTAGCAACTTCTCTTCTCAATCTTTATACATAACGTGTCACCAGAATTGAATGATAGTAAATTTCTTTCATAAGCCGATGATGCCAACTATTTCAAATGATGAGAACAGTGCCAGGTGTTCCGCTTTCAAGAGGGTCATCTCGTCTTTTCCCCTTTGGTGCTCACTGAAGAAACTTCTCTCCAACACTTCTGAAAATAAAGCAATGGCTTACACAAGAATACTTGACAACATCTCGCTCTCCCACCGCATCAACTGTAAGTGGCGGCCACATGTACTGGGCCTTGATCGAGGTTAAATTTTGAGAGTAGGCTGAGCTTCTCCCAGCTTATCCAAAAATTGCTTGGCGTTGTCTGAGGCATCTCTAAAATAAAACGTTCAAGCAGCCGAATTGCCTTTTCAAGCTTTACATAACTATATCTTGTTCTTTTCTTGGCTATGCATCGGTGGTTTGGAATAGCCCATTCAGAAATCGTGTGCTAATGCTCATCGAAAGGATTATAAAAAGGATCATCTCTTACCATTTTTTGACGCTTGTTGTAGGTATAACTGCGGATCACTTTTCTCCTTTGCAATAATATGCTTATTATCCCCAATATTATGCCTCCAGGCATAATATTGGGGATCTTCTCTTTTCTTTAAATTTCTTCACAGCAGTGTCTCGCGGTGAGCTGCTACATCATGTTCCAGTTCACGTGTGACAAAATTAGACCCAAGTAGAGATGCTCCCAAATGTCTGCGTGACTTGTGCTCTATATTTCAATAGGAATGCACGTACAATCAGGGCTCGTAAATATTGATTAACCGAATCTGTTTCGCCTCCGTGTCGTGCGTTTTTCTCAGTAAAACTGTACACATTTTATCGCTGTGCCAAGGGTCTATGATTACCTTCTCTGCAATCACTTCAGCATGAATCATGACCAAAACCATCCTTTTATTTTTGTCTTTGATTTGTCCATTGTTTTTATCATCTCATGAACTCTGTATGTATGTGTGTTTTCTTAGAGCACCTGGTCTTAAATGCAACCCATTTAGATCACCCCACACTCGCACAAACGTTGCAATGTTACATTTCTACAGTTTTCATTGCCTAGTTCAAGATGCTTTGGAATACCAATGATTACTTCTGGCGGATTTGTCTTCCTGCCAAGCATTACTTCTGTGTGCGTGTATAGAATGGGGCTTGTAAGTGCGTGCGTGTATGTAGGACAAAAGGTAGAGTTTTTTTTTTGTGTCTAACCACATGATTCTCATTGTTTATTTCTTTGTAGATAGGCACATCACGTCGCGTGTATTCTGTTTTTGTTTCCGTCTGAAGGAAAAAGGCCCTGGGCTGATCCTTTGCACAATAATAAATGAGTAATGTATTAATACAATTTTCTTTATTTTTGCGAACGTTTCAATTTATGTCGGTACTATTTTGCCAATCTTGTGGGGATATGTTGTTTTTTTGCTTCCTCGTTACTTCTTTTTGTGGATCCCGTACGCTTCTCCCATCGAGGGCTTGCACCGCGGTTTGGATCATTTGCCAGCTTCTTGAAAGTGCTTTCTAAATTGCCTTTGCCTTATATGTAATAGTTTGTTTCGTTATATTGGGTTGATTGATTGTAGGGTTTAACGCACCGACGCAACGCAGGCGATGAGGCGCACCGTCGTGGAGGGCTCCGGAATAATTTTGATCACCTGGGGGATCTTTAACGTGTGCCGAAATCTCGTACACACGGTCGTTTTTGCTTTTCGCTTCCACCAGAAAAGCTACCGCCGCGGCCGGAAATAGAGCCCGCGACCTCGTACTCAGCAGCGCAACGCTTTAGCCACTAAGCCACCGCGGCGGGTCGTTATATTGTGTCATTTTTTAGCGTTTTTAAGTATGCCTCGTACATAGTGCACCAGTACCAAAACGCTAGGATTGAGTTGGGGCGCCCAGTATATAGGCTGATGTATTGATTGAGTACTAGCATAACCCTATTTATTTTTCTTGCAGCTCCCGTCGCTCGTTGGCAGTTATATGGGGCGTGCAACATGTCGTTACAGCAATTTTGCAAAAGAAGTAAACCCAGGAACATTTTTTTGTAGCACTGTGCACTACTACAACACACAATCCTAACATCTCCGATATTGCTCCAATACAGCTTCAGCACTTCTAACCATTTTTCGTCATTTTTTACAAGCCAGGTACTCCCGTTCAGTGCGTATCGTACTGCTAAACTATATCAGCCAAAATACCTTGAACTCATAGCACAAAAAACGAACACACGATATTTTTACACCTTGGGCGCACAAAATGTTTGTTTTCGTATAGAACAAACAGCAAACAAAAACACCAAAATCTAATATTTTGTTGATTTGTTTGGCGTTGTGTCTACTCTTGACATTTTAAAATAACGCCACAGCTAATATTATCTGACCAAAGTACTTGTGCTGGGTATCTTCCTGCACACAGCTGCACGTTGGGCTAGAAATTTCAAACAATATTGCTACCGTGGCCCCAGTCCCCAGTATCATATAGATCCCTCAGGTCCTGTACGAGGATGTGCAACGATATATGCGGTGGCAGATGCATGAATTGTGACAGCAAGGATATCACCAACGAACAGCCAAGTAGTTAAAAATCAGCCTTTGGAGTTTAGAAAACTGCTAAAAGACATAGGAAGTTGTGTTAACCAAGTTACGGTTGTGCGGCACATGTGCACTGCACTCGCACATAAAATCATCGAGGCCTCTGTGTACTACGTTTGAGAAGATCTATCCTTAGTGCATAGTCACCACAGCAACGTACGTGACTTAATACAGCCGTAAGATTTTTGAATATGATAACTTCAATAAACACTGCTACACGCATCAGACGATTAGAAGAGATGACGCCTGTTTTAAGTTAACAGCGTTTTTGAGTAGCCATGGCAACATTTTGCAAGTTGACCTCGTTTTATACCGCACAGTTACAACCTGTTCATCTATACCAGTCATACATACTTGAACCCTTTAAACGTAAAAAGATTCACTTGCCAATATTCACACAAACGAAAAGAAGAAAAGAAAGAAAACCGGATTTATACCTCACTTACAATAAAACTATGAAAACTACACGAATACCCAATAAACAGGGGTCTGAAAAATGAAACTTGTAAGACAGCAGCAAGAAAGGGGAATATTTTTGTTTTTTCTTGCATCAACATCACGATATCTGAATAAAAGCTGCGCATATTGTTGGAAAGAAGAGTATACGTTTCTTGAGCACCAAAAGAAGAAAGAGCGCTAGAAGAGAGTTGAAAATAATACGTTATGAGGTTGGGAAAGTGTAACGGTAACGCCAAATAAAAACAGGGACCTGGGATAATTGAGGGGTTATGAAGTCAGTCTGTTTATTCCGCATCATTGTATTGTAAAAGACACGCCTCGTCTTTCGTAACAATTAACCAATTCTACTGGAGCCTCACTAGATATAGGTGCAACTGCGCAGGATTTACGCAAATGTCGAAAAAGTAGTGCTGTTTTGCTGGTAGCATTCACTTTGAAGTTACTATTTCATGCCCAGTTGATGACACACGTGACAGTTTTGTGGGCGCGTTTTCATCGAAACGCGTATTATCGAAACGTGTATCATCGAAACTTAGTATGTGTTTGTCGGTTTCATGGATATCACAATGTCGTTGATTTGAAACTAATGAGAAATGTCCGTGAGATGCTACCCAGTGCAGACTGTTCTTCAGTGAATTCTTTTCTGGTGTATATTTTCACGTTTCAGTAAAATACGACAGATAGCATAAGAACAAAATTAATTACTAAACATTGCTGCAAATTTCGTATAGGTTGAACGAGTGAAGGAGAACGTTGTGATTGGCGTAACCAAGTATTCTGGTAAATCAAGCGAAATGCTACGACCAAAATTCATATTTTAAAAATATCCAGTATGAGACCTTTTTGACCAAGAGGCCCAGCTCAGTTCATTTATTTTCCTAAATTGACATTGAGCAGGAGTATTGATATTATCACAATCAAAAAATTGTGATAGGCACGTGACAGACATTTCTTGTATTCCTTTAAAATTACCTACGAAAGAGAAATACGATGGTAGTTAGAACAATTGTTTAGATCTCCCTTTTTAAATATTGCATTACCATCTAAAAATGTATTCTGGTAAAAAAAGATCCAGTTGAAAAACTTCAATTAGGAAGGTGTGTTAGAAAATGCCCTAGAAAAGCAGGGACGAAATTTATGGGCTTTCTCTAAAAACCGTTCACGTCGAAGGGGTCACGGGAGGGTAAAGACATGAACGCAGTGATGACTTTATGTGGAACGCAATGGAAATAGTATTTTAGATGGAGCACAGTAGGTATCTCACACTTTCAGTGTTCATTAAAGTGGTTAGAAAGGAAAGAAAAAAATAGGTGAACGTATTGCCTAAACCTTCTTCAAGAATTTCACAATTTTTATAAGGTTTGTTTTCTTTTTACAGATAAAGCTAGCTTACGTTTCTTTATTTGGTAACGTATATACGTATGGGTTTGCAGCGCAAGGTTAGCAATGGGAAAAAAGCATCAACACCACATTATGGGCATTTCAAATGGCATTTTAGCACAATTGTGTTCTAGATATGACGAGTTTTAAGCTGGTTTGTAGGGGAGGTGTATAAAGCCTCCTATTTAAAACATAAACGCCGGAGTTAAGTAAATGATGATGAGCGCTCTTATGGTGTAAAGAATGATTTTACATTATGAAGCGACACTCAGAGCTTTTCCAGCACCGGAGGGCCGTGTAATCTTACGCGGTATACAATGCTTTTTAACAACTAATAGCGGTAAGGTAATGTGCACATCCGTAATGTGCACCTGTAAACTTCAGAGGGGCGGTATTTTCTATGTATTATCTGCTTTTTTGTGGTTGTACAGAGAGTAGTTTATTGTCTGTCGGTATGTTCTACAGCCGCTGCCACGATTGCCGTAGTGCCTTGAAAAGAATGGTTTGAAATCAAGACAGAGCAGCTTTGGTACATACATTGACACTACACACGAATGCTGCCGCACCGGCGCTCTCGTAAGTGAGTTCGTTGCCGGAATCGCCGCTATGTGTAGCAACCAACACACTAATATGGTTTGTTTTAAAGATTAGGCTGTTCTTTTTTAAATAATTTTTTAATAAAGCTTTCTATCTTCAAATGCCTGAATATAACGCTCTCACAGCATTCAAGGTGTTTGCCAACTCAACGAATTGATTAGTTTTGTTTGTGTATTGTGTTCTACAGAATTTGCTATACTATAGGCCTCGCCTTAGAAATGCTTCTGCTTCTGTTAAGTGCCCTTGCGATAGTATATTGGGGACATGCGCAGCATACTTTACCGGAGTGGCAGATTTGAAAGCATGGGTTGTTTGTGGCAAGTGTAGGAAATAGGGTCCAATAAGTTGCTTAGGGTGAACGTGTTGCTCAATTTGATTGAAAGACATGTCACAGATGATTGAGAGGAGAAGCCAAGGAAGAATTAGCGCTCTGAAGTGAGTTTTGTGTGATTTATACATACTTCCCCTAAGTTCCGCTTACTAATCTCTCACTGGGAATGAAAAATAGGAGTAATTGACAGAAGAATTTAAAAGATCCTTTCAAAGGTTGTGTTTTGAACAATATTTTCACAGGCTTTGGCAGATTTTCTAGAAAGTGACACGAAGCATAGCCACATATACATGTGTCTAATCTCTCCCTATGTAACTTCGTGTTCATGTGAAAAGACGCTGGTAGATTACCAACAAAAAAAAGAAAGGCAGACGATGCCCGTGTTCCCGCTGGAGAGACTGTGTGCCATACGTTGTCTGGTTTGTAAATACACCCCTTCCGACATTCCTTCTGTTTGTTGTCACGTGACATCTCTGGTGGAGTTGGACTTCTTGTTTCCTATAACTTTCGTCAACGTGCCTGCATCTCGCCACAGAACTCCAGAGAGGGCGCAACGCTCACCGCCAATCTATGCCTTATTGAGCCCGGATCATCCACCTCGCCGTTCATCGTTGTGTCTATGCCTCGTTACCCGAGCCGAAAGTGTTGTGCAAAAGGAAGATGGGGATGTAGGATACTGCTGATTGATCAAGGCCGATGTTTGCCATTTCATCGCGAACGACGACCTCGATTACAGAGATCACATGAAGTTGGCAGCGGTTATCTGCGTATGGCAGTGTGGGGGATTGGGACAGTAGCTGCTATTCTGCGACACACGATTCTCGTCAAATATACAGACGGAGCGAGAGGGTCCGGCTTGCGTTGAAGAGAAGCTGGGAGATGGAGGCGATCGCAGGTTGACGTCACCGCCGTGTGCGGAAGCCGGGAAAGTTGGGGAGGTATACGGCGTCCCTTGGCCTGCCCAAATCGGCGACAATCCTTGATGCTTGAATCAACTGTTACGCAATCCTTAGAAATGAGGAGGAGAAAGGCATCGTCGGCAATGTCCCTGAGAACGTAGCGAACATTGTCCCCTTGTGACACTCCTGCATCAACTCTGAAGCATCAGGCCAGAATGTCTTGGATGTAGGTGACGTAATTAGAAGTAGAAGTTTTAGCGCTTTTTGAGAGCTCTTGCTCTTCCACGAACTGGCGAGGCACTGACTTACCGAACAAAGTTTCGAGCTCTTATTTGAAAACATCGCAGCCAGGGATCCCAGCTTCGTTGGTTAAAAAGCACTTGTGAGCCGTCGGTTTGAAACAAAAAACGACGTTCACGGGCATGAGCGCTTCGGCCCATCGATTGTGAGCACTCACACGTTCGAACACGCTGACCCAAAATTCTAAGTAAGTGTCCTCCGTACCAGTGAAGTCGCCATTTGCAGTTTGCGTATTCCCGGCGCCCTTTGGCAGGTAGCAATATGTCATAAATGAGCCTTACAGCAAATCACGCTTTATATCTATGAGCATGTCTCTTTACTCTCGGGTAAAATAGCTTGATTCTTTTACTTTTCCGATGAAGCGTTCCCAATAGCATTAGGTGCTTTAAGAATTCTGTAGCCATTAAAAGGAGAGCTTTAAAAATCTCTGTGGCACCGTTTACAGAGTAGAGGTAGAATCAAGCAAAACTTGAATGTATGCCTGGGTAAATGTTTTGCCTGAACATGAGTAATTTGTTCACCAATAATTGCACAAGGACCTACATTTGTCTGCCCATTGCAATTTCGAGGCGTAATAATTCGTTGCAAACTCACTAACATGCCTGAAGTACTTGTGGCAGCCGAGGATTATGACAATTGTGGGGGCAATATTGCTCACTGATCTAAGAAAATTAGTCAGCCATTTGTCCTACTTCTAAACGTCATGAAACAACAATAATGTAATAAACAACACTAAATAGTGCTACATTACCGGTGTAGGAGGAATCAGTGTAAACTCCGTTGGCCAGGGATGCTTGTTGGCATCGGTAAAGCCTGTCCCGGTAAGTTAACGTTCACGGTAGCTGTCACGCATGCGCGATGGACTCCTGCATTTACAGTCTACGGTAACGTAAACATGGTAACGGTATGCTACGGTGTTTTATTGTCAGCTGCGTTCGTCAGACGCACTGTAAGTTTTCAGAGCTAATTTGTGTTGCCCAGTGGGCCCCAGTGTTTTGCCGCGGAGCGCCCGCAGCTCACGCAATTTTTTTCATGTATCGTAGGCACTGGCGTCGTCGAAAAGCAAGTGACAACACGAAGACTGCATCACTCCAAGCCGATAGCTGGTCATCGGACCACCAGAAGAGCTGCCTCGTAGCTTCAGCCTGATCGCCTCCCCCGTCGCAGACGATCTGCGCACGAGCTCACGCATGAGCTGGTGTGCCATCAAAAGGCGACTGAGCACTGTCATCAAAAGGCGACTGAGCACTGTCGAAGAGCGACTAAACGGAGTTGAAAATTTGTGTCACGACGTCACCACTGTGAACGCAGCCGTTCAAGAATCGGACGAGCAGCTGAAGTCAATAAAAACGGAGCAATCGTAACAGGCGAATCTGGTCGTTGACGACCTAAACAATCGCATGCGTAGAAATAATCTTATTTTCAAAGGCATTCCGGAAAAACCGGACGAAAAATGCGTTGACACTGAGCGCATACACAGAACTGAGCGCATACTGATCCTCAGCACTGAGTGCTGACTAACCTGGGTTTCAACGCAGGCGAAATAGAGCACGCCCACCAAGTAGCCCAAACTAAAGCAGATCAGATTCGCCAAATTATTTTAAAATTCTTGAATTTCAAAGACAAGAGCGTTATTTTAAGGCATGCTTCAAAAATAAAGAATATGCAGAAACCACGTGTGTGGATTGAAAATTTCTGTGCTCGACTGCTGCTAATAAGAAAAAAGCTGAAAAATTTCGCACAAAAGGAACGTAATCCCAATGAAATATACGCTGTGATTTACGATAAACTTCTCCTAGGGAAGAAGTGCTACACATTTGATTCGTCAATAAACGAAATAACTTGCCTTTCAAGAAGCGATGAGGACGAAGATTCTGCGTCTGGGGATCAAGGTCCTATTAGTGCAGGACGGAAAGAAACCAGCCAGGATGGCTGACACAAACCACCCAATCAAAATAATTCATTATCACTCTTGGTGTGCCACTTTAGAAGTCTGTTTCACAAGCAAGATCAGTCATGCGCATTCATTGAAGCTTGCTGTATAGATATTGTTCTTGGGATGGCTTACACCAGAAATTGATAATAACGAGCTTTCCCTCTTTAAAAACTTTACAATGTTTAGAAAAGACAGAGTTGACGCACGAGGAGGCGGAGTTGTCGTTGCAGTGAAATCTAATCTATACGCTCGTGTTCTTGACATTGAATCAAATTTTAAAATTTTGTGGATTTTACTTCAGTTGTCTCCATCTGTGACTTGCGCAGTCGGGGTATGTTACCGTCCGCCTGATTCTACAGCTGATGTTATCGATAGCCTCAATGATTCGTTAGGTTCAATTCAAAACATGTACCCAACATCACCAATCATTAGTTCCGGCGGTTTAAACTACCCAACCGTAAATTGGCAGACGCGTGCGCCTGAAGGCTGCGCGAAAAAAAAGAATGCAGGAAATTTTTTGACGTCTTGTTATTGTTTGAACTTTATCAAATGGTTTAAAGCCAACTCGTAGTAACGCAATTTTTAATCTTGTCTTGACAACCGAACCGGATAATATGCTTGTTCACGTCATGGAATGTATTGGTGACCACAATTGTGGTGCAATATGAATACCTTATAAAAAGCAGTAAACCAGACGAAGCTGTGAAAATTATACATGATTACTCTCGTGCAAATGTAGACGCACTTCTTGAAGAGTTGTCATCTTTTTCGGAGTGGTTTATGAAATCCACAGTTTGTCTTAATGTAAACAATAACCGCTCGCTCTTCGAAGAAAGCTTACTGAACTTAAAGAAAAGCACGTCCCCAAAATTGCAATCGCCTCATCAACACACAGCACGTGGTTCTCGCCCCAAGTGAAAACAGCATTCAATAAAAAGAAACGTCTTTATTCTAAATCGAAGTTGTCCAACTCGTATGGTAATTGGCAGCGCTATCATGAAGAATCGCACAAATGCAAAGCAGAGATTGAAGCATCTAAAGTGACGTTTTTTAACGGTGACATTGTCAGCATGTTAATTAGCAATCCACAAAAGTTTTGGAAAGTAGTAAATCCCAAACACGCTTCGCAATCCACAGTTCCAATAGTCAATAACGGTGTGTTGTTCTCATCATCTGAAGCTGCGACGAAATTAAACTCATTTTTATGCTCTGTATTCACAAAAGAAAACCAATTACCGCACGATCTTGTGTTTTCATTGATTAACTCTTCTATGGAAGACGTTATAATCTCACCAGAGGGTATAGAACGTGCCATTGATCGTCTCTCAAACAACTCAGCACCCGGTCCATACGGCATTTGCCCAAACATACTTAAAATGATAACGCCTGTATTAACTATCGTACTAGCCGCACTATTTAAGCAGTCACTCGATACGGGAATCGTACCGGACGATTGGAAGATTGGTCGCAACACTCCTATATAGAAATCAGGTGACCGTTCACTGCTTTCTAATTACATACCAATTTCCTTGACTAGCATTCCTGGTAAATTACTTGAACATATATTATGTTTTTTAGTTATGAAATATTTCGCTCAGAATAGTTTGTTTTATTAATCAACATAAATTTTAAGGGGGACGTTCTAGTGAAACACAATTATTTGAACTCGTTACTGACCTTCACCAAGCTGTTCACGCCTCGGTCATGATTGATGCCATACTTATGGACTTCAAAAAGCGTTAAATAAAGTTCCTCACACTCGCCTACTGATGAAACTAAGTCGGCTAAACTCAAATAGCAAAATTATTAACTGGGTTTAGGCTTTTTAACCATTCACTACCAGTTCGTTTCCATAAATGACCAGTATTCCTCCTTAGCACCAGTTAAATCGGGTGTTCGGCAGGGTTACTTACTCGGACCAGTTTTATTCCTTATTTACAATATTGATATCAGTACCAACCTACATTCAACAGTTAGATTGTTTGCGGACAATGGCGTTCTCTATAGACAAATTATTACCCCTCAAGTTACTAACATTTTGCAGGCAGATCTAATTAAAATTTTCTTTTGGTGCGAGCAATGGCTGATGGAAATAAACCTTTTGGAAAACTACAACGATGTCATTTACTCGTGCTAGCAAAGTTCAACTCCGCTCATATTCTTTGAACAACATGTGCATATAGAATATGTGTCTACACTTAAGTATTTGATGGGTTCCTCTCTCTTCTAAACTTACATGGAATGATCGTATTGACGATGCTTTTTCAAAAGCAAGTAGAACTCTTGACTTCATTACACAAAATTTGTATTTACCAAATCAATCGACTAAACTTTCATCTTACACTGCCTTAGTTCGTTCGAAGATGGAATATGCATCTTTATTTTGGAATCCATATCAGACATACATAATAAACAAACTGGAATGCTTACAGAATAAAGCCGCACGCTTTGTCACTAAAAATTACTCCCCGACATCCAGCATTACAGCTATCAAAGCATCCCTCCAATTACAATCTCTATAAAAACGACGACTGATGGCACCGCTCCCTGACTTCCACAGACTGTATCACACCCAATCTTTCTTTACAGCATCCCATATCAAGCTCATGAATCTCATTTTTCCTCAACTCAATCATCCGTTCAAAGTCCGCCCCTTGTTTGCACGCACAAATCTCCTTCAGCAGTCGCCGCTATTTTTTTCCATTTATCATTGGAATAAGCTGCCGCAACAAATTCCCTGTAATTCAGATAACGACTCGTTTATCAATCATTTGAAGGGCAGTTTAAACGTGCTTGTTTAGTAAAGTAGGGTTGTTGTGCTTTTGACAAGTTGCACTATGGGCTTTGTATCGGGTGATTTTATTCTTGTATTCCTTTTGGTAGTATTTGTTAACCCCTACTCGATGTTCAAAATTTCGCTTGCTGTTTGTTTTCACTAAATGTGTAGAGATGTTTGAGCTGTTTTGTAACCCCCCCCCCATATGTATTGCCTGCAAGGGCCTTTAGGGCATTTGAATAAAACAAAAATGGTAAGTGTAAGAGCACATTTTTGTTCTACTGTGAAGTTTCGGAGAACGCAGTATAGTTTTCTTTTGTAGCCGTACGGCTGCATTTTGTAAGAATGAAAAGATTTCAATCGCCAAAACCTACGCTGCCGGACGAATTTTCTTTCATCTGGTTGATTAAAACTCATTCCTCACTAGGAGTTCCCTATCAATTCGCAGCAGCAATGGAAACAAATAGCCTCCTTGTTAACTCAGTCGGTACACCCACTAAACTGGATAGGTGGTGGTGCTAGGTTTGAATCCTAACTTAGGGCTATTCTTATTCACATGCGAAGTTTCCTGCAAAGCTGCATAGCGTTACTTTGTAGCGGTAAGGTTGCACTACAAAGGGGTGTCAAAAGTTCCCTCGCAGATTATAACGATATGTGAACACTTTAGGGCTCAATAACTGGCCGATATGATACTAGCTGGTGTATTCAGAAGAGTATATTTCAAACTGATTTAACCTTGTAGTGATATAGAAGATTCATGTAAAGAATAACTGAGTTCAAGAATAACCTAGAAAGTCTCTCTCCGAGCGAGGTATTGGTAAGGATCGTGCGTAATTTTAATGAACTCGCGGTAGTGCCTTGCGATGCCCGGAAGTGCCACTAAAGTAATTACACGAATGGGTATAACAGTTGTTGAGTTATGTTTTAATTAATTGCCTGTTCCCCCGGTTTACCACCAATTCGTTAGGTCACAGGAAGTTGTACACAATTAGTAACTGCCGTTGGCTTTGGATGCATCGGCTCTCGCTGGGGAGTGTTGTCATAGGAAATGGCTGGAACTCATGTTTTATTGCTTTCTTTCCAGAAAACAATTCTAGAAAGATGGTGCACACAGCGGATGGCGAGAACCATTCGAACACGGCACAACTGAACTGAATTGCATGTTCAAGGGGAGTAATCTAAAAAAACCCGCTCGCAATTATTACCCCTGATAAGACGAAATCCTCAAATCCGTTTTTGTAAAACGGTATGGGGAGCACTTGCTAGCAATAACGAATTAGATATATCAACATATATTAAGGTGTTGTACAGAAGTTGAAGAATGTTTAAGAGCACGAAATTTACATCAAACCGTGATTGTCGCTATTAGTTGGGTAACGCAATTTCCCACCAATTGTGATTGTTGCTATTAGGTAGGTGTTAGAAAACTACTTAGAACAGTGCGTAGGTACTTGAATAAGTTTCTATTGCCAAAGAAAGCTAGTTAAATATCTGATCTGGCCGTCGATGAAAATCTGAAAAATTATTTCAGCGCTTTTTACCCTCCCAGGAGTAACTTAAAAGTTTTTGAAATATTCAGCACTTCTACCGTGACAAGAATGTGGTAATGAAACCTGAAGGTATTTGAAGCAGCAGTTTGCCTAGGCGTTGATATCCCCTGGTTGGCTTTTGCGGCTCCGGATGCTTGTCATTAAAAATACACATCTCGGAATTTTACCCACATCGCAGGGGGAAATCCTTAAAACTTGTTTCGTTCATTGGTATAGGTAACACCTGTTGGCAAAAATAAATGGGCTAAATTATTCACTAATACCTTTCTCGGAGAGTCTGTAAGAACCCCCTTTTTGTTTAAAAGTGTATAGCCGGTCCAATACTGTTGGTTAGAGCGAAACCCTAATTGTGCTTTTTAGGTGTTCGTAAAGACTGCACATACCGCAAGAAGCACTTCGGTGAATGAATGGGTGACGGAGATAATCAGCCTATTATCAAAACATAATTCCCCCGCTACTCGGTTGGTTAGGAGTAGTATGCCCAAAATTCCGCATTAGTGAGCCCCAACGCAGTATCCCCCCAAAAGTTCAAGTCTGCCGGTGCAGCAGTTTTGACTGGGTGTTGGTGAGTCCGTCAGTCGGTCAAATGGTCAGTCGGGTCTACAATTGATAGATATACACAAACAAACAGTGTATCCTTGATGTGTGTGTATCCTTGATGTGTATGTGTTCAGAATGCCCATATAAGTTGCCTACACACACATCAGTAAGCCTTTGCTGTAAAGAAGCCTGAATTATATTTTTTTCTAAAAATATTTCCACATCTCACTTTTTTTCATCCTATTTGATCTAGCAGTACTTTCGAGCCTTGCTGCGCTGTTCGGTGGCATCCAATATTAAATATATACCGGCGAGTAGAATAGAAAAAAATGAGCACACAAAACATGCTGTTGAAGACAGTTCAATTCAATAACCTTGCACATCCGTTTGTTGTATACTAAGGACACTGCTCGCAGACGTTGTTACGCCAGTAGGTCGGGGTTTAGCGAAGGTACATAGTTTGCGTTATCGTAATTATATCGAAAGTGCCTGGTTACGGGTGCTTTTAATAAACAAAGCTACTGGTTTCATAACGAGGCCTCGATACTGTTTTAACGCTGCCCAAAAATGCTTTTAAGAAACAAAAGATGAAAACCTCAATTTATTTCATCCACCGCGGTAGCTCAAAGGTTTACCCTGGCTCCGGCAACTGCTTTTCGGATGAAAACAAAAACACAGTGCTTGAAGTGAATGAACCAGTTAATCAACCAATAAATCAAGGTAATTTGCCGAGTAATGGGCTCTATTTATTTTCTTGGTTTTGCAAACCTCGAGGCCATCATGTTAGCTGTGGCATACGGCTCAGCGAATACGGGTACCTGTGTGGCTTCAATTCATTATCAGAAAACTATGAAATTATAGGTACGTTTGCCCTACATTTGAGAAAATAGTTCCAAAGGAAACGTTGTGGGGTATAAGAAGAAATTTTCAAGAGCTCAAAGAGCTCTTGCAGGACTACTTTCAACCATTCTAGTAAAGGTGGGCGGCTGCTTCCGGTACCTGATCATCCTATACTCACACTTTGTACTGCCGCGGAAACGAGCTTGTAAGTGAAAAGGAGAATTAAATTGCAACCAGAATATTTAAACAAAAATCGAACCTAAATATTCTCAAGGAAACAATCAGGACAAAATTTCTTTCCCAAATATAGTTACAAAAAACTGTTGTAGAGCAATCAAACACCCTTCCGTTGTTGCCTTCTCGACCTATAACCGGATATCATTCTAGTAAGTTTAGTTTTATCTCAGTCTTTATTACCAAGCAAAACTACTGTTTGTTGCAAAACAACCTAGTGTAACATAGAGCCCTATACATTTTTTGATAATTTATTTATGTAAAAGCTATCAAAACGTATATTCACCCCGATTGAAATCTTGGATTTCAGTATGTCGCATTATTGTCATTTATCTCTCCTTTGTCTGTTCTTCCATATTTGATAATTAGCTAACTTGCAACACTTGTCCTGCTTGAGCCACATTTCTTCAACGGCTACGTTATTCAATAAATGATTGATAAATGAACCTGCCCCATGTCAAGTTGAATATCGCCCTAGACTAAACCATTCGCTGTGATACGATTCCTAATAAGGCACCGCAAAGCTGAAATTCGCAAAACCCACCTGGTTTCCTTTTGAAAACAATACCTCTTTGAACGGCTTGAAACCGTGAACAACAGAGCGTAGCGACTCATTTCACGAGTTTACAATCGCTCCTCGACTATTACACAAATAAAACGCGACCTTTCATTACAGTATCTCGAAACACGGTGCACAGTAGCCGTTCTGTCTTCCCTCCATAAATACATTTACAGATCCAGGCCACCAGCATCGCGCATATCTAAACGACTACACAATCAATGGAGCATCGCGCTCATCTCGTGTTAACCAAAGTCATTCAATTCATCGGCGTTGCTTCGCGCCATTGCACTAACGAATATACTTAATTAATTCGTTGTCAATTTATTTGTAAATGAATGTTTCAATGAACAACAATAAAATATGTCTTCATAGCATTGCGTATAGCCCTACAATTTTGTTTCTGTGTCTTGCTCGTTTCTCTTTGCTGGCTTGAAAATTATTACTCTTGTTTATTACTCCTCATTTCGCATATGTGAAATCGTTGTAATGGTTCCAGTGTTTTGCTTCGTCCATATGAACTGCGTCATCTCGTATGTGTACCCCATTGTATCAGTGTCTGTATGTATTTGTATGTGTAGCTGTCTTGATAGTATTGAATAAAGTCCTTCCATTTTATTTCTGACTTATGCTGGTTTCTTCTTTCTGGCTTTAATTTTCTTGTTCTTCATTTGCATTAGGCTGTGTAGAAGTTCATTAGCCACGTAGCATACCTATGACTATTAACGACATGTCACTCATTTAAACGTTAATGGTAGCCACGCTAGAATCCCAAAAAGAACAGGGAACAAAGGAGACACAAATACGACATTAAAATGACATAAAGAAAGAATCCAACGGCACAAAAACCATCCACAAGCAAAGCTATAAATTCACGATTCAGAAGTGCGTAAGAGTGGCGGATGCCCTCTGGGAAAAACTTTTCGAAGCATGTCCAGAGGAGAGTTTAAAAATCTTGACTCATGGCTCAGAATTCATGGCTGTGGGACACAAATAAGTTTGAATAAACATGAGGTAATTAAGAAAAATCATGGAAGAAACCTCCTCTTCAGCTTAGGAAACTGAACGTTGGAAAAAGCAAATACATACATCTCAGATACTTGGTTAGCGCTGACCCCCACCAGAAAGGAGAAATCTGGCGCCGATTATGTATGGGATGAAGACTACACGGAAAGTACTCTGAAATAATAAAAAGTAAGCTATCTCTTTCGCTAAAAAAATTCGACAACCTGTGCATGCTACCGGTGATGACGTATGGAGGTGAAACTTGCCGCCTTACTAAACAACTAGAAAATTATCGCTGGTCGGATCGACGGGCCACGGGAAGAATATTGTGAGAAGTAACACTCAGGGACAGAAAACGATCTACTTGGATGAGAAAACAAACCAGAGTAGAAAATATAATAGTTCAAAAACACAATGAATTGAAATTGGGCTGGTCATGTAGCAATGAAACAGACAACCAGTGGACAGTACGCTTCACAGAGTGGACACTAAAAGATGAGTCTAGAAGAAGGAAAAGGCCAGTATTTTGTTTGAGGGATACAACAAGAGGATATTGGGTAAACTGTGCTTGAGTAAGCTATTTAAGGACGATAAATGCCCGAAGAATACAGTTTGTAGGACGTCAAAACTGCAAAGCAGGTGTTCAGTTCGATAGATCAACAACTGACTGTCTTGTTGCTGTCAAAAATGTATTCATGCTTTTGCCCGTAAACAAGACTGTATAGCTGTTTTCGGTGAAACAGAGAAGGCTTATTGCACAACTTGGCCATAAGCAATAGTGCGCAAACAGCAAAAGTTTCGCATTTGTAGAAAGATGCGCAACATTCTAGAAAGATGCCTATCAGAAGAAATATGTTTTTCAATGGGTTTGTGGAGCACTGTATAGGAACCGTGCACCAAAGAACGCTGCGCCGCAACGTAGAGCGCTTTGATGCAGCCTATTCATTGCAAAAATGAACACCTTACACAGAGCGTTACCGCCTCCAATTTTTATTTCACAAATGGAGACAAACGTTCGCCTCATCGTCATAACATGTAACTCCAGTGTCTGTCAAGGGTAACTCCAAGTTTGTGTCAACAGTCTAGCCAAGTAAACACACCAAAAAGGTTTTAAATCAATGCGCTGAGAAAGACTTGTGTTCCTTTATACAGGCAGCGAGGGTTCGATCTCCAACTTAGAATACACCTTGATTGAGTACACACCTGTAAAAGAGAACAGAACTTACTTGGTGCGGTATTTTGTTATAGGCTCGCATTCATGACGCATGAAGGAGAATGTAAAATGCAATGCAAGAATGTTCAATACTTCTTACATCCTCACACGGTAGTAACAACGCAAAAACACGACCAGCTTTTTACGTGTCTTTAACAGTTTTGTAACACCTCATAAAGAATACGAAAATTTAGGGTTTTGCTTTGCCTCAAAACCAAATTTTAACTATTAGGCGCTATAGAAAGCCTGCTGGCTGACGGCGTTTGTTCGAGCAGCGGAGCCTTTCATGGGAATTTTGTTTTGCGGTAATGTGACACCAATAATAAATCATGCGTTTATAATATTGTCACGGGACAATGAAGAGAATGAATGACAGAAGGGTTGTTTGTAGAAAGCAGACACCCTAGTTACTGGCACAAACGCAGGTTGATGGCATACAGCCTTTCATAAGGAAACTCGGACGTGGTCTTCCTTCTATTTGTTGCGTTGGTTAACGACCAGCGTCTTTCCAAAGTAGCGCATGTTTAGAGAAGGAGAAACTCACCACATGGATATGCGACTAGGCTTTGTGTCACGTTTTGCGAAGCTGGCCAAAGTCAGTGACACAAATTTGCCACCATCGAACCACCGTCCCGGTTCCTGTTGTAAAGGAGGAGAACCAGTAGGTGCATCCCTTCTGTGGTACGGCTTGAGGCGGCTCGTGTGAAGTAGAGAGGTGCTGAGGGCCCAGACGATGTCAGACGCTACAGGGGACCAATTTCCTAGGTGACGGGAGTGAGAGTATGTAATGGGGGTGACAGTATTCGACAGTATGCTGGATGCGGTAGGGGTTAGTGAATGGGGACATGAGCTTCTCAGACAATCCAACTCGGCAATTAGGGGTCCATAAAAGAACAAAGGAGCCAGGAAAAAAGTTTGCAGGGTGGAAGGACTAGTCCTCTCAAGGATTCTGTCATGCTCGTGAAGCCAAAGCCGTTCTCGGGTAACCTCTCGCGCCAGTTCAGCGTGGACCGTGACGTCATGAGCTCATGTAGTGGCCGGCCCACTTGAAAGTGTCAGCGTTGTGTCGAACAGTAAAGTAGGCTCACGGTCAAAGAGGAGGAAGAAAGGATGCTATGCAGCAGTGTCGTGCCAGGAAGAATTATATGCAAATGTGACGTAACCCACAGTGACGTCGATATCCAGATGGTTTTTGGAAGCGCACATTCCAAGCATGGAAGTGAGCGTTTTGTTAAGCTGCTCAGTAAGGCTATTTGTTTGAGGATGATATGCGGTCTTCACTTTGTTCTTTGTTTCACCAGAGCGAATAAGGTATTCGACATTGTGTGACAAAAAGCATGAGCCACGTTCCGTAATGAACTGGACCGGATCACAATGATGCAGGATGAAGTTCTCCGGGAACAAATAGGCGACATCTCTAGCACAGCTTGTCGGGAGCGCATGGGTGATGGCGTAGCGGGTAGCAGTGTCTGTGGCTACCGCAATCCGGTGATTTCTGGAGCAGGACAAACAAAAGGTGCTTAAAAGATCCAATGCAACACGATTAAACGGTTCAATGGGCATGTCCAAAATATAGGGACGTTTTTCGACGTCGGCAAGGATCGCATTCCGCGACGTAGCAACGCGTAGTGCGGGAAATCCCCGGCCAATACATTTGCGGGCGGATGCGGTCGTACGTGCGGACGGCGCCAATGTGGCCCGCCATTGGCACGTCGTGAACCTGGGGAGCACATCGGGGCGAAGTTACTCGGATACCGCCATAAGCAGGTCGGGTCCACCAACCCGGAAGTTGCGGTGGAATGGGATACTATTCCGGAGTACGAACTCGCTCAGAGAAGCGTGCGCTGGCTCGGTTTGAAGGAGGTTGATAATACACCGAAGCTTCGGGTCACAGCGTTCGTGGTCGCCGATGTCTTTCAAGTTAGACAACAAAAAAACGCAAGAATCCATGTCGTCCTGATTAGTTTAAGGCTCTTCTTCGGGATAACGCAATAAATATCCCCTATCTCTGTGCAGTTTACCAGACTTTTAGACAACGAAAGAATCATACTCTTGGACGTATAGAGCCCAGCGAGCGAGCCGACCATTGGGATCTTTCAGGGAAGCCAGCATAAGGCATGGTGGTCAGTAACAATGGTGAACTGCCTGCCGTACAGACATAATCTAAATTTGCCGAGATCCAGATCAGAGCAAGGCATTAGTGCTCGGTTATAGAGTAGTGGACCTCGAATGGGCAGAAAAGATGGCTTGCATAAGCTATCACCTGGTCGTGGGCTGTCAGTGTTTGGGCCAGCACCGCCCCTATTGCATGGCCGCTGGCATTTGTATGGATTTCTGTCCCAGCAGAGGTGGCAAATTGAGCCAATATTGGCGGGTTTGATAGGTGGCCGATGAGCGCGAAAAATCCGACGCTTGATCTTGGCTTCAGGAGAACGCTGCATCTTTCTTTAGAACAGCAGCGAGGGTGCGAGCGATGGCAACGAAATCTTTGGCAAAAAGGTGTAAGTACGACACAGCCAAATGAAGCTCGCATCCCTCGCAATGTGGCAGGAGCGTTACAGTGTCCGAAAGGCATCACTTTGAAATGGTACAAACCACCATGCTTTATAAAAGCCGTTTTTTCTCCTAATTTTTCGTCAACAGCTACTTGCCAGTAGGCGGACTCAAATCAATAGATATGTAGTTGGCACCATGTAGGCAGTCGAAGGCGTCATCAATTTCAGAGAGCGGGTATATATCTATCTGGGTAATTTTGTTCAAAAGCGTGTATTCGACACAAAAACGCCGTTAGCCAATGTTCTTTTTCACCAAAATAATTGGCGATACCCATGGACTAGAGGAGGGTTCAAATACATCCCTTTTAAGCGTTTCATCGTCTTTCTCCTAAATGACACCCCGTTCGCTCTGAGACACGCGATATGGGCGTCGGTGTTTACGACTGGCATCGCCGGTGTTTATGTGATGCAACACAACGGACGTCGTACCTAAGGGGTCGCGATGGCTGGTTGGAAGATAGCGGAGCTGATGAGCTTGCTGAGCTGAAAGGTCCGGGGCAATCATTGAAAAAATTCCGCTGATTCTGCAAGGTTCTCCTAGTTTCCGTTGTCAAGTTTGGTCATGTCAGTGGCCATGGCAGAAATTTGGTAGTTATCCGAAGGTGAATGCAGCGCATCCGCTATTCCTTGCGAAAACACTTGTGCTTAAGTATAAAATTACGTAACGGAAGTGTGATCGGACTCTGGGCAACTCTTACAGCCGAAAACACGAGAGTCACGTTGCGTTCGAGCAACACGTCGGTAACCTTTGGAACGTTGTAATCTACATACGGTACGTGCGAAGATGAGCTCTGAGGAAGGTAGCTCACTGCCTTTTGGACCTGGCAGATGTGCTCTGTGGAACGAAGGCAGCGCTGAGGTTCCACATTTAGTAAGTGAGCTCGGCAGGTCGAGATGAAGAACACACGAGAAACAATCGATTAAGGCTGTGTGGCCTAAGAACGTCCAGACGGATAATAATGCCATGCGGGCACCTGTCGAGAACCTCAAACATAACAGGAATTTCATTGCCGGCAATGCTAACACGAGCAATACACTTGTGGGCTACGGAAGTCATCCCGCCATCAGCAACTCTCAGAACGCGGGAGGAGAACGCATCAGGACTTTCCCTAGCCGGTTGCGAAGAGATCAGCTGATGACAGAAAACTGCGCACCTGTGTCGACTAAAACAAGCTCTGGCCCACTATCGACATGAAGGGCTAATACGTTGTACTTGCAAGAATAAGGAGGTAGAAGATTTTCAGGGCAGGACGAAAAAGCAGTATCACCTTTGGGAGCTGCACTTCCTAGTTTTCCGAAGATTATCGGGGAGAAGCGAAGAGGTTTTGGCAATCGCAACGGCCGGCGCTGTGGGGAGCGCGGACGGTAGAACGGGACTTGCAGAGGGTCTCCATTCAAGTCTTGGGTATCCGAGTTAGGAGGAGTCCGGCGCAGAACATAGGGAGTGTAGCCATAGGATAAATCAGTACCAACGTATGTAAGTACCTACCTACATTCAATAGTTAGATTGTTTGCGGACAATTGCGTTCTCTACAGACAAATTATTACCCCTGAAGGTACTAACATTTTGCAGGCAGATCTAAACAAAATTTTTTTTTGGTGCGAGCGATGGCTGATGGAAATAAATCGTTCGAAAACTACAACCATGTTTTGTACTCGTGTTAGCCACGTTCAACTCAGCTCATAATATATGAACAACATGTGCATAGAAGATGTGTCTACACTAAAGTATTTGATGGGTTCCTCTATCTTCTAACCTTACATGGAATGATCGTATTGACGATGTTATTTTCAAAAGCAAGTAGAACTCTTGACTTAATTACACGAAATTTGTATTTACCAAATCAATCGACTAAACTTTCAACTTACACAGCCTTAGTTTGTTCGAAGATGGAATATGCATTTTTATTTCCGAATCCATATCAGATATACGTATTAACAAACTGGAATGCTTACAGGATAAAGCCGCACGCTTTGTCACTAAGAATTACGCCCCGACATCCACAATTACAGCTATCAAAGCATCCCTCCAATTACCCTCTCTATAAAAAAGTCGACTGATGGCACCGCTCCCTGTCTTCCACAGACTGTATCACACCCAATTTTCCTTTACAGCATCCCATATCAAGCCCATGAATCTCATTTTTCCTCAACTCGATCATCCGTTCAAAGTCCGCCCCATGTTTGCACGCACAAATCTCCTTCAGCAGTCGCCGCTATTTCTTCCCATTTATCATTGGAATAAGCTGTCGCAACAAATTCCATGTTTTAAAGATCAAGACTCGTTTGTCAAGCATTTGAACGGCAGTTTAAACGTGCTTGTTTAGGAAAGTAGGGTTGTTGTGCTTTTGACAAGATGCACTATAGGCTTTGTATCGGGTGATTTTTATTCCTTTTTGTAGTATTTGTTCACCCCTACTCGATGTGCAAAATTTCGCTTGCTGTTTATTTTCAGTAACTGTGTTGAGATGTTTGAGCTGTTTTGTAACCCCCTCCCCCATATGTATTGCCTGCAAGGACATTTAGGGTATTTGAATAAAAAGAAAATAGTGAGTGAAAGAGCACATTTTTGTTCTACTGTGAAGTTTCGGAGAAAGCTGTAGAGTTTTCTTCTGTAGCAGTACGGCTGCATTTTGTAAGGATGAAAAGATTTCCCTCGCCGAAACCTACGCTGCCGGACGAATGTTCTTTCTTCTGGTTGATTAAAACTCGTTCCTCACTAGGAGTTCCCTATCAATTCGCAGCAGCAATGGAAACAAATAGCCTCCTTGTTAACTCAGTCGGTACACCCACTACACAGAATAGGTGTTGGTGCTGGGTTTGAATCCTAACTTAGGGCTATTCTTATTCACATGCCAAGTTTTCTGCAAAACTTAATAGCTTTACTTTGTAGCGGTAAGGTTGCACTACAAAAGGGTGTCAAAATTTTTCTCGAAGAGTTGAAAGATATGTGAACACTTTAGGGCTCAATAACTATCCGCTATGATAAAAGCTGGTGTATTCAGGATAATATATTCCAAACTGATTTAACCTGGTAGTAATATCAAACACTTAGAAGATTCATGTAAAGAATAACTGAGTTCAAGAATAACATAGAAAGTCTCTCTTCGAGCGAGGTATTGGTAAGGATCGTGTGTAATTTTAATGAACTCGCGGTAGTGCCAGGCGATGCCCGGAAGTGCCACTAAAGTAATTACACGAAGGGGTATAACCGTTGTTGAGTTATATTTTAATTCATTGCCTGTTTTCCCGATTTACGACCAATTCGCTAGTTCACACGAAGTTGTACACAATTAGTAACTGCCGTGGGCTGTGGATGCATCGGCTCTCGCTGGGGAGTGTTCTAATAAAAAATGGCTGGAACTGGTGTTTTATTGCTTCCTTTCCCGAAAACAATTTCAGAAAGATGGTGCACCCAGCGAATGGCGATAACCATTCGAACACGGCACAATTGAACTGAATGGCATGTCCAAGGGGTGTAATCTAAAAAAACCCGCTTGCAATTTTTACTCCTGATAAGACGAAATCCTGAAATCCGTTTTTGTACAACAGTATGGGGATCATTTGCAAGCAAAAACGAATTAGATAGTTCAACATATATTAACGAGTTGTACAGAAGTTGAAGAATGTTCAAGAGCACGCAATGTACATCAAATCGTGGTTGGCGCTATTAGGTAGGTAACGCAATTTCCCACCAATTGTGGTTGTTGCTATTAGTAGATGTTAGAAAACTACATAGAACAGTGCGATGAAAAACCTGAAAAATTATTTCAGCGCTTTTTACCCTCACCGGGAGTAACTTAAAAGTTTTAGAATAATTCAGCACTTCTACCGTGACAAGAATGTGGTTATGAAACTTGAGGGTATTTGAAGCAGCAGTTAACCTAGGCGTTGATATCCCCTTGTTGGCCTTTGCGGCTCCGGATGCTGGTGTATAAAAATACACATTTCAAAATTTTACACACATCGCAGGGGGAAATCCTTAAAATTTGTTCCGTTGCTTGTTATAGGTAACACTTATTGGCAAAAATAAAAGGGGTAAATCAATTACTAAAGTCTTTCTCAGAGAGTCTGTAAGAACCCCCATTTTGTTTAAAAGTGTAGAGCCGGTCTAATACTGTTGATTAGAGCGAAACCCTAATTGTACTTTTTAGGTGTTCGCAAAAACTGCACATACCGGAAGAAGTACTTCGGTGAATGAATGGGTGACGGAGATAATCAGGCTATTACCGAAACATAATTCCCCCGCTACGTGGTTGGTTAGGAGTAGTATGCCCACAATTCCGCTTTAGTGAGCCCCTACGCACTATCCCCCCAAAAGGTAAAGTCTGCCGGTGCAGCACTTTTGACTGGGCGTTGGTGAATCCATCAGTCAGTCAATCGATCAGTCGGGTCTACAATTGATAGATATACACAAACAAACGGTGCATCCTTGATGTGTATGTGTTCAATGTGCCCATATAAATTGCCTACATGCTCATCAGCAAGCCTTTGCTGTAAAGAAACCTGAATTATATTTTTTTCTCTTTGGGAAAAATACGTCCCCATCACACTCTTTATAGCAAAGCTTTTTACCTCTACCCCACAAGGGTTCTTTCGCCACCGTTGGTGTCACCAGAAAACTCCAGCGAACAAATAAAAGAATGCACTGGCACCACCGGGAATCGAAGGCGGAACTAATAGACTAACAAAGCGAGAACCCGTTGTCTTACCGATATAGCTACGAGGCCACGCGAAGACGGGGAAGACATGTGGTGTACTCATCAAGCACATATACTGGTTTACCCCCTGCGTTCTCGCTGAATGCCACGTGAAAGCGTCACGCGACCACTCACGCCCATCTAGCGGCCCTTTGCACACCTTGCTCATGTGCTAAGAGTTACAAAAATTAAAGGAAGCTCGCACAAATGCATGGCATCGCACTTCTAGTACGCCAATGGGCTAAAGCCTGTGGCCTCCAGTGTTCACGTAAAAAAATCACAGCTCTTTGTCGTCCGCCCTCACCCCAAATCAAGGAATACATTCAAATACTCCTTGAGGGCCAGGCCATCACTCCATGCCCCATAATCGAGATTCTGGGCCTACATCTCGAGGCTAACACCAAGAGTGTTGTCTCCTTGCAGCGCCTCAAAAACAGCATTAATCAAATCATACACATGACCAGGCGAGTTGCCACCAAGAAATGTGGCCTAAAGGAATCCGGTACCGTTCGATTAATTGAAGCTTTTGTCCTCTCGAGAGACACTTATGTCAACCCCATGTGTTCTTCTGAACAAGGAAGACATAGAGATGCTTCATATAATGCTTAGAAAGGCGGTCGAGCAGGCCATTGGTCTTCTCATGAGTGCGTACACACACAGGCTGCTTAGCACGGGGCTCCACAACACGGTGGAAGAACTGATAGTAGGCCATCTTTGTAACCAGAAGGTCCGACTCAGAAGTACGGTGGGTAACCGCATGCTTCACCAGATTGGCTGGGCAGCCCAGAATGTAACTCCGCTTGATGTACTCTCTGACTCTTGGCGACTAAAACTAAAGATGCTCCCTTTGCTTAGAAATATGAACCCCTCACATGACGAGGGTCACCGAAAAGCACAGGCTCAAGCGCTAAACACCACCCTCGGTGGGGATCATGCAGTTATCTACACAGACGCCTCCAAACATCGAGGGCAGGAATACGCCATCATCATGGCTACCTCCAGAACCAACCTCCTTGCGTGTACCTCGCTTAGGACCCAAGAAATGACGGCTCCCGAAGAGGCAGCCATCACCCTTACTCTCACTCAACCAGGGGTTCTGAGGGTAGTCACCGATTCCCAGCAAGCCTACTGCAATTACCAGTCGGGTTGGGTGTCCTGACCTGCACTCCGCGTGCTAAAAAACCACTCCCCAAACGGTTCCATTCAGCTCATCTGGACACCCCCTCACGCTTCAATGGAGGGGAACAAATACGCCCACCCAACAAGCCTGTGCTTTTACCTCCCCTGCTATGGAGCTCCACGAGGACAGTCACCCGCTGGTCACGTTCAGGGAGATAACCCAGTATAATCGCCTTCTGAAACAGACCGTACCTTCGCCTTACCCTGACCTTTCCAGAGAACAACAAACTACCCTACGGCTCATACAATCCGGGCTCCTTCCCACATCCTACGCGTCTTCAATTTATGCATCCGAATCACATCGACGCTGAATGTAAATTTTGCTCAGAAGTAGGAACACTCCGCCCCGTAATCGGGGTGTGCGACTTTAGCCCTGAGCACCCTCCTCTCTTTCCGTCAACTACCCAACAAGAGCAATAAGGGATGCTGCTGTCGAGACCTTCTCTACCGCCCAGCTTCAGCAGGTGGACAGAACACAGGCATCGCGGAATGCATATGGTCCCCACAGAAGAAGAAATCACTCCCCAGGGCTGCTCTCTGGGCCGTTCAGAAATCTGAACAGTATTTGTTTCTCCTCCTCCTCCTCCTTCTCTGCCGCAAATCCCGTCACCTCCGTCCGCGGTGCAGAGAAGGAGAATTCAGATCGTGTAACACCTGGTTGGAGCTTAATTTTATAAAAAAACGTTTCCACTCTTGTGCTACAGCAATACAACTCAACCAAACACCGTTAATGCATTATGCATTGATTTAACCTTACCAAGAATATCTCTTTGAAGTAATAAATGGTGTGGATATGTGAATTTCACTTTTCTCGGGTTTTACTATTTGTAGAGCGATGTGAGTGAATTTAAGTGACGTCGCATGGGTAATTGTTATGGGTGCCGTTTACAGCTTTGCTTTAAAACTACATTCACGGGGTGGATTGGCGCGATTTTTTTTTCATCCTCTTTGATCTAGCTGTACTTTCGAGCGTTGCTGCGCTGTTCGGTGGCATCCAATAGTAAATATATACCGGCGAGTAGAATAGAAAAAAAATGGGCACTCAACACATGCTCTTGAAGACAGTTCAAGTAAATAACCTTGTACATCTGTTGGTTGTATACTAAGGAAAGTGTTCTGCAGATGTTTTTACGCCAGTAGATCGGGGTTTATCGAAGGTACATAGTTTGCGTTATCGTAATTATAAGGAAAGTACCTGGTTACGGGTGCTTTTAAAAAACAAAGCTACTGGTTCCATGACGAGGCCTCGATACTGTTTTAACCCTGCCCAAAAACGCTTTTAAGAAACAAAAGAAGAAAAGCTCAATTTATTTCATCCACCGCGGTAGCTCAAAGGTTTACCCTGGCTGCGGCAACTGCTTTTCGGATGAAAAAAAAAACAGAGCGCTCGTAGTGAATGAACCAGTTAATGAACCAATAAACCAAGGTAATTTGCCGAGGAATGGGCTCATCTATTTTCTTGTTTTTGCCAACCTCGAGGCCAGCATGTTTCCTGTGGAATACGGCTAAGCGAATACGGGTACCTGTGTGGCTTCAATCCATAATCACAAAACTATGAAATTATAAGTACGTTTGCCCTATATTTGAGAAAATAGTTCCAAAGCAAACGTTGTGCGGTATCAGGAGAAATTTCCAAGAGCTCAAAAAGCTCTTGCTGGGTTACTTTCAACCATCCTAGCAAAGGTGGGCGGCTGCTTCCGGTACCTTATTATCCTCTATTCACACTATGCGCAGCCGCGGAAACGAGCGTGTAAGTGAATATTCCCAAGGAAACAATCAGGACAAAATTTCTTTCCCAAATATAGTTCCAAAAAACTGTTGTAGAGCAATCAAACACCCTTCCGTCGTTGCCTTCTCGACCTATAACCGGATATCATTGTAGTAAGTTTAGTTTTATCTCAGTCTTTATTACCCAGCAAAACTACTGTTTGTTGCGAAACAACCTAGTGTAACATAGGGCCCTATACATTTTTTGATAATCGATTTAAGTAAAAGCTATCAAAACGTATATTCACGCCGATTGAAATCTTGGATTTGAGTATGTCGCATTATTGTCATTTATCCCTCCTTTGTCTGTTCTACCATAGTTGATAATTAGCTAACTTGCAACACTTGTCCTGCTTGAGCCACATTTCTTCAGCGGCTACGTTATTCAATAACTGATTGATAAATGAACCTGCCCCATGTCAAGTTGAATATCGCCCTAGACTAAACCATTCGCTGTGATACGATTCCTAATAAGGCACCGCAAAGCTGAAATTCGCAAAACCCACCTGGTTTCCTTTTAAAAACAATACCTCTTTGAACGGCTTGAAACCGTGAACAACAGAGAGTAGCGATTCATTTCACGAGTTTACAATCGCTCCTCGACTATTACACAAATAAAACACGACCTTTCATTACAGTATCTCGAAACACGATGCACAGTAGCCGTTCTGTCTTCCCTCCATAAATACATTTACAGATCCAGGCCACCAGCATCGCGCATATCTAAACGACTACACAATCAATGAAGCATCGCGCTCATCTCGTGTTAACCGAAGTCATTCAATTCATCGGCGTTGCTTCGCGCCGTTGCATTCACAAATATACCTAATGAATTCGTTGTCAATTTGTTTGTTAATGAATGTTTTAATGAACAACAATAAAATATGTCTTCATAGCTTTGCGTATAGCCCTACAATTTCGTTTCTGAGTCTTGCTGGTTTCTCTTTGCTGGCTTGAAAATTATTACTCTTGTTTATTACTCCTCTTTCGCATATGTGAAGTCGTTGTAATGGTTCCAGTGTTTTGCTTCGTCCATATGGGCTGCGTCATCTCGTATGTGTACCCCTATGTATCAGTGTCTGTATGTATTTGTATGTGTAGCTGTCTTGATAGTATTGAATAAAGTCCTTCATTTTATTTCTGACTTATGCTGGTTTCTTCTTTCTGGCTTTAATTTCTTGCTCTTCATTTGCATTAGGCTGTGTAGAAGTTCATTAGCCACGTAGCATACCTATGACTATTAACGACATGTCACTTATTTAAACGTAATGTCAGCCACGCTAGAATCCCAAAAGGGACAGGGAACACAGGAGACACAAATACGGCATTTAAATGACATATAGAAAGAATCCAAGGGCACAAAAACCATCCACAAGCAAAGCTATAAATTCACGATTCGGAAGTGCGTAAGAGTGGCGGATGCCCTCGCGGAAAAACTATTCGAAGCATGTCCAGAGGAGTGTTTAAAAATCTTGACTCATGGCTCAGAATTCATGGCTGTGGGACACAAATAAGTTTGAATAACATGAGGTAATTAAGAAAAATCATGGCTGAAGCGTCCTCTTCAGCTTAGGAAACTGAACGTTGGAAAAAGCAAATGCATACATCTCAGAT
Organism: Haemaphysalis longicornis; assembly: GCF_048455015.1. Taxonomy (NCBI): domain Eukaryota; kingdom Metazoa; phylum Arthropoda; class Arachnida; order Ixodida; family Ixodidae; genus Haemaphysalis; species Haemaphysalis longicornis. Next base: position 37,375,238 of record NW_027526295.1, read on the forward strand.
ACTTGGTTAGCGCTGACCCCCACCAGAAAGGAGAAATCTGGCGCCGAATATGTATGGGATGAAGACTACACGGAAAGTACTCTGAAATAATGAAAAGTAAGCTATCTCTTTCGCTAAAAAAAATTTCGACAACCTCTGCATGCTACCGGTGATGACGTATGGAGGTGAAACTTGCCGCCTTACTAAACAACTAGAAAATTATCGTTGGTCGGATCGACGGGCCACGGGAAGAATATTGTGAGAAGTAACACTCAGGGACAGAAAACGATCTACTTGGATGAGAAAACAAACCAGAGTAGAAAATATAATAGTTCAAAAACACAATGAATTGAACTTGGGCTGGTCATGTAGCAATGAAACAGACAACCAGTGGACAGTACGCTTCACAGAGTGGAAACTAAAAGATGAGTCCAGAAGAAGGAAAAGGCCAGTATTTTGTTTGAGGGATACAACAAGAGGATATTGGGTAAACTGTGCTTGAGTAAGCTATTTAAAGACGATGAATGCCCGTAGAATATAGTTTGTAGGACGTCAAAACTGCAAAACAGGTGTTCAGTTCGGTAGATCAACAACTGACTGTCTTGTTGCTGTCAAAAATTTAATCATGCTTTTGCCCATAAACAATACTGTATAGCTGTTTTCTGTGAAACAGAGAAGGCTTATTGCACAACTCGGCCATAAGCAATAGTGCGCACACAGCAAAATTTTCGCATTTGTAGAAAGGTGCGCAACATTCTAGAAAGATGCCTATCAGAAGAAATATGTTTTTTATGGGTTTGTGGAGCACTGTATAGGAACCATGCCCCAAAGAACGCTGCGCCGCAACGTAGAGCGCTTTGATGCAGGCTATTCATTGCAAAAATGAACACCTTACACAGAGCGTTACCACCTCCAATTTTTATTTCACAAATGGAGACAAACGTTCGCCTCATCGTCATAACATGTAACTCCAGTGTCTGTCAAGGGTAACTCCAAGTTTGTGTCAACAGTCTAGCCAAGTAAACACACCAAAAAGGTTTTAAATCAATGCGCTGAGAAAGACTTGTGTTCCTTTATACAGGCAGCGAGGGTTCGATCTCCAAGTTAGAATACACCTTGCTTGAGTACGCACCTGTAAAAGAGAACAGAACTTACTCGGTGCAGTATTTTGTTATGGGCTCGCTTTCATGACGCATGAAGGAGAATGTAAAATGCAATGCAAGAATGTTCAATACTTCTTACATCCTCGCACGGTAGTAACACCGCAAAAACACGACCAGCTTTTTACGTGTCTTTAACAGTTTTGTAACACCTCATAAAGAATTCGAAAATTTAGGGTTTTGCTTTGCCTCAAAACCAAATTTTAACTATTAGGCGCTATAGAAAGCCTGCTGGCTGACGGCGTTTCTTCGAGCAGCGGAGCCTTTCATGGGAATTTTGTTTTGCGGTAATGTGACACCAATAATAAATCATGCGTTTATAATATTGTCACGGGACAATGAAGAGAATGAATGACAGAAGGGTTGTTTGTAGAACGCAGACACCCTAGTTACTGGCACAAACGCAGGTTGATGGCATACAGCCTTTCATAAGGGAACTCGGACATGGTCTTCCTTCTATTTGTTGCGTTGGTTAACGACCAGCGTCTTTCCAAAGTAGCGCATGTTTAGAGAAGGAGAAACTCACAACATGGATATGCGACTAGGCTTTGTGTCACTTTTTGCGGAAGCTGGCCAAAGTCAGTGACAAAAATTTGCCACCATAGAACCACCGTCCCGGTTCCTGTTGTAAAGGAGGAGAACCAGTAGTTGCATCCCATCTGTGGTACGGCTTGAGGCGGCTCGTGTGAAGTAGAGAGGTGCTGAGGACCCAGACGATGTCAGACGCTACAGGGGCCCAATTTTCTAGGTGACGGGGGTGAGAGTATGTAATGGGGGTGACAGTATTCGACAGTATGCTGGATGCGGTAGGGGTCAGTGAATGAGGACATGAGCTTCTCAGACAATCCAACTCGGCAATAAGGGGTCTGTAGTGAAGGGGCCGTGCAGAGTGGGGGCCAATCCGCCGGTACGGGTGGCATAACGTGCGCGCTAGAGAAAGCGGCATCGAGGAAGCAAAGAAGAAGAAGAAGGACGTCGGAAGCTGTTCGTTTCGGAGGCAGCAAGACGGCCACCCTCGCGGTGTAGGCCCGAGGACCGTCGCCGGCTCTCCCGTCTGAGCCACCGCCCGGGCTGTCAACGAGACGACGGCCGACGAGACCACAAGAAGGTGTTGCGCCAGTCAGCGTGAGCGGTGTTCCGGTGGCATGGAGGACGGGCAGCGAGGCCTCGCCATGGCGCAGGCCTAAGCACTTCCGTCCCGCCGCTAGCCATCGGCCACCGTCACGTCCCTGCCAGCGAGAGGGCACCTCCTCATCGACTTCACTAGTCTGCCCCGTCGCCATCCAGAGAAAAACGTCTCCGCGTCGTCGCATCAGCGATTGTCTCGTCGCGCGATCGGCGTCTGTGAGCGCGTGACTTCTTCCGCACCTGAATATTCCCGCATCTTGTTCGTTCGTGTGCTACAGTGTCTGTTCCGGCTTTCTCCATTGTCCAGCTAATATAATGTTGTGTGTGCGCGTGCGAGAACGCAGTTGTCAAGTCTCGTGACTTTCTATGCGGCCCGGCCCAACATTCTTTACAGGGTCCATAAAAGAACAAAGGAGCCAGGAAAAAAGTTTGCAGGGTGGAAGGACTAGTCCTCTCAAGGATTCTGTCATGCTCGTGAAGCCAAAGCCGTTCTCGGGTAACCTCTCGCGCCAGTTCAGCGTGGACCGTGACGTCATGAGCTCATGTAGTGGCCGGCCCACTTGAAAGTGTCAGCGTTGTGTCGAACAGTAAAGTAGGCTCACGGTCAAAGAGGAGGAAGAAAGGATGCTATGCAGCAGTGTCGTGCCAGGAAGAATTATATGCAAATGTGACGTAACCCACAGTGACGTCGATATCCAGATGGTCTTTGGAAGCGCACATTCCAAGCATGGAAGTGAGCGTTTTGTTAAGCTGCTCAGTAAGGCTATTTGTTTGAGGATGATATGCGGTCTTCACTTTGTTCTTTGTTTCACAAGAGCGAATAAGGTATTCGACATTGTGTGACAAAAAGCATGAGCCACGTTCCGTAATGAACTGGACCGGATCACAATGATGCAGGATGAAGTTCTCCGGGAACAAATAGGCGACATCTCTAGCACAGCTTGTCGGGAGCGCATGGGTGATGGCGTAGCGGGTAGCAGTGTCTGTGGCTACCGCAATCCGGTGATTTCTGGAGCAGGACAAACAAAAGGTGCTTAAAAGATCCAATGCAACACGATTAAACGGTTCAATGGGCATGTCCAAAACATAGGGACGTTTTTCGACGTCGGCAAGGATCGCATTCCGCGACGTAGCAACGCGTAGTGCGGGAAATCCCCCGCCAATACATTTGCGGGCGGATGCGGTCGTACGTGCGGACGGCGCCAATGTGGCCCGCCATTGGCACGTCGTGAACATGGGGAGCACATCGGGGCGAAGTTACTCGGATACCGCCATAAGCAGGTCGGGTCCACCAACCCGGAAGTTGCGGTGGAATGGGATACTATTCCGGAGTACGAACTCGCTCAGAGAAGCGTGCGCTGGCTCGGTTTGAAGGAGGTTGATAATACACCGAAGCTTCGGGTCACAGCGTTCGTGGTCGCCGATGTCTTTCAAGTTAGACAACAAAAAAACGCAAGAATCCATGTCGTCCTGATTAGTTTAAGGCTCTTCTTCGGGATAACGCAATAAATATCCCCTATCTCTGTGCAGTTTACCAGACTTTTAGACAACGAAAGAATCATACTCTTGGACGTATAGAGCCCAGCGAGCGAGCCGACCATTGGGATCTTTCAGGGAAGCCAGCATAAGGCATGGTGGTCAGTAACAATGGTGAACTGCCTGCCGTACAGACATAATCTAAATTTGCCGAGATCCAGATCAGAGCAAGGCATTAGTGCTCGGTTATAGAGTAGTGGACCTCGAATGGGCAGAAAAGATGGCTTGCATAAGCTATCACCTGGTCGTGGGCTGTCAGTGTTTGGGCCAGCACCGCCCCTATTGCATGGCCGCTGGCATTTGTATGGATTTCTGTCCCAGCAGAGGTGGCAAATTGAGCCAATATTGGCGGGTTTGATAGGTGGCCGATGAGCGCGAAAAATCCGACGCTTGATCTTGGCTTCAGGAGAACGCTGCATCTTTCTTTAGAACAGCAGCGAGGGTGCGAGCGATGGCAACGAAATCTTTGGCAAAAAGGTGTAAGTACGACACAGCCAAATGAAGCTCGCATCCCTCGCAATGTGGCAGGAGCGTTACAGTGTCCGAAAGGCATCACTTTGAAATGGTACAAACCACCATGCTTTATAAAAGCCGTTTTTTCTCCTAATTTTTCGTCAACAGCTACTTGCCAGTAGGCGGACTCAAATCAATAAATATGTAGTTGGCACCATGTAGGCAGTCGAAGGCGTCATCAATTTCAGAGAGCGGGTATATATCTATCTGGGTAATTTTGTTCAAAAGCGTGTATTCGACACAAAAACGCCGTTAGCCAATGTTCTTTTTCACCAAAATAATTGGCGATACCCATGGACTAGAGGAGGGTTCAAATACATCCCTTTTAAGCGTTTCATCGTCTTTCTCCTAAATGACACCCCGTTCGCTCTGAGACACGCGATATGGGCGTCGGTGTTTACGACTGGCATCGCCGGTGTTTATGTGATGCAACACAACGGACGTCGTACCTAAGGGGTCGCGATGGCTGGTTGGAAGATAGCGGAGCTGATGAGCTTGCTGAGCTGAAAGGTCCGGGGCAATCATTGAAAAAATTCCGCTGATTCTGCAAGGTTCTCCTAGTTTCCGTTGTCAAGTTTGGTCATGTCAGTGGCCATGGCAGAAATTTGGTAGTTATCCGAAGGTGAATGCAGCGCATCCGCTATTCCTTGCGAAAACACTTGTGCTTAAGTATAAAATTACGTAACGGAAGTGTGATCGGACTCTGGGCAACTCTTACAGCCGAAAACACGAGAGTCACGTTGCGTTCGAGCAACACGTCGGTAACCTTTGGAACGTTGTAATCTACATACGGTACGTGCGAAGATGAGCTCTGAGGAAGGTAGCTCACTGCCTTTTGGACCTGGCAGATGTGCTCTGTGGAACGAAGGCAGCGCTGAGGTTCCACATTTAGTAAGTGAGCTCGGCAGGTCGAGATGAAGAACACACGAGAAACAATCGATTAAGGCTGTGTGGCCTAAGAACGTCCAGACGGATAATAATGCCATGCGGGCACCTGTCGAGAACCTCAAACATAACAGGAATTTCATTGCCGGCAATGCTAACACGAGCAATACACTTGTGGGCTACGGAAGTCATCCCGCCATCAGCAACTCTCAGAACGCGGGAGGAGAACGCATCAGGACTTTCCCTAGCCGGTTGCGAAGAGATCAGCTGATGACAGAAAACTGCGCACCTGTGTCGACTAAAACAAGCTCTGGCCCACTATCGACATGAAGGGCTAATACGTTGTACTTGCAAGAATAAGGAGGTAGAAGATTTTCAGGGCAGGACGAAAAAGCAGTATCACCTTTGGGAGCTGCACTTCCTAGTTTTCCGAAGATTATCGGGGAGAAGCGAAGAGGTTTTGGCAATCGCAACGGCCGGCGCTGTGGGGAGCGCGGACGGTAGAACGGGACTTGCAGAGGGTCTCCATTCAAGTCTTGGGTATCCGAGTTAGGAGGAGTCCGGCGCAGAACATAGGGAGTGTAGCCATAGGATAAATCAGTACCAACGTATGTAAGTACCTACCTACATTCAATAGTTAGATTGTTTGCGGACAATTGCGTTCTCTACAGACAAATTATTACCCCTGAAGGTACTAACATTTTGCAGGCAGATCTAAACAAAATTTTTTTTTGGTGCGAGCGATGGCTGATGGAAATAAATCGTTCGAAAACTACAACCATGTTTTGTACTCGTGTTAGCCACGTTCAACTCAGCTCATAATATATGAACAACATGTGCATAGAAGATGTGTCTACACTAAAGTATTTGATGGGTTCCTCTATCTTCTAACCTTACATGGAATGATCGTATTGACGATGTTATTTTCAAAAGCAAGTAGAACTCTTGACTTAATTACACGAAATTTGTATTTACCAAATCAATCGACTAAACTTTCAACTTACACAGCCTTAGTTTGTTCGAAGATGGAATATGCATTTTTATTTCCGAATCCATATCAGATATACGTATTAACAAACTGGAATGCTTACAGGATAAAGCCGCACGCTTTGTCACTAAGAATTACGCCCCGACATCCACAATTACAGCTATCAAAGCATCCCTCCAATTACCCTCTCTATAAAAAAGTCGACTGATGGCACCGCTCCCTGTCTTCCACAGACTGTATCACACCCAATCTTCCTTTACAGCATCCCATATCAAGCCCATGAATCTCATTTTTCCTCAACTCGATCATCCGTTCAAAGTCCGCCCCATGTTTGCACGCACAAATCTCCTTCAGCAGTCGCCGCTATTTCTTCCCATTTATCATTGGAATAAGCTGTCGCAACAAATTCCATGTTTTAAAGATCAAGACTCGTTTGTCAAGCATTGGAACGGCAGTTTAAACGTGCTTGTTTAGGAAAGGAGGGTTGTTGTGCTTTTGACAAGATGCACTATGGGCTTCGTATCGGGTGATTTTTATTCTTGTACTCCTTTTTGTAGTATTTGTTCACCCCTACTCGATGCTCAAAATTTCGCTTGCTGTTTATTTTCAGTAACTGTGTTGAGATGTTTGAGCTGTTTTGTAACCCCCCTCCCCCATATGTATTGCCTGCAATGACCTTTAGGGTATTTGAATAAAAAGAAAATAGTGAGTGAAAGAGCACATTTTTGTTCTACTGTGAAGTTTCGGAGAAAGCTGTATAGTTTTCTTCTGTAGCCGTACGGCTGCATTTTGTAAGAATGAAAAGATTTTCCTCGCCAAAACCTACGCTCCCGGACGAATGTTCTTTCTTCTGGTTGATTAAAACTCGTTCCTCACTAGGAGTTCCTTATCAATTCACAGCAGCAATGGAAACAAATAGCCTCCTTGTTAACTCAGTCGGTACACCCACTACACAGGATAGGTGTTGGTGCTGGGTTTGAATCCTAACTTAGGGCTATTCTTATTCACATGCCGAGTTTCCTGCAAAACTGCATAGCTTTACTTTGTAGCGGTAATGTTGCACTACAAAAGGGTGTCAAAATTTTCCTTGAAGAGTTGAACGATATGGGAACACTTTAGGGCTCAATAACTGGCCGCTATGATAATAGCTGGTGTATTCAGGAGAATATATTTCAAACTGATTTAACCTGGTAGTGATATCAAACACTTAGGAGATTCATGTAAAGAATAACTGAGTTCAAGAATAACCTAGAAAGTCTCTCTTCGAGCGAGGTATTGTTAAGGATCGTGTGTAATTTTAATAAACTCGCGGTAGTGCCAGGCGACGCCCGGAAGTGCCACTAAAGTAATTACACGAAGGGGTATAACCGTTGTTGAGTTATGTTTTAATTCATTGCCCGTTTTCCCGATTTACGACCAATTCGCTAGTTCACACGAAGTTGTACACAATTAGTAACTGCCGTGGGCTGTGGATGCATCGGCTCTCGCTGGGGAGTGTTGTAATAGGAAATGGCTGGAACTGGTGTTTTATTGCTTCCTTTCCCGAAAACAATTCCAGAAAGATGGTGCACCCAGCGAATGGCGATAACCATTCGAACACGGCACAATTGAACTGAATTGCATGTCCAAGGGGTGTAATCTAAAAAAACCCGCTCGCAATTTTTACTCCTGATAAGACGATATCCTGAAATCCGTTTTTGTACAACAGTATGGGGATCATTTGCAAGCAAAAACGAATTAGATATTTCAACATATATTAACGGGTTGTACAGAAGTTGAAGAATGTTCAAGAGCACGCAATTTACATCAAATCGTGGTTGGCGCTATTAGGTAGGTAACGCAATTTCCCACCAATTGTGATTGTTGCTATTAGTAGATGTTAGAAAACTACATAGAACAGTGCGTAGGTACTTGAATAAGTTTCTATTGCCAAAGAAAGGTAGCTCAATATCTTAACTGGCCTGCGATAAAAAACCTGAAAAATTATTTCAGCGCTTTTTACCCTCACCGGGAGTAACTTAAAAGTTTTAGAATAATTCAGCAATTCTACCGTGACAAGAATGTGGTTATGAAACCTGGGGGTATTGGAAGCAGCAGTTAACCTAGGCGTTGATATCCCCTTGTTGGCCTTTGCGGCTCCGGATGCTGGTGATTAAAAATACACATTTCAAAATTTTACACACATCGCAGGGGGAAATCCTTAAAATTTGTTCCGTTGATTGTTATAGGTAACACTTATTGGCAAAAATAAAAGGGGTAAATCAATTACTAAAGTCTTTCTCGGAGAGTCTGTAAGAACCCACTTTTTGTTTAAAAGTGTAGAGCCGGTCCAATACTGTTGATTAGAGTGAAACCCTAATTGTGCTTTTTAGGTGTTCCTAAAGACTGCACATACCGGAAGAAGTACTTCGGTGAATGAATGGGTGACGGAGATAATCAGGCTATTACCGAAACATAATTCCCCCGCTACACGGTTGGTTAGGAGTAGTATGCCCACAATTCCGCTTTAGTGAGCCCCTACGCAGTATCCCCCCCAAAAGGTCAAGTCTGCCGGTGCAGCACTTTCGATTGGGCTTTGGTGAATCCGTCAGTCAGTCAATCGATCAGTCGGGTCTACAGTTGATAGATATACACAAACAAACGGTGCATCCTTGATGTGTATGTGTTCAGCGTGCCCATATAAATTGCCTACATGCTCATCAGCAAGCCTTTGCTGTAAAGAATCCTGAAATATATTTTTTTCTTATTGGGAAAAATACGTCCCCATCACACTTTTTATAGCAAAGCTTTTTACCTCTACCCCCCAAGGGTTCTTTCGCCACCGTTGGTGTCACCAGAAAACTCCAGCGAACAAATAAAAGAATGCACTGGCACCACCGGGAATCGAACGCGGAACTAATAGACTAACAAAGCGAGAACCCGTTGTTTTACCGATTTAGCTACGAGGCCACGCGAAGACGGGGAAGACATGTGGTGTACTCATCAAGCACATATACTGGTTTACCCCCTGCGTTCTCGCTGAATGCCACGTGAAAGCGTGACGTGACCACTCACGCCCATCTAGCGGCCCTGTGCACACCTTGCTCATGTGCTAAGAGTTACAAAAATTGAAGGAAGCTTGCACCAATGCATGGCATCGCACTTCTAGTACGCCAATTGGCTAAAGCCTGTGGCCTCCAGTGTTCACGTAAAAAAATCACAGCTCCTTGTCGTCCGCCCTCACCCCAAATCAAGGAATACATTCAAATACTCCTTGGGGGCAAGACCATCAATCCATGCCCCATCATCGAGATCCTGGGCCTACATCTCGAGGCTAACACCAAGATTGTCGTCTCCTTGCAGCGCCTCAAAAACAGCATTAATCAAATCATACACATGACCAGGCGAGTTGCCACCAAGAAATGTGGCCTAAAGGAATCCGGTACCGTTCGGTTAATTGAAGCTTTTGTCCTCTCGAGAGTCACTTACGTCAACCCCATGTCTTCTTCTGAACAAGGAAGACATAGAGATGCTTCATATAATGCTTAGAAAGGCGGTCGAGCAGGCCATTGGTCTTCTCATGAGTGCGTACACACACAGGCTGCTTAGCACGGGGCTCCACAACACGGTGGAAGAACTGATAGTAGGCCATCTTTGTAACCAGAAGGTTCGAGTCAGAAGTGCGGTGGGTAACCGCATGCTTCACCAGATTGGCTGGGCAGCCCAGAATGTAACTCTGCTTGAAGTACTCTCGTACTCTTGTCTACTAAAACTAAAGATGCTTCCTTTGCTTAGAAATATGAACCCCTCACATGACGAGGGTCACCGAAAAGCACAGGCTCAAGCGCTAAACACCACCCTCGGTGGGGATCATGCAGTTATCTACACAGACGCCTCCAAACATCGAGGGCACGAATACGCCATCATCATGGCTACCTCCAGAACCAACCCCCTTGCGTGTACCTCGCTTAGGAGCCAAAAAATGACGGCCCCCGAAGAGGCAGCCATCACCCTTACTCTCACTCAACCAGGGGTTCTGAGGGTAGTCACCGATTCCCAGCAAGCCTACTGCAATTACAAGTCGGGTTGGGTGTCCTGACCTGCACTCCGCGTGCTAAAAAACCACTCCCCAAACGGTTCCATTCAGCTCATCTTGACACCCCCTCACGCTTCAATGGAGGGGAACAAATACGTCCACCCAACAAGCCTGCGCTTTTACCTTCCCTGCTATGGAGCTGCACGAGGACAGTCGCCCGCTTGTCACGTTCAGGGAGATAACCCAGTATAATCGCCTTCTGAAACAAACCATACCTTCGCCTTACCCTGACCTTTTAAGAGAACAACAAACTACCCTACGGCTCATACAATCCGGGCTCCTTCCCACATCGTACGCGTCTTCAATTAATGCATCCGAATCACATCGACGCTGAATGTAAATATTGCTCAGAAGTAGGAACACTCCGCCCCGTAATCGGGGTGTGCTACTTTAGCCCTGAGCACCCTCCTCTCTTTCCGTCAACTACCCGACAAGAGCAATAAGGGATGCTGCTGTCGAGACCCTCTCTACAACCCAGCTTCAGCAGGTGGACAGAACACAGGCATCGCGGACTGCATATGGGCCCCACAGAAGAAGAAATCACTCCCCAGGGCTGCTCTCTGGGCCGTTCAGAAATCTGAACAGTATTTGTTTCTCCTCCTCCCCCTCCTTCTCTGCCGCAAATCCCGTCACCTCCGTCCGCGGTGCAGAGAAGGAGAATTCAGATCGTGTAACACCTGGTTGGAGCTTAATTTTATAAAAAAACGTTTCCACTCTTGTGCTACAGCAATACAACTCAACCAAACACCGTTAATGCATTATGCATTGATTTAACCTTACCAAGAATATCTCTTTAAAGTAATAAATGGTGTGGATAAGTGAATTTCACTTTTCTCGGGTTTTACTATTTGTAGAGCGATGTGAGTGAATTTAAGTGACGTCGCATGGGTAATTGTTATGGGTGCCGTTTACAGCTTTGCTTTAAAACCACTTTCATGGGGTGGATTGGCGCGATTTTTTTTCATCCTCTTTGATCTAGGTGTACTTTCGAGCGTTGCTGCGCTGTTCTGTGGCATCCAATAGTAAATATATACCGGCGAGTAGAATAGAAAAAAAATGGGCACTCAACACATGCTCTTGAAGACAGTTCAAGTAAATAACCTTGTACATCTGTTGGTTGTATACTAAGGACAGTGTTCTGCAGACGTTTTTACGCCAGTAGATCGGGGTTTAGCGAAGGTACATAGTTTGCGTTATCGTAATTATAAGGAAAGTACCTGGTTACGGGTGCTTTTAAAAAACAAAGCTACTGGCTCCATGACGAGGGCTCGATACTGTTTTAACCCTGCCCAAAAACGCTTTTAAGAAACAAAAGAAGAAAAGCTCAATTTATTTCATCCGCCGCGGTAGCTCAAAGGTTTACCCTGGCTGCGGTAACTGCTTTTCGGATGAAAAAAAAAAACAGAGCGCTCGCAGTGAATGAACCAGTTATTGAACCAATAAACCAAGGTAATTTGCCGAGGAATGGGCTCATCTATTTTCTTGTTTTTGCAAACCTCGAGGCCAGCATGTTTGCTGTGGAATACGGCTAAGCGAATACGGGTACCTGTGTGGCTTCAATCCATAATCACAAAACTATGAAATTATAAGTACGTTTGCCCTATATTTGAGAAAATAGTTCCAAAGCAAACGTTGTGCGGTATCAGGAGAAATTTTCAAGAGCTCAAAAAGCTCTTGCTGGGTTACTTTCAACCATCCTAGCAAAGGTGGGCGGCTGCTTCCGGTACCTTATTATCCTCTACTCACACTGTGCGCAGCCGAGGAAACGAGCGTGTAAGTGAATATTCCCAAGGAAACAATCAGGACAAAATTTCTTTCCCAAATATAGTTCCAAAAAACTGTTGTAGAGCAATCAAACACCCTTCCGTCGTTGCCTTCTCGACCTATAACCGGATATCATTGTAGTAAGTGTAGTTTTATCTCAGTCTTTATTACCCAGCAAAACTACTGTTTGTTGCGAAACAACCTAGTGTAACATAAGGCCCTATACATTTTTTAATAATTGATTTAAGTAAAAGCTATCAAAACGTATATTCACGCCGATTGAAATCTTGGATTTGAGTGTGTCGCATTATTGTCATTTATCCCTCCTTTGTCTGTTCTACCATAGTTGATAATTAGCTAACTTGCAACACTTGTCCTGCTTGAGCCACATTTCTTCAGCGGCTACGTTATTCAATAAATGATTGATAAATGAACCTGCCCCATGTCAAGTTGAATATTGCCCTAGACTAAACCATTCGCTGTGATACGATTCCTAATGAGGCACCGCAAAGCTGAAATTCGCAAAACCCACATGGTTTCCTTTTAAAAAAATACCTCTTTGAACGGCTTGAAACCGTGAACAACAGAGCGTAGCAATTCATTTCACGAGTTTGCAATCGCTCCTCGACTTTTACACAAATAAAACACGACCTTTCATTACAGTATCTCGAAACACGGTGCACAGTAGCCGTTCTGTCTTCCCTCCATAAATACATTTACAGATCCAGGCCACCAGCATCGCGCATATCTAAACGACTACACAATCAATGAAGCATCGCGCTCATCTCGTGTTAACCAAAGTCATTCAATTCATCGGCGGTGCTTCGCGCCGTTGCATTCACAAATATACTTAATGAATTCGTTGTCAATTTATTTGTTAATGAATGTTTCAATGAACAACAATAAAATATGTCTTCATAGCATTGCGTATAGCCCTACAATTTTGTTTCTGAGTCTTGCTGGTTTCTCTTTGCTGGCTTGAAAATTATTACTCTTGTTTATTACTCCTCTTTCGCTAATGTGAAGTCGTTGTAATGGTTCCAGTGTTTTGCTTCGTCCATATGGGCTGCGTCATCTCGTATGTGTACCCCTATGTATCAGTGTCTGTATGTATTTGTATGTGTAGCTGTCTTGATAGTATTGAATAAAGTCCTTCCATTTTATTTCTGACTTATGCTGGTTTCTTCTTTCTGGCTTTAAATTTCTTGTTCTTCATTTGCATTAGGCTGTGTAGAAATCATTAGCCACGTAGCATACCTATGACTATTAACGACATGTCACTTATTTAAACGTTAATGGCAGCCACGCTAGAATCCCAAAAGGAACAGGGAACACAGGAGACACAAATACGACATTTAAATGACATATAGAAAGAATCCAAGGCACAAAAACCATCCACAAGCAAAGCTATAAATTCACGATTCGGAAGTGCGTAAGAGTGGTGGATGCCCTCTCGGAAAAACTATTCGAAGCATGTCCAGAGGAGTGTTTAAAAATCTTGACTCATGGCTCAGAATTCATGGCTGTGGGACACAAATAAGTTTGAATAAACATGAGGTAATTAAGAAAAATCATGGCAGAAACGTCCTCTTCAGCTTAGGAAACTGAACGTTGGAAAAAGCAAATGCATACATCTCAGATACTTGGTTAGCGCTGACCCCCACCAGAAAGGAGAAATCTGGCGCCGAATATGTATGGGATGAAGACTACACGGATCGTACTCTGAAATAATGAAAACTAAGCTATCTCTTTCGCTAAAAAAAATTCGACAACCTCTGCATGCTACCGGTGATGACGTATGGAGGTGAAACTTGCCGCCTTACTAAACAACTAGAAAATTATCGTTGGTCGGATTACGGGCCACGGGAAGAATATTGTGAGAAGTAACACTCAGGGACAGAAAACGATCTACTTGGATGAGAAAACAAACCAGAGTAGAAAATATAATAGTTCAAAAACACAATGAATTGAACTTGGGCTGGTCATGTAGCAATGAAACAGACAACCAGTGGACAGTACGCTTCACAGAGTGGAAACTAAAAGATGAGTCTAGAAGAAGGAAAAGGCCAGTATTTTGTTTGAGGGATACAACAAGAGGATATTGGGTAAACTGTGCTTGAGTAAGCTATTTAAAGACGATGAATGCCCGAAGAATATAGTTTGTGGGACGTCAAAACTGCAAAACAGGTGTTCAGTTCGGTAGATCAACAACTGACTGTCTTGTTGCTGTAAAAAATTTAATCATGCTTTTGCCCATAAACAAGACTGTATAGCTGTTTTCTGTGAAGCAGAGAAGGCTTATTGCACAACTTGGCCATAAGCAATAGTGCGCAAACAGCAAAATGTTCGCATTTGTAGAAAGGTGCGCAACATTCTAGAAAGATGCCTATCAGAAGAAAAATGTTTTTTATGGGTTTGTGGAGCACTGTATAGGAACCATGCCCCAAAGAACGCTGCGCCGCAACGTAGAGCGCTTTGATGCAGGCTATTCATTGCAAAAATGAACACCTTACACAGAGCGTTACCACCTCCAAATTTTATTTCACAAATGGAGACAAACGTTCGCCTCATCGTCATAACATGTAACTCCAGTGTCTGTCAAGGGTAACTCCAAGTTTGTGTCAACAGTCTAGCCAAGTAAACACACCAAAAAGGTTTTAAATCAATGCGCTGAGAAAGACTTGTGTTCCTTTATACAGGCAGCGAGGGTTCGATCTCAACTTAGAATACACCTTGCTTGAGTACACACCTGTAAAAGAGAACAGAACTTACTCGGTGCAGTATTTTGTTATGGGCTCGCATTCATGACGCATGAAGGAGAATGGAAAATGCAATGCAAGAATGCTCAATACTTCTTACATCCTCACACGGTAGTAACACCGCAAAAACACGACCAGCTTTTTACGTGTCTTTAACAGTTTTGTAACACCTCATAAAGAATACGAAAATTTAGGGTTTTGCTTTGCCTCAAACCAAATTTTAACTATTAGGCGCTATAGAAAGCCTGCTGGCTGACGGCGTTTGTTCGAGCAGCGGAGCCTTTCATGGGAATTTTGTTTTGCGGTAATGTGACACCAATAATAAATCATGCGTTTATAATATTGTCACGGGACAATGAAGAGCATGAATGACAGAAGGGTTGTTTGTAGAAAGCAGACACCCTAGTTACTGGCACAAACGCAGGTTGATGGCATACAGCCGTTCATAAGAGAACTCGAACGTGGTCTTCCTGCTATTTGTTGCGTTGGTTAACGACCAGCGTCTTTCCAAAGGAGCGCATTTTTAGAGAAGGAGGAACTCACCACATGGATATGCGGCTAGGCTTTTGTCACTTTTTGTGGAAGCAGGCCATAGTTAGTGACATAAATTTGCCACCATCGAACCACCGTCCCGGTTCCTGTTGTAACGGAGGAGAAGCAGTAGGTGCATCCCATCTGTGGTATGGCTTGAGGCGGCTCGTGTGAAGTAGAGAGATGCTGAGGGCCCAGACGATGTCAGACGCTACAGGGGCCAAATTTCCTAGGTGACGGGGGTGAGAGTATGTCACGGGGGTGAAAGTATTCGACAGTATTCTGGATGCGGTAAGGGTCAGTGAAGGGGGACATGAGCTTCTCAGACAATCCAACTCGGCAATAAGGGGTCCATAAAAGAACAAAGGAGCCTGGAAAAAAGTTTGCAGGGCGGAAGCACTAGTCCTGTCGAGGCTTCTGTCATGCTCGTGATGCCAAAAGCCGTTCTCGGGTAACCTCTCGCGCCAGTTCAGCGTGGACCATGACGTCACAAACTCTTGCAGTGGCAGGCCCACTTGAAAGTGTCAGCGTTGTGTCGAACAGTAAAGTACGCTCACGGTCAAAGAGGAGGAAGAAAGTATGTTATCCAGCAGTGTCGTGCCGGGAAGAAATAAATGCAAATGTGACGTAACCAACAGTTACATCCATATCCAAATGGTCTTTGGAAGCGCACATTGCAAGCATGCCAGTGAGCGTTTTGTTAAACCGCTCAGTAAGGCTATATGTTTGAGGATGATATGCGGTCTTCTGTTTGTTCTTTGTTTCACAATAGCGAATAAGGTATTCCACATTGTGGGACAAAAAGCATGAGCCACGTTCCGTAAGAACTGGTCCGGATCACCATGATGCAGGATGAAGTTCTCCGGAAGCAAATAGGCGACAAATTGGCGACATAGGAGCGCATGGGTGATGGCGTAGCGGGTACCATAGTTGTGGCTACCGCAATCCGGTGATTTCTGGAGCAGTACAACAAAAACGTGCTTAAAAGATCTAATGCACTCGATTAAATGGTTCAATGGGCATGTCCAAAACATAGGGTCGTTTTTCGACGTCGGCAAGGATCGGATTCCGCGACGTAGCAACGCGTAGTGCGGGAAATCCCCGGCCAATACATTTGCGGGCGGATGCGGTCGTACGTGCGGACGGCGCCAATGTGGCCCGCCATTGGCACGTCGTGAACCTGGGGAGCACATCGGGGCGAAGTTACTCGGATACCGCCATAAGCAGGTCGGGTCCACCAACCCGGAAGTTGCGGTGAATTAGGATACTATTCCGGAGAACGAACTCGTTCAGAGAAGGGTGCGCTGGCTTTGTTTGAAAGACGTTGATAATACGCCGAAACTTCGGGTCACGGCGTTCGTGGTCGCCGATGTCTTTCAAGTTAGACAACGAAAAAACGCAAGTATCCATGTCGTCCTGATTAGTTTAAGGCTCTTCTTCGGGATAACGCAATTAACAGCCGCTATCTCTGTGCAGTTTACCAGACTTTAGACAACCAAAGAATAATACTCTTGGACTAATAGAGCCCAGCGAGCGAGCCGACCATTGAGATCTTTCAGAGAAGCCAGCATAAGGCATGGTGGTCAGTAACAATGGGGCACTGCCTGCCGTACAGACATAATCTAAATTAGCCGAAGGTCCAGATCAGAGCAAGGCATTAGTGCTCGGTTATAGAGTAGTGGAGCTCGAATGGGCAGAAAAGATGGCTTGCATAAGCTATCACCTGGTCGTGGACTGTCTGTGTTTGGGCCAGCACCGCGACTATTGCATGGCCGCTGGCATTTGTGTGGATTTCTGTCCCAGCAGAGCTGGCAAATTCAGCCAATATTAGCGGGTTTGATGGGTGGCGGATGAGCGCGAAAAATCCGATGCTCGATCATGGCTTCAGCTCTCATCCCTCGCTATGTGGCCGGAGCATTACAGTATCCGAAAGGCATCACTTTGAAATGGTATAAACCTCCATGTTTTACAAAAACGTTTTTCTCTCCTACTTTTTTGTCAACAGCTGTCAACACCATGTAGACAGTCAACACCATGTAGACAGTCGAAGGCGTCATGAATTCCAGAGAGCGGGTACATATCTATCTGGGTAACAAAAACGCCGTTAGCCATCATTCTTTTTCACCAAAATAATTGGCGATGCCCATGGACTAGAGGAGGGTTCAGATAGATCCCTTTTAAGCCTTTCGTCGTCTTTCTCCTGAATGACACCCCGTTCGCTCTGAGACACGCGATATGGGCGTCGGTGTATACGACTGGCATCGCTGGTGTTTATGTGTTGCAACACAACGGACGTCGTACCTAAGGGGTCGCGATGGCTGGCTGAAAGATAGCGGAGCTGATGCGCTTGCTGAGCTGAAAGTTCCGGTGCAATCATTGAAAAGATTCCGCTGATTCTGCAAGGTTCTCCTAGTTTTCTTTGTCAAGTATGGTCGTGTCAGTGGCCATGGCAGAAATTTGGCAGTTATCCGAAGGTGAATGCAGCAACCGCTATTCCTTGCGGAAACACTTGTGTCTAAAGTATAAAATTACGTAACGGAAGTGTGATCGTACTCTGGGCAACCCTTACAGCCGAAAACAGGAGAGTCGCCTTGCGTTCGAGGAACACGTCGGCAACCTTTGGAACTTTGTAATCTACATACAGTACTTGCGGAGATGAGCTCTGAGGAATGTAGGTTACTGCCTTTTGGACCTGGCAGATGTGCTCTGTGGAACGAAGGCAGCGCTGAGGTTCCACATTTAGTAAGTGAGCTCGGCAGGTCGAGATGAAGAACACACGAGAAACAATCGATTAAGGCTGCGTGGCCTATGGAACGTCCAGACGGATAATAATGCCATGCGGGCACCTGTCGAGAACCTCAAACATAACCGGAATTTCATTGCCGGCAATGCTAACACGAGCAATACACTTGTGGGCTACGGAAGTCATCCCGCCATCAGCAACTCTCAGAACGCGGGAGGAGAACGCATCAAGACTTTCCCTAGGCGGTTGCGAAGAGATCAGCTGATGACGGAAAACTGCGCACCTGTGTCGACTAAAGCAGGAAATGGCCCACTATCGACATGAAGGGCTAATACGTTGTAATTGCAAGTATAAGGAGGTAGAAGATTTTCAGGCCAGGACGGAAGTGCAGCATCACCTTTGGGAGCTGCACTGCCTTGTTTTCCGAAGATTATCGCGGAGAAGCGAAGAGGTTTTGGCAATCGCCACGGCCGGCGCTGTGGGGATCGCGGGCGGTAGAACGGGACTTGCAGAGGGTCTCCATTCAACTCTTGGGTATCCGAGTTAGGAGGAGTACAGCGCAGAACATAGGGAGTGTAGCCATAGGATAAAGATCTAGAGCCGTACTTAGGTGACTTATTGCGTGGGGTTGGTATCCAGTGGTTCCTACAGTAAAGGGCGATGTGGGCGATACAGCAGCAGTTATAGCAAATTTTTCTGTTGTTTGGCGCTCACCGTTCAGCAGGATTGCGGCGACGGCTACTAAAAGGCGCTCGGCGGTTTACATGCTTGGTCGTTGTGCTAGCCGACAATTTCGAAACAAAGATGGCCCCGGAGCTCCGTGGTTGGAGTACCACAAACAACTCAGAAGCTTCTTATGCACCCACGCAAGGATTGTTCCTTTTTTTCTGTAGCTTAGTCGGCGTGCCATTACTCGCCGTGACGGACCATAAACGGTGATGCAAACGACAGTTCGAAAGGGAATACAAAGCATTTCATGCTCCAGCTGGTTGATTGCTAAAGCATTCTATGAGCGCCGAAGCGTTCATAGAATACAGGAGGGTGCCGCCTTCACCAGCTACATCGGCAGCTGCAACGAACGACGAACTGGTAATAGAGGCCAGAGTGCGGTGATGTCACTGGTAGCATGGCAGCGTTGGGAGTCTTTAGAGAAACCGGCGGAAAGGTGGCGGACACGAGAGCTGCCATCGCAGGCAGGGAACCACCTCATGCCGGGAAGCGACGATTGCAGCCTGCTGGACAAGACCAGCCGGGTTAACCCCACGCAGAAGTTCGTTCTCACTGCGGAGCTCGCTGACTACGTCTTGCAGAAAAGAAATGCTCGCGCAGGGCTCAGAGAGGAGATTCTTCAGGGCACATTGGCGCTTCGGTCCGCCGAAGGGACGAAGAGTGCTCCGACAGGGGACGTCCCTCGTTTTGCCGAGAAGCTCACTGGCTGCCCATCTTCCCTGGTATTGATAATATCATAACCTTTAACAAATCATCTGCTCCGGTGGCATAGTGGCAATGGCGTGGCGCCGCTCAGACCAAACATGCGGCTTGGATTCCCAGCGGCGGCGGCCGCTTTTCTGATGGAGGCGAAAGCGGCAACGACCGTGCGTTCGGAGCCCTCCACTACTGCGCGCTCACAACCCGACCAGTTTCGGCAAAATTATGAACAATTAATCAATGTGGAATGAATAATTGCATCTGCATTAACACGCAGTGCAACTACTGAATCCCTGGTTGTGCGCTAAAAGAGGGGTAAAAGGCGACACTAGAATATATCAGCGTCCGACAAATAGGCAGTATGAAAATCCAGTAAGTGATAAAGTAAAACAAACTAGAAAAACAACAGTTTAGAAATAAAATAATGCCATCCAACCTACACAAAATAGTATAGGATATGTTATCTAATACAATGCAGATATAATTCATACATAAAGGATAGCAAACGGACGAGGTTAGTAGAACAAAATGCCTAGAAATAGTGGTTAATGGGAACAATAAATTGCACATGGATGGTTAAAATAAAACACAGGAAAGTATTTATTGAAATATATTGACAGAGAATCATAAAGTTTAGAAAAATGTGCTGCTATGCCCTGCCCGGATGGCCTAAAATATTCGATGTAAAACGAGTAGAGTACAAAAGTGTGTCTTAAGTTCAGTGCCTCCTGCTGTTATAGGGTACCGGCTACCACGCAGACGCCGCGATCCAAGAAGCTCGAACGCTGACATGCGCCGAAAATGCGAAGCATCCGGTAAATGCGCCCAGACGGCACAGGGAGGGAGCAGAGCGCGCCGACTTCAAGAGCGGGTCGCCGAGCTTTCCAGCTTGCGAGAGCTCGGAAAAAACCGCGCAAGTTTGACGGATGGGGTAATAAAAAGAGTTGCTTTTTTGTAGAAGTCCCCCGAGGATTGTGGCTTCCCTACGGGTATTTCGTTGCCTCAATTTTACTATTTCAGTATTCCGTTTTTTGCACCGGCTGTCGTCTCTTCTGAAAGCTCCCTGCGCCGTCATTTGCGACATTTGCGTATGATGTTTAAGAGTGCTTAGCACCTTTTTTACGCAATAAAAAATGCCTTCACATCCGCGTAAGTGAGCAATTATATTATTTGAGGTTTGATCGTAGTTGTAAGGGGGCATTGATAATTAAAGTACTTTCTTAAAGTGCCTTTTGATATTGTCAGTTTGACCTGAGGAATGAATAAGGAGTTTGTTAGTTAGAAACGAAAAATTGCAAGGAGAATTTCAACGCTTCCAAACACATTTCTAAACCCCAGAACTTGAGACTATGTAAAAAGCTGATTAAGCTGGAATTCATACATTGTCATCATTGTTGTTAGCCATTCTTACAGGCTTACAAGGCTGATATACTGGTCGCGCCTGCATGAAATATTCATTTCGCTCTCGGTCATTTCATTTTTTTGGTAATATCGATCAAATGCGTTATCGAACCCCTGGTTCAAGAATTTGCCACAAATATCCCCAGCTGCGCTGCGCCGACAGGGTACATTTGTTTGGTGGGAATGAGGCCAACATTTTTTGGAGTGTGTATTTCTTATTGCTTAACCTCAAAAACCCAGCCACATATTTGGCTTGGGTGGTTGCATAGCGTTTTTACTTGGTTGATTTATTTTTTAATGCTATTTAAAAGGTATGAGGTAGCGAATGAACAAGATTTTTTTGCCTTTTTGAATAGGCTTCGTTCATCATTACCGGGGTAGCATAAAGCATTACATGAATATCATATATGCGCAATAGAAAACATTACACACATTTTGGCCATTCCCGAGCAAAAATTGGACAAGGGTAGAAAACACTACACGAAACGTGTTACAATTTTCCCTAAGCAATTTTACAAGAAACATTCATGTAATGCACACTATAGTAGAAGTGTAGGAACAGTATTTATATTACCACGCTCTTGAACTATGAGAACTGATACAGAGTTGAATTGGTCAGTCATGGCAGGTGTCAATGAATTTGTAGGAAAATCCGCAGACTACTGAAAGCTCTTCACATAGCATTTACACCTATTTATTTATTTGTTTTTTTTTTATATTTATTTGGTTTCATGTATTTTTTATTTATTGATTTATTTACTTATTTATTTATTTATTTATTTGTTTATATACTTGTTTTTATTTTTATTTATTTATTTATTCATTCATTCATTTATTTCCCTATACCCTCAAGGCCAGAGGCATTAGGAGGGCAGTGAATACAGGGATACAAAAGAAAGTACAAAATTCACTAGATGAATACAAGCCTGTTATGTTTTTAAATGTACAGCATTACCTAGGGCGGTACGAAAACGTCGGTGGTCGACAATCGTGGAGATGGGTCCGGGAAGGTGGTTCCATTCTTTCGGAGTGCGTAGGATGAAGGGGTGAAGGCAAGCTCTTGTTCCGAAGTGCTGAATTCCAACATTATGAACATGAACTCGTGGGGAAATGCTTGTTGGTTGAAGTGTGAGTTCGGTGCGCATAGAAGAACTGTGATTTATTATTTTATGAAGTTTGCGTAGGCGAGAAAATTGACGACGGGATGCAAGAGAAGAAAGGTGCAATGGGTTTTTTGAACCAATGTTATGCCGGTGGACTAATCGTATTTACCCAGAATAAAACGAGCGGAGTATTCTGTAATAATTGTAAGTAGATAATCAGGTAACTTGTACTAGGATGCCAAATGAAAGAGTCCTAATCTAATTAACTACGGACTAAGGTTCTATATAACGTTAGTTTATGATGTAGCGGAGGAAGTGATATTACGGTGGAGGTACCCAAACATTCTGTCAGCACTGCTGATAATGAAGTGACCAGGCGAGGTAGGAAGTTAAGTGCAGAGCCAGATAGCGGTAAGAAGGGACCGACTCAAGAGAAGAAGCAATATGATAGTACGTAACAAGAATATATAAGGAGTTAAAAAGGCATTCATTAGGCTCGTCTGGATTCATGCAATCTTTGTTAATAGATTTGCATCTGTATCTGCTATGTATCTGCCTTAATATGACTCTTTGTAGCCGTTTATTTTGTTTTCCATTGATGAAGTTTCTCTTCGCTGTTTTTAAAAACTGTTAAAAGCAAATACGTCAGGCTGAGAATTGGAAGTAGAACCCGAAAAGAATATCCTAAAGCTGGTATTTTTCTCTCTCAGACGACGGCGTAAATTGAAACCCTGACACTCCTTCGAATGCGAAAGGGCAGCCACAGATGTACGCCTGTGGAGGGTAGAAAACTGGTTTGAAATTGCGGAGGCACCACTGCAAAACTTATATTTTCTGCACAACATTACTTTTGTTCTGGTACGCTGTTTTATACCGTTGCCGTGGGTAAGAGCTCGTGAGACATGACCCGGCAATGTAAGAATGGCAACAAAGTAAGTACAGCGACAAAATGAAAACATCAACGCTGTTTAAAACAAGAAAAAAACACGTGCGTCATATTTATTGCAAAAGATGGAATACCATCTGCGAATGGAAAGAAACACAATAGCAGAAAAGAAAACAAGACAATGCATTCGGCGACTGAAGGACTGCACACAGGCGTTGCATCAGAACGGGCGAAAACTTGAACCTACACCATAAAGTTCATTCAACAATATAAATAGCATTTAGCATATTAAAAAAAATTAGGCTGCTAAGAGAGATCATGGAGGTTCTTTAAACAGTTTAGGAATGTACACTGAACGCCGTTTGTCTCGGCCTGACGTTGTTGATTGAGGCCAAAAAAACCCACATGACAACCAGGCATGATTGAAGGTTTATGCTTGACATTCAATTTTGTGCTTCAAAACTTCCTCGACAGCACTGGTCAACACAGCCTTAACAATAACACTACTATTATTAAGAAGAAGGAAAAATAATGACGATAATCGTACTATTATTGTAATAGTTTAGTCACAACACACATGCAGAACATGCAGAAATAAAATACAGCCCAGCAACCCACGTTACGTCACGCCGATATCCTGGAGACATCAGCAATCGACATTGCAGATGTCTAGGAGACGTACTGTGGGGGTCAAAACTACATATATTCAACGTTGCTACAACTGAAAAAACCTATCCAACTCACACGAAGGATAACGTAAAATAGACCTCTCATGGTACTTTTATATGCTGTTTATAGGACGTTACTTTAATGGTACATCATATGGATAATGTAGTGGTACGAATGAAAGACGTATATAGATGTGTGTTCTACATTGTTTTTCTGTCTTTGGCACAAGCATTAGTTTGTTATAGTCATGACAAGTGTACGTTAGTACAATATTGTTGAGATGAACCTGTATGCTTGAAATTTACATTCTTTAAACATTTTGGAGTTTCACCAGCCCTCTTTCCAAGGTGGCCTACGTGTTGTGGGCATTTATACTTCAAGAAATGTCATGCTAGCTATTCAGCACTGTTTGATGTTACTTTGCACCTCGTTTCTAGGTTAATGTGTTTCATTTTTCAAGTGCTGCATACCGCATGAAGTCTCCTATGTGAATTGCCAAGCTGACCACACACTCTTGCAGAAGCACATGAAGCACAGCTTTAAACAAGAAATTTCGCATCGAAAATAAGTGTCAGTAAGTAACACCAAACCTGCTGATGAGCACAAGCGCCCTTGACACTACGGCAAGCATAGTAGCGTCATTAAACTGTACCACACAGAACGGCTGTACAGGCCTTCTGCAAATAAACTATCAGAGAAACAACTCAAAAATAAACTAATTAAAATTACAGTCTTGCGAACCTTGCTCTAAGCTTTCAAAGTACACATAAAACACAAAAGAGTTCAGGTAAAACCGTGAATATTGACTTCCAAATTATGTAATATGCTTTCGAAACACTACCACTTTATTTTTGATTCCGATCTGCCCTGGCCCACAGGGTACGCATTGTATAATTACAAGAATAATACAAGCATTTATGACTATAAATTGGTCACACGCAGACGAAAGATTGACCAAAAATCGGAGAAAAAGCAAACATGTAAACCCAGGGACAAGCACAAGGTAGTTATGCAACTTGAAATATTTCACTTTAAGTGAAATTGGTGAGAAACAATGCAAGAAACGGGTGAAAACAATGAAATGGTTGAATAGTGGTTAAAAAAACAAAGAAAATTCAGCAAAATAAATAGTTCACATCTTGTGAAAAGTTTGTGGAACAATAAAACAAAACCACCTTGGAAACACAGCACAAGTTTTGAGTGAAGGTTGTGA
This sequence comes from Haemaphysalis longicornis, assembly GCF_048455015.1. NCBI lineage: Eukaryota > Metazoa > Arthropoda > Arachnida > Ixodida > Ixodidae > Haemaphysalis > Haemaphysalis longicornis. The sequence goes on from NW_027526295.1 coordinate 37,399,999, forward strand.
GTGCCATACAAATTTAGGCTACTTTAAACAAACCAACATCTATGGAAATGGTTATGAACTATAGAAAAGGTGCGCAAAAAGAAATGACTACAGCGGTCACAACAGCAGTAAAAATTTTCGTGATGAAATGATTCACACTTAGTGAAATGGCAGGACTACAATAAAACAACAAAATACTTTAGAAACAGCCTATTGAATTCTGGTTAGGAAAATAATACAACGTACACTATTTAAATATTTCACACAAACTGATACGATTTGCAAACAAACAAAAGAATGGGGAACACGGAAATGGTTGATTAGTTACAACAAGGGAGATTTACACGACTTCATGATTCATACCAAGTGATACACTCAAAGAACAATAATACAAAATGAAAACACATGAAAGCGCGGAAATGATTCAATGGTGGATCAATGATGCATGCCTGCATCATCAGTTATGGTAGGGACTCTTGAACAGTTTGCGTTAATAGTTTTGGTGGAGAAACTGCCAGAATAATTGCAGACCGTATTGGTTGGAAACTGAGTAAAAATTTTATCAACCAAAGGCTGAACGAAATTTAATACCCCTTCTAGCAATAAAAACTAAGAAGCCGTAGGTTGTCGAGAAAGCTGATATTTGAGCAGAATGTAGCTGACAAGAAAAGTCTGGGCCCTATACATTGTCTGGTGAAAGAATTTGATGTCCCTAACAACACGAAGATATCTAGTTACACAGAAAGCAGGATGCCTCTCGCAGGTGGACAAAAAGTGTGGTTCTCTTTTTCCGAAGCCAGGAGAACTCCTGCGCCAAGTTCACCGTCAACAGTAGCTTCAGCAGGCGCCTTGTTCAGACTTTTGCAGTAGCATCTCCCTTGCAAGCCAGTTCTTCAATCTAGGTATGGGTACAGGAAAATCTGTGTTGTTAATACAGCTTTTTAAGCCTGGTATATTACAGAATGGCCGCCTACTATTGTCCCTGACAAAGACAGTATATGAAAGCTGCATCTTAGCCGTACTCACCTACGTGGCAGAAACCTCCAGGCTCAATACAAGGGTCTAACTTAAATTAGGGACGACTTAGCAGGCAATTGAACGCTAGATGATGGGTGAAACATTAAGGGGCAGGAGGAGAGCGGAGTGGATATAATTTATTAACAGCATTGTCCCTACTAAAGCAACCTTAAAACTAACTGTGACTGCTACTGTGAGGAACCACTATTTATAAGAAATATATTTCGTATATCTGATGACATTTTAGCGCAGCTCCAGGTCCCATCTGAACTTGCAAAATATTTTTCCGTGTCTATCCTAACCGCTTGGTTTATTGAAGTGACAATATATACACGGATGAAGCCATGCCGACAAAATCTGGCAAAAGGAAGCATGCACTAATCGGGACAGTGTCACTGCAATGGACGTATACTTCCTGCAGCAGAATGGCGAGGTGGACTTCTTGGTATATATGCATAACTAAACCTTCAAAAAGCACATCACTGAAAAAGACCCTCTCTAGTCCTGTTCGCTTGTCCTGATAGGCCTACATTTTTAGTTGAAGTAACATTGTATAGCCGGAAGCATCAAAGCAGTGCAAGGAATATTTAGTGCACCATCACATTCAAACATAGTCTAATTTGCACCAGTTAGCAGCCTACAACATGTAAGTTATTAGCAAACGAAAGGCCAGACACCAGATTCATACTCTGCCTTAAACCTGCGAAATCCCAAATGCTGTGTTACTCTGATCACCAAGGTGTGTTACACACTAAATGAAGCTGGAAATTCCATAAGTGACAGAAATATAACAGCCATTTTTGATTATTTTACTAGGTTCTGAATGGTTATTTACGTTTGCGAGGTGGCAGTAAGAGTAGGAAGCGCAACAGGCGCTGCTCATACTACTGTACCAATTAGGACAGGCGTGTAATTCTGACGTTACAAATAAATTAGGGTTGCATACACTTTATTCATTCCAACATTTGACGACTAAACTGAGCATACGAAAAGATTGAGCACTCGATCGAAACACAAAAAAGCATCCAGATGACATTTTAATCTAATGCTGTACGCTCGGAAATCACTCTATTTATTATTTTATTTTAATTCTACACGCGCTGCAATCGTTTAATTTATTGCGCACGTTTTTTACCAAATACTATTATGACGAGAAAAAACGGCATCTTCAGAAACGAAACAGAAACCAAGAGTGCAAATTATTACGCTAAAAGTACACGTTGTGCGTGTAACGCATACACGCATTTACACACTTATATTCGCAGTCTCCAGATTCCCTTATTTCATTTCATATCAAAACATTGGGCTAGCAAAGCAGGACAGGACACAGACGCTTCACCAAAACACAGGGCTAGAAATTGTGCGAGAATTGATTCTGTTCAAACACGCAGCATCCAGGTACAAAGGTCTACCGGCAAATCTGCCAAACGCACAAGACGAGTCACTCAAAACGTTAGGGCTAACCGCACACGCGGACCGAAGTTCCAGAGCATCTCTGCTGCATTAAATACATATGACCAGATAACAAGGTTCACTAGTACTCACTTACCTTCACTACTTGACAGTATTCCTTCGTCCGGTGGATAAATCTATGGTAGTCAATTCACCGAAATAACAAAATTTGAAGGCGTGCAGAACCGTGCCGTCACCGCCCAGTAGCGCGCGCATCGATACGGAGTGCAGTTAATAGAACTGTCGGACGGTCGGACTCCCGAACAGCAACTTTTCTGTCTCATGTTATTCCGAAGGAAAAAGTAGTTCCTGAAAGACACCCACCTTGATAAAAACGCGGTGCGAAATAGATGCCCAATTTATTGGTAAATTCAGATATTAGTTGCTAATTATATACAAGAAAAGCTGGAGCGTAGGTTTTTTTAGGAAACGGTAATTGTACCGACAATCTAGATTACGGCCGCGGTGGCTCTTTACCCGCCGTGGTGGCTCAGTGGCTAAAGCGTTGGGCTGCTGAGGACGAGGTCGCGGGTTCGTTTCCCGGCCGCGGCGGTCGCTTTTCTGATGGAGGCGAAAAGCAAAAATGCCCGTGAGTTCGAGATTTTGGCGCACGTTAAAGATCCCCAGGTGGTCAAAATTAATCCGGCCCTCCACTACGGCGCACCTCATCGCCTAGAATCAATCAATCAATCAATCAATAGATTATGGCATTATAGGCAAATTCAGGGTCTATGGTGGAAATGCAGCTGGTGTGGGGTTGCGGGCGGCGTAATTTTACGGTTTTTTCTGAAGCCGCAACCACTTGTAGAGTATTTTCCTCTATTTCGCGCATCGACATCACCCCGCTTTGAACGCGTCGGAAAATGGCACGGCGACGTGTGTTGACGCGGGAGCTACGCCGATGTCTATGCTCGCCAGATATCAGCGTCGACGCAGCGCCAGAAAGCATGCAAAAGCAGGCGACATCGTCCGGATTCCAAGTCCATCTCCTCGTTTGGGGTCACTGCTTTCGCCCAAAACAATCACTTTCTTTTTAACCTGCGGTAATCGGGTGCCTTGAGGCAAAATACATGCTATTTCTGTTCGAAATTGCGCCTTCCTTCGTGGCTAGCTTGGTTTTCACCAGGGAGATAGGGGGTTTGGGATAGGGGGTTTGGGATAGCTTGATGTGAGTTAAATACGGAAGCTCTGGCTACATCACTTGTAGTGTCCGCATGATGGCCTTGCCTTCTAGATCGGTGGGTAACGAACAAGGTTTATTATATCCAGAAATCTAGGGACGCATTCAATATTCGCGGCTACCGTAGCTTGCATATGGGGAACGATGAAGCGCGATAGCTTTTCTTGGATTGAATAAGGGAGCTTTGGTTACATCAGATGCAGTATTAGCCTAATTGGTCTCGACTCCAAGATCGTTGCGGAAGAAACAAGCGTTATCACTGCCGAAATTTGTCAAATACGACCAAAACGAATCACTCAACAATATTCATTCGCAGCCTCTTTCGGTGAACCAAATTCTTGGGTCCACCCATTTTGTTTAAGCCAATGGACGAAACGATCCCAGTCGGCCACTCATGAAGAGCTTTCAGGAGCAGCTTAGAAAACCCATGTCAAGTGCAACACCCGGGCCTCCGACGAAGGGAGAAAGAGAGACAAATTACTTTATTTTTCGAGCAAGTTGAGTAGGAGCGTGTGGTGGCTGTCGGCCGAAGGCTGGCGGCGGCAGTGGCGGCTCAGTCTATCAGAAGTAGCTGCGCCCCCGGTGGCGAGCAGCCGAGCGCATCCTCCCACTGCTCGACGCTGGAGATGGGGTGGAATGGGCTAAGAGAACAGGCCCACATGCCGTGGCTTAGTGCGTCCATGGAGTCACAGAGGGGACAGTTGGGCGCAGGAACTCAGATTAGTAGGTCTTGTGGAGGAGGGATCGACGGGCGACGTAGTTGGTGTGAAGGAGTCGTCATAGGCGCTTCTGAACGTTGGTGAAAGATGTGTGGGCAGTGGGAAAACGCCGGCGGGAGAGGGGATAATGCTCCGTGGCTTCTTGATACGTGAGCAGACAATGGCGTGCCGACGGAGCACTGTGATAAAGAGCAGGAGCGAGGCCAGCACGGCTGTTTAGTTCTCGTACTTCTTTGTGGGCCGCCACGTTGCCTCCCACCCCAGAAAAGCCGGGGTCCAGACGATGTCGAGTGGTTGAGTATAGCGAGTTTGGAGAATCGTTAGTGCTGTAGCCGAAACGCTACCACGAATAAAGTTTTGAATGGCCCTCTTCGAATAAGTTATTATATTGTGTGGTGGCAGCCGGGTGATGCGGGCCAAGGCTGTTGCCGCCTCTTCTGCTGTTGCGGTGTAAGATGTTCGTACGGTGAGGAAAGTGACCAGGGGAGAGCCTGCCAGCTCTCCTGTTCCTCCAGCCGTTCACCATTGGTACTAGCTGTGGAATTTTGTTTGTTAACATATGTGGCTGAACAGTGTCGCCAGCGATTTGTGAGGTCAGCATTTGTATTTTCATTACAAAGGTAAAACGACCACGTAAAACGGTGGTTTTACTGAATAAAAACTCCTATGAGCATGAAATCTTGTTTGGGCATATGTTGAGTCTAATTTATTTATTATGTGCACTGCATTTATATTTCCGTAAAATCAATCTTGGTGGATTACGAAACTTCCACAAAACCCATACAAAACGCATACAAAACCTCTCTGTAACATCAAAACAGTACGCCTGCGGAGAGTTTGAAATTAAAGTATAGCAGATATAGCTAAAATAAATATAACTGCGCTAGACATGTACGAAGTAAAAAACGTACATACCAGCAACATCTGAACAACGTCAGCAAAATATGTCTAAATACTGTCATCAAATGAAGCAGCAGCAACATCGACAGTACGTCTTTCGCATAATTGAAAGAACGTCCGAAATCAGGTACCAGCAACGTTATCTCAACATCCAAATATTTTCATAAAAATACTGCACGTTGTACGGATGTCTAATAGAGATACTGCTGGGACATAGACGTTCCGATCTTTTTGGAGGTCACAGTGATGTTAGTGGTTTGTTGGGAGGTGCGCCTAAACACTCAAGGGCTTGTGGGCATTATCTGGCAGTGGGAGCGAAATTGAGCTGCACATTAATGTGCGAACAGTAAAAACAGATACAAGAAGAAGGAGAAAGAGAAAATGTGGAAAGAGAGAAAGAACAAACACCATTGAAAAAAATGAAATGTGGTAGAACATGACACATACTTCTCAAAATAGAGAAGGTGACTGCTTCAGCGCTTTTCTTCATCTGTCCTTTCAACAAGTTCAAAACAGAGCCAGTTTGAGAGGACCGCTTTACTTCACCGCGAAGCTATATATTGGTGGATATCACCAAATTGCGGAAATCGACAGAGTTAGGTGCCATTGGACTTTACTCTGCAGGGCTAGCGTAAAATGCTTTGTAGCTCTCAATCTAAAGCAGGTGTCTTGGAAAAAAATGGGGGTGGTCAATGATACACATCGTAAGCACAGGAATGTAAAATGCGTAATGCACTGATTCGATCTTCGAACCGCTTAAAAACAGATCCCATAAGCAATCACAAAGAAAATTTCCCGCAAGGTCTGCCACACCAGAGTGAAACGCGAGGCCAGGCTGTAGTTTATTTCTTTGTGGCGGGAAAAGAGAGCCAATTAAGGATTCGATGCTTGATCGGTATCTGAACACATAAAAGAACGCTAATATTCTGTGTGCTAAGCTTAAAAAACTAGTGAATGAGTTCTTGCTGCCTGCTCTTGTTGCCTGCGGCAAGAATCTTGTGATTCCAACTTAGCGCGGCATTTTCTCGGGTCGATCAACTGTTACAAATCATGTCAGGTTTATGACACAGGCCTCGGCTGCAGTGTGTGAGAACGGCCAGTTGGACATCATTTATTTTGAACTTCATAAGGCGTTTGATGTGGTAAACCATGAATTGTTACGCTTGTTAAGCACTGGACGCAGCGAGCTTGTTAGCTAACTGCGTCCGGTGTAGGCACAGCCCTTGTTGAATTGTTGTCCAACTATATCTTTGACCGGTCCTTTTACGTAGTTGTAAATAACAAAAAGTCTGGCATTTTCACCGCCACAAGCATTGCACGTGAAGGTTCCGCGTTGGGTTCACCATTGCTTTCTATCCTTATCACCAATCTGTCAACAGTCTTAACATAATCTTGATTTCATCTGTATGGTAACTATGTCAAGCTATTTTGGCACATTAGTGGTATTCAGGACTGCGGTGCCTTGCACACTGGTGTGCTGCATTATCAGACTGATGCAGCTAGAACTGTCTAAGTTTGAAACCTGCAAAAACAAAGTTTATCATGTGCAGCCGGAAACAGTATTTCAAGAGCTTATCGGCAAAGGGTTGCGGAGAATACGGCCTCGGGGTGCTTTTCAAATGTTCCCTCAGTTTTTCTCCCCACATTACGCTCATAACCCGGCAAGCACTCCGCCGTCTTAGAAATCTGTTGGATTTGAAACAAACTCTCTTCTTCACATCCATTTCGAATTTTATGCAATACAATATGTATCCCTGAATTAGAATATGCTTCTATTGCCTGGAACGGCATCTCCAAATCCAGCAATGAGATAAGAGAGAATGTGCAAAAGTTTTTATCTACTACTAAGAACCGTTATCGCACTCACAGTCTGAGTCCTGATTCTGGCTTAACCATTGTTCTTTCCATCCCTCCCTTGAACTGCAGACGTATGTCTGCAGATCTTACATTCCTTCACCAAATTGTTAATGGTGACTTTTCTGGCAAAACGTCCTTAGCTGTTTAGAGTTTAGTTTTCCACAAAGGCCTACCAGGTCGCATCGCCCGTTCTTGACCGGTGCGTGCAAATGGAATCATGCTACTGTGGGCAGAATAAAGAATTCGTACAATGGCTTCTTTAAACGCGTTGACATTTTTCAAAGGTATTTTAAAAGTTACCGCACTGCACTGTTCCATACTTTATGGTAAACGTCTATGACGCATGGGTCATTTTTTTCCCTCGATTGCTGCAGTTTAGTTTCTCCGCCGTTCTGTGTAACCAACCGATAGTTACCTATTCTTGAGACTATTTCCTGTAAATGTTTCGTGTTTTCGTTTTTCTCTATACTCTTGTCATTGTTTTTGTCGGTTTACAATCAAATGTTGGGGCTCTGCCTGATTTGTGATCTTCACAACATGTACAGCCACAAATGCGTCTTTTTTTACCTGTACCCACCTGTCACTCCGCCTGTGTTGTAGTTATGTCATTTTCACTACTTCAATTGGTGTTTCTTATCGCTTGTTTGTTTCTTGCCATATGTTCTTCGCACATTGTTTTTATGTAACTATTAGGCCAATTCTCGTGACGCCGCACGATGGTGAGCACAAACACGTGATCGCCAATGGACAATGATTGCTGAAAATATTGGAAAAACCTCCATGTTGTAAACTGCTTAAGCGAGGCGCTTGCGAAGCAATGCGCCTCCCTCGAAAACTTGCCTTCGCTTAGAAGAACCACACGTCGGTGTGCTGGAAGCGCTGAAAAGTGAAGAGCCAGAGGTGAGGGCGGAGATTCCGTGTGCAGCAGCGTAGTGCGCAGAATTACCGCTAGGAGGGTCTATTCTTGCGCCGAGTATCTTCAGCTACGTCGGCGTCACGAATTTCACGACAGCCGGGGAGAGGACACGCTTTTGCGCGGGAACACAAACTGAGGTCCCTCTTTATTTGTCCCTCGTGGCTAGTGCCGCACTGGGTGCGCGTCGCCCGCACTCAATGGTGGTAGCTCAGTCGAAGCGCTATAACCCTTGGGGATTGTCCATCGGCGGCACGAGGAGAAGATGCGTGCTGAGGAGCCACCACACATCAGTACATGCCCATCATTTTACTCCTGTTTTAACAATTAATCCACATACGGGCATTTAATGCAGCGCTGCGATGATGATGGTTGGATGTGATGAAGCAAGGCCAACCGGAGCAAACATCGCCAAGGCAGTGGTTATAGAACGGAGGTAAATTTGCAGATAATAAAATAGCTAAGCACGAAAAAAAAGAAAACTAAAAAACAAATGGGATGGCAGGTGTGCCGGGCCAGGTAGAGACTGTGCGTGGAGCGAAATATGGTGTAGAAGACAACTTCTCATTAATAGTTTAAATCGTGTTTGATAGGAACTATGAGTATGTCGGTCCCAGAGAGCGATGAGCGCCGTGCTGTGTGATGTGTGGATAGTTGGCGAAACTGTTTTCGGTGTGATTATTTTTAGGTAGGCGTTTCATCACGGGTAGGCGTTTCTTTTTGGAGAGCCATTGAGCAGATGGGAATGTGTCGCATGCACGTGACCTACCCGGAATGTGGCCAGGGCCATTTCTAAGCATGTGTTGCCTGTTTGGCCGGTGTATGTTGATCTTTGATTATGAGGAATGACGCCACGACGCTGCATAGGCGATGACATGCACCGTAGTGGACGTCTTATGGTTAAACCGGGTCTCCTGGGAACATTCAGCGTGCGGGGAAATATTGAACACCCGGGCGCCTTCTCTTTTTGCCTCCATCATAAAAGCGGCCGCCGCAGCCATGAATTGAACCCCGTCGTTGGGATGAGCAGCACAATGGTATGGTTGTAGGGGTGGTTTTATAATGTTGAAATTTTTATCGGTCTGTATACCCCAGTCTGGTTGCTATGTTTCGCGGAGCTGTTATCTATGAGTCGCTTAAGGTAGATGTAGGGTACTGTTATATCCGGGGTATTTGTATGTTCGGCGGCAGCAACCATTTGATTTGCGGTTGTATTTCCGGTTGTCCCAGTGCGTCCTGGGAGCCAGCAAACAGTCACGTCGAGATTTGATGCACAGGATGATATAATGGTTTTATTCACTACAAGAAAGATAACGTTTATGAGCTGTCTTGGATGATAATAGTTGTGTAATGCTCTGTACGTCTGCAGAACACAATACACTTGGTGAATTCATGCCGCACTTTGTGATTTAAAACTAAATAATTGCTATCACCTCCGCCATAAATGGCTGTTTTAAGCATTCAGGGGCTTGGAGATGCACAAATCAGGTTCCTGCGCCGCACACGACTGCATAAGGTTAGTTTTTTACGCGTAGCTAAAAATGTCTGTACACTCGTATTTATCTCGCAGAAACAAGAAGTGCTGGAGAATTATGGCCGTCGGCACTCTTCTTTTTAAATGTTTACAAACTACAAGTCGGTCAACGGCGGGTATGATTTGCGGGTTCTTAAAACTGTGACAGCTAGTTCGGATGGTTGCTCTCTGACTGTGTTAGAATGGAGCAGAAATAGACGGTCAATTTAAAGAAAGTTGGAGTATGGCCAATCACAGATGTAGGGTTTGAAACGATTGTGTGCTAATGAAGAAATTTACACACGTACAGAAGATGCTCGTACATTCGTTTGTAATGTACCGGGCATTTATTCCATTCGCCGTGTCAGATTTGTACGGGTTCAGTGTGGAAGCCACCCGATGTGGGGCGAACGCCAAGTGAATCACTCGGTGTAGCATTTCTGACTTTTTTTGTTGCAGACCCATAGAGGATACTTCCAAAGTCCAAGGGACGCCCCACCAAGCGTGAAAAACACGTCAGAGAGGTTTGTCTATATCATAAATCGTATGTGAGAAGATCTTAAAAATGTTTATACTTTGTGCCACTTCAGTTCAATTTGTTTAGTGTCCGGAATGCATGTAAAGTTTTGTTTGGAGACTACACCTGAAAAATTGTGTTCCTTTTTAGAAGAAATCGAGTTGCCTTTTAGTTTGTAAGCAGGGTCTACCTGTACCTCCAGCCTCTTAGAAAATACGCCGCAGGTACTTTTTGCAGAAATATATTTGAAACCACTTTTATTTCTTAGCAAGGAATTTTTTAACGCCAAGCTGGACTTTACGTTTGCAAATGAGCAACTTACAAGATTTGAAAGTTGTTTGCACATCGTCCACATTTATTCCTTAGGAGATCATTGTTGGTGTGATGCGAAGAACTCGTGCGAGAGAAACGACCACCACAACACACGCCGGAAGAAGGCAACAACAAAAAAATGATGCAAGGCACGCGGCGCCAAGGTCATTGACACCGGCTACGGCGCTGAGCACTCGTGACTACGGCACGAGCTCGTGGCGGCCACAATCTAATTGGAAGCAGCCAGCTACAGCGGCCGGTGCAGAGAAGAGATGCCGTAGAAAGAAATACCCATTGAGTCGGAACGTAGGGCGGTCGGGCAACCGGACCCGTCCTTTTCCCCACGAGTTCCTCCACAGGCGCCAAATCAAGGACCTCTCCTCCCCAAAGATACCGTCTGTACGTGAATCGGTGAAAGTCAGTGACGCCCCAAGACTGCTGCGTTCGCTACTCTACAACGGGTGCTGGAAGCGTGTTCGACCACCGTGGCCACGACACACCAACTGGACACTTCAGCACTTCTTCCGACGTGTGCCGGTAAGCACCACATACTGTGTCTTAATCCTTCATTCCCGGTCTGTGACACTTCAACCTTTATTGCTTGTTTGAAATGGTTTAGTATTTCTCTACTGCGTTCTTGCTGGTTTCTCTGGTGTTCTGTAGGTGTCTATGGTTCCTTGTTGCTGATTAGTTTTTCTGTTCATTTTGTGTATGTTTATTTCGGACTTTGATTTAATATAAACACAGTCTCGTTGAAAGAGTTTCTCTCTTGTAATTATTATTGTTAAGAACCTGATATTGGGTGAGCCCTCTGCAGAAAGTAGTGTTTACCATACAACGACGTGCAGCTCAAACCTTCCCCCTTAGGCACACCGTTTCATGGGAGAAAAGCTAAAAAAGTGCAGAACCTACTCTAAACCAAAATTCTGTTTACAAGTATTGTTCCAGTGCATTCAAAATATTGTCTGATATTTTAAAGTATTTCAAATCTATGGGACTGTCGTAGCGCCACGCCGTATATTACGCTTGTTCATATAACAAATACGGTTACGCAGTTGTGTTAGCAAGGAAAGGCTACTTTGAGGTACGGTTCTTGGCAAACAAGGTTATCTTTTCTACATCTCACCGCCGTGAAGCCAGCGTGGCAGTTCTTAAGAAGACGGTCGTACTCCAAAACGTAAACAAGCATCCTGTTTATCATCTTGTCGAGAAGCTTGCACAAGCAGCGTGTCAGCGCGTTGGGACAATAACTCACGGGTAATGTGTTAATTTGCATCTTTAATGCAGGCATCTGCTACCGAATTCCTCCAAGACGTCCCAAGGCACCCGGAAAACATGTTTTCTTTAATAGGTGGTGAAGTGTTTGAAGCGTGTCTGTATGTAGGTGGTGTATAATTGTCTAAGTATTGTCTGCAGATGATACTGAAGGATTGCATGTGCTTTGCGCGGCCACCAACTCATGAAGTTTAAATTCACACTTGCAAGCACGTTTTGACTTGTTCTAGTCACTAAGGGCTTCTTTTCTGCAGATGTTTTGTGTAAGTAAAAAGTCTACGTTAATTGTGAAGCACTGTGCAGGGGTTCGATGAATTGTACACGTGCGTTAGCCTAGTGTTCAACAGTGTCCCCTGCTGTTCTTACCTGGGTTAGGCTGTGTCTGTTGTCCTTTGAGTTTACGTATTCTTCTCCATATCTTTTGTGTGTCTGGGCATGAGGGTGTGTTTGCGGGGAAGACACAGATACTCTTCTTCTTTGCTTCACGGTGCACACTTTACGAAAAGCCTTTGCTCGTTTAGCTATATGAGTTATTCCGACGTGGAGTGCCCACGAGAGATGCCCCATGGCTTATTCTGAGCCGGTCTGGCGTGTTTACAATCGTTCTTCTACCACGGCCTCGGCGATTTGTCTGGAGCACCGGAGTTTTGCGGAACAGACTTTTCATCGGCGTCGAGGATGTCAGCCCTAAGGAGTTGGTTGCGCCTTCGACGTGTAGGAGTTTAATGGACGTCAGGTAAATTTTAGATTCCTGTGTAAATGTATTCCAGTTTGCTCTTGCCTTATGGGGCCTTTTGCGGGAAGGTAAAATGCATATGCCGTAAAAAATATATGTTAATGTTGGAGGGAAGCGGTCACTTGCATATGAGTTTTTCCCAACATCACACTCAAAAAGATGCAACGAGCGCTGCAGAGCAAATAGCCAAGACAAGATGTGACAAAGTGCTGTGTCCAAGGTTGTGGTATGTATGGTATGCATGCCATTTTCTTTTGCGTAGGCACGCTCCCGAAGATGTTAGGAATTTTTTGATAAGGTGTCCTTTGGCAGCTGTTCGGGAAGAGAACTGAAGAGAATATTTGAATTGAAGTCTCCTATGACAATGTTGGCTCCGGGTAGCTGATACGCTAGACCCTCGAAATCGGAGATGGGGAGCAGGAACTTGGCAGGGATGTATAGGGAGCATACTGGTATTAGCCTACTCAAAATTGTGGTTGTACTAGCAACAGCCTCGATGGCGGTCTATAATGGGATAGTGTCACACGCCAAGGATTGGGGGGATAGATAGATAGATAGATAGAAACATTGTTCCTGGGATTGTTGGGCGAATCAGCCGCCTCTGTCCAGGCAGCCACTGAGGGCACTGATGTTGTGGGCCGCCAGTTCCCGTAGCTGTTGGAGACTCGCCGCAACAGCCAGCCAGTCTCTGGTGTAATTATGTCTTTGTGTAGCGTTGTAGGGGCACTCCCACAGAATGTAGTTCTAGGTAGGGGTAATAAGGCGGTGGGGACAGAGTGGGACAGGGGTGTCTGGACTGCGTTCGAACAAATGGAGCCGAGTGGGTGTGTGGAGTGTATATGTTTCGGCCTGCCGAAATACTACTTGCTCGCGACGGGTAATCCAGCAATTGAGGGAAGGGAACGTGCAGCGCATGCTTAAAATGTCTGCTAAGGGGGGGGGGGGGCGAAGAGGGAGGACAATGATTTGTGTCAAGAGCGTCGACAGGTGCCCGGAGGAGAGGTTCGCGCGCAAGCTGATGAGCACGTTCGTTCCCAGCAACGCCTGCATAACCAGAGATCCAGTGCACGTGAAAAGGCCCTGTTGCAGAATTAGTAAGGAAGTTAAAGAGGACAAAGGCTGCTTACCGCGAACTATCATTACTATCGGAGAGAGGAGAAAGAAGCTAATAAACCTCGGTGCGGCTCAGCCATGGCCTCCCGTCTACGTCCTGTTCCACAACATTATTTTGCCGTGAAACCCGGGAACGAGGGACCAGCGGACTTCACAGCTCAGCGCCTTCAAGGTAGGGCGTAGCCTCAGGTACGTCGGATCTTTTAATTTCGGAGGCCTCACCCTTGAGCGGTGCCTGCCATGGCTGCATGCTGGACAAAGAGCCCTCACCTAGAACCCGGAGATGAGCCCAACCCATCGGACAATCCCGACCTTTGCTTCACTGCGCTCCCTGGTTCTGACGACTCGCAGATAGTAGAAAAACTTCGAATTTGCCGGGCCATCCCCCGGGCGGATATAACTGAATTAACCCGTACAACTGTTCGCGCCTTGCAGATGTCAACATGGAATATCAGTATGCTTATGGATTTGTGCCGTGAGGTCGAACAAAACCAGGATCAACTTCGAAAGCTTGACGGAGTGACTCAGAACCTTCTCGACTTTACCACCTTCGTAAAGGACTTAGAAGAGGCCGACGACTACTCATACATGGTCAGTCGCGCTAAGGTTTCGCTAAAGGAGCGAATCTCTGAGGAAACTTTAAGAAAGTCGGGAACCGTGACGAAGAATTTGTCGCCACCTCAAAAGAATCTGGGGCCTCTGAGAGGCGGCACGTCCAATAAAAAGGACGCGGCCAGCGCAGTCCTCCCCTTCGCAACAAGGGTTCCTTTTGAAACCATGGGTTCGCCATCGTCTGTGGAAGAGAGGATAGACCAGCAGAGCGACCCTACACTTCCAACGTCGTCGGTAAACCAGGCCGCGGGAAGTACCAGCACGACCGAGTTCGGCCAAGTGGCTGGCTCCGTGGCATCCCGCCGAAGCCAGGACAATGCCATGCTAGACTCGGATGCGCTCGGGGCCAAGACCAAGAAGTCATCGCGCATGGAAAATACTCGGATCAAGTCAATGGACGAACGGCCTAGCAGTGGTACCGGGTGAAACTATAGCAAGGGATTTACTCGTGCACCGCAGGTACCAAAGGGGTGGTTCGGCAGCAAGACTCGCAACACGTAAACTCAGGCATGTGAAAGTGAAGCGTTCGTTCGGCTACTAGAAGCAAGGAAATCCATGGCAATGACGATGATACAGACACAATTGCGAAAAAGTGAGCCAGGACCTAGAACGGAACATCGAAAGCGAACAGAAAAGATAAAAGGGACCACTGACCAAAAGATTGAGGCTGCATCCAGAATGCGATTAATCCATGCTCACTCGAGGACTAATTTTGCTCCTGCTTCAGGAACTCCGGTTCAAGTGAAACAGCCTGTCCCGTCGTAGCCAAGAAGGTAGCAAGAAAAAGACATCTTGCCGCGAAGCATAGATGGAGGATAAAGAAGGATGTATCTTACACCTCTCGTCTACAAAGGAATTGACATCGGACTACCCATCAAGGAAAACTAGATTAAAGTGTTCTACAATTTCCCACTAGTGTCACCGTCGGGAATGGGAGTATGTTGCAGATTTAGTAAGGATGATGAAGAGGACAAAGGCGGCTAACCGCCAACTATCATTACTAACGGAGAGAGAAGAAAGAAGCTAATAAACCTTGGTCCGGCTCAGCCATGGCCTCGCGTTTGCGTCCCGTTCCATAACAGGCCCTTTAACCTCGTTGAAGAGGGACAGTGAGGAGGGGAAGGCACGACCATGAGCCAGGTGGTAGCATGCTGACGTTGAATCGGTGTAGAATGTGGTCGTGCGGACGGGGGTGTGTTGTCAGCAGCGGCAGAAGCGATAGCGAGAAGTTCCGCTTCTTCTGGGGAGGTGCAGGCTCGAGTGATGGAGTAGTGAGTACCCCCTCAAGTGATGAAGGCTACCACACCAAGGGTATCTTCAAATGCCGCATCTGTGAATATGTCGTGGCAGTCAATATCACGGTTTACTTTCTTGGCGTAGTATGCGGCACGAATCAGACGTCGTTTGGGATTTGCTTCCTTTTCTATGTGGTGGATAATGGGTGCTACGGTAATATGTTGGAGTATTTTTCTATCTAGAGGAGTTGTTTGAGGACAGGGAGGACAGGTCGAGTTTCCTAATGTGCGTAAGATATGAAGACCTGTTGCAGTTTCGGAGAGGCGTTGACGTTGGTGTCGGCGATGGATGTCAATTATGTCAGTAACCGTCGGGAGAACACCAAGTTGCGCAAGTCGGGTGGTGCTAGTGGTAATATGAAGACGCAGGGTTATTTTTGTCGCTTTGCGTATTAGAGCGTCAAGATTCCCTTCCAAGGTGCGCGTTAGGGCGACGTACAGCGCTTGATAGCGAATGAGGGAGATGATAAGAGCATCGCGGAGTTGAAGAAGGTCCGGTTCTTTGAGTCCTTTGGAGCGTGTAGTGATACCACGCATCATGTTAAGGATGGGGTCGGCCTGACGGAGAATGTGCTGCACGGCCAAACCTCCTTCTAAATTAGATTGCTTGTGAAGGCCAATACTTTTAAAGTTTTTCTGGTTAGATTGTGTTGCCATATAATCAAGGACAACTTCAGGTGGTTTCAAATTAAGGAGTGCACAAGCAGCAATAAAATTTTCTCAGCCGAGCAAGCTAGACCGACAGTGTGAGCTGCTTGAACAAAAGCTCTGAGGGCGGCTTCAAGGGTGTCTGAATAAACCCATGACTGCCGCGTTTGATCCAGATAGTAATGTCGTCGGCTTACAGAGAGTGCTGAATTTCGTGGAACAATTGTAGAGCGTGGTGGATAGGGCGCATGGCGAGGTTAAATAATGTAGGAGAGAGGACCACGCCCTTAGGAATGCCTTTATGAGGGCGCGATACTGCGTCAAGCTTGTGTTCGCCAATTTGTATGGTCAGGGTACGAGATTGAAGAAAGTCCCGGACGTAACTGCAGAAGTTCGAGCCGCAATTTGTATCTGCTAGTTCTGAGAGCATAGCGTCGTGATTCACATAGTCAAATAACTTCATTAGGTCTACAGCGAAGATGGCTTTAGCTGGGCTGAGCTGCCAGACTGAAGGATGTCCTCGTGAGCGTGACTGAAGGATGTCCTCGTGATGTCCTCGTGAGCTGTGAGCGATATCCAATCATAGAGTGAGGTCGTGCTTGGGTATCCTCTAGATGTTGCTGAACGCTGTTTAGGGCCATGCGCTCTATAACTTTGCCAACGTGAGAGGTCAGTGTTATGAGAAGAAGATGAGGAATATCTAGATGATTGCCGGGCTTCGGGATGAAGATCATGTGGCCTTTCTTCGATAGGTTGCAGAGTGGTATTTGTCCTGTCCAAACGAGGTTGATGGCATGTAAGAGGCGGTGTTGGTCAGCATCTGAAATATTCCGAAGCAGGGTGGTAGTTGCAGAGTCGGGGCCAGGAGATTTGCTGCCTCTACACATACAGAGGGCGATGAGAAGCTGAGCCAAGGTGAATTCCTCATCAAGTTCAGGGTTTGGAGAGCAATTATATTCACAGTAACGAGGTTCACACAAAGAAGAGATATAATGTTTCTTCATAATGGCTAGTAAATTGGCTGGGTCTATCTTTTGAGTGGTGAGGCGATTGATCTTATGAATGGTCATAATCTTTGTGGAGTCGGGATTTATTAAAACTTTGAGTATACGCCACGTCTTGCTAGTGCTCACGAGTTTCTGAAATTCATCACACATGGTATTCCAGTCCTCCCTAGTGAGGTCATTATGGTATTCTTGAATGTGTTCGGTAAATCGATTGATTTGGGTGCGGAGTCTACGGTTTGTTTCGCAGCGAGTCCACCGCTTCAGGAGACAAGCACGGCCTTCCTAACAGTGTGACAGGTGTGCATCTATGTGAGGAGTGACTTAGTTCGTGGCAAGAACCTTGGTACGCTGATCAAGACCATTCATAAGTTTTTGTGTCCAGGTAGGTACGTCTGTGAAAGGGTGGGTTGCAGCGCTGTTGCCGATATTTATACCAATCGTTGATGCGAACCGATTTCCACTTGAGTCGTTTTGGAGATGCGGAGACCGTGAGCCGTGAGATGGCATGGTCACTGCTTATATATTCTTGAGTGTGTTCCCATCGTAGAAGGAGAGCTCGAGTAGCGAAAGTGAGGTCGGGGTTTGTATTGCGTTCCACGGAGTTGCCCATACGTGTGTATTCTTGTACGTCGTCATGTAGTGTGTACCCAGCTACTTGTGCAGCACAGCGCACACGGCGGCCTTTCCTGCATTCCCTCATATAACCCCAGGCAAGATGTGGGGCGTTGAAGTCACCGGCCAGGATGTGCTGAAGACGGGTTTTGGTTCGACAAGGATGGAGCAGTTCTTCAAGCTCCGGTAGATAATTGCGCGGGAGACTATCAACATTCGTAATGAGCAGAGGGATGCGCTTAGAAAGAATTGAAAAAGTGAGGCTATTGGCGGTGTCATATTCGAAAGTAGCCGTGAGGGTGGATCGGACCAGCGTCGCAAGGCAACGACTATGCTGAAAGGTGCGCACTAAACTTTTTACACCCTTTTTGGCCGAAAAGTGTGTAAAAACCTTGTTCCATGGCTAACACCCTTAAAAGGTGTTTTCGCAAAAAAGGGTGTACCGACGAAAAAAGGCTGTAAGAACAAAAAAAGGGTGTTGAGCTCAACACCTTTAACAAAGAGTGTTGAGATGCTCAACACCCTTAAAAAAGGGTGTTGAGGACTCTCAACAACTTAAATAAAGGGTGTTGAGCATCCTCACACCGTTTTTTAAAGCTGATGGCTGCGCAGTACCATGGTGCTGCGCGTGTCATCACCAGGGCCTTGGAGGCTTGCGACCCATCGCCATTCTGTCCTAATGCAATTCATGGTGACAGGTGTATGTCTGGAGGCTCTATAAGTAAATGAAATGCAACAATTTATGACTAATGGCACAATTTTAAGTTATATATACAGTCATCCCTCGTGGCATTAAACTCGGATATCTTGAATTATTGGTTAACTTGACATGACACACAAAAAAACGTAGTAGTCTGAGTCAAAAAAGAAGAAATGATAGAACTTCACAATTTCATGCACGTGACGATCACAACATTGGTGCACTAGCGGGACCACTGAAAACCGTTATCAGTGTGCTCACTACACATTAGCATTCAAGTGATACAACTACACAGAACTGGACCCCCACTACAATTGCAATCATATTTTCTGGTGGTAGCTTCCAAAAACAATATCCTATGTGATGTGCACCCGTAGAGAACTTGTATTGATATTTGTCGTCAGAACTTTTTTAAAAGGCAGACAACCACATTTATAAGTTCAATTGGCCATAAATTGCACAATTTCTTTTGTGTCAAAAATCTTGAGACTCAAGCCGAACGAAACCACGTTTTCCGAACAAACTTTCACATCGACAGTGAATGTTGCAACATAAAAAAAAAGAAAAATGTTTGCAAAATTCTGTGCGTGAATCCTGAGACTAAAACTAACTCACAACCATAAACTATGATTGAGGTGTCTATTATTATACATTTTGGCAACTTCCCTTAAAACTTTACAGCCAAGCACATACCAAATATCAAGATACAAGCAATTATGAACTTCCTTCCCTCCGAATGCAATGAGGTGGACACAGCAGTCTGAACTATAAAGAACATTTATCTTTTACCCATCCTATAGCCGGTATTCATTGAAAAGTTTAGCTGTCAATTTCTTCGTTTGGCAACACTGAAAGAGCCACGAACATGGCTGATCGCGCCACAGACACGGCGCGGCTCGTGCCACTGCGGCCGCACGCCGAAGAAAAATATAACAGCGACGTGCGTCGCCTGCGCCGTTTCAACAGTGGTGTCACCGAAGTTGTTATTAAAAGCACTCGCGTTAGAGTCAAGGCATTACTTTGCGTTCGGCGGGCTAGAGCTTGGAATGTCCGAACCATATCATGCGCTTAGCACGGACAAGTACCGCCATCTTGCGGAACTCGGCGTAACCACACACTAAACATTTTACTCCCAAAAGGGTGCGTTCAGCTTGTCGCCGCAGGAGCACCCTCATATCACAACATTGTACACCCCTTAGGGTGCTTGGATTCTGTCGCCACAAAAGCACCCTTTAGTGCCCAAAATATCATAGGGTGCTTACTTAGCACCCCAATCTGTAGGAGCTTTTCCTGCAAAAGCACCACCTAAAGGGGTACAAAAAGGGTGCATCATCCTCGGCTCACAAATGGCGCTCCAGGTGTGCAGCCACATATGGCACAGTATGACACACAATTACGGTATGAAACATTCGTGCTTTCCAAGCTCCGTTCTATGAGACATTCCATTGAAGCTCAATGTCAGCTGATAATTTGCTTGAACTTTTTGACCCACTGATTTTTGAAACATCCATTTATAAAGTCTAATATTACAGCCAAATCACAGTACAGAAGTTGTAATATTAGAGGTTGTTGATTTTTCTAAACGGTGATAAAAATTTAATGTTATGTTCATTTTGCTGTACTGCAGCGCACATCCTTCGAGCTTCACTGCACAGCATAAACGTGTTATGCAGTGAAAGCAACCGCACAAAAGTTCTTTGAACCTTAAAACCCTTGGCTTCTCAGCATTGCATCAAACTTCCAATCACGGTAGCTACCCGCAATAGTTAGTGCCTTATTCTTGAGCTGAGCAGGAAAGCTCAATATTAAGGCAGACCAAATGCGATATGTATACTTCCCTCCCTACTGTGGCTTTATTCTACCTATAAAAGTTGGGTCCCCACTGCCACTTATTTTAGTTTACATTATTCGGTTTGCTTCATGAAAGATGTTTCCTGGTGAAGCCCATGGTCGAAATGTGATGACATTGTTGCTATAGCTGTATTTTATCATGAGTCTAGCTTGTGCATGGTGCCTTGCATTATGTCCCTGCTGGTGGATGGGGGGTCATTTTTCAATGTTGCAAATGAAAAGCCAACAGCCAGTGCCCATTAGTTTCGTCTAGTATTACGAGGTGCTTCATGGAAAGCATCACACCCGTCTATAGCCCTTTTTAGAGTTGACTAGCAGTAAAATCAGCAAAATATTATCGAATAAACGTTCAGCATCTTTTTTATTAGCAGCTTTAGTGTTGGTACTTTCCATATTTAGGTTTTCTCTGCTTTTCTTAATGACATTTTTGTTTCGCTGAGAAGGTGCATAACCAATGAAAGCTTTTCTGTAAACCTTTGGTAGCTATGCAATTGTTAGAAAAGATTTTACCAAATAAGGCAGCTTAAACTGAGAGTACTTGCATTTAGAAACATTAAAATCAATTTAAAGTGATCATACATTTCGGGCTGTTTTTACACAAAGCTGCACATGGGATATTAAGTGCACCGCAGAGGAGGGCTCTGGATTAGCTTTGGCAACTTTGGGATATTAATTGTGAACTTAAATCTCCACACATGGGCATTTTCACTTTCTGCCTCCGCCAGGATAATGGCCACCAATTTAGAAAGCTATTCTTACTACTATTTGACGTGCATTTTAAAATATTCTCAAGTATTATAGCCACAAAATTATTCTCTACAACAGCACCTAGCGGGTGCTGTTATAGAGGGATTGTACACTACACCAGACACTACTACACTGTCGAGAGTTTTGACATTTACAATGACCTCTGCAAAGCAAGCTAATACTGGTAGAATGTTTCATACCATACGTACTGCACGTTCAAAGCTCACGTGTGAAGTACAGATACTGGTGCTTCAGCAAGAACCGACGATGAGCACCCATCCTGGTTCTGAAAAAAAATAAACATGGAAAAATGCTTTAGGCAGCCTTAAGAAAGAGGGTTGAAAGAAAGTGAGCAAGCAATTCTATCAAAATATGTAAAGCAATGCAAACAAATATTTATTTCAACTTCATGTCTACAAAAGACAATCTCATTAAGGCTGGTAATGGGGTCTTTGGTAAAAAAAGAGCAGTGGGCACTTATATAAATGCTACATGGAACCTTCAAGCCAAAAATTGCTTGAGCACCTAAACTAATCACTGTTCAACAAATTCATGAAAATTGAATGCATGAAAAACCAGCGGTAAACACAGGACACAGTTAAAAGAGAACAAGTTGACAAGCTTATCCCGTCGTTCTCTTCCATACCCTGTGTTTTCCGCTGGTTTTTCATCCATTCAAACATGTACCAACTAGCACAGTCCGACGCCTTGGTATCATAAAAATACGAATTGTCACTCCTTACAGACCGTTGGAAAAAAAGAAAGTATAAAGCAGGTGACCAAATTAAAATGAAAGCAGATTGGTTAACTTTTAATTTTAAGTGATAATATAAAAAATAATGGCATGAATGAAAGTGAGCAGCAACCAAAGGACCATGATGCTAGGCCGACATTCCACTTTGAAGCAAAATATCAGCTTTCAACGCTACATAGGCCAAACATGCAATGAGGCAACCCTTAAGGCCCACAGAAACATACCATAATCTTTAAAAAGCTACAATTTAGTTGAGAAAAACTGACCACAACAAATTGGAATTGACAACTAGATACAGTTTTCACACCTAAGCAAGCCGGCGAAAGATGAACAGATATCTAGCTGTCCTGCCCCTATTTGTGCCCTAGCCTCTGATCCGCTGCAGCAAACAAAAAATTGTTTATATGTAAAACTAATGCTCTTGGTCAAACATAGACAGTACTAATCAAGGAGCCAAGTAGGTTCCGAAATGTTGGGAACGCTTCGGATAAAGTCCTTGGTTAGAGTATTATATTTGCTTCCATTGAACAAAAAAAAATGAATGGTAAAGCACTGACATTACCTTTGTCTACTGCTGTTCCTTCATGGTGACATCACTACAGGAACCAAAAATACAATACAGTGCAAAAAAGGGGCCAATCGGACAACATAGTAGTTCGTTTCATTCGAAATATTTCCTGTTTTATAGTGCCCCCACCACTTGACCGGCAGCAAATGATGCTGCATTCACTGAGAAATAATTTAGGTTAAAAGTCTGATTCTCCCTCTATATCGTGTTTTTTGGGATGTCAGTAATGAAGCCATAAGTGCGTGTAATCAAACAATCTACTGCGTCCCTCGGGTCTGCAGCCTTGCCAGCCATCAGTCCTCCCAGGTGGAGCTACCATACTCATCCACGCACCGTTGTTTGCCATTGCTTTGTTTTTGACCGCGTCTGCACCTGGCTTGTTTTCGTTACTGTAGAAAGTAATGGTTTTGTGAAACATGGGGTATCCTCGACAAACAGGGTCACTCACGTAAGACAACATCGCATATGCCAATCGGTCAGTGCCGTGCAAGCCAACTCCAAAGCGGCGGAGTGCTGTCCAGCTGAAACAAGCATAGTGCACGCCGTACTAACAGCAGTGCGCATCGGTACTTGTATGTTTATGCGTATTTTCGTAACTTTAATTGTTTACTGCACCATTTTTACTGCTGTAAAATGAATATTGTCGCGTGCAGCAAATGCGCGTTGGGGGTGTTGGTGAGCTGGACTAAAACGCTAATAGAAGAAGCAGTGGAGAAGAACGCTCTTCACCGCGAAGCACTCGAGCTGCCAGAGCAAAACACTGATGATGATGCGTTCCGGGTAGCGCTCGTTCGTCGTCGTTGTCGCCTCGGCTGGGATGTCACAAATTAAAAGTTCATTGAGATGCTTGTGGGCACGTGACAGTTTACCTCCCCTCCAAAGGAAGCATCGTCCTGATGCTAAGGCAGAAAGGAGCGGAACTTCATTTGCGACCCGCCACGTCCTCGCGAAGAATGGTTTCATGCAGACTATGTGGACGACCTCGGGCCGACAACGACGGCGCATTGTGGAAACGCTGTCCACCGGAGTAACTGCATACGTGACGTCGCTTAGTTGCTGTAGTACTCTGTAGGGCCCGAAGTAGCGCTTCATGAGCTTCTCGCATAGCCCTCTACGTCTGATAGGGCTCCATACCCACACGTTGTCACCACGCTGGAAAGCGGCGTGCCTGTGGCGAGCATTGTAAGTAGTAGCATCATGCAGCTGTTGTTGCCTGATTCGATGTCTCGCGAGCTGACGCGCCTCTTCCGCGCGCTGGGCGAACTCCTGCGCAGTCGTGTTGTCACCCCCACCGTCGTGAGGGAGCATGGCATCTAACATTGTGGTTGCCTCCCGACCGTACACAAGAGTGAATGGCGTCATGCGCGTGGTTTCTTGCCTGGCGGTGTTGTAGGCAAAAGTCACGTATGGTAGAACTTGGTCCCAACTCTTGTGTTGCTCGTCGACGTACATGCTCAGCATGTCTGCAGGTGTTTTGTTTAAGCTTTCTGTCAGTCCATTTGTCTGCGTATGGTAAGCTGTCGATTTTCGGTGGGAAGTACCTGTGAGGTTCATGACGGCGCGCACCAAATCTGCGTTGAATGCGGTTCCCCTTGTCTGTAATCACAATTGCTGGAGCTTCATGGCGCAAAACAATGTTTTCGATGAAAAAGTGGGCCACGTCGAGAGCTGTGCAACGCTGGAGGCCTTTCGTTTCGGCGTATCGTGTACGGTAGTCGGTGTCGAGAAGTATCCACTTGTTGCCGGCATAAGACGTAGGAAAGGGGCCTAAGAAGTCAATGCAGATTTGTTGAAACGGGGTTTCGGGTATTTGGACAGGTTGAAGTAAACCGACTGGGCGTCCCGGTGGTGTTTTAGGTCGCTGACAGTCACGGCAGGTACGGATGTATTGCTTCACTGTCGAAGGAAGTTTGGGCCAGTAGTAGCCCTGTTTAATTCGGGACATCGTACGTGCATAACCTAAGTGACCAGCGGTTGGGTCGTCGTGGCAGGCCTGTAGTATTTCTTGTCTAAGGCTCGCGGGAATAACGAGAAGAAAGTCTCTTCAATTCGGGGCGAAGTTTCGCTTGTAGAGGATGTTGTATCTTAAAGAAAAAGACTGGAGCCCACGTATGAACAGCCTTGGCTTGTGCGGAGTTCGTCCTTCCAGAAAATCTACAAGTGGCTGCAACTCAACGTCTTCCCTTTGCTGATCGGACAAAGTTCTGGCGCCGATGGCACCGAGAAACGCCGCGTCGTCATCGTCTTCCGGTACAGGGCATTCGACTGGAGCTCGAGACAGGCAGTCGGCGTCAGAATGTTGTTTCCCTGACTTAAAGACAACCGTCAAATCAAATTCCTGAAGTCGAAGGCTCCAGCGGGCGAGGCGACCCGTAGGATTTTTCTAACTGGCCAACCAACAAAGGGAGTGGTGGTCGCTAACAACTCGAAATGGGCGACCGTAGAGGTACGGCCGGAATTTCAAGACCGCCCACACAACAGCCAGGCATTCCTTGTCTGTAGCTGAATAGTTAGACACCGCGCGGGACAGTGTTCGGCTTGCGTAAGCAACAACTCTCTCCGCGCTGTCTTGCCACTGAAGCAGCACTGCCCCAAGGCTAACGTTGCTGGTGTCTGTATGGATTGTGGTGGCCGCATCTTCATCGAAATGGGCGAGCACAGGAGGCACTTGTAAGCGACGCCGCAGGCTCTCGAAAGCAGCCTGCTGCTCAGTGGTCCAAACGAAGGCGACGTCATTGCGGGTGAGGCTTGTTAGCGGAGCCGCGATGTGGGAAAAGTTTGGGATGAAGCGCCGGTAATAGCATAGGCCTAAAAATCGCCGTACGGCCTTTTTGTCGGCAGGTGTCGTGAAGTTGGACACGTCGGATACTTTATCAGGATTGGGCTTGATGGCGGCGTGGCTGACAACGTGGCCCAAGAAGCGTAGTTCTTGGTACCCGAAATGACACTTTTCCGCTTTAACTGTGAGACCAGCTGCTCTTACGGCGCGAAGTACACAGGATAGTCTTTAAAAGTGCTCTGCAAAGGTTGACGAGAAGACGATAACGTCGTTAAGGTATACTACACACGTCTGCCACATGAGACCGGAAAGAACAGTGTCCATCATTCGTTGGAATGTTGCCAGTGCCGAACACAAGCCGAAAGGGAGCACTTTAAATGCATAAAGTCCATCTGGCGTTATGAAGGCTGTATTCTCGCAGTCGCGCTCATCTACCTCGATCTGCCAGTACCCGCTCTTTAGATCCATCGACGAAAAGTAACGGGCATGACGAAGCCTGTCGAGGGAGTCATCGATCCGGGGTAATCGGTACACGTCCTTCTTTGTCGCTTGATTGAGATTTCTGTAATCAACGCAAAATCGCAATGTGCCATTCTTCTTTTTGACCAGAACGACGGGTGATGCCCACGAACTTCGAGAAGGCTGGATGACATCGTCGCGCAACATCTGCTCCACTTGGCTGCGAATTGCGTCCCGTTCCTTCGCAGCGGCACGATCGGGGGTTTGACGAAGTGGCCTCACATTATCATCAACAATGATGCGATGTTTTGTAAGCGGAGTTTGACGCACGTCAGATGTCGAAGAGAAACAGTCCTTGAAGGTCGTCCGCAGTGCGCGGAGAGCTTGTTGTTCACTGATAGGCAAGCCGGAGTTCACATCGATGATGGCATTGGAGCTGGTTTCACCAGGTGCGGCGCCTTGTAACGCAAAGCAGTCTTCGCCATTAGCTATGTCTTCGAAATAGGCAACTGTCGTGCCTTTCGCGACATGTTGGCATTCACTGCTGAAGGTAGTAAGCAGCAAAGCTGCATGGCCGTCGGTTACATGCAACACGCCTCGAGAAACTGCGATGCCATGACGTAACAAAAGTTCATCGATTCGCTCTGGTATGCGTCAACAGTGCTAAACATGTTGCAGTGAACTGAAACTAGTATGCAGGACCGCGGTGGTATGTTCACGTCCACGTCGATAACCGGCAAAGGCGCTCAGCATGCGGCGAGTTCTGGTAGGCGGTGGCTCGACGACAAGGTAATTAGGCGTTCACCAACGTCGATCACAGCGTTGTATTCCCTTAAAAGTCCATCCCCAAAATAAGGTCCTTGCAGCACTCCGCGAGGACAACGAAACTGCAGACAAAATCAGCGTTACCAATTGCGATTCTGGCAGTGCACTTCCGTATTGGAGTCATTAAATGGCCTCCTGCAGATCGAATCTGAAGTCCACACCACGGCACCTTCACTTTTTTTAACCGATCGGCGAGGGCCTGACTAATTATAGAGTAGTCTGCACCGCTGTCAATAAGAGAAACCACTTCATGTCCATCTATACAAATTACGAGGTCGGCGCTTCCAGCTTCGGCAAAAGACATTCTTGTAGTATCCTTTTCCGTCGGAGACGTCGAGGGGTTTTGAAGGTCTTGCGTAGTTAGGCAACGAGCATCCCTGCCTCCAGAGGTTGCTGCTTTTTGTTTCCCCGCCTAGGGCTTGGGGATCTGCCTCGCAGTATCCCGCCGAAGTTCCGACGGTTAGGGGAGACGTCGTTCGCTGGGTACGGTGAACGTGGTCGACGGTTCGGCGAAAGGTCTCGTCTCGCAGCAAAGTATTCCTCGATAGCAGGGGGTCTTTGTCCAAAGGAAGGGCGTGGAGCCGTGGGAGCGAATCCGGAAAGCCCAATTTCGCGGTACGGACAGCGGCGGTAGATATGGCCTGCTTCGCCACAGTGAAAACACAGCGGCCGGTTGTCATTTGGGCGCCAGACGTCGGACTTCCGTACCTGTCGTCCAGCTGAAGTTTCCATTCGAGGCCAGGGATTCGGGCTGGTGTGCACTCCCTGATGCCAGGAATCGGTCTGGGGAGCCCGTTGAGGTGCTGGAATAGGCGGTACAGGTGGGTGACGAAGGAAAACCGACACATAGCTTGGTTCGAGCAACTGCGGCTGGCTCTCCGGAATCGCCAAGGCTTTCCGGATCTCCTGACGCACGATGTCGGTGACAGAAGCATGCGAAGGCTGTGAAGAGCCTATACCGTGCAGCTGCAGTTCCACCCTAACTATCGATCGCACGAGCTCACGCAGGGACCTGTCACTGGATGCAGTCGCTGCAGGAGTAGCGCTTGGAGAACCGCCGGTAACCGGGTCATATTGCCGGCATCTGTCCCGCAGGGCATGCTCGATGGCTGTGGCCTCCTTAATGAAATCCTTCACTGTGCGGAGTGGATTTCGTACGAGGCCAGCGAACTGTTGTTCCTTCACGCCATGCATTAGATGCCGTAGTTTCTTCGGCCCTGACATTTCAAGGTCGGCTCTACGGAAGAGGCGTGACATGTCCTCTGCAAACATCGCCCCCGTCTCGTTCGTTTTTTGGATGCGGGAGTCCAAAAGCACTGAGCGTGGTCACGGCGGTCGCTGCTGCGAATGACTCAACAGCTCCTGGCGAAATTCCTCCCAAGTAGATAACCTCGCTTCGCGGTTCTCAAACCACGTCCTTGCAACATGTTCTAGCGAGTAATAGACCTCCCGCAGCTTTTGTCGAGTGTCCCACTGGTTGAACGATGCAACCCGCTCAAACTGCTCCAGCCAATCCTCGACGTCCTCAAACACCTCACCGTGAAAAATGGCCGGCGTACGCGGCTGTTGGAGAGTTACCTGGAAGGGAAGTGGTTGCGTCATTACTTGGGTTCTGGGGCTTAACGTCTAGGTGCGGTGAAGTCAAGGTAACCGCACCCTGGAGACAGTCTGCGTTGGCGACGACTGGCCCGATGGACAGGTGTGTGGACAGGGCGAGGCCGTTCCGGGCTGCCCGAAGGGGTCCTTTGCATGGGGTAGTCGTACCCACCACCTCCACCAGTGTCGCGTACAGCAAATGCGCGTTGGGGGTGTTGGTGAGCTTTACTAAAACGCTAAGAGAAGAAGCAGCGGAGAAGAACGCTCTTGACCGCGAAGCACTCGAGCTGCCAGAGCAAAACACTGATGATGATGCGTTCCGGGTAGCGCTCGTTCGTCGTCATCGTCGCCTCGGCTGGGATGTCACAAATTAAAAGTTCATTCAGATGCTTGTGGGCACGTGACAATATGCATTACATTTAAGCGCAAATAGCTCTTTCGTCATGCTTATAAGGCCTGCCCCATTTGCGTTAGCTTTTGCCAGCCTCAGCCAATCGCACAGCTGGGGACATACGACATCATAGGCACTGCTGTAGGAAATGAGCTAGTGGGTCGCATGGCCATTCCCTTTTTCCTAATTATATAGCTTATTCGAGTGAAGTGTGCGTTAAAAATTGTGTGAGTATGATTCTAACGAGGCAATCTGTCGAATGAACCAAACTTGTGCGTTGTCTGCATGGCCCCTCTAAGCAAAGGCAAGGCAGCCAATGTTTTTAGTTAGGCTGCCTTCATGCACACAATAGTGCTCTATTACTGCCAGAAACTCATTACGAGACTCCTGACATATTTACAGTTGCAATAAAAATCAGAAATAGAACGAAAAATCGTTGGACACTCCACAATGTCCAAAAAACAAACAAATAATGTGCGAGTGAGCTACCTAAAACACTGCGACAGAACATCATATTCATCAAGGCAACTAATAAAAACCGTGGCTAGTGCATAGCCACTACGCAGCTCATTTGTTAAGAGCTGATGTGCGTCCCCACAAGTTGGCGGTGTAAACACACTGACACCTAACAGAGTCGAAGGTTCGACAAAAACTCGCCAGGGGAGGGTGATTCATTGATGGAATACAAGCCGGCACTCGCCTGGTCAAAAACAAATAAACAAATAGACGCCTTGGGGCCCCTACGGGCCCCTTGTTCACAATGAAGAGGGGGTGAAAGGTCGCGACTATTTCTAGGTTCGGTGGCGCAGTTTGAGCATGTATATCTCGGGGAGATTACCCCGCGACCGGTTAATCGTGTTTTTAGTTGGTTGAATATGCACTGATTCTAAAAGTAGTCGTGTCGTCAGGCGCTTCTCTGATGCGATTATGCTTGCGGAATCCCAATCGAAGACGTGGTCAGTCGCCAGGTGATGATCCGCCAAGGCATTTCAGCTTGCATTGCCTTTTTTACATCGTTTTGGTGCTATTGAATTCTTTTAAACATTTCCAGTTTCACCTGTGTAGGATTAGGAACGAAAGAGAGACACCGACCAGTCCAAACAAAACGTAGTGACGTTTCGGCTTCCAGCACGGAAGCCTTGTTCACAATAAATGCATCACGAGAAGTGCGTCATTTAGTGGCTCAGTGGCTAAGGCGTTGCGCTGCTGAGCACGAGGTCGCGGGTTCGATTCCCGGCCGCGGCGGCCGCTTTTCTGATGGAGGCGAAAAGCAAAAACGCCCGTGTGTACGAGATTTCGGCTCACGATAAAGATCCCCAGGTGGTAAAAATTAATCCGGAGCCCTCTACTGCGGCGCGCCTCATCGCCTGCGTTGCGTGGGCGCGTTAAACCCGACAATCAATCAATCAGAAGAGGGTCGTCTAATTGGGCTTGAATAATCGCTGCAAAGAGCGTTCGTAGATCGGGTTTAGATTTCCGTCGTTACGATTGACTGTGTTAGATGTGGTCTAAATGATTAGTGATTCGAAATGTAGCCCTGATGCTGTCACGTTGTTTGTTGCGACGATTCTTGCATTGTCCTAATCAATCCTGTGGTCATTAAGGACGGCGTGTTCGGCTAAAGCTTTGTTGAGGACGCTTTTATTCTTTACCTCACGTGCGTGCTGCTGCAGACGCTTCTTATAATTTCCTGATTCCCGATATGCACGCCGCTGCAGGTATCTCGTATACCACACCGGGGAAGCGCTCATTCGGCAAGCGGTCCTTAACTCTCACGAGCTCATGGCGAATCTTTTTGGCTGGAACGTGGGCCACCTGCACATCATATTCCCGTAGGACACGTGCCAAACCTTCACTTGTTCCTGAAAGGTAGGGCACAGGATCTTGCTTCATCGGGGCAGGAGGCACGTCCAGTTGTCCCCGTCGGGTCAGTTGGCGTTTCGTGGCGTTTATAAAGTGCCTCGATTAACCGCAGCTAGCCAGGTCGTCCCATACCTTTGCCGTGTCCAATACCGCATTCTCAGGCTTTGAGCACAATCTTTTCGCACGCTGCAGTAGAGTGCTAACAACAGTCATCTTGTGAGAAGCGGGGTGCAATGAGTTGAAGTTCAGGTAGTGGCCTGTGTGCGTTTCCTTGCGGTACACGCTGAAACGTAGCCTCTCGCCCTGCCGAGACACGAGGACGTCCAGGAAGGGAAGTTTGCGATAGGCCTCCTCTTCTGACGTAAACTGAATGGCACGTTCTATACTGTTGAGGTGGGCCAGCAAGCTGTTCGCCCCGTCTTTCTGAACGACGCAGAAACAATCGTCGACACGCAAGAACACTTTTGGTTGAGGGGAAAATGAGGCTAGCGCGCGTGCTTCCAGCGCTTCTATTGTCAGGTTAGTCGCCGTGACCGAAATAGCGGCACCCTTTGGAGTTCCCTGCCTTTGCTTGTAAAAATGGCCCATAAAGACGAAGTACGTATTGTTCAGGCAAAAATCTAGAAGCCTGCGTAGTTCTGGAACATCCATCGGTGATCTCTCGGGCAACGTCTCATCAGCCTCGAGAGCAGCGGTGCATACGTTGACAGTCAGGTCAATCGGAATGCTCGTGAAAAGGGACTTCACGTCGAAGGACACCATCAAGTCACCTTTCTCGATCACGGTATTGCGAGTCTTCTCGACAAAATCGGAAGAATTACGAACATGAGTGGTCCCTTTACCGACGAGCGTAGCCAGAACTTGGTGCAGGATCTTCGACAGGTGGCCCACGTTCCAGCCAAAAAGATGCGCCATGAGCTCGTGAGAGTCAAGGACCGCTTGCCCAAGGAGCGCTTCCCCGGTGTGGTATACGAGATACCTTGTTCAGACTGCCGCGGCGTGTATATCAGGGAGTCAGGAAATTTTAAGAATCGCCTGCAGCAGCACGCACGTGAGGTAAAGAATAAACGCGTCCGCAACAATGCTTTAGCCGAACACGCCATCGTGAATGACCACAAGATTGGTTGGGACAATGCAAGAATCGTCGCTACAGAAAAAGTGCCAGCATCACGGCTACATCTGGAATCACTAATCGTTCAGGCCAGATCTAACACAGTCAATCGTAACGACAGAAATCTAAACCCGATCTACGCACGCTCTTTGCAGAGATTATTCAAGCCCACTTAAACGACCCACTTCGGGTGATGCATTTATTGTGAACAATGCTTCCGTGCTGGAAGCCGAAACGTCAATATGTTTTGTTTGGACTGGTCGGCGTCTCTTTTTCGTTCCTAATGTACCCTCCCGACCAGACGGGATTCCGTCATGCTCTCGATTTCACCTATGTAGGATGCGTCGCAATCTTTGCATGAAACTTTGTAGGCAACTCCGGGAATCTTGATTTTTCTAAAGGGTCCTTCACGCGTACCAGCTTCTGCTTAAGCTTGTTCGTTGGCACGTGTGCAATTTTAACGCCATATGTGCCAAACACCCTTGCAAGAGCTACACTGATGTCTTGCGTGTAGGGGACGGCAGCGCGGTTTTGCCTGTATTCTTCAGGAACCCTTTCGGGGGAGGCAACTGAAGCCCGCAATTGTTGCGTCCTCACAAGCTTTAAAGGGTAGCCGTTGCTGCGAAGGTCCTTCCTTACCACGGCTAGCTGTAGCTTGCACAGACCAGGATCAGAGCAGATTCGTGATCCACGTGAGAAGAGTGCAGCGGCGACGGAGCGTTTTTGGCCTACAGGATGCGCAGAGTCGAACCCCAGGTATCTACCCGTGTGGGTCGGCTTTCTATACACACTGGTTGTAAATCCTTTGGCTGACCGTTTCAGAAGTAGGTCGAGGAAGGCGATCTGTCCATTATTTTCGTGTTCCATGGTGAACTGGATGCTTGGAACACAAGAGTTTAGATGCTCAAATAAAGACATTACGTCTCGGCGGTGGATCACAAAAAAACAGTCGTCTACGTAGCAGACAAAGATCTTGGGGCCGTAATGTACGAGCATAGCGCAGAATTTTCTAGAGCCTCTAAGGCAATATTCGCACAGACTACTGAAACGGAAGCTCCCATCGCTGTTCGAAACCGCGGCTTGTAATAGTGTCCGTTGAAAACAAAATATGTGTTCTGCAGGCCAAATTCCAGGAGACGATATAAGTCTTGCGTCTCAATTGGCGAACGTGAAGGCAGAGATGCATCGTTCTCGAGTAGATCCTTGCAACTGCGGACCGCGTAATTTTGCCTGGAATTGGGCCTGCAAAACACATGTTTTGTTTTCGACGTACAATGTTACAAGCAGCGGTTTGAAACAGTGATGGGAACTTCCGTTTCAGCAGTCTGTGCGAATATTGCCTTAGAGGCTCTAGAAAATTCTGCGCTACTCTCGTACAAGACGGCCCCAAAATTTTTGTCTGCTACGTAGACGACTGTTTTTGTGTGATCCACCGCCGGACCTAATACCTTTAATTGAGCATCTAAACTCTTGTGTTCCAAGCATCCAGTTCACCATGGAACACGAAAATAATTGACAGATCGCCTTCCTCGACCTACTTCTGAAACGGTCAGCCAAAGGATTTACAACCAGTGTGTATTGAAAGCCGACCCATACGGGTAGATACCTGGGGTTCGACTCTGCGCATCCTATAGGCCAAAAACGCTCCGTCGCCGCTGCACTCTTCTCACGCGCAGCACGAATCTGCTCTGAGCCTGGTATGTGCAAGCAAGAGCTAGCCGCGGTAAGGAAGGACCTTCGCAGCAACGGCTACCTTTGAAAGCTTGTGAGGACGCAACAATTGCGGGCTTCAGTTGCCTCCCCGGAAGGGTTCCTGAAGAATACAGGCAAGGCAAAACCACGCTGCCGTCCTCTACACGCAAGGCATCACTGAAGCTCTTGCAAGGGTGTTTGGCACATATGGCGTTAAAATTGCACACGTGCCAACGAACAGGCAGAAGCAGAAGCAGAAGCTGGTACGCGTGAAGGACCCTTCAGAAAAATCAAGATTCCCCAGAGTTGCCTACAAAATTCCATGCAAGGATTACGACGCATCCTACATAGGTGAAACTGGAAATTTTTAAAAGAATTCAATAGCACCAGAACGATGTAAAAAAAAGTAATGCAAGCTGACATGCCTTGGCGGATCATCGCCTGGCTACTGACCACGTCATCGATTGGGATTCTGCAAGCATAATCGCATCAGCGAAGCGCCTGTCGACACGACTACTTTTAAAATCAGTGCCTATTCAACCAACTAAAAACACGATCAACCGGTCGCGCTGTCATCTCCCCGAGATATACATGCGCACTGTGCGCGACCGAACCCATAAATAATCGCGACCTTTCACCCCCCTTTCATTGTGATGAAGGGGCTAGTAGAGGCCCCAAAGTGCTTTTATTTGCTTATTTGTTTTTGACCAGGCGAGTGCCTGCTTGTATTTCATCAACACCGAACTAACCTGTCTGAATCGCCACTTTATAGACATTGAGCAATTCTTTGAATTGGTTTATTGTAGCAAGCTGTCTTGTTTATCTCCTTATTTTGGGGGGCATTTCCTGTGTCATTTGAAATTGGGAGACCAGATAGTTTTTACTACGGGTCATGAACTGGTGACAACAAATATTTGATTTCACTTTAAACAATATTCAGTTCTGTTTTATTGCTCACCAGCCAATGACCTGAAATATCAGAGGCTCTTAAAACATATGCTGGCATTTCTTTCCTACACTGTAGTAACACTAATCGTGACTTTTATCATACTTTGTTCACAAATTGTAATATTTAGAGAGTATTCAGCTGAACGAAAATGTAATTTCAGAAGCATGCGCAATCAACAAAGCCTCAATGACTCTCACCACGTGGTTCACTTGTTTCTGTCACAAATAACCTGATTGCAGCCACATTCCACCCAAGACTAAGGTAACATACCCTCTGGGATGATGAATAGTTAAAATTCCCCACGAATAAGTGCTCAGCACATGTAATTGTGGCATTAAAACAGAAGATCCCTCTGCCGCATCCTTCACTTGGGCCAGCGCTTGATCACAAACTTCGAGAAGCTGAAAAATGCTCCATGGGCCGCTTCAGCCAGCAGAAACAATGCAGGACGCAAGTTGGTAGGTGGACCGTTGGCACCCTGCGATTGTGAAGATTTTTATTTAGTAGATGCTCTTTTTTTGCACCACTGTTCATTTCTCCTTTAACAAGCAGCTGAACTCCT
The DNA here is from genome assembly GCF_048455015.1 of Haemaphysalis longicornis. Taxonomy (NCBI): domain Eukaryota; kingdom Metazoa; phylum Arthropoda; class Arachnida; order Ixodida; family Ixodidae; genus Haemaphysalis; species Haemaphysalis longicornis. The sequence goes on from NW_027526295.1 coordinate 37,434,503, forward strand.
GCAGGTTCTAGGAATCATACAAGCATAATAAAATGCAGCAGTGCAGAACAATTGGCAGGGTTACCTCAATTTTTCTTTTCTAGGAATTAAAACAATGTAGGTAATCTATACACAGCTACAATCAAACCTTGCAATTTTTACCTACTTCACTCCTAACAAGCACACATACACGTTAAACATGTGAGCAAGCTGCTAAATGTATGCCCACAAACTTATTCAGGCATCAGAAATCAGCAGGGAATGACGTGCCACCTTTAAATGGCACTTTGTTTGTGGAAAACACGTACATGGCCAAGAAAGACTTATAACTATGATTTGGTACCCTCATCTGGTATGGTTTTGAGGCAATGCTTACATCTCACTTCAGTACCTTTAGGTGGTGGAGATCTTTGAAAACTCATTGCGGGCAAGTGGGTTGTGTTCAAGCTCTCGTATCTTGCCAGCATATGCTGGATTCCAGCATTCCCAAATCAACGTGACGAATCGAATGTGGTGGATGCAAGAAAGAATAAGCACACGCCAAGGGCGTAGCCATGACCCCCCCCCCGCCCCCCCATAATGTTTTATGCCAAGGCTGGGGTGCGGTTTAAGCCGCCTGAAAAACCGCCTGAAGTCACCTGCAGTTTTAAGGACATTCTTGCTCATATAAAGCTGAAAACAAGGGCTATGTCAACGTCTGATCCCTGCGCCCGGTCCAGTTGCTGTACCTGTCAATATATACAGCCCAGCTGCATTTCGCGCCGGATACACCGACAAGCGCTGGGAACCCGCCGCGAGCCGATCGAAACAGCCCCACTGTTTCACTGGCGGATTAGCACGGCCGGGGAATGGCAGAACAGCAGGAAAAGCCTTGTATAGGCTTACATGTGGTCGGGAGCATGTCATTCCTTGTCTTTACACTGATAAAAAGTATAATCAGATGACAGAGCATGTCGCTGTATTTTGTTCAGTCAACTATCAATCCTTGATATATTTATTTTTCTACCGACAACGCATTTCATCGACGATTGCATATCCATAATTTCTGCTGCATAAAAAGCATTGCTCTGCCCATCTTGTATTTCCTCCACATTAACACATCTACACAATTCTCCTTACTGCGGAGCTTTGTTTTTTTGGCACTATTCCACTGTTTCCTTGACCTCCCTCTTGGTTAGAATCCGCATTCTGTATTTGTTTAACCGGATTTTTACTGAAGCCATGTCTGTTTCGATATAACAGATAGAAATATAATGAAATTTAAGAAACGTGCAACAAGCTCAACATTCAACAGCAGTGCAATAAGGTGTTCCGCTTAGCGCAAGTTTATTACTCACGTTACTAGCACAAAAAATAACAAAAGGCGATTACTTAAGGACGAAGACGCACGTTTTGCCAGCTTCACCGCCATAATATACGAATGGACCGCATGTACAGTCCACTGCGATTCGAAGGTTGTCGCGGGAAAGCTACTCTTTCAAACGAAGCAGAAAGAACACCAGCTTTAGCAAATGCAAGTTTCGTTATCGTCGGCGTAGTTAAAGGGCAACCAAGTCCAAGTCTGTGCTTGATAACAACGAATGTACAGCTTGAATCCCAAAGGGTGGCAAGTCAGTCGTGCGGGCCATTGTTGTATCATGGAACAGCCAACAAGGGAGCGAAGAGTGCGAAACCTTGATTTTCATGGTTCCGAAACAAAACCGTGGGCTGGTGGCACGCTTGGCCGCTCGATGCTGGCGCGATAACCTTCAAATCGTGCTCGACTGTACTTCATAGCTGACAATAAAACTTAATAGTCCCTTTTCTAAAGGAATATTTAAAACACGAGAATCTTGATAGTAAACACCCCATGTTGGCCTCCACTTCCACCCGACGAACTTCGGGGACCGCACGCCACTCACGAGCGCACTCATGATCACGGGTCCGCCTAACCACCTGCTCGGCGGACGAATTAATCGCCCGTGGTCTGCCCATAGACCAGCGAACGGGAATTTAGGTGATTATCATTATCATCACCATCTAAGCTCCTTAATATGGGCTTTACAGTTAGCGTTGAGCATACACAAATCGCATGTTAAGGTCAGTTATTTTAAGCTTCGTTTGCAAAACAACACGTAAGATGCCTTGCCTACATATTCCCCCATCCCATCTTTTGGTCGACCATGCCCCCCCCCGAAAAAAATTCCTGGCTACGCGCCTGGCACACACCCAATCAAGAGTACATTCAGCATGCACGTCGGTTGTTTAAAAATAATGGGTGTAATGTATTGCTCAGAAGACTCAATGCTTGCACGCATCTTGGAGCAGCAACGGCCTTGGCAGGTGTGTTTGAGTCGTTTTCCACTCTCATAACATCCACAGTGCTTTCAGGAAAAGCCCGAGGCCTTGCAATTGGCATATTTCAGTTAAGAATAATGCAGCTGATACTTTACACTTTCAAATCTTTTTCTTTGTGGAAGAATATTTCTTTATTGGCGGTACAGCACTAGCGTGTGTAAATTGCAGCCTTCAGAACCCCAATCAGGCCTCTTTAAATGGTACAGGCAGTTACATACCTATTTGAAAAAGTGGACTGCAAGGACTCTCAATTGACATGATAAACATCCAAAAAATAGCTGAAATCCGAACTGGTAAGGATTTATCGAAGACTAAACTACAAAGTTTATAACAATTTTAAGTGTGAATGCACTTCTTAAGCGAGCCTGAATCGTCCGCCGCCGTCGTCCGCATAGCAACAGCTGCGGGTGCGCGCGCTCCTCGTCTTCCCTAGCAACGGGGGGAGATGGGCGCGCGCTACTCTCCTCCTCCTCTCTCCGGTCAGTGACTGCGGGTGTTGGGCGCCTCCTCTCCACTTCGGGCGGGAGAGCTCTCGCTCGCGTAGCGGGCGCTCCGCATTCCGACGCGTGAGGGCGCTCGTGTAGCGGCCGCGTGGCGCGGGAGGGTATTAGTCGAGCGCGCGCCGTCGTCGACAGCGGTCGCTGGTCCTGCATCTCGATAACGATGATGGCGCACCGGGCAACGGTACCAGCAATAACGAGTGAAATATCTTTCTTTGTAGTTGTGCGCGTGTGTGTAATCTCTCGACTACTCATTAAGATCACGATATCAACCGTAATCGCGCAATCAACAACCGTGCATTCTTCGCACTTACACACTCTCCCCCTCGGGAAAGTGCGAGGGAATTTTTTGTGTCCACACCTAAGAAATATGGCTTCAACGTAAACATGAAAAACACAAGGAAATTCGTATACATGGTGATTAACTGCTACGCCCAAATTATGATTTTGTGTGAAACTTTCAGTTTTCCGAAATTAACAATAAATGTTGCCATTTAGCGGGTACATGTTAGGTTATGCATGAAACACCAATAATTGTTACGGGGGCGAGAACTTGTACATTCAAGTGATGGAACACTATTCAAGTATGGTAGCCCACTGTGTTACCAAAACTGTGTTTGAAAACTTACGTTCTGGCGGCCAAACACTGTTGACAATACTTGTGGCTCTTGTCCGGTTGAATGGAGGGACGTGATGTGCTCAGACCGTCCAGACGTCTAAAACAGGATGACACTTCATTACCACACATGAAAGAAAGGAAATGGTTGGGTGCACGAATGTTACAACTCGGGCAACACAGAATTCAGCAAAAATCAATGCCAGCATACAACGGCACCGTACACGAGGTGGCTCCCCGCTAACCCAACGAAGCTTGCGAGGCGCGCTCATTCGCTCGCAAAAGATTCTCTCTCGCCATTGTCAACACGGCACAAATGACAGCGGTGATTGACGAAGCCGTAAACGCTGCGCAGCGCAGTGTAGAGGAGTGCCACCCGTGTTCTGAAAACCACGCGTAAGACGTGGTTCTTAGTGATGTACTGTGAAGCTGTTCAATATAGTGCTGCGGAATGGGAAACGTTACTGAGTTACTGAGCGCCACTTCGTTACTGAGCGCCAATGCATTCAGCGCTCAATGTAAGCACCACAATGTTTTATTGCACATCGCCTTTCTAGAGACGAGCCCTCTAGGTTCAACCTAGCCAGTTCAGTTAAACAATTCCCACACGCGGGCTCCAGTTGAAGAATCCTTAAAGCGGCGATGACAGCTACAAACGACATCCAGTGACAAGAAAGGCAGAAAATGTGACGAAACAGCTTACCTGACAGACGGAGAAGAGCGAGCGACGTTCAGGGGCAAGCGCCAAACGAAATTAGCCGTCTTCAGGTGGCAAAGTTGTTCTCAAATACTTCTTCGCCAAGTCGAACACGACAGCCATAACCGAAAACGACGAGGGACCCAATTAACCCTTATAAGTTAATAACTGCGCTTAGTGAAAGGCCCGACGGCACACCACAGATCTCAATCGACGCCGGACTTGTCACGGGACGATCGAGGTAACTGTTACGGCCACGCCGCCGCACGCGTACTCAGGGTGTCGGCCATTGGCAGGGGGTTGCGTAAACAAATTAAAACGACAACAATAAATGATTGCCTCTTTTACTGAATATAACACTAACTTACTATTTTTGTGTGTAATATAATAAAGAAGCTTAGATTTTTAAAGTTTACAAACACAAAACACGAACTAAGTTTTTTGGCGCTGCATTTGAACGTTAAAAAAAGAAGCACATAGTAAGATAACACTGCGCAATGAAATTTGGCAGTGTTCTAGTGTAAGTAATCGTATTATTATTTGGCGTCTGTTTATTTAGCGCCCGATTTCATGCCCTTTCCCTCCCCAACTTTTGTTTTCTCTTGATACCTGCCTTGTTCTCCAACGTTGTTTCTGCAGGAGTAACTAGGTGGTCTGTTTACTGCATTTGTACACAATATTTACTGTCGCTAACAATAAGAATGGAATAAAATTGTGCTTGCTAGTACGTTATAACTCCACTGAGCCACGACAATGACTGTTGTCAGAGGGGGCTATGATTGTGCTGGTGGGGCAGGAGAGGAACAGGGAACGACGGAACGATGATACAGATGACACAGTTCAAGGTTGTTATGTGCTCCCTGCAAGGCTGTAGAAAACAAAAAGGGGGAGGAGAAGTGTTATTCGGTCGATGTCGTAATAAGCAAGGGCTTATATTTTTTCCCGTTTCAACGTCGGTGCTGCCGCTGCTTTTTACTGAATTTGGCAGCTTTTTTTTGCTTTTGAGCATTTTTGACGAGGTTTGTTTGATGGTGCAATGGGATGTCTTTTTGAAATTATATTGCATGCATTTCCTCAATCAATGGTGAGCTGAACACCATTCCCCCACCCTTTCAACATCCTTCCAAAAAAAAGGGTGTTGAGGTTGGTCAACACTCTTTTTTCACGCAGAAAGGGTGTAAAGCTACATAAAAGAGCGTTGAGATTCAAGAAAAAAGGTGTAAGGGCCTCCCAACACCCTTTTTTCAATTAACTTACACCCTTTTTGGCCAGAAGGGTGTAAAAAAGTTTAGTGTGTCTCCAGGTACCGTAGAATTTAGTCCTGTCTCTTGGAGGGGGAGAATGTGAGGTAGCTGAGGTTGCGACTGAAGCCAAGTGAGGAAGACATTACGCTTGTTATTGAAACCATGACATTTCCATTGAATTATGAGTACGTTATCTGCCATGCTTATTTTGAGAGGTGACGGTGCTCGAGGGAGGGGATAAGTGAACTTTATTTGGGTGATAAAGCTGGAGAAGATAGTTTGAAAGTGCTTACTCATCCCTTCAAAGCGCATATTAAGCTCAGTAGAAAAGTGGCAAACGTGGTCGGTGTATTCTGAAGTTTCTACTGGAAAAGGGATTGCTTCTCGTGTATGAGGAAAAGTTGGTGCGTGAACTACAGTTGGAGATGGGATATTGCCACATCAAACTTCTGGGCGTATTCTTCAATACGATGGGAGAGAGATTCGTAGAGGTCGTCTGGTGGAAGGGTTAATGGGCCGGACGGTGACCCTCCGAAGAGCGGCTGCGTTTGGTTGCCGGAGTCGAATCTGGGGGGAGGAAAGCGTTGGGCGAGTAGGAGACTGTGGTGAGAGAGTAGCATTGTTCATGTCTATATTGGGTGAGGGAGGGGGATGAGGCTCGGTGGCTTGTGGGGCTGGAGGTTGTTTGTGGAGGATATATCGGTAGGTCAGTTCAGGAGATTTTCGACCATGTTCAGGTGTGTGGGAGAGTGCCTGGCTTACCTGGGCAGCTTGATTACGGCTGTGGTGGACCCCAGGGCCATCGTTAGAAGGGTTTGCAGGAAGACGTGCAGACGAGCTAGCGGAGCGGCGAGAGGGCATGGTGAACCGGGTGCGACTGCGGCTGCGTGACTTGAGTGGTGCCGTAGAGGTAGTGGCTGCTGCATCAGCTACATGGCAGCTGCGCGCTGAGGGACACGTTTGTTGTACGCTGTCTGGCGAAAGGGTACATCAGCGGTTTTCCTGTCAGAACATGTGGCGTCATCAGCGCGATGGGAACAGGTTTTCGAAGGAGTGACAGGGTAAACAGTCACAAGGACAGTCTTCGAGGTCAATGCTGGATATTTGCTGAAATTGTTGCTGGTCTCATGAGCAGAGCAGGAACGGATGTTTTTTGACATTGTCCACACGAACCATGAAATTGGCAGCTTCGGTGGGAGTAAGGGACGCCTTGTTGCGGAGCACTGCATGGAGGGTGTTGAACCTCCTAGCGGGAACCGGCACACCTCCCTTGCCGCAGGGGAAGAGCAACCGGAGGGGGCACGTGGGGAGTCACGCGAGGCACGCGAGCGAGCAGAAAAAAAGAATAAAGCATGTTCGTTGAGATTCTATGCACTAAGACGCGGATGTCGTTTTCACTTCACGTTATATGATTTCTTGTGCTGAGAACCGGGAGAAGACGGACATCTGTCTGCGCTGACCATGGAGAAGTTGCGCTGTCGTCGGGGTGTTTTTCGCGGTGTGGCTACACGTCTTTTGGCTTCTGCCAACGAGCTCCTGCAAGATACCGATTCGGACACCTCAGACTTAAGCGCAGCCGTCGAAGACCTCGAGGAAAATGATGCCGTCTTGAGCGAGCTGGACGCGAAGATTGATGAACTTTTTGGTGGTCAAGAATACGAAGACGAGATAGCAGGTGCGCTAGAGTACCACGTCAAAATTCGCCACGCAATCACAAAGCTTCGGTTCATGCTGAAGACCAAGAGTGTCACACCTACAGACGTCGGCGAGCCAGGTGTGTATCCACGGAGCGACCACTCACGTGGCACTTCTGCTGGCAATAAATGCGAACGCGACCAGGAAGCCCCGGCTCACGTCAGCTTGCGCTCTTCTACTCAGAGGGTTGCCTTGCCGAAGCTTCAGATTCCCGTCTTCTCCTGCGTGCTTCGTGAGTGTCCAGGGTTTTGGGAGCACTTCTAGGGGGCTATTCACACCCTTGTGTAACTGCGTAATATAGAAAATTTTAAGTATTTGAAGACGTACTTAAGCGGAGACTCCAAGAGGGCAGTTGAGAAGATTCGCGTGACCGAAAGCATTTACGAGGTCGCGATGAAGGCACTGACAGTTCGCTTTGGCCGAACGAATGTTCTCGTGGATGACCACATTGATAGCCTCCTCGCCATTGCCCCCTCAAAAGCTCGGCGCAGGTCTCGGTGGTTTCGTGACCAATATGAACAGATCGTGTTGACGAAAAGTTGCCTCGAGAGCCTGCGAGTTCCTGCATCGGAGTACGAAGTATTCCTCCATCGCGTCCTCATGCGCGCACTGCCTGATCATCTGGCAGTGCTATACAGGATACGCATGAAGGAGGCTGCCGCCGATGACTCACCACCCGAAGGTCACGTCGCGACGAGATTAAACCAGTACTGTGGTTCCTGGAGATTCAAGTGGAGAGCAGGGAGGAAAGCAAGGTGACGCAGAAAAGGGCCACAAGCGTGCAATAACGTCTTTCCTGAGCTTCCGTCCGCCCTGGCTTTGGCTACCGGCTCATCGTTGTCAGAGCAGCGAGTATGTCCACTATGCGAAGCGCCAGATCACAGAACCGACGATTGCCAAGCTAAGCTGTTGGGAGAAGAGAAGCGATGAAGACTTCGAAGGAAGCGTTGTTACTTTCGATGCTGCAAGACAGGGCACTTCGCACGCAGCTGCCGCCTTCCCATGTTGCTTTGGTGTGGCCATTGTGCGCGACGCCATTTGTCGGTTCTCTTCGACGTGTGGACGTGGCCTAAAGCAGGGGTCCCTGTACCTTCAGCCCCTTTTGGGAGCATGAATCGGCAAATGGCGACTCCACAGGAAGAGCCAGTCAAGACTGCTTCTGCTTGTAGCAATTTGACGTCGTTTGTTTTGCTACAAACCGCTACGGTATGGGCATGCGGCAATGCTGACCGTGTCCTGGTCCGCCTCATTTTTGACACTGGCTCCCAGCGAACCTTTGTGCGCAGCCGCCTGGGGAACAAGCTAGAGCTTCTATCCACCAGCGTTGAGGACCTTAGGGTATTCACGTTCGGCGACTCTCAGCGTTCGCGTCCGTACAGCTGCCGTAAACTGAACGTCACGCGGACTGCTCATTTCGAGTCGAAAGAAGTAACCCTCGATGCTCTGGAGGTTCCGGAGTTATGCACTGTACGAAGCTCGCCTATGGAACCTGCTCTAGTTTCCATACTCCGTAGCTGAAACTTGCTCATCATGGACGAGCCTCAAGATAGCAAGGATCAGAGTCCCACTATTAGCGTCTTAGTTTAGCGGAAAGCATGTGCGCCATGGATACACTTTTTGTTGGGTAATCTAGGAAACATACTCTGAAAACGCTGTTCCTTGGTCCCCGCAAAAGGTTGACTCGACTGTCCTTTTCTAGCTGGTTCTCACAGATGGAGTCCTACGTGTGACCAGATTGACCCTTCAGAAATGTGGAAGCTGGAATTCATTGGGATAACAGACTCCAGCATGAAAAACGGTGCCCATGAGTATGCGGCGCTTAGTTAATTTATGAACGCTGTGCAGAAGGAGGAAGGCCGCTTTGTCGCTCCACTAATTATCAAAACCCTAGAATGTATGACTTGCACAAACCGGGATGTCGCTGAAACCCGACTTCTACGCCCGCTCCACTGCTTTCAGCATGAGCCCGAACTTCTGAGGCAGTACCACTCTGTGATCGGCGAGTATTTCAAGCAAAGCCACGCAGAGCCAGTTCATACATCTGGCATTCCCTTAGCAACCGTGTATTACCTTCCTCACCATGCGGTGCTCCGAAAAGAAGCTGTAACTACAAAGGTTGTGTTGTATTTGATGCGTCTTCCCACAACCAGGGTGAGCCGTCACTTAACGACCTCCTTGAGAAGAGTGTCAAGCTTAGGCCTGACCTTTTGCAGCTCCTCTTGCGGTTTAGGTGTTACCTAATAGTTTAGACCACTGACATTCGGAAGGCCTTTATACAGGTCTGGATCGGATGGCAAGACCGAGACGCACTCCGTTTTTTTCTGGATCGACGGACTGCCCACTCCTAGAAATCTGGTTATAAAAATCGCATATTGGCGCATGACAAGGGTGCCGTTTGGAGCGGCATCGAGTTCGTTTCTGCTCGCAGGAATAATTCAGCGCCATTTGGATGCGTGGAAACAGACACATCGAACGATTGCCGGCCGCCTGCAGCAGTCATTTTACGTTGACGACCTGGTTATGGGCGCTTCATCGGATGAGGAAGCGTTAGAGATCTACAACGCTGCCAACGAGATCTTATGAGACGCAGGGATGTAGCTAAGAAGTGGAGCTCAGACTGTAACACCTTAGGCTAACAGCTTCTTTCCGACAGCCTGTCCGCAGAAAACGTCACTGAACGTAAGGCCCCATCGAAGGTACTCGGCTTGTTATGGGACCGTTCAACAGACGACATTATCATGCCCAAACAAAACGTCTTCACATTTATCTCGACACAGCTCTTTACGAAGCGAACCGTGGTGCACGCTTTTGCGCGTGTTTTCGACCACCTCGGACGGTTATCGCCATTCCATGTGCAAGCTGGGTTGCTCTTTCAACGGCTTTGGCGTCTTAATTACGACTGGGACGAACCACTCCAGAAGGACGTTGAGAAAAAGTGTAAAGACTGGGTTTCTCAACTTGCTACTCTGTCTTCCCGGCGTAAAAACGAGGCGTCATTTCCCTTGTGCCAAATCCCCATGACATTATAGAAGTTCATTTATTCGCCAATTCCAGTCCTTTAGCTTATAGAAAAGCCGTGTTTGTGCGGAGTACACTCGATATTGACAACTTCTCCGCACACCTTCTGATGAGTAAGTCTCGTATTGCACCTTTTAAGACTGTTTCGTTATCAAGACTGGAGCTTCTATCCTGCCTTTTAGCGGCGAGAGTATGGAAACCATTCGCTAGATGCAAAAGAGCCTGCCTTTTCACAGCAAGAGTATGGAAACATATTCGCTAGATGCAAGAGTTTTCAAGTTGCAAGGCGTCATTCTGGACCGATTCAGCAATAGCACTGTACTAGGTTTCATGCGATGCTGTCCGCTGGGAGACGTTCGTAAGAAACCGTGCCTTGGAGATACAGCAATTACACAAGGATCCCCGTGGCGGCACTGCGTTAGTGCAGAGAACCCGGCTGACGTACTCACGCGTGGAGTGTCCGCGACTGGACTGACGCAAAAGAGCAAGTGGTGGAACGGATCGCCGTGGTTGGCCAAGTCACAAGGAACCTGGGCTGAAACTGTCTCCTCCTGCGATCCTCGAAGTGTAAGCAGTGAACTGGGTTCAGTATGTCCTGCTACAGTAGCACCGAAATCGCCACCTCCCCCGCTACTTGACATTGAGAACTACAGTCGCCTTCTAAGGGTTCCAAGAGTCACAGCGTTTATAAGGAGGTTTCGTCGAAATTCTTCGCCAAATGAGCCTTCTATCTTCGGTCCCATGAGGGCATCCAAAATTCATGAAGATGAGCTGTACTGGCTGCAGCTTGTGCAGCGCACCACCTTCCTGTCCGAAATTGCCGCTTGCCATGCAACGAGGCCACTTCCCTCACATTCCACCATCCTTACATTACATCGAAACCCTGACCACCAAGGCTTGCTTCGACTCGGCGGCCGGCTTCATCAACTCGATGGCACCGATGAAATGAAGCACCCGATTTTGATGCCCAGTGACCACAGGTTCACCGACCTCTTGGTAGAGGCAACTCATCTGCGGCTTTTAGACATCTCTTAGTCGACCTTCCGTCGTCCCTCGGCGCCCAGGGCTGCACCTCTCTTCCTGTCCCCCTCTCCACGCCAGTTGTGGAAACGCCACTCTCCTCCTCGCCGCTCGGCTCGTCTCTTTCCGGCTCAGGAAGACACCAGCAACACTGTCGCTCCAGGAGCCCTAACCAACTGTGATAACGTCGCGCTCCTCCTGGCCGCTCGGCTCATCTCGTACCGGCTCGCGAAGACACCAGCAACACTGTCGCTCCAGAGGCCCTAACCAGCTGTGATAACGCCGCTCTTCTCCTCGCCGCTTGGCTGGTCTCATGCCGGCTCAGGAAGACACAGGCAACACTTTCGCTCCAGGAGCCCTTAAAAGGAAGCGTGCTCGTCTCGTGCAGGCCCAGGAAGACACCGGCAGCACTGTCGCTCCAGGAGCCATCAAATGGTCGAGGCTACGTCCCTCCCTTGTTGTTGCGCCGTCCACACCCGCACTGGGCATGCGCGTCTCTCTTCCATTCTCCTCTTCTCCAGCTGTATAAAGCATGTGCGCGCGCTGCGCGGTGTTCGGTATGCTCCGAGACACCGCCTGCGCGGGTTCTGCTCCGGTGTGGAACCTACACGGAACCCCAATGCTTTGCATCACCACATACTTCCCTTCGGGAAGATGGTGTCATTTTCTCATGGGGTTATTCAGAACAGCCTTTTCGACGTGCGTTCAAGATTTTGGATTTTGAGGGGACGACGGACTGTGAGGCGCGTGCTGAACAAGTGTTTACCATGCCGCCGAAGACTTCTATGCGCTGAGTCAGCTCCTGTCGCTCCGTTACCAGGAGACCATGTAAAAGAGACAACACCCTTTTATATCGTAGGAGTGGACCTTTGTGGACCTTTTTATTTCCGCACGCAGCCGCCTTACGACGCAAGGGTGTACATAGCCGTCTTTTCATATGCAGTCACCCGGGCGGTTCACCTAAAGTTAACGTCAGATCTCACAGCCGAAGCGTTCCTTCTTGCTTTCCCGTGCTTCATCGCGCGGCGAGGCATTCCAGAGACAGTATATTCAGACAATGCACGAGCCTTCCATAGCTGTGCAAGGCAACTGCGACTTCTCTCATTGGAGGACGTCATCAATTACGCGAGCTCCGAGCGCCCACACTGGGAATTTATCGCAGAGCGCGCCCCTGTTTGGAAAGAGTGATCCGGACGATCAAATACGCATTCAAACGCTGTCTTGGCCGCAGCTGCCTCACCTATGAAGAGCTACTTACCATATTAATTCAGGTTTAAGCCACTCTCAATTACCATTCCCTTACTCATATTGACGGTACGACAATGTGGTCCTAGAAGCGTTGACTCCATCGCATTTCCTCGTCGGGAAACGACTTGTATGCCTGCCTTCGACAACTGATCATCTCATGCAGATCATCACGGCCAACGACCTCAGACGACGAATCAAGCAAGGAGATGAATTGTTCAGCCAGCTATGGAAGCGATGGAGAAAAGAGTACTTGCTGCTTCTGCGCTCTGCTTATCATGCTCGACCAGCTGTTACCTCTGGCTCCCAGTTGGTGACATTGTCTTCGTGCAGGACGACAATGTGCCCGCTCTTATGGGGAAAATCGGAGGCATCATCGAGGCATTGCCGGGAAGAGACGGAACAAGCAGGTATTGCCGACTCCGGCATCCAGGCGGCCAGGAATTGCGGCCTGCCATCCAGCGCTTAAACCTGTTGGAAGCCGCTGCACCCAGCGCGGGGGTGGGAATTGTTGAATCTCCCTGGCGGGAACCGGCACACCTCCCGGGCAGCAGGGAAAGCGGAAGAGGAGGTGGTATGTGGGATGACGCGCGAAGCGAGCGAGAGAGCAGAAGAAGAGAATAAAGCAGTGTTCCTTGAGATTCAATGGACTAAGAAGCACAAAAAATTGGGCATGCGTCATGACACCTTACTAATGATTTACAAAATGTACGTCCGGCCAATTCTAGAATTTGGATATGTGCTATTCTCCGGGAGTCCCCACTACAAACTTCGCCCGTTGATAATGCTCGAAAGACAAGAACTACGTTTATGTCTCGGTCTTCCCCGTTATGTACCAATTAAAATTTTACACTTGGATGACCGTATTCCTCAGTTAGTCTCACGCATGCATGCCCTCACCGTAGATGCATTTTTACGAGTCATGGAATCGCCCATTTCCAGGCCGCAAACTGCCTTAGTTACATGGCCGTAGTTGTTCTTCAGTAGTTCATGGCCGTGGTTCAAACATCTACAGGCGGTGTTTGTACAATCTCTGCTTGGCCCGTTAATTGTGGCTGTCTTGTCGGCTCCAGTACTTGACAGAGTGTCGCCCTTAGATATTTCTTTTGATGAAATCTTCCCTCTAACACGAAATTACTCTCTCTGAACCTTTTAACAGGCCTCCTACAGGATCATCTGAACGGGATCATTGTTGCAACCGATGCTTCTGTCCGGAAGGAGAGGGTACGCGTAGGTATTTTTCTACCGGTCTAGATTGGGACTTTTCTCTCCGACTGCCTAACTGTACTACATCTTTCCACTCAGAATTTTTCTCAATATTCTTCGCCCTTCGTAAGCTTGGTTCCTCGAAACGACTGGCATTAATTCCCACGGATTCATTTTCTGTTAGTTCTGCCCATACTTCAACTTCATCCCCCCTACATCGAGTCCTTGCTTCTTTAGCACCTTCCTTCCTTAGTAAACTTCGTTTGGTCTGGGTACCTGGACATGCAGGTATCTGGCTTAACGAGTCGGCGGATGCTCTGGCGGGAATGACTTTGGGCGGTCCAGTTGTGGAGGTTCTGATGCCCATTTCTTTGATAACATCGGCTCGCTTCCGTAGGCTGTGCTTAGTTCAAAGTCTGCCTGATTCTGCTTACGACAACTCCGAGCTTGAGCGCCTCATGTACTCATGGAAGTGCGGCATTAGCCAGTCGCGAGCTTGTTAAGTAACCCTCACTAGCTTTCGCTGTCGCGTGGCAAATTTAAATAATTACTCGCACCACTCTAATCTGGCCCTGTCGCCGTTATGCGCCTTTTGCAAAGAACCAGAAACAATCCACCATTTCTTGTTCTCCTGCCGACGGTTCTCCTCGATAAGACGAACATACTTAGAAAGCACATGCAGCCGGCTGAACCTCCCGCTGTCTGCTACAGTTATTTTGTAATCCGGGGTGAAGGAACTGGGATTCTGCCACGGGGATCTTTGCAGTGCGTTGCACTCATTCAACCTGGAGTCAGGCCATCTGCGTGCTAGACATCATTTACCCCTACTGGATTCCCTTGTCGAGAATATGCACGCCCATCTCACTGCTTCGTCTGTACCACTTTCTTCGTGTTTGTTACTTCTAATTTTCATTACATGGTTTTTGTTTTTACTTGTTTTCTTTCTTTCTCTAATCTCCTTACTTTTATTTCTCTACTCATCTACTGCTAATCCATCCGAATAATTAAATATTTTTCTTTCCCTACAAAAATTACCTAATTTCATTCCGTAAGGCGGCCATTTCTTGGCCAATCCCCCTGAGTGGGTACGCGTCATTTAACTGGAACCACCACCACTACCACGCGGATGTCGTTCTCTCTTCACGTTAAACAGGGTGAAAGGGTCGTATTTGGAGAGTTTGAGATAGTCATCAGAGCCTAATACAAGAGTGCCTTCCAACTCAGAAGCGGGGCTCTTAGAGTTCCGAAAGATGGGGTTGTTCCAGCCGTCTTTGCCTTGAACGTATTTGGGAGCCATGTCGGAGGAAGCAAGGGGCTGGCAGGTAGCCGGTCGAAGGGCGAGCCGCTGGAGGCGAGCTGTATTAGGCTTAGAGGATGCGCCTCAGTTGAGTGCGGGCATAAGAGTCCATCAAATGGTAGAGCTCATCAAAACTCTTCAGGGCATTCTGGAGGTGTTCCTGGAGCACGAAGCAACCTTGCACTGGTGTAGAAGAAAATATCTGGGTTAAACTCGCCGAGAATGACGGAACCGATGCGATGGCTCGCTCTCCGAAAGAACGACTTCTCTTTCATTGGGGAGAAATGATGCCCAATGAACCAATGAACCAATAAACCAGATGATGTACCATCACCATCCCCGTCCTTTCTAAATATACACAACTCCAAAGGTGTTGCGTGTTGTGAGTTTAAATGTGTTTCTTAGAGAGCATATTACTTGGTTGTGTGGAATGCAATATCTTGTATACATCATCAGGTTAAAGGAAGCCTCTACAGTTCCATTAGATGATAGTTTATCTTCCCATTATGCACATTTAGAACTACTGGAGCAAGTGGGTGTGTTCACGCTTGAACTTTCGTGGGTAATATTTACTGAGGGGTTTGCTGAGATTTTCGGTTACCTTGGACCTCACAGGCCGTTTCTTCCGGTGTAGTACAGCAAGATACGGTGTGACCTCCATATCATCATAAACTTTCCCGGGAGTGCACAATGAACAGGGCTTCCATTACTTGGACATTGCACCATTTTAAGCGTTCTTTATTTCCGTCACCACTGACGAGAAGCCCCGTGCAAAACTGGCATTCCAGACGTTGTGGCAAGAATAGGAGACGCTCCGCTTACCTCCGCATTAGCTTCCCTCCAATCCTTGGGTTCGCTCTTGGCCTCCGGTGCAGAACCAGACGGGTCGACTTCACTCCCGTCCGTGTGGGTTGCAACCTCAACCACTGCCGGGCTTGAAAGTGGCGTAGTAGCAAGTCCCAGCCGAAAAAGACACAGCTCTGCTACCTGGCAAGCTGCGTGGGCATAATTTTAAGGAGCGAAGGCACTGAGCCTTTTTAGAGCTTTAGAGTAAAAGAGGTTTTCGTTTATCTTTGGGAAACAAAAGCGCTCAAAAACCAGGGAGAAATGAAGACGTAGACAGCACGGCACTTACTAGCAACTACTCGCTTAACACATATATACCATCCATAGTGCACGTGGTCGGTTTCCCCTCCCCCATTATACAAACCATCAGACGACTTAACATCAGCCGAGCCACATGCGGCAGAAAAATATAAGACACACGCCAAACTTATAGTACCCAATAACCTGATAAAAGCCCCACAACCCTACCTGACGCCTATTGTGACTCTTCCAGTTGTAGGTGTGATGGTCTTGCTAAGAGCATTTGGAATTATTTGTTTTCCACAGCGGTTGTCAGTGTCATGACCAAACCGTTGGCTCATATTCACAGACGTGGGTTGGGCAGGTACGGTCAGAGAGTACATTTGCAGAAACCTTCACGTGGTGTGCTGCGGTCAATTGTGAGGTTTGCATGTTTGGTATTGGTTTTGTGATATTCTCTGCGCAATGAGATCATCTTTGCTCGAATTACATTCGGTGACGCTTGCCTTCGAAAATGTTCGAGGGAGTTACATTGCTGAGATCAAATTCAAAATATGACACCTTGTGATGCAGTCAGTGTTGCTACAACGTTACTATCATTTTCCGGTCTCCAATTAGGTTTTAAAGACTTTTTTCTCTTGTCGAGAACCGCGGGGTCACAGCGCAGAGACCAGGAAATTGTGGATGAGGAGCTCTTGGTTGTGCGAAGAAGCTAAGTCAGTGGATGCACAAGCTAGGCGGAGTGGGGTGTAAAGCGTCGCGAGAAATTCACCAGGCCCACGAACTCACGAAGCTGGCGGAGGCTGGTAGGTTCGGAGAAGTCTTGCACGGCTTGAACGTCAGAGGGTAAAGGATGAATTCCCCGTGCCGACATGTGATGACCCAAGAACTCGAGCTCGGAAGTCCCGAAGACGCATTTCTGGTCGTTGACAACCAGGCCAAATTGTTGAAGGCGTTCGAAAAGTTCTCGGAGGTGACAATTGTGATCTTGTGGAGTAGGACTCTTGACTAGGATGTCGTCGATGTACGCAAATACAGCCGGAAGGCCGCGCGTCACCTCGGCAATGAACCTTTGAAATGTTTGGGCTCCGTTGCGGAGCCCAAAGGGCATGCGCACATACCCAGACAAGCCCAAGGTTGTAGTGAAGGCCGTCTTCGGGATATCGGCAGGCTCGACGAGGATTTGACAAGGCTCGACGAGCTTTGACAAGGTCCACTTTGCTAAAGATTGTGCACCCTTCCAAGTGGCTTGTGAAATCCTGGATTTGAGGTAGGGGATAGCAGTCGTGGACAGTCAGAGCGTTGAGTGCCTGGTAATCGCCGCACGGACGGCCATCTCCACTTTTCTTAGAAACAATAAGCAGTGGAGACGCATCGTTGCTGGACGATGGGCGGATAATACCGAGTTCAAGCATGTGCTTGAATTCACGTCTAGCAGTCGCCAGAAGCTCACCGAAGAGGCGGCGCGGCCGAGCTGCGACTGGTGGACCACGCGTGACGATGTGGTGGGTAAGGCTGTGCTTGGATGGCTGCTTTGAGTTGCAGCGTCTCGTAGCCTCAGGGAAGTCTTCGAGGATTTTTGCGGATGAGCATGAGGGGAGCAGCGTGCGGATGCCAGTTGGAGCGACAGTAGACAGTATGGCCAGGATGGAAATGTGCGTCTTGCTGTCAATCAGGCGATGGTGACGCATGCTGACGTCTAGGTCAAAGTGGGTGAGGAAATCGAAGCCGAGAATGGGCTGATTGACGTCGGCTACTACGAAGGCCCACCGGAAGGCGCGCCGCAAGCCATGGTCCAGGGTGAGGGACCGGAGACCCTACGTGGACATAGAGGTAGAGTTCGGTGCAAGAAGCGTAGGTCCAGGTTACTTAGAAGTACGCTCATCCTTGGCGGCCAGTAATACACTGACCTCAGCACCCGTGCCTACAAGGGCGCACAAACCAAAAATGCGATTCATGACTAGGAAAAGGCGGCCACGTTGGAAGGTGAGGTCACTTGCCGCCATCAGTGATCTCGCGGCGCGTCTCCGGACGAGCTGCATGGGGAAGTGCAGTGACGGGCACGGTGCTGAAAAGTGTGATGATACCAGCAGATAGATGGAATAGTCTCTAAGCGGGGAACGGCCGGTGACTCTGCTGTCGAAGCCAGGGTGGCGACTGAGGCAGAAGTCGCGTAGTGAACTCCATCTGCAAGCTCGACTAGCGGTCGAGGGTCAATTCCCCGGCAGCAGCTAAAGCGATGCGAGTGGGCTGTGGCAAGCGCTGCAGAAAGAGCGCCTTAAAAAGCGCACCGTTCGAGCCCACGATGCTCGCGCCCTCGGGCTCCTGCAGGGAACCAAGACCACGGCCTTGCTGTCTCTGGGAGTACACAATACGCTCTCGGAGATCAGCGAGGCACAACGAGCGTCACAGCTGGCGCGCCTGGGCAGTACTGCCGTGGGCCGACGCTTGCTGGCGAGAGCCGGCCTATTGCCTCCGGGCGAAGAGCCGATGACAACATCGACGACGGACGAGCTCGTTCCCCTGCGGGACGACCTCGTCAGACGACTAGTGGTCTACCCGCTCCCCAAGAACAGGTACCCGGAGCGGGACGGCGGAAGAAGGGCGGCACGCGCTCTCGCGCTCGCCCGGCAGTACGAGAACGACGACGGCGCAGTCTTCGTGGACGCCGCGAGGTGCCGGGGAAGACGCGACGCGTACGTGACGGTGGCGATTCGGGCGAGCACCGGGGAGCTGATCACGGCGAGCAGCGTGCGAGCTCGAACGGCCGGCCAGGCGGAGGAGATGGCGATCGCCGCGGCCGTGGGCCTACCGGGCACCCGCACGGTGCTGAGCGATTCCAAGACGGCGGTGCGCAACTTCGCGCGCGGCGTGGTGTGGAGCGGTACGGCGCGACTGGCGGAGTCCCTGGAGGCTTCGCGGGCTGCGCGACAGGACCGCGCCAAGACTATCGTCATCAAGTGGTTCCCGGCCCACGCGGGTAGGGAGCTGGCACCCAACATCTGCAACCACAACGAGGAGGCGGACGCTGCGGCTCGTGGTCTCGCCACGTGCCGGGCCGCGGCCGATCGTCCGCCACACCTCGTCGACGACGGTGAGGAAGACAAAGAAGAAGAAGCGAAGCCCCTCGTCGACTACGGCGGGGTGCTCCGCTGGCACCGCGACCAAAGAAGAACTTTCCCACCTCCGCATAGGGAATTACCCCGGGCCGAGGCAACGAAGTTCCGGCAATTGCAAACGGAGACCGTGCTCACGCCGGCGCTTGCGCGTCACGTGTGCCCGGAACTCTATGAGAGTGCTACGTGTAGCGTCTGTGAACTGGAGACAGCGACGCTCGCCCATATAATGTGGGGATGCAACAGTGCTGTGCGCGATGGGGGGACAATGTGCTGTGCCCGACGGACACATACCCTCTGGAAGTGCGCGTGTGCGTGGGTTCCGTGGAACTCCAAGAACAGCGACGGGCGATCCAGCGGCTCGAAGACGCCCTGGCGAAGCAAAGGCGAAAGGGGATCTCCAATCCGCCTACCCCTCCCGGCAGCGATGCCAGGGACGGTGGGAAGGACGGAGGAACCCAAGTAGCCGGAGCTAAGGCGGGTCCAAGTCTCCGAGGTCTACGTCCAAGACATTAGGACTCTTACCTAAGTCTACGACAGGGGTGAAACCGAGCCCTGCGTGGCCGGTGTAACCCTGCACGCCGGTTTCGTTCAATAAAGTCTTTTCTCTCTCTCTCTCTCGCGCCCACGAGCTGTCGCATGGTGCTGACAGCTCGGAAGAGTGGCAATCTCCAAGCTCTTCGTGGGTGAGAGGTGCCGGATGCGCACGCTCTCGGACGCCATGGTTTGGTCCAGAAAACCGTGCTTGAGCCGCTGGTACGGATCATCGCCCAAAGGTGCGCCGATGACGTCTGCCACTTCATTAGCCACCTCAGGAGGAAGGTTGCAAAGCAAGTGGCGACACCGAGTAGTCTCCGAGATGACGCGGTGTAGATCGAAGGCGGCTTCGACCTGGGCGAACCAAACGTATGGGTTCTTGCGCACGAAGGTGGGCAGACGGAGCTGTATGACTGCGACGTCCGGCGGCCTCCAGGAAGCGTCAGGCAAAAGGGGGCCAGAGGACGCAATATTGCTGGGGTCGGTCATGTCTTAGTTCGAATCACCACTGTCGAGATCCGCGAAGTCACAGCGCAGCGCCAACGAAAGAGTACCAGCGTGGCAGGCTTTCGGAATCCAACTGCCCGTGCCGTGCGCACGCGCCAAGAACGCGCCGCTCGTGTGTTTTTTTTTTTCGTTTTTCATAGCCGGCGCCAAGGCGCCGGCTAGGAGCGCCAACCAGCGGGCGCTACACCCTGTTTATATACTTCTAAAGGGATTTCTCCGTTGTAGTGTTTGCCACAGACCGTTGCAATAAACATAGCCATGAGTCATGACAAAGACTGATGTAAATGCAAATGGTTTGGTATTGTCGTCGAGTACATTGATCTAGAGCCGCGTACTTGGGAGATATTGGGAGTGATAGGACTGGTAATAGAGCAAAGTTTACTTCGGTGGGTCCCCTTGTTGTACCCGTTGTGTCCACAACCTTTTTAGAAGACCGCACGCCGTGAAAAAAAGCGGGGACCCGGGAAACGTTCTTCATTGACCTGTTCCCAGCAGCGAATGAAGTCCAGGAGCTCCCTGCCTGGTGACAGACACGGAGCCCACCGGGCGGAGCTTGACCGGTGCTCCGAAGGGTACGTTTGAGGCTTTTACTATACTCTTCACCACAGCTGGAAAGAAGGTGAGTAGGAGCTTTAGGTCTAGGGTTTCGGCAATACCGCCACCATAAATTCACAAGGTCCCGCTTGCGGAGTTTGTTAAAGCGCCAATCCATTTTTCTCTGTTATCTCCTTACAATAAGTCTTTATAGACTGGATCTTATTTGCTACTTTTATAGGCCTTTAAACATCACCGGTTGAAGAAAATTTAAAATCATGGCTTCTTTGGCCTCTATTTGTAAAATACTCTTGCGATATTTATAAAAACAAGTATAAATAGCCGCCAGTGCACCAAAATGTTTCCCTCTATCAGAAAAAATGCCAGTGGGCAGAATTTTGAAATAACATTTAAAGCAAGACTAATGTATTCTGTTGTGTTCCACGCAGTATTTTATTCCTGTCAGCCTAAGAACCTATAAGCTCAGCCTTTTAACTGAATTTGTTCTTGCTGTGAATCAAACATTGGTGCACGAGCATTCTGACAGAACACTTTACACAGCTTTCCTGAGTGCAACATGCACCTAAATTTCTATAAATTTAATAAATCAGAAACAGCAGGCTGCCTTTTCTTGCCAATCTTCCTGCGCTTACAAGAAAACTTCATATCACGATATTCTCGGTAAGTCGCAATTCTGAATACTGAAGTAAGGAGACCCCGCACGGGGCACCTTGAGCAATCTTGGTGACGGTACTGGCGATACCGCGGACCCCGAGCCCCCATACTCTTGCTGTAATCTACCGTGGCTACGAGTTGTAAGGTGAAGGGAAGAAACCACAAACAGTGGCCGTCGGATCCAAGGTCAAGCTTTGGCGGATGGGCTCACTGTCTGTTTACAAGGCAGTGAGCTCTTGGACCTCTTCAGCTCTCAAAGTAAGGCTGACGAAGAAAGTACCCCCGTCCCTTGCTTTTATACTATGCAATATGGTATTTTCACCCCCCACCAAAAGTGATCGTTCCCTCAAACGGGGCCGCACCGAAGTTTCTTTTCCCCCATTGCCATCCGTAACCTTTCCTGAACCGGATAATTTTTCTCAGTTTTTTGTGATAGAAGCCCTCAATCCAACCCACCCTCTTGAATCTCAGTCAGTCTTCTTGATTTCAAAATATTGTGAAGCCATAATATGAAAATCGTATAAGTGCAAAAAACAAAGGTCTCGTTAACTCCTCATTGAAATAAATGACAAGCAGCAGTTCGCAAACCTTCTGGATCACACTAGACTGGCTGATCTTTACAGCAAGGTCACACCCCATCGGAGGCTCAACAGCTCGCAGGGTATGATATACGCGCCAGATATCCTGAACGAAACGGATGCAGATCTCCTTACCGGCTTGAAGGAATCAGGGCGTCACTGCCATGAGACGCATCACTATCCGCAGAGACGACAACGAGATTCCCACCAAGCACATTATCTTGAATTTGACCGCGCAGTTCTTCCACAACACATAAATGCAGGTTTTATCCGTTGCTCCATCCGTCTGTACATCCGGAACCCGCGGTGCTGTTTTAAGTGCCAGCAGTTCGGGCACAGTACGAACTCTTGCCGTGGCCGAACGACCTGAGCAAAATGCGCGGCGCATGATCATCCGAGCGACAACTGTCCATCCAACACCCTCTCTTATGTGAACGGCGGGGGGCTGCATGCGGCCTACTCTCGCAAGTGCGAAAAATTTCAAATAGAAAAAAAGATAATCAACATCAAGGTAACTGAGAACATCACCTTCCCAGATGCGCGGAAGAGGTTCGTCTCTTTCCCACTTGCGAGGTACGCCGACGCAGCACGCCGGGACGCGGAGCAGCGTCTGGTTACCACAGGGACACAGTTCACCGAGGCTGACCTGGACCCTCACGCACACCCTGTTAGGTTGCCTCCGGCAGCCGAACCTGTCCCCTCGCCGCGTGCTGAGGCAGCAGCGGTTGTGGTGCCAACGGCTTCTTTTAGGGCCGGTGCCGTTCCCGCCGCAACCTCCCCGTCCTCCAGTGCGTTGGGGTTGACTAGAGGACGGACAGCGGGGCCTCGCATCGGCTCCCACCGTGACCTCCCTGCCCGTGCCACTTCTGGCGCCCCCGACGCCCGCGACGGTGGCGGCTCAAATGAACGGCTCCCGAAGGGGGTCCCGGTTCGGGGGCACCCCAAGGACATCTGACGATGAGATGGACGCCGCGCCGTTCTTGCCTGCAACGCACCGCAAGAAGCGGCTTCCGATGGCCAAGCCAACAGAAATGCCCAAAAAACCATATCCTAGAGTAACAGCCCCGAACGACAAATGAACACACATGCACACAGACTTCAATATCTTTTAAAACTGCCTAATTGGAATGGAAAATATTATTCAATGAAACTGTAGAGGCTTCCTTAAAACAGTTAATGATGTCTTTGAAATATTGCATTCCGACCAGCCAAGTGTGATATGTCTTCAGGAGACACATTTGAATTCTAATCACACAAATTTCTTATATAGGTACAAGGTATTCAGAAAGGACCGGGTTGGCTGCACACATTCTTCTGGCGGTGTGGCCATTGTCGCCCGGAAATTCTTAGCATGCCACCCAGTCAGTTTGAACTCTGTACTTGAGGCTGTAGCCATCCGCACAATAATATTTAATAGGTTGATAAGAGTGTGCTCTTGTTACATCCCTCCCGATCTTGCACTCTCAATCTCTGACTTCGAGGTGCTGGTTGACCAGCTGCCCGAACTATACATCATTACATGCTGCCTTAACGCACACAGTGCTCTTTGGGGCTGTTCTCGCACAGATGCCCGAGGTCCCCTGATTGAGAAGTTTCTTACATCATCTGGAGCATGCCTTTTCAACAAGAAACAGCTCACATACCATAACTTAGCACATAATACATACTCGAATCTTGACTTGCCTACTGGTGCTGCAATTCTCTTTCCATGTCTTGAGTGGGGCGTGGGCCCTGACCCGTATGGTAGTGACCACTTCACCACTTCCTTAACATATATAGGTGGATGCCCATGCAGTCCATTTCCCCATATCAGGTTTATGAATCAAAAGCAAACTTGAGTACATTCACACAAACATCTAAACTACACCACAGATTAGTAAAACATTTACACGTGGAGGAAGCCCCCCAACTCATCACGGCACACATCCTCGACGCCGCCGAAAAGTCCATTTCCCACGACTCCGGTGCTCCGCGCAACCAAAGAAGGCCGTGGTGGAATGATGACTGTAGGTGGGCGCGAGAGGCCCAGAACAAGGCGTGGGGTGTCCTTCGCCGGTAGCCCACTTCGGATAATCTCATTTCTTTTAAACGAGTCATGACTTTTGGGAAGCGAGTGCGTCAGGAGGCGAGAAGGGACAGTTGGCGCAACTTCCTCACTTCCATCAATTCATACACAGACACACACAAATTCTGGACATGAATGCGAAAACTAAAAAACAACAGACACATACCCTGCCCCGGGTTAGTACAACAAGGGACACACTGGAAGACAAGGCTAACGCACTCGTACAACACTTCCAACACGTGTCCAGTTCAGCACACTACACCAACACTTTCATAAAACATGAAATATACTGTGAGAAGAAGCCCTTGCGAGATAGTAATAAGTCGAACTCATCTTATAACACCCCCTTCTCGCCTGATGAGCTTAAGATCCCACTCAGTACTTGTGAGCCTTCAGCTCCATTCGCAGACAAGAGTACATACCACCATTATACAACACTTACACGCCGAGACACTTAAAACTCTCCACCTCTACAACAAAATATTTCTTTCGGGGCGCCTTCCAGGGTCTTCAGGGGGGCCATCGTTGTGGCCTTTCTGAAAGAGGGGAAGGACCCTTCCTCTCCCTCAAATTATCGTCCCATTGCCCTGACAAGCTGCCTGTGCAAGCTGCTCGAGAATATCATTAGAAGACTTGTGTACTTTTAGATGCGAAGGCATCTCATTCACCCGCCTTGTCCCTGAATCCGGCGTCGGCGTCGTCGTCGTTGGCGTTCGCCCCTCCCCCATTCTCCTCGCCGCGCGAGCTGCGCTCTCCGGCGCTCACCCCTCTCCTCTCCGATAGCGAACTCTCTGGTGAGGGGCATTAGATTGGATTCGATTGGATTGTCTTGGATTGGCTTGGATTGGCTTGGCTTTGGCTTTGGCTGCGCTTTGGCTTGGCTTAGCTTGGCTTGGCTTAAATTGGATTGGATTGGATTGGAATAAAGTGGATTGCGTTGGATTGTGTTGTGTCATTGCCGCGGCAGGCGCACTGGCGTCCCCTCACCGTTATGCGCGCTATAAAACGCCGTACCTGCGCCGCTCCGCTCCATCGTTCCAGCGCCGTTCCTCCGCTGTCCAACGCTGCAACGTGAGCCCCCTATGCGTCGCATCTACACAGGGGTTCCCGCTAGAGGAGGTGGGAATTTTTTAGAGTACAATGGTCTTCTCGACAGCTGTCACGCTAGCTTCAGGGCTGGGAGATCCACCAATCATCAACTGGTTGCGTTGGAATCATTTTTAAAAGATGCCTTCATCCGACATCAAGTCGTTCGGTTTCTCCGGCAACATGCTGAACACCCTCGGAAGCTACATATCGGAAAGAACCTTACCGGTGAGGGTTGGCATTGCACTTTCTAGTGTATATGTGCAGAAAAATGATGTTCGTCAAGGCGGTGCCTTGACCTGCACACTATCCATTGTTAGGATTAACTCGCTCCTGAAGGCATTGCCACCAACCATTTTCGGTTCTGTATGTGTAGATGACCTCCAAATATCTTTGAAGTCTCGTTACTTTTCAATTTGTGAACGCCAAGTCCAGCTTGGGGTGACCAAACTTGCTCGCTGGGCGGACACAAACGGTTTTAAACTGAACCCTGTAAAAAAATACTTGTGTTGTGTTCTCCCAGAAGCGCGGGATTCATTCTGACCTTGATATCTCTAGTATGGTGTAATAAACCCTGACAGAGGAGAACAGATTTTTTTGGGCTTAATATTCGATAGTAAACTCACACTTATCCCTCACTTGAAACACGTCAAACAGAAATTCCTAAAAACAATGATCATCCTTAAAGTCCTGTCACACCAGTCCTATGGTGCTGACAAGGAGCTCCTCCTGCGCCTTTATACTACAGTGGCAGGATCTCGCTTGGATTATGGCAGTGGTGCGTATGGGTCCGCGACGAAGAGGGCACTAAATATGCTTAACCCGGTGCTGCATTTGGGGCTTCGTCTTGCCTGGGGCGCCTTTCCCACTAGCCCCGTTGAAAACCCCTATGCAGAGTGTCTCAAATGGTCCTTGTATTACCAGAGGACATACACTAACTTGTTGTATGCCTCTAAAATTATGTCTATGACAAATCATCCTTATAGTTCTACCATTCATGATGCATCCTCAGAGGAGCTCTTTGCAAATCGTCCGTCTATTTATATGATGTTCCATCTCAGAGTGGGAACCGAAGCTTGTCAGTTAGCGGTGTCAGTTTCACACATTCACAAGACCCTCATTCCTGATTTTATTGCACCGGGCTCTTTGTTGTCACTTGTACTTCCTACAATTCGATAAATCCAGGGCACCAAGGGTAGCCATTATACAGCATTTCCTCTTCCTGCAGGAGAATCATCAGTGCGCAGAATATTACTGTGATGCTTATTACTGTTACTGCGATGCAAAGACAGCTATGTTACTGTGATGCAATTCTATATATTACTATAATACTGTGATATATTACTGTGGTGTAATACTGAGCTATATTACTGTGATGCAAAGACCGCTATGGTTGTGTCTTGTGTTGCACATGGGCCGAACGTCAGTGTGTGTAAAAGAATAAACTCCCACAACAGCATTCTTACGGCTGAAGCACACGACATTATACTTGCTTTACACCACATCGTTCAACATCATATTTCAAAGTCCTAAGTGTTTACAGAGTCTCATAGTGTTTTACGTTCACTGTTGTCAAGCAAACGCTCAAAAAATTATGTAATTAATCTTTTTTAGGCCCTTATGTCGGCATGCGACTCAAGTCTTAAAATAACAATATTTTGGGTTGCTGGAAACTGTAGAATACCCAGGAATGAAACCGCCGATCAAATGCCACTCCTGCTACATTCTTGAAAACAGTGGACATTGCCACCATGCTGTACACAGACATAAAGCCACACATTAGACACCAACTTCGCAATGCATGCCAAACACACTGGAGTGAACAGACAGATAATAAGTTCCACGTAATAAAACCACACTTGGGACCATACACTGCTGACTCAAAACACAGACACATTGATGTTACCTTAGCTAGGTTGCGGATAGGCCATGCACTTGTAACACACTCACACCTGCTCATTACCTCTCCAAGGCCCATTTGTAGCAGGTGTGGGGAGGGCGTATCCGTAGTCCACATCTTAATCACATGCAAGGCACTCGACGCAACAAGACACAATCGTGCGAGAAATCTTAGAAGCCACAGAAATAAACATGTTAGGTAATAAATGCATAAGCACCCCATCTATTGCCCTCAAAAAAAGAGTGTTGATTCCTAGCGCAGTGAGCCCCACCCTGGTAATCTATGTCTTCCTTCCAAACTGATTACAAAATGGGCTTGTGTTTTGTGTTGATTGTACTTCTTGCCCTGTAAGTAGAATAATATGTAAATAAACGTAAAGACAGCATGATGTCACGCTCGCGCTATCTCAAATGTTCAGGTGTTAATTTATCGTTTACTTCTCTTCTTTTTCTGTTTGTTGTGTTTGCCCATGTGTGTATAAAAACCGCTGGCCTAAGCAATAAAACTCAGTTGTTAGTCAGCGCCGAGTTTGTGCCCTCTTCTTTTTGTCTCGTGTCGTTAGCGCTGTTACAATGATCATGAATTCTGTTAAACACAGCTCTACCGTTGTTACAAAGATCAATTTGTACACAATTTGTTATCAATTTATTGACCAACTGGCGCTTTACAACATTGATCTTAGAAATGTTTTACAGCGAATTCGTTTAAGCCATATTTTTGCTGCCCTCAGTTAAAATACCAAGAAATTGCCGCACGTGCGCACGGGAGTACCCCCACTTGAGCGCCAGGCCGTGAGCGCGATCTTCCCGGTGACAGCCCGGCAGTTAACAAAAGCAATCTAATGCTGAGCGCTCTGGTGTGCGAGTCTCGCGGCAACCGCCCACCATCGGCGCCCCGGCGCACATTTCTCAACACCAGCATACCCAATTGAGTAGACTGGCTAATATTTGCAAAACAAAAACTGCTGCGCTCGCCGAAGTCTTTACAAAACTTTCCTGAAACGGGGACGACAGCCTACGCCGTAATTGCGGCAACACGTGCTCCCAACGAGAAAGACACGTCTAACGTACGCCTCTCCAAATTGATGTCCGATTATTGTCACTTGCAACACAATCAAGCAAGCTCAGACTTATAGAAAAAATGCAAAGGTCGTCACTGCAGCGAAGAGGAAATCGCCTGTAGTCTGGGACTTAAACTATCGTGATGGTCGTGAAGGTTGCGTGCACCTTCGCTACTGTGAATTCTTGCGCGTTAGTGTGAGCTTCCTTCACTTGTTTTATTTGATTTTTTTTCTGCTGCACGAATTAGAATTTATTTTTTATTTCTGCACATTTACTAGTTTTTTTCGCAGTTGGCCCTAGATTTTTTTTCCCCACTGAAATCCAAACACTGTTATCATAAACTGAAAGACTGTTTCTATTGCAGAAACATTTGGGGCAACTTTTTTTTTTACACTAGGGAAACTTGTCCACGGGGCCCTGTGACAATGCCCCAATGACAGCTGTTAAAAA
Organism: Haemaphysalis longicornis; assembly: GCF_048455015.1. Lineage (NCBI taxonomy): Eukaryota > Metazoa > Arthropoda > Arachnida > Ixodida > Ixodidae > Haemaphysalis > Haemaphysalis longicornis. The sequence goes on from NW_027526295.1 coordinate 37,462,952, forward strand.
AAATGGTCACGCGTATCGAAAGGGCGGTACGTTGAGCAACACACAAGTATGCACGGGTACAAAAACTATTCATTTCTCTAATATATTTAGCTATGGTAACTAAACACCACGAGCTTTTGCGAGGGCAGGCTCCTCGAACAGTGAATAGTAAAGCTTGATGGATTTCAATTGCAATCCGTGGTGAGTGCTTGAAGCAGCCAAACAATACTATCAGATAAACACAAGTCTGGCTATTTAATTACTCTATGCCGACCACACTGCGTATAGTTCAAGAGTCCACCGCAGTTTTTTCTGCAATTTCTCAGCAAGCACTTCACAGAAGTACGTCCACCAGCAATGCGTATTTATTAACAGGCACACTTTATCATTCATGGCGCTTGGAACGTGCAAAATAGTCAAAGGTTGGCATAAGTTTTTAAACTAGATCTCGAAGTGTAAATCATACTTTTCCGCTTTACCTCTACGTATAGTCAATGCTAGGATAATAATCGTTTAGTAAGATGAGTCCCGAATGTGTTAAGCGCCATAGAACACTCTTCTACGTCGCATCACCTCCAAATTCAACGTTCTTCTGACCCAAGCTCAACTTCATGCACTCAATGACCAATTTTGTTTGGCTTTGTATTTTTTCAATGCGGCATAAGAGATGGGTAAAGATTGGAAGAAAGAAGAAACAGGGAAAGCAAGAGAAAGATAAGAATGTAGGATAGCAAGAGACAGAGGGCTGCAAAAAGTAGTCAGGAAACTGATAACAGTTTTTGAGTCGTCAGGTAGGCATGCTGTCGAGTTACGTGCAGGACGTTTATGAGCTCAAAGACCATTTTGTTAGGGCTTCTTGCGAGAAGAGCCGGTCATGATAAACTCCCCTCTTCTGAGCCACCATGTAAAATAGTAGAGAGGGGCTTTTAAGGCAAAGTTTCTTGGTCGTCTTTCCTGTGACGTTGGTATAATCAGTTCTGCAAATTATTCTCATTTCTTATGACATCGTACACTATGCATTCCGTTTCTTTCATTTTTTGTGTTGTTGCAAGCATCGACTGCGTACGTTGTTCTATTTGTTTTCGAAAATAAGGGCCTGTTCTTTTCTTTTTTGCTGCATGCAGCACAGGCTTACATATTGGATAAATGGCCTTTCCGCCTTCATCGTGGTATAGAGTATTCTTTATTCCTTGATTTTGTCTCCAGTACTACTGTCTCACAGTTCCAGACAGTGCAGGAATGGGTACATAACAGTGGGTACAGAATAACTAACCGAAATGATTGTTTGGTATTTCATATAACATAATTTTGTTAGATACGTTTCTTCGAGAAACATTCAGGTTGTCCCAAAATCCCACTGTGACAGAAAAGACAAAAACATAAAACACTCTAGAAATCACGAGAAACCGCTACGCGCGGGGAGTTCGACCAGAGAGTGCTTGCGCCCGAATTACCAAATAAAAAAGTTGCCATTGTTGATTCTCTTATTCCCTATTTTGTTTATATTGTCTATACTTTCATAAATACGTCGGTGTTCGAACAATTGGGGGGATAGATAAATATCCCGTGATGAAGGCGAAACTTGCTGATCGCACCCGCCAGTGTGGCTCCGTGGCCACGGCGTTTTGCTGCTGAGCACGAGGTCACGGGATTGTATCCCGGCCGCGGCGGCCGGTTTTGTGATGGATGGGAAAAGCAAAACCGCCCATGTATACGAGATTTGCGCGCACGTAAAGACGCCCAGGTGGTCAAAATTATTTTGGAGCCCTGTACTACGGCGCGCCACATCGACTCCGTTGCGTCAGTGCGTGAAACCCTAAAATCAATCAATCAAATCAACATGCTGATCACATGTATGTATGACACTCATTGCTTTTTATTTAAAACGTTCTTGTGCGGTGTCGCTAATGCAATGAAATTACCAAACCACAGAGGTGTACGCTAGTGCAGGCCGTATCAAGGATTTGTATTCTGTCTGTTGGCGTTCACAAGATCTATCTTTTAACGTTCGCTTCTAAGATCCCAGTTCGCGAAACGCTTTCGGGCAGACTAGGTTTTTTATGTTGATGTCAATTTAGCTTCTGTGAGAATGGGACCCTAAGGTACTTGAATCAGATTACGTGCTTATTGTTCTGGCCATAGGAAGAACATAAGGGTTCGTTGTTAATTTTGAATGTTATGCATGACCTTTTGTCAAGGTTAAAGTGTTTTTTGCCACGTTGAGCTCGAGGCAAAACACGAAAAAACTGTATGTAACTCTATTTTGTCGCAGGTTTACTGCTACAAAAACAGAGAATGCACCAGCCATTGTACCCACGGAGTTTGACTGATGCGTCTTTTGCAATCTCAGAAATATTGTTTACATAACATAGGAATTCGAGTGCCCCAAGGAGTGAGCCCCGCGCACTACTGCCGTTTTAGGGAGTGATGACAACTAAGAACTGTTAAACGCGACAAATTTCTGCGTTTTATTTAGGTATTGTGAGAGCCAAGATATGAAGCGATTGCTCTGAGTACAATGCAAAAAGGCTTTCAACTTAATGAAAATATTTTTCTGCAGATTACCAAAATACCAAAGCATGTGCAGATAACCAAAGTACATTGATAGTTCGAAGTTTCTTGCTTTTCTTCAGATTGAAATACCGGAAACACTTTCGCAGTTTTTCAAATCGGTGGTACAATTCCTGTTTGAACAGAATTCAGAAAAATGCCAGATAAATAGGTAGCATTGCAAGCACCTTGGCTTTTCAAAAAAACGTGTTTCGGGTGTTATCTGTTCAAGCACTCTTCTTTTTGTGGTTATTTAGTATTAGATTAAGAATTGTTGCGCTATTAGTGCGAAAGCCGGACTGGGGCCATCACCTACACCGATGACTAATTTGACATAGCCATTGAAAGTTAACGAGCGAGCCAAGAAATCTTAAGATGGCTGTTCCTCACCAATTAAGGAACATGACGGGCCTGCAGCATTTAGGGTTTTTTAGAATTTGGTTGGGTTATTCTTCACAAAGTTAATAACACCATTTCAGAGTACAATTTTCGGGCAGCATGAGTTTTTTGCTGTCACTAAGTTTTTAGTGAGTTGAGTACTGATGATCTGCACATGTTTCTGATGCCTTAAAATTCACATTCGTCACCGAGTAAACTTAAAATTTTTCTATGTTCAGCCATGGTTGCCGGCGGTTCCGTTTTGGGCACTTTGGTGTACCGTATCTGTGTATGCAGTTCTAAAACATATTATAAATCTTCTCAAAATCACATGACATAAGTAGCTATTTAACAAGAAATTGTCAAAGATAGTGCTATTACGGCAAAAATTGACTTGTCTGGGTCAGTAAAATCTGCAACCGTTTCGTACGTCGGAAGTTTAGGTTAACACCCAACATTATAGCTAAGGAGAGCTAACTTGTGGTGACCCAAACTATCCACAGGTTCACATTTAAATACAGTCTACTGTACAGCCTTACTATTATTACAAGGTCTGAAATCGCATTTTCACGTGAAGGGACATTGAGTACTTGGGTGAGAACAAAAGACGCAGCAGGATCAATCAACGTTGTATATAGTGCCCTATCACGAACCGTTGGTGAAAGTGAATTCTAGTCATGTTTGTGGTTGGCGGGATAGGAAAATGAATAGAAAGGCACAGGGGATATTTTGAGCTCGCCATGGAGGTCACTTGCATAAAACCCAGTTTAGTGGAAGGGAAGTAGAGGGTGATTGAAAGGATAAAGTTGAGAGAGACAGAAGGAGAGACAAAGAAAAAACTACAAAGTGTCCTAGAATCAGTCATTCAGTCCTAGAAAATGTCATTCCTAGAAAGTGTCAGTCCTGACACATCACTTCGAGCACTCGACTCCGCACTACAGCCGCTGCGCGAGGCCGGTCATCTCCAGCTAATGGAGCAGATTGCCGGAGACTTCCCGTTGGGTTGCCGCAGGCCCCTTTGGGAACAGGAAGTCCTCCATGCCTTCGCTGGGATCACCTCGACGCTGGAGCGCTCGGTGAAGCTCTGCTCTTGGGCCCGCGCGGCGGGAGCAGAAGCAGAGTATGTGCTCCAACGTCTGAGGTTGCGGGCCGTCTACGCATGTGGGGCAGTACTTGCACCCGTGTCGGTGCAGGCGCTCTGCCACATTGTAGCAGTCGAGCCACAAGCGGAGAAGCAACCAGCTGTCATCCCTGCTGATGTGTGCAGGCAGCGGCTGTGCCGCTACGCCACTAACAACGCGAGGGTCGGGGTACATCGCCTGCACCATGCAGGCCAGGGTGGTGACGGCCTCGTTGAAGGCGGTGCCGTCTGCGGAAACTGGGGTTCCCTCCTGGTGGGCCTCCCTGGCTCTGGCATCGGTGTACTCGTTGTCCCTATGCCACTGTGGCCCGGCGGCCAGTGGAGCCGCAGGTCGCAACCTTGGGAGGCCCCAGTGTGCAGCTTGGCTGCAAGGGAGCGCTCCGGGTAGCCGCTGCTGTTAGTGGGCGGGTCGGGCCCGTGCAGCCGCAGCAGGTCAGTCGTGGAGTCAGTGAGCATGACCGCCCCGGAGTGGTTCTTGGGCCCCCTCTCGAGTAGGAGGTCTGCAGCCAGGTGAAGCGCTATGAGCTCGTCCGTGTGGAAGAACTGGGGAAAGGCAGGCGGCAGCTGCGGCTGGCTCCCAGCTTAGGCACAACACATGCAGCCGCCCCCTCGCAAGTGCTGTGCTTGACCGAGCAGTCCGTGAAGAGATGGAGGTAGCTGCTTAGCTCTTCCCGCAGCAGGGCGGCCACATCGTGACGGATTGCCTGGGCGGTGTGGTCTGGTTGTTGCAGGCCCTGCGGAGGGCCGTGGTGATCTGCAGCGCTTCCCCGCCGTCTATTGGTGGCGGCGGCTCTAGGTGGCTTTGGTTCGCCATGTCGGTGCCCTCCTCGAAGAGAGTGAGCAGCACTCCCTTGTTCGATTTGGGCCGGCTTCGGAACCTCTGCAGGAGTGCAGCCCCGTCGCGTGCTATCATCAGGCGCTGGATGTGCCGCCGCCCCGTCTGCAAGGCCACTTCTTGATGGACCAGGTGCCGCCTCGGTGTAAGCGCCCGGCACCTAGGTTGTTGAGGGGAGGCCCAAGCCGAGGCGGATGGAGCGGCGTTGGTATATCTCGAAATCCCTCCAGCGTCGAGGTCCCAAGTAGGCGAGTTGAAGCGCGTACAGCACAGCTGCGGAGGCCTTGCCGTGGAACACGCACTGCGCCACTTGGTGTGACCAGCCATTGCCTCAAGCCAGAAGTTCCCGCAACCCTTGAAGCACCGGTGCGCTGCGTGCCCGGAGGGCGTTGACGGCCGGCAGCCATGTGAGCCGGCAGTCCATTAGCACCCCATGTATTTTAAGGTCAGCCGCCAGGGAAGAGGCCATCCATTGAGTGGGATGTGCTGTGTTGCCCGTCGAGCCCTCCATCCTTCAGGGTGTAGCATAAGGGCCTGCGTTTTGGCCCCCGACAGCTGGAGGCCACGGCGCTCGAGGAAGACTGCAGCTGCTCCCAGAGTCGGCTGGAGGCAGGCCTTGTTGCAGTCCTTAGTGGGGTTGGTTGCAGTCCATTGGATATCGCAACCCGTGAGGGATGCAGTCGGCGACAGGAGTCAGTACCAAGTTGAAAAGGAATGGGCACAGGACGCGCCCATCGCGCCGCCCGAAGCGGACATCTCGAGGACTCCTGGTCACCCGGGCGACCTTCACCCGCAGTGTCCGTTTATGTAGGAATGCCTGGAAGTAGCCTCCAAGGCGGCCCAGAAGGCCCATGCCGTTCAGGGCTTCCACGATGGCCCCTTGGGCGACCGTGTCGAATGCCGACCGCATATCCAAGAGGAGCAGGACGGCCACGTCCTTTGCCCTGGCGGGCCTGTTCCAGCATCGAGATAATGTCCCCCAGGGAGGCAGCCGTGCAGCGGTACCGCCTGAAGCTGCTTTTCTGCTCCCAAAGGGCGCCGTTGTGGCCCGCGATCCACTCACGACGGGCCAGAGATATACTCTCTATGACCTTTCCAGCAGCAGACGTCAGGGACATGGCTCGGTAAGGCTCAGTCTCTGCGGGGGCCTTGCCGACCTTGAGAATTGGCGAGATGAGCCCCACCAGCCAGGGTGGCGGTGGGACACCAGTGTGCCAGCCCCGAATAAACAGTCGCAGAAGTGGCTCCACCTCAGTCATGCCCACGTTCCGCAGCATCTTGTACCTTCCTCCGTCGATACGAGGAGCACTCCGCCGCTTGGGGCAGCGATTCAGGGCGGCTTGCAGCTCACGAAGTGTGATGTCTGTGGAGCAGAAGGACACCACTCTCTGATAGTGTGGGGCGGCTGGCGCCGCATCCCGTGAGGCCGCAGGAACTAGAGGCGGGGTTTCCGCGGCCCTGGCAAACTCGTCGGCTAACAGCTCCACCCCGGCTCGTGATGCTAGGCCCCAGCAGAGCCTTAAAAACGCCAGTCTCTGCCCGAGTCTCTTCAAGAGTCCCTGGATGAACAAGGCGACTCTCAGCCCTGCTTGATACGCTGCCATGCCTGTTGGCGACATTGGGCGTCGTTAAGCAAAGTGTGGTATTGGGCTAGTTGGTGATTTATCTTAACAATACAGCGCAACAGAAACAAAGGCTTAAGCGAGGCACACGGGAAGAGCGCTCACTTCCAACTGAATTTTTGTTTGTTACAGAAACAAGCCATATTAATACAAACACGCATGCACGTGTGGACACGATAGGTAATCTATATCAAATGTGCTGGAAACATTACATTCAAAACAAATGCATATATTGTCCCGATAGACGCAGGCAAAATCGGCTGTACGGTGTTGCACCGATTTATTAGGGGCAGGGCGCCTAAAATGGGAAGGCGAGAGAGCACGTCAAGTCTTAGCAAGAATGGCTGACCGAGAGAAGCGCGCGGGGGGACCGGGCCACGCGTTTGTGTCGTCGTCTTCGTACTAGATGGCTATCCTAGAAACACGGCACGTATCCATCACTTGGAGATTGTACCAAGTGCAATGACCCTTACATACCTTAAACAGGGGATTGCCCTGCTTAACACACAATCCACGCGACATTTTGCCCCCGCCCCCCCCCCCCGTCGAAATAGCATCGCCCCGATGCACGCAGAGTTATTTAAAATGATAGATGGACTTATGGTGTTGCCCAAAATCAGTCCGTCAACGATCGAAGTATGGCGTCATGCGCACTACATGAACGGCGTCAGGGCAGCGGTTACGGCGGCGTCGAGACACGAGGCCATCGCCGACAACTTCACACGTTACGTCTGTAACCTGGCGCAGCACCCGATATGGTCCAAAGTACCGTTTAAGAAGTTTCTCACAGAGTCCTCGACGTCGGACGGGAGTCCATACCCAGACTCTGTCGCCAGGTTTGTACATAGCAGTCCTGTGGCGGAGGTTGTAGCGGTGGGAGTCGTACAGCTGTTGCCGTCTTGTTCGAACGCGCGCCAGCTGCCACGCTTCCTCTGCTCGTTCTGGTAATTCGTGCAGTTCTGTGTTGTCGCCGGTGGTGTCATGGGGCAACATTGCATCCAGCATGGTGGTGACAGGTCGGCCATAAAGAGAGAACGGCGTCATTCTTGTCCTGTCTTGGTGAGCCGTGTTATAGGCGAACGTGACGTATGGCAACACAGCATCCCACGTCTTGTGTTCCACGTCGATGTACATGCTGAGCATGTCCGCTATTGTCTTATTTAGGCGCTCAGTAAGGCCGTTTGTCTGCGGGTGATACTCGGTCGACTTACGATGGGAGGTACAGCTGAGCCGCATGATTTCCTCGACGAGGGCAGCAGTGAATGCTTTTCCTCGGTCAGTAATAACGATAGCAGGAGCACCGTTGCAGAGAAGAATCTTCGTAACAAAAAACTGGGCGACCTCGTGAGCTGTTCCACGCTTCAGGGCTTCCGTTTCCGCGCACCTAGTGAGGTAGTCCGTGGCAACTATAATCCACTTGTTACCAGCGAATGACGTCGGAAATGGCCCCAAAAGGTCCATTCCGACCTGCTCAAAAGGTTTTGCTGGAATCTGAACAGGGTGCAGTACACCCGCTGGTCGGAGTGGCGGTGCTTTACGACGTTGGCACTCGTGACACGTGCGTACGTAGTGCCGCACCGTGGCTGCCAGCTTGGGCCAGTAATAGGATTGCTGGATCCTGGCCAGGGTACGGGTGTAGCCTAGGTGACCCGCTGTCGGCTCGTCGTGGGAAGCCCTAAAAACGTCGTTCCTGAGGGCAGCGGGAACCACAAGAAGGTAGCTTCTGCCACGTGGGGAAAAGTTGGTCCTGTAAAGAACTCCATTCCGGAATCCGAAGGATGATACCCCTCTCAAAAACAGCTTCGGTACGGTGGAGGTCCGTCCTTCCAAGAATTCGATGAGTTGCCGCAGCTCCGGATCTGCGTGTTGATGCTCCGACAGAGAGGATGCGTCCAGAACGCCAAGAAATGCGTCGCCATCGCCGTAGTCATCTCACGACGCTGGAATAGCTGGTGCTCGCGAGAGGCAGTCGGCGTCGGCGTGTTGTTGACCGGACTTGTACACGACAGTCACATCAAATTCTTGAAGCCTAAGGCTCCAGCGTGCTAGGCGTCCGGACGGGTCTTTTAAGCTCATTAGCCAGCAGAGTGAGTGGTGATCGCTGACCACCGTGAACGGACGACCATATAGGTACGGTCGAAATTTCAGCACCGCCTATACGACGGCGAGACACTCCTTTTCGGTTGCCGAGTAGTTGGCTTCTGTCCGTGAGAGTGTTCTGCTGGCATACGCTATAACTCTCTCGGAACCGCCTTGCTGTTGCAGAAGGACAGCTCCGAGTCCAACGTTACTAGCGTCCGTATGGAGCGTGGTGGCGGCGTTTTCGTCAAAATGGCCCAACACTGGTGGCATTTGCAGCCGTTGCCGCAGCTCGTCGAACGCTCTCTGTTCTCCGTCACTCCAGAGGAATGCGACATCATCCCGCGTAAGACGAGTCAGGGGCGCCGCAATGTGGCCAAATTCTTAATAAATCGCCGGTAGTAGGAGCACAGGCCTAGAAAACGCCTCACCGCTTTCTTGGTGACGGGCGTGGGGAACTGGGCGACCGCTTCTACCTTGCCAGGATCAGGACGAACTCCGGCAGAGCTGACCACATGGCCAAGGAACAACAGTTCCTCGTATCCAAAGTGGCATTTCTCTGGTTTCAGCGTAAGTCCGGCAGATCGTATGGCCTCGAGGACCGACTGAAGACGTTCGAGGTGTTATTCGAACGTGGGCGGAAATACGATCACGTCATCCAGATATACCAAGCATGTTCGCCACTTGAGGCCCGACAGCACGGTGTCCATAAGTCTTTAAAAAGTACCGGGGCTGAGCACAATCCAAAGGGCAAAACCTTGAATTCGTAAAGTCCATCCGGCGTCACAAAAGCGGTTTTCTCGCGGTCCCTTTCGTCGACTTCTATCTGCCAATACCCGCTTTTTAAGTCCATGGACGAGAAAAAGCGGGCGCTTCGCAGTCCGTCTAACGAGTCGTCAATTCGAGGCAACGGGTAAATGTCTTTCTTTGTCACTTGGTTGAGCTTGCGATAATCCACGCAAAACCGCAATGTCCCATCTTTCTTTTTAACCAAAACGACTGGAGACGCCCAGGGGCTGTTCGACGGCACGATGCCGTCGTCTTCCAGCATTTGCTGTACTTGCCTCCGTATCGCGTCGCGCTCCTTGGGAGCTACACCGTAAGGGTTCTGGCGTATGGGTCTCGTCGTTTCCTCGGTGATTATTTGATGTTTTGTCAAATGTGTCTGACGGACACCAGACGTGGACGAAAAGCAATCCTCGTAGTGCTGAAGGAGGTCAAAGAGCGCTCGGTGATTTTTCGACGAGAGGTTGGAGTTGACGTCGACTGTGCATTTAGCGCTCGTCGTTGTGGTTGGGCTGGTTTAAAGCAGAAAACAGCATTCCCCTTTGTCGATACCTTCAAAAAATGCTACTGTAGTCCCTCTCGCGATGTGCTGGCGTTCGTTGGAGAAATTGGTCAACAAGAGATTGGTGCGGCTGCCTGACAGGCGCACAAGGCCTCTTGCGATGGCAAAGCCCTGGTCAAAAAAGAGCTCAGTATGCAGTTCGGCAAGCCCGTCGGCGGTGCAGGGATCGTCGCACGATATTGAAACGAATGTGCAGGATCGCGGTGGCAGGCTTACGTCTTCATCGGCGATACGAAGGGGCAAACGGCGCTGGTCGGTAAGCTGTTCACGAGGCAGGCTTGTAGACAATCTCACCAGGCGCTCTCCGAGATCTATAACGGCACTGTGCTCGCGCAGAAAATCCATGCCCAATATCAGGTCCTTGCAGCACCGCGGAATAACGACGAAAGTACTAACAAAGTCAGCGCCCCCCAAACCAATCCGTGCTGTACACTTCCCAACTGGCGTCATGAGGTGACCTCCCGCAGATCGAAACTGCGGACCATCCCACGGAGTCTTGACCTTCCGTAAACGGTCGGCAAGTTCTTGGCTAATGATTGAATAATCCGCGCTGGTGTCGAGTAACGCGGTCACCTCATGCCCGTCGATGCTAATAGGAAGTTTGGCATTCGCGACTCTGTCAGTATTCAGTGGCGTCGTCGTCGTGTACTTGCATTGGGGTGGTAATATGTCGGTAATCCGTCGGGTCTTCGTCGCTATATCTTGAGTCGTCGTCTGCGTCGCTTGAAGGTCTTTACATTTGCGATCTTCAGCAACCTTGCCTCCGGAGGTTGCTTCGCCTAGTTTTCCTGCCGGGGGCTGGGAAACCTCCCCGGGCGGCTGTCTCGAGGGTTACGACGGGTCTGTGAGAAGTGGGCTGCGGGAGACGGCGAGCGTGATCGACGACTGTCGGGAGACGTAGCGTTTTGTGCGGCAAGATAATCGGCGATTTCGGCAGGCCGCTGTCCCAACCGCGGACGAGGAGCTGTAGGAGAGAATCCCGAAAGACCAATGTCGCGATAGGGACAGCGTCGCTGTATGTGGCCAGGTTCACCACAGTGGTAGCACAACGGCCGCCCGTCTGCCGTGCGCCACAAGTCCGCCTTTCGTACTGGCGGACGTACAGCAGGTTCCTGTGTGGGCCAAGGATGTGCCGGCAGGGGTGACTGGCGACGTGGCGGGACAGCAGGTTCCTGTGCGGGCCAAGGATGTACCGGCAAAGGTGACTGGCGACGTGGCGGGGGTGGTGGAGTCGGCAGTGTTGGAGCTTGCTGACGAATAGCCGCGGCGTAACTTGTAGGGAAATGTTGCGTCGGCGGATCGGGTGGTGAGAACACTTGTTGTATCTCCTCCCGCACCATCCTGGCCAAAGAAGGAGCCGACTGCTAGGACGAAATACCAAGGTTATTTAGCTCTTCGCGAAGAACTGACCGTATTAGGTTCCGCAAGGAGCTCTCGTCACAAGTCATACCAGCGACATCGGCGCTACTTCTGGTTGTAATACGGGCATATTGCCGGCTACGCTCCTGCACAGCCCGCTCGATAGCCGTGGCCTCCTTAATAAACTCCTGCACCATGCGTGGTGGGTTTCTAACAAGCCCAGAAAACCGCTGCTCCTTGACTCCATGCATAAGGTATCGGAGTTTTTTTGGCTCAGACATGACTGGATCAGCGCGGTGGAAAAGGCGAGCCATGTCCTCTGAAAACATGGCGACACTCTCGTTGGGCTTTTGAAAACGCGACTCCAGCAAACGCAGCGCTTGGTCTCGTCGATCGGTGTTCGAAAAAGTTTCCTGGAGCTCCTGACAGAAGTCGTTCCAAGTCTCCAGTCTCCTCTCGTGATTCTCGTACCCTGTGCGAGCACCGTCCTCCAGCGAGTAGTACACTTGCCGCATCTTCTCGCGATCGTCCCATCGGTTGAAATCGGCAAAACGGTCAAAATGCGCGAGCCAGTCTTCAACATCTTCGAACACCTCACCATGGAACGCGTTCGGGGTGCGGGGCTGATGGAATATCACCTGGGAGGTGGTCATCATGGGAGGCGGTCGAGATTGAGGCTGAGGTGTTAACACCGGAGGTGAGGTGGCCATCACCGGAGGCGGTCGAGATTGAGGGTGAGGTGTTAACACCGGAGGTTGACTCCGGGGCACGTTGTTAGGCAGGCCCGAGAGTTCTGGGGACAGACCGAGCGTGCGGCGACTGGTCCGATGCACGGGGGGGTCGACGAGACGAGGCCTTTCGGGGCTGGTGTCCGACTGCGATCCAGGCATGGGTGTACCCAGCACCACCACCAGTGTTGCGTCCCGATAGACGCAGGCAAAATCGGCTGTACGGTGTTGCACCGATTTATTAGGGGCAGGGCGCCTAAAATGGGAAGGCGAGAGAGCACGTCAAGTCTCAGCAAAAATGGCTGACCGAGAGAAGCGCGCGGGGGGGCCCGGGCCACGCGTTTGTGTCGTCGTCTTCGTACTAGATGGCTATCCTAGAAACACGGCACGTATCCATCACTTGGAGATTGTACCAAGTGCAATGACCCTTACATACCTTAAACAGGGGATTGCCCTGCTTAACACACAATCCACGCGACAATATAGTTTACAGCCCACACGCACTCAGCACGTGTATGTACATTGATACGGCAAGTTAGGTTGGTCCTTTTCGCACGTGTAAAAATTCAAGTTCCTTAGTGGACAGGTCTATGGAAGGAGCGCTGACACAATCTTAGCCTAGCCTACTGATTTGCGCAGTCACCAAAATTTCCCTTGTCAGCTGGTCACAATGATGCTGAATGACCTGGCATTCATCAAATTTTGGAGTGCATTTCTCGGTGGTGCCCTTGCAATCTCGGCAGTGTATGCCTAGGTGCCTTCTAAAACTTTTGTGGACGTTGTTGCTATGTTCTCAGAGCCTTGTGTTTAGACACCTGCCCGTCTGGCCCACATACTTTTTGCCGCATGACAATGGAATCTCATAGACGGCGATTACTTTTTCGCCCCCGCTTTGCTTTTGGATGAAGACGGCACCCAAGCCTATATCACTGGCATCTGTGTGAACTTCCGTTTTAGCGTTTTTGTCCAAATGATGGAGCACGGGCGGTCTGTGCAGGCGTTTTTGCAGTTTGCTGAACGCTTCCTCTCGTGAACTTTCCCAGCTTAAAAGCGTGCCATCTTTCGGCAAGCGTGTGAGTGGCGCTGCAATGCGTGCGATGTGTGCGACAAAGTACCGGTAGTATGCGCAGCGTCAGAGAAATCTGCGCACGCCCTTCTTATCTTTCGGGCTTGGAAAGTTCCCTATGGCTGAAGTTCTTGCCGGGTCATCCAGGACTCCCGCGACGTTGACGACATGGCCGAAAAACTTGAGTTCCTCGTACGCGAAGCGGCAATTTTCAGGCTTCAGCGTTACCCCGACGAATAGTTGGCCTCGAGTACAGACTGCAACCTTGCAAGGTGTTCGTCGAATATCCGGGAGAATACCACAACGTCGTCGAGGTATACGAGGCAGGTGTGCCACTTCAGGCGAGCTAACACAGTGTGCATGACTCTTTGGAACATTGCGGGTTCCGTGCAATGCCCAAACTGCATCACCTGAAACTAGTATAGGCCGTCCTGGGTTATGCAACCAGTCTTCTCTGGATCTCTCTTTTCCACGTCTATTAGCCAGTACCCTGTCTTCAGATTCATCAATGAGAAGTACTTCGCGTGGAAGAGGTGGTCGAGGGCGCCGTTGATTCCTACCCGGGGCTACACGCCCTTTTTGGTAATCTTGTTTATTCAACGGTAGTCAACGCAGAACCTCAGTGTGCCGCCTTTTTTCTTCACGAATATGACCGGCGTGCCATCCCACGCACTTTTCGATGACTGTATAATGTGGTCGTTGAGCATGTCCTCCACTTGCGTGCGGATGGCTTCGCGCTCATGTACAGAGACGCGGTAAGGTGACTGTCACGTAGGTCGGGCTCCATTCTCGGTTATTATCCGGTGCTTCGCCAGAGGTGTATAACGTAACTTTGAGTTCGACGAAAAACACTCGCTGTAGCGAAGCAGCAAAGGCAATAACTTATTCCTTTCTTTTTGCGGTAGAGCCAGGTTTACGTCGAAGGAATGCGGAAGCTTGGAGGTATCGTCTTGTGCGCGTTCAAAGTCAGCGACTGCGGTCACGCCACTTGCTTGTTGCGTTTCTCCGAGGAACGCAATTGCAGCGTTGTTGTTTAATGCTGGTACTGCTCGGTGAAGTTGGTGAACAAAACGTGGGATTTGTGCTGCTTAAACCGCACAATGCCTCTTGCGAAAGACACAGCGCTGTCGAGAAGCAGCCTTTGGTCACTCTCCATGATAGCGTAGACGTCAGGAGCAGCACCTTCACAGTAGATAATGACCATCAAGCTTGCGCGGGGTGGCAGGTGGACGTGATCATCGGCAATGATTACAGCTGCACGGTGTTCGGTGTTCGGTTCCGGCGTCATGTAGTGATCGAAGGAAAGAGTTATCGACTTGGTCCGACGATCGATTATTGCACAGTTGTCCGTCAAAAAGTGCATTTCGAGAATTACGTCACGGGAGCAGTTGGGCAAAATGATGAATGACGCTGGGTACGTCATGCCGTCTATCGTGATGCGCGATGTCCACGTCCACTTGGCGTCACGAGGTGGCCTCCTGCTGTGCATATATGTGGACCGTCCCTTTTTGTCGTAACGTTCTTCAGCTTCATAACGTAACGTTCGTCATGACCGGCTGATTACCGAGTAGTTTTCTCCCGTGTAGATGAGCGCAACTACGTCAAAGCCGTCGATGGACAAATGGACGTCGGACACCGCCTTTCTCGAATTCCGGGTGCATCGGAGCGTCGCATCTCGGCTTGTGGGTGATGACAGTCGTGCACTGTGCCTCGTTGTTGTCTTCTCAGCGGCAGTCTTGGTCATGTTAGGTACGCGTCGCGCCGTGTAGCTGTCGCAATGTTCGGGAGTCTCGTCACGATTCGGTGGGGTCGTCGGGATGAGGGCATGTCATGAATCACTGTCTTCGGCGCGCCCTTGCGTTGTTGAATTGTTTTCATTTTTCCTCTGTTGTGCAGCTTCACCTCCAGAAGTTGCTGCTTTTAGTTTCCCCTGCCTGAGCTGGGAGACCTTCCACGTACAAAATCAGTGTTGCTATGGTAGTTGGGCCACTGGTATGGGTAGGGCGATGGCGATCGGTTGAACCGGGCTCGTCCACGGCTGGTGTTGGACAAGTATATTTGATCTCCAATGGGCGCTGGCCGGGTCGGGTGGGGGGCGCGTCGACGGAGAACCCTCCCAAATCAAGTCTCTTGTAGTTGCAGCGACTGCACATGTGGCCGGCCTCTCCACAGTTGTAGCACAGAGGATGATTATCGGGAGTTCACCATAGGTCCGTCTTCCTCGGCTTCTAGTTTTCGACCACAGGGGGTCGGGAGGGCGACAGTGGGCGGCGGTACGGCGGGGCCTCTTGAAGAAGAGTTGGAGCAGGGCGGGGTCGACGAATGCCTTCACGTAGGCCATAGCTCGTGGCTCACGGGGTGCTTCCGGCGGCGTAGAAGTCCCTAGTGCGTGTTGAACGTCTCGGATAACGTCGGTGAGGGAGGCGACTTGGGGTTGCGGCATTGTTGGGAAACGTTTCCTCCGTGTGTTGCGAACGACTGCCCTGATTGTTTCCGTATGTCTTCTGTCGCGAAGCCAGGGGCGTTATGCGGTTCGTCAAAAACACCTTGTGTGGTCGATCGTATAACCTCGAACGCATGTCCACGGTCCTCTCGATCACGGACGCCTCGGTCACGAACTCAGCGACGGTTCTGCGAATTGGTCCAGCGAAGAACTTCTGCTTTACGCCCCGCATGAGAAAGCGCAGCTTCTTCTGTTCCGAAATTTCCGGGTCAGCTCGCCGGAACAGCATCTTCATCTCCTCAACGAACACCACAACACCTTCGTTAGGGGGTTTGATTCGCGTCTGCAACAACAGCTCAGCTTGTTCTTACCGTACGACAGTTGAGAATATTTTGAAAAATTCTGCTTGGAACATACTTCATTAAGTTAGCGAGCTCTCGTGATTTTTAATCCAGACTTGAGCCGACTCTCCGAGGTAAAAAACACTTTCCTCAGAGTTTTTTCATCATCCCATCGGTTGAAACTTTGGATGCGCTGACGCTTTTGCAGCCACTCATCCGGGTTTTTACCAGGAGATCCTAGGAATGAGGGGAGCTCCCGAGGTTGCTGCAGAACGACTTGGGGATTGGCTTGTTTGGCCATGGTACTGGTGGCGACGTCTTCCTTCTTCGCTTTCTCTGGTAGTACACCGAGATGGGGTGGTAAAACCTGCAGACGGAGGCTGGCTTTTGTTGGAGTGGCTTGGCGGCTTCAAGAGGTTGTAGGGTGTATGAAGGATGCGTACCGCCCCCCGTGCCACATGTCACGAAGTCAAAGACGACGCTTTTGTCTCCAAGAAAAACAAGTTTGCTGGAGCGAACGTATGCTCCCCCAACAAAAAAATACGGCGGCGAAGCTGTAGTCAAAAAAGTCAAGTGCGAAGGCGAGCGCGTCGACTCGAATGCCGCGGCATCTGCTCTGCGGGAATTTATCACTCAGAGCGAGGGTTTCTCGAATAGTCGAAATGTATTCAGAACACTGTAGATCAGCGAAGATTGTTCTACGCTGTTCAGGTTAGTTAGGAATGCTGTCCCTATTGGAAGAGTAACGGACATGCGGCAGAAAAAAAAAGAATAATACACGCGCCTCCCTTGGCCCAAAGACAACCCCGATAACACAGACACGCGCATCCGGGCGGCAAAAGCAAAACACAAAAAACAAACCCAATGCATATATCGCGGTAATATTGGGATAAGTTGCCATTGACCAGAATAATATATTTGCTTCCAAGAGACGATGTTGGGTATGGCCATACTAGATGCCTTCCAACCTGCCTTAAAGGCACATAGGAGGGATCAAGTTGGTGAAGCATTCTGGGTGGTTTTACGGGAGGTGTCTTCCTGCGCTAGCAAGCGCAGCATGTCCTAACGTAATGTCTTACTTATTCACGAAGGAACAGTGAGAACTAGCTCGTGTGGATCCGCGCAATTCTGCGATTCATGGCTAGATGGCTGGATGTAGGCTCAACGTCAAAGGCTTAGGAGATGTCTGCCCATAGAACAGTTCGCACGATAAGAAGAAAACTCTCCTGGCTGTGATAGCTCAGTTTATGCAACAAATAGTCCCGCAGGCACAGCGCGACTACAATTCTAAGAAAAGGACGCGGTACGATGAAGTTCTTGCCACGCAGGTGTCGATGAATGGCCGTAGCTCGGCGTCCTGAAGCTGGTAGTCGTCCATGTCAGTGGTTTGGAGTACTCCCACATACGGGATGTCCTCTTCAGATTCGCGCGTGTCGGATGAAATCAGCGCCCGCGATAAACTGTCTGTCTTGGTATGTCTCCTGCCCGACTTGTATACAACAGTAATGTCGTACTCTTGGAGCCGTAGGCTCCTCCTGTTAAGTTGTCGAGATGGGTCCTTAAGGTTGCCAGCCAACATAAAGGGTCGTGATCGCTCACTGCCTTGAAAGGGGGCCGTATATGTCGGGGCGGAATTCGCTAATGGCCCAGATCACCGCTAGGCATTCCTTTTCCGTCACTGAGTAATTTGTCTCGGCTTGAGAAAGCGTGCGACTGGTGTATATGATAACGTTTTCTGTCTCCTGCTGCCATTGCCCCAGGATCGTGATAATTTTAACATTTCTGGGGACATTTTGGATTTATGTCTTTTTACTCTTGTCGAAATGGCCCTAAATGGGTGCGTTCTGAAGGTGGATGCGTAGTTAATGCCACTTGCTGCTACCCTGTCCGAATAAATGGCACATTGGTTTTAGCAAGTCGCGTTAATTGTTCGGTTATTTTGAACACACGTTCCGGGTAACGCGTGTACTACGCGCTGAAGCCTAGGAACAGCCGTAACGCCTTCCCGTCAGTGGGCATTTTAAAGCAGCGCACAGCAGCCGTTTTGTCGGGATCGGGTCTTACGCCTTGAGCGCTGACAAGGTGTCCTCAAGAAAGTTTAGTTCTTGGGACCCGCGATGGCACATTTAAGTCCTGATACTTAGATCTGCAGAGCAGAGAGCTTTCAGAACGCATAATAGTCGCAGAAGGTATTCCTTAAACGAACTGGAAAAAACGACCACGTAGTCTAAGCAAACCAGACACGTCTGCCAATTAAGTTCCCCGAGTACAGTGTCCAAAATCTGTTGGAAAGTTGCAGGGGCGGAACACAAGCCAAAAGGGAGGACTTTAAACTCCTAGATGCCGTAGGGTGTTAAGAACGCCACCTTTTTGACATCTCGCTCATCAACCTCTGTTTGCCAATAACCACATTGTGAGACTAATAACGAGAGGACTTCGGCATCACGGAGATGGTCTCTCGTGTCGTCAATTCGACGAAGCAGGTAGGCGTCTCGTTTTGTCACGCTTTTATATTTGTGGTTGTCAACGCAAAACTGAAGCGTGTTTTCTTTTTTTCTTTGCTGAAACTACGGCTGGGGCCTAGTCCCTTTTAGACGATTGAATAACAGCGTCAACGAGCATCTGCTTCACCTGACTCTTGATGACTTCTCTTACCCTTGGCGCCAGCCTGTAAGGTTGCTGGCGCACTGGCCTGACACGTTCAATCATGAACATCCGATGCATCGCAATGGATGTCCGACGCACTTTAGACGACGGGGAAAGCAGTCGTAAAAGTCTTGCACGACTGACTTTAAGACCTGCTTTTTAGCGGTCGAGATTTCGGGGTTGATCTCAACAGGTATACTCACAGTCGCAGCCAGTGGTTCAGACCGTGTCGTTTCCAGAGCGCCCACGTTCGTTACGTCAGTGATATCTTCAATGAACCTGATTATGGTTCTTTTTGCGAGGTACCGATGCTCGTTGGCAAAATAAGTGAGCAAGAGAGGGGTGCAGCCGTGTTGTAGCCTCAGTGATGCTCTTGCTATGGTTTGATTGATTGAATAAACTGTATTAAGCCAGCACAACGACGCTTTTACCCCTTGCGACACGGGCCTCGGCGCGTCCTGTTGGCTTCTCATCCGAGACGTGAGATCGTCATTGCCGACGCACGAGTCTTATGCCTTACGAGCGCATGCAGGACCTGCTGGACGGCCCATTGTTAACGCTCGCATGTGTTGCTCCTTGCGTTTTCTGTAAGCGCTGGCGGGATATTTCTTCACGTTGCTTTCAATGGGTTCCTGACACAGTCCCACAAGATGTGCTTCTGGTCTGCAGTCTCCCTACAGCAGAGCTGACACTTGTCAGTCGGGTTTGCCTCGGGATACATTCGGTGCATCAGAGCCGGGCTAGGGAGGTAGCCAGTTTGAAGCTACCCTAGAATCAGTGCCTCCACCCAGCTGAACCCCCTGTCCAGAGTTGGCAAGGTCCTACGAGCCATGCAGAATGGGGTTGAGTGCGTTCGGCAGGCGCTCTCAGATAATAAATGGTAGCCTACCATTGTCCCTTAAGTAGGAAGTGTATGATACCTGCATCTTACCGGTACTCACCTACAGGGCAGAAACTTGGAGGCTCACTAAGAGGGTACCGCTTAAATTGAGGACGAGTCAGCGCGCAATGGTATGGAAAATGGTAGGTGTAACATTAAGGGACAAGCGAAGAGTGGAGTGGGTCATGTAACAAACGCGTGTCAAAGACATGTTACTACAAATTGAGAAGAAGAAATGGACGTGGGCCGGACATTTATGCGAAGGAAAGATAACCGTTGGTCATGGAGGGTAACATAGTGGACCCCTAGAGAAGGCAAGCGTTGCAGGGGGCAGCAGAAAGTGAGATGGACAGATGAGATTAAGAAGTTTGTGGGAATAAATTGGTCGCAGTTAGCACAGGACCGGAGTAATTAGCGAAAAAATGGGAGAGGCATTTGCCCTGCAGTGGGCGTAGATACGCTGGTGATGATGATGATGATGAGCGAAACGGTAGAGTTTGGTGATTTCACTATTGTCTGTCATTCGGTCCTTAGCACCGAACCACGTGAGTGCTCGCGTTTCGGCGTGTGCCGTCTCGTTGTGGTTTCCGTTCTTACTCTACGTGTCCTTGCCCACATGCGGTGGCATCCACTTGACTGGAACAGTTCTAGGGTCTTCTAGACGTGCATTGCGTAGCACCTGCAAAGTTTCTTTGTAGGTACGTTCCTTGGCGTAGTTCCGAACTGCCGGTCCAGAGTCGCTGATCACCGACTTGCAGCCTCCATCGGTAATGGCCTGGGCAATGACCACATCATCTGCGCGTTTTGCCTCCATGCACTTGACGCTTGCCGCCGTCACAGTGCGGGGAGCGTCCTCCGGTGGTGGACGTTATGACAATGGTACATTAAACCTGGTGGTACCAGGACACCACCTACGAGACCGCCAGGTATAGAAATTTCACCAGTTCACGAGTGGATCAGCCGACTCCTACGCGGATTCCATGTGGAGTGCGGGCCCTTGGCTGACCGGAATTTGATGATGATGGGGTGACAGAACGGCATTGTGAATGCGCCTCCTTCATCTGCCACGTAGGCGAAATATCTTCTATAGGGAAAGCTTTGAAGATGTGGAGAACTGGCTGGACCAGTGCGAGTGCGTCGCCGCGTTCAGCGAATGGAATGAGGGGCGCAAGCTACGTAATGCGTACTACGATCTGGAGGAAGGAACACGAACGTGGTTAGAGAATCACGAGCCCAAGGTGACGTCTTAGGAAGAGTTTTACCGGCAGTTACTCTCGGCTTACGTCGGCGGCGCCCGCAAAAAAAACGGTGGAGGCCATTTCAAGACTGGAGTTAGCGTCCTGGTCAGAGCATCACGATGTTCTCCGAAGGCATGTTTCGGCTGTTCAGGAGGGCAGACTCCTTCATGGCTGAGGACAAGAAGGTACGGCACCTCATGCGAGGAGTCAAGCAAGAAATTTTGGCCGGTCGAGTATGGAGTGCGCCATTACTGTTTCCGAATTTATTAACGAGCCTACGGCGATTGAGAGGGCGCTTAGGCAAAGGTCCCGGCAGTAGCACCGCGAAGTAGCCACAGTGCCAAATGTAGCTGAGCTCGAAATCCTGCGGTCCGCGAGATGGTGAGGCAAATAGTCCATGAGGAGCCCCAATGGCTTCAACTGGGGAACGTATCACCTGCTTCAGTGTCCATCGCCGAACTCGTCAGAGAAAAACTCAGCAAAGCTGTGAGGACATCGGAGCGAGAAGACATGGTGCGACAAGAGCCAAGCATTTCGTACGCGGTTACCTCCAGGAACCGTGCCTATTTCTCTCCGCCCGCTTTCCGACCGCAGGCGAAAGTAAATTTCGGACCCCGCGTTGTGGCCAACCCAATGGTTGTATCACCCCGAAAAAGCGACGTATGGCTTCTCCTGACTGCAGGCATTTTTGTTTCCAATTTGGGGAAGCAGGGTACGTCTTACGCACCTGTGAATACCGTCAGGCTGCATTGCGAGGATTTGCGCCGAACGGCCCGTACCCAAGTTACGTAGAGCAACCACGGGATATATTGGAGTGCATCATCGGACATCAGCACATACGCCCTATGACTCGGTAACCGTCTCCTCACAACCGACAGAAATCTCTGAGTCCAAGCGTCGCGCCAGGTTGTACCAACCGTCGCCCTGCTAGCCCCGAGAACCGGGGAAACTGAGGGCAGCGACTTCGGGAGGTGAAGCCTCTGACGTCACTGATCCCGAAATTTCTACCCAGCGGCGACCACCACGACGACGACAAGAAAATGGTAAGCTTAGTCCCAGTCGCTGTAACGACGAACGGTTATCGTGTGACTACCGTGTGGACATCGATCGCCGCGAGACGACTGTTTGGCTGACACTGGTGTGAACCATTCTGTTATAAGCCAAACTCTCGTCACTACTTTAAAAAAGTTCTTACCCCTAGACTGGCCTTCAAATTCGTACAGCCGGAGGCCACTTGATCACTAACGTCGAGAGGTGGGCTGCACGAATCAAGATTCACCGCTTCGCCTATGTCAATGCATTCATTGACATTCCGGAGTGTTTGGGAGACCTAATTCTACGCATTGAATTGAAGCTGACCAACGCAGCAATTATCCATTTAGAGAAATGTAAAATTAGTTTTCTACCAAAGGAGCTATCGAAAGTCATATGAAAGACTACTGTGACAAGGCAATTCACATTGTTGACTACGATGTCGCGCTACCAGTTCGCACAAGCGTGCTTGTGAACGTTAAAAGCGATGCATTTCAGGAATGCGCTGCTATTGCCGAAGGTTACACCCGGTTGCTCATAGGAAAAGGGATCACCGAACTCGAGACATTTATACAAAATCCCCCCAAAAGAAATGGCCAATATCCGGGCCTTTCTCACAACACAACAGCCCCAGTTGTCATCTGATTCGACGCAGATGAATCACGAACCTATGGACTCTGCCAAGACGCAGGGCGACAGCGACAGGCCCGTAAAGGAACCAGCGATTAAGAAGACAGTTGTCGAATCGCACTCATCATGTGATAAAAAAAAGAAGCATGTCGACGAACACAAAGCAAAGATGGACCACATAGTGGCACCGCGGGAAGCTCGATTAAAATAGCTGGAGGAGCTCATGGGCTCATGCTTCGCGGCGCTTCAGCAGATCGAACTAACCTTACGGCCAATTGTTACTCACCCAACGTTTGCACCGCTCTTCGTGCAACATCCTTAATTAGAGGCAACCACCAGCTGATCAACCTAATCAAAGATGGCCATCAAAATACACCAGCAACAACTGCAGGTTAAACGACCTGGTAGTGGAACTGTTGTGGATTCAAGAAGAAGGCGGTCCTCCAGCAACAGATCGCACACACCGCCAGGAAGCCAGATGTATTATTACTTCAAGAAGCACTTACCGATGCCGCGTCCTTTCCTGGCTATAGGCTGCACAAGAGCCACGCCCATGGCAGGGGTATATGTGCACTGGTCAAAAAGAGGCTCACGCTCGTGAATATGAATTACCGCAAGGAAAAGCAAAAATTGTGCACACGCTCACCAAGATCATGCCCGGCAAGAGGAACAAGGGAAGCCTATACCTTCTTAACGTATACAGCAACCCATCACAAAGGAAGCAGAAGTTCAAGCGTGTCAAAACACACTCATAGTGTGCAGCGAATGCAATGCTATTCACCGTGTTTGGGGTCACAAGAAACACCGAGCTAAGGGAAAAGAACTACACCAAGACACCATGGACCTCCGCTACATGCTCATTGCGGAACCCGCAAATCCAACCAGGATCGGAAACTCGGATGCTCGCGAACTCATGTTCGCGAGCAATGATAAAGGAGTAATTACCTGGGCCAACACGGGAGCCGGCCTTGGAAGCGACCATACTATAATTGAAATCAACTTCCCCGAATACAACAACGCAAGCATCAGGATGCACAAACTGGTGTACTGGAACGTCTGCAGAGACCGTAGGCCAAAGGAACATTGAAATCAAGGACATAGAAGCCTGGGCAAGGCATCTTACCGAGGATGTACGAAAAGCGACAGAAACCATTGAGACGGATGCAGCAATTGAGGAAATGGACCACACACTAGCACACCTAATCGAGCATAAACGGTCCTTGCAGAAACGCTTGAAAAAACAATTGCTCAATAAGCAACACAGAAAGAAGGTGGCTGAGCTCAACAGGGCGATCCACGAACACTGTCGTGCACTCGGCGTGCCGCCATTGAATGAAATCTGCAATGCAGTGGATGGACAGTTGCATTGCGGAAGAACCTGGAACCTCTTACGCCATCTTTAGGATGAATATAAATCCAAGTCCCATCAACATGATAGCCTAACGAAACTTATGCACCTCGCCATAGAGAAACACGGTGAAGAGAAGGTACAAAAAAGAACCAGTGACAAATAGTTACTACCTACCAGAATTGTGACATGGTTCATACCAAGGGCTACCAAACGAAAGGCTCGATCGTGAAATCGATGTTGAAGAAGTTCGAGTAGTACTAAACGACTTAAACAGCAAATCTGCAGCAGGCATGGACTGATAAACAAACAAGACTGACAGGAACCTAGATGACCACTCAATTAAAAGCGCAACCAAATTCTACAACAATTGTTCGAAAATAGGATCACTGACACAGCAGTAAAAAACAGCCAAGACTCTTCTAATTCCTAAGTAAGGTAAACCGCTGGACACAGAGAATCTTACGCCCATATCACTTACGTCGTGTGTAGAGAAGTTGCTGGAGCATGTCCTTATGAATCAATGGAAGGATTACCTGGAGAGCGAGGAACTATACCTAACCAAGATTATCGGCTTCCAGAAGAGATTAAGTACCCGAGATGCGATAATTCAGTTGAAGCACGGAATCGTTGACGACTCCGGTGCCTCAAGAGATCTCCAGAGTGATCTCCAAAGGCTTGATCTCCAGAGTTATTTTTATAAAGTCCAGCACTATGCGGTATTGTCGTAAGTTTCCAAGCTCAACATGGGGGAACGGAGTCATAACAGCATCGAGGACTTTCTAACAGGTAGCACCGCTCAGCTTAGGGCAGGTCATTTACAACTCGATGATGAGAACCTTAGCAGCACTGGAAATCCGCAAGGGTCCGTAATATCAACCTTACAATTCCATCTAGTAATGATAGGAGTAGCCAACAGACTCGCTACACTGGTGATCCGGCACACAATCCATGCCGATGACAATAAACTGTAACTAGACCGGTGTAGCAACGGTCACAGCGGGGTAGCAACAGTCACAATGTAAGCGATTCTGAACTTATTTATGCCAACGAAAAATACCGAATCTTTTGGAACAAGAGAAAAGAAAGAATTGGAGGGGGCGTCATAATTGCTGTTGATGAATGCCTTGAGTTTTTTTGTTTACCCGTCATATCCGAGCTGGAGTGCGTATGGTGTTGCATAACGGCTAACTTCAGAAAAATTATACTTGGTGTCTGTTATTGTCCACCGTCAGCAGCTACATCATTCTGCAAAAGCCTGCATGACTGCTTAAACCACATTACAGTCAGATTTACAGGTGTGCCCATTCTATTACTGGGTGATTTCAATTTGCCCAACATTACTCGGTCTCACACGCGTCCCTCACCTCATGCAGACCCAAAGTAAGCAAAATGTTTTACCACACTTTGCGCAGACTTCGGCCTTTCGTAGCTTGTAACATCACCTACACGAATCACAGCGCACTCTTCATCTGTATTGGATCTTGTTTTGTCATATTCACCTGACATAATCTCGCCAGTTCTGCATTTACCCGGACTCAGTGATCATGATGTCTTGCATTTTTCAGTAACGTACCGTCGCCCATCATCCAGGAAACTCTTCAAAGCTAATGATTACAACTCCCCCACAGCCCCCGGTCTTTCAGGCGTCCCTCAAGGGTGAGTACTTGGACCTTTACTCTTTTTAATTTATTTAAACGACTTGCTAGTAACATTCACTCTCAAATATGTTTACTTGCTGACAACTGTGTCATCTCCCATAAAATTACTAGTGACTCGGATATTACAAGCCTCCAGACCGATCTAAACACTGTGACATCTTGGTGTCAAACATGGCAAATGGAGCTAAAGATTAAGAAATGCAAAGTTATGCGAATAAGCCGTAAAGGTGATGTGCCTCAAAAATACTACCTAAGCAATTCCCAATTAAATCCTGTAACATCGTACCGTTACCTTGGTGTTTACATCACTAACAACCTTTCCTGGAATACTGACATTGAATATATCACAGCAAAAGCTAACCATACACTAGGGTACCTCCGCAGAAATTTCTTCCTCGCTCCTGCAGCTTTAAAACTGCCCTTGTAGACGACATACATCCGCCCTCAACTTGAATATGCGTCCTCAGTGTGGGATCCTGGTCACTTCACATTAATAGACATGCTTGAGCGAGTTCAGAACCGTGCATCCCGTTTCATTCTTGGTAATAATCTTCGCACATCCAGTGTAACGCAGATGAAGTTTCACTTGGGCCTTCCCGCACTAGCCACCCGAACAAAAAACGCCAGCCTCTGCCTCTTTCACAAAATCTACAATCATAATCTTGCTTTGCATGCTATCTGGATAAGGCCTCCAAATTACATCTCATCGCCCCAAAACCATTTCCAGAAAGTTTATGTTCCTCATCCAAATACCGTCATGCATTCAACCTCATTTTTGCCCCAAACTTTCAATGAGTGGAATCGTGTTCCCCATTCCATCAACAGCATAGTCAATCCGACTCTCTTTAAAAATGCCTTGAGTAATTTTCTCACGTCGTAGTGTTCTACTTTCATTTACCATTTTCAACTCCGGTTCCCGCGATGTTACCATTGCAGTGTTATATACGCCCTGCGGAAATTCAGCATGGTGGAATGTAATTTATGTGCCCTTCTGTGCTGCTGTTTTTGTTTTTTTTTCTATGAGCATGCGCGGGCTCTGTTCAAAATTATCTGTAAAATGGAACTGCCAAAATGATCATGTTCTTTTTTTCGTAGTGTACACGATAACACTATGGATTGTTGGATATACCAGTTGTTCTTGTGTGGGCATGCGCTGTTAAAATAGGGGCCTCTTTTTCGCGTCCGTGCATTTTTTTTCCATTTTTTTACCCGCTTTTCGGTGGAAAGTCTAGCCACTGGCTTGTGTTCTCGTTATTTGAAAGTGTTTATGTTGCTTCTATTTGACTGTCAAGGCTTTTTTTTGTTTTGTTTATGTTTTAACTGTGCACTGAGTTGTAACCCAGTAAGCAGCCCATACAAACTTGATGTTCTTTACTAATGTTCTTTTCGAAGTAGTTTTGTGCTTGTATAGTTTCTTAATTAATATTGCCCCTCCCCTCTACAATGTATTTTTACACTGAGGGTACAATAAATAAATAAATAAATAATTAAATAATGTTAAACGCCAGACAATGACAATCTTAGGCCCATATCTCTTACATCGTGCGTAGAGAAGGTGCTAGAGCATATCCTTATGAATCAATGGCAGGATTACCTAGAGAGCGAGGAACTATACCCAACCATGGCTATCGGCTTCCGGAGGAGATTAAGTACCCCAGATTCGATGATTCAGCTGAAGCACGAAATCATTGACGATTCCAGTGCCTCAAGAGATCTCCAGAGTGAACTCCAAAGGCGTGATCTCCAGAGTTCTTTTGATAAAGTCAAGCCCTCTGCGGTATTGTCGCACGTTTCCAAGATCAACATGGGGGAACAGTGTTATAACTGGATCTAGGACTTTATAACACGTAGCACCGCTCAGCTAAGGGCGGGTGGTTAAAACTCGATGATGAGAAGCTTGGAAGCACTGGCGATCCGCAAGGGTCCGCAATATCAACATTACTTTTCAGTCTAGTAATAATAGGAGTAGCCAACAGATCGCTACACTGGGGATCCGGCTCACAGTCTATGCCGATGACATTAAACTGCAAATAGACCGGGGTAGCAACGGTCACATTGAGACCAAACGTCGAGAACCCGTCGATACCATTGAAGAACATCTCTATGGGTCAGGACTTGCTTGCTTTCCGAGCAAATCAGAACGCCTAGTTATACCACCTCGAAGGGGTCGCATCACGGACAGAAAACAAGGCACGATCAGGATAACTACGCAGTCTAGACAAGTTGTTCCGGAAGTCAGCAAGATGAGGGTACTGGGAATGATCATCGAACGGCACCAAAGAAATGGCGAGACAATCGCACACATCACAATCAAGACCGGAGACGCAATGAGATTCATCCGACGAGTCACATCAAGGAAAGCTGGCATGAATGATGACAGTCTGATAAGACCACCACCATCAATAGGAGGGCCTATAGGTCCACGCTAGGCCTGCTTGAAGCTACAAGCACACGGCTCTTCCTCAAGTTATGAGTGCATAGTACCCTCGAGGAGGTAGCGGAAGCACAACATACGGGCCAGCTCAAGCGTTTATCTACAACGAGGACTGGAAGAAAGATCCTACAGGACCTAGGATACGTACACCACAGCGGTGGCGACAACAATCTCGCAATCCCGAATGAGATACGGCGCCAGATTAGGGTAGATCTTCTACCGAAAAACATGCACCCTGACTACAGCAAGGGTAGGAGGGCGGATAGGGCTAGAGCGCTCGTCGACTTACACGCCCAGGATAAGCACGCTCGGTCTGTAGAAATGAACAGGAAGCCTTCGCTGCCATTGTCATAAAGTCTACTAGCAGAGACACTGCGACGGCGGCAAGCGCTAAGCGCACCGAGGCAGAACCCCCACAGGAGGTTGCCATCGCCCAGGCCACTACCGGTCAGGCTGCCAGTTGGTGATCAGCGGCTCACGAACGGGTGTTCGGAATTACCCCAAGGGACGCATCTGCAGAGAAACTTTCAGGTGCTACGAAATGCACGTCTGGAAGGGCCAAGAAATACGCGAGTGAAGTGGATACCGGTGAATGTGGGCAAGGAGGCATCGAGTAAGAATGAAAACCACGACGAGACGGCACGCGCGGAGGCACCAGAACTCACCAACCAACCCCCGCAACAAACCGTCTAATGTGGTTTGGTGCTAAGGACCGAATTACAGACTACAGCGAAATCACCAAAGCATGCCGCGTGGCTTGTAGGACCTTGCCAACACCGGACCCGGGGTTGTGCCTGCTACTAGGCAGCTTTACGCCGCGTCCCTACCCACCCGGACTCTGATGTACCGATTGTATCCGGAAGCATAACCGACTGACAAATGCCAGCCCTGCCGCAGGGAGACTGCAGACCAGGAGCACATCGTATGGGACTGTGTCACGAACCCAATGCAAGGGCCAGGAAGAACCGCCCCGCCGTGGCTTGCAGAAGCCGCAAGAAGCCCTGAAGGTCCTACAGGCGTTCGCAAGGCATGAGCAAAGTGCATCAGCAACGGCGGTCTCACGTCTTGCATGAGTAGACACCACTACGGCGCCGAGACCCGCGTCCCGAGGCGTAAAACATCGTTCTTCCTGCCTAAATAAAGTTTATTCTATCAATCAATTCATAGCAATAGCAGCAGCAAGGCTACAACACGGCTGTACGCCTCTCTTGCTCTCTAATTTTGCCAACGAATGTCGGCAACTCGCAAAAGGCACAGCTATTGGGTTCATTAAAGAGTTCACTGACCTAACGCACGAGAGCGCTTTGGAAACGACGCGATCTGATCCACTGGCAGCGACTCTCAGCATACCCGTTGAGATCAACCCCGAACTTACGACCGATATAAAGGAGGTTTTAAAGTCAGTCGTGCAAGAATTTTGCGACTGCTTTGACCCGTTATCTAAAGGGGTAGGACACCTATAGCAAAGCAACGGATCTTCACGGATGAATGTGTTCAGGCCAGTGCGCCAGCAACTTTACCGTGTGGCGCCAAGGGTAAGAGAAGTCATCAAGAGTCAGGTGAAGCAGAGGCTCGGTGATGATGTTATTCAATCGTTTAAAAGGGCGTGGGTCTCTCCCGTAGTTGTAGTAAAGAAAAAAGACAACACGCTTCGGTTTTGCGTTGACTACCACAAATGGAACAGCGTGACAAAACGAGAGGTCTACCCGCTTTCACCAATTAACGACCCGATAGACCGCCTTCGTGATGCTGAATGCCTCTCGTCATTAAATTGAAAACCTGGATACGGGCAAACAGAGGTTGATGAGCGAGATCCCGAAAAGCGGCGTTCGAAACACACGACGGCCTCGACGATTTTAAAGTCCTAGCGTTTTGCTTGTGTTCCTCCCCTGCAACCTTCCAACAGATTTTGGACACTGTACTCGGGGGACTTAAATGGCCGACGTGTCTGGTATACTGCGACGACATGGTCGTATTTTTCTTCAGTTCAGTTGAGGAACACCTTCGGCGACTGCGATGCGTTCTGGAAGCTCTTTGCTCTGCAGATCTAAGTATGAAGACTGAAAAGTGCCATCGCGGGTCCCAAGAACTAAACTTTCTTGAGGACACGTTGTTAGCGCTCAAAGCGTCGGACCCGATCCCGACAAAAAGGCTGCTGTGCGCTGCTTTCCACTGCGCACTGACGAGAAGGCGGTACGGAGCTTCTTAAGCTTCAGCGCGTATTACACGCGTTACGTGGGAGGGTTCTTTAAACAGCCGAATCATTAACGCGCCTTGCAAGAAATGACGTGGTATTCATTTCGACCGGGTAGCAGCAACTGGAATTCGATGAGCTACGTATTCACCTTCCGAACGCACCCATTTGGGCCCACTTCGACGACTCTAATCAGACAGAAATCCCAAATTATGTAGGAAATGTTAAAATTGGCGCGATCCTGGGGCAATGGCAGCAGGAGACACAAAACGTTATGACATACACCAGTAGCACGCTCTCAAAAGCCGAAACAAATTACTCAGCGACGGCAAAGGAATGCCCAGCGGTGATCTGGGTCGTAACCAAACACCGCCCCTACATATACGGCCGCCCTTTGAAGGCGGTAAGCGATGACGACACTTTATATTGGCTAGCAACCTGAGAGACCCATCTTTACAACTTCAGCAGTGGAGCCTACGGTTCTAAGAGTACGACATTACTGTTGTATACAAGTCGGGATGGAGAGATACCGAGGCAGACAGTTTATCGCGGGTGCCGGTTTTATCCGACAAACGCGAATCTGAAGAGGACATTCCGTTTCTGGGAGCGCTCCAAACCACTGACATGGCTGACTACCAGCTGCAGGACGCCGAGCTAAAGCCACTCACCAACCACCTGCGCGGCAGGAACATCATTGTGCAGCGTGCCGCGTCTTTTTCTTAGACATTTAGTCGCGTACTGCCTGCGGGACAATGCGCTGCATAAATGGAGTTATGTCAGCAAGGAGAACATTAACCTTGTCGTGCCAACTGTGCTACGGGCGGTAATCCTGTAAATCGGTCACGGTGAGCCTTCAGCCGGCCATCTCGGAGTGATTCCCAGAACTGCGCGGATCCACCAGAGATACTTTTGGCAGAAACCTTCGTGAATAGGTGATACATTACGTAAGGACATGTCCTGATTGCCGGCGCAGGAAGACACCTCCCGTAAAACCACCAGGAATACTTCAACCGCTTGATTCCTTGTGTGTGCCATTCAGGTAGGTTGGAATGGACCTTGTTGCGTCATTCCCAACATCATCCCCGGGAACCAAACGAAATATTGTAGCCAGTAACAACCCAACACGATATGCCGAAACGAAGGCTCTTTTTCAAAGCACCGCCGCAGTGGTCACCAACTTCATCGTAGAGAACATCGTTCGGCGACACGGCGCACCTACCCCTTTGATTACAGATTGGGGCACCGAATTCACTGCTTCCTACACGGAAAATGACCTAGCGCTATCTGAGAGCATCGTAAAAGCACGGCATACGACCCTCGAACTAACGTGCTTACAGCGCGCCTCAACAGTACCATCCCCGATATGTTTTCCGTGCACGTGGCTTTGGGCACAGGAGTTGGGACGAAATTCTATCTTACGCAACTTTCGCTTATAATACGGCTACGCATGAAACAACTCGACTCACGCCGTTTTATCTTGTTTACGGACGCCCGGTCTTCCCGTAGATCACATGGACGTTGCCGACAATGCCGTGGAATATTTCCCTCAGCCCACTGAAGAAGCTCGTCAGCTTGCCCGACTCCACATTTTAAGGCAACAAAGAGTCGACTCCCAAAGATAAAACCAGTAATAGAGCAATGCTGAATATGTAGCTGGAGAACTTGTTTCGGTGTGGACAACCGTCCGTCGCGGTGAGCTTTTGGAAAAGCTTCTCACCCGATACTTCGGCCCCTACAAAATCCTTTGCCGCGTCTAATATAACATACCTGAGACCACTGCAGCATGCTCATCAAGACGGCAGCCTACCCCAGAGATGGTAGATGTGTCACGCATGAATACCTATTATTTCCCACTTAGTTCAAGCCCAGCCTGACTGAACGTATTTGGTTACATTTATGTATTTGCACTCATACTGTGTTTTTCAGCTACTACGCTTTTGAGAATAGTTAGGCTAGAATATGAACCGGTATACCATCCGGCATCGGGCCAATGCCATTTTCTAGGAAGAAGAGTAATGCCAGAACATTATCATCATCGCCAGCGGTCCACTGTCCACGGCCCCAGCGGTCCACGCCCATAATGGAAGTGAAGTATTTGAAGTGAGCAGCTGAGCGAAGTCGAACAGAAAGACAAAAGAGTGGTTTTGTGGATGCTGTAGGTAGCGGTTACAGCAGACTCACGTGCAAAAATTCGCCCTCCGAATCAGGTACTTTTCCCACTGCTACAAATTCCAACGGTTACTTTCACTGTTACAATATAATATCTTGAATTTTAAACAATGTTCTTGAGGCTGCTGCAATTAAAAGAAAACTATTTACAGGGCAATAACTGTAAGATCCGTCTACATCCCTCCCATCTAACACCAAAGCGGCTCTGATTTCGAGGCGCGGGAAGAATTGTTGGCTGAACCATAAAATCTTATAGGCCACCACAATCCACATAATCGTTTTCTGGGACTCTTTCACTGTAGAGGCCCATGGTCATTTCATTTAAAAACGTTTGACACTCTCTGAAGCACTGCTTTTTAATACCAAAGAGCCTAAGGACGTTATATAGGGCACAGCACTTTTTGACACTTTAATATAGCGACTGGTCCTGCAGTTGTTTTCCTGTTTCTTGAGTGGGAAGTGGGCAGGAACGCTTTCGGTAGTATCCATTCTCCTACCTGCATACATATATCTAGATCCGAGCAGCTCCACTTTCATACCAGGTTCAATAAAGCCCGGGGAAACTGGAGTGCACTCACATAAACATCACAACTTCACAACACATCTGTAATACACCTACATGTCAGGAAGCAGCCCAACTCCTTAAGGCGAAAGGTCCTTGAGTCCAACCAAAATTCTCTGGTTCCCCGAGCAACATCCAAGAGGCTGTGGTGGAAAGAGGACCCCAAGCGAGGCCAGGAGTGGCATAACAAGGCCTAGGGTGTACTTCTCCGGTACCATTAATCGGATACTGTCGTTTGGTTCACACTGGCCAGGACTCTTGGAACGCGAGCACGTCATGATGCAAAAAGTTGCCGCCTACCTCACGTCCATCAACTAATTCTCCCCTCTTATCCTGCTTATGTAAGCGAGCTGAAATTACCGATGCGAACATTGCTTCCTTACGGCACAACCGCAACAGAATACGCTAACAAAGCAATAAGACGGGCCTACCTAGCACGGAAAGTCACTCATGCAAGTCTATTAGCGACCCAACCGCCGCTAAAGATCAGTAAATCGTTGCCACCGCAGCGTTGGCTATATCTTGGAACTCTCTTTGTATTTGGACCCCTTATCCACTGGAACTGTCTCGAAAACTTTTTTGATCTTACAAAGGTCCGTACCATGTTTTGCGCCAGTTCATTGCTGTGACATACGATATTTCACCAGTACTACCAACGGGTTTACCAAGTTTCCGAAATATAGGTAATGTCGCATGACTTAAACCCTACCACTCGCATCCTCCTCTTCAGTTCAATTTCAATTCATTTTATTTTCCAGATAAATCTAGATGTATACTTGGGAAGAAAGCTGCAAGTCACAGCTTGACTGAGGCCCAGGAACCAACACATTACGTGACATACAATGCTAGGCGGAAAAAAGTACAATGGTACCAGAAGTGCGTAGCTTCAAAGCTATGCATGCTATAACTGTAAATTCATAAAAGAATATGGAAGGAAAACAAGCAAGTCCAATAATTTTCAACATATCATCAGACAGTGCTGTAACAAAGTATAAAAAATATCAGCAATTTAAACACTCTATAACGCAATTTTAAACAATAGTTAACACATGAACCAGCAACAGAGGACTAGGTAGATATACAGGAGCGTAATTTCAAATCATAGCAGGTAATAGTTTACTTTTAGCACCAAAAAATATGAAACTACAAAAAACGGAGACACTAAGAATAATAAAACTGAACAAATACATCATTCAAGTACCAATGGAAAGTACTAACCGAAAAAAATAATTTCGGCATTTTTTCAATGAACAATTTTGTAGCTGTTGATATTCATTTAAATTAACAGTAAGATTGTTCCGCAAAGATTGAAATGTGTACTTAGTACGAAAATGAGGGATACGCCAAATATCAGTGTTGCTGGTGATTCGAAGGTTCTAGGTGCGCTGTGGATAGTAAATTTTTTTTGACGCAGTGGAAGAAAAATCAAACGAACTTCAGATGCAAAAATTGTACATATGCTCAAAATATATGACGTTAAATGAGTTGAATATGTCTCTGGTTGGGCATAAATAATGTGTACCTGGAACTAAACGCGTACATTTTTTCTGGAGTGTTTGAATTTTGGTATGTTTGTTTTTGTTGTGGTTGCCCAGACTAAGTTGCAGTAGTTGAGGTGGGCCTCAAACAATGCATTATATAGCTTTATTTTTACTTTTCTGGGGTGCAGACCAATGCATTTGGGTGGGGACCAATGCTACAGTTGCTGAAGAACGTTTTACGGACATGGTATTTATATGACTATCCCAGCTTAGGCATTCTGGAAAGGTAACTCCAAGAATTTTAATTTGATTAAAAATTTTATTTGTATAATTAAAATATTGAATTACATAGTTTATTTTAACTGGTTTTTGTTTTGCTCGCCATAAAACTTTGTTTTGACTGGGTTTAGATTGATTATGTTTCACTTGCACCAATAATTCAACTTCTGAAGAATGCTGGTACATTTTAAAACTAAAATGTGTACGCATTCACCAAACAGCAGTATGTCATGTCGTATGTCGTTAGCAGTATGTGTTATGTCGTTAATAAATGCATTAAAGCAGCGGCCCCAATACACTAACCTGTAGCAGACCGCTTCTTATGTGTAAAAAGGATGAACTATGACCATCGATAATACACAGTGTTGTCTATTCGTCAAATAGGGTCGTAGTAACGACAACGGATTCCAGCAAGTACTATTAGGCATGCGTTTATGTAAAAAAATGACATGATTGAGGCAATCAAAAGCTTTGGTAAAATCTACAAAATGGCCTAGACTGGAACACTTGTTTTGAATATTTTGTAATATGGTTTTCTTAATTGTCAATAAAGCTTTCTCCGTGGAATTGTTTTTTTCCGTAAGCCGAACTGTGCGTCGGATAAGATGTTTACATTGTCGAAGAAGCTTCTTATTTTTGAAAGCAGTAATTTTTTTATTTGTTTAGAGAAAGCCAAGATAACTGATATTAGTCGATAATTTGATGAATTATTCCTATCGCCATTTTTGTATAACACAGAGACCCCACTTGTCTTTATATCATCAGTTAATGGGCTACTTTCAAATGATAAATTGTAAATATGGGCGAGTACTAGGGTGATAATTTCTATGACATATTTTATGGGTTTGATCTGTAGATTATCAGTGTCTATGGCTTTGGAGTTAGAAAGGCTCGTAAATGTTGCATATATTTCTTGTTGATCTGAACGCGTAAGAAAGAAGCATTCAGAGGAATCAATCATGGGAATATTTATAGCTATAGCATTATTAACTGGAGGAAAAAATTTTACGACATACTCATTGAACTGGTGAGCCAAGGCCTCGCCAGTATGTTCAACATTATTGTGTGTTGTGCTGTCAGGACTCCGCTTTTTATTTTCTCGACCTAAAAGACTATTTATAAATTTCCAAGTCACATCCGGTTGTCCTGGGTTATGTCACCTTGGTTAACAGCTGTTGATAATAATATTGCTTTGCACGTCTGATTAGCGAACTCTGAGCATTTCTTGTTCTGTTAAATTGTGAAAACGTATCTTGCAATCTTGAATTAAGAAACCGACAATACAAACAATTTGTTTTTATCAAAGCTAGATGTGTTTTGGTGACCCATGGCTTCTTTATCTTTTTAGTACGCTGGAACGACTTTAAAAGAAAATGTGACGCATATATATAAACAAAAGACTGAACAATCTTGCGGTATGCAATGGTAACATTCCTTCCTTTTATAACGCAGGACCAGACATGTAGACTGATTCTTGATTTTAAAAGTTCTAAACCTTTCTCGCTTATGTATTGTACACAGATTGGTTAATCACCACGTGATATCCGTCTGTATTTCGAGCAATACAATATAAAAACTGCGCAATGATCGCCTATGTCAGTTTAGTTGTCCCGGTATCTGAAACAACTTTGTCAAGATTCGTAATGATCAGGTGGAGGATGAATGAAGAAAACATTGTGACACGAGTTGGCGTTGTGATTGTGTTAAGAAAACCATAGGACTGAATGCTGCTATATAGTGTGTTTTTAAGCGTTGAACCTGCGGAGAAATTAATGTTAAAATCACCCGCACAGATGAGCCCTAAATTGCTTATGCTGACGTTGTCTAGGGATGTTTCGTAAAATGGGAAAAACCAGTGTGACGTTAGCGCTGGGGCCCTGTAGACAACGGACAGAATATCTGGATACAGCTTAATTGTTAATATTTTAAAGTAGTTTGTAATTTCAAAAATTCTGAGACTATCTGGAACTAAAGGATGAGTTACATAAATAGCAACTCCGCCTCCACGGTGATCCTTGCGGTTAAAAAAATATTTTATAACCATCAAGCTCTAACCATCTATTTTATACCCATCATATTCTTTTTCTCTTGTTTCACTTACTTGTTGCTGTATTATATATCTAGTTTTTCTATAACTTCTCTTGTTCTTTTTTTAATTATCTGCTCTTTTTCCCCCCTTACTCAATGCCCTGCTGATCCTGTAAGGTGTTTTGAATAATTAAATAACGCTCAACCATGTGACCATAATCACGATACCAAGTATGTGTTAGAAGCATAATTTTAAACTTATGAAATTCACTCAAGAAATCAATAATTGCGACACCTCTGTTGGAAACAGAGCGAGCGTAACACGCAAGACCGACAGGCAGTCAATAAAGAGTTAGGCAATATACAATTATGATAATTGTTTTGGGCCATGACTGGGGCTCGTAGAGATTTAGAAATGCCTAGCAACTATTTGCGTGGTCCTTCTCAAAGCTAATGGGCTATCATCTCGTTTTCGCCAGGATTTTTCCATTTAGAGACCACACAAACTTCAAGTCATGGTCCCGTTTCCTCCGCACCGCCATTCTAATAAGTTTTTTGAGGGCCGGGCAACGGTGTTCTTTAAGGTATATGGGCGCTTACACTCCAAGTCCGATGTCGTTGTTTGTGAGCCTGCGTTCCTTAGCCTTCTCGAGAACAATGTCCCGTTTGGAGCAAGATTTGAACTGTACAACAATGTGTTGTCAGGCTTACGGGTGGGGTACGCGATGGCAAGTCTCGGGGTGAGAATTTGGAATATGCTTTTCAATTAGATAGCCGATTTCTGACACAATGCTCTCAACCTTTTCACCGCCCCAGTACTCGACGTCTTGAATTTTGAGGTTCGAGTTGCGCGAGTATTGTTCTTGCTGAACAATCCGTTTGTCCACTCCTGGGGTTGGGCGTTCGACACAGGTATTTCCAACTGGAAGTGCCTCATTTTCTCTTATCATTGCTTCGTTTTTCGCGATTGACGTGTCTAGTTTTTCCTTCAGGTCGTCGACGGTTCCATGCGCATGCTCAATTCTTTTTATTATTTAAACGGTTCGTTACGCATATCTCGGATTTCACTTCGCAGTGCCTGTTCTATTGCTTCTCGTGAATTTTTTATCTCCTGTTGAAGTTCTTTTTTGATTGTTATGCATTCGCTTCGCAGTTCTTCTTTCAGTTTTGCGACAGGTTTTGACACGGCTCAAGTGACAGGCACAGGAGAACAAGCAAAGTAAAGCAAATCGTGGCAGCGGCGACAGCACAATTATGGAACAAAGGCACCAGAAAGTTTTCACTAACCTGCGCAAAGAGGCAGAACAACGCGCTCACGCGCGGTTCGTTTGAGCTGTCGCCACCGCCAAGTGAAGCCTGTTGCAGTGGAAGTATACTTTTATAGCTGGCCTATCTTCGGATGCGATGCTGCCGATGACGCAGATTGCGGGCTGTGCTGACAGTGGCACCTCCCGGTGTCCGCTCCTCTTCTTCTCGCAACGTAACCGCACGTGCTGGTGCTGATTTTTCCCGGTGCGTTGTTGAGATGAGGAAGGCAATCTGCGCAAAGAGGCAGAACAACGCGTTCAGGTGCGGTTTGTTCGAGCTGTCGAAACCACCGTTCGAAAGCACCCAAGAAGTGGTTTCCTTCCGGTGGTTCTGTTCCGAGGCGCTTGGAGGCAAGTCAAGATGATTATGCAGTGTACTCACATGCTTCACGCATGAAAGACCATTGGGGTATGTGCTTGCACCATGCCGGCTATGCTCTTAGCATAACGGCAAACGATGAAAAAGATGAGGAATCTCTCTCGCTCGTACCGTGGCCACCTTGCCTTACTCGAGACTACCCTGATTGGACTTCACCCACTGTAAGAAGCTGTCAATAGACTATTCTTCGTTACGCCTTCCTCGTAACAATATATTACCAATTTCTGATAGCTCACTTGTGCTTACCCACTACCTAAAACAACGACGGGTATCCACCTCTACAGAGTTGCAAGTTTTATTTCGCCTACAAAATTGTGTATTTTGTTTCG
The DNA here is from genome assembly GCF_048455015.1 of Haemaphysalis longicornis. Classification (NCBI taxonomy): domain Eukaryota; kingdom Metazoa; phylum Arthropoda; class Arachnida; order Ixodida; family Ixodidae; genus Haemaphysalis; species Haemaphysalis longicornis. Next base: position 37,501,418 of record NW_027526295.1, read on the forward strand.
CCACCACCAGTAGACGTTCCCAACGTTTCTCAAAGCATGAAGTTTCCAATTTTTACACCCAAATGTTTTGAGCATATATGGTCACGTGGCGCTGATTAAAAGTAATCAAGGGATGGGCTAATGAAGGTTTATGCTAATGCAAATACCGTCGCTGAATATTGGGGAAATTACTAGAGGTATGTCTATATAAATAACTCTTCACTTGTGCACTCAAATCGATACAAATTTTAAACAACAGTTTCTGTCAAGAAAATTTTCATGTTCCCCCTTAAAATTTTAGTATTGTTTATTCCCGCATTTAGGGTCAGAAAAGGCTACTGTGAGCAGAATAATAACCAACATATTCGCAGCGCACTGCTTTTTTATTATTGATTCTTTCATGAGTAATTTTTCGCATCAACAAACCGCCATTTTTGCTTGTTCAAAACGGGGAATTGCGTTCTGGGGCGTATTCATGTGCTCATACATTTTGATCTGAACAATACACCAACTTTTCTAATAGAGGGAACGGTACTCTCCTGTATAGATAAAAAGCCACAATATCAGAACCAGCGATAGCTAGGTACATCATGCAAACACCCAAAAACTACATAGGCTTGTTGCAGCGTCCAATATTTATTGGATTTACCTGGTGTTCCAGAAAAATAAATAAACATAGGTGGCATAGAAGCAAACAAGAAGGAGAGCAGCACGCTAGAGCGATATCGGGGCTTGCTTGCTTTCGAAGCTTTTATCTCCTGGTGGTAGTTTTAACCCTTTGAAATCCATCGGAAACACCCGGCATCAATCGCCATTTGCCCTGCCTCCATCAAATAGAAAAATCGGAACACTCGTTATTTACCCTAAAAGCGCCTGGGTGTTGACTATCATCTTTAGTGTACAACTCTCCTTCAGCTTTCTGTTATTTCTTCTAGTAACGTTCAGACGAGACTCAGCCCCCAATCCAAAACTGAATAAATGCTTTTAGAATTGCGAGATTAAAAAGAACATTCTACAGCAAAGCAGCACACAGTATCTACCAGGGAAATAGATCACGACGTAATAACCTCGTAATACATCGATTACTGTAACCACGTGAGCAGATAACCGAGGAACAACTTTTTTCGGTCATGAACCCTACATCAACAACACAAAAAAGTTCAATTTGACAACGCCAAATGGTGTCTTCGCCTGGGAACAAGCCGAACAAAAAAAACAAGACCAGTTTTTAATAAGCTACTTGATTTTTGAATCATTGGCGACATTTTAAGTAAGGCTCGCAAAATGAATGGTACGGATGTCTTTATAATAAAAATTTTTATTTCAGTGTACGACAAACCCGCAAAACAGTATGGCGACATTCGATGATTTGAGGAAAGTAGCCTAAAAATAACCCCTATAGTACGTGTTCATTATTGTCAGTGGTCGCTACCTTTATGGCGACATCATTAAAGTAATTGCTGAATCTTCTAGCACTCCCGTTCATAAATGCAATGAATGACTTTCCGTCCCACCGCTGAAATTAGTGCTACGCAACGTTAATGGCCGCCGTCTTCAAAATAGGAATCTATATTTCGACCCGTATTATCAGGGCCTACGTCCCATTGTTATATTTGCGTGACTGAGAAAAGGCTGAAAGCGACAATTACGACCTACAAAAATACATAGTGCACAGCTCCGGAGGTGGTGTCGCCCTCTCCTTAAAGAACAATTTTTGGTTCTTCCTATACCTCAACTCCCCGAGACACAATCGCTACGGTCAAAAATCAGCGTTGGTAATACTTTAACACTAGTAGAGAACAGTACCGACCTTCCGACGCAGATCACCGTTTTTTGGTATTACCAAGTACTTTTTAAAAACTAGCTTGGCAAATTTCAAACCATTTTGCGGGTGACTTTTATGTACCGTGTATTGACTGGATTTCACTTTCACCAGGTGGTCCAGATAGGGCACTCTATAAAGCCTTGATTGATCTGGCTCCGTCTTTTGACCGCAGCCAAGTAGTCGATATCCATACTTAAAACTGCGCGTTCGAACGGGACAAGGAAAAGAAGAGACAGGACGGGCACAGATTCACAACTAGTTTATTGAAAAATGGAGCATGCTAATATACCCCACCAGCACATGCGCACACGTCACCACCTTTATCACATGATATAAAGGTTTAAAAAATCATACTCATTTTCATACAAAGATATGGATGGTACAATTACACACTGGTCACCATGCTTTACAAAAAAAAAGACCTGGAATAATTTCCTTGCCACCTGTTCTGTGCTTTTGCTCAGCACCTTTGTGTTGTTCAAAACTGGCTCGCATGGCTTGTTTTCACAATTCATGCAAAGGTGCTGAAGGTGGGATCCAGTTTCATTAGGCATATTCAGCTGGTGTTCCCTTAAACGGTCGTTAAGACAGCTGCCCATTTTCGAATGTATACCCGGCCGCATCTGAGCGCGATCTTGTACACCACGCCGATTGCGCACTTCACGTTTGGCGTCGCATGTCGCTTTAGGCAACCTGGTGTCTGTTCCATTCTTTTCAGGATCTTGGGGCACAGGCAAGCCAACTTGGTTGACTCAGGATAAACGATCGGCACTTTTTGCCTGTTAGCCACATCTTTGATGCTGTGTGCAACTCGATGGATATATAGAACCACCACCGGTTTCTTGCGCCTAAGGCCGTCTGTACTTTGAGGTGTGTTCCCTTTCAACTTCTGAAGCAAGGACTCGGCCACCGCTGTCACAACCATTAGGGGAAACCCAGCAGCAATCAATCGGGTAACCTGAGCATCCAAACTTTCCTGAATCTTGTGATGGCAAGGTTTTGTTAGTGCACCCTGAAAGCAAGAAGAAGCAACTGCCCTTTTTTGCTGTGTTCCAGTGCGCACACAGCTAAGGCAACAACCCTTTGGGTACCTTCGGTTTATAAACCCAACAAAAAAGGTCTGATAAAAGTGTGATGTTAATGTCTAAAAACTGCAAACAGCCGTGATTAGGTAACTCGTGAGTGAAAAACCGGTCTTTCCCCTAACGTCGGAACTTGTTTAAAATCTGGTTAACAGCGGCAGGTTAAGTTAAAACACGTAAAACCTTGAAAAATTTAAAAATCAACAACATATCTAAACACTTTAACGGCCGTGCCTCCGTCCAGGTCACGCTCTAAATTTCCATCAATACTGGGTAAAGAGTTTCCAAGGAACCAGCGCCACGGATGAACCAATGCACAAACCCTCGCGTTGCACAAGCATCTATTCCTTATACGCAACAAACGTGGATTGCAGATAATGTTCAAGCAAAATCATAAAATTATCTACTGTAACGCCACAGGAATTCTGAAATAAACCAACATTGTGCTCTTCAATGCACTCTCGAACAGCCCCAAACAGATCTTGGTGCGGAAGGGAATAATACAAATAAGTGACATCAAGTGAAAACGCGTAACTAATGGGCATGCCCTCTTTCAAACAGGAAACCACATAGTCAGAATTTTTCGTTGGATAGGGATCCAGGAATTTTAGCGTGCTCAGGTGCTTCTGCAGAAAACGGCTAACCTGGTGTTGCCATGAACTCCTTTCAGTAACAATACACCTAAACGGTAAGTCGTCCTTATAAGCCTTCACCGTGAAAACATCTCAAGGCTGCTGAGCTTAGACTCACTAATTGACTTTGCCAGCTTGTCAAGGGACAGTACTTTACACAAGGCAGACGCAATTGCTTCTTCCTTTGAATCCACAACCTTCCTGGGTGAAAAGTTTTTTTGAACAGCCTGACAGGCGTTTTCGCCGTAAGTCCCTGGCGGAAAGACAACGAATCCTCCTTCTCTTTCTGCTTGCAGCAACACAAGATCATTGTCCTTGAAGTACCTCACAATGTCTTGGGTAGTCTCCGCGGACGTTGAAGACCTGTTTTTCGACGTCTTCAGCAAGCAGTCCGCACCCTCTTGCTGGCGACTTTCTCGGTCCTCTTCTTCTGCCTTTTTCGCAACGCGTCTGTTTAGCGTCAACGGTTCATGCACCGGAATCCTCGGTTGAAGGGTGAACTTGGGGCCCTTCTGCAGAATGTCTTCGACATGAGCTGGAAGTTTGGCGTCCCCTAAAACGACTAGCCCCGTGTTCTCTTGAGCCTTGGCACCTTTAGATTTAGGCAGCTGAATGACAAGGGTTTGCCACAAAAACTCTTTTGCCTGGGCCCTGAGACATCGAAAGGAACGGAGCCTCATCCGCCCAACCAGGTCAGCATCCTGGCCTTAACGTCGTGACGCGTAGTCAGTCGTAGAGAAGCCTCTCCTGTCGCCACAACTCCTACCTAAGAATCTTGCCGACGCGCCTTGCATGTCCCGCAGACGGACGCAGAAGTCCAAAAAGGTCTGTCACTTCAGGGGTTGTCAAGTGGTTCCGGACGCAATATCCCAAGAACCTGGAGTGGGCCCACTGCAGAAGAAATAAAGCTCAGCAAAGCATGTTGTTGGGCTAACTGGTTCATATTCATACTGAAAATTGCGCATTCAGACGGGACAAGGAAAAGAAGACACTGGAGGGGCGCAGACTCACAACTAGTTTATTAAAAAATAGAGCATGCTAATATGCCCACACGAGCACATGCGCGCACATGTCACCACCTTTATCACATGATATAACGGTTTAGAAATATATATTCATTTCCATACAAAGTAATGGACGGTACACTTACACACTGGTCAACATGCTCTCGAATGAAAAAGGCCTTACATATTTCCCTTGCCACCTGTTCTCTGCTTTTTTGACGGTGACGACGCAAAATTTTTTAACGGTGAATACTCATAAGGACGACTTCCCGTTTACGTGTATTGTTAGTGAGAGGGGTTCATGCCTACACCAGGTTAGCCGTTTCAATAAATTCAATAAATCATCTTCCCCGGTGTCTTAGGGGCAATGGCGTGGTGCCGCTCAGACAAAAGACGCGGCTTGTATTTACCGCATTGGAGGCCACTTGCATGATGGAGGCGAAAATCGACAACGACCATGCGTTAGTAGCCCTCCATTACCGCACGCTCACAACCAGATTAGTTTCAGCACGTAGATTGAATAATTAATCAAAATAAATGAATCAATTCATCAGCAATAAAGCGCAGTGAAACTGCCGAAGCCCTGGTAGGGCGCAATACGAGGGGTAAAAGGCGGCCCTACAATATATCAACGTCTGAAAATGAACAGTAAGAAAATCCAGTAAGTGAAAAAGTAAAACAACTAGAAAAAGTGCAAAGTTTGGAAAAAAAATTGCCACAAATTCTACAAAAAAAAACAGTACAGAATGTGTTATCTAATACATTGCAGAGAGCTTTGCTACAAAAAAAATAGCAAAAGGACGAGGTGAGTAGAAAAAAAAGCCTAGAAGTAGGGGAAAAACACATGAATGCCTAAATCAGAACACAGAAGAATATTTATTGAAATATAATGAAGAGAATCATAAATTCTAGAAGAATGTGCTACTATGCCCGGCCCGGAGGCTCGAAAAATAATATATGTAAGGCGAGTAAATTACAAAAGTGTGTATTTAGCTCAGGGCCGTCTGCTGTTATAGGGTACGGGCAAGCACGCGGCCGCCGCGTTCCAAGAAGCGCGAACGCCGAGATGTGCCAGAAATGCGAAGCACTGCACAAGTGTCCCAGACAGCACTGCAAAGGAGCAGAGCGCGCCGACTGCTGGAGTGGGCCGCCGAGCTTCGCAGCTTGCGAGAGCTGGCAAAAAAAAATTCCCCGCATTTCCCCGAGGGGAAGAATGTGAAAGTGCGAATGCACGAGTTGAATTTGCACGGTTCGGTAATGTTCGCGAAAGAGAGATCACACACACACACACACACACAACTACAAAGAAATAAAGATGCATTTATTCACAGACACCTATTTGTGTTGTCGTTGTACTTGATTGCTAGAGCGGATCTCAGCTTTGAAATTTCGTGTCAGTACTCCTTTAAGCGGGTGCATTAGCCCTTCTCACGCCCGATTCCTGGCCAATCCCCCACGTGGGTATGTGCCATGTCAGCAGAAACAACAACAAGAATGAGCCATGGGGACGCGGCCAGGCAGCGCGCGCCCATCTCCCCCCGTTGCTAGGGAAGAAGAGGAGCGCGCGCACCCGCAGCTGTTGCTATGCGGACTACGGCAGCGGACGATTCAGGCTCGCTTAAGAAGTGCATTCGCACTTAAAACGCACAAGTTTGATGTCTGAGGTACAGAAAGAGATACAATTTCGGCTCTCGCTGGGAAATCACCCCACTTTCTTCTAGTCTCATTCACGACTTCTTTCCGCATAGCACACAGTATGTTAGCGTTCTTTCTTGTTTTCAGCGACCGATCAAGCATCAAGTCGGTAATTCGCTGTCTTTTCCAGCCACAAAAAAAATAAACTACAGCCTGGCCTCGCATGTAACTCTGGAGTGGCACACCTTGCGGAAAAATTTCTTTGTGATTGCTTATGGGATCTGTTTGTAAGCGGTTCAAAAATCGAATCAGTTCATTACGAAATTTAGGTTCCTGTGCCTCGGATGCGTACTAATGACCACCACCATCTTTTCAAAGACACCTGCTTTAGATTGAGAGCTACAAAGCGTTTTACGCTAGCCATACAGAGAAAAGTCTAATGGCACGTGACTCGGTCGATTGACGCACTTTGGTGATATCCAGCAACGTATACCTTAGCTGTGAAATTAAGCGGTCTGCTCAAACTGGCTGTTTGGAACTTGTTCAAAGGGCCAATGAAGAAAAGCGCGGAACCAGCGACCTTCTATATTTTCAGAACTATTTGACATGTTTACCGCATTTGATCATTTTCAATGGTGTTTGTTCTTTCGCTCTTTCCACATTTGCTCTTTCTCCTTCATCATGTATCTTTTTTTCCTGTTTGCACTTTATTGTGCAGTTTAGTTTTGCTCACACAGCCAGGTAATGCACGCAAGCACTTAATTGTTTAGGCGCACCAGTGTTTCTGCATGTTCTGTATGTGTGTTGCGACTAAACTATTAAAAAAATTGTATATTTATCGTCATTAGTTTTCCTTGTTCTTTATTATTAGTAGTGTTTTTGTTAAGGTTGTGTTGATCAGTGCTGTCGAGGAAGTTTTGGAGCTCAAAATTGAAATTGGAGCATAAACCTTCAATCATTCCTGGTTGTCAAATGAGTTTTGTTGTGCCTCGTTCAACAACGAGAGACGGAGAAAAATGGCGTTCAGCGTACATTCCTAAACTGTTTAAAGACCCTCCATTATCTGTCATAGCAGCATAAAAAAAGTTTGTTTAAGTAATATAAATGCTATTTATATTGTTGAATGAAGTTTATGGTGTAGGTTCAAGTTCTCGCACGTTCTGATGCGACGTCTGTGTGCATTCCTTCAGTTTTCGAGTCTATTGTCTTGTTTTCTTTTTTCCTATAATGTTTCTTTCCATTCGCAGATAATATTCCATTTTTTACATTAAATATGACGCACTTGTTTTTTCTTGTTTTAAACAGCGTTGCTGTTTTCATATTGTCGCTGTACTATCTTGTTTTGCCATCCTTATATTGCCGGCCATGTCTCACCAGCCCTTACCCACGGCAGCGGTATAAAACAGCGTACCAAAACACAAGTTAGGATGTGCAGCAAATATAGGTTTTTCAGGGGCGGCTCCGCAATTCCGAACCCGTTTTCTACCCTCTACAGGCCTACTTCTGTGGCTTCCCTTTCAAATTCGAAAGAGTGTCAGGGTTTGAATTTACGCCTTCGTCTGGGAAAGAAACTTACCTGCTTTGGCTGATTATTTTCGGGTGCTACTTTGAATTCTCAGCCTTACGTATTTGGTTTTAACTGTTTTTATTTAATTAAAATACCTTACAGGTTCTATTACCGAGCATTGAGTAATGGGGAATACATAAGGAATGGAATAGTCGTAGTTTCCAACTACAGAAAAATACACAACACTAATTAACAAACATTGGCCAAATGCGAAAGAGCGGTCGTAAACAACAAGTATTTTAAAAAGGCGCAAAGAGAAACTTGCACAAATGGGAAACACAATTAAAGTGCTACAATGAGTGCTATCAAGGCAGATACCGACGCAGATACAAATGCAGATCTATTAACAAATATTGCATGAATGCGGAAGAGCTTATGAAGCACAGAAATTTTAAAACAAGAAAAATACACCAGCATAACTCAGAAACAAAGTGGAAGGACTTTTTAGAATATTATCAAGACAGATACACATACAAATACATAGAGATACCAACGCAATGGGGTATTCATACCAGATAAAGCAATCCAAATGCACGAAACAAAACACTGGAAGTATTACAACGATTGCATGTATGCAAAAGACGAGTAATAAACAAGAACAAGAATTCTCAAACAGGGAAAGAGAAACGAGCGTGAGTCAGAAACAGAATTGTAGGGCTATAGGCAATGCTATCAAGACAGATGTTTAATGGTTTTTCGTGGAAACGTTCATGAACACATAAACTGACAATAAAATCACAAGATTATTCGTGAGTGCACTGGCGCGTAGCAGCCCCGGTGAAGTGACTGACTTTGTTTTACAGGAGATGGATGCGATGCTTCATTGATGGTGTAGTCGTTAGATATGCGCAACGTTTCTGTAAGTGGGAAGGGTGGTGGCCTGGATGTCCAAGTCAACATATAGAGGGAAGACAGGAGGGCTACTGTGCACTGTGTTTGGAGATACTGCAATGAATGATTGTGTTTTATTCGTGGGGTAGTCAAGAGGCGATTGTAAACTCGTGAAATGAATCGCGGTGCCCTGTTTTTCACGGTTTCAAGCAGGTTAAAGAGGTAGTTTTTGAAAGGAGACCATGTGGGTCATCTGAATTTCAACCTTATGATACCTCATTAGGAATCCTATAACGACGAACGGTTTAGTCTTTGGCAATATTCAGCTTGACATGGGGCACACTCGATTCTTAATCATTTATAGAATAACACTGCAGCTGAAGAAATGTGGCTGAAGCAGAACAAGTGTCACAAGCAAGCAAATTATCAAATATGCTAGAACACAAGTAGGCCAAATAACGAACATGTATGCAACATACTGAAAGACATGATTTATGTCGTCTTCAAATCAATCTTTGGTAGATTTTACGGAAATCAATAATAAAAATTATAAGGCATTATGTAACACTATGTTGTTTAACAACAAACAGTAATTTAGGTTGGTATTAAAGACTTACATAAAACCAAACGCACGAGATTGATATCCTGTTACAGTTCCAGAATGTAACGGAGGGAGGGTGTTTGATTGCTCTACAACGCTGTTCGGGAACTACATTTGGGAAGAAATTTTAGTCCTGATTGTTTTCCTAGGAATAATTTATTTTGAAAGTTGTTTAAATATTCTGATTTCTATTCAATTTTTCTCTTGAGTAACAAACTTGTCTCCGCGGCAGCGCGCTGTATGCGTTTGGGATTTCAGGGTACCGCAAGCAGCCACTCACCATGACTAGGATCTGAAAGTAACCCAACAAGAGCACCTTGAGCTCGAAAAAATACCTCCCTATGCTTCAGCAACATTTGTGTGATGAAGTGCGCGTGGACGAAGAGGAAGAGGAGACCGAGCGCGCAGCTGCAACGAGTGCGTGCAGAAAAACCGAACCAGGCCGGTGATAAGGGGACGCCTGTGACGAGCTGGGCTTGAGAGCGCGGCCCTATGATCGTTACGGGGAAGACCCGGAGCGCAACCACTGCTGTTCCCGAGAGCCGTCCGCCGCTGATCCCGACAACCCGTGGGCTGGCCGTGCCTGGAGCTGGTGACGCGCTGGGCGAGAGAGCGCGGGTCCGGATTCACCTGGAGGTGGAACCCTCCGCTCACACCCGCTCCTACGTCCTCAAGCCGTGACTCATCGGAAAGGTCGACGATGCCTTCCCGACGTCCCGCGCCTGGTTACGACGGGGCCTAGAACCGATCATCGAGCCAGCCTCGCCGTGACGTCCTCGTCAACTCCGCACGCATCGGGACTTCAACACCTCGAGGTGCTGCGACAAAACCCCGTAGGACGTCTGCTTTCTTTATTGCGGACATTTCCGTTAGCCTCTTGCCTTTTTTAACGCTGATATCTTTCGTCTCGCGTAGTTGCTTTCGTGCCGTAACTTCTGCTTCTTTCGTGTCATGCATAAAGCAACGTTACTTGCGCACGCACTGGCCACTGACTCGTGACTTTCACGCCAATCCTTGGCCCGTTCATTACAATTTGCTTTGCAACTACTTTCTCAATGATAGGGGAATTGTGCATAATAATTTCATAGTTTTCTGTTTATTTATTGTAGCCACAAACACATCGTAACGTAACCACTTAGCCGAAAGCCACCGCAAAAAAGCTATCCCGGAGGTTCGCAAATTCACGGAAATACTGCCAGCATACTCTTCAATAAAATTATATTGATTTATTTATGCATTGAGTAGTTGATTCAATGCGAGTACTGCGTTTTGTTTACAGCCGCAAAGCAGTGACCGCAGCCATGGTAAATTCTTGAGCTACAGCGGCGATGAAATAAATTGTGCTTTGTATATTTTGTTTATTAAAAGCATTTCTAGGTAGCGTTAAAACAGTATCGAGTCATCATCATGAAGCAGCGGCATATTTTATTAAAAGCATCCATAATTAAGTACATTCCTTATAAATATAAAAACGCAATTGATGTACCTTGGGTAAACCCCGATCTAGTGGCGTAATAACGTCTGCTAAACAATGTACTTATTGTAGGACCAAGTGGCGTACAAGGACGTCAACTTGAACTGTCACCTTGCGTTATCAGGAGCATGTGTTGCATGCTTATTTGTTCCATTTGTGTTAACGGTATGTAATAACTATCCAATGGCATGAAACAGCACAATATGGATCAAAGAGAGGATAAAAAAATCGTGCCAATCCATCCCCTGAATGTGGTTGCAAAGCAAAGCTGTAAACGGCACCCATAACAATTACCCATGCGACGTCACTTAAATTCACTCACATCGCTCTACAAATAGTAAAACCAGAGAAAAGTGAAATGCAGTTATCCACACCATTTATTACTTCAAAGAGATATTCTTGGTAAGATTAAATCACTGCATAACGCATGAACGGTGTTTGGTTGAGTTGTATTGCTGTAGCACAAAAGTGCAAACGTTTTTTATAAAATTAAAGCTCCAACCAGGTGTTACACGATCCGAATTCTACGTCTCTGCACCGCGGACGGAGTGACGAGATTTGCGGCAGACAAGGAGTAGGATAAGAAGGAACAAATACTGTTCAGATTTCTGAACGGCCCAGAGAGCTGCCCTGGGTAGTGATTTCTTGTGCTGTGGGGCCCATATGCAGTCCGCGCAGCCTGTGTTCTGTCCACCCGCTGAAGCTGGGTAGGTAGAGAGGGTCTGAACAGCAGCATCTCTTATTGCTCTTGTTGGGTAGTTGACGGAAAGAGAGGAGGGTGCTCAGGGCGAAAGTAGCTCACCCCGATTAAGGGGCGGAGTGTTCCTACTTCTGAGTAAATTTACATTCAGCGTCGTAGTGATTCGGATGCAATATTTGAAGACCAGTAGGCTGTGGGAAGGAGCCCGGATTGTATGAGCAGTAGGGTAGTTTTTTGTCCTCTGGAAAGGTCAGGGTAAGGCGAAAGTACGGTCTGTTTCAGAAGGCGATAATACTGGGTTATCTCCCTGAATGTGGCAAGCGGGTGACTGTCCTCGTGCAGCTCCATAGCACCAGAGGTAAAAGCGCAGGCTTGTTGGGTGGACGTATTTGTTGCCCTCCATTGAAGCGTGAGGGGGTGTCCAGATGGGCTGAATGGAACCGTTTAGGGAGGGGTTTTTTAGCACGCGCGGTGCAGGTAAGGACACCCAACCCGACTGGTAATTCCAGTAGGCTTGCGGGGAATCGGTGACTACCCTCCGAACCCCTGGTAGAGTGAGAGCCAGGGTGATGGCTGCCTCTTCGGCTGCCGTCATTTCTTGGGCCCTAAGCAAGGTACACGCAAGGAGGTTGGTTCTGGAGGTAGCCACGATGATGGCGTATTGCTGCCCTCGATGTTTGGAGGCGTCTGTGTAGATAACTGCATGATCCCCACCGAGGGTGGTTTTTACCGCTTGAGCCTGCGCTTTTCGGTGACCTTCGTCATGTGAGGGGTTCATATTTTTAAGCAAAGGGAGCATCTTCAGTTTTAGTCGCCAAAACTCTGGGAGTACATCAAAAGGAGTTACATTCTGGGCTGCCCAGACAATCTGGTGAACCATGCGGTTACCCACCGCACTTCTGAGTGGGGCCTTTTGGTTACAAAGATGGCCTTCTATGAGTTCTTCCACCGTGTTGTGGAGCCCCGTGCTAAGCAGCCTGTGTGTGTACGCACTCATGAGAAGACCAATGGCCTGCTTGACCGCCTTTCTAAGCAATATATAAAGCATCTCTATGTCTTCCTTCTTCAGAAGAAGACATGAGGTTGACGTAAGTGACTCTCGAGAGGACAAAACCTTCAATTATTCGAACGGTACCGGATTCCTTTAGGCCACATTTCTTGGTGGCAACTCGCCTGATCATGTGTTTGATTTGATTAATGCTGTTTTTGAGCCGCTGCAAGGAGACGACACTCTTGGTGTTAGCCTCGAGATGTAGGCCCAGGATCTTGGGGCTGGGGCATGGAGTGATGGCCTGGCCCTGAAGGAGTATTTGAATGTATTCCTTGATTTGGGGTGAGGGCGGACGACAAGGAGCTGTGATTTTTTACGTGAACACTGGAGGCCACAGGCTTTAGCCCATTGGCGTACTAGAAGAGCGATGCCATGCATTGGTGTGAGCTTCCTTTACTTTTTGTAACTCTTAGCACATGAGCAAGGTGTGCACTGGGCCGCTAGATGGGCGTGAGTGGTCGCGTGACGCTTTCACGTGGCATTCAGCGAGAACGCAGGGGGTACACCCGTATATGTGCTTGGTGAGTACACCACCTGTCTTCCTCGTTTTCGCGTGGCCTTGTAGCTAAATCGGTAAGACAACGGGCTCTCGCTTTGTTAGTCCATTTGTTTCGGGTTCGATTCCCGGCGGTGCCAGTGCCTTCTTTTATTTGTTCGCTGGAGTTATCTGGTGACACCAATGGTCGCAAAAGAGCCCTTGGGGGGTAGAGGTAAAAAGCTTTGCTTTAAAACACCTGGACTAGAAATGTTTAGGCGTGCACGTGTGCGTGGTGTGCCACGCGGTCTACTAAGGGCTCAAATTTTTTAAGTCTAAGCTGCAGTATTTTCCTCAGCAGCGCGACATTGCTCTCACCCAGGCAACGCCGCGACACGCGCCTAAGCGCACGGGGATGTATGTTGATGCGCGACATCGCCGTCACCCAGGCCACGCCCCGACACGCGCCTAAGAACACGGGGATGCATGTTGATGCGCCCTAACCTATTAGTTCGACGCGCGGCTGCACCATTTTCGCCGAACAACGCACTGAAACATTTTCACTTTCGCGGAAGTCTCGAAAACTCCTGTCAGGGCGTCGCTTTCTCATTAGCGACGTGCAGCCCCATTTGCAGGATCAGAAAACGCCGCGGGGAGTCTCTCGGCGGCCTCGCGCTCGTCCAGCCCTGTGCGCGCTTTAGAGTTCTCGATTCACAAGTCGCAGTTGCTTGCGACCATTGTCCGCTTCAGAGACTCCTGGCCGTATTTGGGACCACGCGTTTGGCACCCCTTGTCTAGAGGCTTCATCGAGCTGTACCGAGCGCTCGAACGAGGTCGAGGATGTAATAAATTTCATGCCCCTCCAAACATATGACGACCCCAACGATGGTGGCCCCCGAGTGCCCTCACACCAGCCAGCACCTTGGCCGGCAGACATCTGACCACGCTGCCACTGCACGAAGAAATGTTCTTTGAAAGCCCCGCGACTTCGTTTCGAGGGCTGTAGGCGAAACGAAAACAGTAGCTACATCTGCTTTTGAATGTTGAGTGCAAGGAATACATGGGCGTGCTTCGTTCGGCCTACGCCTCAAAGCAAATGAAGGGAGGGGTTGGTTCCTGGGATGGGCGATGTGATTGCTGTGGGAGGCTCGGATTCTAAAAGCAGTTGTTTTCGGTCGAGACGGCAAAATCCGCCTTGGTGAGGACGGGGGGGAAGGAAGGACCGAGGAGGAAGGGGGGGGGGACTGTAAAGTGTTCATTTCAGCTTCTATTACCTTTGGAAATATCTTGTCTCTTTCTGGGGATGGGGGTGGCTGGGTTTTGGGGCGGGAGAACGACTCCGAGGGCCCACGGGCAAACATCGCTTCGTCGAAGGCTCAAATTGGTCGCCGTCTCCAACCACAAGTACGAAATAAAAAGTTAACGAAGCGCTTTTTTGAGTATCTTTCAAAAAAACCTAGACAACCGATGAACTCCCATGTCCGTTTTCCTTTTCCTCGAGGGGCCTTCCGTGAATCCGCCACCTCCGCCCCATTTTTCCCATTCTTTATCACTACGCAAGGTGGTCAAGCTACGGCATTGTAGGCGAAAATAAATTAAGTTGACATTGAAAGAATGTTTCGGCTGTGTTGTCCTCCAACTCGGTATAGTATAAGTTCGGCCTTTCTGATTCCAACTTTGAAAAGTAACTAATCGTATGCTACAGTGATGTTTGCAAATAAATTTCTTGCAGTAAGAGTACAGCAACCAAAAAATAAAGTTCCTTATGATGAATAGCAATACTTCCGTAATAAAAAAATGAGGCGTACACAAGGATTGTTTGTTTGGGCATGAGGGTGCATCATTTTAGGATCCGCTCGTGGAGGCTTTACTAGTTGTAATTTTTACTACCTGCATGGCTTCGTACATTTCTATTAAATAAGCGAAATCTTTTTAGCTAATACCAGAGTCCTTCAATTTTTTACTGGTCCCGAAGCTGCTCCGTAACTCAATGGGAGAGCTTCATATGATGCGCTTGGGTGCCGCGCGGTGGCGCCATCATCTCACTGAGGTCACTCGTCGGGCTGGTCGGGCGGCGTTGCGCTGGCTCGATCGACGCTGCGAGTTGTGTTTGCTTTGGTGGGAAACGTGCATATCGTACTGTGGTGATGCGGCGTTAGTGCAGCGACGATGCCGAACGTGTGTTGTGTCCCGGGATGTCGTTCGGGGTGCAAGGGCAAAACAGAAAAAGTTTTCTTGTTCTGTTTACTCAGCGACGGCGTTCTGCGTGACAAATGGAAGCGCACCATTCCAACGCAACAAACGGGAGACTTTTGCTTCGATTCTAAGTATGTGAGAGTGTGCGAGAAGCATTTCGATGACAGTGACATTGTCCGTGCAGATGAATTTGTTGTAAATGGTGAAAAAGTGTCCCTTCCGCGCGACAAGCTGCTTCTGAAGGCTGGTGCCATTCCAAGGAGGTTTGACGGCTTGCCAGCGTATTTGACTAAGCCGAAGCAGCGGTCACGGACCCTGACAAGAAGGCCTCCAGCGAAGCGACGTCGTGAATCGTCCTCATGTGCCCGTACACAAGACGTTCACGCCAAACCAGGCACGTCGGATGCCACGTCGTGTGATGAAGGTGAGTTTACGTCCAATGTTGTTTTAAGTTTCTTGCCCATGCAGTGATTATATCGGTAAACTTTCGAAGCAGTGTGTGAGCTGAAAATGCGCTATTTGAAACGATTTTTCAAATCTTTTTGCAGATATTGCGCTGCCCACAGATCTTGTCGGCGAGGGGTCAACGCGCACTTCGGACTCGGCGTGCCAAACAGTTCAATTTACCAGCCCTCTCGCCGAGGTTATACTGCTGAAGTGTCAACTTCGAGCAACTAAACAGCACCTCACCTTGTGTCAAACAAAATTGGCAAAGATGAGAGTGCAAGCGAGCAAGCACAAAAAGCTTGAGGAAAGCCATCAAAAAATGTCGGCCCGCATGAAGTTGATTTTTGATCAGTGCGTGATGAAGGCGAACACCAAGTCTGCGAAAGCTGCGAGGTAAGTTTAGAAAATAGGCCAGCGCGTGTATGATGTTTGGGAGCAGTGTTGGTGTATTTTGATGTCAAATTTGGTTCTGTAGGTTACCCCACCATCCTTCTTCGCTGAAAATACACTTTAATGTTAATATTCCTAGGGCATGTTGAGAATATTGATTCCACAGGCCATATGCGTGTCACCACATCGATTATGATGCAGCACCACCTATTTGTTATTACAGTCAAACCCAGCTATAACGAATCCGGATAGAGCGAATTATGCTATATATCGAACAAAAATACTTCAGTTACGGAAATACACGGGAAACATATTCCTTATAACGAAGTTCACATCCGATATATCGAACTCTGGGCACCTAGAATGGCCGCCGAAATGCATCATCTCGGAGCGGCGATTGAGATGGGGATTGGTCCCGACCACGGAGCAAGAGCCGCGACTGACATTGCGCCTCGCACGGAGCGACGTGACGCCCGATACTTTCCGGAACTGTTTCCGATGCGCGGGATTCGCGACGGAACCCGCCCAGTCAGTGAGTGCGGACCAAGACAACAGCATCGGTGAACTGTGGGAAGAGCTCACCAACGTTCCCAAGGATGTCTCCAGTGAAATTCATCCGACGCTTATAATGAAGCGCTTTCGGCAGTTGATGTGCTCCGCCAGTGCTTCGTTGATTTTTGAGATAAGGCTATGCTAGTTGAAGCCGCCAAAACGAAAGGGAAAACAAAAATCACCGTTGTTTCTTTTTTTTTTAAACGTGGGCAGTTAAGGCGGAAAGTAGCTTTGATAATTGCAATAAATGGGTTATTTTGGTCTGGTAATGGCTACTGTACTGTGTTGTTTCTGCATACGTGGATGGCGGAGTTGGGTAGGAGCCGGGGGGCTCCCGCGGATTGCGAACTAGTAACAATGAGCTCGTTATAGGTGGGTTCGGCTATATCGAACTCATCTCGGTGCAAATTGCAGTTCGCTATAAACGGGTTTGACTGTATTCCAGCAGTTTCAAATAAAAATTGTCTTTGCTCTCCAGAGCATTCCTTTTATCCGTTAATGTGCTAACAGTCTCACTTTGCAGTGTCTGCTGCTTATTGAGATTGAATACAAATACACATGAATGACTTCTTATACATGTTCTTATTGCCCATACAGCAAGGTTGCGGAATGCGCCGCACATGTTTGCAACGTGTCAAATGCTAGGGTTGCATAACAAACGATATGCCAAAGAAACACCACATTGCATGAATTGATCCTGAACATGGTTTCTCTGTGCCACTGTTTATTGGGCTTTAAGCGCATGCAGTTCGAAAGCAGCACACAGCATGTCATGACATGGAGTATCATTGAAGCACCTATGCATGAACCTGGTATAATGTGCTTGCATCTTTTTAGCATATTCGCTACTGTAAATACATGTGAAATGCATTGTGAAACAACTTTATTATTTAATGCATGTGTTTGAGTAGGATGAGCCCACTCTACTATTTTTGGTGTCTGGTGCACGCACGTTATGCAAGCATATAAAACATCTTGTCTGTGTCATGTACATGCATGTAATTCCAAATGCACTGCACGCACGTTTTTTATCCTGCAGGCCCACTATGTAGCATGCTTCAAAATGTGAGAACAGTTTCATACTTTTCTCTTTAGGTACAGGAAAGAATGGCTATATGACTGTCTCCTTCTGACGACGTCTGTGTACACGTTCCTTCATGAGAACGCATTTCTTCCTCTCCTTAACTCCCACAGACTGTACACTTACATGAAGAACCTGAAAGCGGACTTTGGGTTTGATGCAAATTTGTTTGCTGTTCTGAACGAAAAGCTTGCAGCGGTCCCAGAGAGAGAACGACGAGGTTTGGAGCAATAACTATATTTGAAATTAAAATCAGCCCCTGTGGCTTTTGACATTGTTCCTAAGCCATTTCTTTTTTACAGGAGTACTCATGTTTGATGAGATGAGTGTACGCAAAAGCATGCATGTCAGAGAATCTGATATGGCCCTGCTTGGAAAAGTACTCTTTGCTGAACACACCAGGCCAGGGGATAACGAGAAAGACGCTGATCATGTGTTGGTGTTCCTGTTTCGCCCCTTTCTTGGGGGCTGGTCGCAAACTGCTCCTGGTTCTGTTGTGGCCAAATTGCTGCTGCAGTGCATTGTGCACTTGGAAAATTCTGGCGCTGTTGTCCAAGCTGTGACATGCGACAATTCTACAAGCAACCGGTCAGCCTTGAGGTCGTCGGGTAACAACTTCTTCCTGTAACAATCCTACAGTACTGCTGTAATGTATGGTTATATGCTCAAATGTATTCCTTCTAGGTATAAATGGGGACAGAAAAAACCCACAAACCTCATTTCAACACCCCTTTGACCTATCAAGAGAGATTTACACTGTCATCGACCCACCGCACATTTTCAAGTGCATAAGAAACAACCTTCAAAAGGTTGGGAAGTTTCTGGTAAGAAAAACGAGGCGTGGTTAAGCTATACCGTGCTGTACAAACTATTTGCAACAATAATTGAAATTTTTTTTCAAGCTGCCAGAGGGTGGCGTTTACCACGATCATTTCAAGTTCCTTTTGGGGTATGAGGAAGACCAAGCGGGCCTCCGGGCTGTGCATAAACTGACAAAAGCCCACATAATGCCCAATGCCTCCCAGAAAATGAGTGTGAGACTTACGGTTCAGGTAAGTAATATTATGACTTTTGCCGTGCAGCAGGGAGTATGTTTGGGAATTCTACTCCTTTAGCCAGAGCTTACTGATTTTTTTTTTATTTTCAGTTCTTTAGTGAATCTACAGCTTCTGCACTGGAGTTTTACAGCAGGCAAGATATGTGCAAGGAGCTGCATGATTCAAAGGCGACCGCGGCATTCACCAGACGAATGAACGGCCTGTTTGACTGCTTGAATTCTCGCAGGCCACAACACGTGCAGTATAATGAAGCGGAGCACATTGTAGTGAGAAATACCACTCGAGACTTTATATTTTATTGTAGCTATCATGCTTTTATTTATTGTTACACACGTAACATGATTATTTTATAGACACTAAAAGAGAACGTGACATGGCTGAACAAGTGTTGTGATTACATTGAGAGTTTGCCGAAGCAAAGACAAGCCTGCTTCCTCACCAAACCCACGTCTGAAGTGCTGCGAGTAACCCTACTCAGTACTATCGCACTTGTGGAGAACCTTCTGGCCTCAGGTTTTCGATATGTGCTGGTGGGAAATTTCAGACAGAATCCTCTTGAGGTAAACATGTAAGCTTTTTTATTTCTGCATTGACTAATCTGTTGTCTCACTTTCAGAGGTTTTTTGGCATTGCGAGACACGTTGCTGGTGACAGAGGGCAGCCAACGGTTCAACAGTTCCTCTTCATATACCGAATGCTTTCGGTCAACAACCTTGTCCGCCCACCGAAGCGGGCATCAGTTGATGGTGACGGGCCACAGTTGCTGTTCAGGCTGCAGGACCTCTTTAACAAGGAAGCTGCTCCTGTCAATCATGTATGATGCCATATTGAAAACAAAACAGCTATTGATAGTTTCTCCAACTCGAATATATTTTCCGTCGGAGAGCTGCTCAACAGATGTTCACTCAGAATATGCACAAAGTTCATCATTTACGTGTGCGTGATATTTTTCCACGAACGTGCATGCAAGCAAAAGAAAATTCTCATTTCAGGTTCACTCCCTGGCCATTCTCGTGGATGACGTTCTTTTGGCGCCAACTGCGAGCGAGGAAGAGGCCCTTACGGACTTGTCTCCAAAGGAGTGCATTTTAGACTACCTGGCTGGATATGTTACCCAAACATTTTCTAGCATGTGCTGCACAGTCTGCCTGGAGTTTTTGAAAGGCTTGCAACGGTCACCAAGTAACCTCATTCTTGTGAAGTCGAGAGGTTACCTTCAGGTCCCCTCCACCAAACTGCTAACCTCCTTCAAATTGCTGAAGAACATGTAGAACAAGCTACGGTAAAGCAAACTGCGTGTGCTGGTGTGTACATGGACATTGTTTAGCAGGTTTTGCTGGACAATCGTACAGCTTCAGCTACTGTCGGCTGCCCCACCGACTTTTTCCTTCGGTGCCGCCTGCATTTTTTCACACGCGAAAAAAATAAGCAATCACGTGTGACAAAGCGAGCAACATGCCCAGCTGGTGGAGGGAGAAAGCCAAAGTGAAGGAGGAGTGTAAAAGCAATGCACCCTTTTGCGAGCCTCCTGGACCTATAATTGTACAAGGCTCACTTAAAGGCGGATTTTTGTTTTATCAATGAAATAGCAGCTGTGTTTCTTTACTTGTTTTCAGATTTGTATAACCTTGCGCTCAGGCTCGCATGCAAAAATAAAGAACTTTCTGGTGTCTTTGTGCTTGCACTTTTATAATTTCCATGAACTATCGCTTAGGATTCGTTTTTTGTGTTTTGTAACCGCGCGTGGCCGCTTCCGGTTTTTTATCTGGTGTTCCAACCCAAGCGCCAGTTTGATCTTTTTGTCATACGTCGCGTCGGGCAATATTGTTTGATATGGAAAGGTTGTCACCTTGCCACTAACTTGATTTCTTTTTTGTTCGACAATATTCTCAACCCTATTTCCACGGATCTAAAATTCATAACGGCACTAGAGTAATTCATGCATGGCAAACGACGCGTGACTCAGACTTTATCGACGTCATCTGTGCAGGTCACGCTGCGTACGGCTTCTTCGACGTTTGTGTTTCATTCTAATCTTTTGCAGAGCATTAGTTCGCTTTCATAAACTTCATTCAGAAGAACTTCGCGTTTGTCTTGGCTGCGTGGCAATATTCTGTTTCCTCCGTGTGCTACACATCACAGCGCAAAGAATAAATTTTTGTACGCTGGACCACGCTCTTTTGTCTCCCTTCGTAATATTGAAATTTTTTTGTAGCATGTGATAAAATTTTGCGCTTCCTTTTCTGCAATGATTGAACAGCGTGTTGCAAAGTTTTCTTTAAGGAAACAAACTAAAGGTGCTTTAAATTCCGTAAACACGACGGCACAGCGCTTGCGCCCGAAGACGCGAAAGCAGTTGCCGTTCGCGGCCGAGGTCTGCGGTGATTTATTCGGAAAAATAAAGCCTCATTTGAGGCAGGTGGTATGCACAATAATTGGGCGATTCATCGCTAAAAAGTACGAGAAAAAAAAAACTCAGCGCGCAGAGACCAAAAACAATGAGCGTTTTCATGCCAAGAGCCGGCAAATATGCCGCACGCGCGGTGGCTGGATGACCTTCGTGCGACGGTGGCGCCAGTAGTGGCGCCCGCGGGCCCGATATGAAACGAGCGCCGAAGTTTCGTGACTAGTAAAAAAATTGAAGGACTCTGCTAATACCTAGTTTTATACAGTAACGGAAAAGTAACGACGTTACTTTTTTGTAGTAACTGTAAATGTAACTAGTTGCTTTTGGAAAATTTTTAACTGTAACTGTAACACAGTTACTTTTCTGGGTTAGATAATTGTAACTGTAACAGTGTTACTTTTTTCGGTAACGTGCACATGACAGCCTCATAGACCAAGGCGAAGTGGTAAGGGCGCTGCGACGTGGCACAGCTCCGTAGCCTAAGAACTGCTGCCGACGGGCGTTGTTCGTTTTTAGCTGGGGGGAGCGACGATGTTGGCTGCGATGGTGCTGTCCAGGTAGAAGTGACGGTTGGGTGGTCCGGTTGCGTTGTTGCCAGCAGTGGTGCAGCCCCGCGATAGCTTCTTGGTCGCTACCTGCCTCGCTTTCACAAGGGGGGAGCGTCCCGTTCCAAGCAAATCTCAACAAAGAATTCGCCAGAGTGGGAAGCAGTATGTGCAGGACCATTGCCGGGAATTCCTGCATGACCAACACGAAGCGGTAAGTGCATTGCGGCGGGGCACAGCTGCCTAACCCACCTATAGAGTTAGGGTCGGGGCCGCTGTTTCTGCTGTGTATATTTTGGAATGCAATTCCTGAAGAATGGGTACTCGGCTGAAGACATTTCCCATCAAAGGTGAACATACGCTGAAAAGGTCCACCTCCAACAACTTTCCCTTCAATTATGAAGAAGATTTTTAGGCCGTATGAACGGTCCCTTTCCCTCTACTGCTGCCACACAAATGGATGTGCCTGCCGCATCTTTAAATGTTATAGTGAAGTCGCTTTAGCACTATGAAAGCTTCGGATGTGGGCCAGATAAAAACCGCCCTAAAATATAATGACCTATTTCTGCTGGGATTGCACCTTTTGCCCGGAGGTTTCCGTTGTAGTCGCGTGCAATACCAGTTAACCGGTGTCTGGGGTTGCAGTCCTGGACAAGGACGAATTTTTTTCAACTGCGAAGCTTCTGAGGAAGCTGTTTATCTTTACTTTGCAGCCGTACGGCTGCATTGAGATGGATGTCAAACGTCCATTTCCGGAAACTGATTCCACCTCCGGGATTTCCCCTTAATCTGGTCGATTAAATCCTGTACCACACTTCGAGTTGTTGATCAATTCGCTCTCACGGTACGAACGACTAGCCTCTGGGTTAGCTCAGTTGTCAACAATTGAGACTCCCCTGCCCGCCCGGTAAGAGGAAATTTCATTGAAACTGTGTGCTGCATACACAATGTGTATCAAGCCCAGCATGACCCGCTGGAGTGGACAAGCGTGCTTGATATTCTGGCACGTTTAAAGAAATTGTACTCACAGTAGATAACAAATGAGTTGGTGAGGTGTCGTGTGTTCGTGTGTGTGTTTTGTTCTGTATAGTTACAGTCTATAAAGAAAAAAACCCTGGTTAACTCAGTTGGTAGAGCGACTGCTCCGGTTAAGCGGTGGTCCCGGGTTCGAATCCTGGACCAGAACAAAATTTTCTTCAACAGCAAAGCTTCTTATGAAGCTGCGGGCTTTCCTTTGTAGCCGCACGGCTGCATTGAGGTGGATGTCAAACGTTCCTTTGCAGAAACTTACACCAACTTTGGAATTTAACCTAAATCTGGTCAATTAACACCTGTCCTTCAATTCGAGTTGTTCATCAATGCGGTCTCGGACTACAAACAACTAGTCTGACTCTTTTGGATGCGTGTGTTTGCTTGCCTGAGTTTTGATCTTTGCTCGACTGACGCCCTTGAGCTTTGCTGTCTGTTAGTGTGTTTTTATTGTATGTTAAGTATATAGCCTTCTAAAGGTTTCTAAAGTTCCCATGCACAAAGAAAAAAACTCCTGGTTAGCTGAGTTGGTAAAGCCACCGCTCGGGTTAAGCGGTGGTCCCGGGTTCGAATCCCTGACCAGAACGAATTTTTTTCAACTGCGAAAATTTTGAAGAAGCTGTTTAGCTTTACTTTGTAGCCATACCGCTGCAATGAGGTGGACGTCAAACTTTCCTTTCCACAAACTTATTCCGGCTGGGGGATTTTCCCCAAATCTGATAAACTAACAGCTGTCTTTCACATCGAGTTCTTGTTAAATTCGCTCTCGTGCTACAAACTACCAGCTCCTGGCTAGCTCAGTTGTCGCCAATGAGACTCCCATGCCCGCTCGGCAAGGAAACATTTTATTGAAACTGTGTGCTACATACTCGATGTGTATCATGCCCAGCATGACCCGCGGGAATGGGCAAGCGTGCTTGATATTCTGGCATGTTTAAGGACATTCTAGGCACAGTATATAAGAAATGAGTTGGTGAGGTGTCTTGTGTGTTGGTGTGTGTGTTTGGTTCATTATAGTTACAGGCAATAAAAAAATCCTGGTTAGCTCAGTTGGTAGAGCGACTGCTTCGGTTAAGCGGTGGTCCCGGGTTCGAATTCTTGATCAGGACGAAGTTTTCTGTAACTGCGAAGCTTCTGAGGAAGCTGTATAGCGTTCCTTTGTAGTCGTACGGCTGCATTGAGGGGGATGTCAAACTTTTTTCCGCAGAAAATTACTCCACCTCGGGGATTTCCCCCAAATCTGGTCGATTAACACCTGTCCTTCACTTCGAGTTCGTGAGCAATTCGCTCTCGCGCTACAAACGACAAGCCTCGTCGTTAGCTCACATGCACTTTAATGCAGATTACAGTAGTAAATGCGTTGACTATGTATACTATTTCTTCTGTAAGGGATACATGTGGTGGCGTGAAAGGCTATATGAAGGAAGTGGTTGAGTCGCTTCGGTTTCTTGCTGTGAGATTTTCAGCAGAGTTTCCCACTGTTTCGAGAAACACCCTTAATATAATTTGATGGAGATGCTGTTCCCCGCACTACGTAATCGTGAAATGTTGAGTTCTGGCCCTGGGCAGGGTGTGTTATTGCGTGTGATAAAATGGCAGCGCCAGCATTTTAGGGATGTCTTACAGAGAACGTTAAAGAAAGACCTGCCGATTTCAGCGCATGGCATTCGGCAACTTCCGGTTGAACGCGAAGCTGAAGTCCCATAAGATATGATCATGGCGCTAGCGTTACATGCCATTTGGAGGTCCAGATTGGCTCTGCGACATGCGGACCCGAATGCTTTCACTGTAAGCAAGTATTTTGCTCAAAATGTCCGGCTGTTGTAAGAAGTGTACAAGTTACAGGACTCCCAATTTGAATGGCTTCTTGTTTTGGAAGAGCTGTGTAGATTTGATGTTAGGTCCTTCCTTCAGCCAAAGTTTGCCAGGCAGTTTGTAGTTTATCCGTGACTTGTACTATGTGTGTGCAAAAGATAATAAAACAAATCGTGGTTAGCTTTAGTTGGTACAGCGACTGCTGCAATTAGGTGGTGGTCTCGGGTTCGAATCCTGGTCCAGGACAAATTTTTCTTCAAATACGAAGCTTTTGAGGAAGCTGTATGTGTTTTGTGCGTTGTGTGCTGTTTCATGGCACATAAGCAACTTAGGCTATCATGCGCCAAACAGAACGTTTTGTGCATTTTGTGGATAACTGATTGTTACAGCACTTACAGCGTTACAGCCTGTTTACATGTCTTGCTTCTTTTATAAAAATAAAAACGGAGGAAATTGTAAAAAGAGCGTTTTCTCCTAAAAAATAAACTGGGGTGATATGGAATGTGTTCGACGTAGAACCGGCTGAAATGCTTTTTTCTCCGGACCTTGAATTTTGTACATCAGAGGAACATGTGGTTTACGGTTAGCTCTTGGTCGCATTCCTAACATCTCGGTTTATTTTCTTTCATTAGAAGGAAGTTATGCGTCATATGTGTATGTCCAATGCGGGACAGCAAACATAACTTCTGTCACACGTTCTTCGTGCTTCCTTGATTCCCACTCTGCTTTAGTGAGTTTAACTACGTGAAATTTGTTGTTTGTTTTGTTATCCCATGAGGACTGCCATGTTTCTCTGAGATTATCCTGTATAAATTTCATACAGTCGCTATGAGGAATATCTACTTGTTTTAAAGTTTTGCTACCAGCCTGTGCAGTACATTTATCGGCTCTCTCATTAACATTGATCCCCACATAGCTAGGAAACCTGCACGACTTAATTTTCTGTCCCTGTGTTTTTGCTGTCACTAAATTCTGTATTATGTCTGCTATATCGGTTTATCTGCATTTTTGTAATGTAGGGCTGTGACCGCGCTGAGCGCGTCTGTGAAGATAACACTTTTCAGAATGCTTCCTTCCTTATTCTTTCTACAGGGACAGCAGTTGCATAAGACTGCGCTGTGAAAACCGATGCGCACTGAAATAGAATGATCACCTGCTCCCATTTACCTTGTATTATTGCACTCCCAGTATAGCATGATGTTTTGGAACCCTCTGTGTAAGATGAAGTGTAGCCTTCGTATTTCCCGTTCAGTTTCAAATACCACTGTAATATGTGTTCACGTGGTGTTTTTTTAAAGTGTGTCAGCGTAAAATCGCACACAGCAGGGAACGTATACCAAGTGGTAGTTGTTTTGTTCTTTGGGCAGTCCCACACAATGGGTCCAGCATACTAACTTCTTGGCATTTCTCTTCAATGTGAAGGAGCAGTGGTCTAATAGCTTGGGGTCTGTTATTAAATTGTGTCCTAGACAGGCACTTCGTAACTATGGGATAGCCCAAATGCTTCGGTAGTGAACGGATCATTTGGATGTATGAGCATGCCAGCATGGTTCTTTTGTATGTAAGTGGTGGTTCATTGGTTTCAACATAAAGACTGCTAATGGCTGATGTCCTATATGTACGAGGTGAGAGACGAAAAGCCAAATTGGGTGCAAGGAATACGAGCCTGCAGTGCACCGGCAGTGCACCGGCAGCAGCACCGGCAGCCGGCAGTGCACATGGAACGCCAGCCTAAACTACGCTTGCCACCTTTTGCAGCATTGGTTTCCTGCGCATCCTGACTGGGCAGGAGAAGGGACTCGGATCGTCCCAATCACGGATTCAGCGTCAGTGGTGGCTACTTCGGTCTTCACGTTTCACCGGAATCTACGACGTGCGGTTCAACACGTGATGGTGACGACTGCGCTCCTAGGCCTACTACAGCATAATATGTAGCGAAAAGGACGCACCCCTCAGTTCGGTGGCAGTGCGAAAGGAACGCCAGGCTAAACTACGCTTGCCACCTTTTGCAGCATTGGTTTCCTGGGCATCCTGACTGGGGAGGAGAAGAGACGCGGATCGTCACAATCTCGGGTTCAGCGTCGGCGTTGGCTACTTCAGTTGTCACCTTTCACCGGAATCTACGACGTGCGCTTCAACACTTGACGGCGGCGACTGCGCCCCTAGGCCTGCTGCAACATAAAAGGCAGTGAGACTGACGCACCCCTCAGTTCGGCGGCAGTGAACAAGGAACGCCAGCCTTACCTACGCTTGCACATTTTGCAGGTGTGTAATTTAGTATCAAGTTATCTGCCCCACTGGTCGTATTTGATTGCACTGCTGCCGAACTCACTGCGGTGTTGTCAGTTCTTGAATGTGGAAAGGCGGCGCAAGGGGAGCCAGTA
Source organism: Haemaphysalis longicornis (assembly GCF_048455015.1). Classification (NCBI taxonomy): domain Eukaryota; kingdom Metazoa; phylum Arthropoda; class Arachnida; order Ixodida; family Ixodidae; genus Haemaphysalis; species Haemaphysalis longicornis. Next base: position 37,528,178 of record NW_027526295.1, read on the forward strand.
GTAAGGTTCCTGAAAAAATATGTTACAGACACGAAGGACACGCGTGAGCTATTATCAGCGTTTGACAAGTTCACACGTGATCTAAGGACGGAATTTGATGAACTGAAAAAGCCTATTTCGTTCGGCACTGACGTCTGCAATGGCGTAAAGACAGCAACCAACGAAATAAAAAACTGAGACAAGAACTGAATGAGATTGTCAAGCAAAACCGGGACCTAAAATCTGACAATGACAGGCTGGCGAACAAGTGCGAGGACCTAGAACGATACCAACACCTTAATAATCTTGAGATGAAATGCGTGCCAACTGACAACGACCCTCTCACCATCATCCAGCATATAGGCAAGAGCGTTGGCATCGAAGTTGATAGCACAGACATCGACACGTGTCACTGGGTGCCCACGAAGAACTCCGATGCACAAAACATTATTGTGTGGTTTGTTCACCGCAGCAAGCGAGACAGGGAGGAAGGGAAACATGCACCCAGAGTGGGGATTAAACCCATGCCTTTCAATTAAATCTCGAATGCCTTACCGATTCGGCTATCTGGGCGACTGTGTTCTCCTTCATTTTCTGGGCTATTTATATTTACTAGAAGTGTATCTGACGCTTGAGGGTGGTAGCCAGCGCCACTCTGACTACCCGGGGAGAAGGGGACTTTCTTTTCAACCCCCGGGGCACGATTCGAACGTCTACAGCCTGTCATGAGCGGGTAACTGGCGGGAAGCCCTCTTATGCTACCTAGGCATCAAGGCTGCCAGAACCGAGACCCTCGGTAGGCTTTCGAAGAACAATATAGTAAGGAAATGAGGGGCTCGTTGAGGAAATACAGAAAGATAGTTCGGCAGTCTACAACGCCAAAGGAGGCATAGCGGTGTGGTTAGGCTCTTTTTTTACTCCGGCTAATGAAGTTAACATTTTCAAATATACGGAAGAAAGGAAGAAAAACACGCACCCAGAGTGGGGACCGAACCCACGCCTTTGGATTATATCTCCAATGCCTTACCAATTCGGCTATCTGGGCGCCTGTGTTCTCCTTCACTTTCCGGGCTATTTATATTTACTAGAAGAGTATCTGACGCTTGAGGATGGTAGCCAGCGCCACTCTGACTACACGGGGAAAAGGGAACCTTCTTTTCAACCCCCGGGGCGTGACTCGAACGTCTACAGCCTGTCATGAGCGGGTAACTGGCGGGAAGCCCTCTTATGCTACCTAGGCACGAAGGCTGCTAGAACCAAGAGCCTCGCTAGGCTTTCGCAGAATAATATAGTAAGAAAATGAGGGGCTCGTTGAGGAAATACAGAAAGGTAGTTCGGTAGACTACAACACCAAATGAGGCATAGGGGTGTGGTTAGGCTCCTTTTTTTTACTACCGTTAAATAAGTTGACATTTTTTTAAATATACGAAAGAAAGAAACGAAAACACGCGCCCAGGGTGGGTACCGAACCGACGCCTTTCGATTAGATCTGAAATGCCTTACCAATTTGGCTATCTGAGACGCGAATCGTCGCAATCTCGGGTTCAGCGTCGGTGTTGGCTACTTCAGTTGTCACCTTTCACCGGAATCTACGACGTGCGCTTCAACACGTGACGGCGACGACTGCGCCCCTAGGCCTGCTGCAACATAAAAGGCAGTGAGACTGATGCACCCCTCAGTTTGGCGGCAGTGCACAAGGAACGCCAGCCTAACCTACGCTTGTACATGTTGCAGGTGTGTAATTTAGTATCAAGTTATCTGCCCCACTGGTCCTATTTGATTGCACTGCTACCGAACTCACTGCGGTGTTGTCAGTTCTTGAATGGGGAAAGGCGGCGCAAGGGGATCCTGTAGTAACGTTCCTGAAAAAAGATGTTACATACACGAAGGACATGCGTGAGCTATTATCAGCGTTTGACAAGCCTGATACAAAGGTGTTGCTGAAAGAACTTTGTGAAGGGCAGAAAATCATACAATCAGACCTTGGGAAACTAAATGACAGACTTCAGAAGTTAAAAGTCATGGATCTTTGCAGAAACAAAGCAAATAGTATAACTAAGCTGCAAAAGACAGTTAGCGATATGAACAAAGCTTTCGAAAAACAAGAAGAAAGACTGTATAATTTAGACGATAGATGTAGGCGGAATAACCTGATAGTCTTCGGTATTCCAGAGAGCGAAAAAGAAACCTCAGGTGACCTCAACCGTAAGGTTATAACTGAAATGTTTGAGCAAAAACTTGGTGTCACTATAACATAACTTGAACGAATCCACCGGATTGGGAAAACAATCAGGAAATCAGCTCCTGGCGATGACGTACGACCACAACCAGTCATTCTACAGGTTTATGATTACAACGAAAAGCATAAAATATTTTCGAACTGTAAAAAATTAAAAGATACGGGTTTGTTTGTTGCTGATGACTATTCTAAGGATACTTTGCGCAAGCGCAAGCTTCTCTGAAAATCGGCATTGGAAGAAAAAGAGGAGGGAAAGAAAGTGCGCCTAGAGCGTGATAAGCTACTCATCGAAAATGATCTGTACTGCTGGGACTTTTCTAAGGACACTCGAGTGAAAATTCGCCGTGTCAAGAAAGATGTTCCTGTATCAGGCGAAGATTGACCCGATCCCCTCCCCCAATCGACGGATCTGAGGCTTGTCAATTTTAAGGCTAGACGTGTGGTAAACAAAAGTACAGAAATTGAGCATGTACTACTCAGTCATGATCCGCACATAGTTGTGGTTACTGAAACGTGGTTACGGCTGGAAATTCTCGACAGCGAGTTTGTACCACCGGGTTATAACGTAATACGTACGGATCGTGGATCTAAAGCAGGTGGAGTGGCGATAATACTTAAAGAAGATATCGAATTCATCCAGCTACCCGGCATCCCAAACCACGAAAGCGCTTGGTGTCAAATTAACTTTGGAAACATGCTTATTTTACTAGGTGCAATATACAGACCGCCTAACTCTCCAGTCGAGTACCTCGTGGAACTTCAGCAGTATTTGGATAGCGCTAAAACGCGCAGCCAGCGACTGATACTGGCTGGAGATTTTAACTTACCACAAATAAATTGGGACATACTTAGCTTTGATTCTTATCAACGGGCAGATAGCGAACTTCTTCTCGATTTGGCTTTCTGCCATGACCTAACGCAAGTCGTAAAAGACAACACGCGCGTAGCAGAAGTTGCGCAATCTGTACTAGATTTAGTATTTCTTGATGGCCGATTCGCGGATTATGATGTTGTATTAAAAAACGGAATGTCTGACCATAAACTTGTCTCTGTTCTACTGAAGACTGATGTACAACAACCAAAAGTTAAAAAAAGTATCGCGTATGTTCCGGACTTTCAAAATGCAGATGACACGAGTATTATTGACTACCTAGCCTTTCACTTGGATAGTTGTTTCTCGGAGGATGACGTCGACACTTTATGGTCAAGGTTCAAAAATATTGCGTTGCACTGCGTCAGGGCGTTTGCGCCTGTACGGAAGAAAGTAAGAAACAAACAAACAAAACCCATGGATTACTCGTCAGCTCATACACCTTAAGCGTAAAATAAGGTGTTTAAGAAGGAAACCACTAAGGAATCGTCAAAAGATAACTGAGCTTTCTTCTTTACTAAAAACCCAGCTTAAATAAGCTAAACAAAAATATTATGAAGACACGCTAGCAAATTTTATGAAATCTTGTCCTCAACAGTTTTGGCGTCATCTATCACAGTCTGACAAAGCACAGAAAAATATTGTTGTTAACAACGAGTTCATATCTGACTATGCGACAACGGCGTCTTGTTACAACAAACACTTCCAATCTGTGTTCTCAGAAGAATCGATGCTCAACGGCTGCGCATCAACATTAAGCTTTTCATGTATGTCAGACATGCCTGAGGTCGAGATAAGCTACGAAGGTATCGTATCGCTTCTCCTAAACATTAATAATAAAAAGTCTGTCGGGCCGGATGGCATACCAAGTGCATTTTTGCAGAGATATGCACAGTGGGTTGCTCGGTATCTCGAAATCATTTTTTCCGCATCGCTTTCCCAATCTTCGGTGACGAAAAATTGGCTGGTGGCGAAAGTTGTCCCGGTGCATAAGTCAGGTGACCGCCACAAAATTGAAAACTATAGGCCCATTTCACTAACCTGTGTGTGTTGTAAGCTTTTTGAACATATAATATCAAAATCCATTGCTACGTACCTCGAAAACGCTGGTGCTTTTTCCAACATCAACATGGCTTCCGCCAAAAGGTTTCGACGATCACACAACTTGAGGTAATAAATGACTTTTCTCTTGGCCTAAATAATAAAAAGCAAATGATGCAATATTTTCAGATATGTCAAAAGCATTTGACAGGGTACCACACGATCTCCTAATCCGCAAATTAATACGATTAGGAATTAACTGCACTGTAGTAAAGTGGATAACCCCTTATCTTTCAGGAAGGACTCAATTTGTAGAGGTATATGGCATCAAATCTCGCGAGCTAGATGTTACCTCTGGGGTCCCGCAGGGGTCTGTTCTGGGCCCCATCCTTTTTCTAACGTACATAAATGATATTGCTTCTGACATAGATGAGACAATTACTGTATGTATTTTTGCAGACGACTGTATAATATACTGGGAAATTAATGACAGCAACGACCACGCGCTACTAAGCAAAGGTCTTGCATCGATTGAAAAGTGGTGTGAACGTTGGAAAATGAAACTAAAAAATTAAAAAAGGGTTGCTTTACGTGTTACTAACAAAACCACAAATGTCCATCGTTTCCCATATGCACTAGAAACTGGCGAGATAAGCACAGTCAACGCAGTAAAATATTTGGGTGTGACTATTAACAATGACCTAAGTTGGGCTTCTCATATTACTAATGTTTGTTCAGCTGCCGGAAAAAAGCTCTGGTTTCTGCGTAGAAAACTAGAACTGGCACCCCCATGGATGAAGCTATCTGCCTATCTAACAATTGTCAGGCCAACATTAGAATACGGTAGCATCATCTGGGATCCGTATCATAAAGGTTTGATTGGTAAGCTTGAAAAAGTGCAAAAAAAAGGCGGCTCGGTTCGTATTATCACGTTATTCACGCACTGGCTCTGTCTCAGATATGCTTGAAATTCTTAACTTGCCAACAGTAGCAGATCGCCGCACTCATGCGCGCCTCAAGTTTTTCTTTCTACTTACCCAGAATGCATTTAAAATAGAAACAACCCAATACCTAATTCCGAGACGAGGTAGAGACATGCGAAACACAAATAGCCGCGCTTTCACGGTACCGCAACTCCGCATCAATACTTACGCATATGCTTTTTTTCCACGCGCAATACGTCACTGGAACGCATTACCAGAATCGGTCGTTCTATCTCGGACTGCTTCAGAATTTGAGAACCGCCTTCTTGCGAGCCCTAGTACAAATGTACCTAACCGACTTTGTTAGCAGTGCTGAATGAATGTTTGCACACACGTGTGTGTGTATGTATATGTATATGTATATGAATATGTATGCGTGTATGTATAGATTTCTTTATTGTACTCATTAGCTTGTCTGTATTTTATTGCGTTTGTTTGGCATTATTTGTTTGCATTGTTTGTGCAATAATATAGGCATGCACGATTAAGTGTTTGCTTTTGTGCGTTCTTACGGACGCTTATGTGTTATTAGAAGAATTTTGTAACCCCACCCTGTATCGGCCTCACCGGCCAACAGTATGAGTAAATAAAAATAAAAAATCTGTGCGACTGTGTTCTCCTTCACTTTCTGGACTATTCCAACAATTTCTGGGCTATACCAACTTCATTAACCGCAGTAAAAAAAGAACCTAACCACACCCCTATGCCTCCTTTGGCGTTGTAGACTGCCGACCTATCTTTCTGTATTTTGTCAACGAGCTCCCCTCATTTCCTTACGATATTATTCTGCGAAAGCCTAGCGAGGGTTTCGGCTCTAGCAGCCTTGATTCCTAAGGAGCATAAGAGGGCTTCCTGCCAGTTACCCGCTCATGGCAGGCTGAAGATGTTCGAGTCATGCCCCGGGGGTTGAAAAGAAGGTCCACTTCTCCCCGTGTAGTCAGAGTAGCGCTGGCTACCACCCTCAACCGTGAGATACACTTCTAGTAAATATCAATAGCCCAGAAAGTGAAGGTGAACACAGTTGCCCAGATAGCCGAATTGGTAGGGCATTCGAGATCTAATCGAAAGGCGTAGGTTCGATCCCCGCTCTGGGCGCGTGTTTTTCTTCCTTTCTTCCGTATAGTTTATAAAGTTTATAACCATTGTAAAAAAAGACCCTAGCCACAGCCTATGCCTCCTTTGGCGTTGTAGACTGCGACCTATCTTTGTGAAAAAAAAAATATATATATATAACAGAAATAGTACAAGTAAAGAGTCGGAAACACAGCAAGAACAATAACAAACAATGTTTACTTACGTAGCGGCAACGGGACTTGCCTTCATCAGAGTAAAGTTACATGATTTTGCTGTCGCAAACATTTTGAACACATTTCTTATATAGGTTTGCATAAAACTGTGAGAAAGAGCGGAAAATGTTTCGGAAATGGGGAGTGTGCATACAGTCAGGCTACGCCTATGTTACAACATCAACAAACAAACAAGAAAAATAAAAAATAAAAAAAGGGGGGGGAGCGAGAGAGAGAAAAAGGGGTCGTGTTAACAATGCAGCGTTCAAGGTTGCACCATGACGGGTCAACGTATGCCGCGCGGGCTGCAAGTTCAGACAATGGGGGAAACTGGACAACTGCGGTTTGAAAAGAAAGGGAAGAGTATACACTGAGGTATTCAGTGACTGCTGAGACTGGTTCGGGGGGAAGCGAAGATGGGTGTGCCCCCCGCTGGTCAAGTGAATAGATAGGGGGCTCAAAAGAGCATTTCACAGAAGCTAGCAATTTAACAGGAAATAGGTAGGGTATCAAAAGATTAAACATGAATAGATCACAAAGAGATCACAAACATGAATAGATCACAAACATTTTGAACACATTTCTTATATAGGTTTGCATAAAACTGTGAGAAAGAGCGGAAAATGTTTCGGAAATGGGGAGTGTGCATACAGTCAGGCTACGCCTATGTTACAACATCAACAAATAAACAAGAAAAATAAAAGGGGGGGGAGCGAGAGAGAAAAAAAGGGGTCGTGTTAACAAAGCAGCGTTCAAGGTTGCACCATGACGGGTCAACGTGTGCCGCGCGGGCTGCAAGTTCAGAGAATGGGGGAAAACTAGACAACCGCTGTTTGAAAATAAAGGGAAGAGTATACACTGAGGTATTCAGTGACTGCTGAGACTGGTTCGGGGGGAAGCGAAGATGGGTGTGCCCCCCGCGGGTCAAGAGAATAGATAGGGGGCACAAAAGAGCATTTCACAGAAGCTAGCAATTTAACAGGAAATAGGTAGGGTCACAAAAGGTTAAACATGAATAGATCACAAAGAGTTAAACATTCTTAAGTGATGGTGGGAACGAGGCCTCCCTCACCAGGACAAATGGCATTGTTGAGCCGCATTAGGCTAATAAAGCTGCTGTATTAGGAGAGTTTCTGCGAATTCTGATGGCAAACTCGAGGGTAGGAATAATAAAGCTGCTGTATTAGGAGAGTTTCTGCGAATTCTGATGGCAATCTCGAGGGTAGGAATAATGAACATAGTGATAAAAATTATGAAGCCGCTAATTTTAATCGAGGGATAAGCACGTTAGTTTTCCGTAACTTTCATTAATTCCAAGCGTGGCTGACCCAAACTTATAAATGAGATAAGATTCCCGAACCTCGCGGTCGTGATGCGTTTTGAAGGCGGATTCTAAAATCGTTGCGAACCAGTCTCAGCAGTCACTGAATACCTCAGTGTATACTCTTCCCTTTCTTTTCAAACCGCAGTTGTCCAGTTTCCCCCATTGTCTGCACTTGCAGCCCGCGCGGCATACGTTGACCCGTCATGGTGCAACCTTGAACGCTGCATTGTTAACACGACCCCTTTTTCTCTCTCTCGCTCCCCCCCCTTTTTTTATTTTTTATTTTTCTTGTTTGTTTGTTGATGTTGTAACATAGGCGTAGCCTGACTGTATGCACACTCCCCATTTCCGAAACATTTTCCGTTCTTTCTCACAGTTTTATGCAAACCTATATAAGAAATGTGTTCAAAATGTTTGCGACAGCAAAATCATGTAACTTTACTCTGATGAAGGCAAGTCCCGTTGCCGCTACGTAAGTAAACATTGTTTGTTATTGTTCTTGCTGTGTTTCCGACTCTTTACTTATACTATACATATATATATATATATATATAGGGAGTAGTAGAACTTTGAAGATGGTAGAGAACACAAGAGAAGAAAAACTTCGAACAAGGTAAAAGCACGATTGTGGCCTACGTTTCAGCAAAGAGAACTTGCTTTCCTCAGGGCAATCTCTCGCCTGGCAGGCAGGGTTTATATAGGGGTAGGACCCCAGGTGAAAGGAGAGGGAAAGATGGAAGGGAAATTGAGCAAGCTGATTGGTTTCGGAGTGTGTCGGGGGAGAGATTGAAGGGCCAAGAAGGTTGTCTAGTTTAAGCCGCGAAGTAGGTCACACGGAAGTCAGCTGGTGGTTGATATTCGTGGAATTTTCGGACAGAAAGGATGAGAGGGTGCCTATTGACACGCCGCGGGGTATAGGAAAAGGATCTCAGAACCGCCGGAAGCAGACCAGGCGGTGAGGGTGGGGTCCTTATCAGACACTATCTGCAAGCCTCAGGTCAAAAGAAAAGATAGACACGGGGGAAAACTAACTAGGTCAAGAAAAAAATAAAAAAGGAGAAAAAACAGGGAGGGAAACCACATAAACCCACACACAAAAGAAAAAGCAATGGCCCGGCAGCTGAAATGGCACGTGTCACCAACGGCAACATTCCTGGTTCAGGCCTGTCCTGAAACTCAAAAACGAAAAGATAAAGTTAGAGTCACGTACGGGGCACAAGACCACGCGGAGTAAAAAAAAAGAGAAATTAAATAAATAAAATTGAATTCCAAAAGCAAAGGTTGGAGGCATGAGGGCGAGTATTAAGCTAGACACTAAGAAATGAAAAAAAAGAAAAAGAAATTAGGTGACCAGGTACAGAGCAGAGTAACAGTCATAGTCTTTGGATGAGGAATATGCACGAAAATGCCTAATGCTGTATTCCCGGTGAATATCGCAAGGATTCCAAGTTGCCCTTAGACGCATTAATTCCAGCAGGTTCCATGGAGTTGAATTTGTGAATTAAGTAGGATTCTCGGTATTTCCTGTCCCTAGGGGACTTAAAATTTGACTGAAGTATATATACATTAAGGTCATCAAAATTGTGGCCTGGTTGGTTGAAATGCTGCGCTACAGCTATGGAGGATTTGCTAAGAGTATCTGCCCGGTGACCATTAAGTCGTAGGCTCATAGGTTGGCTCGTTTCGCCTATATACTGTTTGTTGCACATTGAGCATTCCAACATATACACAATGTTGGATGAAGTGCACGTAAAACTTGAATTAATCTTGTGGACATAATTACTGGCTGTGCTTTTCACAACGCAGTCTGTTTGCAGGTGCCTACAAGTCTTGCATCTGGGGCGGGAGCAGCTGGCTATGACTGGTTGCTTTGAAGGCCCTGTTTTAGCATGGACTAAAATATCTTTTAGATTCCTGTTTCTCCGGTAGGTAACCCTTGGTGCTTCCGGGAAAGTCTTTTTAAGTCGGTTATTACTGGCTAAAATGGGGTAGTACTTCCGCAGTATATTGTTTACGTTTGGGAGGGCGTTTGAAAATTTAGTTATTAGGGCAGGTGGCCTGGCGCTTTCGTTTTGCCGCTGTTTCTTGAGAACGTCATCCCTTTTGAGATTAGACACACGTTGGTACGCCTGATCGAGCGAGCTTTTGGGGTGGTTCCTGTTCATAAGGGTGGCCTTTAGTTCGTCTAGGTGCACTTAGACGAACTAAAGGCCACCCTTATGAACAGGAACCACCCCGAAAGCTCGCTCGATCAGGCGTACCAACGTGTGTCTAATCTCAAAAGGGATGACGTTCTCAAGAAACAGCGGCAAAACGAAAGCGCCAGGCCACCTGCCCTAATAACTAAATTTTCAAACGCCCTCCTAAACGTAAACAATATACTGCGGAAGTACTACCCCATTTTAGCCAGTAATGACCGACTTAAAAAGACTTTCCCGGAAGCACCAAGGGTTACCTACCGGAGAAACAGGAATCTAAAAGATATTTTAGTCCATGCTAAAACAGGGCCTTCAAAGCAACCAGTCATAGCCAGCTGCTCCCGCCCCAGATGCAAGACTTGTAGGGACCTGCAAACAGACTGCGTTGTGAAAAGCACAGCCAGTAACAAGCCAGTAACAAGCACAGCCAGTAACACAAACCAACACAGCCCAACACAAACCAACACAGCCAGTAACAAGCACAGCCAGTAACAAGCCAGTAACAAGCCACAAGCACAGCCACAAGATTAATTCAAGTTTTACGTGCACTTCATCCAACATTGTGTATATGTTGGAATGCTCAATGTGCCACAAACAGTATATAGGCGAAACGAGCCAACCTATGAGCCTACGACTTAATGGTCACCGGGCAGATACTCTTAGCAAATCCTCCATAGCTGTAGCGCAGCATTTCAACCAACCAGGCCACAATTTTGATGACCTTAAGGTATATATACTTCAGTCAAATTTTAAGTCCCCTAGGGACAGGAAATACCGAGAATCCTACTTAATTCACAAATTCAACTCCATGGAACCTGCTGGAATTAATGCGTCTAAGGGCATCTTGGAATCCTTGCGATATTCACCGGGAATACAGCATTAGGCATTTTCATGCATATTCCTCATCCAAAGACTATGACCGTTCTTTCTGCTCTGTACCTGGTCACCTAATTTCTTTTTCTTTTTTTTTCATTTCTTAGTGTCTAGCTTAATACTCGCCCTCATGCCTCCAACCTTTGCTTTTGGAATTCAATTTTATTTATTTAATTTCTCTTTTTTTGTTACTCCGCGTGGTCTTGTGCCCCGTACATTACTCTAACTTTATCTTTTCCATTTTGAGTTTCAGGACATGCCTGAACCAGGAATGTTGCCGTTGGTGACACGTGCCATTTCAGCTGCCGGGCCATTGCTTTTTCTTTTGTGTGTGGGTTTATGTGGTTTCCCTCCCTGTTTTTTCTCCTTTTTTATTTTTTTCTTGACCTCGTTAGTTTTCCCCCGTGTCTATCTTTTCTTTTGACCTGAGGCTTGCAGATAGTTTCTGATAAGGACCCCACCCTCACCGCCTGGTCTGCTTCCGGCGGTTCTGAGATCCTTTTCCTATACCCCGCGGCGTGTCAATAAGCACCCTCTCATCCTTTCTGTCCGAAAATTCCACGAATATCAACCACCAGCTGACTTCCGTGTGACCTACTTCGCGGCTTAAACTAGACAACCTTCTTGGCCCCTCAATCTCTCCCCCGACACACTCCGAAACCAATCAGCTTGCTCAATTTCCCTTCCATCTTTCCCTCTCCTTTCACCTGGGGTCCTACCCCTATATAAACCCTGCCTGCCAGGCGAGAGATTGCCCTGAGGAAAGCAAGTTCTCTTTGCTGAAACGTAGGCCACAATCGTGCTTTTACCTTGTTCGAAGTTTTTCTTCTCTTATATATATATATATATATATATATATATATATGTATATATATATATATATATATATATATACACAGATACATATATATATATATATATATATATATATATATACATAGCGGTGAAACAGCGCGCAAAAAAACACGACAAAAAGAAGAGGACAACCACACGAGCGCTGACTAACAACTGAAGTGTTTTTTACACAAGGGAAATATATAAGAACGTGTGTGACCATAACAATCTTGACATATCTCACAAGTGCACAGATCAACCAGTCATACAACATCTGTCCAGATAGTCTACTTCGCAGCCCAGTAGCGATATGGACGGGCAACTAACACAATCTTCTGAAATATTTTTCATATAAAACGCTTCCGCTATCTCCCTTGTTCTCCTATCCTTGTGAGACAACAACACTAGTTTATTTAAGCAACGGATAGCAGCCGTAACTTTTGCAGTGAGATGATAATTGTGACGTAGGTGTGCGCTTGAGGGTGTTTCGATGTTCGCGCAAGCGCTCATTGAGAGATCGCCCCGTTTGCCCGATGTACTTCATTTTGCATTTCAAAGGAATGCAGTAGGCGACCTTGCATCGGCACTCAACAAACTGAGCCTTGTGCTTAACACCACACCCTTTCCTTTGGGAAACACCTTTCCTCGATAGCTCATTGTCGATTCTGGGTATAAGCTTCGCCAATTTATTTTTCGCCGAGAATACCACGTCAACATCAATTTCTGCATGCTATCTTTTTCATTCTATGCGAAATTGCATGAAGATAGAGTATAACGGCACACCGCTTGTGCGATTCTTTTTCAAAAACATTTCTTCCGTGATGCCTTAACGTTGTTAACACCTTTTTTGCAGCAAACACAAGGGTATGATCTGAGAAGCCAGCTTTTTTCAATCTATCTCACTGATGCGCAAAACTAGTACCCGTGGTGTGGACGCAGTACTTAAACATAAATAAATTAAGGTTGAAATAAATAAATGAAATATATATATATATATATATATATATATATATATATATATATATATATATATATATATATATATATATATATATATATATGTATATATATATATATATATATATATATATATATATATATATATATATATATATATATATATATATAGGTCAAACTTGGGTGCAGACTCTTAGCAAGCACTGAACAAGGGTTTTATTGTTACCAACAATTTCGAAAGAAGAACCTTTCTTCTTCAGGGGTTATTTTAGAAAAGACAGCAAAACGCTCGTACACACTTTGCCTCTGAGGGTTTCTCTTTCTCCTCACCCTCGTCAATGATAGCTCTCGGGGAGAGTAAAAGAGGGGGAGAGTAAGAATAACATGTCGTAACTATACTACAGAAGGTGGGAAAAAGCAAGAAAAGGAGGGGAAAGAGGAAAGTTGTAAATAGGAAGGAGGCACAGTTGCGGCTTTGATAGACAGAAAACAGACGCATAAAGTTCAAGCAATGTGTGTCTACAGAGAAAACGGCGTGCTGCGTCTGCGCGCGGAAAGAGGGAGATAGATACATAAAATTTGAAGAGTCGAAGCTCCAAAGCATGAACGAAATGTCTGTGGATGGCACAGAAGCATGCCAACCTCTGCGTACTGGTGATGAATGGTAAAATGAACGAAAAAGAGGCATTTGTTAATGGCGGTGTGAGACCGTCCTTAGACAGAGACAAGAACCACATGGCCGCAGGTACCCGAAGGAAGCTGATCGAGAAACGAAACATTCGTGGACAGCCTTGAAAAAAAGGATCAGTAAGTCCCCAATGTGAGGAGGCTCGTAGGGTTCAGTTCGAGTGAAATGGTCCGGAAAGTTTGCGCGTAGAAAACGATTTACGCCTTGGAAAGAACCACAGGCGGAGAAGGCTTTATCACCTCACCACCGCGGGAGGGGCAGTCGCCACGCCAACCGTCCAGCACCGCCATCCGCCCTCCTCTAGCCCCCACCCCCTTCTCATGCCCTGCCGACCCCCTCGTCTCACAGATGCCGGCCCAATGCGGTTGCCCTCAGGGGCGAAGTTAGTGCTCAACGAACTTAGAGACAAAAAAGGGGAAAAAAAGAAAAAAAAAGAAAAAAAAAGAAAAAAAGAAAAAACTATGGGATGATTATTCGTTTCTCTCTCCCTCAAAACATCTCAGGGTGGTTACGTCAGTTTTGAAAGCAACTCAATCTCCCTTTGGTCTCATTTATTCCTTCGGGAAACGTGCGACATTTATGTATAAAGAAGGATGCTCTTTGTTCCCGCTCGTATGTGCTGCGGAAGCCGGACTGAATTAAGACGGCCTGTACTTTTGCAAACGACTGACCCGGGACTCGGAGATGCCTGGACAGCGGAAGGTATGGGAGGCCCTTCACGTGTGCCTTGTGATTAATAAACCTTTTGCGGAAAAATGTTTTTGTTTGGCCGATATATTCCTCCTCACAGACGAGGCAGCGGAGTTTGTAGATTACTTTAGGGGTGTCACAGCTTAGGTAGTCTTTGATTTCATATTTAAAGGTTGACCTGGTAGACTGGGCAACGTTAGTGGTCTCCATGTAGGGAAAAAGTTTACAACGCGGTTGGCCGCATGGCCGGAGCCCAGAGTGCGCTCAGGTACTTCTATTTTTGCCCTCACCAAAAGGTTCTTCAAGTTTCTGGCACGTATGTACACAGCACGGGGGAGCCGCTAAGAAAAAGCCGACAAGCGCTCACTCTGCCTTATGATATTAAAATGTCGTCTCAGGATGTTGTTTACTAGGGAAGTTTTGGACGAGTACGTAAGGACTAAGTTAGTCTCATGGTGGGTTTATATTAGGGTTTCAGTCAGAATGCCTTCTCTTTCTAAATTGCGTGCTCGGCTAATCGCATCGTCAATAATTTCTTCTGGATATTTTTGACCCATCAGGGCGGTCTTTAGTTCCTCAGCATGATTTTCGAAATCGTCCCGTCCGGAGCATATCCTGCGGTACCGGTGTGCTTGTAAGTAGGGTATGCGTCTTTTACAATGGCGGGGATGGCTGCTGTAGAAGTGAAGATATCGTTGGCGGTCAGTGGGTTTCCTATACAATGGTGTTGAGACTCTCCCTTGGTCCAATATGAGCGTGACATCCAAAACATTCATGGTTTCAGTTGATATCTGATAGGTAAGTTTGATTGATGGATGCAGAGAGCTGATTTCTGAGATACACTCCCTGAGGCTTGCCTCATCATTTTTCCTAATGAAGAAGATGTCATCGAGGAATCGTTGATAAATGATAGGTTTTGGACAGCATTTTGCAATGAACACTGTTTCTAATGACGCCATAAAGATATCGGCGTATGTAGGTGCCATTTTGGTACCCGTGGCTGTGCCGTTAATTTTGAGGTAGTGGCTATTGTCAAATTCAAAGTGATTGTACTCAAGGACGAGGTGAAGGAGGGTTTTCAGTGTTCTAGGGGTTAAGTCCAAAACGAAATAAGTCACCTTAGCATGAGACTGTGGCAAGGATGCCATCAGAGTGAGGAATGTTAGTGTACAGTGACGTAACATCCATGGTGACGAGAAAACTGCCGGTTGGGACCTCACGGCCTGAAACCTCGCGGGGAAAGTGACCTGTATCCTTTACGTATGAGAGAAAAATCTGCGAGATGTCTTTAATTAGGTGGTCAATGAAATTGGATATTTTTCCGTTGCTGTTACATTGCTGGATAAAATTGGGCGACCAGGATTGTTTTCTTTGTGTATTTTAGGTAGAAGATAGAAACGTCCTGGCTTAGGAGTTTGGGGTAGCATCGCTTCATACATCGGATCGGTTATTTTCCCATCACGCAGCAAGCACTTTAGTGCATCCACAATTTCAGCTTCAAATCGCAATGTAGGGTCGTCTGTGAGCTTGCGGTAGAATGTCTTATCAACTAGCTGTCACTGTCCCTCGTTTAAATAGTCAGTCTTGTTCATAATTACCACAGCCCCCCTTTGTCTGCAGGTTTTATTACAATGGAAGTGTCCACACTCAGGCGCTTCAGTGCTTCACGCTCGTCCCTAGCGAGGTTGCTGCGGATGGGCAACCGTTTTTCGAACTCTGATTATATCTTTTTGCACGGCCGAAATGTATAGAAGTGCTTATCCCGTTGCTCATTTGGTGTCCACATTTTGTCTGAAGGGGCAGGAAGTAGTTTTTTGCTTTCAGTTGGACGCCCATGAAAGTATTCCCGAAAGCGCAGGTTTCTCGCAAAGTTGTCCAGGTCCTGATAAAGTTCGAATTCAATAACATTTCCAGATGAAGGACAAAAGTTTAGGCCCTTTGACAGTAATTTTGTTTCCGCTGGAGAGAGCTCCCTACTTGAGATGTTCACAGCATTAGAATGCGAGTGCTAGTGCTCAGCGGGAGAGAGCTGTTTATTTGGGAGGTTCAAAACGTTAGAGCATCTAAGGCTGTTTTTTAAGTCGCGTAGAGTCTCTTGTCCTCCCCTGGCCTCCACCCCAGCAACCACCATCAGAGCGCCATCCTCCCCGCGAATTGAAATGTCCCGTTTGCATTTTTTTGCCTTTTTGTTTTCCGCAATTTTCTGTTTTTTATCTTCGTATCTTTCCAATTCAGATTGTTCCGGATGAGAAAGAATTGCTTCCAGACGTTTTACCAGTTAGGCTGATCTGAGCTCCTCGGCCTTCCGACTGCTGTGCTTCATAACAAAATTCGTCAGGCTCACGGACGCTTCATTTAAGATCTCTCCCACTCCTTTCTCTCGGTGTCACTAAACGTAGACATTGAAGGTGACAACCGAAGCTGGAGACCCTTGGGTGCCGAATTACTCTTGACGTAGAATTTAGAGAGGAGGCATGTGATGTAAATCGTACTTTTTTTCTACAGTTTTACGTAATGATAGTAATGATTTGGACCACTTCACGCCAGAGCGGAGGTCACCTGAGCCGTCGCACTGTCAATTTGTCCCTCCGATGGCTCCGCGCGAGCCACCTGGGCGTAGCTGAGTCGACCGGCCGGCAGCGCTGCAGGCCCCTCAGCTGCCGCAGCACCCTGCCTGGGGCGTCGCGGGGTATTTCGGCGAGCACCGCCCACGATTTGGAAGCTCAATTCGTCCTTTTGGGGCTGGGGGGCCTCTGCGGGAGCACAGGAAAGTCCAAAAGTCCGGTGACGGCCGGGGTAGCTGCCCAATCCGAGAAGTGGTGCGCCCACTCCCGTGTGAAGCGGGCTGCTTTCATTAGGAGAAGTTGATTCAGGTGGCTGGTCATTACGGCCACTCCCTCGTAGCTCGGATGGACTCCGTCCGCCGCGAACACACGAACACGCAAACACACGATGGCAGCCACTCCATCCCATGGTCGATGAAGTGGACGTTCCGGGTGTGACAGCAGTACTCCTGAAGCAACTCGTTGAGCCGGCAGGCCTCGTTTTTGTAGCGTTGCACGGCTCTTCTTTTGGCGCCTCCACGGCGGCGGTTTGGGGTCTGTGGCAGGAGCAGGGTGATAAAAGTCTTCTAAATGTCCGGGCGTTCACGGCGAATAAACTCCAGTACGTCCCGGTACGAGTCAAACGTGCTCGCTGCCGATTGGTGTCGCTTCATATGTCGTTTGCCCCGACTTGTAGTACCCACGTCTTTGCTGTCCGGGGAACGAAGTCCATGAGGGGCCCAATGTCGCCGACGGTTGCATCAAGTTTGCAAACAAACGACGGTGTTTCGTGCAGGAGGGGGTGAAAATTTGTGAAAAAATGCTTGACTCGGGAGTCGCCGATGACGACGGTCTTGGTAGGTGTTTTAGGATATCTCCAGGTCAGGTTCTCCGTCGTGGTGCGGGCAGTAGTCGTGAGGTATATAGCAGGTAAGAAGTTCCGGACTACCGTAGCAATAGGTCAAAACTTGGGTGCAAACACTTGGAAAACACTGAACAAGGGTTTTATTGTTCCCAACAGTTTCGAAAGAAGAATCTTTCTTCTTCAGGGGTTATTTTAGAATCGACAGAAAAACGCTAATACACACTTTGCCTCTGAGGGCTTCCCTTTCTCTTCACCCTTGTCAATGAGGGCTGTTGTTCGGCTGTACATCGATTGCCAAAGTAAGGAAAGATAACCTAATACTTTAACCTAAAAGATAACCTAATACTCAGCTGATCGCCAGCTGAGCAACAGTTGCCAAATTATCTGCGGCCGTTCGCCTGCCGTGATCCGGCCGAAGACCGCTAACCAAATAAAAAACGTGCATTCTGGGGCCGTACGTAGGATGCTCTCCTTTAGTACGCCAGTTGCCCGAAGAAAACTAATATTCTGGCGCCGGACGCTCGGTTCACCGTAGGGAGAGCGAATGCATGGCAGCCACTATAATTCCGTTTTTTTTGCGAATACAAACTGCCTTCCCAATTTTTGAGCCTATAAACCTTCCCCAGCGTAGAAGAGCGGCAACTACAGTCGCATTCTGTGCTGGTCAGTTGTACAAAATAAATAGAAAGTTTCTTCCAAGTTTGGTTTTGTGGACATGGTGAAGCTAACTTGGTTGAGCTGTTTTTTCATGAAAACCTCAAAAATGATAACGTGTCATTAGTCTATGTTTAAATAAGAAGTTCATTTGCTGTCTCAATTGAAGTGAGGGGCACTGGCATGTAAATGATTCCACATGCACCGAAAACAAATAAAGAGCGGAACTACCTCGAAATTATTTCCTTGTCTCAAGTCACACAATGATCATGTCCAAAGCGGCCCAAAACACTGCTGCACCGGTTAAGGAACAACCGGTGGTAGCTGTGTCCAGCACCACTGCTTTGAGAGAGTCTGCACTCCCCAGTCCTGCTGCACTGACCCATGAAGAATGGTGGGCAAAAATGAGGGAGTCGCTGGCTCGCCAGCTACTCCCACATGTTTGCCCGCCATGCTTCAGGGTCAGTACATCCCACAGTCGCTGAGAGTCGCCAGCAGTTTTGGGGTGCCCGGATGAAGCAGCCTGACCATTCACCTACTCCTTTGCTACCAGATGACTAGATAAAGGTAACGCGAGCCTCACCGGCTTCGTAAACGTACAAAAAATGCGTTAGTCTCTTGAGCACCAGAAAAAGCCACGTCCAAAGTTCTAGCAACCAAAAACAAAGGATACTCCAGAAACACAACACACTAAACGTCCTCTTGTTATAAATAAACCACGAAAGAAAACTTAAATAACCAACATTTTTGGGGCCTAATTAAAATCTTGAAAAGGATTGTAAGGATTTAAGGATTTTATTAAACATTTTTTGGTACATACACATTGCACGTAGTTATTATGACCTATATGAAATCCTTACAGAGTACCAGCGAGCCATATTATGTCGTCAAGAAACAAATGTCAACTGTCAAGAAAGAAAAATTCTTAGACAACACGCTATTTTTCCAAAAAAAGTGTCAACTGTCAAGAAACAAAGTTTCTTAGACAACACGCTATCTTTCCCAAAGACAGAAGCGGCTGCACGCATTCTTCTGGTGGTGTAGCTTTGCCTGCGAAAAAGTTAGTGGCCTGCTAAAAACAACCTCCAAAGTAACCTAGAAGCTGTACCGATGACCGCCATTATTTTTGGTGGGCTATCAACTAAATACTCAATGTGCATGGCCCGCGACTATCACCTAACAACAACGGAGTTCGAAACGTTATTAGATAATTTTCCGGCCCCGTTGGTATTAGTAGGTGATTTACAAACTCACCCCCTGCTCTGGATTTCAGCACAGGCTGATACTCAAGGGCGACTTCTGAAAAAATTTTTCCTGTTCTCTTCCACTTCTCTGCCTAGTAAGAAACAAGCAACTTTATTAGCCGCAACACACAATACATTTTCTATTGACCTAGCGCTGGCTTCCGCCAATTTACTTGTTCTAGTGGAATAGAGTGTTGCTCCAAATCTTTACGGCAGTGATCCCTCTCCTGCCGTACTTATGTGGCCTCACAACCTTGCAATTTCAACCATCCCAACAAGGTTTAAAGAACAGGTAGCAAACTGGAAGAAGTTCAAAGAATTATGTGAGTTGTTTTACACATCCATACAACATCTAGACATTCACCAAGCCACAGTGTGACATCCACCAAGCTACAGACATTCACCCAGCCTGAATAAGCACAAAAAAAAGGCCAAGGCTAGGGTGGAACGATGAGTATGAGACTGCACACAAAGAACAAAAAAGAATGGGAAACCTTCAGGAGATATTCAACAGTTGAAAACATCAAAGAATTCAAACGAGGAAAAGCTATAGGAGACGGCGTCGACGTTCTGGGAAAAAGGAGAGCCAGAAAATTTACCTGACCTCTATAAATTGATTCACTAACACCCACATGGTATGGAAAAGAATAGGAACAATTCAGGGTCAGAATACGAACACTCCCTTACTTATTGGCACAACAGGTGACACACTAGGGGATCAGGCGAACGCCCTCGGCCAGCATTTTGAAGGTATCTCCAGCTGTACTCACTCAACGCCACCCCGTTACAAAGGGGAAGCCTCTAAGCATCATCATCATCAGAAAGTGTTTCCAAAGAGATGCCCGTTTATGGCCGCTATCTGGCACGTCCGGCCAGCATCCAGGTTCTGGCAGCCATTGATCATACGTTGAACACACAACATTCGGCAACCAGCGCTGCGGTATTCCTCCGGCCGCCGGTGTTCAGACATACAACGGTAAGTTCCCGGCTGCCAGACTTCGATTAACTCTCGGCTGCTTATGTTCAGATAAAGAGCGGCCAAAGTACGGCCTTAAGCCACCCGTTTTTCTTTGGGAAGCGGTGTTCAGCCGATGCACGGCATGCGACCAGCCACAGAATATTCGTACTCTTGTGGCAGCTGGTGTTCGAAAGAAGACCAGCTGGAGTGCGGCTGCCCCGCATTCACTCTTTCAACGGTAAACTGGGTGCCCTGCGGCAGAATATGTGGCAACCGGTGTTATAAAAAAAACCGGCCGACGCACCGCACCAGAGTGTACGTTTTTCATTCGGTTCACGGTTTTTGGCCGAATTACGGCAAGTGAACGGCCGCAAAATATTTAGCAACCGGTGTTCAGGAGGAGAGCAGCCGATGTAAGCTCTCAGATTATACTTCATTCTTTCGGTAAGCGGCGTACAAACAAATAACGGCATTCATCTGGACGTCGGATATCATGCACTATTGGTTGGCAGGATCAACAGTGGCTGGTATATGACGGGTTTTCCCTGGGTGAAGCAGAAGCTCTTAAGGAGCCGAACGATGCAGACGTGTTTTTAATCCACTCGGTGTTTCTGCTTTTAAAATGAACGAACGTCGTTTGTGAAGCTGTAATGAGTGGTTTTAGGTGAAACGCAAGTTGCAAGGACTCAATGGACATTACCAGGTAACCTTTTAGGTCATCAGAATGCCATTTATTGCCACAAGGAGACTGCGACACCGACGGGTATGCTAAGCCTCGCCAGACATTGCGGTTACCCCGACTCGCCCGCCGGCTTCGTCGACGCATCAGCTCAAGGATATTTGCCCCCTCGAGAAATGATAGCATTGGAAATATCAACGCGGCAGAGATGTCCTACCCCTAATGGCGGTGGTTCATGGAAAATAACTGGCCTTAAAAGGCGGCGAGCAAGGAACCCCCACGCAGGAGCTCAACTGGCACCATGTCAAGGGCTCCCTGCCAAAGAAAGGCATAAGCGGGCAAAAGCGCAAGTTTTCGGCTATTCTTCTGCCAATTGGAGCAGCGGTTGCGACGGAATGCTCGACCACTAAAGACTGCACTAATTCAGGCAGGTTGCTTTGGCAGCGGTACGACCGGCGCAGTTTCCAGCCTATATCAGCGATCCCGGAGCTGACGGCACGTGCGGGTGTATCTCGCGCCTGCGTGCACTGGCCCCTCTCTCAGCTGACCACCTCTGAAGATCATCCTGCGACTGCGCCCACGAATCGCTGCTTTCGTCGAAGTATAAAAGGACTCCCCAAGCACCGTGAAGGCACTTTGGAGCAGCGGTTGCGGCGGAATGCTCGACCACTAAAGACTGCACTAATTCACGCAGGTTGGTCTGGTGTCTTTTGCGCTTCTTTTGGCCATTTCCTGCCGCAACTGTTGCTCAATCGTTTGTTATTGTTTCTGATTGTTTTCGGTCCGTGCAATGGTTTCGTGTGCTGAGCTCGCCAAAAGAATTGATGCAATTGAGTCAAAGCTAAAAAGTAGCCTAGATGCACTTGTCGAGGAAGCTGCCGCTAAGCTTAAAGAGAAAATGGACGACTTAGGATCAACTGATTCCTTGCAGCTGGCAAAATATGTTGAGTTTGTTAGCGATGATTACGACTCATTGAAGGCGAAGTATGCGGAAGTCGTCGAATCTAATAAGGTATTAACAGCCCGCAACAAAGCTCTCGAGGAGAGAATGGCTGACCTTGAACAATATTCTCGCCTAAATAACATCGAAATTAAAGGTGTGCCGGTAACGAAAGGTGAAGACTGTGGAGCCATTTTGAAATCTGTGGCTGAAGCACTCGAGTGCCCCATTGAAGCGTCAGACATTGACACTATTCACCGCGTTCCCGCCTTTTCTGAAGAAAAGAACATTATAGCTCGCTTCTGCTCCCGGGATAAGAAAAATGAATTCATCCGAAGGGCCCGCAAAGACCGATTGCGTGCTAACCAGATTGGCTTCTCTGAGGAATGCGACAGCCCAGTGTATTTAAACGACCACTTGACGATGGCCAACAATAAACTTTTCGCCAAGGCGCTTGCTCTTAAGAAAGAGAAGAAGTGGCAGTTCTTGTGGACAGAAAACTGTCAGATGAAGGCGCGCTGGAACGAAGAAAGCAAGGTCTTCCGCATAGCAACAGAGTCCGACCTGAAAATCTTCGCTTTATGGTCCCCCCTTATGCAGTTCACAGCACATCACGTGCTCAACGCCGGTATGGCTCTGTTTTCACCGGTCCAATTTAAACTAGCTCTCCAGCGCAAAAATAGATCCCTCATTCACTTTAACGCACGTATCATCCGCAAAAACTATGATTATATCAGCACATTTCTTAGATCGCTAGAACATCCCTTTTCTTTTATTTGCCTGTCGGAAACTTGGCTTTGCAATGACGATGGTTTCTTATATGGCTTTCCACATTATCAGTCCAAATTTTGCCATCGTTCATCTAGTAGCCATGGGGGTGCTGCTATCTTCATCTCACAACTAATCTCATATTCACGCAGACTTGATATCGAAATAAACGTCACTCAATCGAAATAAACGTCACTCATTGCGAATCTGTATTTATCGAACTTGACAAATCTTTTATTGAGGGCGCGGACAAAAACTTTATTCTGGGATGCATCTATCGTTCGCCGTCGTCATCCGTTCCTGAATTTTTGGCTAGCCTTGACGCAGTATTTGATAAACTGTCATTGGAAAACAAGAACGTTGTTCTTGTAGGAGATATTAACATCAACCTGTTGGATATTGATTCTAAAACACCCGCAGACTACATTGCCTGTTTCAGTGGGTTCGGCTATGAATCGTTATTTCAACATCCTACTAGATGTACGTTCCTTGGTCCTGAAACTCTACTTGATCATGCCATATCAAACATTTCACCTGCACCGGCATCTGGAGTGGTAAGTGTAGACATCACCGACCATTATCCGATATTTCTTACGTTTAGTGCTGCAGCGGCGAAAAGCCTCCCATGTTTTCAACTTCTGTGTTCAACAGAGATAAATTTGTAGAAAGCGTTACCTCCACTGAATGGTCCCGTATCGACACCCTACAGGATGGAGATAAAGCTATAGAAGAATTTTGTAACATTATCCATAATGCCATTACCGCTAGCACCTCCAGAGTGAAATGTAAAAAAAGGTACAAGTACCCTGGCAACCCTTGGGTTACACAGGGGCTACTACGAAGCATGCGCAAGAAAAAAAATTTATACCACAAAACTAAAAAGAAACCTTTTAATTCATCACTTGCTAGGCACTACCAGAATTATTCCAAGGTTTTGAATAATTTGTCGAGGGCAACTAAGGAACGTTACTACGTAGGTGAATTTATTAAAAATAAAAATAATCCTAAAAAACAATGGAAGTTATCCAATATATCACTGACGTGTTGCTGTATTATATATCTAGTTTTTGTATAATTTCTCTTGTTATTTTTTGTCTATCTGCTGTTTATGCCCCCCTTACCCAATGCCCCCGGGCCTGTAAGGTATTTTGAATAAATAAATAAATAAATATATTTCTAAACAGGTCCGCATGCAATGTGCCTGTATCGGAAGTAAACTACAACGGCGTCATTCACAAATCTGGCGACGTTGCCAATGCATTTTGTGAATACTTTTTTTCGCTTCCGAAACCACAGCTTTCTTCGTCATATTCCGATATATACCGTTCTGGTCATACATTTTACATTTCTAATGTGTCACCTGATGATGTATACTTAACAATTCTGGGATTGAAAGATACTAGTGCAGGACTAGACAATATCCGTGCAAGTCATTTAAAAGCTGTTGCTGATGTTATTTCTAGTACGCTATGCATAATAATCAATCGCATTTTTGAAGGTGGAATTTTCCCACAAATTTTAAAAAAGGCCAAAATTATTCCTGTGTTCAAAAAGGGAGATAGGTGACTAATTTCCAACTACAGGCCAATTTCTATTCTATCAAGTATCAGTAAGATTATTGAGCGGTTATTTGTAAAGCGTTTGAATGACTTTCTCGCGAAATTTGACCTCCTTAAGCCCAATCAATTTGGTTTTCGCGCTGGTAGCTCGACTAATATCGCACTCCTATCCCTAACAGATTATATTAAAAAATCAATAGACTCCGGCTTGCTAGTAGGCTCAGTGTTTATAGTTTTCACGAAGGCTTTCGACACAATTAATCATAATAATTTATTTCATAAACTTGATATGTATGGCATAAGGGGCCCTGCACTTTCTTTTTTGAGGAGCTATTTATTTATTAGGGAAGGCAAAGTTTACAATGGCGAACATTCCTCTGATACCAAAATTATAAATCAAGGGGTCCTTCAAGGGTCAATTATTGGCCCCTTATTATTTATAATTTATATTAATGACATCGTGGATCATCTTCAATCAGATCATTCTGTTCTTTACGCCGACGACACCACATTATCTTTGCCCACAAATCTCTACCGCCCCTTGTTTCATTAATAAATGGTGTTTTAACGAAAGCCATGGATTGGTGTAACAAGAATCACCTAATTATAAATCCCTCAAAAACTAAATTTATGTTACTTAGATCGGAACAGACGCGCGTCTCCTTTAAACCGGTGATAAATCTGGGTACCGACACTATTCATGTCTCTGACCAGGTCGTTTTTCTTGGCGTTCACCTTGATTCTCATCTCAAATTTCGCGATCACTTCAATTACTTAAGACGAAAACCTGCATATGGCATTAGAGCCCTCACTAAGGCTCGTCAGTTTTTTCCACGTCACGCGCTTCTATCTTTGTATTTTGCATTTATTCACAGTCATTTGATATATGGAATTGTTGCGTGGGGTAATATGTATAATTGTCACATTACATACGTCCAACATATCCAGAACCAAGACATCCGCATAATCACGAAAAGCTCCTTCTATTCAAGCGCTAGCACACTCCTTGCTCAAAATAACGTGTTATCAGTTCGCAAGCTATTCCAATATAACATTATTACTTTATTGTTTAAACTGCTGACTAATCAACTTCTTTTCAACATTATTGAGTTAAGTTGTCTGACTAATACCAACCCAACCAGATTCGCTGCAAACTACAAATAATTGCTTCCTTCAGTTTCCACAAATTATGGCAAAATGACTTCGCATTTTTCCGCTATTTAAAGCTGGAATAGTCTGCCGGATGCAATTAAGTCACTTTCTTCTTTATCGCTATTTAAAAAGCAACTTAAAGAATTTCTTTTGCAGTTTTGATTCGTTCACAGTAGTTGTACGAATGTGTAATTTTGCGTGTGTTTATCTTTTTTGTTGTTTTTGCATGGTTGTTCGCGGTTTTATTGAATATGTATGTGTTTGTGGTTTTGTATTGCTACTAGGATACAATTTTTTTTCTTCAGTGTCAGCTACATTCCAATTCACTTTGCTCATTTTTTTTCCACTTTCTTTTAAACGTGCGCAATACTCGCCCTTTGAACTGCGTTAGTTTCAGTCCTCTCTTGGCATAAATCCCTTAGAGATTTCGCTTAAACCACTGTTTCGTCTATTCGTTTTTCCTGCACAATCTGAACTGTTGTTTTGCTTTAAATTGTGATTTGAAATACAATACAGTGTAGTGGTAGTGTGTCCAGTTTTTCCGATTTTTCTTTTTTTTTCCTTTCCTTTCCCTTTTTCTTTCTTTTTGTTTTTTTTCGTTTCATCCTTTTTTTTCTTTTCTTCTCGTTTTTTTTCTTTTAATTTAGTCTGTCTGGTAATGTTGCATCAGTTCTTGGTTTACATTGCTCGTTTGTCATTTTGGCTCTGTAAGTGCAACTCTGAAACTTGTGATTATTTAAATTGTCTTTAGCGGCTTTCATTGTATTTTTCTATGTAATTATGTATCGAGGGTCCCAGTGCAGTATCAACTATGGGACTCTCGTCTGGATTTATCTTCACATGTAACCTTCCTCTTTTACAATAAACTTCTTCTTAAAACTCTTAAATTATACTGCTAAAAACAATGCTGCACTTTTTATTTTGGTGATAAACGTAGAAGAGGCTAAGCTCGTGCATTTGTAGTCTCAACTTCCTGTCCTGCACTATGTTACTGTATCGCATTTTATGACGTGTATTAGGAACAAGTGTTAATTTAAATTTGCAGTAACAACACAGACTTCTCAATTACGAAGCATGGATGTTAATTTAGTTGCGATGTTTGAAGATGAGCTTAGCTACACTTCGGATATTTGGTTAAATATATTCGCAAACATCCTAGCATGCTTTGTTTTTCTTGCTCAACACAGCTTGCTAATTTCATGCACAATTTGGCTTCAGCAATAGATAAGCTTTAAGTAGTTGACTGTGTTTTCTTTGACTGCAAAAAAGCATTTCACGGTGTTTCATACATCCTTCTTGCTAGTACATTGCGGACTATAAACTGAATGTATCTGTTATTCTGTGGAATGCCCAGTATCTCTCTCTAAGACAGCAATCTGTCGCACTCAATAGTTGTTCTTCCGGATATGTTCCCGTGACCTCAGAAATTCCCGAGGGCTCAGTTGCGGGCCCCCTCTTGTTTGTTGTATATAATAATATACATATTACTATTGGCCTCAAATCATTATTCAAAATGATTTCGAATGACCCTGTAGTTTACAGGACTATAGCAAATGAACGTGATTCCGAATACCTGAAGCATGATTCGAATTTAATACATCATGATGTGCTAATAAAGTGACGTCATTGAATAATAAAGTTGGTTAACTTCACCTTTGCAAGAAAACCATCATTTCAATTTCAAGGATTTCAAAGATTTTATTAAATATTTTTCGGTACATACACATCGCACATAGTTATTAGTACAGAAAGAGGTCACAAAGTAAAACGGTCGGAGGGACCTCCTGTCAATAAATGCGAAGATATCAAAAAATTATGTAGGCAGTCAAGGTACGGGTCAGTTTAGCACACTAATTTACGATGCAAACACTATAACAAGAAATTATATAATAATAACCCTGTAATAACTGTTTTAACTACTATACCAGACTTTATTGAATAAGTATAGCGTAAATCACGCTGCTTTACGAACGGCTTGGGAATATAAATAACTAGGAGTTTATTTACCGAGTAGTTGAGGTGACCTAGGCACGTTTACATCATAAAAGTTTCGGATGCACGTGTTCTTGGCTTTCTGAAGCCCAATTTTAGCAACCCCTATCTAACCTAAAAGAACAACTGTGTTTCACACATCTGCACTGACTGTTGGAGTACGCATGTGTTTTCTAGGAACCCTACACTTAAGAGCTGGTTGATACACTCCAAAATGTGCAAAATAGGGCAGTGCGATTCGTTTTAGGTAATTCGGACCGTCAACGCAGCATCAGGAAAAGTAAAAGTAAACTTTATTAGTAAGACGTAAAAGATCAGAAAGGAAATCTCAGGTGGAAATTATTTCGTAATATCTCTCATTCGAAAACTGGAATCGAAAAATAGGAGAAGTATATCAGAGCGCACCAGTACATATTCCAAAGTTGGACCGTAATCCTAAAGCAAATTATTACCTTTCTTTTAAACGTGACGCCTTGCACAATTAATTTTATCTGGCATCAATGCTGTCACGTGGCCAAAGACGACGCAGTTGTCTTCAAGGAAAACGAGTATATTGAAGCGAACTTGTGCTCCTCCAACAACTGAAAGAATACAGGCCGTGAGCAGCAGTCAACAACGTGACGTTGCGAAGGCGAGCGTCGACGATTCGAATTCCGCGGCGTCTGCTCTGGAGGCTTTTATCTTTCAGAGCGAGAGTTTCTAGAACCGTCGATTTAAATCCTGAACATTGTAGATGAGAAGATTATTCTGGGCTAGTGACTTTAGGACAAAACAGTCTCCTTATCCGAATGAGAGAGCCTGTGCAGCATAAAAATAAAGAATGGAAGACACATATAACACTTGGGACACAGATAATAGAGCCGGGCGTGGCCGGGTAGTACAAACAAACAATATATAAGCAAACCCATACACGGTTTACGGCATTAGCCCCCCTCTAATAGTGCATCGAACCGATGCTAAAACAAAAGACAATGCGAACAAAAAACAAAAAGAGTACGTCATCTTGCATAGTAAGGTTTCAAGCAAACCACGTGGACGACATCAGGCCGCGTGCGTCGTCGGGATGTTCCGGAATCATCAGGGGGGATCACCTCGTAGGTAAGTTGGCCGAGACGTCATAGACTCTGGTAGGGTCAAAAATACCGTCGCAGAAGCTTCTCACTCAGTCCGCGTCCTCGGATGGGAGTCCAAACTCAAACACGATCCCCTGGGTGGTACTTGGCGTCTCGGCATATGAGGTTGTAGCGCCCGGCATCAGCCAGTTGCTGATCCGTTGTACGAACTCGAGCGAGCTGGCGGGCCGCCTGCGCAAGCTGAAGGTATCCTTGGACGTCGGGGTTCAGGTTGTCGTCTTCTACATGCGGAAGCATGGCGTCAAGCATCGCAGTCTGCCGTGTTACGTAGACAAGCTCGAACGGCGTCATCGGCGTAGTTTCCTCGATTGTCGTGTTGTACGCAAACGTGACATACGGGAGCACTTCGTCGCCAGTCTTATGTTCAACGTCGACGTATATTGACAGCATATCTGCGATTGTCTTGTTCAGACGTTCGGTTATTCTATTATTTTGTGGGTGGTGTGCCGTCATTCTGCGGTGATCCGTGTTGCTGTAGCGTAACATTCCTTGCATCAGCTCCGCAGTAAAGGCCGTTCCGCGGTCCGTAGTTAGGACTTCCGGGGCTCTAGGTCGCAGCACAACCTGGCTTATGAAGCACTTTGCGACTTCTTGTGCAGTCCTCTCGGAAGAGTGGCGGTCTCTGCATAGCGCGTCAGGTAGTGTGTCGCTACGACAAGCCACTTTTTTGGATCGGGATGTAGGGAGCGGACCTAGAAGGTCCATTCCATTCTGTTAGAACACAAGGTCGCGGGTTCGATTCCCGGCCATGGCGGTCGCTTTTCTGATGGAGGCAAAAAGCAAAAACGCCCGTGTGTACGAGACTTCGGCGCATGGTAAAGATCCCCAGGTGGTCAAAATTAATCCGGAGCCCTCCACTACGGCGCGCCTCATCACCTGCG
Source organism: Haemaphysalis longicornis (assembly GCF_048455015.1). NCBI lineage: Eukaryota > Metazoa > Arthropoda > Arachnida > Ixodida > Ixodidae > Haemaphysalis > Haemaphysalis longicornis. Next base: position 37,557,509 of record NW_027526295.1, read on the forward strand.
TTGCGTTGGCGCATTAAACCCCACAATCAAATCAAACCAAATCCTGTTGTTAGAAGGGTTTCGATTTGACGGCGATCGGTTGCAGAAGACCGGTGGGTCTCGTCGGTGGCGTCTTGCGTCGCTGGCAGTCGCGGCAGCTTCACACTTAGTGGGTGACGTCGGATGTAAGGAGGGGCCAGTAGTACTTCGACCGAATTTCTCCAATTCAGCGGGCGATTCTGAGATGTCCGGAACTCAAGCCGTCGTTGCACGCTTCCGAAATTTCGTCGCGAAGGTCTGCGGGGATGACAAGACGATAATTCATTCTCGTTCTGTGGCTGAAATTCTTCACGAGAACGGAGTTTTTAGTCGGAATGCTGGTAGGGCGCGTTTGAAGGTCCTAGGTACGGAAACGTTGTATACTTCGAGTTAGTCGATCATGACGCTTAAGTTGGGGTCGGCGCGCTGCTGGGAGGCTAGGTCACTCTTACGCGCTGTCTTAATCACACCCCTGTGCTGGTAGGTCGACGGGAGCGGGTTACAGGCAGTTGGCTTCGGAGTGTTTCATTCCTGATTTATAGACAATTGGCCCAAGACGGCCTGAAGGGTTCTTCAAATTGGCTAGTCAACAGAGCGCATGGTGATGGTCAAAACCTTGAATGGTATACTATAAACGTATGGGCGAGAATTTGAAATCACAATTACGCTAGGCACTCTTTTTCAGACGCTGAGTAGTTTTTCCCCTCCGTAGACAGACCACGGCTGGCTGAGGCGATTACTCTTTCGCGACCGCTTTGTTCTTGGACGAGGACGGCACACAAGCCTATATTACTGGCATTCGCGTCATCGTCAAAATGAGCGAGCACGGGTGGGCTTTGCAGGCGTTATTGCAGCGCGCAGAATGCTTTTTCTTGGTCGTTTTCACAGCCATTTTTTGTCAAACGTGTGAGTGCTCTGCGATGCGCGCGATGTTTGCGACGAAGCGCCCGTAGTATGCGCACAGTTCGAAAGATCTTTGCACGCCCTACTTGTCTTTCGCCTTTGGGAAGTTCGAAATGGCTGAAGTTTTTGCTGGGTCAGGTAAGACTCCCTTGGCGTTGACGGCGTGTCCCAAAAACTTCAGTTCCTCGTACGCGCGCGAAGCGGCACTTTTTAGGCTTCAGCGTTAACCGCGACGTTCGAATGGCCTCAAGTACATACTCCGACCTTGCAAGGTGTTCGTGAAATTTCCGGGCGAATACCACATCGCCGTCGAGGTATACGAGGCATGTGTGCCACTTCCGGCAAGGTAGCATAGTGTCCATGACTCTTTGAAACGTTGCTGGTGCCGTGCACAGCACCTCCAACTCGTGTTCGCTGTCCGGGGTTATAAATGCGGTCTTATCTCGGTGTCTCTCCTCCACCTCAATGTGCCGGCATCCGGTCTTCACATCCATCGGTGAGAAGTACTTCGCATGGCAGAGGTGATGGAGGGCATCGTCGATTTGAGGTAGGGGGTAGACATCCTTTTTAGCGATTTTGTGCAGTCTCTGATAGTCAACCAAAACCTTTATGAGCCGTCTTTTTTCTTCACCAGTACCGCCGGCGCAGCCCAGTGGTTTTCGATGGCTCTATATTGTCGTCGCTGACCATGTCGTCAATTTGAGTCCCAATGAATTCCCGCAGGTGTGAAGAGGCGCGGAACGGTGACTGTCGGATAGGTCGGGCACCCTCATCGGCTATTATTCGGAGCTTCGCTAGTTGTGTGTAACGTTGTTTTGAGGTCGACGAAAAACAGTCCCTGTAGGGAATCAGGAAATTCAATAATTTGTTCCGTTCTTCTTGCGGTAACGCCGGATTCACGTCGAATTCATCCGGAAGCTTGAAGGTGTCTTAGGGTGCGCGTATGAATTCGGCAACTGCGATCGCGTCACTTGCTCCTTGCGTGTCTTCGAAGAACGCAATTGCAGCGCCCTTGTCTACTTGTCTAAGTGCTGGTACTCGTCGGTGAAATTAGTGGCCAAAACGTGGGATTGGCGGTGTCTATAGCACGCAATGCCTCTTGCCAGAAACACACCGCGTCCGAGAAACAACCTTTGGTCACTCTCTACGATAGCGTCGACATCAGGAACCGCCTCTTCACAGTAGACGGTGATCATCAGCTTGAGCGGGGTGGCAGGGTGACATGATCGTCAGCGATCCTACAGAAGCACGGTTTTTGGGGTTCGGTTCAGGTGTCATGCATTGATCGAAGGAAAATGTTATAGACTTGGCCTGTAGATACGTTATTGCACCGTCGTCCGTCATAAAGTGCATTCCGATAATTACGTCGCAGGCGCACTTAGGCAAAATGACGAACGCCAATGGGTACGTTAAGCCGTCGTTTTGTGACGCGCGATGTGCACATTCTCCTTGGCGTCACGAGGTGGCCTCCTGCTGTGCGTAAGTGTGGAGCGTCCCATCTGGTCATAACGTTCTTGAGCTTAGACGCAAATGGTCTGCTCAATACTAAGTATTCGAAGAAGGGCTTGCGTTCGGGCTAGTTGGTGTTCCATAACTACTTCTTAAGCGCCAAAAACTACAGGGACATAGAATGAGACAGGGACACGCGCTACGCGTGTCCCTGTCTCATTCTATGTCCCTGTAGTTTTTGGCGCTTAATAAGTATTCGGCTCCCGTGTTTGTGAGGGCGACTACATCAAAACCGTCAATACTGAGATCGTCCTGTCCAATCTATTTTCTTAACATTCCCTTGACTGCGCAGATTCATAGAAATACCTTGGTATAGATACATCTAATAATCTTTCGTAAAAACGGCATATCGAGTACATAGTTTCACAATCGAACCGTATGCTTGAATACCTAAAAAAAACTTGAACCTTGCACAGCCTTCACTCAAAAAAGAATTGTATTTCACTTACGTTATATCTAATCTGAATACGCGTCTTCTGGTTGGGGCCCCGGTTTCATCACCCTAACAAATAGTTTACACTTAGTCCGGTTCATTCTTTCCATCTACCACCGCACATCAAGCGCTTGAGCAGCGTTGGAGTGACCGAGTCGCATAACTATGCCTGGGTTATTTTAGATATATTGTCGCTGATTACGAGTTAGGTCACAGCAAGCAACGGAACAGCTGCCTATTTTCTGGATTAGCCGCCTGACATTCAAGTGAAAACTGTCACCAAGTGGTGTCGTCCAACCGGAGGGATGTCGCCGACGGCCTGGGACCATATAAATCCTGTCCTACTACCGACAACCTTTCGTGGGAGCGGCAGAGCTGGAGCGACGATGTCGCCTAAATATGCCTTGGTTATTCTACAGATATTGCCACTGATTACGAGTTATGTCACAGCAGGCATCAGAAGAGCTGCCTTTTTGCTGGATTAGCAGCCTGACATTCAAGTGAAGAGCGCCACCCAGTGGTGTCGTCCAACCGGAATACGTCTCCGACGGCCTGGGACCATAAAAAGCCTGTCCTGCAACCGACAATCTTCTGTGGGAGCGGCAGCGCAGCGGCGACCGTGTCCCCTAAATATGGAGGGGTTATTTTACCGATATTGCCGCTGATTACCAGTAATGTTACAGCAAGCAACGGAAGAACCGCCTTTTTGCTAGATACGCCACCTGACATTCAATTGAACAACGCATACAAGGGGTGTCGTCCAACCGAAAGGATGTCACCGACAGCCTGGGACCATATAAAGCCTGTCCTACAACCGACAACCTTTAGTGGGAGCAGCAGCGCTGGAGCGACGATGTCGCTTGATTATGTCTGGGTTATTTTACAGATATTGCCGCTGATTACCAGTTACGTCACACCAAGCTACAGAAGAACTGCCTTTTTGCTGGATACGAAGCGTGATATTCAAGTGAAGAGCGCCACCCCGAGGTTTCGTTCAACCGGAGGAACGTCCCCGACGACCTGGGACCATATAAAGCCTGTGTTGCAAACTTCAACCTTCAGTCAGAGTGGCGGCGCTGGAGCGACTGTCTCGCCTAAATATGCCTTGTATATATTATAGATATTGCAGCTGATTACGAGTTACGTCACAGCAAGGAACGGAAGAACTGCCCTTTTGCAGGATACGCCCCCTGATATTGAAATGAAAAGTGCCACCCCATGGTGTCGTCCAACCGGAGGAACGTCATCGATGGCCTGGGACATAATAAAGCCTGTCCTGCAGCCGACAACTCTCTGTGGGAGCGGCAGTGCTGGAGCGACCATGTCGCCTCAATATGTCTGGGTTATTTTGCAGATATTGCCGCTGATTACGAGTTACGTCCAAGCAAGGAACGGAAGAACTGCCTTTTTGCTGGATACGCTGCCTGACATTCAAGTGAAGAGCGCCACCCCGTAGTGTAGTCAAACCGGAGGAACGTCACCGATGGCCTGGGACCATATAAAGCCTGTCCTGCAACCGACAACCTTAAAGGGACACTGAAGTGAATTTGTCAAGCTCCCGTTTTTGCTTGCACTGCGTAGACTGGCTCAAATTAGCCCACTTTTCATCGTTTATCCGGTTGACAAATCGATAATTATTTTACAAAGCGCCAAAGAAGAAAAACTACCATGCGCGGTTTGCGGCGGCCGCACCAACTAAAGCTGTGACGTTGGGAGGAGCGGGACCGTGATTGGACGATGCCCAAGGTGAGCAACCAAACAAGTTGCGGTTTCGCTTTCGGTTCTGTAAAAGACAACCTGTGGCGTTGTTGGATGGGCATTCTCAATAACTCAGTAATCATCGTACCGCGCTTCTGCCATGTTGTCAGCTGTAAAAATGCATAAAGATAAGCCTCCCAGGACGGCTTGGAATCGTAGCATTCACTAGCCGAGGCATACGCAGTGCATGGACGCCCTCCGCGTACCCGCAGACGCACAAATGTCATGCGCTTTCCCCCCCCCTATTTGGAGCTTGCCTCACTCATGCCTGTACCGTAAAATGCGTGTTCGCACCAGGCCAAGGGTCTGTGCATTCTGGCCTGTGCCCACTGCCCGCAAGCAGTCGGTGCTTATGGACGGCATGCCAACGAGAACTCGCTAGCGCGCCAGTGCCAGCCTGCGCGCGTTCTGTGAACTAGTTCGTGGAGCCATGAACGTTGCCGCCCAAACAAAGGTGAACTCAATGTAGAAAACATCGGCAGAAAACAAAAAAGTTAACTTACAAAAAAAAAAGCACGTACCCGCGGGGACTCGAACTCGTGACTTGCAAAACACTCGGCGGCGACATACCTACTGCCTTAGACAACTCGGCCACGAGAGGGGCTACGCGAACCTTGGTAATATAAGGTATATATTGTACAACAAGTTTACATTTTTATTTAGTTTTGGCATTTCAAGCAGCTTAGGAGACTATTTGTTGTATTGTGCTCGTGCAGTAAGCGTCCCCCGAGTTTCCACACTAGCTCACGACTAGCAATTGCATTTCGTAGACGGAGAAGCGTTCGCAGATGCGGAGTCGTGCTGCTGACCGCTGTGCTTGTTCGCCCAGCGCAAAAAAGTGCTTCCCGCACCCCATGTACGCTGTACGGTAAAAATATCAGTGGATTTTATTTCCTTAGTACCTATATTGACTTCGCTGACTCTTCTCCCGCCTTCAAGAGGCCTTATATTTTTCTACTGGCGTACCAGTCAGCGAAGCGTCGCATGTGCGCTTGTGCAGCGCTTGAGTGAAGCGACCTTAACTTGGAGCTGGATACAGAGTACAAACTAACGAAGTAAAGAAAGGCGCATTCTTCCATTCACAAACGTGTCCTGGCTTCGTTTCAACTGAGCGAACGAATTGCGACGACCCGTCGGCGTCCGGCGGACGAAACGCTGGGCCGACTGACTCTGTCTGAAGGCCGGGGAGCCGTGCAGATAGCGCAGCCAATTGCGAGCTCGGCTCCTCTCGACGTCACACGAAAACGCCGCAGAAAATGGGCGAGCGTAACGAGAGGAGGACAGCATTTTCGAATTAAGTTTTCTACTAAATAAAAGCGCGTAAACGCGCCCAGAGTGGTCGTAACATGGACTGGGGACCCCGGACTACAATTTGCGAAAGTAATCCCGCAATGTTTACATATCACTTCAGTGTCCCTTTAAGTGGGAGCGGCAGCGCTGGAGCGACGATGTCGACTAAATATGCCTGGGTTATATTACAGATATTGGTGCTGAATAGGAGTTACGTCACAGCAAGCAACAGAAGAACTGCCTTTTTGCTGAATATGCCACCTTACATTTAAGTGAAGACCGCCAGCAAGGGGTGTCGTCCAACTGGAGCAACGTCACCGATGGTCTGGGACCATATAAAGCCTGTCCTGCAACCGACAACCTTCAGTGGGTGGGACAGCGTTGGAGCTACGTTGCGCGTAAATATGCCTGGGTTTATTCAGATATTGCCGCTGATTACGAGTTACATCACAGCAAGCAACAAAGGAACTGCATTTTTCCTGGATTAGCGGCCTCATATTCAAGTGAAGACCGCCACCCCGTGGTGTTGTCCAACCGGAGGATCGTCACCGACGCCTGTGACCATATATAGCCTGTCCTGCAACCAACAACCTTAAGTGGGAGCGGCAGCGCTGGAGCGACGATGTCGCCTAGATATGCCTGGGTGATTTTACAGATATTACCGCTTATTACGAGTTACGTCACAGCAAGCAACAGAGGAACCCACTTTTGCAGGATTAGCTGCCTTACATTCAAGTGAAGACCGCCACCACGTGGTGTTGTCCAACCGAAGGAACGCCACCGACGCCTGTGACCATATATAGCCTGTCCTGCAAACGACAACCTTTAGTGGGAGCGGCAGCGCTGGAGCGACGATGTCGCCTAAATATGCCTGGGTTAAATTACAGATATTGCCGCTGATTACGACTTACGTCACCGCAAGAAACGGAAGAACTGCCTTTTTGCTGGAAACGCCACCTGAAATTGAAGCGAAGACCGCCAGCAAGTGGTGTCGTCCAGCCGGATTTAACGTCACCAATGGTCTGGGACAATATAAAGCCTGTCTTGCAACCAACAACCTCTATGTGAGTGGTAGCGCTGGAGCGACCATGTCGCCTCAATATGTCTGGGTTATTTTACAGATATTGCCGCTGGTTACGAGTTACGTCCTAGCAAGGAACGGAAGAACTGCCTTTTTGCTGGATACGCCGCCAGAAATTCAAGTGAAGAGCACCACCCCGTAGTGTTGGCCAACCGGAGGAACGTCACCGATGGCCTGGGACCATATAAACCCTGTCCAGCAACCGACAACCGTAAGTGGGAGCGGCAGCGCTTGAGCGACGATGTCGCCTAAATATGCCTGGGTTATATTACAGATATTGGCGCTGAATACGAGTTACGTCACAGCAAGCAACAGAAGAACTGCCTTTTTGCTGGATATGCCACCTGACATTCAAGTGAAGACCGCCAGCAAGGGGTGTCGTCCAACTGGAGGAACGTCACCGATGGTCTGGGACCATATAAAGCCTGTCCTGCAACCGACAACCTTCAGTGGGTGGGACAGCGTTGGAGCTACGTTGCGCATAAATATGCCTGGGTTTATTCAGATATTGCCGCTGATTACGAGTTACATCACAGCAAGCAACCGAGGAACTGCATTTTTGCTGGATTAGCTGCCTCACATTAAAGTGAAGACCGCCACCCGGTGGTGTTGTCCAACCGGAGGAACGTCACCAATGCCTGTGACCATATCTAGCCTGTCCTGCAACCGACAACCTTAAGTGGGAGCGGCAGCGGTGGTGCGACGATGTCGCCTAAATATGCCTGGGTTATTTTACAGATATTGCCGCTGATTACGAGTTACGTCACAGCAAGCAACGGAAGAACTGCCTTTTTGCTGGAAACGCCACCTGACATTCAAGCGAAGACCGCCAGTAAGTGGTGTCGTCCAGCCGGAGGAACGTCACCGATGGTCTGGGACCATATAAAGCCTGTTCTGCAACCGACAACCTCTATGTGAGTGGTGGCGCTGGAGCGACCATGTCGCCTCAATATGTCTGGGTTATTTTACAGATATTGGCGCTGGTTACGAGTTACGTTACGTCCTAGCAAGGAACGGAAGAACTGCCTTTTTCCTGGATACGCCGCCTGAAATTCAAGTGAAGAGCGCCACCCCAAGGTGTCGTCAACCGGAGGGACGTTACTGACGGCTTGGGACCATATAAAGCCTGTCCTGCAACCGAAAATCTTCAGTCGGGGCAGCAGCGCTGGAGCTTCGATAGCGCCTAAAAATGCCTGGGTTATTTTACATGTATTGCTGCTGATTACGAATTACATCACAGCAAGTAACGGAAGAACTGCGGTTTTGTTGGTTATGCCGCATGAAATTCAAAAGAAGACCGTTACCAAGTGGTGCCGCCCAAACGGAGGTATTGCACCGACGAACTGGGAACAATAAAGCTTGTCCTGCAGCCGGCAACCTTCAGTGGGAGCGGCAGCGCTGGAGCGACGATGTCGCCTAAATATGCCTGGGTTCATCATCATCATCATCATCATCACCAGCTTATCTACGCCCACTGCAAGGCAAAGGCCTCTCTAATTATTCTCCAATTACCTCGGTCCTGTGCCAACTCTGACCAATTTATCCCCGCAAACTTGTTGATCTGATCTGCCCATCTAACTTTCTGCCGCCCCCTGCAAAGCTTGCCTTCTCTAGGGATCCACTCTGTTACCCTTAATGACCAGCGGTTATCTTGCCTTCGCATTACATGCCATGGCCACGTCCATTTCTTCTTCTTAATTTCTACTAATGTGTCTTTAACACCAGTTTGCTCCCTGACCCACTCCACTCTCTCCTTGTCCCTTAATGTTACACCTATCATTTTTCGCTTCATTGCCCGCTGAGTCGTTCTCAATTTAGGTTGGACCCTATTAGTGAGCCTCCAAGTTTCTGCCCCGTAGGTGAGTACCGGTAAGATGACCTGTCATACACTTTCTTCTTCAGCGATAATGGTAGGCTGCTATTCATTATCAGAGAATGTCTGCCATATCCACCCCACCGCATTCTGATCCTTCTAATTATCTTTGCCTCATGGTTGGGATTCAGGGTCACAACTTGGCCTAAGTAGATATATTCGCTTACCACTTCCACTGCCTCGATACATATCTCAAACTGCTGTGCTGTCCCGAGGTTATTGATCATTAGTTTAGTTTTCTGCATATTAATTTTCAGGCCCACGGTTCTACTCTGTTCGCCCAGTGCGGAAAGCATGCTTTGCAATTCGTCCCCCGAGTTACTTAGCAAGGCAACGTTATCTGCAAATTTGAGGTTACTGAGGTATTCTCTATTAACCCTTACTCCCACCTGTTCCCAATCCAACGTTCTGAATACTTCTTGTAGGCATGCTGTGAATAACAATGGAGAGATTGTGTCTCGTTGTGTGACACCGTTCCTTATAGGTATTTTACTGCTCTCCCTACGGAGGATGATGGTAGCTGTAGAACCATTGTAGATATCCTCTAGTATTCTTACACAATGCTCACCTACCCCCGATTCCGTAATGCCGGAATGACTGCTAGGGTTTCGACCGAGTCAAATGTTTTCTCATAATCTCTGAGGGCTATATATAGGGGTTCAGTATACTCAGCGCACTTGTCTTCCACCTTATTGATTGTGTGAATATGGTTCATTGTTGAATAACCTTTAAGGAACCCTGCTTGTTCTTTAGGTTGACTGAAATCTAAGGTTGCAAAGATTCGGTTAGCGATTACCTTAGTAAATACCTTGTAGACGACTGACAGTAAGCTGATCGGCCTGTAATTTTTCAAGTCCTTCATGTCGCCTTTCTTATGGATTGAGATGATGTTCGCGTTCTTCAAAGATTCCGGTACCATTGCGGTCATTAGGCATGGCGTATACAGTTTGCCAGTTTTTCAAGTACAATTTCTCCGCCATCCTTCAAGAGGTCTGCTGTTATCTGATCCTCACCAGGTGCTTTGCCCTCTTTCATTTCTTTCAAAGCCTTCCTTACTTCTTCGGTCGTTTCTGGTGTGATGTCCATCTCCTCTTAACTACTTTCTCGTTTGGCATTATCCTGGATGTCCCGGCTACTGTACAAATCCCTATAGAACTCTTCGGCCACTGCGACTATTTTATCCCTATTTGTGATGACATTGCCTTGCATATCCTTAAGTGCATACATCTGATTTTTCCCCAAGCCAAGATGATCTTCACTGCTTTCAGGCTACCTCCCTTCTTTACAGCGTATTCGATCCTCTCCATATTATACTTCCGTATGTCAGCTGTCTTACGCTTATTGATTACTTCGAGAGCTCGGCTAGTTCTATTCTGTCAGCTTCGTTAGAGATTCTCATGGTTTGCCGTTTCCTGATTAGATCTTTCGTCTCCTGTGTAAGTTTACCAGTATCCTGTCTAGCCATAGTGCCCCAACTTCTACTGCACACTCCGTGATAATGCGTTTAAGGTTGTCGCTGGCTTCCTGTATCGCAGGCTCGCCTTCATCGTTAAGGGCGGAATATCGGTACTGCAGCGCGATCCTGAATTCTTCTACTTTACGTCTTACTGTTAGCTCGTTTATCGGCTTCTTTCGTACTAGCTTGTTGCGGTCCCTCCTCAAATCTAGCTTAATTTGAGATCTTACCATACGGTGGTCACCACACCTTACCCTGGAATCTGAACCTGGCAACGTTTAACGCGCGAACCTTATCTAGCGAACCAAGTCTAAAGTTGTTGTTCGAGGAATTAGAGGGCAATAAATGGGATGTAATAGGGCTTAGCGAGGTTAGGAGGGCAGGCGAAGCCTTTACGGTGCTGAAAAATGGACACATCCTATGTTACTGTGGTCTAGAGGACAGAAGAGAACTGGAGTGGGATTTCTAGTCAATAAAAGCATAGCTGGCAACATAGACGAATACTATAGCATTACCGAAAGGGCAGCTGGTCTTGTAATTAAGCTCAATAAGAGGTACAAGCTCAAGGTGGTGCAGGGCTACGCGGCCACATCCCGCCACGACGACCACGTAGTGGAACGCCTCTATGAAGATGTGGAATCGGCAATGGCTAAAGTCAAAACACAGTATACCATAGTGTTGGGGGACTTCAATGCTAAATTAGGCAAGAATCAGGCTGGAGACAAGGCAGTTGGGAACGATGGTCTTGGCTGTAGAAATGCCTGGGTTATTGCACAGATATTGCCACTGATTACTAGTTATGGGACTGCAAGCAATGGAAGAACTGCTTTTTGCTGGATTAGCCACATGATATTCAAGTCAAGAGAGGCACCCCATGGTGTCGTCCAACCGGAGGAACGTCAGCGACGGCCTGGGACTATATAAAACCTTTCCTGCAAACAAGAACCCTCTGTGGGAGCGGCAGTGCTGGAGCGGCGATGTCGCCTAAATAGGCCTGGGTGATTTTACAGATATGGCTGCTGATTACGAGTTACGTCACAGTAAGCAACAGTAGAACGGCAGTTTTTGCTGCATTTGCTGCCTGACAGTCAAGTAAAGAGCGCCACGCCGTGGTGTCATCCAAGCGGAGGAACGCCACCGACTCCTGTGTCCATATAAAGCCTGTCCTGCATCCGACAACCTTCAGTGGGAGCGGCAGCGCTGGAGCGACGATGGCGCCTAAATATTCCGGGGTTATATTACAGATATTGCCACTGATTACGAGTTTTCTCACAGCAAGCAACAGAAGAACTGCCTTTTTCCTGGATACGCAACCTGACATTCAAGTGAAGACCGGCACCAAGTGGTGTCCAACCGGAGGAACGTCACCGACGGCCTTTGACCATAAAAAACCTTTCCTGCAACCAACTACTCTCTGTGGGAGCGGCAGCACTAGAGCGACCATGTAGCCTAATTATGCCTGGGTGATTTTAGAGATATTGCCGCTGATTACGACTTACATCACAGCAAGCAACAGAGAAACTGCATTTTTGCTAGATTAGCTGCCTGACATTCAAGTGAAGAGCGCAACCCCGTAGTGTCGTCCAATCGGAGGAACGTCACCGACGCCTGTGACCATATAAAGCCTGTCCTGCAACCGATAACCCGCTATGTGAGTGGAGCAATGGAGCGACCAGGTCGCCTCAATATGTCTCGGTTATTTTAGAGATATTGCCGTTGATTACGATTTACGTCCCAGCAAGGAACGGAAGAACTCACTTTTTGCTGGATACGCCGCCTGACATTCAAGTGAAGAGCGCCACCCCGTAGTGTTGTCCAACCGGAGGAACGTCACCTATGGCCTGGGACCATATAAAGCCTGTCCTGCAACCGACAACCCTCTATGTGAGTGGCAGCGCTGGATCGACCATGGCGCCTCAATATGTCTGGGTTATTTTGCAGATATTGCCGCTGATGACGAGTTATGTCCCAGCAAGGAACGGAAGAACTGCCTTTTTCCTGGATACGCTGCCTGACATTCAAGTAAAGAGCGCCACCCCGTAGTGTCGTCCAACCGGAGGAACGTCACCGATGGTCTGGGACCTTATAAAGCCTGTACTGCAACAGACAACCTTCATTCAGAGCGGCAGCGCTTGAGTGACGATGTCAATTTAATATGCCTGGGTTATTTTACAGATATTGCAGCTGAATACGAGTTACGTCACAGCAGGGAACGGAAGAACTGCCTTTTTGCTGTATACGCCGAATGATATTCAAGTATAAAGAGCCACCCCGTGGTGTCCTCCAATCGGCGGAACGTCACCGACAGCCTGGGACCATGTAAAGCCTGTCCTGCAACCGTCAACCTTAAGTGGGAGCGGCAGCGCTGGAGCGACGATGTCGCCTAAATATGCCTTGGGTTACATTACAGATATTGGCGCTGATTACGAGTTACGTCACAGCAAGCAACGGAAGAACTGCCTTTTTGCTGGATACGCCACCTGACTTTCAAGTGAAGACCGGCAGCAAGAAGTGTCGTCCAACCGGAGGAACGTCAGGGATGGTCTGGGAAAATATAAAGCCTGTCCTGCAACCGACAACCTTCAGTGGGTGGGACAGCGTTGGAGCGACGAAGGCGCCTAAATATGCCTGGGTTATTTTTGAGATTTTGCCGCTGATTACGATTTACGTCACAGCAAGCAACGCAAGAACTGCCTTTTTGCTAGATACGCCGCCTGACATTCAAGTGAAGAGCGCCACCCCAAGATGTCGTTAACCGGAGGGACGTTACTGACGGCTTGGGACCATATAAAGCCTGCCTGCAACCGAAAATCTTTAGTCGGGGCAGCAGCGCTGGAGCTACAATGGCGCCTAAAGATGCCTGAGTTATTTTACATATATTGCTGCTGATTTTCAGGCCCACGGTTAATTTTAATTTTCAGACCCACGGTTATATTCTGTTCGCCCAGTGCGGAAAGCATGCTTTGCAATTCGTACCCCGATTTACTTAGCAAGGCAACGTTATCAGCAAATTTAGGTTACTGAGGTATTCTCCATTAACCCTTACTCCCACCTATTCCCAATCCAACGTTCTGAATACTTCTTGTAGGCATGCTGTGAGTAACATTGGAGAGATTGTCTCCTTGTCTGACACCCTTCCTTATAGGTATTTTACTGCTCTCCCTACGAAGGATGATGATAGCTGTAGACCCATTGTAGATATCCTCTAGTATTCTTACATAATGCTCATCTACCCCCTGATTCCGTAATGCCTGAATGACTGCTAGGGTTTCGACCGAGTCAAATGTTTTCTCATAATCTCTGAGGGCTATATATAGGGGTTCAGTATACTCTGCGCACTTCTCTATCACCTGATTGATCGTGTGAATATGGTTCATTGTTGAATAACCTTTAAGGAACCCTGCTTGTTCTTTCGGTTGACTGAAATCTAAGGATGCTGAGATTCGGTTAGCGATTACCTTGGTAAATACCTTGTAGACGACCAACAGTAAGTTGATCGGCCTGTAATTTTTCAAGCCCTTCATGTCGCCTTTCTTATGGATTAGGATGATGTTCGCGTTCTTCCAAGATTCCGGTACCATTGCGGTCATTAGGCATTGCGTATACAGGTTTGCCAGTTTTTCAAGTACAATTTCTCCACCATCCTTCAAGAGGTCTGCTGTTATCTGATCCTCACCAGGTGCTTTGCCCTCTTTCATTTCTTTCAAAGCCTTCCTTACTATCTTCGGTCGTTACTGGTGGGATATCCATCTCCTCTGCACTACGTTCTCGTTCGGCATTATCCTGGATGTCCCGGCTACTGTACAGATCGCTATAGAACTCCTCGGCCACTGTGACTATTTTAAGCCTGTTTGTGATGACATTGCCTTGTTTATCCTTAAGTGCATACATCTGATTTTTCCCCATGCCAAGACGTCTCTTCACTGCTTTCAGGCTACCTCCATTCTTTACAGCGTATTCGATCCTCTCCATATTATGCTTCCGTATGTCAGTTGTCCTACGCTCTTTGATTAACATTGAGAGCTCGGCTAGTTCTATTCTGTCAGCTTCGGTAGAGATTCTCATGGTTTGCCGTTTCCTGATTAGATCTTTCGTCTCCTGTGTAAGTTTACCAGTATCCTGTCTAGCCATAGTGCCCCGAGTTCTACTGCACACTCCATGATAATGCATTTAAGGTTGTCGCTGGCTTCCTGTGTCGTAGGCTCGGCTTCCTCGTTTAGGGCGGAATATCGGTTCTGCAGCGCCATCCTGAATTCTTCTACTTTACGTCTTACTGTTAGCTCATTTATCGGCTTCTTTAGTACTAGCTTGTTGCGGTCCCTCCTCAAATCTAGATTAATTCGAGATCTTACCATACGGTGGTCACTACACCTTACCCTGGAATCTGAACCTCGCAACGTGTAACGCGCGAACCTTATCCACCAAAGCAAGTCTCGAGGTGTTATTCGAGGAATTAGAAGGCATAAATGGGATGTAATAGGGCTTAGCGAGGTTAGGAGGGCAGGCGAAGCCTTTACGGTGCTAAAAAATGGACACGTCATATGTTACCGTGGTCTAGAGGACAGAAGAGAACTGGAAGTGGGATTTCTTGTCAATAAAAGCATAGCTGGCAACATAGACGAATACTATAACATTAACAAAAGGGCAGCAGGTCTTGTAATTAGGCTCAATAAGAGGTACAAGCTCAAGGTGGTGCAGGGCTACACGCCCACATTCAGCCACAACGACCAAGTAGTAGAACGCCTCTATGAAGATGTGGAATCGGCTATGGGTAAAGTCAAAACACAGTATACCATAGTTTTGGGGGACTTCAATGCTAAAGTAGGCAAGAATCAGGCTGGAGACAAGGCAGTTGGGAACTATGGATTGGGCTGCAGAAATGCCTGGGTTATTGCACAGATATTGCCACTGATTACGAGTTATGGGACTGCAAGCAATGAAAGAACTGCCTTTTTGCTGGATTAGCCACCTGACATTCAAGTCAAGAGAGACACTCCGTGGTGTCGTCCAACCGTAGGAACGTCACCGACGGCCAGAGACCATATAAAACCTTTCCTGCAACCAAGAACCCTCTGTGGGAGCGTCAGTGCTGGAGCGGCGATGTCGCCTAAATAGGCCTGGGTGATTTTACAGATATTGCTGCTGCTTACGAGTTACGTCACAGCAAGCAACAGAACAACTGCATTTTACTGCATTTTCTGCCTGACAGTCAAGTGAGGAGCGCCACCCCGTGGTGTCATCCAAGCGAAGCAACGTCACCGACGCCTGTGTCCATATAAAGCCTGTCCTGCAACCGACAACCTTCAGTGGGAGCGGCAGCGCTGGAGCGACGATGGCGCCTAAATATTCCAGGGTTATATTACAGATATTGCCACTGATTACCAGTTATGTCACAGCAAGCAACAGAAGCACTACCTTTTTCATGTATACGCAACCTGACATTCAAGTGAAGACCGCCACCAAGTGGTGTCGTCCAACCGGAGGAACGTCAGCGACGGCCTGGGAGCATATAAAACCTTTCCTGCAACCAACTACTCTCTGTGGGAGCGGCAGCGGTGGAGCGACCATGTTGCCTCAATATGTCTGGGTTATTTTACAGATATTGCCACTGATTACGAGTTACGTCCTAGCAATTAACGGAAGAACTGCCTTTTTGCTGGGTACGCCGCCTGATATTCAAGTGAAGAGCGCCACCCCGTAGTGTTGTCCAACCGGAGGAACGTCACCGATTGCCTGGGACCATATAAACGCTGTCCTGCAACCCACAACCCTGTATGTGAGTGCCAGCGCTGGAGCGACCATGTCGCCTCAATATGTCTTGGTTATTTTGCAGATATTGCCGCTGATTACTAGTTATGTCCCAGCAAGGAACGGGAGAACTGCCTTTTTCCTAGATACGCTGCCTCTAATTCAAGTTAGGACCGCTACCAAGTGGTGTCGTCCAACCGGAGGGATGTCACCAACGGCCTTGGACCATATAAAGCGTGTCCTACAACCGACAACCTTTTAGTGGGAGCGGCAGCGCTGGAGCGAAGATGCCGCCTAAATGTGGCTGGTCATTTTACAAATATTGCCGCTGATATCGAGTTACGTCACACCAAGCAACAGAGGAACTGTCTTTTTGCTGGACTAGCTGCCTGACATTCCAGTGAAGAGCGCCACCCCGTAATGTTGTCCTACCAGAGGAACGTCACCGACAGCCTGGGACCATATAACGCCTGTCCTGCAACAGAAAACCCTCTATGTGAGCGACAGCGCTGGAGCGACCATGTCACCTCAATATGTATGGGTTATTTTACAGATATTGCACTGATTACGAGTAATGTCCCAGCAAGGAACGTAAGAACTGCCTTTTTGCTCAATACGCCGAATGACATTCAAGCGAAGAGCGCCACCCCGGGGTGTCGTCCAACCGGAGGAACGTCACGGACGGCCTGGGACCATATAAAACGTTTCCTTGAAAGTGAACATTTCGACAGACTTCTGTCTGGTTGGGAAGTTACTGAACTGAGATTTAATGAGGCTCCAACCAATACAATGCAAAAAGGAAAAAAACCCGACATTTCGAAGCCGGCTCGGCTTCTTCTTCAGGGGTGACAGTGGCCGCTGCAGCTCCATCTTATAGTCTCACGTTTGCTGGCCTCGCACAAAGCCCCTCGCTGCGGCACATAATCCGTGTGTTACACCTAGGGGAGAGTGCCAAGCGAGCGATAAACATTCCCAGGTGTGCTTTGAATATGCCACGATTCGAGGAAAAGCAGCTTCCTCCAGTTCGTTTCCCATTCGAGGATGGCCGTTCCGGAGAAGTCAATTTTGTGGTCGGCCATTTCACAGTGTTCGGCGACTGCGCTTCGAACTCCATTCTGCTTCCGGACGTCGTTCTTGTGTTGCCTAAGCGCCAACTGGAGCACCGCATCCACGCACTGATGGCCTCCGTCGACGAGTTTGCTGACAGCGTGGCGGCATCGACTGCGGACAAGCTCCGGATCACGGTTTTGTTACCAACCTGTCATCCTGCACTCTCCCTCAACAGCAAACTTCGGTTCTGGCCAAAGGACACAGCTACAATGTGGCTACGAGCCCCTCCCCCTTGCAAAGGTCGTTGCCGCGGTGGAGGAAGCCGTTCAACAAGTACAGCTGCACGCCCGAGATGAAGTAAGACTTAAATCGATTGGCCTCCTATCGAAATTGCCGCTTAAAATGGGAAAAAATTTGACCGCAGAGGAAAACCGAGCACTCCAGGAACTTCGAAAAGACGAAAGCATTGTCATACTACCTGCCGACAAGGGCAACTCGACGGTGGTATTAGACCGCCAGGACTACGACCGGAAGGTTTCTGCTCTCTTGGGTGGAAACGCGTATACGAAGTTAAAAAGGGATCCTACAAACCAAACGCAGACGCAGCTGAACAAGTTACTCGCGGCGATTTTCAAGAACCACCGGGAACAAAAAATTCTATACCTTCGCTTGATCTGTCGAAACGGCTCCGCGCCAAGTTTCTACGGATTACCAAAGATCCACAAACCTGGCATCCCCCTTCGCCCGATCATAGAGTTCACATCATCCCCGTGCCGAGCGCTTTCAAATTTCCTGCACCGCATCCACGCCCCCCTCGCCGGGAAGACGGCGACTCATGTACGCAACTCCAGCCAGTTCGTGCAACTTGCGTCACAGGTGTGCCTTGACGAAGACGAGAGCCTGTTCTCGTTCGACGTCGTGTCATTGTTCACTAGTGTTCCTATACCGCTAGCTGTATCCGCCGCCCGAACTGCCCTCGAAAATGACGCAACCCTAGAAGAAAGGACGCCGCTCACTGCTGATGAGATATGCAGCCTACTGGAGTTCTGCTTGGCCAGCACATATTTTTCGCATAATGGGCAAGTTTTCAAACAACAAACTGGAACCGCAATGGGGGCCGCCATCTCTGTAACAATGGCTAACTTGACGATGGAACACGTGGAAGGGAAGGCTCTGAGCTCCTTCCGGCCGCAACCTAAACTTTTTCTTCGGTATGTAGACGACTGCTTCTGCATAGTGAAGACCTGCGCAGTTGACAGCCTGAAAAAACGCCTAAATTTTGCTCACCCCGCCATCCAGTTCACGGTTGAATGTGGTCGAGACGGCTTCATTCCCTTTCTTGACGCCCAATTGACAAGAGGAGGCAGGGGCCTGGTGTTCTGCGTTCACAGGAAGCCGACGCACGCCGGCCGCTACCTTCATTTTAATTCGGCCCAACCCGCTAACCACAAAGTCTCAGTTGTGTCGGCTTTAATTAACAGAGCTGATGCAATCTGCTCGTCCGAATCAGAACGTAAGAAAGAAGTAAGCCGTGTATTTGCGGACCTCAAGAAAAACGGCTACCCGAAAAAGTTCTTTTCTCTCCGTAACCCGCCGCAAAGAGCAGAAGAGGGTGACAAAATCTTCAAGAACTTCAAGCGCCGGACTCCTGAAACGCGTGCCGGTGCCGTATATCTCCGGAACAAGCGAGGCCTTGGCCCGCATTTTCAAAGGGGTAGGAGTACACTTTGCGCACAAGCCTTCGACAACTATAGGCCGCTTAATCCCCGCCCCAAAGACCAGACGACAATAGAGAAGGCACCCGGGATCGTCTACCGCATTCCGTGAGCGGGGTGCAACGCCTCGTACATCGGTGAAACCAAAAACCTGCCGGAGAGGATTAGGTAAAACAAAAACGACGTCTGGAAGCAGAATAGAGTTCGCAGTGCAGTCGCCGAACACTGTAAAATGGCCGACCACAAAATTGACTTCTCCGGAACGGCCATCCTCGAAAGGGAAACGAACTGGAGGAAGCGGCAGTTCCTCGAATCGTGGCATAATCAACGCACACCTGGGAATGTTAATCACTCGCTTGGCACTCTCCCCTCGGTGTACACACACGGATTATGTGCCGCAGCGAGGGGCTTTGTGCGAGGCCAGCAAATGTGAGACTGTAAGATGGAGCTGCAGGGTGGCCACTGTCACCCCTAAAGAAGAAGCCGAGCGGGCTTCGAAACGTCGGGTTTTTTGCCTTTTTGCATTGTATTGGTTGGAGCCTAATTAAATCTCAGTTAAAAACCTCTACTGCAACCAACTACTCTCTGTGGGAGCGGCAGCGCTGGAGCGACCATCTCCCCCTAAATATGCCTGGGTGATTTTAGAGATATTGCCGCCGATTACGAGTTACATCACAGCAAGCAACAGAAAAACTGCATTTTTGCTGGATTAGCTGCCTGACATTCAAGTGAAGACCGCCACCCGGTAGTGTCGTCCAACCGGAAGAACGTCACCGACGGCCTGGGACCATATAAAGCCTGTGCTGCAACTGACAACCCTCTATATGAGTGGCAGCGCTGGAGCGACCATATCCCCTCAATATGTCTGGGTTATTTTACAGATATTGCCGATGATTACGAGTTACGTCCTAGCAAGGAACGGAAGAACTGCCTTCTTGCTGGATACGCCGCCTGACATCTAAGTGAAGAGCGCCACCCCGTAGTGTTGTCAAACAGGAGGAAGGTCACCGATGGCCTGGAACCATATAAAGCCTGTCCTGCAACCGACAACCTTAAGTGGGAGCGGCAGCGCTGGAGCGACGATGTCGCCTAAATATGCCTGGGTTATATTACAGATATTGGCGCTTATTACGAGTTACGTCACAGCAAGCAACGGAAGAACTGCTTTTTGCTAAAAAACGCCACCTGACATTCAAGTGAAGACCGCCAGCAAGTGGTGTCGTCCAACTGGAGGAACGTCACCGATGGTCTGGGACCATATAAAGCCTGTCCTGCAGCCGACAACCTTCAGTGGGTGGGACAGCATTGGAGCGACGTTGCGCGTAAATATGCCTGTATTTATTTTCAGATATTGCCGCTGATTACGAGTGACGTCACAGCAAGCAACAGAGGAACTGCATTTTTGCTGTATTAGCAGCCTCACATTCAAGTGAAGACCGCCACCCCGTGGTGTTGTCCAACCGGAGGAACGTCACCGATGGTCTGGAACCATATAAAGCCTGTCCTGCAACAGACAATCTTCAGTCAGAGCGGCAGCGCTTGAGCGACGATGTCAATTTATTATGCCTGGGTTATTTTACAGATATTGCAGCTGATTACGAGTTACGTCACCGCAGGGAACGGAAGAACTGCCTTTTTGCTAGATACGCCGAATGATATTCAAGTGAAAAGAGCCACCCCGTGGTGTCGTCCAACCGGAGGAACGTCACCGAGAGCCTGGGACCATTTAAAGCCTGTCCTGCAACCGACAACCTTCAGTGGGAGGGACAGCGTTGGAGCGACGATGGCGCCTAAATATGCCTGGGTTATTTTACAGATATTGCCGCTGATTACGAGTTACGTCACAGCAAGCAACGGAAGAACGGTCTTTTTGTCGGATACGCCGCCTGTAAATCAAGTTAGGACCTGCTACCAAGTGGTGTCGTCAACCGGAGGGATGTCACGGACGGCCTTGGACCATATAAAGCCTGTCCTACAACCGACAACCTTTTAGTGGGAGCGGCAGCGCTGGAGCGACGATGTCGCCTAAATATGTCTGGGTTATTTTACAGAGTTTGCCGCTGATTGCCAGTTACGTCCCAGCAAGGAACGGAAGAACTGCCTTTTTGCTCGATACGGCGAATGACATTCAAGCGAAGAGCGCCACCCCGGGGTGTCGTCCAACCGGAGGAACGTTACCGACGGCCTGGGACCATATAAAGCCTGTCCTGCAACCGAGAACCTTCAGTGGGAGCGGCAGCGCTGAAGCGAAGATGTCGCCTGGGACCATGTAAAGCCTATCCTGCAACCGACAACTTTCAGTGTGAGGGACACCGTTGGAGCGACGATGGCGCATAAATATGCAGGGGTAATTTTACAGATATTGCCGCTGATTATGAGCTACGTCACAGCAAGCAACGGAAGAACTGCCTTTTTTCTGGATACGCCGCCTGCCATTAAAGTGAAGAGCGCCACGCCATGGTCTCGTCCAACCGGGGGGACGTCACTGACGGCCTGGGACAATATAAAGCCTGACCTACAACCGACAACATTTTAGTTGGAGCGGCAGCGCTGGAGCGACGATGTCGCCTAAATATGTCTGGGTTATTTTACAGATATTGCCGCTGATTGCCAGTTACGTCACCCCAAGCAACGGAAGAACTGCCTTTTTGCTGGATACGCCCCCTGATATTCACGTGAAGAGCGCCGCCCCGTGGTGTCGTCCAACCGGTGGACCGTTACCAATGGCCTGGGACCATACAAAGCCTGTCCTGCAACCGACAACCTAAGTGGGAGTGGCAGCGCTGGAGCGACGATGTCGCCTAAATATGGCTGGTCATTTTACAGATATTGCCGCTAATATTGAGTTAGGTCACAGCAAGCAACAGAGGAACTGTCTTTTTGCTGGATTAGCTGCCTGACATTCCAGTGAAGAGCGCCACCGCGTGATTTTGTCCAACCTGAGGAACGTCACCGACAGCCTGGGACCATATAAAGCCTGTCTTGCAACCGACAACCCTCTATGTGAGCGGAAGCGCTGGAGCATATATGTCACCTCATTAAGTCTTGTTTATTTTACAGATATTGTTACTGATTACAAGTTACGTCCCAGCCCGGAACGGAAGAACTGCCTTTTTGCTCAATACGCCAAAAAACATTCAAGCGAAGAGCGCCACCCCGGGGTGTCGTCCAACCGGAGGAACGTCTCGGACGTCCTGGGACTATACAAAGCCTGTCCTGCAACCGAGAACCTTCAGTGGGCGCGGCAGCGCTGAAGCGACGATGTCACCTAAATATCCCTGTGTTATTCTACAGACATTGCCACTGATTACGAGTTTCGTCACAGCAAGCAACGGAAGAACTGCCTTTTTGCTGGATACGCCGCCTTTTATTTAAGTAAAGAGCGCCAGCCCGTTGTGTCGTACAACCGGAGGAACGTCAGCGACGGACTTGGACTATATAAATCCTGTCCTGCAACCGACAACCTTCAGAGGGAGCGGCAGCGTTGGAGCGATGATGTCGCCTAGATATGCCTTGGTTATTGTACAGATATTGCCTCTGATTACGATTTACGTCACAGCAAGCAGCGGAAGAACTGCCTTTTCGCGAGATACGCCGCCTGACATTCAAGTGAAGACCGCCACTAAGTGGTGTCGTCCAAACGGAGGTATGTCACCGACGGACGGCAGCGGTGGAGCGCCCATGTCGCCTAAATATGCCTGGGTGATTTTAGAGATATTGCCACTGATTACGAGTTACATCACAGCAAGCAACAGAGAAACTGCGATTTTTGCTGGCAAAGCTGCCTGACATTCAAGTGAAGAGCACCACCCCGTAGTGTCGTCCAACCGGAAGAACGTCAACGACGGCCTGGGACCATATAAAGCCTGTCCTGCAACCGACAACCCTCTATATGAGTGGCAGCGCTGGAGCGACCATGTCGCCTCAATATGTCTGGGTTATTTTACAGATATTGCCGCTCATTACGAGTTACGTCCTAGCAAGGAACGGAAGAACTGCCTTTTTGCTGGATACGCCGCCTGACATTCAAGTAAAGAGCGCCACCCCGTAGTGTTGTCAAACAGGAGAAACGTCACCGATGGCCAGGGACTATATAAAGCCTGTCCTGCAACCGACAACCTTCAGTGGGTGGGACAGCGTTGGAGCGACGTTGCGCGTAAATATACCGGTATTTATTTTTGAGATATTGCCGCTGATTACGAGTTACGTCACAGCAAGCAGCAGAGGAACTGCATTTTTGCTGGATTAGCTGCCTCACATTCAAGTGAAGACCGCCTCCCCATGGTGTTGTCCAACCGGAGGAACGTCACCGACGCCTGTGACCATATATAGCCTCTCCTGCAACCGACAACCTTAAGTGGGAGCGGCAGCACTGGAGCGATGATGTCGCCTAAATATGCCTGGGTGATTTTACAGATATTGCCGCTGATTACGAGGTACGTCAGATCAAGCAACGGAAGAACTGCCATTTTGCTGGAAACGCCGCCTGACATTCAAGCGAAGACCGCCAGCAAGTGGTGTCGTCCAATTGGAGGAACGTCACCGATGGTCTGGAAAAATATAAAGCCTGTCCTGCACCCGAAAACCTTGAGTGGGTGGGACAGCCTGGGAGCGACGATGGCGCCTAAATATGCCTGGGTTATTTTTGAGATATTGCCGCTGATTACGATTTATGTCACAGCATGCAACGGAAGAACTGCCTTTTTGCTAGATACGCCGCCTGACATTCAAGTGAAGAGCGACACCCCAACGTGTCGTCAACCGGAGGGACGTTACTGACGGCTTGGGACCATATAAAGCCTGTCCTGCAAACGAAAACCTTCAGTCGGGGCAGCAGCGCTGGAGCTACGATGGCGCCTAAATATGCCTGGGTTATTTTACATATATTGCTGCTGATTACTACTTACATCACAGCAAGTAACAGAAGAACTGCGTTTTTGTTGGATACGCCGCCTTAAATTCAAAAGCAGACCGTTACCAAGTGGTGCCGTCCAAACAGTGGTATTGCACCAACGGACTGGGACCATTAAAGCCTGTCCTGCAACCGGCAACCTTCATTGGGAGCGGCAGCGCTGGAGCGACGATGTCGCCTAACTATGCCTGGGTTCATCATCATCATCACCAGCCTATCTACGCCCACTGCAGGGAAAAGGCCTCTCCAATTATTCCCCAATTACCTCGGTCCTGTGCCAACTCTGACCAACTTATCTCCGCAAAGTTCTTCATCTCATCTGCTCATCTAACTTTCTGCCGCCCCCTTCAATGCTTGCCTTCTTAAGGGATCCACTCTGTTACCCTTAATGACCAGCGGTTATCTTGCCTTCCCATTACATGCCCTACCCACGTCCATTGCTTCTTAATTTCTACTAATATGTCTTTAACACCAGTTTGCTCTCTGACCCACTCCACTCTCTCCTTGTCCCTTAATGTTACACCTATCCTTTTCCGCTCCATTGCCCGCTGAGTCGTTCTCAATTTATGTTGCACCCTCTTAGTGAGCCTCCAAATTTCTGTCCCGTAGGTGAGTACCGGTAAGATGCAACAATCATACACTTTCTTCTTCAGCGATAATGGTAGGGTGCTATTCGTTTTCTGAGAATGTCTGCCATATGCACCCCACCGCATTCTGCTCCTTCTAATTATCTCTGCCTCATGGTTGGGATCCAGGGTCACAACTTGGCCTAAGTAGATATATTCGCTTACCACTTGCACTGCCTCGCCACCTATCTCAAACTGCTGTGCTGTCCCGAGGTTATTGATCATTACTTTAGTTTTCTGCATAATATTTTCAGGCCCACGGTTCTACTCTGTTCGCCCAGAGCGGAAAGCATGCTTTGCAATTCGTCCCCCGAGTTACTTAGCAAGGCAACGTTATCAGCAAATTTAGGTTACTGAGGTATTCTCCATTAACCCTTACTCGCACCTGTTCCCAATCCAACGTTCTGAATACTTCTTGTAGGCTTGCTGTGAATAACATTGGAGAGATTGTCTCCTTGTCTGACACCCTTCCTTATAGGTATTTTACTGCTCTCCCTACGAAGGATGATGATAGCTGTAGACCCATTGTAGATATCCTCTAGTACTCTTACATAATGCTCATCTACCCCCTGATTCTGTAATGCCTGAATGACTGCTAGGGTTTTGACCGAGTCAAATGTTTTCTCATAATCTCTGAGGGCTATATATAGGGGTTCAGTATACTCAACGCACTTCTCTATCACCTGATTGATCGTGTGAATATGGTTCATTGTTGAATAACCTTTAAGGAACCCTGCTTGTTCTTTAGGTTGACTGAAATCTAAGGATGCTGAGATTCGGTTAGCGATTACCTTGATAAATACCTTGTAGACGACCAACAGTAAGTTGATCGGCCTGTAATTTTTCAAGTCCTTCATGTCGCCTTTCTTATGGATTAGGATGATGTTCGCGTTCTTCCAAGATTCCGGTACCATTGCGGTCATTAGGCATGGCGTATACAGGTTTGCCAGATTTTCAAGTACAATTTCTCCACCATCCTTCAAGAGGTCTGCTGTTATCTGATCCTCACCAGGTGCTCTGCCCTCTTTCATTTCTTTCAAAGCCTTCCTTACTTCTTCGGTCGTTTCTGGTGGGATGTCCATCTCCTCTGCACTACTTTCTCGTTCGGCATTATCCTGGATGTCCCGGCTACTGTACAGATCGCTATAGAACTCCTCGGCCACTGTGACTATTTTATCCCTATTTGTGATGACATTGCCTTGCTTATCCTTAAGTGCATACATCTGATTTTTCCCCATGCCAAGACGTCTCTTCACTGCTTTCAGGCTACCTCTATTCTTTACAGCGTATTCGATCCTCTCCATATTATACTTCCGTATGTCAGTTGTCCTACGCTTATTGATTAACATTGAGAGCTCGGCTAGTTCTATTCTGTCAGCTTCGGTAGAGATTCTCATGGTTTGCCGTTTCCTGATTAGATCTTTCGTCTCCTGTGTAAGTTTACCAGTATCCTGTCTAGCCATAGTGCCCCGACTTCTACTGCACACTCCATGATAATGCGTTTAAGGTTGTCGCTGGCTTCCTGTGTCGTAGGCTCGGCTTCCTCGTTTAGGGCGGAATATCGGTTCTGCAGCGCGATCCTGAATTCTTCTACTTTACGTCTTACTGTTAGCTCATTTATCGGCTTCCTTCGTACTAGCTTGTTGCGGTCCCTCCTCAAATCTAGATTAATTCGAGATCTTACCATACGGTGGTCACTACACCTTACCCTGGAATCTGAACCTGGCAACGTTTAACGCGCGAACCTTATCTACCAAAGCAAGTCTCGAGGTGTTATTCGAGGAATTAGAAGGCATTAAATAGGATGTAATAGGGCTTGGCGAGGTTAGGAGGGCAGGCGAAGCCTTTACGGTGCTAAAACATGGACACGTCATATGTTACCGTGGTCTAGAGGGCAGAAGAGAACTGGGAGTGGGATTTGTAGTCAATAAAAGCATAGCTGGCAACATAGACGAATACTATAGCATAACGAAAGGGCAGCAGGTCTTGTAATTAGGCTCAATAAGAGGTACAAGCTCAAGGTGGTGCAGGGCTACACGCCCACATTCAGCCACGACGACCAAGGAGTGGAACGCCTCTATGAAGATGTGGAATCGGCAATGGCTAAATTAAAAACACAGTATACCATAGTTAAGGGGGACTTCAATGCTAAAGTAGGCAAGAGTCAGGCTGGAGACAAGGCAGTTGGTAACTATGGTCTGGGCTACAGAAATGCCTGGGTTATTGCACAGATATTGCCACTGATTACGAGTTATGGGACTGCAAGCAATGGAAAAACTGCCTTTTTGCTGGATTAGCCACCTGACATTCAAGTCAAGAGAGGCACCCCGTGGTGTCGTCCAACCGTTGGAACGTCACCGACGGCCAGAGACCATATAAAACCATTCCGGCAACCAAGAACCCTCTGTGGGAGCGTCAGTGCTGGAGCGGCGATGTCGCCTAAATAGGCCTGGGTGATTTTACAGATATTGCTGCTGCTTACGAGTTACGTCACAGCAAGCAGCAGAACAAAAGCATTTTACTGCATTTTCTGCCTCACAGTCAAGTGAGGAGCGCCACCCCGTGGTGTCATCCAGGCGAAGCAACGTCACCGACGCCTGTGTCCATATAAAGCCTGTCCTGCAACCGACAACCTTCAGTGGGAGCGGCAGCGCTGGAGCGACGATGGCGCCTCAATATTCCAGGGTTATATTACAGATATTGCCACTGATTACGAGTTATGTCACAGCAAGCAACAGAAGCACTACCTTTTTCCTGTATACGCAACCTGACATTCAAGTGAAGACCGCCACCAAGTGGTCTCGTCCAACCGGAGGAACGTCACCGACGGCCTGGGAGCATATAAAACCTTTCCTGCAACCAACTACACTCGGTGGGAGCGGCAGCGGTGGAGCGACCATGTCGCCTCAATATGTCTGGGTTATATTACAGATATTGCCGCTGATTAC
Organism: Haemaphysalis longicornis; assembly: GCF_048455015.1. Classification (NCBI taxonomy): domain Eukaryota; kingdom Metazoa; phylum Arthropoda; class Arachnida; order Ixodida; family Ixodidae; genus Haemaphysalis; species Haemaphysalis longicornis. The sequence continues at coordinate 37,584,829 of NW_027526295.1, forward strand.
GAGTTACGTCCTAGCAATTAACGGAAGAACTGCCTTTTTGCTGGGTACGCCACCTGACATTCAAGTGAAGAGCGCCACCCCGTAGTGTTTTCCAACCGGAGGAACGTCACCGATTGCCTGGGATCATATAAAGCCTGTCTTGCTACCGACAACCGTCTTGTGAGCGGCAGCGCTGGAGCGACCATGTCGCCTCAATATGTCTGGGTTATTTCACAGATATTGCAGCTGATTACGAGTTACGTCAGAGCAAGCAACGGAAGAACCGTCTTTTTGCTGGTTACGCCACCTGTAATTCAAGTTAAGACCACTACCAAGTTGTGTCGTTCAACCGGACGAACGTCCCCGACGGCCTGGGAACGTATAAATCATGTCCTGCAACCGGTATCTTTCAGTCAGAGCGGCAGCGCTGGAGCGACATTGTCACCTAAATATGCCTGGGTTATCTTACAGATATTGCAGCTGATTACGAGTTAGGTCACAGCAGGGAATGGAAGAACTGCCTTTTTGCTGTATACGCCGCCTGACATTCAAGTGAAGAGCGCCACCCCGTAGTGTCGTCCAACCGGAGGATAGTCACCGACGGCCTGGGACCATATAAAGCCTGTCCTGCAACAGACAACCTTCAGTGGGAGGGACAGCGTTGGAGCGACGATGGCGCCTAAATGTGCCAGGGTTATTTTACAGATATTGCCGCTGATTACGAGTTACGTCACAGCAAGCAACGGAAGAACGGTCTTTTTGCTGGATACGCCGCCTGTAAATCAAGTTAAGACCTGCTACCAAGTGGTGTCGTCAACCGGAGGGATGTCACCGACGGCCTTGGTCCATATAAAGCCTGTCCTACAACCGACAACCTTTTAGTGGGAGCGGCAGCGCTGGAGCGACGATGTCGCCTAAATATGTCTGGGTTATTTTACATATATTGCCGCTGATTGTCAGTTACGTCACCCCAAGCAATGGAAGAACTGCCTTTTTGCCGGATACGTTCCAAGATATTCACGTGAAGAGCGCCACCCCGTGGTGTCGTCAAACCGGAGGAACGTTACCAACGGCCTGGTACCATATAAAGCCTGTCCTGCAACCGACAACCTAAGTGGCAGCGGCAGCGCTGTAGCGATGATGTCGCCTAAATATGGCTTGTCATTTTACAGATATTAGCGCTGATATCGAGCTACGTCACAGCAAGCAACATAGGAACTGTATTTTTGCTGGATTAGCTCCCTGACATTCCAGTGAAGAGCGCCACCACGTGATTTTGCCCAACCGGAGGAACGTCACCGACTATCTGGGACCATATAAAGCCTGCCCTGCAACCGAGAACCTTCAGTGGGAGCGGCAGCGCTGAACCGACGATGGCGCCTAAATATCCCTGTGTTATTCCACAGACATTGCCGCTGATTACGAGTTTCGTCCCAGCAAGCAATGGAAGAACTGCCTTTTTGCTGGATGCCGCCTGTATTCAAGTGAAGAGCGCCAGTTCATTGTGTGGTACAACCGGAGGAACGTCAGCGACGGACTTGGACTGTATAAATCCTGTCCTGCAACCGACAACCTTCAGTGGGAGCGGCAGCGTTGGAGCGACGATGTCGCCTAAATATGCCTGGGTTATTGTACAGATATTGCCGCTGATTATGATTTACGTCACAGCAAGCAGCGAAAGAACTGCCTTTTCGCTAGATACGCCGCCTGACATTCAAGTGAAGACCGCCACTGAGTGGTGTCGTCCAAACAGAGGTATGTCACCGACGGACTGGGACCATATAAAGCCTGCCCTTCAACTGACAACCTTCAGTGAGAGCGGCAGCGCTGGAGCGACGATGTCGCCTAAAAATGCCCGGGTGATTTTACAGGTATTGCCGCTGATTACGAGTTACGTCAGAGCAAGCAACAGAACAACTACATTTTTGCTGGATTAGCTGCCTGAAATTCAAGTAAAGAGCGCTACCCCGTGGTGTTGTCCAACCGGAGGAACGGCACCGGCGGCCTGGGATCATAAAGCCTGTCTTGCTACCGACAACCGTCTATGTGAGCGGCAGCGCTGGAGCGACCATGTCGCCTCAATATGTCTGGGTTATTTCACAGATATTGCAGCTGATTACGAGTTACGTCACAGCAAGCAGTGGAAGAAATGCATTTATGCTAGATACGCCGAATGATATTCATGTGAAAATCGCCACCTCGTGGTGTCGTCCAACCGGACAAACGTCACCGATGGCCTGGGACCATATAAAGCCTGTCCTGCAACCGACAACCTTAGTGGGAGCGGTAGCGCTGGAGCGACGATGTTGCCTAAAGATGGCTGGTGATTTTACAGATATTGCCGCTGATTACAAGTTTCGTCATAGCAAGCTACAGAGGAACTGTATTTTTGCTGGATTAGCTGCCTGACATTCAAGTGAAGAGCGCCACTCCGTGGTGTTGTCGAACCGGAGGAACGTCACCGACGGCCTGGGACCATTCAAAGCCTGTCCTGCTAACAACAACCCTCTATGTGAGTAGCAGCGCTGGAGCGACCATGTCGCCTCAATATGTCTGGGTTATTTTACAGATATATCCGCTGATTACGAGTTACGTCACAGCAAGCAAAGAAGAACTGCCTTTTCGCAGGATACGCCACTGACATTCAAGTGAAGACCGCCACCAAGTGGTGTCTTCCAACCGGAGGCACGTCAGCGACGGCCTGGGATCATATAAAGCCTGTCTTGCTACCGACAACCGTCTTGTGAGCGGCAGCGCTGGAGCGACCATGTGGCCTCAATATGTCTGGGTTATTTCACAGATATTGTAGCTGATTACGAGTTACGTCACAGCAAGCAACGGAAGAACCGTCTTTTTGCTGGTTACGCCACCTGTAATTCAAGTTAAGACCACTGCCAAGTTGTGTCGTTCAACCGGACGAACGTCCCCGACGGACTGGGAACATATAAATCATGTCCTGCAACCGACATCTTGCAGTCAGAGCGGCAGCGCTGGAGCGACATTGTCACCTAAATATGCCTGGGTTATATTACAGATATTGCAGCTGATTACGAGTTACGTCACAGCAGGGAACGGAAGAACACCCTTTTTGCTGTATACACCGCCTGACATTCAAGTGAAGAGCGCCACCCCGTAGTGTCGTCCAACCGGAGGATAGTCACCGACGGCCTGGGACCATATAAAGCCTGTCCTGCAACAGACAACCTTCAGTGGAGTGGCCACGCTGTAGCGACGATGTCGCTTAAATATACTTGGGTTATATTACAGATATTGCCGCTGATTATGAGGTACGTCACAGCAAGCAACGGAAGAGTTGCCATTTTCCTGGATACGCCCCCGATTATCAGTGAAGAGCACCATCCCGTGGTGGCGTCCAACCGGAGGAACGTTACCGATGGCCTGGGACCATAATAAGCCGGTCCTGCAACGGACAACCTTCAGTGGGAGCGGCAGCGTTAGAGTGACGATGTCAATAAATATCCGTGCGTTATTTTACAGATATTGCCGCTGATAACAAGTTACACCACAGCAAGCAACGGAAGAAATGCCTTTTTGCTGGGTACGCCACCTTTAACTCAAGTGAAGAGCGCCAGCCTGTTTTGTCGCACAACCGGAGCAACGTTGGCGACGGACTTGGACCATATAAATCCTGTCCTGCAAACGACATCCTTCAGTGAGAGCGGCAGCGGTAGAGCGACGTTGTCGCCTCAATATGTCTGGGTTATTTTACAGATATTGGCACTGATTACGAGTTACGTCCCAGCAAGGAACGGAAGAACTCCCTTTTTGCTTGATACGCCGAATGACATTCAAGTGAAGAGAGCCACCCCGTGGTGTCGTCAAACCGGAGAGAGGTCACTCACGGCCTGGGACCATATAAATCCTGTCCTGCAACCAACAACCCTCTATAAGAGTGGCAGCGCTAGAGCGACCATGTCGCCTCAATATGTCTGGGTTATTTTACAGATATTGCCGCTGATTACGAGTTACGTCACAGCAAGCAACGAAGAACTGCCTTTTCGCAGGATTAGCCACTGACATTCAAGTGAAGACCGCCACCAAGTGGTGTCGTCCAACCGGAGGGATGTCACCGACGGCCTAGAATCATATAAAGCCTGTCCTGCTACCGACAACCCTCTATGTGAGCGGCAGCGCTGGAGCGACCATGTCGCCTCAATATATCTGGGTTATTTCACAGATATTGCAGCTGATTACGAGTTACGTCCCAGCAAGGAACGGAAGAACTGCATTTTTGCTTGATACGCCGGATGACATTCAAGTGAAGCGGGCCACCCCGTGGTGTCGTCCAACCGGAGGGAGCTCACTCACGGCCTGGGACCATATAAAGCCTGTCTTGATACCATAAACATTCAGTCGGAGCGGCAGCGTTGGAGCGACGATGTCGCCTAAATGTGCTTGGGTTATTTTACATATATTGCCGCTGATTACGAGTTACGTCACATCAAGCAACTCAGGAACTGCCTTTTTGCTGGATACGCCGCCTGTAATTGAACTCAAGACCCCTACCAAGTGGTGTCGTCCAACCGGAGGAACGTCCCCGACGGCCTGGGATCATATAAATCCTGTCCTGCAACCGACATTCTTCAGTCTGAGCGGCAGCGCTGGAGTGACAATGTCACCTAAATATGCCTGGGTTATTTTATAGATACTGCAGCTGATTACGAGTTACGTCACAGCAGGGAACGGAAGAACTCCCTTTTTGCTGTATACGCCGCCTGACATTCAAGTGAAGAGCGCAACCCCGTAGTGTCGTCCAACCGGAGGAACGTCACCGATGGTCTGGGACCATATAAAGCCTGTCCTGCAACAGACAACCTTCAGTAGGAGCGGCAGCGCTGGAGCGACGATGTCGCCTAAATATGCCTGGGTTATATTACAGATATTGCAGCTGATTACGAGAGACGTCACAGCAAGCACCGGAAGAACTGCCTTTTTGCTAGATACGCCGCCTGACTTTCAAGTGAAGAGCGCCACCCCAAGGTGTCGTCCAACCGGAGGGACGTCACTGACGGCCTGGGACCATATAAAGTCTGTCCTGCAACCGACAACCTTCAGTGGAAGGACAGCGTTGGAGCGACTATGGCGCCTAAATATCCCGGGGTTATTTGACAGATATTGCTGCTGATAACGAGTTACTTCACAGCAAGCAACGGAAGAAATGCCTTTTTGCTGGATACGACGCCTGATATTCAAGTGAAGAGCGCCAGCCCGTTGTGTCGTACAACCGGAGGAACGTTGGCGACGGACTTGGACCATGTAAATCCTGTCCTGCAACCGACAACCTTCAGTCAGAGCGCCAAGAATTCTAGGTGTAAGAACTCTAGTCTTACAGCTTTCCTTGCGTGAACACCGAGGGATACAATGCAGCCACGTGAAACAGGGCGTCATTCGCAACGCGTATACAGTTTGTTTTTTACTAGGTACGACATCAGAGAAAAAACCCCGCCATATCCACCTAGTGAATGGTGAGGAGAGGGGTGAAGCTCAAATATTTTTTCATAAAACCGTGAAACATTCGCCCACACATCATACAAAGACTCGATACGTCAAGCTTTCCACGCCTCCGTCGACAAGCCGGTCGATGACGTCAATGTTTGTGGTGAATATGTAGGGCTTGTTTGGGGTCATAAGAACCTCATGAGTAAGTTGGCGCATTCGGTGTGTGACATTTTAGCCACCTTGGCCGTCGCCTTCTGCAGAGCGTCTTGTGTCGCGTACCCCCGGTACGTGTCTTCATCTCGCAGGCGACAAACGGCAACCTCTTCTTCTTCCTCTCCTATTTGTTGGTTAGCAACGAACGCGTTGAACATTTTGACCTCTTCGGCCAATCTTTGATGGCCAATCCCTAGGGAGATCCTTCCACAATAATCATCATTCCGCCGTGCTTGGCATCAACAAGGGACGGGACAGGGTGCGAGCGAAGGGGGCGTCGCATCTAAAATTGTTCTTTTGGACTTTTAAAAGGCGTGCACGCAACTCATAAGAACAACACAAAAAATAGATTCAAAATGGAAGTGCTTGTTCGAACTTTTTTGAATCAGCCCTCTAAAAGACCATCAAAGAAGTTGATCGAGTTTCAAAAATTTTTTGCAAAGAAAAATGGTAAAAAGCTGGACATACTTTGTGTGAAGGAAATTATCTTTAATTTTCCGAAGTACCAAAATGTTTCTGAGGTTCTGAGGTAACGTTCCTGAGTTTTGCGCAGTACCAAAACGCTTCGTAAAGGCATTCCGGCTGGTTTTGTATACAACCAAACTGGTCAAGGAACTGTTGTAAAAACAGTTGCTTTAGTCAGAGCATATAAGTGTTCCGGAAGATTAAAGTGCTTGTTTGATCTCGTCTGCGATCAACTCGCAAAACATCATCATAAAAGTTGATCGAGTACAAACATTTCTTCGGAAGAAAAATGTTCAAAAATTGGACATATTTTTTGTGTGAAAGAAATTATATGGAATGTTTCGGAATGTTTTGTGGAGTACCAAAAACTTCGTAAAGGCATTAACGCCGGTTTTATATACAACCAAACTGGTCAAGCAATTGTTGTAAAAAATTGATTTAGATATAGCATAGAAGTGTTCAGGAATATTGTCTTAACAAAAATTGGCGAAAATCCGCACTTTAATTTTTGTGGAATTCAAGTTACTAAATTATGCGCCCTCCGCCCTCCCCCGCTTCCGAGTTTAAAACAGGTAAGCCACCCCACAGAAGATATCAGGACCTGGACAATAAGAGTATTCCAGCTGTGCAAAACAATAAATATTTTCTGCATACGACGGTAAAAGAGGCACGCTAATTAAAGGAACCACCATTTTTTAGTAGTGTTTAATAAATGAACTTTCGTTTCAACTGACGCTGATAATTAAGCAAAGCGGCGCTGAAGGCTGGCCGGCTGGTGGTGGCGCGCGGGCTCACTTTCATGTGGGAGCAGTGGACATTGTGGGTTCGTGCTGCTGCACAGCGTGACTTAGTCATCTGCTTGCGCGGAATTCAATGGTCGTGCACCGTCCTCAGTAGAGTTAATGAACTGTGGTATACTCCAATTCCCGTAACATGGCCGAAATTCCGGCCATTTCGAAAGTCCGGCTAGAGACCGCCGAGCCCATCTCGGCTGTCCTCCGGTAGCCGTACTTCGGCAGAGCACGGGTGACTTTCGAATGGCCGGACCCCTACGGCTTTAATCTAACCGTATGAACGTAAGCTGGTGTTTTGGCCGACCGACACCTGCCGTTTGATAGCCACGGTAGTCCGGCCGTATACGGTCAAAAAGCCCACAATTGAACACTGGGCGAAAACGTCTGCCGGAAAAAGGCCGGACCGAAAATCACTGGCCAAAGTACACCGGCTTGAGTTAGGCCTGACAGTACCGTGCTGCCTGGACCGCTGGACTAGTCACCAATCAAGCTTCTGCAGTAAACTCCACGGAGCAGGGAGGCTGGGATGGCACATTTGCGAAAGCGACGCGCATAGGTTGTCCCTCGCGCAGCACACCCCAAGACTGCAGCCCCACAAATCATGTGCTTTCGCTGCAGCTGACCGTGAATTGACCAAACGATCCGCTGGCAACCGGTTAAGTTTTCTCCGCACGATTTGCCCGCACATGTGGTTTAATGTTGATAAGTTTAATGTTCATAAGTCTGACGGTGCCATACCGACCAAATATAATAACTGATGTGCACGTTCATATTGTCGCGAAGACAAGGACGATGCAGTTGTCTTGAATGAGAAACACGTTTATTGGAGCGAACTTGTGCTCCCCTAACAACTCAAAAGAATACAGAAGCGGCGAAGCAGCGGTCAACAAAGTGACTTGCACAGGCGAGTGTCGTCGAATCGAATGCCCCGGCGGCTGCTCTGCACGCTTTTAAGTGCGATGCAATTTATAAGCGACCCTGAATCCGCCGACCGCGCTCCTCCTCCTCTCCCTTAGCAACGGCGCGAGGAGCGGAGAGGAGCGTCTGTAGCAACGGCGCAGCGACGTCACACCCCACGTGACCCGCACGCGCTCCGCCTCCCGCGCCGTGGCTGCGCGCGCCCGCGCCGGCTCCCGCACCGCTCCTCGCGCCGTGACGTCACACTCCCACGTGACCGTGCGCTGGCGCCTTTGCGTCTGCTCCCCCTTTCCTCGCGCCGTGACGTCACATGCTCTGCAGCTGGCGCGCCTCTCCCGCCGTTAGGTTTACACTCACCCTCGGCGCGCGCCTCTCCCCTCGTCTGACAGCTCCCCCTCGCCGGTACTGCGCCTCTCAAGGCGATGGCAGAATTACTACGCCGTGTACTCTCGGCGCAAGAAATGCATTCGCACTTCCTCACGATTCCCTTCGGGGAGGTGGGGGCAATTTTTTATCTTTCGGCGCGCGTGGTTCTGGAACCGTCGATTCGCATCGAGAACATTGTAGATGCAAGAAGATTATTCCGGGATGTTCACGTTAGATCGGAATGCTCTCCCTATCAGAACAGATAACACATGCGGCACAGAAAGAAATAATGGAACACGCGCTTCCCTTGGCGCAGAGATAACACAAACCGGCGCAGCCGGGCGGTAAAAGCAAAACACAAATAAACAAACCAAATGTATGGTTCGCGGAATTACCCCCCCTCTAAGGGTGCATCGACCCGATGCTAACATAAGCGACAGTCCAAAAATAAAAATAAAATTCGTTATCGACCGTAGAAAGGTTTTAAGCGAACCACGTGGACGACTTCGGGCCGCGTGCGTCGTCGTGATGTTCCGGAATCACCATCGGGGATCACCCCGTAGGTAAGTTGGCCGACACGTCGTAGAATCTGGTAGGGTACGAAATACCGTCGCAGGAGCTTCTCACTGAGTCCGCGTCCTCGGATGGGAGTCCAAACCCACACACGATCCCCTGGTTGGTACTCGGCGTCTCGGCGTCGGAGGTTGTAGCGGCCCGCATCCACCAGCTGCTGGTCCGTTATACGAACTCGAGCGAGCTGGCGGGCCTCCTCCGCACGTTGAAGATATCCGTGGACGTCGGCGTTGAGGTCGTCGTCTTCTACATGCGGAAGCATGGCGTCGAGCATCGTAGTCGGCCTTCTACCATAGACAAGCTCGAACGGCGTCAGCTGCGTCGTCTCCTGGATAGCCGTGTTGTACGCAAACGTGACATACGGGAGCACTTCGTCCCAAGTCTTATGTTCAACGTCAACGTACATTGACAGCATATCTGCGATTGTCTTGTTCAGACGTTCTGTTAGTCCGTTCGGTTGGGGGTGGTACGCCGTCGTTCTTCGGTGATCCGTGTTGCTGTAGCGTAAAAAATACTCCTTGCATCAGCTCCGCAGTAAATGCCGTTCCGCGGTCGGTGATTAGGACTTCCGGGGCTCCATGTCGCAGCACAACTTGGCCTATAAAGAACTTTGCCACTTCTTGTGCAGTCCCCCTCGGAAGAGCGGCGGTCTCTGCGTAGCGCGTCATGTAGTCTGTCGCTACGACAATCCACTTGTTCTGTGATCATGACGTAGGGAACGGGCCTTGAAGGTCCATTCCAATCTGTTGAAATGGTCTCGAAGGGACGGCGATCGGTTGCAGAAGTCCGGCGGGTCTTGTCGGCGGCGTTTTTCGTCGCTGGCAGTCACGGCAGCTCCGGACGTAGTGGGTGACGTCAGAGGTAAGGCCGGGCCAGTAGTACCTCGCCTTGATTTTTCCAATAGTGCGGGCTGTGCCAAGATGTCCAGAAGACGGGTCGTCGTGGCACGCTTCCAAAATTTAGTCACGAAGGTCCGAGGGGATGACGAGAAGGTAATTCGCTCTTGTTCCGGGGCTGAAATTCTTCTTCACGAGGACGGAGTTTCTGAGGCTGAAGGCTGGTAAGCTGCGTTTGAAGGTCCTAGGAACAGCAACGTTGCATCCCTCGAGGTACTCGATTATGACGCGTAAGTCGGGGTCGGCACGCTGCTGGGCGGCTAGGTCGCTCTCCGTCACGATCCCGAAGAACGCGCTGTCTTCATCAGCGTCTTGTGGTGGTGGGTCGACGGGGGCGCGGGACAGGCAGTCGGCGTCGGAGTGTTTCCTGCCGGATTTATAAACGACTGTAACGTCGAACTCCTGCAGGCGCAAACTCCACCCCCCAAGACGGCCGGAGGGGTCCTCCAAATTGGCGAGCCAACACACCGCATGGTGGTCTGTTACAAGCTTGAATGGCCTTCCATACACGTATGGGCGAAATTTTGAAATCGCCCATATAATAGCCAGGCACTCTTTCTCAGAGGCAGAATAGTTTTTCTCCTCCTTCGACAGACCACGGCTGGCATAGGCGATTACCCTTTCGCAGCCGCTTTGCTTTTGGACAAGGACGGCACCCAAGCCTATATCACTGGAGTCCGTGTGAATTTCCGTTTCGGCATTTTCGTCGAAATGAGCGAGCACGGGCGGGCTTTGCAGGCGTTTTTGCAGCTCGCAGAATGCTTTTTCTTGGTCGTTATCCCAGCTGAAAGGGGTGCTATATTTCGTCAAGCGCGTGAGTGGCTCTGCAATGCGTGCGAAGTTTGCGACGAAGCGCCGGTAGCATGCGCACAGCCCGAGAAATCTTCGCACGCCTTTCTTGTCTTTCGGCCTTGGGAAGTTCGCAATGGCTGAAGTTTTTGCCGGGTCAGGTAGGACTCCCGCGGCGTTGACGACGTGGCCCAAGAACTTGAGTTCCCCGTATGCGAAACGGCACTTTTCAGGCTTCAGCGTCAACCCCGACGTACGAATGGCCTCGAGTACAGACTTCAACCTTGCAAGGTGTTCGTCAAAAGTCCGGGCGAATACCACTACGTCGTCGAGGTATACGAGGCAGGTGTGCCACTTAAGGCCAGCTAGCACAGTGTTCATGACTCTTTGAAACGTCGCTGGTGCTGTGCACAGCCCAAACGGCATCACCTTGAACTCGTATAGGCCGTCTGGGGTTATAAATGCAGTCTTCTCTCGGTCTCTCTCGTCCACTTCAATTTGCCAGTAGCCGGTCTTCAGGTCCATCGATGAGAAGTACTTCGCGTGGCAGAGGTGGTCGAGGGCGTCGTCGATTCGGGGGAGGCGGTACACGTCCTTTTTCGTGATTTCGTTCAGTCGCCGGTAGTCAACACAAAACCTTAATGTGCCGTCTTATTTCTTTACGAGTACGACGGGCGCAGCCCAGGGGCTTTTCGATGGCTGTATAATGTCGTCCCTGAGCATGTCGTCGACTTGAGTCCGGATGGCTTCCCGTTCGTGTGAAGAGACGCGGTACGGTGACTGTCGAGTAGGTTTGGCTCCATCTTCGGTTATTATTCGGTGCTTCGCTAGAGGGGTCTGACGTAGTTTTGCGCTCGACGAAAAACATTCGCTATAGCGACGCAGCAAAGCCAATAATTTGTTCTGTTGTTCTTGCGGTAGCGCCGGATTCACGTCGATGGGCTGCGGGAGCTTGAAGGTTTCTACGGGTGTGCGTTCAATTTCGGCGACCGCGATCACGTCACTTGCTTATTGCGCTTCTTCGAGGAATGCAATTGCCGCGCCCTTGTTTAAATGCTGGTACTCCTCGGTGAAATTAGTAACCAGAATGTGGGATTGGTGTTACTTGAAGCGCGCAATGCCTCTTGCGACTTACACACCACGGTCGAGAAGCACCCTTTGATCAGTGTCTACAATAGCGTCGACGTCAGGAGCAGCATCTTCACAGTAGACTGCGACCATCAAGCTTGCGCGGGGTGGCAGGGTGACATGATCACCGGTAATCCTTACAGCAGCACATCGTTCGGGGTTCGGTTCCGGCGTCATGGAGTGATTGGGGGAAATAAAAAATTGCCCCACATTTCCCCGAAGGGAAGCATGAGGAAGTGCGAATGCACGGGTGATGCTATGAGGGGGAGTTTGTTGAAATTTGGTTGCATTCGCCCGTTAGTTACATTAACACCCCCCCGTGATCACGTTCGGGCCGCGCAGCCTCGCCTTTAAACCCTCGCGCAGCGCGACGGCAGGCGAACGAAGCGTGAGAGAAGGCGAGAGCGCGCAATGGCAGGCGAGTGAAAGGGGAGAGGAGGCGAGAACGCGCAACGGCAGGCGAGCGAAGGGGGAGAGGGAGGCGATAACGCGCAAACGGCAGGCGAGCGAAGGGGAGACGGAGGCGAGAGCGCGCAAACGGCAGGCGAGCGAAGGGGAGAGGAGGCGAGAGCGCGTGACGTCACGGCGAGCGGAACGGGGAGAGGAGGCGAGAGCGCGCGACTTCACGTGGCGTACTACGTCATGGCGCCGTTGCTACGCACGCTCTCCCCTCCGCACCGCACCGTTGCTAAGGGCAAGGAGGCGCGCGCGCGATAACACCTGCGGCTGAAGACGGACGGCGGCAGAAGCGTGACTCAGGGTAGCGTAAGGAGTGCATTCGCACTTAAAAGTTATTGACTTGGTCTGCAGATCGATTATTGCACCGTTGTCAATCAAAAAGTCCATTCCAAGAATTACGTTGCGGGAGCAGTTAGGCAGAATGACGAACGCCGCAGGGTACGTTGTGCCGTCTATGGTGACGCGCGATGTGCACGTTCCACTTGGCGTCACGAGGTGGCCTCCTGCTGTGCGTATGTGCGGACCGTCCCATCTGGTCATAACTTTCTTCAGTTTAGACGCAAATGGTCCGCTCATTACCGAAAAGTCAGCTCCCGTGTCTACGAGGGCGACTACGTCAAAGCCATCGATGGACACCTTGACGTCAGATGCAGTCTTCCTCGAGTTCCAGGTTCGTCGGGGCGTCGTATCTCTGCTTGTACGTGTTGACGGTCGGGCAGTGTGCATCGTCGTTGTCGTCGTCTTCTCAACGGACGTCTTGGTCAGGTCGGGTACGCGTCGCGCCGTGTAGCTGTCATCGTGTTCAGGAGTCTCGTTAGGGCTAGGTCGGGTCGTCGGGATGAGGGCATGTCGTGAATGATGGTCTTCAGCGAGTCGCTGCGTCGTTGGAGGGTTTTCATTTTTCCGCCGTTGTGCAACTTTACCTCCCGAAGTTGCTGCTTTTAGTTTCCCCCGCGTGGGCTGGGGGACCTTCCACGTGAGAAGTCAACAGTGCTGCGGCGGTTCGGTGACTGAGGCGGGTAGGGCGACGGTGAACGGTTGAAGCGGGCTGGTCCTCGGTTGGTGTTGGAGAGGTATTCTTCGATCTCAGCAGGGCGCTGGCCGTATCGGGGGCGTGGGGCGTCGACGGAGAACCCTCGCAAACCGAGCCTCTTGTAGGGACAGCGACGGTAGATGTCGTCGGCCTCTCCGCAGTGGTAGCACAGCGGGCGATTATCGGGCGTTCGCCACACGTCGGTCTTCCTTGGCGTCTGCTATTGGTCTACAGGGCGTCGGGCGGGCGGTGTTGGACGGCGGTATGGCTCGGCCTCTTGACGACGGGTTGGAGCAGGGCGGGGTTGACGAACAGCCGAGGAGTAGGTCATGGCTTGTGATTCGCGGGGTGCTTCCGACGGCGTAGAAGTTCCCAGTGCGTTTTGGACTTTTTCTCGGATTACGTCGGTCAGGGAAGCCACTTGAGGTTGCGGCGTCGTTGGAAAAAACTTCCGAAGCTCCTCCCTGACCACTGCTCGGATGGTCTCTCGCAATGTATTGGAGCTTCCATTTGCAGCACCGATGGTCTCCGAGGACAGCGCGTTGACAGGGCGGTCGTACTGCCTCGTTCGAATTTCTAGCGTCTTCTCCATCGCGGCCACCTCAGACGCGAATTCGGCCACTGTCTTCGGAGGGTTACGGACTAGACAAGCAAAAAGCTATTGCTTCACGCCTCGCATTAGAAACCTGAGCTTCTTTTCCTCGGTCATTTCAGGGTCCGCACGACGAAAAAGTCGCTTCATCTCCTCAACGAAAATCACGACTCCTTTGTTGGGGTGCTGCGTTCGAGTTTCAAGCAACAGCGCAGCTCGCTCTTTTCTCACCACGGTAGTGAAGGTCTTAAGGAACTCCCTCGTGAATTGCGTCCAGTCGGTCAAAGAGCTCTCATGGTTCTCGAACCAAGTTCGAGCAGCATATTCTAAGTAGAAGAAGACATGCCGGAAAGTTTCTTCGTCGTCCCACCTGTTGAAGATGCGGACGCGCTCAGACTTCTCCAACCATTCTTCGGGGTCTTCAGCGGGGGCTCCCCGGAACGATGGCGGTTCTCGGGGCTGCTGCAGGATGATTGGCGACGTTGTTTCTTGCACCATGGTGTTGGTTGCAGCGTTCCTTCTCTTGGGCCCTTCTGACAGAAGACCGAACTCGGGTAGCAATCCGTGCAGTCGGGGGCCTTCTCTGGTTGGACTGGCTTGGCGGCTTCGAGATGTCGTACAGGGCATAAAGACTTAGTACCCAGCACCTCCACCAGATGTCGCGAAAACAAGGACGATGCAGTTGTCTTGAATGAGAAACACGTTTATTGGAGCGAACTTGTGCTCCGCTAACAACTCAAAAGAATACAGAGGCGGCGAAGCAGCGGTCAACAAAGTGAAGTGACTTGCGTCGGTGAGTGTCGTCGAATCGAATGCCTCGGCGTCTGCTCTGCAGGCTTTTTATCTTTCGGCGCGCGTGGTTCTGGAACCGTCGATTCGCATCGAGAACATTGTAGATGCAAGAAGATTATTCCGGGATGTTCACGTTAGATCGGAATGCTCTCCTTATCAGAACAGGTAACACATGCGGCACAGAAAGAAAGAATGGAACACGCGCTTCCCTTGGCGTAGAGATAACACTGACCGGCGCAGCCGGACGGTAAAAGCAAAACACAAATAAACAAACCCAATGTATGGTTCGCGGTAATATTGATGCACCATAAACAATCAACTCATGATGTGAAGGCACATGTCACTTTCGTGTTTAACCGATTCCTATCAAAGAGGAATAACCGCAGTTTTCAGGTATAATTCTGTATTTGGCACTTTGAGAGGTGTTAAGACTTTTATAGCGAGTTGCTTTGATTGGAAACTCCCCAGTCAATGACTGTTCAAGGAGAGCATTTCAATGTACCGGGTTATTGACTTCGACAAGAATTTCACCAGAAGAGAGCTTCTTTTGCTTGTAGTATTGCCCACTACACTACCGATAAACTTAGCCGTGAGAAATACTGATTTAGATGTTACAAGGCTGGACTTGTCGCCACTTTTGATAATCCAAACACGGGTGAAGTTGTCAGGTGGTTTTAGAAATGCTAGATCGGGCAGCGGTGGATAGTTGGCTTCGGTTGGCCGCTTTTAGGAGGCCGAACGTTGGATTTTGAAAATTTAGATACCATACGGCATCTAAGAAATGCATGGGACGGAGATGCGTTCTTCTACGGCCTTACCATGATAGCTGAAGATGTCCCTGTGCTCCCTGTTTGGTAACCAGACACGGCGCCCATCCGCCGAGGCTTTAACTAGGCTCCTACGGCCACCGTTCCTGGTTTGTAACACTCCACCAATAAAAAACATCGTCACGGTAGGTTACAACTTATGTTTGGGGTCCCGGCTTCCGCAGTGTCGCCAATGCCGAAACAAGGATTACTCAAGGTGCCTCGTGCGAGGAGTTTCGTTATTTTTTTTTTAAATCACATGATTCTTCTGAGGAAAAAATATTACGCGCACCAAATGATTGATGCGCTTAAACGTTTTGGAGCTAGATACTGGAAGGTTTAATTTGCATGCAAACATCTGTGGACGTTGTACATCAATTTTCGGAACTTTTACTCTCATTTTATGACAAATATGAATGCTGGGCGTTTCCACTCGGTAAAAAACGCCCTTGCTCAGGTTCCGCTCAGGACTTTCAAAAGTTTTAAAATTAGCTATTTCCGCCAATATTGTTTTCACCGCGCATATAAGCGATGTCACCACAGGTTGTCCTCGAGTCTCCAGTGTCAAGCTCAAAGGCGCAGACATGCAGGCTTTCCTGATAATTCATTTGTTTCTGCATCATAAAAGGTACGCCCGCTTTAAACGCAAGTAAAACCGCTAAAAAAAACGAAAAAACACCAAGCGAAAAACTGTGGTGGTAATTTCAGATATACATAGAATTTTCATCCATAAAAAGATAACGAATAAGTTTGAGGCCTATATAAAGGTTTGCTCCAAAAATAAGCTACAAAAACATTGTAGAAATATCGGTCAGAGTTGGGGGGCCGGTAAATATGAATAGTTATTTTTGTGGTGTAAAACTCTACAACAAGTGTTACCCGTGCAGATCAAACAAGGCGTATTCGCTCCCTCTGGTACGGCAAGGTTTTAGGCAACGTTGAAGGGGGTGATTGATTGATTGATTGATTGATTGATTGATTGATTGATTGATTGATTGATTGATTGATTGATTGATTGATTGATTGATTGATTGATTGATTGATTGATTGATTGATTGTAGAGCCTATGGCGGCGACGCAGCGCAGGCGATGAGGCGCACCGTAGCAAAGGGCTCCTGATTAATTTTGACCTCCTTGGGATCTTTACGTGTGCCCAAATCTCGTACACACAGGCGTGTTTGCTTTTCGAAGCGATGAGAAAAGCGGCCAGGGCCATGCGGACCAAGATGAACAAACACTTTTCCTCTGGAATAATATTTTCGCAAATGCAACGCAGGCTATTCTAGCTTCCGTGCACGAAAAACAACGCGGACAGAGAGGACGAGGTTTAACGCTTGCTTTGGTCTTGGCTGCCCCTGTTCTTCTTACGTGCGCCTAAGCTGTAAATAAGAAACCTCAACTTTAGGGAAGCCAAGACTTTTTTAGGTTATGAAGCACTTGCTTAGCGCCGTGGTGGCTCTTACCGATACCGACCCTACAATGATTGGCGTGGTGCTAGAAGAATATAGATATAACCATACTGCGCCGCTGAAATTCTACCTAAAAGCAGTACATCGGAGAATAACTTTAGCTATAGCTTCATTGTTATTTCTACCCCGTAACTTCAGCGCAAACGGGCGGAAGTCTCGATACACGAGGAACTGCAATATTTTGGATGCAGAAGAACCCCCACGAAAAGAAAATCTTCCTTATTAAAAGCATAGGAGCACACGCCTACGGGACTGGTGATGGGCGCTGGCGTGTACAAGCTATCTCCAAAGTACGCATGTAAAATAATCGAGTTTTCGCATCGCAATAAACTAGATTAAGGTGCCCAGCCCCGTTACACCATATCGCAATCTTGGCGCCTTAATCTCAACGCCCGAAGGAACCTTCAGTGTGCGGGAGGCTCGCAATCATTCCCTGCACCAACGGCTGTCAGAAACGAGTGCCCCCTGTGGATATATCTTTCACCAGTTTGATTTAATGCCACTTTGAAAATCTGGCGAGGGAAATTCTCTGCATTTGTGGTTGTGCAAACTTCGGAAGAAGTTCCTTTCGCCGACGTTTGACATCGCAAAATATCGTCCCCACGTTAAGTTAAAACCTAAATAATAGTTAGCGCCCCACTGCTACAGTAGATAATCATTGAGACGTACATGTCGTGCCGTTGCAGCAGCCTTTTTCTCAGTTACTCCAGGTGCAATGAACAACTTTTGTTTTATTGGGAGTAAACGCATAAGTATTGCAAACGGGTTCATGGTTTACAAGGCGTAGTGGGGCCCATAAATGGTCGTTAGTTTTTTTTCGGGCGTAGTATTCAGTTGCCGATGAACGAGATAGCTTATGTGTCAGGGTATATGAATTTTTACAAATAAGTGGCTGCACTTCACGCCACCATTTTTTGATGTTATATGCATCCCGGTTGCTACATGTTTAGCATGTTTAGTTTGTTCCTGGTGGACGACATACGCAGTAAACTTCCTGGGAAAAGAATCGCTAGGTATCACCGCCGCACTTAAGTTTTAAGCTACTTTTCCTTTTATTCTCCTTTTATACTTTTTTAAGTACGTCTTTTTTTGAATTTCTATTTATTCTCACGATTTCACGCTAACAAAATTTCAGAAAAAAACAGTTGTATTTATTCTTTCTTCCCAATGCGGATGCATCGGTTTGATGCATCTGACGGTATGTTTATAGAATACGTTGATTTCAGAGACCAAACATAAAAACTAAATAAATGGCACAATGGTTCCCATTTTAGAGACGTTTCGCGATGATAGATCACTTTTTTGTACAGTTCTTTGATCCAAGCCACCCAATATAAATATCCGATAACGATTTCCGTTCACACGTCGCACGAGTAGCTATAACCATGAACGTCTACAAAAAGGTGCAACTCTTCGCAAACCTGTTTTTGCTTCTACAGCTGCGAAAAACAAATGCGTCTGAAGTTCCTGAACTTCCCCAGCACTGTGACAATGCTGATATTGCTGAGGTAAAGTTAAATTCCCTTTCAGTCTTAAGCCTTAAATCCCCAGGGCAAAAAATCTCTGTTGCGATCAGCTTCGGAGGTATTTTGATTTTATTACTAGCACGCAATACTTCAGTCTTTCGTTCCAGATCGGACTTACGTAAAAATCCCAAAATCATGGATGCTATATTAGCGTACCTTGACCTGCCTCTTGTTATTTCCTGAAAGTTTTTGAAAGTAGAGTTCTGCATTCATAAGTACCTCTGCAAATCTCCTGAAAGAAGTTTGTGGTTACTGAACCTTGGGTGATAAAAAAATATTTTAGAGTATTTATGGCGAGCCTCGGTTACGTAATAAACGTTATTCAGGCACCTAGGGATACTAATATTTATGGAAACCTTGAAGAGTACAAAACACAGATACTGCGCAACGCTGCACACTAACCAGAGAAGACCGTAGTCGTAGTCATTTTCCTTCAGTTGCTTCACCTTCATGTCATCCTCAATTCCTGCTTTTCAGGAACGTAGCCCAGTAAAACTAGCCATACGCACTGCTCTAAAATCACACATGCTTCATTATCAACAAATGTTTTACCAACTTCATTCTCATTTTGGGCTGCACTTCGCTCTTTCCCCAAAACCAATATTCGTTTCTTTCACACACAGTTCCGCCCGTCTTTATTTCAAAAACAGCAGGGTAGCAGCACCTCAGCATGATGACATTAGACAAGTAAAACGTCCCGTAAAAAACCGAATGGAGAAATCCGGTTTCATATTTCTTGCTAAAGTTACTGTATTCTCTTACCCATTGAGTTTAGGAGTACGTGAAGGAAATTGGCTCCTATCGCACCAGAAAAATAAGGGTGTAACAGGTTCGTCCCGTTACATTCATGAACTTACCTCAGCCGGTGGTGAAGCAATATAGCGCAAATAAGTGAATATGCAACGTGCCTCGTGAGCATGAATTCTGCATGAAATCGCAAAAACGTAATTGGAAGCCAAAAGACTGAAGTGCAGAATAACTGCAGGAGGAGGTTCAAAGAGTTTAAAAGAGAAAGCGGGGCTTTAAATACAAAAAAAGGAGAGTGGCGTCATTATAGGATACTAAAACGGCCGAGCGGAATAAAAAATGGTTATACAAACAATTCTACATAGGATGTGGCGATAGAAAAAACAATACATAAACTGGTCACATTGATGTGATGATGGCGATAGCTGGAGCTTTAGTTTAATTGTGAATCTTATGAGCGATGAAGTGAAAGTGAGAGGAGTGCATAGCTTGTTTACCATAGTTTGTTGTCACGTTGCGCTTAGGAGCTCCTCACTGGAGGACATTCGAGGGAAGTTTGTTCAGAGATACCGGTTTGAGTAAAAATATTTATCTGGACTGTTGAACGTAATATGTTGAACAATACCTTTCTAGTTTGTGGAACATACGAAAGTGCTAAATTTCGAGTTTAATGAACCGAGGTATAAAAGAAAATATAGCAGCAGAAAAACAATGATGACTAATGCTTGTTTTTCAGTTTGTGAAGCGCCCTGCGCCGTTTAAAACATGTGCTACACTGTTCGATACTCAGTGGGCAAAAGGCTGTGAGATAACGCAAAAACCGTAGTTACCAGCGTTGATAAATCTGGACTAACCCTCTTTATGTGGGACGCGTTCGCCAGCTTTGGCCCCCCGCCCGACGAATTCACGCCAACACGAAGGAAACACAAATAACTTGTTTGTTCAAGAGGCATCCATTATTACATGCGAACAAATGCGGTTAAAATATATTACGCACATTGGAAACAACCTGAAATGGGAAAAAATAGGAAACAATTCCGTGCGCGCTCGGCTCTCACGACAAAGTTACAGTCCTTGAAAAATGCCACAGCGTGCGTTGCTACCTTATGCACTCATTAGTGGGAGCTGGCAAATGATCATTGTTCCTGTTGAATGTCCCTTGCCGCCCCCATTCCCGACCTACCTCTGCTGTCGCCTGGCTGTTCCGTCCAACTCTCTTATACCCCAGACGCGAGAACTCGCTATACCAGACGGCGTAGTTGTGGGCATGCTCCGGTCTTGTTGCGCCCCTCACGGGTCTTTCTTGTCCGCTCGCTGTTTATCACTAGGCGCACGGCACACCATACGGGGTAGCCAAGTCCCAACAGTACACCCAACCGAAGACCGGACAAATTTCAAGCTGTTCCAGAACCACCAAGGAACTGCAGCATAGGCAGCCAATTACTTCTGGTTCGGGAAAAATGCAGGTTGCTTGGATTTTTCTGGTTGAACATTGGTGTTGTACCGTCGGACGGATAAGGCATCCTGGAACACAGACAGCGCTCGCTGTCTTCACCAGAAGTTCATTCATATGATACCTTAAGATCATCAATGGCTACGTCGAGCATGCAGTTTACGAAGGCGATAAGTGAACCGACATATTTGCTTTGTAACGTGATAAGGGCCTTCCTATATTTCAGCCAGGGAAGCAGCAAACCCTTTTGCTGCATCGCTCAAAGCATAGGTCCTGCGTGGTATCACGTCACCGGCGAAAAGCCCAACCTGGCGTCGTTTCTTGTCGTACTGCCGGTGTTTTTTGAGGGGTGCTGGATCTATATGTTTCCTAGGCTCATTAAAAACCTCGTTCATGGAGCTGCAAAGTTCCTCCGTATACCTACCATATTTCGCAGGCGCCCACTCCCCTAATCATTGAAGCAATATTTAATAGGAAGCACAGATCGCGAGTGCAAAGAAAGGATGGTGGTGTGAAGCAGGTTGAGTGTTTGACCATACTTCGCTTAGAACACACCATTTCGTCGAAGCCAGCATCCTAGTCTTTTTGGCGTGCAATGTAAGCCACCAGAATTAGCTACAAATTTTTGTACACATGCCGTTATAATTGCAGGTGGATGATACGGAATACCACCCAAAGAACTAAACAAGTGTCCACGAAGTTTTTGCAGTAAATCACGTGTCCTTGTCCATTATAAACTCTCCCAGTTAACCAAAGGGCCAGAAGGTATCCACCAGCTTGACCCGAATCATCTTTGAATAGCGTTTACGTAATGCATACAATTCTACGCCGTCTAGATATCATGTTGGATGACCAGGAGGTTGCACCCTTGACTGATTTTTGGTATGGACCCATCACGTCGCTTGCAGCGTTTTGCCAGGGAAAGCGGCTCTCGGCAGACCTCATAAGGGCCGACAGTTTACCTCTTCTTAGCTTCACAGACTGGCAAACCGCGCATGTCTGGCCGTACTTCATAACCTCCTTTCTTATGCAAGGCCATGAGACTACGCGGCAAAACGTTTAGAACGTTCTTTGCCATCAATATGACCTGCTAAGATGGTGTAGGAGGCAGTACTCCAGAAAAGACAACCTGTGAGAGTTTGGTGTTAACACCCTGATGGGATACTCCACCTCGCATGTGTCTGCAATTGGAATGTACCGCAGTAGCAATACGCCCTAGCTTTCGATGTAGCATTCGTAGTTCGGTTCCCGTGCCGCTGTAGCATCGCCAGCTTCTGCCGCCGAAAACTCCCGATACGGTTCTACTGTCAGTCAGCCTGCTGCGCTTCTAAAATTTGCCAGTGACTCCACAGGGTTCCGCTTGCTTTTCAGCATTGTAACCGTGAAGACCGGTGGCGTTGGTTGCTCTTGTGCTTGTAGGGCTGCATAAGACAACACTTCCGAGGTTTTGTTGCAGGTCCTTTGTTGTATTGCACTTTGAAGTTACGCTTGAAGGTCTAGGGCACAGCATGCGAGGCGACATGCAGGGTTGTGCCACATTGTAGTTTCCGGATTTCGCGTTAAGCACTACTCTTGTCCTGGCAGTAAAATCGCGGACCACTATGGCTGAGTACGAAAGAATCGGAAGGTGCGAAAACTGTTGAGTGTGTTTACCACCATCAAAAAATATGGTCATCCTCGCTACTGATGTCACGTCTGCACAACCCAGTGTGAAGTTCTGAAACTGGGGCATACGTTCGAGAGTTTGATCTGGGGGATGATGCTTGGATTTTCGTCGCGCAAGGCCGAATAATGGCAGAGAGGGCCAAAGAAAAGTTATATCAAGAAAGTGAAATTACCATGCCTAAAGCTCTTCAGTAAAATTAAACGTACCTTGAAACAAAAGGCAATCAAGATGACTAGTTGTCAAGAAGCATGATTAAAAAGGAGATGTAAAAATTTCCCTCAAAAGCGCATTTGATGGAAAGCATGGGCTCATCTTATAAAAAGCATGATGTTTATTGTGTAATATGATGTCTGTATGGCTGTGGGAACTGTCTGCGTCCTGTAGTGTAAAGTGCCTTGCAATAAATGAGGTGTGGATAGTATGAATATGCTCTCCCCACACGCGTTGTTGTGCATGGGTCTTCGTGACCCAGTGAGCAGAAGAAAGCGTGTCACATTTGTGTGGCCTATAAGTAAAATTGCTAAAGCCACTTCAGTGCGTCTCTTGGGTGATTCAGTTCTTTATTGTGCCAGGTGTGGCTTTATTATATGTATTTGGTTGTCTGCCTCTTCACTCAAGTGCAATTGCCATGTTTTGCGCAGGTGATTTGTTAAGTGTGGTTGTACGTCAGCGCAGGGTACAGTGGTTATATCTGCTGGTTTGCTGAGTGCACCGGCAGCGGCCCTATAATCGTCCAACTGCCTGTGCGAATGCTCGCTGCGTGGCTTGGGACCTAAGACGCATTCACGTTATATTTGAGGCGCATGCTGTCAGCAAATACCTAAAATGAGAATGATGAGATGAGATTTCGAAAATCTTTGCGATGATAGCACACGCACAACACTATATGCACGCATCACACCCCACACACCACAAGAATATGATGTTTGAAAATATGAGTTAAACAAGAAATATTCAATGTGCTTCTGAAATACTGATATGTACATTTGTATGAGGTTCTAGATCCGTTAACGTTGGGACCGTGCGCAGTACAACACACCACGGCGGAAATTTTCGACGCCTCGCTGAAAAATTCTGCAGCCCGGTATTTCCTCTGCAGATACATGAATGCTGCGAAAACGGCAGTTTGGGTACCGTGTTTTTTTTTATATTGGGTAAAAGACAAATCACATGGTACAGGGCAAAGATGTCGTGGGTTGTCAGAATCAATTACACACGTTATGAAGGAGTGTAAGAAAGAGACAATGTTCACAAGCATCCTCTCACCAAGAGTGAGAGAACCGCAGCAACTGATGAACAATTTAAATAGAGTTGGGATGTTGTATCAATCACTACACATTAAAGAGGGTGCTGAGACATTGATGAGAATATAAAGCGTGTTGTAAATCGCCATAGTCATGGTGCTACCTCAAATACTACTTGTCACACTCCACGCACAGGCTTTGCACAGGGCTAGCTTGGAAAGCATCATGCTGCACCAGATCGACACTTTTTTTAAGCCGGTTTTCTTCCTGATCCGCGTGCAAAGCTCAAGTAACGAAACCGCGAGCCTACCAAGCTTGTGAAAACCCGCAGCAGTTTTTTCCAGCCTCAAACGACTGATCTGACAGGACTTTCCGAATATTCATCGCTTTGATTCATTTTTTGTTTAAGAGCTTTGATGTTTTGGATATAAGACTGTTCTAATCAACAACTAAGACTAACAACTCGAGTTTTTCACCTGAATTGACGCACCGTTCCCATTGATGTCTGGATCGGGCAGCATCGCAGGTCATTTGGAGGACCCAGGGCATGTGCCTATGACTGGGTTCGCCAGTAAGCTGTTTTAAATGCGAATGCATTTCTTAGTCGAGCCATGTCAGGCGCCGTGCGGCGACCACGCGCCCGCAGGTGTTATCTCTCCGCTCTCACCCCCTCTCCCATAGCAACAGCTGCGAGCGCGCGCGCTCCTCCTCTCCCCTAGCAACCAGAGCAGGTGGTGCGGGTGGATCAGAGGCAAGTGAGTGGAGAGGAGGAGCGCGCTCGGGCGTGTGAGGGCGCTCGCATCGCGGGAGCTCGCCAGCGCTCCCGCGTGTGTGGGAGAGTGTAGGCGAGGGTAGGCGCGGTGCTTCGGTGCTTCTCCTCTCGACGCTCGCCCCACTCTCCCACGCCCGCATGCTTCTGAAAGACCCTTTGACTGTTCACTTTACCGACCACGAGGCAGTGATCGTGGCCGTAAAGTACAACGACAACACAAACAGGTGTTAAATAAATGGTTACGCTACAAATCACCGTCTCCTCATTAATTATAAATTCCGCGCACTCTCGCGAAAAAAAAATGCATTCGCATTTCCTTACGATTACCTTCGGGGAGGTGGGGTGAATTTTTTTTCTTGCCCTGCCAGCAGGTTTGTTTATTCCAAAGTGTACTGGGCGCTTGAGTGGAGACCTATTGCAGTATTTAAATATACTTGAACATCGTTTATATGCATAGAGCAGGGTATGGTTGATGGCAATGCCGTTCAGGGGGCGTTCATCTCAACTATAAACATTGTGCAACTTAAAACTACACGCCGTGGCACACCATTTTCCGCCATACGTGTCTTGCGAGAAGCTGACCAACCTTAACCCGAAATATTCTCTTAAAGATTTTGGCAGCGATCGGTTTCGATATGCTACCGGACACACTTCAAAGTACTCAAGGTTCCTAAGGAGGCCATATCGTTATTCTGTGGCGTAAGCCGTTTCAATATAAAAAAAACCTAAAAAACAATTGGTTGTGGGTAAAGGTGTGTTTTATGTGGGATCCGAACGTGACCATTTGATCTTTCACGGATTGCTCCACCCTATAGCCGACCTGGCTGCTCGAGCGAAGACCACTTCACTGCAAAAAATACACGAAGGTCGAGTTAATCATCTTCTTGAGCAGCTTGCACAGGCAGCTCGTTAGTGCAATTGAATGATAACTTGCGGGAGAAGAAAGGTCCTTCTCCTGAAGCCTAGTGCAGTATTCAGAAAATCCACTAAAACGACCTTCCTTAAAAGCTTGGAGTGGCCCCCAAAAGCCATATTTTTGCCTAGGCGTCGGAGTATATTTAGAATCTCTGCATGCAGGTGTTGCATCATTGTGTATGTTGTGTTGTCTGCGCCTGGAGATGGAGGTTTACACGTGCTCAGAGCTCCCCTGAGCTTATGAAGTGAAAAGGGGAGTTGTACGAGCTGTTCCAGTTAATATTATCCTGCAGACTTCTTTTCAGTGGATGTTTTGTCTTTCATGAAACACTTTCCGCAGTGTACAGATTAAGACGTCTGTTGGAAGCGTGGTCTTTAAGTGTGTCTTCGGTTTTGCTGACCTTATGCAACCCGTGTCTGTTTTCCTTTGAGGTTCCGTATTCTTGTCAGATTTTGTGTGTGTCAGTGTTTTGGTTGATGGACGTGACGAAGGTGCGCGCTAACTCTATCTTTTCGCATCACGACGCAGAAGCGTCCCAAGACACTGCCCATTTAAAGGGACACTGAAGTGAATCTGTCAAGCTCCCGTTTTTGCTTGCACAGCGTAGACGTCCTCCAGTTAACACACTTTTCAGCGTTTACCCGGTTGGTAAGTCGGTAATTATTTTATAAGGCCTTAAAAAAGAAAAACTACCATGCGCGGTTTGCGGCGGCCCCACCAACTAAACGCTGTGACGTCGGGAGGAGATGCACTGTGATTGGACGATGTTCAAAATTAGCATTCAAACGTGTTTCGGTTTCGGTTTTGTGAAACAACATGCTTGACATCCGACGTTACCGCTTGATGGGCATCCTCGATATCTCATGAATAATCATACCTCGCTTCTGCCACGGTGTCGGCTGTAAAATGCCTAAGATAAGCATCCCAGGACGGCTTAGAATCGTAGCAATCCGTAGCCGAGGCGTACGCAGGGGATCAATGACCTCCGCGTAAACAGAGGCGCTCAAATGATATGCTCTTTTCCCTGATATTTGGAGCTTTCCTCACTCATGCATATATCGTAAAAAGCATGTTCTCGCCAAGCCAAGGTTCTCCTGATTCTGGGCTGTGCCCACTGCCTGCAAGCAGTCGGTTCTTATGGTAATAGCCCGCCAACGAGACTTGCTAGCGCGTCAGTGTCATTCTGCGGGCGCTCTGGGAACGCATTCGTGGAGCAGTGAACGCTGTGGCCCAAAACTGATGAACTCAGTATAGAAAACATCAGCAGAAAAAAAAACGTCACTCATAAAAATAACAATGTAGCCTCAAGGATTCGAACTTCGCGGATTCGGGGATTCAAAACGAATAAATTAACTTACAAAAAACATGAACGTTTCCTCGCGGATTCGAGCTTTCAACTTTCAATGTAATTAGCCTGCGGCTCCAAACCACTCCGCAACGGGCCAGAGCTGCGGGATGTTGGAAATATCAGGTATGTAATGAATAACCAGCTTGCACTCTTATATAGGTTTAGCATTTCAAGCAGCTTAGGTGACTATTTTTGTATAGCACTCGTGCCGTCAGCGTCCCCCAAATTTTCACAATATGTCACGTTTAGCAATTGCATTTCTTAGACCGAAAAGCGTTCGCAGATGCGTAGTCGTGCTACTCACCGCTGTGCTTGTTCACCCGGCGCAAAAAATTGCTCCCTGCTCCCTATTTTTACGCTGTGCGGTAAAAGTGTCAGTTGATTTTATTTCTTTAGTACGTATATTGACTTCGCTGACTCTTCGGTTCGGTTCGGTTCGGTACGTATATTGACTTCGCTGACTGAATTGGTTCGCCGCTGGCAGTCACCGGCGAACCGATTCCCGGTTCTGAACATATTGTTTTCACTCGGCAGGATTTCCAGGCAAGCCACGGGGCACCCCGGATCAACTGGATGTACTTTGGATGCAGCTTTCAAGAACGCCCCCTTGCGCATGCGGACCTTCTGAGGGCGCTTTCCTAGAGTTTTGTCAAGCATCGTCGTCATTCCCGGGTGCCACCAAATACCTGTCAGCGCCTACATAAACGCCATCGGAGCTACGCCTCTCTGCAGTCAGCGGCGAACCGATTCCCGGTTCTGAACATATTGTTTTCGCTCGGCAGTTCCCAGGCAAGTCACGGGGCAACCCGGATCAACTGGATGTACTTTGAATGCAGCTTTCAAGAACGCCCTTCTGCGCATGCGGACCTTCTGAGGGCGCTTTCCTAGAGTTTGGTCAAGCATCGTCGTCATTCCCGGGTGCCACCAGCGGCAGCCACGTGATACCTGTCAGCGCCTACATAAACGCCATCGGAGCTACGCCTCTCTGCATTCAGCGGCGAACCGATTCCCGGTTCTGAACATATTGTTTTCGCTCGGCCGGTGAGCCGGTCTGTCCAATGCCTGTACCTTTTAAATGCAGAGCATTTCTTAGCCTCGCCTGTTCCTGCGTCAGACGGTGTCAACAGTTTCGCGTCCGCAGCAGGTGCGCCTCTTCTTCCCTCCTCTCTCTCAACAGCAGCTGGCGCGCGCAAGCGCCGTAGTCAGCTCGTTCGCTCCGTCGCGGTCTCGGCCTAACAGGTGCGTGATAGCAGCGCGGTGGGTCGTGGAAGGGCGCGCGCTGATTGCGCATGCGCGCTCTCCCCCCCCCCCCCCCCCCCCGTACTGCTATCCCTCTACTGAGCGCGCTGCAAATATAGCGGCTAGCGGTCGCTCGTGTTTCAGTCACTGCGTTGCTCCTACCTTCCTTGGTTGACGCTCGTGCCCACGTTTACTCGTGTCTGCTACTCCAGCATCACGGAAGAAGCGATGGAAGCAACACTGCCTTCAATCAGTATTGAGGCCCCAATGCTCTGCATTTACTCGTGTTCCCCTCGCGGGAAGGCGCGGGAATTTTTTTATTGTTACCGCTGACTGCATCTCAGTGCATTTCAATGTCTTCCCTGTGCGTTGTCTGCTCCAAGTGTTTCAATGACAAGTTCCTGACTTGTTCAGTGTGTAAGGAAAGTTATCATGTTGGTAAAAACTGCTCGAGTGTCACCGATTCCGCCTATAATAAGATGTCCGCCGCAAAACGCGATGCCTGGATTTGCCAAGCTTGTCGGTCTAACACAGGCGATTCATACAACCCAGATGAGCCATCTTGTACGCAACTATCGAGTGTCATTGCGAAGTTGGACCAACTGACAGCCACTGTCGCGACATTGGCGGAGAAAATGCAAGTAATGCTAGCCTTTAAGGTGACTAGTGAAAAGCTTGTAGAATCGGTAAGCTTTCTTTCGGAAAAGTACGACAAAGTCCTTGAAACCACATACACCAATAAGGTGGAATTGAAGCAGCTAAAGGCAGAAGTTGCGGTCCTTTCTTTGCCCGTATCACAGCAAAACGCCACGATTGATAAGATGAGCACAAAAATCAATGACTTTGAGGAATACACAAGGCGAGTCAACTTCGAAATACATGGTTTTCCGGCAACTCAGGGTGAAGACCTAGTTGCAGTTATGACTGACCTTGCCGTCAAACTCAACATTGCCGACTTCCAGAAGACCGATATAACAACAGTACATCGCTTACCAGCCAGACAGGGTGCCATTCCTTCCATTATTGTCCAGATGAAAACTACAGCTAACAAGCAAGTTTGGATGAACGCCCGAAAGGGTCTTGCAGCTCTCGAGTCTGATACCTTCCCACGAATCTACTTCAATGAGAACCTGACACGGACTAACCGCGAGCTATTTCGATTTGCTCGATTTCGAGGAAAAGAAAAGGGCTTCAAGTTCATCTGCACGGAAAACGGGAAGGTTCTGGCTAAACAATGTGAAGGTGCACCTGTCATTCGCATCGACAAGTTATCTGACCTTGAAAAGATAGTTTAATTATGGGAGTCTTCGACACTACAGCGACGACCTTTGCAGGAGCTAAACAGTCGTTTTCGGCAACTTCCGGCAATGCTTTCCGGGCTTGTCACGTAAACATCCGAAGTCTGCGCAAATATTGGGATCAATTCCGAGTACTAACCCCGCCGTTTCCTTTTTTCTACGACTGCTTTATATTGACAGAAATGAATGTTACGTCAGACTGCATGCCACATTATGGCATTCCAGGTTACCAAACGTTCTCCTACACGCGCCCAGTAGGGAGAGGAGGAGGAATTGCTGTGTTCGTTAAAAAATTTTGGGCTGTAACAGAGCTAGCGCTGTCATTTACTCAGGCCGAAGTAGTTGCGTTGCGATTAAGCACGCCCACGTTTTCTTTGACTATGTTTTCTATATATCGACCACCCTGCTGCAATGGACGCATTTTTTTTCCCAGCTTGATTCAGCTCTATCTGCGCAGTCCCTGGAAGAAAATGTAATTATGATAGGTGATATTAATATTGACCTGCTTCGTCCAACTCTCGGTTTGGTTTCCGATTATCTTGACGTCATTTCTAAATGGGGGTTGCAGGAAACTGTTCAAAAAGAAACTCGTTCTGAATTCCTATCTGGTCGCCTCGTGGAATCATGTCTTGATCATATAAACGTTCGAACTCAAAGGTGTACTGTCCAATCTGCAGTCGTAGAATCGAAACTCGCGGACCATTACTTTGTTTGTTGTTCATTGGCTATTCCACCGATTGCGCAGGGGCAGTCATACCATAGCAAAGAAGTTTCGATCACTGACTACAAAATGTTTGATAATTTAATTGCGCAGCACGACTGGGATACATTTCTTGTCAATACGGCACCAGCTGAAATCTATGATAATCTTGTTACAGTGCTTGATCGCTTTAAGGAGACAGCTACGCGCAAAGTTAAAATTAAACAAAGGCATTCAGAAAATAAATGGATGACCTCGGCAATTTTGGCGGCAATAAAGGAGAAAGATATTATCTTGGCGCAGTCCAAACGAGCACCTTCGAGTGCCTTTTTGCGTTCCAAGTTAAAGGAATCTCGAAACAGAGGGAATGCCATGATTCGTTCGGCTAAGCGGATTCATTTTCGGAAAAAATTCGACGACGCACGCTCAGACAGCAGAAAAACGTGGCGTTTGATTAATGACTTTAGAAAAGGTAGCATTCGCAGCGGCAATAGTAATCATTTTCCTTCTAATGTTTCCAGTAATGCTGAAAGCATTGCTAACGAATTCAATACCGTTTTTTACGAGTGTCTGGTAGTTTGCCTTTCAGTACAGGAGTGTGCACTCTGCGTTCTAGCGTTTCGGAGTCAACCTTTCTTTCATTTTTGGATGAAAAGAATTTAAGAATGACAATTTATAGCCTTAACGCCAATAAATCACCTGGTGTTGACATTATTGCGATCAACGCATTACGCAGAAATTTTGAATCCTTAAAAAACGTTCTCTTGCATCTCTTGAACAACATTATTGCAACCGGTGACATACCTGTGCAATTGAAAACGTCAACTGTCTTTCCACTCTATAAATCCGGCTCCCGTCTTAACAAAGAAAATTACCGGCCCATTTCCATCTTATCGATCATAGCCCAGATACTAGAAAAATTATGCGATGTTTCCTAGACCAACATGATATATTATCGCCTACACAGTATGGTTTTCTTGTAGGGGAACGCAGTCTTTACTGGAAGATTTTTCTGATCTTTTAAACTCTTCTTTCGAACGTAATAATGTCACTTGCGGCCTCTTCCTTGACGTCACCAAAGCTTTCGACAGTGTTTGTCATGACCTGTTGTTAGAGAAACTTTCCTTACTTGGCTTCCGCGGTGTCTTCCTTTTGTTGCTTAAAAATTACCTTCAGGGACGATACCAGTCAGTTAAAATAGGATATTGTCGAAGTGCTGATTCATTAATAAGAGCTGGAGTTCCTCAAGGTTCTATTTTGAGCCCGTTGCTGTTTTATATTTATGTGAATGATGTTGTCAACGCTGTGCCAGTTTCTTTGTTTCAATATGCTGATGATACAGTTCTGATAACTTCCGCTAAAGAGTATAAGGCGGCGGTGGTGTTACTACAAAGGGCAGCAATGAACATAATGTATTGGTTTAGAGATAACTCAATTAAAGTCAACGCTGCAAAGACACAATTAATTTGCTTTCATAATCCATTAAAAAAAGTGAATCTTGATTATTCGTTCGTGCTACATACATCTTATTGCTCCAGTTGTACGTGTAAACCTATCAAATATGTACCCACTGTAAAGTATCTCGGTCTATATATCGATAATGACCTCTCCTGGAATTAGCACCTTTCGCATTTGTGCAAAAAACTTAGGGCTGTATCGGCTCTGCTTTATAATATTAAATTCTACATGCCTATATCTGTACGGAAAACTGTCACGCATGCCTTGGCTTACAGCAACCTACGCTACGGTGTAACAGTGTACGGTCACTGTTCACTTCGTTGGAAAGCTAGAATTGACGGAATTCTCAGAAGTATTTTAAAGAGTGTAGCATACGATATACTCTGCTATGAAGATAAGGCCGACGTCTTTAAAGTATTGTCTTTGCCGAATTTTGATCAATTACTATTGGAAACTGTCCTAATAAAACATTTCTGGACTAGCACATTCAAGCAGCCATGTACACCAGTTCGTTGTTTACGACCGAAAGACTTATGCTGCATACCTCGTTGCTCAACCTGGTACGGTAGAAGAATGCGTCATTAGTATGTCCCTTTCTACTTTAACAGATTGCCGCCCAGTATTTTTTCTGTAAAAACGAAACGCTCATTCAAAATGGTATTACGTCGTGTAAACATATAATTTGCATTTTAGGGTCTAGTCTTGCCGAAATTGTGTTTATGGGTTTCAAACGCCTTCAGCCTTGAAAGCAATGCTATAGACTTTTCTGTTCTGTTACTATTGAACTTTTACAATTCCATTTATTTTTTTTAATCAGCACTTCACGTTCTTTCAAATCGTATCAGGTGGTGTGTGCTAAACGCTGTTTGTGAGTTGTATGACATTCGAGTTCTTGTAGAGTAATTTCTGATAAGCTGTGATCCGTTTAGGAAACAAGCTGGTATTTCAAATATCGAGTGCTGGTATTCTGTCGGGTGTAATCTGTGTCGTAAGTAAACTTGTTCTCCCTTTTTATTTCTTTCTTTCTTTGTATGTATACTTAAGCGTTCTGCTATACTATGATTTGTACTTGTGTCAGGGTTTATTTGATATTTGCGGTTTCCGTTGCCTGCCAGGCGCTGCCGCTCAAGCCTAACGCGGCTTTGGCAGGCCTGCCTCCTTGTATGTTTTCAGTATTTTGACCAATAAAGCATTAATATTATTATTATTCTCTCGCCTTCAACTGGCCTGAGATTTTCCTACTTGTGTACCTGTCAGCGAAGCGCCGCATGTGCGTTGTGTGGAGCGACCTGGACTTGGAGCTTGGCAGAGTGTACAACCCAAGAAACAAAAGAAACCCACGTTCTTCCATTCACAAGCGTGTCGTGGTTTAGTTTCAATTGAGCGGACGAATTCCAACGACCCGTGGACTGCCACCGTACTAAACGCTCGGAAGACTGACTCTGTCGGAAGGTCGGCGAACCATGCCGTATCGCCGTCAAGCCAAGTCATGTCCTCCGGACTTCACACATAAACACCATAGAAAATGCGCGAGCATGCAGAGGAGGACAGCATTTTAGAATTGATTTTTTTACAAAATAAATTCGCGTAAGCGCAGTCGTAGTGATAGAAACGTGGCCTATAGACTCTGGACTACAATTTGCGCTTGTAATGCCGCAATGTTTACAAATAATTTCAGTGCCCTTTAAAGGGCCTTTGCGAGGTGGGCCTGTGCGGCGCATGTTGCACAGGTTGTGTGCCGTCGCAAGAGTTTGTACTTATCTCGAACAGGTGGCATTTGAAGCAGCGGCGTGGGTTATTTGTGTAGGGACGGACTCCACACCTAATGAATTCAGCATCGATGTGCTCAGGAAGTGTCAATCGGTTTAAATTCAAGATTATGTGTTTTCTAGGTATTTTTGTAGTGTCTTGGCGGATGGAGATTCTCCTCACGGCTGTAAAACCTTGGTCTTTCAAGCCTTGCAGAAGGTCTGCCTCTGTTTCCGTTATCAAATCTGGCTCAGATATCCACCCTGCGAACGTTGGGGATGCTCCCCCAACCGCTCCGCTCCCCCAAATATCTCCGAACTTGAAAACGGTGGCTTCAGTGTTCAGTATGGCAGGTATCCTTAGGCTTGCTGGCTTTACACTAATAAAAAATTCCGTCGCACTTCCCCGAGGGGAGAGTATGTAAGTACGAATGCACGGTTGTTGATTGCGCGATTACTGTGGATATCGTGATCTTAATGAGTAGTCGAGAGATTACACACACGCACACAACTACAAAGAAAGATATTTCACTCGTTATTGCTGGTACCGTTGCCCGGTCCGCCATCATCGTTATCGAGATGCCAAACCAGCGACCACTCTCGACGACGGCGCGCGCTCGACTAATACCCTCCCGCGCCACGCGGCCGCTACACGAGCGCCCTCACGCGTCGGAATGCGGAGCGCCCGCTACGCGAGCGAGAGCTCTCCCGCCCGAAGTGGAGAGGAGGCGCCCAACACCCGCAGTCACTGAGCGGAGAGAGGAGGAGGAGAGTATCGGTGCGCCCATCTCCCCCCGTTGCTAGGGAAGACGAGGAGCGCGCGCACCCGCAGCTGTTGCTATGCGGACGACGGCGGCGGACGATTCAGGCTCGCTTAAGAAGTGCATTCGCACTTAAAATACTTTCTCCACGCTTTCAGCCTGTTATCGAAGAGCCAATGGCATACAACTGATGTTGCGCTCATCGTTGTTCACTAGAGGCACTTCGGGTGCTTCTTGAACAAAGCGACCGTCTTCCACGCCGTCCATATGCGGTGGGGCGTGCTAAAGGTAGCTGGTCTGGAATGTGTGTTCTTCTTTAGCCTCCACAGCCTGTGTCGAGTTATCCTGGGGGTATATGGCGGCTTTGGCTGGAGCAGGTCCATGTACTGCGGCGTCCCGGGGTCCTTACAACGAGCGTGTTTACAGATATATACCTTCTCATGGCAGCCGGAGGTAATACGAGCCAGTGTGCCAAACAACTGGTGTGTAGAGACCCCGCTCTCTGTCGGGTGAAGGTAAGTTTAATCTCTCGGCTAGCCAGCTTCG
Organism: Haemaphysalis longicornis; assembly: GCF_048455015.1. Classification (NCBI taxonomy): domain Eukaryota; kingdom Metazoa; phylum Arthropoda; class Arachnida; order Ixodida; family Ixodidae; genus Haemaphysalis; species Haemaphysalis longicornis. The sequence goes on from NW_027526295.1 coordinate 37,618,983, forward strand.
CTGCGCTGGCAGTATGGCGTGCGACAGTTCGCAACAAACGCAGCGGTCATACCAATCAATGCCAATTGTAGAGATCGTTAACTATATTACCGGGTAGCAGCGAGAATTCCCGGTTAAGTCCTTTGCAGGATCTTGGCAATGCTAATGTCAACGCACACAAGTAAACCACACTGTTGCATAATCTTTCCACCACATTACAAGTATTTATTTTCGACGAATTTGTTTCATTCAATTTGCAGAAACATTGTCGACTTTTGCTTTACGTCTTGTAGCTTTCTTTTGAGATGAAGCACGGCTATGAAAATACAATCGTTCATGAGGAATGCTCACCTTTGTATAAAGGCACGAACAGAGCCATGCTGAGTGTAGAGGCGCCGTCATTCTTTCGAAAAAACAATGTTTTCTTGTAAAGGGACCACTTATCGATGCAACCTCTTCACCTACGCTAGCACGACAAGTGTCACTAAATAGGGAAGATTTTGCCCTAAACGCCGAGCGAATGGGTAAGGCTATGCAGGACACAGTATTTACAACTAGAGAAGCCGAGCATAGTGATTGTAGATAAGGTACTAGAGTATCGCTCCTGAGGCGTGCAACTCAGCGACGGCGGCCATTTGTTTTGTTCATCAGTGCTGCGAGAGTCCCACATCTACTGCCTCGCTGTGATCATCGACCGGATCTTTTGTTAATAACACTGCCGATAACGCAGCAAACCGGCATCTTGGGACAAGATTATGATTTTGCTGCTAAATGCTGTCACGCATGTTGTGTTGGATTCGCATTTCTAACGAATTCAGTCACGCACGTCCACAGTGTATGGAGCGCAAACAATGCATAAACAACAAATGATGGCAGACACGAACTGTCGCAACGTAAACAAATGTCACGCAAAGTGAACTGCTCAATGTTCATGGTGGTGGCAGGAAACAGTAAGAGAAAAGGGGGCCTATACATTGTACCTTTATAAAGTGACAATATCCGAACGCAACCGACAATCTGTTGGAGACGACGCAAAACATATCATACCCTCCTCCACCACCATTTCTTGTGGTTTACAACAGCTTTGATGTACATTCATTTTGCAAAGCGGGATGGCGACTATTTTTTTTAATAAAGAGGAGGCTTGAAATGCATTAAGCGTCACTATTCTTGCACGGATAGCAAGTGATCCTGGATGTGGCAAATAAAAATTTGTGATCATTTTGGGAAGGCGCAAGGCTCGTATCGTCTTTATATAAAAAGCAACTCGAGTTATGACAGAATAGATTGGATGTAATAGATTATGATGTTTAAGGCGCCGCCGCTATTCAGGCGATGAGGAGCACAGTATTGGAGGGCTGCCATTAATTTAGCCATCTTGGGATCTTTAACGCATGCCACAATATTCGAACACACGGGGGCTTTAGTTTATCGCCTCCGAAGATGAAGAACCGATGGCAGATCCTCGTTGTAAATCAAAAAAATTACTGTCTCTAAATGTGACGTCCAGGGTCACCTTTCTTAATAATAAATACGTTGGAACTGCAGCTATTAAGCTAGCGACCGAGGATAAATTGTGCAAAAAAGTTTTATTTCGTAACTTGGGGTCCTGATATTACGTCAAATTCTAACTCCAATCACACAACAATGGCGATTAATTTTGACTTACACTTCAATGAAATTCATGAAAACAACCCCAACTAAATATTAGTGATAAACCACAGAATTTGCATATTTCAAGCACAACCTGTGCCAATGACAAAATTCGGAAAGTGCGGAGACAATACAATGGGTCGATAATGTTTGTGAAGAGCAGGGTCGCTATGTTTCTTTCGAAGGGTTTGTTTAGAAACCGCCACTAATAATGTTACTACCAAGCATTACAAAAGTGTTTTTACTACAGTTTTCAGTGGCTTCTGGGCTACTGTGGTGTAGCAGGGAACGAGAAGGCAGATGAAGCAGCTTGCCGCGGCCTCAATATGCATAATAGTAGGAAGGTCTTCTTCACCAAGCATGGTGCCTCAGCTATGACAAAGGCACTTGTTTTAATGAAGCGGAACCGTATCTGGTCTTTTCTAGAGCACCATTATGCTTTCTTGCACTACGTAGACCTCGAGCTCAGGATTAAGCTGACAGATCGGCTTCCGTGGCGACTACAATCTTTATACCACCGATTGCGCCTCGATGCAGCGCTCACGAAAACATACCGTAAAAACCCGCGTATAATACGAGGTTTTTTTCCAAATTTTACTCTGTTAAATTTTTGCCTCGTATTATATGTGGATCCCAAAGTTTTCCCCCGAGAATTTGCACTTTCGGTTTCAGCGGAGGGAGCGCCATCTTGCTGTGGCGTTAGCTGGCTGATGCTTCTCTCAGCCGGCGCCATTTTGATTGTTTTGACTACGCGAAGGATCTCGGCACGTTCACCGCAAGTCTATCAAGATGTCGGGTGCACTAAAACAGTATTCGGGTGCAATTAAAACAAAAGTTATTTTATGTGCCGAGACCATCAGAAATTGCGCTGCAGGACGGCAGTTCGGCGTTACCGAAGGCAGCATTCGTGGGTGGAGAAAGCAACTGGTGCTTGACTGGATAAAGTTTGTGTGGTGCCGGCGGCCTGGAGCACTGTTGGGGATTCCCGTCAGTGCTCGTGTTGGACGCCTTTCGCTGCCACCTGGCCGATTCCGTGAAGAAGTTGTTGCACGAACCCCGCACCGAACTCATTGTCATGCCAGGAGGAATGACATCCCAGCAGCTGCAACCGCTAGACATTTGCATCAACAAGCCTCTCAAAGACTGCATCGGGTCCTGCTACCAAGAGTGGATGAGGACAGGATACCCGTAAGTGACAGCTACCGAATGGCTGACGCGGGTTTCTCCAGCGGTGCTTTGTGGCTGGATCGCGGATGCGTGGGCCAGCATTCCAGAAGAGCTCGTCAGTCGATCTTTTAAGAAATGCGGCATCTCGAACGCCCTTGATAGCACTGAGGACCACTTTCTGTGGGAAGACATTTCCGACAAGGCGACTTCAGCAGACAGCAGCAGCGACCCTGACGATGACTAAACGGACGTCGGGAGACGGTGCCAGCGAAAACTGACAAAGACTGAACGGTAACTGCAGTGCAAATAAATGTTTTATGTGCTCTTTACCTCGCATTATATGCGGATGAAAACTTTTTTTCTGATTTTGATGTCCCCGAATTACACCTCGTATTATACGCGGGTTCGTATTATACGCGGGTTTTTACGGTAACTGTCATGACACGGTGCAACCTCGAATCCGTACTGTAATAACTGCGGATCGCCGGAAACTGGCGCACCTACTGTTAGAGTTCCCCGCTTACATATTCGGAAGGTGCCGTTTGGAGCAGGAGACCGAGTACCTACGCCTAGGACCAATAAGCTATAAGTACTCCTGGGTCCATTCCCCTCCCCGTCAACTCAATGCGAAACACCAGTGACGTTATTTGAATACTTGGATGAGATCGGTGTCAGTGAACTGATTTCACGTGCTACGGAGATCGTAATGTTCATCGAACTGTTCCCACAAACTCTAACATGTCTGCTTTTTTTCTTACTTATTTTCTCCTTGTTCTTCCGCCCTGTAATATAATGGGAATTTCCTACCCTCCCCTACCCATTCCCCCGCCGACTATCACGTCAGTGTTTGAGATTCTGGCAAACTTCTCGGCTTTCTTCTATATTAAAGAGCATTCTCTCTCTCTCTGTCTCTGCACTCATATCAAGGCCCAAACTTCAATCACATGTATGCATAGTAACAAAAGAGCCCTGTTCTAAACAAATTGTTTTTCAAGGTGACATTTTTAAGGTTTGTTTGCCCCGAAACGCATGTATGTAGGTAGGTAGGTAGGTAGGTAGGTAGGCAGGCAGGCAGGTAGATAGGTAAGTAGGTAGGTAGGTAGGTGTTTGGTAGTAAGGTTTTAATATAGTGTGGTAGGTAGGTAGGTAGATAGAAAAGTAGGTAGGTAGGTAGGTAGGTAGAAAAGTAGGTAGGTAGGTAGGTAGGTAGGTAGGTAGAAAAGTAAGTAGGTAGGTAGGTAGGTAGGTCTACCTACCTACATACCTAGCTAACAACCTACCTATCTTCCTACATACCTACCTACCTTGCGTCCTACCTGTCAACATCCAAACGTACCTACCTACCTACATACCTGCCTGGCTGCCTACCGACCTACCAATTTCCCCACCTACCTGTAGTGAAGAGCCAGTGCAGTCTCGTGGCCAGTACGCCGAACCAGTCGTGTAGCGCTTGCCAAAGACCAAGGGCCAGCAAGAAGAAAGAAGGAGAAGGAGGGAAGACACCGGACGCTGATCGTTCTCGGAGGCAGCAAGAGGGCCACCCTCGCGGTGTAGGCCCGAGGAGCGTCGCCGGTTCTTCCATCCAAGCCACCACTGAGAATTTCAACAAGACGACGGCCGACAACGAGCCGACAAGATGCTGCTGCGCCCGTCGGAGTGAGCGGTGTTCTGGTGGCGTGGAGCACGGGCAGCGAGGCCTCGCAGTGGCGCAGGCCCACCCCCACCATCCCGTCGCTAGCCTACGCCCACCGTGACGTGGTTGTCCAGCGAGACACCTCCACAACGACTACAGCAACCTGCTCCGTGGCTAGCCAGAGAAGTACGTCTCCGTGTCGTTGCATCAGTGATCGTCTCGTCGCGCCCTCGGCGGCTGTGAGCTCATGACTTTTTTCTTGACTTTGTTTACTATCTTCCGCACTTCAGTGTTCCGGCATGTAGTCCGATCCTGGGCTATAGTGTCTGTTTCGGCTTTGTACATTATCCAGTTAATATATATGTTGTGTGTGCCTTTCTGAGAACGTAGTCCAGGCTGGTGACTTTCTGCGCGGCCCGGCCCAAAATTTATTACATTACAAAAATGACGAAGCAAGGCCCCTCTCTACAGATGGTAAAATGCGGATCCTCCCCCATACGGACAGTACCTTTTCTACCTCTAGTGTTAATGTTCCTAGGTGGAAGAAATTCCCTAGGTGGAAGAAATGTCCTAGGTGGAAGAAATGTCAATCCACGGGCGTAATAACAGCTTGCTCCAGCCGAGAGTGAGTAGTATGCTTTGTTGTCATTCCAACGCACAGTGCTTTGACAAGCATAGGGAGGAAAGTGTACACAAAGCTGTAACAAGAGCCCCACAAACTAGGCGGTCCTTATGGCTTCATTGCAGTGTATTCCCTCGCAAACAATACAGAAGGCTAAGTCGCGACTTGCGGTTGTACTTGAAAAGGCTCCTGTGGGTAATTTGGCTTAAGCGAAAGAAATATAGGCAAGCTCGGCGGGAAAACCTTCAAGACCGTAGAAAACATGTGTTTTCAACTTTAGGGAGAGGCGCACTACTTTCATTTGCGCGAGACATGAATCACAACGATCTTATTGAAAGCGCAGGTACCAATACCGCAGTGTCTGCGACAACAAGGGTGCATGCTGCCCAACACGGAAAAGGCACCAAATTGCATTGCAGACAGCCTTTGGCTCTCCCGGAAGAACTGCGCGTACACTGGAACTTTTTCTGTAACCCTTTTCTATACAAAGACCGGTACTGGTCTTGCGTACTTTAGGTTTGTAAATGAGTTGTTCATATAAGTATATAAGTGGTACATACGACGTGGCCCTTTCGTGTGGTTTAGAATGGTGCTTATTGTAACTCACCGTACAAAAGGACTTAAAATTGAGGAACTGTTTTGGTGAACCTTTGCGAACCTAACCCTGTGACTGTGCTGTGTATTGTGGGGAGTATTCTTGCAGGACTCATTTTTTGAAGTTCCCACTCATACCCTCTCAGGACTTCCGATGGACACAGACAACCTTGCCACCTACAACGTTTAGAATAGTTCTCAAGAGAACTTTCCTAACACGGGGGTAGTGTGATAAGGTGACTGCAGCGATCCCAAAGCGGCCAATGTACTGAATAGTACGGGTGTGACCCACTAGGAAAAAAAAGCGGTGGAGGAAGCTGTTCGTTCTCGGAGGCAATCCCGGATTACACACCCATTTTTATTGCCGAATTTTAGCAATAGCTCTCCCCCTATGCAAAGTACCGCAGCATGCATCAAAAATCATCATATTATCTGATTCGATAGCAGTGATATTGGCAGTAATTTTCCCTTCGGACTCTCCATTGTACCGGACATTATTATTTTTTGTTCCCAGGCACGTGAAGGAGGTACACTTGTCTTTGGTAACTGGAGATATGAATACCAGGGGCAACGAGCAAGTGGCCCATTTAGCTAATGTGGCTGCCACAGCTCCCATCCATTTCGGAATTCCTAATCTGGCTGTATTTGCATCTGCGAGATTAAGATTATATTGGCATTTAGACGCCACCCGTTCCCATTAACTTTTATCATTTGAAGAGTTGCAACATTCAAAGTTCAGGTGGAATGTACATTTTTGTGGCTCTCGGCAATTCGAGGTGACCTTCTCCGAGCTGCGCTGCAGGGTTCCAAGGCTTAATTTCTATCTGTTCAGATCAGAACTTTCACCTACAGAACTATGTGTGCGGTGCCAGGTCACCGAAGCAATCGAACGTTTTTTTCTCGACTGTTGCTGTTTCTCAACAGCTAGACAACTGTTTTTGAAGGATCCGATTGAGCGGATGGGGTTGACCTTATCGATAACACTTATATTATCTATTTGCGCATAAAGCTGGGGGTTGCAAAAAGGGATATGTATAATTGCATTCAAAATTTTCTTTATGGCTCAGGTTGTTTGAGTTGCTAAACGGTGCTGATTAATGGGTAATTCGGGTTTCATTCCGAACTAAGTTTCCTTTTACAGCCTCTTTCCGGAAATAAGTATTTTGAAGTCCCCACGTACTTAACCCGTTTAGCCCTGGCCAATCCTCCCTTCTGAGTACGTACCAAAATATTTGAGGACATCATCATCATCATCATCATCATCAAGACGGCCACTCTAGCGGTGTAGGCCCGACGACCGTCGCCGGCTCTCCCGTCCGAGCCAATACTAGGGCTGTACACGAGAGGACGGCAGTCAGCACGACGACAAGTAGCTGTTGCGCACGTCGGAGTTATCGGGGTTCCTGTGGAGTGGAATGGGTCGGGGCTTTTAGTCGGGGCCTTCACACTGTGTTTTGTCTCTTCTGTAGAAGACTGTTCACATTCTATGGGGGCACGGCTTCCTCTAGGGCAGTAATTTTGCAGAGGGCAGGAACACGGTGTCCTGGTCTTGGTGAGCTGGCCTGACCTTGAAAGTGAACATTTCGACAGACTTCTGTCCGGTTGGGAAGTTACTGAACTGAGATTTAATTAGGCTCTAACCAATACAATGCAAAAAGGCAAAAACCCGACGTTTCGAAGCCGGCTCGGCTTCTTCTTCAGGGGTGACAGTGGCCACGCTGCAGCTGCGTCTTATAGTCTCACATTTGCTGGCCTCGCACAAAGCCCCTCGCTGCGGCACGTAATCCGTGTGCGTACACCGAGGGGAGAGTGCCAAGCGAGCGATTAACATTCCCAGGTGTGCGTTGAATATGCCACGATTCGAGGAAAAGCCGCTTCCTCCAGTTTGTTTCCCTTTCGAGGATGGCCGTTCCGGGGAAGTCAATTTTGTGGTCGGCCACTTCGCAGTGTTCGGCGACTGCACTGCGGACTCTATTTTGTTTCCGGACGTCGTTCTTGTGTTGTCTAATCCTCTCCGGCAGGTTTTTGGTCTCACCGATGTACGAGGCGTTGCACCCCGCGCACGGGATGCGGTAGACGACACCGGGTGCCTTCTCTATTGTCAGCCGGTCTTTGGGGCGGGGGATTAAGCGGCCTATAGTTGTCGAAGGCTTGTGGGCTATTTGTACTCCTACCCCTTTGAAAATGCGGGCCGAGGCCTCGCTTGTTCCTGGAATATACGGCAACGGCACGCGTTTCAGTGGTCCGGCGGTTGAAGTTCTTGGAGAGTTTGTCACCCTCTTCTGCTCTTTGCGGCGGGTCACGGAGTGAATGAACTTTTTCGGGTAGCCGTTTTTCTTGAGGTCCGCAAATACAAGGCTTACTTCTTTCTTACGTTCTGATTCGGACGAGCAAATTGCATCAGCTCTGTTAATTAAAGACGACACAACTGAGGCTTTGTGGTTAGCGGGGTGGGCCGAATTAAAATGAAGGTAGCGGCCGGTGTGCGTAGGCTTCCTGTGAACGGAGAACACCAGGCCCCTGCCTCTTCTTGTCACTTGGGCGTCAAGACAGGGAATGGAGCCGTCTCGTTCACATTCAACCGTGAACTGGATGGCGGGATGAACTGAATTTAGGCGTTTTTTCAGGCTGTCAACTGCGGAGGTCTTCACTATGCAGAAGCAGTCGTCTACATACCGAAGAAAAAGTTTTTGTTTCGGCCGGAAGGAGCTCAAAGCCTTCCCTTCCACGTGTTCCATCGTCAAGTTCGCCATTGTTACAGAGATGGCGGCCCCCATTGCGGTTCCAGTTTGTTGTTTGAAAATTTGCCCATTATGCGAAAAATATGTGCTGGCCAAGCAGAACTCGAGTAGGCGGCATATCTCGTCGGCAGTGAGCGGCGTCCTTTCTTTTAGGGTTGCGTCATTTTCGAGGGCAGTTCGGGCCGCGGATACAGCCAGCGGTACAGGAACACTAGTGAACAATGACACGACGTCGAACGAGACCAGGCTCTCGTCTTCGTCAATGCACACCTTTGACGCAAGTTGCACGAAGTGTCTGGAGTTGCGAACATGAGTCGCGGTCTTCCCGGCTAGGGGGGCGAGGATGCGGTGCAGGAAATTTGAAAGGGCTCGGCACGGGGATGATGTGAAGTCTACGATCGGGCGAAGGGGGGCGCCAGGTTTGTGGATCTTCGGTAATCCGTAGAAACTAGGTGCGGAGCCGTTTCGACAGATCAAGCGAAGGTATAGAATTTTTTGTTCCGGGTGGTTCTTAAAAATCACCGCGAGTAACTTGTTCAGCTGCGTCTGCGTTTGGTTTGTAGGATCCCTCTTTAACTTCGTATGCTCGTCTCCGTCCAAGAGAGCCGAAACCTTCCGGTCGTAGTCATGACACCATGCAGCTCGTCAAGCGCTACATACGCATCAAGGAAGGAATCTCCGTCTTCAAAACTCATCTTGACTTCAACCGCACCTGTAAAGAAAGGAAAGTCGTCCCTGAGAGCCTGCGCCTGAAACGGCCCGTGTCGACCCCCGAGGGCCTGAATATCATCACTAAAGCCGAACATCGACTCGTCAATGCCCGCCTCCACGAATGCAACGCCGCCATCAGGAAGAAAGAACTGGACCTGTTCTTTGCCAAGCGCCAACTGGAGCACCGCATCCCCGGACTGATGGCCTCCGTCGACGAGTTTGCTGACAGCGTGGCGGCATCGACTGCGGACAAACACCGGATCACGCAAGATAAGAAACTTTCTTGTTTGTCGATTAGGCCCTCGCCCCAAATTGCCCAAGATCAAGGTTTTGTGACCAACCTGTCATCCCGCACTCTCACTCAAGAGCAAACTTCTGTTCTGGCCAAAGGACACAGCTACAATGTGGCTACGAGCCCCCCCTTGAAAAGGTCGTTGCCGCGGTAGAGGAAGCCGTTCAACAAGTACATCCGCACGCCCGAGATGAAATAAGACTTAGATCGATTGGCCTCCTATCGAAATTGCCGCTTAAAATGGGAAAAAATTTGACCGCAGAGGAAAACCGAGCACTCCAGGAACTTCGGAAAGACGAAAGCATTGTCATCCTACCTGCCGACAAGGGCAACTCGACGGTGGTGTGAGACCGTCAGGACTACGACCGGAAGGTTTCGGCTCTCTTGGACGGAGACGAGTATACGAAGTTAAAGAGGGATCCTACAAACCAAACGCAGACGCAGCTGAACAAGTTACTCGCGGCGATTTTTAAGAACCACCCGGAACAAAAAATTCTATACCTTCGCTTGATCTGTCGAAACGGCTCCGCACCTAGTTTCTACGGATTACCGAAGATCCACAAACCTGGCGCCCCCCTTCGCCCGATCGTAGACTTCACATCATCCCCGTGCCGAGCCCTTTCAAATTCAAGAACTTCAACCGCCGGACCACTGAAACGCGTGCCGGTGCCGTATATTCCAGGAACAAGCGAGGCCTCGGCCCGCATTTTCAAAGGGGTAGGAGTACAAATAGCCCACAAGCCTTCGACAACTATAGGCCGCTTAATCCCCCGCCCCAAAGACCGGCTGACAATAGAGAAGGCACCCGGTGTCGTCTACCGCATCCCGTGCGCGGGGTGCAACGCCTCGTACATCGGTGAGACCAAAAACCTGCCGGAGAGGATTAGACAACACAAGAACGACGTCCGGAAACAAAATAGAGTCCGCAGTGCAGTCGCCGAACACTGCGAAGTGGCCGACCACAAAATTGACTTCCCCGGAACGGCCATCCTCGAAAGGGAAACGAACTGGAGGAAGCGGCTTTTCCTCGAATCGTGGCATATTCAACGCACACCTGGGAATGTTAATCGCTCGCTTGGCACTCTCCCCTCGGTGTACGCACACGGATTGCGTGCCGCAGCGAGTGGCTTTGTGCGAGGCCAGCAAATGTGAGACTATAAGACGCAGCTGCAGCGTGGCCACTGTCACCCCTGAAGAAGAAGCCGAGCCGGCTTCGAAACGTCGGGTTTTTGCCTTTTGGCCTGACCTTCTGCCGCAGGAATTCACCAGCTTGTTCAGCTAGGTTTCTGTACTCTACGTAGTCTTGATAACATCTTGTCTTCTTCCCTTCGTGGGCCCGGACCCACAACCATTCGTTGTACCTCCGAATTGGGCGAGGATTTTTTGTGCAGCGCGGTGGCATTTGTAACGGGTCTGAGCTAGCGCCAATTTTATCGGACATGTATTTGATTGCCTTCGATCAGCGTGTAGGCGACCGGCTAGGGGATACAAGTGACTACACAATTATGAAATATGTGGATTATTTTCTCGTCATTGTGAAAGGTGTTGCGGTAGAAGACGCAGAAAGGACAGTCAGTCAAGTCGTTGACTTGGTTAAGGGATCGTCTGATGCGCCGAAGTTTACGTGGGAGATACCTGTCGAAAACAAAATGCGTTTTTCGATTTCCAACTTGCTTTCGAGGACTCCCACGTGTGCTGCCAGTATCACCCGCGTGCCCACAAGCAACTCATTCTGCGCACACTCAAAATTAATAAAAAATTTTTCCCGCATTTCCCCGAGGGGAAGAATGTGAAAGTGGGAATTAACGAGTTGAATTTGCGCGGTTCGGTAATGTTCGCGAAAGAGAGATCACACACACACACAACTACAAAGAAAGAAAGATGCATTTATTCACAGACACCTATTTGTGTTGTCGTTGTACTTGATTGCTAGAGCAGATCTCAGCTTTGAAATTTTGTGTCAGTATTCCTTTAAGCGGGTGCATTAGCCCTTCTCACGCCCAATTCCTGGCCAATCCCCCACGTGGGTATGTGCCATGTCAGCGGCCAGGCAGCGCGCGCCCATCTCCCCCCGTTGCCAAGGAAGACGAGGAGATTCCTGGCCAATCCCCCACGTGGGTACGTGCCATGTCAGCGGCCAGGCAGCGCGCGCCCATCTCCCCCCGTTGCCAAGGAAGACGAGGAGCGCGCGCACCCGCAGCTGTTGCTATGTGGACGGACGGCGGTCGCCGGCATTCAGGGTCGCTTATAAAATGCATTCGCACTTAAAAGAGCTGTGGCCATGACTTGCCTAAGAGCCGCGTTGAACAGCCCCAGTTACCACAGAGTACCACCAAGCTTTGAATACCAGATTGAACCGCTAAAACAAGCAGGAATTCCGTTCTTTGTATTGTGTGGTGTTTGCGAGTACACTTTTGCATGAGGTGAAGCACCAAGGAAAAAAGCAAGGCGAGCAGCAAAAAATAAAAAAAGAAGGTGCACGTCAATCCATACTGGCATCGCGTTTCGCCCGGCATAAAGAAGGTGGCGCATAGATAAGGTGTCAATGTTGTAGTTAGTGCACCTGGCAAGCTGTCAAAGATTTGCCCTATGATGTCAAAAATGAAGAAGGCCCCACTCTGCACAAAAAAGCAAGAGATGCAGTACACTGAGTGCACAAACAATGGTGTGTACGAAGTCGCAATGAGTTGCTCGAAAGTTTACATCGGGCAGACCGGTCGCTGTTTCAATGAACGAGCGCGTGAGCACAATTGGGCTGTCCAAAACAAAGCTGGAGGGCACATGTCTGACCATTGTAAGCAATGCAAGTGTGTACCAAGTTTGGAGCAGACAAGATTTCTGCGCAGGGCTAGCGATAGGCTTGGAAGAGAAATTATGGAAGCGTTCTTAATCGAAAAAGTTGGTAAGGAGTGCATCAGCAAGCCATCTTTTGCCCTTTTAGCAACAGAGATTGAATTCCTAATAAGCGAACACAGTGGTACGTCATATTCGGATAACGTATAAATGCCGGTTGTTTCTTTATTAATTTTAGTTGAAAGTGGCGCTTCGTTTGTCTTGGCTGTTTTTCTCATTTAGTGTCCAAATTTTTTCTTGAGCATTTAAACCATGTGATCATGTCGAACCAACTGGCCCACATTAAGCTATTGCTAGGCCGGTAACCTGCCCTGTGGACAGCCAAAGAAGTGCTCCTCCGAGTCGTCACATCCAGGCCATCTCGTCTTGGCGATCGCGGCCTGTGAGCGTGTGACTCTAATCATGACTTTGTCCGCCGTCATCCGCACTTTTGTGTTCCCGCGTGCAGTCCGTTTGTGAGCTGTGGTTTCTCTTCCGGCTTTGTACATCAATTCCGTTATTAGAGTTGGTGTTTATGCATTTGCGAAAGCGTGTCCAGGCTCGTGACTCTGTATGCGGTCCGGTCCAGCATTCATTACACTACCTACCTGACTGCCTACATAGCTACCTTATCTGCCTAGCTACTTGCGTTCAGCTGATTTACGTTACCTGTTCACACTATCCTAGAAAGGCGTACTGGAAGTACCAAAAACAGTACTTTGAAGAAAGCCTTAAATTATGTACAATTCTCTAAGGCTGCAAAATTTTTGTATTTTGGGAAAAACGGTGCACAAAAAAAAACTGAAGAATTTTTCACTCGTACCTTTCGGACATACCTCCTTTATGTGATTTCTTGGAGTAAGCTGTAGTACCTGGCTAAAACCCATATTAGCCATGGTTTCTTGTGGAATTCGGTGCCTTAAATTGGCACTTTTAGGAGGCTGACATTAAGGGTCAGCTCCTGTTCTTTTGCGGCGATTCTCGCTTTTGCCACTTGTTGAATCTACGAGAACAATGATGATACTTGAAATGAATCGAGGAAAAGGGCAGGAAAGGACAGAATGCCAAAAGTGTGATCATGAAGGCGATGTGCTAAGGGTGCTGCGGAAGGCGCGCCACGTGGTAGCGAACGGCTACGAGATAGCACCAGACTACTGTGTGCCATCGCGCTTTCACCGATGAAGCGATAACTTAGGTAGACGAACGAAGTGCTTTGTCTGCCGCTGCAGCTAAACAAGCTGCTCCAGCCGAGGCTCAGCGTCGCCGACGCCAGAATAAAGAGGTGCTCGTTGCCGAAGTGAAAGCAGCGCGCCGTCGCCGAGAGGAATCTGTTGTTTGCGACACCGACGCAGAGTGTTATTCTCGTCATCAAAACAATTAAGGCTGTGTAAATCTCTTCACCGCAAAATATGTTGCGCAATCGAAACAGCTAAACAGCTAATCTCAACTTCCGCATTATTAAGTATCTGAACTTTCACCATGGTAGTTATCATCTCCTGGAGGTCAGTAGAATGTTGTATTGTAGACGCTAAAGAAAGCATATTGACATTTGTATTGTATGCTACAATATTATGAATTGTCAACAGCTTCCCTCGGAGAAGGTGGATAAGCCCCGAATCTTTTAGGCTCAGCACATAGACGCAATACAGAACTAAGGTGAAAATATGGCTGCAAGTTATGCACTGGTTCTTTTTGTATTTTTGTCGCCCGGCCGCGTCGGGCTGTGTTATGGGTGTGTCAAGCAAAGCGCTTGTTCTGTTTTTTGTTATGCCCCGCAGGGCTATTTTATTTGACAGGGAAAGTGTTCTTCCATTGCGTCATTAAACTTGAACAGTCTTCCTTGATCTTCGGCATTCTCGGTTTAATACGACGCTTCGAGAAGCAATTGCGCGAAAGATAAACTCTCGCAGTGCAGGCGCCATTGCATTCCGTTCGCCGACACTCGCCCGCGCACGTCTGTCTGCTGACTGTTGCTTCGTCACTTCTCTAGTATTTGAGTTGTCAGGGTAGCAGAATGTGGCTCCAGTAAACTTGTTGTTCCTTCAAGAGACGGTGTCACCTTTGATTACGTTACAATATGACCCAGGTGTATGTTTTACGGGTTGATGGCGTTCACCCATAAGAGAGACACATACATACACTTAAGCCCTCGTTATTTTTTTTAAATTTGCAAGGTACATCTAAGTGAAGGCTTTAAGGTGTAAGACGCGACAGCATTACTTTAACGTCAAGAGAGATCTTCAAACTGAGCTGCGGCACTCGCCATTCATGCTCTCCGAGCAGTGAACCTTAACCTAACGGAACACAAAACAACCGTGATATGAGGGAGAAGAAGCTTCACTGTGCAGAAGCCGCAATGGACAAAACCACGTATGCTTTCGGTATTCTGCGTGCAGTATCATTGCCGCCAAGCCTACCAGCCCGCCTTTCTTTTCCCCATTCCGTTTTAAGGAACCACGCCCGGTTACAGCTTAGGGTGAGAGCTCTCTTTTCGGTGACAGACGCACTTCCCGGTTGATGGGACGTTGTCTTCCGTGGCCGCTTCTTGAGCACCGCTGATAGCAGACAGCAAGCAGTTACAGAAATTTGATGGATGAGCCAGTAGTGGTGTCACGTTAACAATTGCTCATAAGCACGTGCACCTACTTTGGGAAAACGAGCTCACTGCGCAGACGCGAAGCTTCATGAATCACGCACCATTTCTGTCATAGCAACCGCCATAGCATCACTGCCCTCCTTTTCAGCCTACAATTAACCTTTGCATCTGGCTGCATCAATCGTAGCTTCCCGTTGGCAGTGGTGACGTATTTCCGTGGACACCTAATGTGCACGGCTAATAGCAGATGGCTAGCGGGCACGGTAAAACCGCGAAATGAGCGTAAAAACGCTATTGCGCTAAAAACCGGATAGGTAGCCAGGTAATTCATGGGGTATTTTTGTACCCCTTAACACGTCACCAAGCAAGCCTACTCCTGGCGTTTAGTGTCCGTCGTCGAGGTAAACCTGATGCGGGTGAATATTGAGCAATAAGCGTACTCATTTCTATCCTTACCGTGATGCCGGAATGACCTTGTGACACAATGATAAATGTTTTGTTGCCTACATTTACATTGGGTACACCTGTTCCGCTGGTGGAAATGACTTTTAGATCCTACCCGCCGCGGTGGCTCAGTGGCTAAGGCGTTGCGCTGCTGAGCACGAGGTCGCGGGTTCGATTCCCGACCGCGCCGGCCGCTTTTCTGATGGAGGGGAAAAGGAAAAACGCCCGAGCGTACGAGATTTCGGCGCACGTTAAAGATCCCCAGGTGGTCAAAATTAATCCGAAGCCCTCCACTACGGCGCGCCTTATCGCCTGCGTTGCATCGGTGCGTTAAACCCTACAATCAATCGACTTTCGATCCTATTCGTTCAAGAGAGATTCTATTCAGGAAGAAAATGTATACGTCTCAGTTTTTGTTTCAGAGTGGAAAGCTCGCCCTTAATATTAGACATCAGCTGTCAGAAAAAACTCAACTACCCTTTTATTGAACGACAACGATGGGGCACCAAGCGGTTTAAAATAAGTATAACCTCAAATGAACAAACCGATAAGCGAGCATAAGCACGTCACACCACCTTATCATACAGATTAGGTATTACCTATTAGGGCGGTTTTCAGCGCTGCGATTGTGCTCTTTTGTGCTTTTCTAATATGGGCTTCCCCGGGCTTCCCTTTGAACTGAACTGTCGTCGTCTTTAAAAAGAGGGGTGCATTCCCTTTCGTGTTGAGCGCTAATACACCCCTCGCATAATAGAAACTATTTCGAGTGTTCGCGAATGGCGAAGTCGCATGGATGTTGGATTTTTAACGCAGGAGACACAGCATAAATTCCCATCACAACTATAGTTCTTCAACTCCCCACGATCGTCAGCACTATCTTTGTCACAAAATTCTGGCTTCCCTGCAATAAGTTTTCGGGGGCCATCAAGGGACATAATGTGATAACTAAATAAATGCCTTTCTACTCTGTGAAGAAGATTGACCTGAAAGCTCTGTGCAGTGGGTGGAGCACGTAAAACAAAACACGTTTCTTTGTAGTTTGCGATTTAGCATACTTTCTAGGAAATTAGCCGAATGAAACTTGGAGCGACTCACGCTTTAGCCTGACAGACAAACATGAAGATCTCTGTTTCACTCCGACATCCTAGGCGTCTTACTGTTTAGTAACACACCCACCCACCCACTTCCAACCCACTCGACCACTTATTACGCCAGTCACCATAGCCAAACCAATCATACCCACTTAAAAAATTGGCCAAGATTGTGGTGATCACCCGCCAGTTAAAAAAAGCCATGAAAATGCCGAGCGCACGTTTGTGAAGCAAAGCATACCCACGTAAAGCGATTGGTCACGATAGCGCTCACCATCCCGCTGTTAAAAAAACCAAGAAAATGTCTAGCACTGCTGTGTGCTCGCCACACGACGACGGCCCAGCATCCTCTGCGCGCGTTTGGCAAGTCCATCATACACACATACACGGATTACTCAAGATTGACCAAACTCCAGCGTTCGTCGTACTTGTGACAACAAGGGAACGTGTTGCTGGGCGTGTTGTTTTGAAGTCTACAAACAAACTGAGTGGTGCAAATACACAACACACAAGAAAGAAGACACGGACAGGCGCTACACTTCCAACAGTTAAATAGCAACGACCGCAACGCACAAATCCCGACATTCGCAATAGAGATGTCCACGGCGTCAACGCAAGAATTTATCTAAAAACTGCCCCTCGGCTTTCTACAATACCACCGAAGTGTCACTGACGCAGTCACTTCCCTTCAATCTGAAACGATGCACCTCGAGCGATTCTCGGACCGTCTGAAATCTGCTCTTTCACAGTACCTTTGTCTCAGAAAATCGTGGCTCACACTTTGTGCAGGAACCGCAATTCCCTGTTAAATGTGCGCCATTATAATATTTTAAATTTTGCGCCTGCTCCCTTAGCCAGTCGTTAAAACATCTCCAAGTTTGGACGATGTAGAACTTTAAACAGGTGAGGGGGATTTCGAAACCACCCCTACAGCGCAATCAACGAACGCCTTCTCATGTCGTTTTTCGCAGGCTCTCTTTATGCTAGTAGAAGCAATTCGAGAGCAAAGTTAGTCGAGCTTACTCGGAGAAAAAAAAAACTACAGGGACACCATACCTCGTCGCGACCTTTTTAAGGCTATGCGACACCTTGTGTAGGTACGAAACCACTTCAGGCCGCTTGTATTTCTTAGCTGCGTTTTCGTCCTTTGCTTACTACCCTTTACTTCTTGATGGAGGGTTTCGGCCACCACGTTTACGACCAAAAGAGGGAAGCCAGCCGACAAAAGTCGCTTCAGCTGATGTTCAAAACTCGACTGCATCATGTGTGTGCACGATTTCCTCAAGGCAGATTGTAGGCATAAACTGGCAATGGCCCGCTTAACCAAATTAGTGTGTGCGGAGTCATACGGCAGCAGTTCTTTTCGAGACCGAGGTGAAAAGGACCAACACCCATGCCCCTACAACACCTTAATATTGAGGTCTAAGAACTGGATGGAATCATCATGCGGCAACTTATTAGTAAAAGTCAGGCCTTTTCCAAGGCGCTTAGAATCGTCTAAAACACATTTCACCAGTCAGGTTGCGTCACGGAACCCTGTTTGCTAAAAACAAATAAAAATCATCTACATATAAAAAACCTTCAACCAGAAAAGAGGACTAAAAACACGCTCCAGTGCCTGGTCTATCTGTGCTAAAAATACATTACAGAGGATAGGGACGAGGCACGAACCAATACAAATACCATTTTTCGGCACATACAGGCACTTTTCAAATGATATGATTGTGCTGTTAAGATATGCCTCTGACAAGGTTAAAAAGCTGTCAACCGTCATGCCGATACTATTTTGAAAGGGAATTACGCCACTGGCACCAATACATGAAGTTACACTTTTTAAAGTTCATCTTGGGGAATCGAATAAAACAGATCTTCTACGTCTACCGAGAACATATATCCGATAGACTGGTTATTGCTTGTGGCTAACAAGGCGTGTGGCTAACAAGACTGAGAAGGAAGGTGGTGAGCGTTGCCTCCTAGAAGGAGCGGACTGTCTCTAGAAGTCGGCACCTGATCATGGTCGAAAAGGCGAATTACGTTTGTTGCTTTACGTTGTAGACTACTTCAGGGATAATGATCTCTCTTTTACAGTCAGGTAACGAAGGAAAATTTTTATCGATGGATAAGGGCACGTTCAGTCAGAAGGCACTGCCGGCAATTAACAAGAACTTTCGCCCGGTTAAGGTTGCTTCTGCCAAAGTTAAATCATCTACCTTAAAGTTATGCAGCAGTCCGGGGTTAACAAAGCGTGTCAGTATTGCTTCCAAGTGTAAGAATAACTCGCTGTCTGTCTTTTTCACAGCAAAGAGCACAAACCTTACATGCCGGTTCGAACGATAATAAGTGAAAAAGGTACTCGGCAGCTTCATGTTAGTCAATTTCTACTAAAAGCCTTAAACTGCTTCACAGTCGCTGATTCTTTTCTCACGAAGAATTCTGATGATGTGGTCGAATTTGTAAGGGATAACCAGTCTATCGGATACATGTAATCAGTAGACGTAGAAGATCTGTTTTATTCAATTCCCCAAGATGAACTTCTCGAAAGCGTAACTTCATGTATTGATGCCAGTGGCGTAATTCTCTTTCAAAATAGTGTCGGAATGACGGTTGACAACTGTTTAACCTTGGTAGAGGCATATCTTCACAGGACATTCATATCATTTGACAAGTGCCTGTATGTAGAGAAAAAAGTATTTGTATTGGTTCGTGCCTCGCCCGTATCCTCTGTAATATATTCTTAGCAGAGAGAGATCAGGCACTGGAGCGTGGTTTTAGTCCTCTTTTAGTGTTATAGGTGTTTATATATGTAGATGATTTTTAATTGTTTTTAGCAAACAGGGTTCTGTGACGCAACCTGACTTGCTGAAATGTTTTTAGACGATTTCAAGCGCCTTGAAAAGGCATGACTTTTACTCGTGAGTTGCCGCATGACGATGCTATTCAGTTCTTAGGCCTGAATATTAAGGTGTTGTCGGGGCATGTGTTTTGGCCCTTTTCACCTTGGTCTCGAACAAAACTGCTACGGTATGACTCGGCACACTCTAAGTTAGTTTAGAGGGCCATTGCCAGTATCTGACCTAAAATCTGCCTTGAGGAAATCGTGTGCACACATGATGCAGTCGAGTTTTGAACATCAGGTGAAGCGACTTTTGTCGGCTGGCTTCCCTCTGACGGTCGTGAATGCGGTGGCGAAACCGTCTTTACAAAGGTGAAGGGTAGTAAGCCAAGGACGAAGGCGCAGCTAAGAATTGACAACCGGCCTGAAGCGGTTCGTGCCTACTCAAGGTGTCGCATAACCTAAAAAAGGTCGTGACCATGTATGCTGTCCCTGTCGTTTTTTCTGCTCCCACTAAGCTCGGCAAACTTTGCTCTCGCATTGTGACTACTAGCAAAAAAAGAGCCTGCGAAAAACCACATCAGAAGCCGTTTGTTGATTGCGCTGTAGGCGTGGTTTCGAAATCCCCCTCACCTGTGGAAAGTCTTACATCGGCCAAAGTGGGAGATGTTTGAACGACCGCCTAAGGAAACATGCGCAAAATTTAAAATTTATTCAAGCGCACATTTAACAAGGAATTGCGGTTACTGCACAAAGTGTGAGCCACGATTTTCTAGCCAAAGATACTGTGAAAGAGCAGATTTCAGAAGGGCCGAGAATTGCTCGAGGCGCATCGCGTCAGATTGAAGGCACGTGACAGCGTCAGTGACACTTCGGTGGTCTTGTACAAAGCTGAGGGGCAGTTTTTAGATAAATTCTTGCGTTGCCGCTCTGGCCATCTCTATTGCGCATGTCAGGATTTGTGTATATATGTAAGTTGCGGTTGTTGCTGTTTAACTGTTGGAAGTGTAGCACCTCTCCGTGTCTTCTTTCTTGTTTGTTGTGTATTTGCGCCACTCAGTATGTTTGTTCGTGACAACACTTTCTCAGAATGCAAACACATTATAATAACAGTCGTGCCGTCGTATAGTCGTGCAAACACATTATAGTAACGCGAACGTCATTGCGCACACCAATCGAAGGTGATGTCCAATGATTATTACTTCAAAACAAATTAAGGAAGCTCAAACGTACAGGACCAATGATGGAGTGAACTTCTGTGAGTGCTTGTTACGCCGAATATCGCGGACTGTTTCCGCTCCTAAGTGTGCTGAGCCTACTTCAAGCGCTGTATGAGCAGCATGAGCGCGTCCAATGTTGGACTCGCCCGTCGCCGGTGAGAACCACGCTGCAGACTCAGCGAGCCTAAACGCAAGGGAACCTGAAGATACGATGGCCGAAGAATCAAGTGAGAGAGATCAGGAGCAGCTCACATCGGACTTCCTCATCGATTCAACGCGGATTGACGGCGTCAACATGGCCCAGCAACGACGCCAACGGAAAGCAGAGTACGAGGTAGCCGTAACGACCTGCAATGCTGTGCCATCGAACCAGCCTCTGCGCAGATCCGCACCCAAGCAAAGTCCGCTTCCCAGGGAAGAATATAAGCTAGCTTTGCGTCCTCAAGGTGGCCTGAAAATTGGTCTCGCCTTCCTCAACACCGTCGATTTCACTTGGCAGCATGACAACGTAAAAGCTCGTTTTAACTTGAAACATAACACTGCAACATTTAGGAATTCGTTCGAGAACGTAGCAAAGCTCTGAGCCAAGTGAGCACATTAAGTTGGGCAACGCAAGCCACCCCGTAGAAGTCTAAGGCCTCGCTCCTGATGACCCAGTCAAAGGTCTCATCCAAAGACGGCCGCTACGTTTCTCCTAAGCGGACTCTTGCAAAGTGTAGATCAATACAAGCAAAAAATCTCCGTATGCAGAAGATTCGGTCAATCTAACCTGGTCGTCATCACATTCACTGGCTACATAGCGCTTTTCGGAGCCGAATACCCATGCTCGCTGTACAAAAAAACGGTTCCGGTAAGCGACGTCTACCATGAAGTCGGACATAGGGCGATGGCATGTCCCCAGCCAAATGTAAATGCGTGCCACCTGTGCGGGTTACGGGACCCCCGGCAGGGCATACCTGTCAACCCCACTGCATCCTCTTTGGAGGCTCCTACCTGACAGTTGCCAAGGGCTGCCCGAAACGTTTCACAGTGCCGGTTATGCTACAGCGACGAGATTCTGCGAAGCGCCGCTTGAAAGAGCGGACCTCGAGAACCGACCTGTATCTACAGCATGGTAGAAGAGACCGCTCCAGTAAACACTTCCAGAGAAACGAAAGCCGTTCGGGTTGCAGATCCACTTCTAGGAACAGCACATCTATACCAGGTACGTGCGATAGACAGACTTCCCAACATGCCATGGGCCAACAGGTCTACACCTCCGCAGCGAAGGCTGTCCCTGGACCAGTCACCGGAGGGCAGAGAATCCATAGCTTCACGCAGCAGCACCAACAGCTATCGGGTGTCGAGGCCGAAATCAAAGTCCCGGAACCCCACGCCAGACCGGTCTGCCATCGCATAGCAGAGCGTGTTTCCCCCGTTAGGGCAGGAAAGTAAAGAACGCTCTCAAGAATGCGTGCAACTTAAGTACCTGATAGCGACACAGACAGAGCAAATAGACAAACAAAACCAGCTGATCAGTTCTCTGTTGGCCAGGGTGGAGGCTTTAGAGCACAGACGCCAAGGTGAAAACGACATGAGGTGCAAGGTGCAAAAGGAACACCTAGTCCCTAATGCCAAAAGCAAGACGATGAGACTACAACTATGACTAAAGAGGAATAACTCACATCGGCCAGGCCTATGGCGGAAATCAAAGATACAGAATCGCAGCATAAAGCCAGGTATTGCAGCTGATGGGGCAAATGACGCAATTCAGCTCAAGGGTAGCCAAAATGGACCCGTTAGAGGCGAATGAGAATACACTTTTACTTGCTCACAAAACCAGGAAAGGGGTGCCTTACATGAAGACAAGTGGGCAAGGAAGCCTCCCCCGATAGATCAGTCTGATCCAAGATGGAGAGCCGAACTAAAAAAAGCGGACGAGAGTGTAATATTCAGTGGAACTGCCGTGAATCACAGAAAATTTGGGGGAGTTCCAGCACTACGTGGAATCTCTCCAGTACAAGCCACACGTAATAGCGCTGCAAAAGACAAATAAAAGACCCTGACTCCCCGGATTTCTTTATTAAAAAACAACCTTAAAGGCGTCAGGACAGTGCATTGGGTAAGGGGGCAAATCCGGAAAGTGCAGAACAGATAACGTACAGTTTACGGGCAGGGTCAGTGCAACAAAAAATATAAATGAAATCACATATTTCGTGGTACAGGGTGACGTAAATTTGAAGATACACCACTTGCTGACTTGAACACGCGAAAGAAGGATACATTTTCAACAAATAACGGACAAGGGAAATATTAAGCGTCGTAATACGCAATGCACTCAGAATTCAGGGACATGGTCACATGGTGAAAAGAGTGAGGAGCTGACGGCGAAATGTATCGCGATTATATATGGAGGCTACGCAATCAGGGAGGTCATTCGAAAGACGAATGGCCCGAGGCAGTGGTGATGAATTGAATGCATTAGTTTTACCGTATATGCGCATAACTGTGAACTGATTATGCATTCTGCACGAAAAGAAGTGAGGTGTTTGAAGCTGAAGCCGCGTTCGTTTATTAGAGGTAATATATTTCTGGAACAGACAGAGAAGAGCAATATTGCGGCGATTATCTCATGGTGGTAGTTGAAGGTGTAATTTAATTTGTGTTATGCTTGGGCTGATGTCGTAGTGACGTGACATGAAGCGGGCAGCTCTATTTTGAATCTTTTCCGCCATTTTGAATAAGTAGTTTTGATAAGGGGACCAAATTGCTGAGGCGAATTCAAGTATTGGCAGAATAAAGGTAAGGAAGGCTAGTTTTCAAATGTTAGTAGGAGAATTTCGCATGTTGACGGGAAGGTAGCCCAGTGAACGTGATGCTTTAGGACAGGTAGACACGATGTGTGGGGCCATGAAAGATTCTCTGCGAGAAGAACACCAAGGTATTTCTCCGGGGAAGTGTGGAAAAGCATAGTGTTGTTCAAGCAACAGGAAAATTGAGAGTTTACGTGTTTACGGCTGAAGGACATTACCTCGCATTTTGTAAAGTTCAATTTAATGAGCCATTTGTCACACCAGTTACCAATATAATTAAGATCTGCATGAACAGTTAAGCGGTCATTACTGGAGTTTATAGAACGCTATAATATACAATCGTCGGGAAAATGACGCATGCAAGAAGTAATCTCGGAGGGTAAGTCATTATGTAGATTAAAAAGAGTAAGGACCCGAGGACGCTGCCATGCTGTATGTCCAAACTATCTGAAGAAAAAGGAGACGCGAAAGTGTTAGCAGTGAACTGTTGTCGAAAAGAAATGATGTTACGAATCCAGGATATTGTAGAGTCAAGTCGTAGAGCAGATAACTTAGAGATTAGTCGGCAGTGGGGCATGTGATCGAAGGCTTTAGAAAAATCAAGAAAGATAAAGTCCGTTTGAAGGTTGCTGTTTGTGTCAAAGTGTAAATCGGTGGTTAATTCAAACCTTCGCGTGTCACACAAAAATCCCTTTCTGAAACCATGCTGATTAGAAAAAAAGAAATTGTTCGACCCGAGTAATTGTACACGTGTGAACTTATAATGTGCTCAAGCATTTTGCAGCATATAAAAGTTAAAGATATGCGTCGATAGTTGTCGGTTAAGTGAATATCTCCAGTTTTGTGAATTGGATTTATCTTTCCTATTAACCAGTCGTCGCGCAGCATGCCAGATGTTAGAGATGGTTCTTAATATCTTGGAATTAATGTTATCGATACCGGCTGATGTGGATAATTTAAAGTTACTAATGATCGATTTGATTCCTCCAACCGCGATAGTAATGGGTTCCAAATAGGTGTCGTCAAGATCAGCAAAAGTATGCACATCGGTTATACTCCTCCTGTGTAAAAACAGATAAGGAAAACCTGTTAAAAACAGATGGGCAATCAGCCCTAGAAATTGGTTTGTTTTCAGTTTCATGTAAAGTGATAGTGTTAGTATCTCTGGCTGGCGATATAGTTTGCCAAAATTTTTTGGGATGAGATTGAAGAAGGGATGGTAGGTCTTGCGAATAATATTTATCTCTAGCTGAGTTTATTGCTGAGCAGTAGGTTTTCAAACAGTGTTTGTATTGTCACGAAGCCCGAGACGACGCGGCTGTCTTGAAGGAAAACCCGTTTATTGGAGCGAACTTGTGCTTCCCTAACAACTCAAATAATACACGGGAGGCGAAGCAGCAGTCAGCAAAGTGATGTACTTAAGCGAGCGTGCGAGATCGAATGCCACGGCGTCTGCTCTGCAGGCTTTTATATTACGCAAGTGTTTCTGGAACCGTCGTTTCACATCCAGAAGATTGTAGATAACAGAAGATTATTCTGGGCTAGTGACATTAGGGCGAAACAGGCTGCTTATCTGAATGTGATAGCCCGTGCGGCATAAAAGTAAAAAATGGAAGATGCGCTTCGTATGGAACACGAGTAACACCGCCGGGCCTGGCCCGGCAGTAAAAACAAACAATAAATAAACAAACCCATACATGGTTCGCGGCAGTATGCTTGCCAGGCGTCGTCCGTGCGCCGGCGTTTAGCCCTAGTGTACAAACCTTTCTTTTTGTTTCGTAATTTGCCAAGGGACTTGTTGAACCACCGGCTTAATTTACCGTTGGTTATGGACAGTAAGGAAACATGCTGATCGAAAAGCGCAGTTAATTTATTCCTCTAAAGTACCCAATTTTCATTTATGGATTGACAACAGAATGTTGGTAGTAACACTTTCAAAGAAATTGTTCTAGTTCTGGGTTAATGGCAGCGTAATTTTCTCTATTGTAATCGTGAATTCGCTTTGTTCTTTTACCAGACACGTGCTTCGAAATGCCTAAAGTAAGTTGAAGGAGGTTAGGTCACTAAAACCACTCACATTTGAAATTGAAAGCATTGTGTCAGGAGCGTTAGTGAATACCAAGTCAAGGATATTGGAAGCACGGGTGGGTTGTTTGACTACTTGAAAGAGGTTGATATCCAATGTGTCATTTATTAGTTCTAGAGACGCGTGACATGAAGATGACATATGTTCCCAGTCGATAAAAGCAAAATTAGTCACCAAGAAGATAAAAATGGTTAGATGGACACAACTGAATGGCATGAGAGATGCTCTCATGCAAGTCTTTCAAAAAAAATGATCAGAATCTGGTGCACGGTAACAAGCTCCAATCAATACCACAATGGATGACATTGAGAACAATTTCAAGGGAAGATTTCGAATCAATGCAATTCGAATTGATCGTTTTTCTTTATAGCAAGAAGTACACCGCCACCACGCCTATTTAAGCGGTCGTGCTTACAACTTTTGTAAAGCTCATTTTTTGGTAGTATTTCGTTATCGCCAATATCTGAGTCAACCATGCCTGCATTAGCACTACTATGTCCGAATCGCTATCATAAAGAAATGAACAAAACGTGTAAAGTTTGCGTAAGAGGCTTCGAATGTTTGTGTATGTGACTGAGAGCGAAAAGGCTGCGTGGGGAGCAAGAGGCGGTGCTTGCGAGTTTAGGCTTACATCTAGCTATCTTGTAGAATGTGCGACGTTGTCATTAACGGCATCATACACATATACCTTCTTATCGAAGCGAAGCTTGTCAAGGAACAACTTGAACCGTTTGTCAAATCTTCTGGCCAAAGCGACTTGCTTTCTTCTAGCCACACGTTGTGATGGCGCAAATTCTTCCATAATCAAAACGTTGTCCCCTTTACTTTGCGGCGGCGGGCAAGATGCTCTGTTTGTCCTTGAATGAAGATAGTTTTGCTATAATGGGTCGTTTTTTTTTCGCTGGAAAATTTGCCAAGGTGGTGTACACGTTCATACTGCCCACCGGTAGTCGCAAGTTCGAGTTTTTTTGTGCAAAATTTGATGACCTTTTCTTCAGACGCGGCCCAATCCTCTTTTTCGTCGTCCTCTAAACCGAAAAATATCACGTTGGAACACCTTAAACTGTTCTCTGCATCGTCGCATCTGTTAGTTATTTGTTTCAGCTTACTTGAGATATCATTACGAGGCATTTTGAGAAGGAACAGCTACAGGGGATGGTGAATCAGTTACACAGGCTTCAAGACCCCAAGAGAAATCCCAACAGACCTTCAGGCTGTTGGACAGACAGCCAATCCGGAAATTCGGCATATCGGTATGTTGATCTGATGGCAGCCTGTTGGCCTGATGGCAGTCTGTCGGTCTGATGGCAGTCTGTCGGCCTGAATGCAGTCTGTTGGTCTGAATGCAGTCAGTTGGTCTGAATGCAGTCTCTTGGCCTGAATGTAGCCTTTTGGTATGAATGCAGTCTGTTGGTGAAGCTATAGGTCCGATGACGAGATTGACTTAGGACACATGCTGTGAGGTGTGGAACTGGTTTACAAGTTTGGCAAACATGTAGACCTTTTAGCAAAATAAAAAAAGAGAAGTTCATTTTGTGCTGCTCACTCATTTATTTGCGCTGCATGTCGCCGTGCTTTTGCGAAAGGTGATTTCGCACCACCTTTAGCCTGGCTTCAGTGGGCTCTGCAGACGCATTCCTGGCCACATAGATCTGAAAAGAGCTGTGGATAGAGAGAATAATTAAGGGTTCAATGACCTTGTGAACAAAAGACAATGTGGTAAAAGGGTAACAAATATTGCCAAAGAGGTTGCCAGTAAAAAGCAACACTTTAGGGAATAAACTAATACCCTGCAGCTTTTTTCCTTGTAAGCTAACACATGCTGTGCCCGCAGTAAACCATTATTCATGAATGGCATTCAGGCACAATGTGAGACCATTTATTGTGCCAGAAGTTTCATATTAGGGGATGCTTGCTTTTGCTAAATTATGAGTTAGCTAAGAGTTGTGATGGCAGATATCACATGCAATACCTTTCAGGCATGCGACCTTCTCTGGTGTCAGGGCTGGTTTGGGCTTCGTTTCTGCATGGCCCTTGTTCACTTCGTTCCGGTGCTACATTAATCTTCTGTGCAGATTCCCTGTTTCGCCAATGTACACTGATTTGCATTCGGTGCACGGAATCTAATAAACAACACCTGGAAGCTTGAAGTGTGAGAGGGGGTCTTTCACGCTGACAATGTCAGAACGTAGCTTGCTAGTGGGCACGGGCACGATGTGCACACACATCAAGTAGATTTTTATTCGTTTAAAGAGAGTAACCTCCAAGGCAGTAATAAGAACATTCCCGGAACACCCGAAGTGAAATTTTGGTCACAGTAACAATGTATTTATTGAGTGGGGTACGCATGATATATGCAAAGGTCACTGCTGAGCTAATTTGCATGAAACGCATGCTAGCAGCGCATCTGGATCCCTTGCTTTCAATCGGAACTTGTGTGTGATAGTTGAGGCTCCTCCGTTTCAATGTCTGACTTGTATCTGCACGTTCAATTCTCCAATATAAATCGAGTTGAGTGAGTGCCTACATCTTTCTTGTTAGTCTCTGTATGGCCTACAGTTATGAGAAAAATCAATTCGCCCAATTTTCTGCACTAATTTTAACAATACATGTGGCTCTGATATCAAGCCCCAGACTTCCCGAGAGCTACTCTGATGAAATAGGCAGGCGCCTCGTAGGCGTTGTGAAATCTCCCCCACTACCCCGAGACTATGCTAACTCCCTGCGAGGCCACATGCGCGCATTTCACCTTCCATTTGCACGTATGTGAATTCTATACCTCTATGAACTCTCAGATGGGTGTCGTCATATTCGTGCCGGACTCGTGAAGCTCGGCAACGTCAGACGTCGTGAAATTTCCGTACTCGCTGTCTGGCGCGCGGCCCGAACTCTTTCAGCGTTTCCTGCCCTTGCATACTATTTTCTCCACCTTGCACTTTGTAAATTCTCATCTGTTTAACTACACCTCCTGCGTCCTCATCTCTTGCCTGCTTTTCTTGCAGCACGTCTCCGCCAGCACCCAGTCGACGCGTACGCTGTCGGGGCGCGTTGGCGAGCGAGTACGGCGATTTCCTGACGCTGTTGCCAAACTTCATGAGAACGGCACGCATATCGCGTCCCGAAGACCGCGACGCGTACGGTCGCAACGGCGGCAGCCGTTCTCGCGAGCGCAATAGCTGCGAAGCGCACTGCACGGAATTCAGGAGGGGGGGGGGGAGACTTCATGACACCTACGAGACGCCAGCCAGGGAATCAAGTGTACGCGTTTTCGCATGCACTTCCAGGGAACCTCCTGTTCATGTTATTTCTTGGTGTACCGCGGGTATTCACAAAGAAGGACCAATCACAGCGTCGTGCCAGTCACGCGAAATTGCGACTGCGATCTGAAGCCGCAAAGGCACTGTTTGAAAGACACGTAAAAGAACTTCCCGGTGTTAAAGAGCCTTGCGTGATGTGAAATTATTAGCAGCCGTGTACTACAGCGCGAGCATTGTAGCCAAGGTCTAGCTTCAGCGTAAATTGATGCTGACTTGTGCGGAAACGGTGGACTGGGCGCCAAACAATTATGCTAAATTACGTAGGCTCTCAGAGCAAATGAGATGGGGGTCTAGTGAACCACTGACCCATAAACACCAGAACTCCTTCCAAACAAATACAGAATAATAAAAAATGCGTACTTACCCGAGCAAAAACGATGTTTCCAACGTACAATTCTCCTTCGCTGTCGTCTTCATCTCCGAGACACGCTTTGTTCAGATGCAATGTGATCCACTTTTGACGCGCAGTATTTTATGCGGCGATGATCATTGTTCCGGGGTCCCCATGTACAACACACGCGTAGGTTGGAAGGGTAGACATCACCCATAAAGCTTTTATAACTAAGATTTAAGCTTGAAATAGATAAAACTGATCAAAACACGCCAGCAACCACAAGGCACAAAACGCCACGAAAAAACACACAAAAAGTGAGATATAGTTGCCAGACTTCAAATGTAGCACCTCTATGTTTGACGAAAATTGTGTTAGTATTGTAATATTGGTAAGTATCTTTATGCTTTCAAAGTCTGAAATGTGGTTATAACTTAAATTTAAGGTTTATAAACGCAAAAGTGAATACATATAAAGTAACTGACATATATACTGATACTGTAAAAAGGTTTTGACGTTTGTTTTGGTTTTGTTTTCACGGCGGGCTTCCCAAGAGAGAAGGTGAGAGAAAACGAGCTACTTTGGGTTTAGGAAGATGGTGGTAAATGTCGGCGTGATAGAAAGCAAGGAACGGGCGTTTACCCTGGTCCTAAAAACAAAGAGATAATGTAACCCTCACATAACAAAAAAAAAAGCGAGGTTCGACTAGGATTCGAACCAGTGACCTACAGAACAGTAAACGGACGCGTTAGCACTAACCTATTTCGGCGTTCGGTGTGAGGGCGCCTAAAACAACTCTATGCTTACGTTAGTTGTCAACGAATATTGTCGCTTTTGTCTAGTTTAAGCTGCATTTTTGAAATTCTGGCTGTCCTAACGCTTGTTTCTCACCCACCGGTGTTGCAGACGAGTCCGCATTGCTAGCGCTGCAAGCGGTTGAGCCAAAGCTCCCTTATTTGACTCAAGAAAAGCTATTGCAGTCAACCCGACCTTTTCTGCGCAAGCGACTGTAGCCACGAATGAAATGGAATGTGCCGTTAGAATTATGGCGTTGATAACGCTTGTTTGTTTTCACCGTCTTGCAGACAAGCAACGTCGCGCTAATACTACAAGCGATGTCACTGCTGGCATGTCAGGCGCATAAAACCTGTCGTGTAAAACGACTGCTAACAGCGCGAAAACCTCTCCGTTTGTAACAAGTGGGGTTTATTAGAAAGCGACCGAAGCATGCGGTGGCGGCGACGTAATAGGTACAGCAAACAGGTAGGCAGGACGGCACCGACGAGCGAAAATGATTTTACACGACCGCCCCCGGCGGCCTGTACAGCCGATTCAGCCGGCGACCTGTACAGCCGACTGTACAGGCTGTACAGCTGTACAGCCGGCATCCTGTACAGCCGAAGAAAGCTGTACAGCCGATTCAGTTTGTTGTGCAATAGGAGCAACCGAGGCTGCAGCAACAAACGATTGTGCTTGCCGTGGTATGAGCAGTAAGAGCCAAAGCATATCTTCACATCGTTATGTTATCGTCCGTCTGACTGTTACTTATTGAATGGAACAATCAGAACACAAACGTTGATGTCTAACGTCTATGCGAGACATAGACGCTGTTGTTGAGGACCTAAAAAGCACCTTCAGGGCGTCTGTCGGTTCTGTCTGATGGCGCGCTCGCGCCGCTGATTACGAACAAGGCGTCTGTTGGCGTTCACTGATCGTGTTGGCGAGCCGGTAAACGCCATCACGGTTCAACTCCCTGTTGGAAGACTTCGCTGTGGGAACGATAGAGTGCCGCCAGAGCTTCTTATTGGCCCCACAAACGCCATCAAGGTTTAACTCCCTGTTGGAAGACTAGGCTATTGGGCCGATAGAGTGCCGACAGAACTTCTTATTGGCCCCACAGGCGTGCTGTCAGCCCAACAAGAAAGTCTTGTTGGATTTTTGTCTGGGGACAAAAGTCCGGGGACAAACAGCGACTTTCACCATAAGTTTCTTGATTTCACCATTAGTAGTAGCTTCTTCCACCTTAATACCTTGAAGTTCAAGCAAAACAGACTTCAGTTCAGTTCGCATTTTCTCAATTGCCTCCAAAGACGATTCGAAGGCAACGCCGTCAGCCTTGCTCATCGGGCGGGGATCGATTGTACATCGCCCGCCAGCATGAGCAGCAAGTTGACAAGGGAAGAAGATAAGCACAATGAACAATTCAAGGCATGTTTTTTAACGCAGGACAACTCCAATGGGCACGACACCGCTATAAGGCCGTAATTGCTAGTTTTGTAACCCACGACATCGTTCAAGTAACGAACCTGGAAGAAGATCATTCGTAAGCAGCCATGGTTGCAGCAGTGTCGTGCCCGATGGAGTTGACGGCTGGCTCCAATTTGTGATTCGCTCCGCTTGCGTTACCGGTAAACGTGCCCAATCCGGGTTGCCAGGCGTTGGAAGCGGTTGCTTCCAGACACGGCGGGAATCCGAGTAGGACCGGAATAAGCGAAAAGGGTGGCATGTTGGGCTAGTTGGTGGTTACAGATGCAAAGGAAGGAACAGCACACATTCTAACAAAGGACGACAGAGTAACACACCACAAACGCTGATTATCAACTGATGGCTTTATTGCAAGCTGCGAAAAATAAATAGCACAGTTACAGGGGAAAACAAATGCAACAAGTGCGCACAAAGAGATAAGAGAAGGATGCCCAGCATGTCAAACTATTCTTTGGTCACTGTATTTATCACCACATCCAATTTTCTCTGGCCTCCAAGAATGCGATTTCTTTTGGCGTGATAGCTAACGAGGGCCCACTAACACATTTATCGCCAGCTCTTTCAATCATTGCAGCTTCAACAAGTTCCCTCGTGGTCTGGTTCCTGCTCTTAAAGATAACTGTTGTGTTATCGAACACGGGGATTCGACCAGCACAAAGCAGGCAGTCATGTACGTGCTGCCACACGTGGCCTCGTGAAGAACGACGGACATTGTAGTCATGTTCTTTCAGCCGTTCATTCAAGCATCGGCCTGTCTGGCCTATATATTCTTTGCCCCAGGCCATAGGTATCCGGTACACAACGCCACTTTCGCATTCAGTGATTTTTTTCTTATGACTGGTACTACACTTGGTTTTTTTTTTTTGCGGACAGGGTTGCTTCTTTTACTTAGCTGAAATAATTTGTTAGGTGCCGAAAATACAACGTTGCCGCCTACACGCTGACCAATCTTCTTAAGATTGTGGGAGAGCTTATGGTAGTACGGGATAACCGCTATCTTTTTCCTGGGTTCCGTGTACCTTCAAGGTCATCATGGCGGCTCGTGCAGCGTTTCTTTATTTTACTAATCAGGCCTTCAGACACTGACACAAGTAATGGCTGGTGGTACCCATCATCGCTGAGCCGGTTAAATTGCGAACGGAAACTTTCCTTGGTCATGTGATCACGTGATTTTGTAAGTGCATTTGTGAGGCATGAGTGTGCTATGCTTCTTTTTACAAGTTGAGAATGGGCTGATTTAAATGATACCAATGGTTTTTGTGCGCGAGGCTCATACAGCCAGCACACGTGGTCATTGCGGAAATGGAGGCGCAAGTCTAAAAACCGAATGCTATTGTTCTCTGGTTCTTAATGGGTTAAAATCAAAGTCTTAAAACATTCATTAAAACACGCTAAAAAAGGTTCAAAGCATGCATCCTTTTGTCCAGTACCTTCAAAATTTAATTAAAAAGTCATCGACAAATCTGAAAATCTTAAGATCATTTGAGCCTTCTAAAAGATCTACAAGCACTTTGTCTCGAGCTCCAAGATATAAATCACTTAGAATAGGAGCGATACACGAACCAATACATACTCCTTGTTCCTGCAGGTAGGTAACAGCGTCAAACGTAACATACGTCGACTTAAGGTAAACTTCTAGCAGTTCCAGAAACCCTGCTACGCTAACGCCCACTTCATTTTGAAACGGAATGACACCGCGTCTGTCAATGGCATCCTCAACTGCAGACAAAATCCCACTGTGTGGCAATGAATAAAACAAGTCTTTGATGTCGACAGAGAAGGCTTTTAAGTGCGAATGCACTTTATAAGCGACCCTGAATTCCGGCGACCGCCGTCCCTCCACATAGCAACAGCTGCGGGTGCGCGCGCTCCTCGTCTTCCTTGGCAACGGGGGGAGATGGGCGCGCGCTGCCTGGCCGCTGACATGGCACATACCCACGTGGGGGATTGGCCAGGAATCTCCTCGTCTTCCTTGGCAACGGGGGGAGATGGGCGCGCGCTGCCTGGCCGCTGACATGGCACATACCCACGTGGGGGATTGGCCAGGAATCGGGCGTGAGAAGGGCTAATGCACTCGCTTAAAGGAGTACTGACACGAAATTTCAAAGCTGAGATCCGCTCTAGCAATCAAGTACAACGACAACACAAATAGGTGTCTGTGAATAAATGCATCTTTCTTTCTTTGTAGTTGTGTGTGTGTGTGTGTGTGGGTGATCTCTCTTTCGCGAACATTACCGAACCGCGCAAATTCAACTCGTGCATCCGCACTTTCACATTCTTTCCCTCGGGGAAATGCGGGGACATTTTTAAACACTTATTCTTATTACTGCGCAAAAATTCAATTACTTCGTCAGAGCTTCGAATATGACAGGGATCATCATTGCATAGCAGGTTCAGTTTTCTTTGCAAGAACAATGCTAGAGACTTCTGCCAAGTATCTTTTTCTGAAAATATAACCCACAGCGGCCGCTTTACTTTGCGGGTCTTAACAGAAAAGAACATGTCCGGGCTCAATTTCTTGTTATTTTCAGTGGATTTTACTAAACTATTTAGTCCTAATTCTCTGCAGCGATTTCTAGCTTCAGCTTTGACCTTCTTCAACGACACACAGTCCCGGCAGTCGAAGCACGACAGAATGGCATCAGAGGCTTTCTCCCTAAACACGTCGTGAGGTAGTACTGCAAATCCACCATCCTTATCTGCCGCTAGCACGCATAACTTTTTTTCTGCCAGAAAATTGACAATGCGCTTGATAGGCACCGCTTTCCCGGATGCGGTAGAACGTTCGATAACACATCAGTTACTTTTAAGAGCAGGAACCAGACCACGAGGGAACTTGTTGAAGCTGCAATGATTGAAAGAGCTGGCGATAAATGTGTCAGTGTGCCCTCGTTAGCTATCACGCCAAAGGAAATCGCATTCTTGGAGCCCAGAGAAAAGTGGATGTGGTGATAAATACTGTGACGCAAGAATATTTTGACAAGCTGGGCATCCTTCTCTTATCTCTTTGTGCGCACTTGTTACATTTTTTCCCGTGTAACTGTGATATTTATTTTCCGCTGCTTGCAATAAAGCCATCAGTTGATAGTCAGCACTTGTCGTGTGTTACTCCGCCGTCCTTTGTTAGAATGTGCGCTGTTCCTTCCCTTGCATCCGGAATAAGCGGTGATGGGTCGTCGAAGTGCAGCGGGAAAAGGCTAGTCAGCCAGTCAGCAAGGAATGCACGGCCCATAGCAGTGTGACCCGGAAAACAGCATTCGTGAGCAGCGCATTTGTAACCTATACAGACCCTACGGAGGGAAGCAAGGCCGTCCTAGTGCGTAACACAATCGCAGCTACCCAACACTTCACTGTCCCGAAGGGTTCTGAGCACACCCTGATTAAGCAAAATAGCAGAAGTATCGTAAGCGCAGACAATGTGTTTGTGCTCAACGTGTATTGCCGACCAATCAAGAAAGGTCTACATATTGCGGGTACAATTCAAGACGCCGCGAGCAAAGCAGGCTCTGGACCATTTCTTATACTGGGGGGCTTTAACGCTCCTCACACGACGTGAGGATAAATGTTTTGCTCCGAAAGGGGAAGAGCATTGGCTAACCTGATTGACCACATTGACCTTGCACTCCTCAACAAACCATACAATCCTACCCGTAAGGCACAAGCACCTCAAGTGACACCACAGCAGATTTACAATTTATTTATTTATTTATAAAACACTGCAGGCCATAAAATATGTGCCAAGTAGGAATGGGAGGCGGTACGGCAATAATGATATGACGAATTGTATAGTCATACACGTGTAAAGAAAGAAAGAAAAAAGAAAGAAAAAACACACAGGTATACAAAATATTCTGTAGTCACAAAAATCACACTTCGAACTAATTTTCCAGAGATTTTAGTACATTTCCACATCCAAAATATGGTGCGGCAGCTCGTTCTGTTCTGTGAGTACTTAAAGGAGTTCGTGCACGCAAAGATACGTGTGAATTTGTAAGAATGGCATCCTCCAGTAGGACGTGAAGATAACGGAGTGAGAACGTGTGAAACGTCTATGATTCTGTTTTTCCTTGATAGGTGAAAAAGAAATTTAAGTCTCGCTAGTTTTCTCCGGGATTCTAAAGATGGAATTTGGTTATTAATTATTAGTTCAGCCGGGGAATCAGACTGGCGGAAGAGACTATAAATAAAAAGAAAAGGTAATCTTTGGACTCTCTCAAGATTGTTAATATCTTTTTTAGTGTGCGGATCCGAGACTTTACATGCGTACCATAAACAAGGCCGGACTCTTCTGTTAAATGCTTGGAGTTTATTTCTAGGGGAAGAACATTTGACAGTATGGCTTAGAAATCCCAATTTTTTATGGGCAGATGAGCAAATCTTTTTCATATGGCAGGACAAAGTTAAATTGTTGGTGATTCTAGGGCCAAGATATTTGCAACTTTGCGTAAGTAAATTGGGAGTTTATTATTTCCTGTTCGAGTGAATTTGTGGTTGTCTTTTTGTTTGTAAAAGGTATTACTGCTTCAATACTTTGGTTCAATAATACTTTGTCATCTGTGGATTGGACTGAACGAAACCGAAGGCAACCGTCGGCAAACAGCCGCATTTCAACACCATGTTTGGCACAGGATGTAATATCATTGATGTAGAATAAAAACGTTAGTGGTCCTAGGACGCTACCCTGAGGAACTCTGGAATTAACGGGATGATGATTGGAGTAGGTACCGTTTATATCAACAAACTGTATGTGAGAAGATTGATACGATGTTACCTATTTAATCATGGTCGAGGGAAAACCAAGCAATAAGTTTATGGATTAATTTGGAGTGGGGTATTTTATCAAATGTCTTGCTGAAGTCAAAGAAGATAACGTTAGTCTGTCAAAATTTATCTAGGACTGAGGACAGGTAAATCATACTGTAAACAAGTTTGGTTGCAGTGGATAGACCTTTACAAAAACCATACTGTAATGGTGATAGTACGTTGCGCTCGTCTAGAAAATTTTCGAATAGTTATAAAGTATGTGCACTAGAAGTTTAAAACAAGTGCTTGTAACTGATATTGGTCTGTTGTTAAACAAAAAAGTGTTATTTCCTTTTTTGGGTACGGGAATTACTAGACCAATGAGCCAGTCTAAGGGAACATTGCCTTGGGATAACGATAAGCTGGGACCCTCAATGCTACATGGCAGAATTCGCGTGTGAACCTTGGCTCGGATCACGATGTGCTAGGTATCGCTATCAAAAGACTGGCGTTTCAGGCGAGGATGGGGACGGCACGGACCACGAACTGGGACGAGCTAAAAAAGAGCAAGATAAGAAAAGAGCAAGAAGACCGCTCAGAGGAGCAGGTGGAGGGCCGGCTGTGCGATAACTGGGCAAAGGAGCAGCTGGCGCCGGTGGGCAAGCACAAGCAGAAGATTGCCATGACGGCACAGACTCTATGCATCTACGCACGACTGGCGCGCCTGTGGGAAGCCATCCGCAGCCTCACCAAGCGGTAGAAGCGACAGCGACATAATAGGAAATTGCGGGAGAAGAATAGTGAAATGAGCAGGAAAGCAGCAGAGTATGCTGCCGAGCTCTGTAAGGAGAGTTGGCTGAACCTCTGTTACGGTCTGCGGGGGACAGTCTCTACCCATACGACTTAGCAATTGCTCTGCCATCTCATAGGCGCACCGGCCAGCAAAAGCGCTACCAACCATACCATTGCACGCACATTAAACAACCACGCAGGAGATATGCAGAAACTAATGGAAGACCTGAAAGACAGGTACCCGAATACGGGGAAGAATGTGTAGCAACCCGGACCGTACAGAGACACCTCTAATGAGATCTTAGACAGGCCCTTTGTCTACTATGAATTTCGAAAGGCCATTTATGAAAGTAATAGGCGCAGTTCCCCAGGGCCGGACACTACTACTTACAGACTCCTCAACAACTTGAGCGATAAATCCAGAAAACAGCTCCTTGGACACATGAACAGTTTCTTGGAAGTGGGCGTGTTTTCATGCAGCTGGAAGGAGGTGGAAGTCAGGTTCATCACAAAAGCCGGGAAGGCACCACCCATAGATAACATACGGCCAATCTTCCTCACGTACTGCGTGGGCAAGTTTATTGAAAGAATAGTGTTGAATAGGCTGGAAAAAAATCTGTACTGCACTGATCATATGTCGGACTCTATGTTTGGATTTCGGAGGCACTTAAGCCTAAGGACGTACTGCTGCAACTGAAGTAAGAGGTCATAAAACAAGCCACCAAGCAAACGCCTAGAGCTATCTTAGCGCTGGACCTCAAGGGAGCGTTTGACAACGTCTCCCATCATGGCCAACCTTGACGCCGCAGGCTGCGCAGAGGGGGCATACAGCTACGTGCGGGACTTCCTGAAAGGCCGCATTGCTCAAATCAAGGTGGGGGAAGAGGGATCTCCACCCAGAGCGTTGGCAACTAAGGGGACCATAGTGACCCGTGCTATAGTCTATTCTCTTTAATATGGCACTAATAAACCTGCCCAAGGCGCTCTGAGTAGCCGATTGTTTGGGGCATGCGTTCCACGCCGACGACATTTCCCTTTGGAGGACGAAGGCGGGCTGCTTAGGATGAATTGAAGAGACGCTGCAAGCAGGCGCAGATCTGGTTTGTAAATACACGAAGGAGTGTGTACTGCGATGTTCGCCTCCAAGGTCTGAATTGGGGGTTGTCCGCCCTCGGGCGCCCAAGACCCAGAAGTAACACGTAAAGGTTTTCCTAGAGCTTGAAGACATCGTTCCAGGACCTAGTGTTCGATTCTGGGGCTCACCATCCAGGCAGACAAGGCCACTACATCTGCGCGCAAGCTTAAGCCCTCCTCAGGACAGATGCTGCCATGCTTCGGCGGGTGGCAACAAGGTACAGAGGAATAAAGTAAAACGACACTCTGAGGTTGGTAATAGCCTTTTTGTTGTCACGAATTACGTATACCACACCTTACGTCCTCATGAAAAAGAGAGAAAGGAGCCAGGTAGACACAATAATACGCAAGGCACTTAAACAAGCCACTGGACTTCCCATGACTGCTTTGATGGACAAGCTCCTCCAGATGGCTCTAGTTGGCTCCACAAAGTGCACGATCTAGTTGAGGGCCACCTATCCCGCCAACAACAGAGGCTGAGCCATACTAAGGCGGACTGCTTTGCCCTGGGAAGAATCGGCTTGAGGATGGCAGAGCTGACCGATCGAGAACAGCTCGCGGAAAAATGGCTAGATGCAATCGAGACCACGCCTCTTCCAAAGAAAATGAATCCGGCTCGCCATAGCGGCAGGTGTGAGGCTAGTGATCGTGCCCTCAACAAGCGGCCGGTGAACAAAGGCGCTCACCAGTAGGATGCGCCTAAAGACATGCAAGGCAATTTCATCAAAAATAGGGACAAAATAGTTAGAATACCGAGGAGTTATATGGGGTTCTGTACAGTAGCCGGGCCATTCAGGATAATACCGAAGGAGAAAGTAGTTCAAAGGAGATAGACATCCCACCAGTCGACCGTAGAAGTAAAGAAGGCTTTAGAAGAAACTAATGTGGCAAAGCACCTGGAGAGGATCAGATAACAACAGTCGTCTTGATGGATGTCCGAGAAATTGTACTTGAAAAACTGGCAAACCTGTATATGCAATGCCTGGTGACCGCAAGTGTACCGGAATCTTGGAAGAATGCGAAAGTCATCCTAACCAATAAGAAAGGTGACAGGACGCAATTGAAAAAATACACGCCGATCAACTTACTGTCAGTCGTCTACAAGGTACTCACAAAGGTAATCGCAAACACAATTTCTTCAATCTTAAATTTCAGCCAACCTAAAGAACAAGCAGGGTTTTCTGTAAAGTCTATTCAACAACGAACCACATTCAGACGATGAATCAGGTGATAGATATGTGCGCTGAGTGTATTGAAACCCTATATATAACCTTCGTATAGTAATACAAAGCATTTAGCTCGCTCGAAACCTCGCAGTCATTAAGGCATTACGGAACGAGGGGGTTGATGAGCATTATTTAAGAAATCTAGAGGATATTTACAAGTGTCCCCAGCTACCATCATCCTCCATAAGGAAAACACTAAAATTCCTATAGGAAGGGCATCAGGCAAGGAGACGCAATCTCTCCAATGTTATTCACAGCATGCTTGCAAGAAGTATTCAGAACGTCAGATTGGGAGCAGGTGTGAGTAAGGGTTAATGAAGAATACCTCCGTAACCTCAGAAGTGCTGCTGACGTTGCCTTGCTAAGTAACTCGGGAGACGAACTGCAAAGCATGCTTTGCGCACTGGACAAACAGAGTAGAACTGTGGGCCTTAAAATATTATGCGGAAAACCAAAGTAATATTCAATAACCTCGGGACACCACCGCGGTTTGACATAGCTGGCGAGACAGTGGAAGTGCTAAGCGAATATATCTACTTAGGCCAAGTTGTGACACAGAATCCCAACCTTGAGGCTGAGATAATTAGAAGGATAATTATGGGGTGGAGTAAATGCGGTAGGGATTCTCAAATAAGGAATGGCAGCCTACCATTGTCCCTAAAGGAGAAAGTGTGACAGCTGCGTGTTACCGGTACTCACCTACGGGGCAGAAACTTACAGGCTTACTGAGAGGGTTCAACTTAAATTGAGAACGACTCAGTGGGCAATTGAGCGGAAAATGATAGGTGTAACAATTACTGACAAGAAGGGAGTGGAGTGGGTCAGGAAACAAACGCATGTTAAGGACATATTAGTAGAAATGCACAAGAAGAAATGGACGTGGGCAGGTCATGTAATGCGAAGGCAAGATACCAATTGGTCATTAAGGGTAACACAATAGATGCCTAGAGATGGCGAGCGTTGCAGGGGGCAGCCGAAAGTTGGATAGGCAGATGAGATCAAAAAGTTTGCGAGGATAAATTGGTCGCAGTTACACAGAACCGGGGTAATTGGAGAATAATGGGAAAGGCCTTTGCTCTGCAGCGGGCGTAGATAGGCTGATGATGATGATGATAATGATGGTGATGATGATGGTGGGCAAAGGCGCTGTCTTCGTTACGGACACCTTCACGGACCAGAGCAGTGGTGGTGGTGACAACCATGTGCTAGCTACTTACAAGCCCGTCGTTTCAAATCAGAGAGGTGGAAGAGACGAAAGAGTGGGCAATTTCCCTCGCCCTAACCCTTCAGAGAATTTCCAAGGTTATCACCTACTCACGGGAGGCGTACAGGAACTTCTAGTCAGGCTGCGTGTCCCGGCCGGTTTTTCGCATCCTGCGAGACAAAGCGCCTCCGGAGAGCCAAGTTGAATTAGTCTGGGTTCCAGGCCACTCCTTGGTGGAGTGCAATGAGTTTTCCCAATATCAGGCACCTGTTTAACATATTGGGCAACGGCTGAGGAGTAGACCAGAGGTCAACCTCTCGTCACCTACAGAGAGATAGTTCGGTACTATCGAGAGGATAGGCAGAAACTTCCTGCCCGGCACCCACAACTCACGTGGGAGCAGGAAGTACTGTATCGACAAATTCAGTCGGAATCTTTCCCTCACCCTCGCTTTTGAATAGCATGCTTCTAAATCAATACGACAAGACCTGCCCATTATGCAAGCAGCTTGGTACTCTTCTCCACGTGTGAGGACAGTGCGACGTCAGCCCAAAACACCCACCTCCATCCGCAATTCCTCCGTGAAGATCCCCCTTACCCCTAGCAAGCGATGGGAGATCTTGCTGTCAGCCCCGTCTTTTAGGATCAGCTACGACTGCCTACGAGGGACCAGGTGGCGAAGGCAGCATATGGAATCCTGTGAAAAGAGAACCACTGTTATCCAGCGCGTATATCGCTGACATTCTCTGCAATAAATGGTTTCCCCCTCCTCCTGAACATTGTTGCAGCAGCTAAAAACAACCAACTGTTCGGTTATTGTGTATTTAAACCTTCTTTATGGCCGTGAAAGTTCCGTACAACCTCGCAACCTTCAAATCTTACGCTTAAGGGTGAGCTTCTCTAATTTTTTTATTCCACCTTTTCCAACGATAGTTCCGGGAACCATCGAGAACACCACAGAATAGGAGCCACCCACTGTTACCTCGTGCGCCGATGATCATAATATACTGCTTCACGGACCTGTCGTACTATCGCCAAAAGTTTCTCACGGTATACCCGCATGCCGACAGTGTGCAGAGATCCGTTTGCTAATTATGTGGGTAGTCTTTTACAAATCCATCAAAAGTGCCGAGAAAACAAAAAACACAAGGATTATTCATTTCAGCAAATTTCTCGGCCAATGTAACGGTGATGCAAATTTTATTGCACTCACTAAAAATAGTAGGTTTATAAAAGTATTTAAAGCAAGGGCATCTCCACAGGCTATTTCCAGTGATTTCTTGATCATGTAAATAATATTGATTTTACCCTGGGCCCTGCCGAACAGTCATCGCAAAAAACATGACAGGGACAAAAATGCTTGAGTAGGGCCTCTTGTACAGTTTCATCATATCACTTTAACGTTGACGTGCCAGCGACGCACACGTTACTGTTTTATGTGCTGGCACCTATCGCGTCACTCTTTTCTTCCTCCATGAGTTTGTGTAATGAAGCAACAGAATGTTTTATTATTCCTTATGTTTCTTTCGGTTACAAAAACGTATTTCGAGGCTAGAATGAAACTGTGTAAGACAACAAGGAACAGTGGTTTGGAGATATCAAATTTGTATTTTGTGATTATTGCGACATTATTCCCGGGTGTTTCATCCCTGAAAAAAATTGCGAACAAAGCCTCAATTCACGAACTTTTCTGAAAGGGTTCTCCTAATCACAGACCAATTTCTCTCCCAAGCGTGTATTGCAAAAAGTTAGAACAGCTTATGTAAAGCTGTAACGTGAAGCACCAGAAATATAAGAACTGCTTTCTCCAAGCTTCAAAATCTTCAGGTACGATCTTTTTCAACGACCCAATATGTGAGTCTTCCCCACAATTTATTTGGCAGACTTCACCGTGGCACAGAAGTGGGTTAATCAATTCAATTATTAACTGTTTATTTATGTACTTTATACGTTATCACAGAAGCTCAGGGGCTTGAAATACACACTACTGGATTAATGCGATCTACACACATTTGTGATTCCATAAATTGTGATATATGCCTTTAGAAGACATCGTGCTGATGTCACGCCCGCATTAACTGAAGACTCCGTGTTGCGGCCCATATTATTTGAAATTCATGTCTAGTGTACTGACGGCATTTGGTGCACTAGCGTTAAACCTGACAAAATAGATTGATTGTAGGGGTTTAACGCGCCGACGCAACGCAGGCGATGAGGCGCGCCGTAGTGGAGGGTTCCGGAATAATTTTGACCACCTGGGGATCTTTAACGTGCGCCGAAATCTCGTACACACGGGCGTTTTTGCTTTTCGCCTCCATCAGAAAAGTGGCCGCCGCGGCCGGGAATCGAACCCGCGACCTCGTGCTCAGCAGCGCAACGCCAAACCTGACACAGTAGGAATCGGGACAGCTCTGCGTGGGTAGATGAACGCTTTAGCACCTCTCCCCGGCCTCCGCTTCCTCGCCCGTTGATTGAATTGATTTTATAACAAAGGGATGTTGGTGGTGCTGCCTCTTTTTTATTTACACAATTTTATTTTTTTTCTGGTCTGTTTATTTTGGTTGTGTGTTTGCGCGCCTGAAGTACACTATCTTTGTCATTTTTGCTTCTCTCTATCAGTCTATAATCCAGTTCCCCTAACCAGCAGACGTCTTGGTGTCCAACCGTAGGGGTAACAAATAAACCTTGCAGGTAAACTTTTATTACACCTTGCTTATCAATTATTTATTAACAGCGAGGGTGCTTAGCAAGTCATAATTTTTCAGGTCTGCAGTTCAAAATACCGAGAAATTGCCGAGCGCACGCACGTCAGCGCGGGCCTGGCGGCGACCGCTCAGCAGTTAAAACCCAGAAAATGTCTAGCGCACGTGTGTGCATGCATCACGACGGTAGCCCAAAGGCCCCTGCGCACATTTGTCGAGCGTAGCGTACCCACGTAGGAAGAATAGCCAAGATTGCCGCGACCACCCTGCAGTTAACAAAACCAAGAAAATGCCGATCGTTCGCATGTGTATGCCTTGCGGTGGCCGCCCAGCGTGCCCAACCCACGTTTGTCAGTCCAACCAAACCCACTTAGAATGATTGGCCAAGATTATCGCGAACAAAGTTGCAGCGTTCCCCATAATCGTGGCAACACCTGCTGGTAATGAGAAAAACACGTTTCGGTGTAAGGCGATGTATCGAGATTCATAAAACCGCGAGGTTTGGCTTCCATGAGACAAGAATCAAGAGACGACTGTTGGCACAATGAAAGCCAGCGGAACTGCCAATAACGGGCGACGTATCGAACCTGATGGCAGTAAAGCAAGTGGGCCTATCGTCCGCAGTGGTCATTTAGCGAGGGCCTTTGTCCGGACCCAAAGAAGGCCGAAGTAAGACCACGGCTTGGCTGAAAAGTGGTTGGAACGAACATTGAGGCAATTGGCAGAATAGGCGGTAGCAGAGCGTATGGTCGCCATTTTTTGATGAACTACGCAGTTGATGATGGGTAGCAGATATATACTTGTGCCTGGCGCTTGGTTGAAAAGTGCTCGAGCCATGCTATTGTGATCCTTCAGTGATGCTTCAGGTTCGTACAGGACTGACCTCAGCTGCAGAAGCAAGGCATGGCTGGATGTACTCACACGTCGACGCAGTGCTGTGGGGGCGGGGTTACTGTGGAGTGATGTGACGACTTTTGGCTTGCTCGAAACGATGGCACTAAATTTATCGCCAACAGTCGTGCAACCCTGGCAAACGAGCAGATTGAAAACGTCATTATAATTCTACGCAACACCATTACCACTTTGTCGTCTTCAGACATCTGGTTGTCGCACTTGTGACACAGTGAAAGAACGCCCAGACTGCACACATACAGATTCACTAGATATTTGAACATGGGAGGCCAGCTGGGTTTTGGCAGCAAGGCGGTTATTTACGAGAGGCCCGAAAAGGTGACAGGAATTTTCTCTCGCAAACGTACAAGCTTGTTACCATGGCCTCATTAAAGTCAAATCAAGCCTTTGTTGCGCTCTTCAGAAAATATAAGCCTTTCGCAGGAATCAAAGTGCCATCACAGCGGTTATGAGACCTAACGCGCTGATACATGCAGAGCCAGTCTGTTATGTTGACGTTATCCCTGACGGTGAACGTACCGAGGTCTCTTTGGTGGAATACTATGATGATCACTTCCGTTCGGACTGTTTCTTCGTGCGATAATACGCCCCGAATACCGATGTGACGATCGCTAGGCAGCTCCGTGTTGGGTAAAGCTTACCGATCGGGGATTACACCGCAACCTCCCGCATACAAAGAAGGCACAACGAAGTATGGTGTATTGACAGGTACTTCCTCAAGACACAGTCAGAGTAGGGGGGTCACAAGTCGGGCAAGGCGGCCACGGTAACAGCAAGACCGATTTTTGTCGGCTCTATCGTTTTCTGCGAGCTCTACGCCTTTTCTGATGGAGGCGAAAAGCAAAAACACCCGTGTGTACGAGATTTTAGCGCACGTTAAAGAACCCCAGTTGGTCAAAATTCAATCGGAGCCCTCCCCTACGGCGCGCCTCATCGCCTGCGTTAGTCGGCGCGTTAAACGCCACAATCAAACAATCAATTTATTGCATAGACGGCAAGGTCCAGGCA
Source organism: Haemaphysalis longicornis (assembly GCF_048455015.1). Lineage (NCBI taxonomy): Eukaryota > Metazoa > Arthropoda > Arachnida > Ixodida > Ixodidae > Haemaphysalis > Haemaphysalis longicornis. The sequence continues at coordinate 37,663,903 of NW_027526295.1, forward strand.
CATAGCCTAATGATCTTTCATGCGTGAAGCATGTCGTCCTGGTATATATTCCTCTTAGCTTGTCTACAAGTGCCTCGGAACAATATATATAGTTCCACGGCGCCTGCTTCACATTTTTGTTATATCGAACCAGTCGTACTTCAAGCGCCATCAACAAAATATAGGAGGTCTTTGACTAAATATACAGTCTTGTTTAGTGAGGACAACATGATCATCCTTCGCCATCAAAACGGTTGCCTAGCGCGAACAGGACAGCAGACAAAATCGGCGCTTTGCCTGCAAAAAAAAAACCATAAACAAAACAGCCGTGCTTGCACGGAGAGGTTAAAATTGCACATCGCACCAAACCAATATATTGTATTTCCTAACGAGCCATGGCTTCAGACTTTTGCGTTGAATAGAAACTTCTTCAGGTCACGTAGGGAAATTAGAGTTAAATATCGCACATGATCACCACAGTGATACTTACCTGTCAGCGTCACACGATGCTGTGCCAGGATTTGCCAGCAGCCCGTCCCTTGCGCCCACGTGAGCGAGCTGTTGGTCCTCCTCCAATGATTGTGTCCGGTTGGACGTACGGGTTTCAAACTTCGTGTTCCACGTTCGGTGTAAGGTCATAAATATCGCGGTCTTCTTCCATGGAAATGGAGTCGTCTCCATAGTTCGCTGGAGGCCCGCATTCTGCCCTACTAATACCGAACACGGGATTTCGTTTAAACTTTTATATTCAGCGGATGCACACATACAGGGTATCGGAACTACCATGCACCGAGGTCCCTAAAAAGAGCATTGGGTTTACTCGAAGGAATCCTCGTGCATAATGTTTCCTGCATAGTGGTGCAGTGGCCGGTATCTTTTGTAGAGATTTTCGAGTTAATTGCATCTATTCTACAACTCGAGAGGTACAGCAAAAATCAATAAAGTGGCAATCATGTAGCGAGAGGCATTTAACTGCAGTATTTTGTTTTCACCGACGAAATAATTGCGTACTAATTTATTGTGACTGCTAAATAAACCCCCCGAACTATACAAAATACCACCTGACGGTGCTCCGGCACGCAACATAAAGCAGTGCCCTCAAACAGGCTGCCTCTGACAGGGGCGTACCCAGGGGGGGAGAGGACACACTGGGCCTGTCCCCCTCACCCGCCCCCCCCCCCCCCCCCGAAATGTTTTGTGCCAGGCTGGGGTGCGGTTCAAGTAGCCTGAACAACTGCCTGAAGTCACCTGCAGGCGCGGAACCTCAGTGTTCAGGGCATTTTTGTTCATATAAAGCTGAAAACGAGAGCTACGTCAACGTCTGATTCCTGTGCCCCCGCCAGATGCAGTATGTATCAACATAAACAGACTGGTTGAATTTCATGCCGGATGCACTGAGCTGCGCCGTGAACCTGCGCGAGGCGGTCGAGGCAGTCCCGCAGTTTTGCTGGCGGAACAGCACGCCCGGGAAATGGCGGAACAGCAGGAAAAGCTTCATATAGGCATGCATGTCGTCTGGAGTTTAGTGTTATTTCTTGTCTATACACTGTTATAAAGTGTAATAACAAGACAGCTCATGACATTGTATTTTGTTCTGTGAACTATCAATCCCAGGTTATGCCAGGTCTCTCGACCTATCTATTTCACCTCCAAATGCCTCTCTTCTCGTAGTCCGCAACAAGCGTGAAGTGGCCCCGGGCTTCTTTCTTCCTCAGGTGAGCATATACGGCACGTTGACATACTCAGGATCCTCGGACTCACCTGATATTATGGGGCAGCTCTGTACCGAGTCGGCGAACACTCCACAGTCAGATCACTCAGCTTTCCCATCTCCTCCGCCAGGTCACCAACCAAAGAGCTGGACCGCACGAGGATCGCGTGGTTCGCCTCATCGATGTTTTTGTTATGCCTTATATACTATATGCAATTCTGTATTTGCAACTCTCGCCATCTCAGCTCTCATCCCTCGAGGCCTCCTTCCGTACACCTTCAAGAATGGCTTTAGGAGTATCCAACTGCGACACCCTCGTGCACCTCTGGACACAATACTCTTAACGAACGCATCGCGTGTCAGCACCAGGCCCAAATCGAACGTCTGTTCACTTCTGGCTATGGTCGTGCTAACCTTAACACACCTAACTACCAAATTGGCAGCTACACCCATTTCGTCAGAACTCTCTCCTTGGGCCACTCGGTACTTTACTGGTCGTGTATTGGCCCTGCTGTATGAACCCTGATGGACACCCTCCTCGCCGTGCACTGCGCATTTGGCCAGTGTCCTACGAAATTCATTTTCTACTCTCCAACTGTTCTATCGTTAACTTTACTGGCGCCAGCGACATCCACTCAACCTCAATGGGAACGGCTTCATTTCTTTAGGTCCCTTATTTAAACACAGCCGCGTTTTACTTTGTTTCTCCACTTGATTCCACCTCCCTCGAAGAATACGCCATTGTCCTCGCAATACAGCACGCTACTCTGACTGTTCATACCACCACGACAGTATACGTTCTCCGACTGTCAATCAGCCCTTCGTAATTTCCATCACCATGAGGCCCACCAACACACCACTGACTTCATCACTTTGATACTTGCTTCGAATCCTCGGCCACATTTCACACTGGTTCGCGTTCCTGGCCTGGTTGGCATGTGCTTGATTGCCTTAGCAAACGCTCTCACCCGAGTACCTTTCCCGAGTCCGCCCATGTCCAGGTCAACCCTGCATCACCCACCGACGGTTCCTACTAAGCACCGCGATTCCTGCTGTTACAATTACCCGCCCAACGCATATCAGGCACACTGCACCCACCCCCTAGTTCTATTGTAACTCGTGAGGCTGCGCGCCTAGTCCCCTCCAATCGCATTCTTCGCCATATCATTCGGTGCCCTGGCCATCCTTCCTGTCCGCCTGATCTTCATGCCCATCTATCTTTCATTCTTACTTGAACTGCATCCCTGCATCTCTGGCCCCATCTCTCGCCTCCATCACTTCCTGCGAGCTCTCGCTGTCTCCCCCACCGACGACAGGAAACATCCAGGCTTGCCCAGGAAGCTCTCTATACACATGTACACCGGACCCGCATGGGCATTCTGCAGTACTAAGTGGACCCGGTGAATTGAACACTCAAATTAGTCCGTGGACTTAGCTCCTCCGGAAATAAAAGTTTGTTATCTTTCTCTCTCTCTTTCTCTCTGCTCCTTCCTTCACTACAACACCAAAGTGCAAGTGAGAGTTATCTTGTTGCACAAAATTGAACACAAAACGACCGGCACTGTTATGACCTCATTTTTCCAAGACAAACCAGTGCACACGAAATGTAGCGCTGATGCTGTGAATATTATAGCACACAGATCCCGCCTGGACCTCTAAAGGCTTTTTCACACATGGTGGAAATGTGGAACAAACTTCATGATGCTTCGCCTAAACTGAACGCTTAAGATTTTGAGGACAGTTTTTGTGGTATTGACAACCTTTTCTGCACTGTCGATCCAATTTATGTACCGACTCATTTAACGTTACGAGACAGCGGTATTTTTAAATAAATGATGAATAAATAAATACAATGCCACGTGGTGTAAATTCGGTTTTGTACCACCAGTTGGTATGCCATTGCACCTCTCAATCCACACATAGGGGCAAGTGCCTTGCATGCCAATTATATTATTTACCCGATACTCGATACTACATGGTTGTTCTACTAATTTCTGTCTCTCTGAACTGGCTTTGAACCTCTAAAGTACAGAACAGCCCACAATTACACATTACACAAATTACACAAGCTATTACACAAATTTTCACCCCATTCCCCTTCCTTGAATGGTTTTCCAAAGGTCCGCTAACGCGACCTCTATTTGTTTGCCTGAGACAATCGCAGGTTGTGTGCCTGGCTGTCTACCCAGATTTCGCACTTTGCGGGGCCTTGATTTTCTACGCTCGCCTTGCTTACATATCTAGCTTAGCGTCTTCACTTCAAGCGAGTGCAGAAAATAAAGGGGGTTGATTGAAGACTCGCGAAAACCGCTCTCACTCACTCACTTTTTTGGCAACGGGCCAATATGTGACATGGATACTATCGGGACTGATAACTTTCAAGGGCTTTTGAAGCGAAGGCCCATTTTTGAGGCCAACAGCTTTTCCAAATGTTTGTCTCGCATTTTCGCAAAGCCACTCAAGTGTGATCGCCGTATGGATAAACATATTCAGACACCCTCACTTAAACAGGGTGTGGTAAGCATGAGAAAAAGTCGACAGAAACTTCCAATGTCACAGGAAGCCACTCTCCCGGAATTGATGTAAATAGTTCAATGAATACTTGAACAATATACATCCTTGATGGGACCCATCTATGCGCTTCTGAAGAAAACAGTAAAAAAACAAGTTCACCATAAATAAATAAATGATTGCCTGCGCCAGAAAAACAAGCTCATAAAATTTGAACATGACAAATGACACATTTTCAATGTCCGTTGCTTATAAGTATTGTCTTTCATTTCTGTCTGTGCCATTCTCGACATCTGTCTTTCATTTGGGTGTTTTTACACATTTGCTAACCTCAGTTAACACTGCGTTTTTGCGTTTTAGTTGTATAAAACGGGGGCCGAAATATGGACTGCTATTCGCTATATTTTCACAACAAATATCCAGAGCAGAGAAGGCAAATATACAGAGAACACATTTTTCATGGTTGACAGCGTGTATAAAAAAGAAACCAACAAGGTATTTTTCCATCGAAGTACAAAAGAAACAACGATTACGTAAGTACCGATACTTTTTATCAATGGTTAATTTTTGGAATGATATTGCCATGAATAATTCATTGGGTTTGTTCCTTTATGTTTTGGTTTTATTCCCCAGCCGCGCTCGGCTCTGTTATCTGTGCCCCATCAACGCGCGTGTTCCATCCTTTATTATTCTGCGCACGGAATAACTTATTCAGATAAGGAGAGTGTTTCGCCCTAACGTCAATAGCAGAGAAAAATCTTTTATCTACAATGTTCTTGATATAAATCGACAGTTCGAGAAAAATTCCCGCTAAAAGATAAAAGCCTGCAGAAACGACGCCGCAGTTTACGACTCACCGACGCTCCATTGCGCACGTCACTTTGCTGACTACTGCTTTGCCACCTGTTGATTTTTTGGAGTTGTTAGAGAAGCACAAGTCTGCTTAAAAAAAGTTGTTTTCCATTAAGTCAACTGCGTCTTCCTTGGCTTCATTGACATCTGCTAGAGGTGCGGGGTACATGGACCCAAAGCCCTCTACAAGTCGGCAAGCAAATACCACTCATACTAGCCCAAGACAGCAAGTCCTCCCACCCGAGCTAGTTCTGCTGCCGGAGAAAGTGATAAAGGATTACGTCGCGACCAGAACCATAGAAAACCAAGCCAATCCCCCATTCTGCAGCAACCTCGGGACCGTCAACACGCAAAGCCCCTGATACGATGCCAAGACGCACCCGGAACTCGAATAAGGCGGCGTCAGACGTAAATGTTTCCATCGACAGCTTTTATGTCATCATCATCATCATAATCACCACCAGCCTATATACACCCACTGCAGGGCAAAAGCCTCTCCCATTATTCTCCAATTACCTCGGTCCTGTGCCAACTGTTACCAATTTATCCCCGTAAACGTCTTGATCTCATCTGCCCATCTAACTTTCTGCCGCCCCCTCAAACGCTTGCATTCTCTAGGGATCCACTCTGGTACCCCTAATGACCAGCGGTTATCTTTCCTTCGCATTACATGCCCTCCCACGTCCATTTCTTTTTCTTAATCTCTACCAACATGTCCTTAACACGTGTTTGTTCCCTGACCCACTCCGCTCTCTTTTTGTCCCGTAAAGGGGCACTGACACAAAAATTTTGCGTCTTGTTTTTTTTGCTGCGATAAGTAGCTAGCGACCTACTTATAACCTGTAGAAACCTCATTTGCTTCAGCGTGCGACGGTTTTTGAATTAGAGGCATTTTAAATGCGGCCAGTGTCAGTTTTGGTATCAATGAGTGCCGCGAAACGATGGATTTTGTATATTTTGTGTGAACAAAGCTGACCACGTGACCGTCGGAGGGATATCTAAGAGCAGAGCCGCCGTAGCACTGTCGAATCCGCATCGACGGCAGTTTCTGCGAATGCCCGCACGTACTGATCTCGTGAGGCGCCTAATTAAAAAGCGACCGTGGATGTGACGCAGGCGCTGCGAGTGCAAATGCTACCGCGGCTAAAGAACGACGCGCGACGCTCGAGACGGTGGGTGGCAAGACGCGCGCTGGGAGCAGCCGGCCGGTCTGCCTACAGGTCCGCCTACAGATGTGTTCGGCTTAGCACTGCGGCGGATATTCGAGTGCCGCTGTAGTAAGACGTGCAGATGACAATTTTTAATGCAACCCGCCATCGCATAATTAACTCCTTTCTCATGTAAGCCACCATGGTCGGGACTTGGGGACAATTTCGTGCAGCGGTAACAAGCTATCACTCGAGCTACCTGCGCCGGCCTGCGCCACTTTGCGGCCGTGGTCTCCCCCTGCACATCGACCGTGCGGCTAGCTCAGTGGACTTTTCGGGCCTCCGGCGCGTTTTCGCATCCAATGGTAATAAACAGTAATAGAAACAGAGTGCCTGGAATCGCTGTAGAACTTTGGTCGCGGCCAGCTGCCGCATGAGCAGACGAAATCACGGCGCCTCCGCCGCCAACGATCGGGTCGTTCGTTCTGGAGAGCAGAAGCTCCGCCCTCCGGCCCTCCGATTGGAGCGGCGAGCCGGGCGAGCCGGGGAAAAACGCCGGCAGTATGGAAGCGGCAAACACAAACTCGTGATGTGTTTGGATGTTGTTTATTTACACGATATCCTCGAGATGTCGATTGCGCGTGGTCTTCTGCTGGCTGCTCGATTGCGTTTCGCACACTTTAAATTGTATTTTAAATTTGTTCTAGGCTGTATTCGCCGCTGAAATTTTGCAGATGATGTATATGTGTTCCCACCAATCTATCTCCGAAGTTATCTCGCCTTCAAAATTTTGTGTCAGTGCCCCTTTAATGTTACACCTATCATTTTCCCCTCCATTGCACGCTGAGTCGTTCTCAATTTAAGTTGTGACGTCAGTGAGCCTCCAGGTTTCTGCCCCGTAGGTAAGTACCGGTAAGAGGCAGCTGCCATACCCTTTCTTCTTTAGCGACAACGGTAGGCTGCTATTCATTATCTGAGAATGTCTGCCATATGCACCTCACCCCATTCTTATCCATCTAATTATCTCTGCCTCGTGGTGGGGATCTTGGGTCACAACTTGGCCTAAGTAGATACATTCGCTTACAACTTCCACTTCTTCGCCACCTATCTCAAACCGCTGTGCTGTCAGAAGGTAATTGATCATTACTTTAGTTTTCTGAATATTATTTTCAGGCCCACGGTTCTACTCTGTTCGTCCAGTGCGGAAAGCATGCTTTGCCATTCGTCCCCCGAGTTACTTAGCAAGGCAACGTCATCAGCAAATCTGAGGTTACTGAGGTATGCTCCATTAGCCCTTACTCCCACCTGTTCCCAATCCAACGTTCTTGTAAATATGCTGTGAATAACTTTGGAGGGATTGTGTGTGCTTGTCTGACACCCTTCCTTAAAGGTATTTTACTGCTCTCCTTATGGAGGATGACGGTAGCTGTGGACCCACTGTCGATATCCTGTAGTATTCTTACATAATGCTCATCTACCTCCTGGTTCCGTAATGCCTGAATGACTGCTAGGGTTTCGACCGAGTCAAATGCTTTCTCATAATTTATGAGGGGTATATATAGGGGTTCAGTACACTCAGCGAACTTCTCTATTACCTCATTGACGTGTGAATATGGTCCATTGTTGAATAACCTTTAAGGAACCCTGCTTGTTCTTTAGGTTGACTGAAATCTAAGGTTGCAGAAATTCTGTTAGGGATTACCTTGGTAAGTACCTTGTAGACGACTGACAGTAAGCTGATCGGCCTGTAATTTTTAAGTGCTTCATGTCGCCTTTCTTATAAATTAGGATGATGTTCGCGTTCTTCTAAGATTCCGGTGCACTTGCGGTCTTTAGGCATTGCGTATACAGGTTTGCCAGTTTTTCAAGTACCATTTCTCCGCAATCTTTCAAGAGGTCTGCTGTTATCTGATCCTCACCAGGTACTTTGCCCCCTTTAATTTCTTTCAAGGCCTTTGTTACTTCTTCGGTCGTTACTGGCGGGATGTCTATCTCCTCTGAAATACTGTCTCGTTCGGCATTATACTGGATGTCCCGGCTGCTGTACAGGTCCCTATAGAGCTGCTCGGCCACGGTGACTATTTTATCCCTATTTGTGATGACACTGCCTTGCTTATTTTAAGTGCATACATCTGATATTTCCCCGTGCCAAGACGCATCTTCACTGCTTTCAGGCTACCTCCGTTCTTTACAGCGTATTGGATCCTCTCCATATTATACTTCCGTATGTCAGCTGTCTTACGCTAATTGATTAACTTCGAAAGCTTCGATAGTTTAATTCTGTCAGCTGCAGTTGAGATTGTCATGGTTTGCCGTTTCCTAATAAGATATTTCGTCTCCTGTGAAGGTTTACCAGTATCCTGTCTGGCCATAGTGCCCCCGACTTCTACTGCACAATCTGTGATAATGAGTGTAAGGTTGTCGCTGGCTTTCTGTTTTGTAAGCACGGTTTCATCGTTAAGAGCTGAATATCGGTTCTGCAGCGCGATCCTGAATTCTTCTGCTTTACGTATTACTGTTTGCTCATTTATCGGCTTCTTTCGTACTAGCTTGTTGCGGTCCCTCGTCAGATCTAGCCTAGTATGAGATCTTACCATACGGTGGCCACTGCACCTTACCCTTACCAGCACTTCCACATCCTGCACGACGTCAGGGTTATCGCATATTATGAGGTGTATTTCATTTTTATGCCCCCCGTTCGGGCTCCTCCAGGTCCACTTCCGGCTCTCCCGTTTACAGAGGGAAAGTATTCATTATGCGTAGGTTATTTCGTTTAGCAAACTGAACTAGTAGGTCCCCCCTGCTACTTCTACAGCCCAGACCATAGTTCCCAACTGCCTTGTCTCCAGCCTGATTCTTGCCTACTTTAGCATTGAAGTCCCCCATAACTACGGTATACTGTGTTTTTACTTTAGACATTGCCGATTCCACATCTTCATAGAGGCGTTCCACTGCTTGGTCGTCGTGGCTGGATGTGGGCGCGTAGCCCTGCACCACCTTGAGTATGTACCTGTTATTGAGCCTAATTACAAGACCTGCTGCCTTTTCGTTAATGCTGTGGTGTTCTTTTATGTTGCCAGCTATGCTTTTATTGACTAGAGGTCCCACTTCCAGTTCTCTTCTGGCCTCTAAACCCCGGTAACATAGGACGTGCCCATTTTTCAGCACCGTAAATGTCTCGCCTGCCCTCCTAGCCTCGCTGAGCCCTATTGCATCCCTTTAATGCCCTCTAATTCCTCGAACAACACCTCTGGACTCGCTTCGCTAGATAAGGTTCACGCGTTAAACGTTGCCAGGTTCAGATTCCATTGGCGGCTTGTCCGGTTCCAGGGATTCTTAGCACCCTCTGCTGCGTAACAGGTCTGACCGCCACCGTGGCCCGTTGCTTCGCAGACGCTGGGGACTGGGAGCGGAGGGTTAATTGGCGTATTCATGGGAGGTTGTGGCCGTTGCTACACAAGGTGGCCAATCCTGCTCTGGTGAGGGACTGCATTGCCGGCAATGGTCGCCAGGGTCAGGCCGCACCCCAAGCCCCTTTGTGCAATTCGATCAATACGCGAATTTTTTTTCCGGTGGGAATAGTCCGGCACCGGGATTCGAGCCACGGTCCTTCTGCATGCGAGGAGGATGCTCTATCTCTACGCCATCGCTGCACCTCTCCCATCGCTTTTATGTAGCTTTTATTTAGCCGCCCTCATAGACACTGGAGCCGACTGCTCAATAATAAGCGGATCACTTTCGTCTAAGATGAAGAAAGTTACGACCAGATGGGAACGTCCGCACGTACGCACAGCAGGAGGCCATCTCGCAACACAAAGCGGAACGTGCACATCGCGCGTCAACATAGATGGCACCACGGACCCTGCTGCGTTGGTCATTTTCCATAACGGCTCACCCGACGTAATTCTGAGACTGGACTTTTTGACGAACAATGGTGAAATAAATAATCTGCAGACCAAGTCGATAACTTTTTCATGGGGTCACTGTATGACGCCGGAACCGACCCTCGAACACCGTGGTGCTGTAAGTATTGTCGATGGTCACGTCAGCCTGCCACGCCGCGCAAGCTTGATGATCACCGTTTACTGTGAAGATACTGTCCTTGACATCGATGCTATCACAGTAAGTGACAAAAGGTTGCTTCCAGGACGAGGTGTCTCTGTCGCAAGAGGTATTGCGCGCTTAAAGCAACGCCAACTCCACGTTTTGTCACTAATTTGACCGACGAGTACCAGCATTTAGACAAGGGCGCTGCAATTGCGTTCTTCGAAGAAACGTAATAAGCAAGTGAGGTAATCGCGGTTCCCGAATTTGAACGCGCACCCGATGATACCTTACAAGAATCTTATTCCTCGATGTGAATCCGGCGTTACCGCCAGAAAAAAGGAACAAATTCTGGTCTTTGCTGTGTCGCTACAGCGAGTGTTTTCAGTCGAACTCAAACTTGTGTCAGAGAACGCCTGCGAAGCACCGAATTATAACCGAAGATGCAGATTGACCTACCCGAAAGTCCCCGTACCGCGTGTCCTCACACGAGTGGGGAGCTATCCAGACACAAGTCGACAACATTCTCAGCGACGACATTATACAGCAATCAAAAGCTCTGGGCTGCGACGGTCCTACTCGCAAAGAAAAAAATTGTGCATTAAGGTTATGTGTCGACTACGCCCAAAAGAACAAAATTACCAAAAAGGATGAAGACACCCTGCCACAAATCGACAATACCCTCGACCACCTCTGCCGCGGAAAGTACTTGCGTCCGATGGATTTGAAGACCGGCTACGGGCAAATTGATGTGGACGAGAGAGACCGATACAAAACAGCATTCATAACCCCGGACGGCCTGTACGAGTTCAAGGTGATGCCTTGTGGGCTGTGCTTGGCCCGAGAGACGTTTAAAAGAGTCATGGACACTCTGCTAGCTGGCCTGAAGTGGCACACCTGCCTCGTATACCTCGACGACATTCTGGTATTCTCCCAGCCATTCGACGAACACTTTGCAAGGTGGGATTCTGTACTCGAGGCCATTCGTACGTCGGGGTTAACGCTGAAGCTGAGTGCCGTTTCACGTATGAGGAGCTGAAGTTTTTGGGCCACGTCGCCCACACCGCGGGAGTCCTGCCTGACCCGGAGAAAACTTCGGCCATAGCGAGAGAGAGAGAGAGAGAGAGAAACTTTTGTTGCTCAGCCCCTTTTGTTCTGATCAGCAGCCAAGGTTTTGGAGTCTCAGCGGTGGGCCTCAGCCGGTGCCTGTGTTGCCAAGCTCCCCAACCTCAGCGACCCGATTGAGAACGAACAATTCCCCCCGATCCCGCACGTCTCGAACCAATGGCATCCTCGTGAGGGCAGGCCAACGGCGCCGGCACGTCCAGAGCCAGGTGGACCAGCCACAGTTGGACCCCCGGTTCGCTGCTGCGCAGAGTTCCCTCCCAGTCGTGATGACTCTTAATGAACGTCGGTGGTGCCTTTGAGCAAGCCCAGATTACGTGTGCGAGTTGACTTTATCAATCTTCCATCTTGGCATTGGGCAGTATAAGTTTCTGGGTATATGCGGCTAAACAGTTTGGGGGGGGGGGGTAAGTAGAATAGAATAGAATAAAATAGAATAGATCTTTATTGTCGTTACAGAATGTTACATCACCAGAATATAGTCAATACAGAAAGGGGTCCCACAGTAATGAACTGTATTGGGACCCCTTGTTATCGATAGCATACACAGAAATAGCCTAATTGCAGCTGCTAGCAGGAATGATACCTAATTTTTATAACGAGAGTACGCGTAGACAGTGGATTGTTAACATTGCATATTTTAGGAATAAACAAGGAACATATTGAACAAATAAAGCACACAGCATTCAAACAACTAACCCAGGAATATTTAAACAAAATAAAGCATCCTATAAATGGTACAATATTGAGTGCAGTCAATCCATATACATACAGAGCAGTTGTACAAATGCATTGCTTAGGTGTGTAAAAGATAAAAAAACCCACTACACTAGGCGAAATGTGAATGCGCACGTCAAAAGTGTATGTGATGGTTCGTCAAAAATCATCGGAGGGAACGTTTAAACGTTGATGGACGTACTTGTGTTTTAACCGTATGAGGTAGCTCGTTCCATATTTTGATTGAAGTAAAAGCGAATGTCTGTTTACCATAGTTCGTGCGAACCTTTGGAAGTAAAAAGTTATTTTGCAATGAAAAACGAGTTTGGTTAGTGTTTTCTAGTTTAGTTCTGCCAGTAATATAGAGAAGATCGGGTTCATTGAAAAGGCGAAAGGCAGTTGTGGAAACGTTAAATGCTATGGTGTCAGTAATCGGAAGAAGTTTAAGATCAAGAAAAAGGGGGGCAATGGGAGCATCAAAACGACTACAGGTGATTATACGCAGTACCCGGTTTTGAATTTGCTGTAATGGTGCTATGTGGGAGTTGTAAGTCAGACACCACGATCCAATACAATAGTTTATGTGATTGTGAAAAAAAAGCATAGTATAAGGTGACTAGAATCCGTTTCTCAAAGTAATGGCGCGCTTGTATTAGTACCCGAACACCATATGCAACTTTCTTCCTGATTAGGTTAATGTGTGCATCAAATTTTAGAAAACGGTCAAGTTTAATTCCTAAGAATGTGCATTCGTCAGTCGGTATGATGGCGTGATTATTGATGTACACAGGGTTGAGATCGTCACGAGGCTTTGTGGGCGTTTTAAAAACCACAAATTTTGTCTGGTTCAGCTGTTAAATAACACTGGAAAGTTTTTCTTGGGATGTGAAAATGGTGGTGTCGTCGGCGTACAAAATGCAGTCGGTTTCGGATGTGAGACAATTCGGCAGGTCGTTAATATAAATCAGAAATAATAAGGGGCCAAGAATGAATCCTTGGGGCACACCTTTGTTTACAGTTTTTGTGTCGGAGAGAACCCCTGAAATGTAATTGTTTGCGTACGATTATGTAAATAATTGCGGAGAAGCTGTAGTGCGGGACCATTTATACCTAATGATGCCAGTTCACAAAAAAGTACGTCGTGGTTAATACTGTCAAAGGCCTTAGTAAAGTCAATAAAAACACACCCAAAATATTTTCCTTTGTCTATTTCGGTTTAAATTTATGTGTTAATGCTGTTAGGGCAAGGTTAGTCGACAGACCACGGCGGAATCCGAATTGTCTTGGTGTCAAGAGGCGAAATTTCTGGAGGTAGTTCGAAAGCCGCTGTTCGATTAGCTTTTCTACCACTTTGCTTAGGAATGGAAAAATCGAAATTGGTCGATAAATACTAATAATTGCCTTAGGTCCTTTCTTAAATATCGGAGTTATTTTACTTTGCTTTAGTTCCTGAGGAAATGCGGCATTTGTGAACATAAGGTTGACGATGTAAGCAAAAGTATCTGAAATAAAATCGGCAATTCCTTTGATACAAGACGCGTGAATGTTATCGAGGCCTGGACTGGTGATTTTGAGATTAGCTATCGTCGTACGCACTTCACTCGGTGTCGTAGGATAAAGAAAGAATGACTGTGATGCATGATGCAAACTATCGTCGTAACTCGTGGCTGGTGAGCTTGGTGAATAGCTAAAGTAAGTGCTAAAATCATTCGCAATATCTTTGGGCGTTCTAAGTACTTCTTCGCCAAGCTGTATTTCGATGGGGGCACTTTTTGCAGGGTTGCTGTTAAGGAAATTGTTTAGTAAACGCCACTGCTTGAAAGCATTATTACCCGTCTCTAGTATCTTATATTTATAGTAGTCCTTTTTGGTTTGTTTCAACAAACAGTTTAGTTCGTTGCAATATTTTTTGTAGCGCTCCTTTATGTGGATACTGAACGGCCGTTTCTTAAGTTTGCGAGAAAGGTTGTCTTTTTTGCGCAAGCGCTTCAACAAGGACGGTGTAATCCACGGGTTTTGCGGGCATGAATAATTTTTTCCACAAAGTACAGTTTATGTGCAGCGTTCTATGCAAGTGGTAATCGTTGAACTAAATTCAGTATAGCAACTTTGTGCGTCTTTAAGACATGTTACACGTGTCCAGTCAGAGTTTTGGATTTCTTCGAGAAATAGTTTTTTGTCAATTATAGATTTCGAAAATTTATTAGTTCTTCTGTAATTGGGACAGTTAAAACGAAGTAAAACTGGATAGTGATCAGTGATGCTTGTACGTATAATATAAGCTTCAGGAGTACAAAAAAAGTTCGTCAAAGCATGGTCAATGACAGTTCCTGGATAGTTGGGTGGACAGCGGGTTGGTATATTGACTAATGATTGAAAGCCGTAACCTTGAAAGCAGTTGGTGTACTCTTCGTGAGAGGAGTTGTCTAATAGAATAATATTTATGTCACCTAATAGCACTACATTTTTGTTTTCATGTGAGAGCGTATGAAACAGTTTGTCTAATGCTGTGCAAAAATCTGGGAGGGAGGAGCTAGGTGACCTATATATGCTGCCGAATATTATGTTTTTACTATCAACGCCGAAACACGAATTGTCTACTTCTACCCACACCGATTCGCAGTCTTGTACTTCGAGATGAAGGTCGTGTCTACGCTTATATCTAATGCTTGATAACACAAAAATAGCAGAACCACCATAAGTTGATGTTCGACGGTGACAAAATTTAGGAGTATACGATTGAAAACCGCCAATATTTTTATCGGAGTCGTTGAGCCACGTTTCTGATACGCAGACAACCGAAAAAGGATAGGGTACGGAAGATAAGAGTGCTTGAAATTCGTGGTGGTGTTTCCTAAGGCTGCGGGCATTAATGTGGATTACATAGTGGGAGGTTTTAGTTGATAAGGACGGCAGCTGTTTTGTATCGATGTATGCCATTATGGTTGTTGTGAAGTCACAACTGATCACCCGTCATCGTTCTACGAAGGTACATGTTCATTTGGCATCTGACTCACGGCGGGTGTCGTGCGGCGGAAAATTTCAAGATTACCTTCGTCCCTAATTCTGAACACTCGGCTTTCTGTTGTCTGACGGGCCTTGATGACGCAATCATCTGTCCAGAGAGACTGCCATGCACTTTCTTTCTTCAAAGCAAGAGCTTTGGCAAACAGTTGCTTGTTTTCCTGAGTGAGGTGATTAGTTTGTATGAGTCTGAGTGTGGTTGTCTGTTGCCAGGTAAAGTGGCAGGAGGCGTTAGGTTATTGTTGATGTATTTCGCGGTAGTAGTGACGAACGTAACTGTATTTGAGAAACGGGCGCTAGCGCAAGCTTGCACAGACGGGTCCAATTCCCAAGACCGAAAGACAAGCCCAGCAAACCACGTTACGTCGTGCAGATATCCTGGAGACGTCAGCAATCGATATTGCAGATGTCCAGGAGACAAACCGTTGGAGTCTAAATTACATTTATTCAACGTTGCTATCACTACAAAAAACCTGTTCAAATCGCACGAAGGATATTGTAGAATAGACCTCTCGTGGTACTTTTATATGCCGTTTGCGGGACGTTACTTTATTAGGTGCGAATGCACTTCTTAAGCAAGCCTGAAGCGTCCGCTGCCGTCCGCATAGCAACAGCTACGGGTGCGCGCGCTCCTCGTCTTCCTTGGCAACGGGGGGAGATGGGCGCGCGGTGCCTGGCCGCTGACATGGCACATACCCACAAGGGGGATTGGCCAGGAATCTCCTCGTCTTCCTTGGCAACGGGGGGAGATGGGCGCGCGCTGCCTGGCCGCTGACATGGCACATACCCACGTGGGGGATTGGGCAGGAATCGGGCGTGAGAAGGGCTACTGCACCCGCTTAAAGGAGTACTGACACGAAATTTCAAAGCTGAGATCCGCTCTAGCAATCAGGTACAATGACAACACAAATAGGTGTCTGTGAATAAATGCATCTTTCTTTCTTTGCAGTTGTGTGTGTGTGTGTGATCTCTCTTTCGCGAAGATTACCGAACCGCGCAAATTCAACTCGTGCATTCGCACTTGCACATTCTTCCCCTCGGGGAAATGCGGGGAATTTTTTTTGGTACATTTTATAGATATTGTAGTGGTACGCAGGCAAGACGTATGTAGGTGTCTGTTCTACATTGTTTTTTTTTTGTCTTTAGCACAAACATTAGTAAGTTATATTCATGACTAGTGTACGTAAGTATGATATTGTTGAGATCAACCTGTATGCTTGAAATTTACATTCTTTATAAATTTTGGAGTTTGGCCAGCCCCCTTTCCAAGGTTGCCTGCGTGTTCTGGGCATTTATACTTCAAATACATGTCTTGCTAGCTATTCAGCACTGTTTGCTGTTACTTGGCTTCTGGTTTCTAGTATAATGTGTTTCCATATTTGAAGTGCTGCATACTGCATGAAGTCTCATATGTGAAGGGCCAAGCTGACCCCACACTCTTGAGGAAGCACCCAAAGCACAGCGCTAAACAAGAAATGTCGCATCGAAAATAACAAGCAGTAAGTAACAGCAAACCAGTCCTGATGAGCACGAGCACCCTTGACACAAAGGCAACCACCGTAGCGTCATCAAATTGTACACACAGCAAGGCTGTGCAGGCCTCCGGCAAATAAACTATCAGAGAAACAAATAAAAAATAAACTAATTAATATGACAGTCTTGCCAACTTAGCTCCAAGTAAGCGCAGCTTGGTAGTAAGAAAGCTTTCAAAGTACACATAAAACACAAAAGAGTTCAGGTAAAACAGGTTAAATTGACTTCCAAATTATGTAATATGCTTTCGCAGCTTAACCACTTTAATGTTCATTCCTCTCTGCCCTGGCCCACAGGGTACGCTTTGTCTAATTACAAGAATATTACAAATATTTATGACCATAAATAAGTCACACACAGCAGAAAGGTTGACACAAAATACGAAAAAAGCAAACATGTAAATTCAGGGTACAAGTACAAAATAGTTATTCAACTTGAAATATCTCACATTAGGTGAAATGGAGGAAAAACAATGCAAGAAAAGTTTGATAAGAAAGAAATTATTGAATGGTGGTTACAAAAACAAACCAAATTTACTAAACTAAATAGTTCACATCTAGTGAAAATTTGGCCAGCAAAAAAACAAAAGCACCTTGGAAACACAGAAGTGGTGTTGACTGGTGGTTGTGAGTGCCATACAAATTTAAGCTACTTCAATCAAACCAACATCTAGGGAAATGGGTATGAACTATAGAAAAGCTGTGTATACAGAAATGAATGTACGACGGTTACAAGAGCAGTAGAAATTTACTTGATGAAATGATTCAGACTTAGTGAAATTGCAGGACAACAATAAAACAACAAAAAAACTTCAGAAACAACTTAGTGAATTCTGGTTAGGACAACAATACAAATTTACAGTGTTTCAATATTTCACAAAAAGGGAAATGATTTGGGAACAAACGAAAAAAACAGGGAACATGGAAATGATTGAATATTAGTTACAACAAGAGAGATTTACATGACTACGTGATTCACACCAAGTGACACGCTCAAAGAACAATAACACAAAATAAGAACGCATGGAAGCACGGAAATGATTCAATGGTAGTTCAATGGGGCATGCCTCTATCATCAGTTATGGTAGGGATTCTTGAACAATTTGCGTTCTTTCTTGTGGTGCCAGAAACTGCCAAAATATTTGCAAACCGGATTGGTTCGAAAGTGAGTAAAAATTTCATGGTCCAAAGGGTGAAAGAATTATAACACATCTTCTAGCAATAAAAACTGAGAAGCCACAGGTTGCCGAAAGAGCTGCTATTTGCGCAGGTAGTGACTGACAATAAACATCTGGGCCTTATACATTGTCTAGTGAAAGAATGTGATGTCTGTAACAACACAAAGATATGTAGTTACACACAATGCAGGATGCAACTGGCAGGTGGAAAAAGCGTGTTTTTTTTTTCCTAATTCGAGCGAACTCCTGCGCCAAGTTGAACGTAAACAGTAGCTTAAGCAGGCGCCTTGTGCAGTCTGTTGCAGTAGCACCTCCCTTGCAAGCCAGTTTTTCAATCTAGAGATGGGTACAGGAAAATCTGTGTTGTTAATACAGCTTTTTAAGACTGGTACAATACGGAATTGGCAGCTACCATTATCCCTGAAAAAAAGTGTATGACAGCTGCTTGTTACCGGTACTCACCTACGGCGTGAGTACCAGTAAAAGGCTCACTTAAAGGGTTTAACTTAAATTAAGGACGACTTAGCAGGCAATAGAATGCTAGATGATGGGTGTAACATTAAGGGGCAGGAAAAGAGTAGACTGGATATAATTTAATGTCAGCATTGGCACTACTAAGGCAACCTTAAAACTAACTATGACTGCTAATGTGAGGTACCACTAGTTATAAGAACTATATTTTGTGAATGGGGACTCTGAGGACAATTTAACCCAGCTACAGGTCCCATCGGAACGTGAAAAATATTTTTCTGTGTCTATCCTAACCGTTTGGTGAATTGAAGTGACAATATATACAAGGGATGAAACCATGTTCACAAATTGTGGCAAACAGAAACATGCACAAACCCGGACTGCGTCACCGCCATGGACGTACACTTCTGGCAGCAGAAAGGCGAGGTGGGCTAGTTTGTATATATGTTTAACTTAACCTTCAAAAAGCATATCCTTGAAAAACTGGTCCTGTTGTCCTGTTTGCTTGTCCTGTTAAGACTACATTTTTAGTTGAATTATACGTTGTACAGCAGGAAGCATCAAAGTAGTGCTTGAAATTTTTACTGTACAATAACATTCAAACACAGTCTAAGTTTCACCATTTAGCAGCCTGCAACATGTAAGTTATTAGCAAACGACAGGGCAGACACCACAATCATACTCTGTCTTAAACCTGCGAAGTCCCAAATGCTGTTTTACTCTGATCACCAAGGATTGTTACACACTAAATTCATTCAGCCGGAAATTCCATATGTGACAGAAATTTAACAGCTATTTTTGAATATTTTTACTTCGTTCCGAATGGTTAATTAACGCTTATGATGCTGCAGTAAGAGTACGAAGCGCAACCGGCGCTGCTCACACTACTGTACAAGTTACGACGTGCGTGTAGTTTTGACGTTACAAATAAATTCAGGCTGCATACACGTGGTTCATTCCAACATTTCACGACCAAACTGAGCGTTCGAAAAGATGGAATACTCAAGCAAAATGCAAAAACAGCATCCAGATGGCATTTTAATCTAATGCTGTACGCTCGGAAATCCCCCGATTTATTATTTTATTCTAATGCTGCACGCACGGCAATCATTCAATTTTTTGTGCACGTTTGTTAACCGAAAACTATTAAGACAGAAAAAAACGGCATCTGCAGTAACGAAACACAAACCAAGAGGGCATAAGATTACGCTAAAAGTACACGATGTGCGTGTAACGCAAAAACACGCATATATTGCCGCGAACCATACATTGGGTTTGTTTATTCGTGTTTTGCTTTCACCACCGGGCCGCGCCGGTCTGTGTTATCTCTGCGCCAAGGGAAGCGCGTGTTCCATTCTTTCTTTCTGTGCCGCATGTGTTATCTGTCGTGATAGGGAGAGCATTCCGATCTAACGTGAACAGCCCAGAATATTCTTCTTGGATCTACTATGTTCTCGATGTGAATCGACGTTTCGAGAACCACGCGCGCCCAAAGATAAAAAGCCTGCAGTGCGGACGCCGGAGCATTCGATTCGACGACACTCGCCTGTGCAAGTCACTTTGTTGACCGCTGCTTCGCCGCCTCTGTATTCTTTTGAGTTGTTGGGGGAGCACAAGTTCGCTCCAATAAACGTGTTTCTCATTCAAGACAACTGCGTCGTTCTTGTCTTCGCGACATCTGGTGGAGGTGCTGGGTACTAAGTCTTTATGCCCTGTACGACATCTCGAAGCCGCCAAGCCAGTCCAACCAGAGAAAGCCCCCGACTGCAAGGATTGCTACCCGAGTTCCGTCTTCTGCCAGAAGGGCCCAAGAGAAGGAACGCTGCAACCAACACCATGGTGCAAGAAACAACGTCGCCAATCATCCTGCAGCAGCCCCGAGAACCGCCATCGTTCCGGGGAGCCCCCGCTGAAGACCCCGAAGAATGGTGGGAGAAGCTGGAGCGCGTCCGCATCTTTAACAGGTGGGACGACGAAGAAACTTTCCGGCATGTCTTCTTTTACTTAGAAGATGCTGCTAGAACTTGGTTTGAGAACCATGAGAGCTCTTTGACCGACTGGACTCAATTCAAAAGGGAGTTCCTTAAGACTTTCACTACCGTGGTGAGAAAAGAGCGAGCTGCGCTTTTGCTTGAAACTCGAACGCAGCACCCCAACGAAGGAGTCGTGATTTTCGTTGAGGACATGAAGCGACTTTTTCGTCGTGCGGACCCTGAAATGACCAAGGAAAAGAAGCTCAGGTTTCTAATGCGAGGAGTGAAGCAAGAGCTTTTTGCTTGTCTAGTCCGTAACCCTCCGAAGACAGTGGCGGAATTTGCGTCTGAGGCGGCCGCGATGGAGAAGACGCTAGAAATTAGAACGAGGAAGTACGACCGCCCCGTCAACGCGCTGTTCTCGGAGACCATCGGTGCCGCAAATGGAAGCTCCGATACATTGCGAGAGACCATCCGAGCAGTGGTCAGGGAGGAGCTTCGGAAGCTTTTTCCAACGACGCCGCAACCTCAAGTGGCTTCCCTGACCGACGTAATCCGAGAAGAAGTCCAAAACGCACTGGGAACTTCTACGCCATCGGAAGCACCCCGCGAACCACAAGCCATGACCTACTCCTCGGCTGTTCGTCAACCCCGCCCCGCTCCAACCTGTCGTCAAGAGGCCGAGCCATACCGCCGTCCAATGCCGCCCGCCCGACGCCTTGTAGACGAATACCAGACGCCAAGGAAGACCGACGTGTGGCGAACGCCCGATAATCGCCCGCTGTGCTACCACTGCGGAGAGGCCGACCACATCTACCGTCGCTGTCCCTACAAGAGGCTCGGTTTGCGAGGGTTCTCCGTCGACGCCCCACGCCCCCGATACGGCCAGCGCCCTGCTGAGATCGAAGAATACCTCTCCAACACCAACCGAGGACCAGCCCGCTTCAACCGTTCACCGTCGCCCTACCCGTATCAGTCACCGAACCGCCGCAGCACTGCTGACTTCTCACGTGGAAGGTCCCCCAGCCCACGCGGGGGAAACTAAAAGCAGCAACTTCGGGAGGTAAAGTTGCACAACGGCGAAAAAATGAAAATCCTCCAACGACGCAGCGACTCGCTGAAGACCATCATTCACGACATGCCGTCAACCCGACTACCCGACCTAGCCCTAACGAGACTCCTGAACACGACGACAGCTACACGGCGCGACGCGTACCCGACCTGACCGAGACGTCCGTTGAGAAGACGACGACAACGACGATGCACAGTGCCCGACCGTCAACACGTACAAGCAGAGATACGACACCCCGACGAACCCGGAACTCGAGGAAGACTGCATCTGACGTCAAGGTGTCCATCGACGGCTTTGACGTAGTCGCCCTCGTAGACACGGGAGCTGACTATTCGGTAATGAGCGGACCATTTGCGTCTAAACTGAAGAAAGTTATGACCAGATGGTACGGTCCGCACATACGCACAGCAGGAGGCCACCTCTTGACGCCAAGTGGAACGTGCACATCGCGCGTCACCATATACGGCACAACGTACCCTGCGGCGTTCGTCATTCTGCCTAACTGCTCCCGCGACGTAATTCTTGGAATGGACTTTTTGATGGACAACGGTGCAATAATCGATCTTCAGACCAAGTCAATAACTTTTTCCCCCAATCACTCCATGACACCGGAACCGAACCCCGAACGACGTGCTGCTGTAAGGATTGCCGATGATCATGTCACCCTGCCACCCCGCGCAAGCTTGATGGTCGCAGTCTACTGTGAAGATACTGCTCCTGACATCGACGCTATCGTAGACACCGATCAAAGGGTGCTTCTCAACCGTGGTGTGTCGGTCGCAAGAGGCATTGCGCGCTTCAAGGAACACCAATCCCACCATTTGGTTACTAATTTCACCCAGGAGTGCCAGCATTTAAACAAGGGCGCGGCAATTGCATTCCTCGAAGAAGCGCAAGAAGCAAGTGACGTGATCGCGGTCGCCGACTTTGAACGCACACCCGTAGAAACCTTCAAGCTCCCGCACCCTTTCGACGTGAATCCGGCGCTACTGCAGGAACAACGAAACAAGTTATTGGCTTTGCTGCGTCGCTATAGCGAATGTTTTTCGTCGAGCGCAAAACTACGTCAGACCCCTCTAGCGAAGCACCGAATAATAACCGAAGATGGAGCCCGACCTACCCGACAGTCACCGTACCGCGTCTCTTCACACGGACGGGAAGCCATCCGGACTCAAGTCGACGACATGCTCAGCGACGACATTATACAGCCCTCGAAAAGCCCCTGGGCTGCGCCCGTCGTACTCGTGAAGAAAAAAGACGGCACATTAAGGTTTTGTGTTGACTACCGGCGACTGAACAAAATCACGAAAAAGGACGTGTACCCCCTGCCCCGAATCGACGACGCCCTCGACCACCTCTGCCACGCGAAGTACTTCTCATCGATGGACCTGAAGACCGGCTACTGGCACATTGAAGAGGACGAGAGAGACCGAGAGAAGACTGCATTTATAACCCCAGACGGCCTATACGAGTTCAAGGTGATGCCGTTTGGGATGTGCACAGCACCAGCGACGTTTCAAAGAGTCGTGGACACTGTGCTAGCTGACCTTAAGTGGCACACCTGCCTCGTATACCTCGACGACGTAGTGGTATTCGCCCGGACTTTCGACGAACACCTTGCAAGGTTGGAGTCTGTACTCGAGGCCATTCGTACGTCGGGGTTGACGCTGAAGCCTGAAAAGTGCCGTTTCGCATACGGGGAACTCAAGTTCTTGGGCCACGTCGTCAACGCCGCGGGAGTCCTACCTGACCCAACAAAAACTTCAGCCATTGCGAACTTCCCAAGGCCGAAAGACAAGAAGGGCGTGGGAAGATTTCTCGGGCTGTGCGCATACTACCGGCGCTTCGTCGCAAACTTCGCACGCATTGCAGAGCCACTCACGCGCTTGACGAAAGATAGCACCCCTTTCAGCTGGGAAAACGACCAAGAAAAAGCATTGTGCGAGCTGCAAAAACGCCTGCAAAGACCGCCCGTGCTCGCACATTTCGACGAAAATGCCGAAACGGAAATGCACACGGACGCCAGTGATATAGCCTTGGGTGCCGTCCTTGTCCAAAAGCAAAGCGGATGCGAAAGGGTAATCGCCTATGCCAGCCGTGGTCTGTCGAAGGAGGAGAAAAACTATTCTGCCGCTGAGAAAGAGTGCCTGGCTATTATATGGGCGATTTAAAAATTTCGCCCATACGTGTATGGAAGGCCATTCAAGGTTGTAACAGACCACCATGCGCTGTGTTGGCTCGCCAATTTGAAGGACCCCTCTGGCCGTCTTGGGCGGTGGAGCTTGCGCCTGCAGGAGTTCGACGTTACAGTCGTTTATAAATCCGGCAGGAAACACTCCGACGCCGACTGCCTGTCCCGCGCCCCCGTCGACCCACCACCACAAGACGCTGACGAAGACAGCGCGTTCTTCGGGATCGTGACGGAGAGCGACCTAGCCGCCCAGCAGCGTGCCGACCCCGACTTACGCGTCATAATCGAGTACCTCGAGGGATGCAACGTTGCCGTTCCTAGGACCTTCAAACGCAGCTTACCAGCATTCAGCCTGAGAAACTCCTTCCCCGTGAAGAAGAATTTCAGCCCCGGAACAAGAGCGAATTACCTTCTCGTCATCCCCGCGGACCTTCGTGACGAAATTTGGAAGCGTGCCACGACGACCCGTCTTCCGAACATCTCGGCACAGCGCGCACTATTGGAAAAATCAAGGCGAGGTACTACTGGCCCGGCCTTACCTCTGACGTCACCCACTACGTCCAAAGCTGCCGTGACTGCCAGCGACGAAAAACGCCGCCGACAAGACCCGCCGGACTTCTGCAACCGATCA
Organism: Haemaphysalis longicornis; assembly: GCF_048455015.1. Classification (NCBI taxonomy): domain Eukaryota; kingdom Metazoa; phylum Arthropoda; class Arachnida; order Ixodida; family Ixodidae; genus Haemaphysalis; species Haemaphysalis longicornis. The sequence continues at coordinate 37,688,062 of NW_027526295.1, forward strand.
CCGTTCCATCGAGACCATTTCAACAGATTGGAATGGACCTTTTAGGCCCGTTCCCTACGTCAAGATCGCAGAACAAGTGGATTGTCGTAGCGACAGACTACATGACGCGCTACGCAGAGACCGCCGCTCTTCCGAGGGGGACTGCACAAGAAGTGGCAAAGTTCTTTATAAGCCAAGTTGTGCTGCGACATGGAGCCCCGGAAGTCCTTATCACCGACCGCGGAACGGCATTTACTGCGGAGCTGATGCAAGGAGTATTACGCTACAGCAACACGGATCACCGAAGAACGACGGCGTACCACCACCAAACGAACGGACTAACAGAACGTTTGAACAAGACAATCGCAGATATGCTGTCAATGTACGTTCACGTTGAAAATAAGACTTGGGACGAAGTGCTCCCGTATGTCACGTTTGCGTACAACACGGCTATCCAGGAGACGACGCAGCTGACGCCGTTCGAGCTTGTCTACGGTAGAAGGCCAACTACGATGCTCGACGCCATGCTTCCGCACGTAGAAGACGACGACCTCAACGCCGACGTCCACGGATATCTTCAACGTGCGGAGGAGGCCCGCCAGCTCGCTCGAGTTCGTATAACGGACCAGCAGCTGGTGGATGCGGGCCGCTACAACCTCCGACGCCGAGACGCCGAGTACCAACCAGGGGATTGTGTTTGGGTTTGGACTCCCATCCGACGATGCGGACTCAGTGAGAAGCTCCTGCGACGGTATTTCGGACACTACCAGATTCTACGACGTGTCGGCCAACTTACCTACGAGGTGATCTCCGATGGTGATTCCGGAACATCACGACGACGCACGCGGCCCGAAGTCGTTCACGTGGTTCGCTTAAAACCTTTCTACGGACGATAACGAATTTTATTTTTATTTTCGGACTGTCGGTTATGTTAGCATCGGGTCGATGCACTCTTAGAGGGGGGGTAATGCCGCGAACCATACATTGGGTTTGTTTATTTGTGTTTTGCTTTTACCGCCGGGCTGCGCCGGTCTGTGTTATCTCTGCGCCAAGGGAAGCGCGTGTTTCATTCTTTCTTTCTGTGCCGCATGTGTTATCTGTCGTGATAGGGAGAGCATTCCGATCTAACGTAAACAGCCCAGAATAATCTTCTTGGATCTACTATGTTCTCGATGTGAATCGACGTTTCGAGAACCACGCGCGCCGAAAGATAAAAAGCCTGCAGTGCGGACGCCGGAGCATTCGATTCGACGACACTCGCCTGTGCAAGTCACTTTGTTGACCGCTGCTTCGCCGCCTCTGTATTCTTTTGAGTTGTTAGGGGAGCACAAGTTCGCTCCAATAAACGTGTTTCTCATTCAAGACAACTGCATCGTTCTTGTCTTCGCGACAATATTCACACAAGCACTTATATTCGCACTCTCCAGCTTTTCTTCTTTCATTTCATATCAAAACATTCGGATAGGAAAACAGGACAGGACACAGACACTTCACCAAACACAGGGTTAGAAATTGGGCGATGTCACCCCTTTCCTTAAATTAGGGTGCACTGTGAGAAGATATGGGGAGTCGACTCCAGAGAGCCAACATACCCCACCGAATCCACAGGGCACAGGTGACAAAGGGGGTGGCCGTCTGATGTGCGGCATTCGCCGACCAGAGTGGCAAGAATGAGCAAGAGCCTTGAACAAAAAAACAGCACAAAGACCTATATTTAGACAGGCAAGTTACAACACAACACGAGGTAACGGATCGATAATGACAGACAACTTAGATGGAATTCGAATACAAGAAACAATACAAAATTAGACAAAATGATACAAACAGGAGCGTTAACAAATGAATATTACAAATCGGAGCAGTTAACTAAGAAGAAACGAACAGTTCGATGCATATGAGAGACAGAGTCCCAGCATATTCACCGACCGGGTCGGACGATGCACCGCTGTCGGAGGCGATTCGGCTACCTGGGAAGCGTGGCTTCGCTGTAGGCCAGGCCGTCCGAGACGATCACGGTGATTCGAGGCCCGGGAGTACGTTGGAGTCCTCCAGGGCGCGGGTCGCCGATGGTGTGATGTACAAACTGGCAGGTGCAGTTGTCAATCACGACGTCCAAACGTAGCTGGCTTGCTTAGGCGCGGCTCCTCCTTTTATAACCGTGCCGGGGCGGAGAGGGAGAGCACAACACACAACACGCCCGCCACCGTAAACGAAGAACTTCACTCTTCTCCCTTCTGGAATCATCGACGCTCTTTTGCACTGGCAAGGCCACCCGTGCCTCCTCGAGAGTGCTCGAAGCTTCGGTGTAAGTTGAGCGGCGGAGCTTTTTATTCTGGTATTTGCTTGCCGGCGAGCCGGCTACTGGATGTGTTACCGCCTCTTCGTTCGCGAAAGTTCCAGCCTTGTCTCGGGGCGAATAGAACCGAACTGAATGAATCGAACGACTGAAGAAGAGTTAGGCGCTGTACAATAAAATGAAAAAATTATACGATACTTTAGACGTCGTACGCTCGAGTTTGTGAAAGGCGAGAATTGATTTGATTCTGTTTGCACTCGCAGCAGCCAGGTGCAAAGGTCTACCGACAAATCTGCGCGGCGCACAAAGCGAGTCACTCAATCGTTAGGGCTAACCGCTTACGCGGACCTAAGTTCGAGAGCAACTGGGCTACGGTAAATACAAACGACAAGAAAACAAGGTTCAGTAGCAGCATTTCATCGTCCGGTAGATAAATTCATAGTAGTCAAATCAGCGGAATAACAAAAGTTGAAGGCGTGCACACCCCTGCTGTCACCGGCCAGTAGCATGTGCCTCGATACGGAGTGCAGTTTATACAACTGTCGGATGGTCGGACTCGTCGTGCGGCCACTTCCTGTCTCGTGTTCGTCCGAGGGAAAAACTAGTTCCTGAAAGACACCCACCTTGATAAAACGCGTTGCGAAATAGATGCCCAAGTTATTAGTAAATACAGATAATAGTTGTCCACTACATACAAGAAAAGCTTGATCGTGGTTTCTTGAAAAGAAGACAGTAATTGTACCGACAATCTAGATTACGGCACTGATGGCAATTTCAGGGTGTATGGTGGAATTACAGCTGGCGTTAGGTAGCGGGGGCCGGAATTTTAGGGTTTGTTCTGAGACCGCAACTACTGGCAGCACATCTTCCGCGCTTTCGCGTGTCGACATCGCTCAGCGTTGACGGCTTCAGCAAAATGCACCGTGACGTGAGCTGATGCGGGAGCTAGGCCGCTGTCTATGCTCGCCAGATATCGGCGTCGACGCAGCGGCAGAAAGCATCCGAAAGCAGGCAACATCTGCCGGATTCCATGTCTATCTCCTGGTTTTGGGTCATTACTTTTGCACAAAACAATCAATTTCTTTTTAACCTGTGGTAATCGGGTGCCTTAAGGCAAATTACAAGCTATTTCTGTTCGAAAGTGCGCATTCCTCCGTGGCTAGCTTGGCATTCATCGGGGACAAAGGCGGTTTGAGATTATTGTGAGTTAAATAAGGGAGCTCTAGCTCCATCGCTTGTAGTGTTCGTGTGATGGGCTTGTCTGCAAGATGCTTAAAGGAGCCATGAAGAGAAAACAAAAGTTTGTTTTATTCGAAAGATTAGGTGTTTCATAGTACCCCAAGCGCTTTCCCGGAAGCAAATGATGCTTTATTCACTGAGAAATAAGGCAATTTAAGCCAAAATTTTAAATCTCCCGCTAAAATTGCACATTTGGTGACGTGAGCAATGGTGTCACACGGGCCGGTCCATGAAACAGATACTTAGTATGTCGACTCCATATAGCACCCACACGCGGGAGTCGACCGAGACGGCGGCCATTTTAAAAATGCTAGTAAAACCTAGTGCACCCGCAGCCCTAGTCATGGAATCGCCTGATCCGGAGAACAAAACTCTCGCCGAGGAGCTCGGGCTTGCATTTAACAACCTCACACCACTTGAACGCTCAACGCTTCTAAGTGCACAAGCGGCAAGAGTTGTGGGATACGCGGTGGACGGGAAAGCGACCATTCCGCGATAGCCACAACAGACGAACGCCCTGCCGTCGGCACCGCTGCCTCGTCAGCGCCGTCGCCACGGACGAATACAGACTGGTACGTATGTGCCGTATTTTTATTACGGTTAAAAATAGTTCAACTTCAGTAGCAGTATCGCTTATGCCAGTTGGCCGGTGTCGTGTATGGAAAGCCGTTCGCGCGAGCTCTCTGCTTCGACCAGAAAGATACGAGCGTCAATGCGCGGTGTTTACGGCATTTTTCCTCCAAGGTCAGAGCGCCTCGAACCCGAAAATTCGTCTGCGCGACGGCGAGATGTCGAGCTCGGCCAGGCGGTTGTTTCGTACGCATTGGCGCACACGCTTGCGTGTTCGTTCGGAACTTCAACCGTTTACTCCACCGTTCTTTGTCATAAAAAGAATGTGCAGTATGTTTCACGGGCATTTAGCTCGTTATGTAAACTGTAAGCCCTGCCTAACATGCGTTTGCTTTTGCCGGCCTCCGCCAATCGCAGAGCTTAGCCCATGTGACGGCATAGGTTCTGTTGCGGGAAATGAGCTGGTGGGTCGCATGACCATTCCCGTTTTTCCTAATTATGTAGCTTATTTGAGCGAAGTTTGCGTTATAAGTGGTGTCGTTATGGTTCTAACGAGGCAATCTTTCGAATGAACCAAACTTGTGTTTTCTCTTCATGGCTCCTTTAACGAGCAAAGTTTATCAACGCCAGAAATCTAGCGCCGCATTCTATTCCATTCGCAGATTCCGTAGCTTGCATAGGGGGAACGATGAAGCGCGATAGCTTCTCTTGGCTTAAATAAGGGAGCTTTGGTTACATCACTTGCAGTATTACATAATTGGCCTCACCTCCAAGACCGATGTGGAAGAAACAAGCGTCATCACTTGCGAAATTTGTCAAATACGACCAAAACGAATCTCTCGACACTATTTGTTGGCAGCCTCTGTTAGGGTACCAAATTCTTGGGTCCACGCATTTTGTTTAAACCAACGGACGAAACGACCCCAGCCGGTAACTCATGGAGAGCATTCAGGAGCATGTTAGGAAATTCATGTCAGGAGCAACAGCCGGGTCTCCGACGAAGGGGGAGAAAAAGAGAGAGAAAAATTCCCCACATCTCCCCGAGGGAAAGAATGTGAAAGTGCGAATGCACGAATTGAATTTGCGCGGTTCGGTAATGTTCGCGAAAGAGAGATCACACACACACACACAACTACAAAGAAAGAAAGATGCATTTATTCACAGACACCTATTTGTGTTGTCGTTGTACTTGATTGCTAGAGCGGAACTGAGCTTTGAAATTTCGTGTCAGTACTCCTTTAAGCGGGTGCATTAGCCCTTCTCACGCCCGATTCCTGGCCAATCCCCCACGTGGGTATGTGCCATGTCAGCGGCCAGGCAGCGCGCGCCCATCTCCCCCCGTTGCGAAGGAAGACGAGGAGATTCCTGGCCAATCCCCCACGTGGGTATGCTATGCGGACATCGCCGGTGGACGCAGGTTCAGGGTCGCTTAAGAAGTGCATCGCACTTAAAATCATTTTATTTTCTAAGCAAGTTGAGTAGAAACGCGTGGTGGCTGCTGGCCGAAGGCTGGCGGCGCAGTGGCAGCTCGGTCAACCAGAAGTAGCTGCACCCCTTGCTGCGAGCAGGCGAACGCGTCCTCCCACTGCTAGACGCTGGAGATGGGGTTGAATGTGCTAAGAGGACAGGCGAACTTGCCGTGGCTTAGTGCGTCCAGGGAGTCACAGAGGAGACCGTTGGGCGCAGGGAACTCAGAAGAGTAGGTCTTGTGGAGGAGGGATCGACGGGCGAGGAAGTTGGATTGAAGGAGTCACCATAGAGGCTTCTGAGCATTGGTGAGGGATGTGTGGGCAGTGTGATAACGGTAGCGGGAGAGGGGATAATTCTCCGTGGCTTCTTGATACGGGAGCAGACGATCGCATGCCGACCGAGCATTGTGTTAGAGAGCAGGAGCGAGCCCAGCACGCTGTTTAGTTCTCGTGCTTCTTTGTGGGCCGCCTGGTTGCCTCCCACCCCAGAGGGGCCGGGGTCCCGACGATGTCGAGCGGTTGAGTACGGGGATTTTGGGGAACCTCTTGTACTGTAGCCAAAACGCTACAACAAATAAAGTTCTGAATGGCCCTCTTCGAATAAGTGATTATAATGTGTGGTGACAGCCTGTGATGCGGGACAGGGCTATTGCCGCCTCTTCCGCCGTTGCGGGGTAAGATATCCATTTGGTGAGGAAAGTGACTGGGGTAGAGCATGCCAGCTCTCCTGCTCATCCAGCCTTTCACCATCGGTACAAGCTGGGGTAATTTGCCTATTAACATTTGTGGCTTAACCTGTGTCGCCAGCGATTTGTCCGGTCAGCATTTCTATTTCCATTACGGAGGTACAACGACCAAGTAAAATGGTGGTTTCACTGAATAAAAACTACGATGAGAATCAAACTTTGTTCAGCCATATGCTGAGTCTAATTTATTGATGTCCTCCGGATTTATATTTCCGTTTAAGCAATAGTGGTGGATTACAAAACGTGCAAAAAACTGCTCGGTAACTTCAAAACAGTATACCTGCGGAGAGTTTGAAAATAAAGTATAGCAGATATAGCTAAAATAAATGTAACTGCGATAGACATGTACGAAGTAAAAAACGGACATGCCAGCAACATCTGAACAATATGAGCAAACTTTGTCTAAATAACGTCCACAAACGAAGCAGCTGCAACATCTAGAGTACTTCTTTAACATAGTTGAAAGAACGTCCGACATTAGGGTACCAGCAACATTATCTCAACATTCAAAAATTTTCGTAAAAATGTTGCACGTTGTACGGATGTTTAATAGAGATACTGCTACGACATAGACGTTTAGCATATTTTGGGACATTGCAGAGATGTTAGTGGGTTGCTATGAAGAAGAGCGTGCTCAGATTTCTCGGACAATGCGCATACTACCGGCACTTCGTCGCACACTTTGCACGTATTGCCGAGCCACTCATGTGCTTTACGAAAAACAGCACCCCTTTCAGCTGGGAAAGCACCCAAGAGTAAGCTTTCTGGGATGTGCAACAGCGCCTGCGAAGCCCGCATGTATTCGCTCATTTCGAATAAAACGCCGAAACCATTATACACAAGGACGAAGGTAATATAGGCTTGTGGGCCGTGGTCGTCCAAAAGCAAACCAGTAGGGAAAACTAATCGCCTATGCGAGCCATGGTCTGACAAACGCAGAAGAACTCTTAGCCTCTGAGAAAGACCAAATGGCAATTATATGGACCATTGAAAAATTTCGCCATACGAGTATAGAAGACCGTTCAAACTTGTGACAGACGACAGCATGGTTGTCTGGCTGTGTTGGCTCGTCAATTTGAAAGACCCCTCTGGCCGTTTCGGTAGATGGAGCTTGCGCTGCAAGAATTCGACGTTACAATAGTCAGTAAATCCACAAAGAAGAACTCCGATGCCGACTGCCTGTCTCGCGCTCCTGTCTTCCTACCACAACAAGAATCCCACGAAGACGGCGGGTTCTTTGAAGTCGTGACGGAAAGCGACCAAGCCGCCCCGCAGTGTGCCAACCCCGAGTTACGTGTCCTGAATGACTATCTCGACGGACGCAACGTCAGCATACCAGGGGTCTTCAAACGCATCTTTCCTGCATTCAGCCTCAAAACCCCCGTCCTCGTGAAGAAAACTTTCAACCCTGGTACGAGAACAAGTTACCTTCTTGTCATCCACACAGACATGCTTGACGACATTTTGCAACCAAGCCACAACAACTCGACTCCGGACACCTGGGCGCAGCACGCACAATGGGAAAAATTAAGGCCAAGTACTGCTGTCACCGCCTTACAACCGATGTATCCTACTACGTCCGCAGTTGCCGTGAGTGCCAGCGACGAAAACTGCCGCCTACTTGACCCGCCGTCCTTCTGCAGCCGACCGGCGTCCGATCGAGGCCGTTTCAACAGATTGGAATGGATCTCCTGTGCCTGTATTCTTTGTCACTGTCTGAGAACAAGTGGATTGTCGTAGCAACAGACTATATGACACACTGCGCAAAGACCACTTCTTTCCGAGGGGGACTGTGCAAGAATTCGCCAAGTTCTTCGTAAACCAAGTTTGCTGCGACGTGGAGCTCCTCACGTCCTAATCACAGACCGCGATACGGCCTTCACTGTGGATCTTATGGAAAGAATCTTACGTTGTCAACTTAAATTCAAAACAGAGCAAAAAAGACAGGACAAGAAACGACGACACAAGGCGTTCAAAAGCAACTGCTTGGTTTATTCCGCGTCTTGTGTGTAATGTTCTATGCACTTCATTTTTATCATGTTTCCTATTCCGCCTTCTTTCCTTGGGTATATTTCGCAAGCCGCGTAATAAACCAACCAGTTGCTAGTCAGCGGGTGTGTCATCGTTTCTTGTCCTGTCTTTTTGCGCTGATTTGAATTACAATTATTCTTCGCCAACTAGCCCAAACCAGCGTTGTAACGCAGTTCTTACGCTGCAGCAACATGGATCACCGAATAAGGACGGCGTACCACCCCCAAACGAGTAAACTAATACAACGTCTGAACGAAACGATCGCGGATATGCTGTCTATGTACGTCGACGTAGAACATCAGACTTGGGACGAAGTCCTCCCGTATGTCACATTTACTTATAACACAGCGATTCAGGAAACTACGTAGAAAACCCTGTTCGAATTTGTCTACGGAAGACTGCCGACTAAAATGTTTGGTGCCAGGCTTCTGCAAGTAGAAGATAACGACCTGAACGCCGACGTCCAAGGATACCTTCAGGTGCGAAAGGAAGCCCACCAGCTCGCTCGATTTCGTATAACGAAACACAGGATCGTTTGTGGGTTTGGCCTCCCATCCAACCGTGCGGACACAGTCGGAAGCTTCTGTGACGGTATTTTTAACCGTACCAGATTCTATGACTTGTTGGCCAACTTACCCACGAAGTGATTGTGATTGTGATTTCGGCACATCACGCCGACGCACGCGACCCGAAGTCGTCCACTTGGTTCGCCTGAAACCTTACCGCGCAAGACAACGGACTTCTTGTAGTTGATTTGTTGTTGCGTAGGTTCAGTTTTTCATTCTTGTAAGTTGCGCATATACGGAAGGAGATATATTTTTTTAATGAGAAACTTTATTCATAAAAACACGAAGTATGTACAGACACTGTTTGGACCGATAGCTGCATAGGCTAGTGGCCGGTCCAATATAAAATTACAAGCAATTCACAAGCAATTCACAAGCACTTAAACGTCAGAGCGTAGAGGGTTCAAGAAAAATTGAGATGTACACAGGGCTACATGTCATACAACTGGAAAAGTACATATTCACAGATAGACACAACAAATACAACAGAAAAATATTGTCACTAAAAAGATCATTCAATAGCAAGAGTTTCAGATAAAATTTCACAAGACTTGTAATGCTGTTTAGCGGCCATCTTCAAATTTCTCGCTGTTTTCACCTCTATCGGAAGGTCGTTCCATATTTTGACTCCACTGAACTCGATCAGGCGTTCACCATATACATTGTTACATTTGGGAAGGTTGAAATTGAAATTCGAGGCTTGCCTTGTACTACGAGAGGGTAAGGTGAAAATGCTTAATGGAAAGGGAGAATTGGTGTTTATTATATTGTTGATCACGAGCGAAATTTTGTAGTTACGCAAGGACCAAAACGACAGTACGTGATTATCATGGAAAACGTTGTTTCTGAAAATACCTGAATCAGTTATCAACGCAGTCAATGCTCGTTTTTGCATACGAAGTAAAGGCAACAGGTAGGTGTTATACGTTTGCCCCCAAGATTCACAAATATAACTGATATGTGAATGACAGAATGCATAGTAGAGGGAGCGTCGTACATCGTACGGAAAATAATATCTCGCCTTAAAGAGCGCGTGGCAACCAAAAGCTAGTTTCTTGCATGTGCTATTTATTTGTTCTTTCCAGTGTAAATGACAGTCAAAAATTACTCCTAGGCATTTGAAATGCGATACTTGCTGTATTAATGAGCTGCCGAGAGTAAGTGTAAAATAATTGTGGGTGGTCTTGTACCTAGAGTTAAAAATGATATACTTCGTTTTGTCTGCATTAAGTGTTAAGCCGTTTTCAAAAAACCAAGAAGATAGATTTTTCAGCTCCCTGGTTATTCTTGTTTTAATTTCCTGAAGAGATGTTCCGGAAACAACAAGAGCGGCATCATCTGCATACATTATTATTTGTGAGGAGGAAAGAGCCTTAGGGAGATCGTTTATATAAAGTGAAAACAATATGGGACCCATAACGGAGCCCTGTGGTACACCGCAAGTTATCTCTTTAACGTCTGACAAAAAACCATTAATAAGAACCCTTTGCTTCCGGGAGGATAAATAGCTATGAAAGAATTGAAGTGTGTACTTTGTAAAGCCATAACTTTGTAATTTCTGCAGCAAGATTGGATGATAAACCGTGCCAAATGCCTTTTTAATATCTAGAAAAACCACGACAGCTATGTTATTCTGATGCATCGCGGAATTGAGAGCCTGTGATAAAGTAAGTACGGCTGTTGAAGTAGATCTATTTTCTACAAAACCATACTGCTGGGGTGCAATAATATTATTTTCTTTAAGAAATTTTTTAACCTGTTGCGCAATTAGGTTTTCGAAGAGAGTGCTGAGCGCACTCAGTACTGATATCGGCCTGTAACTACCTGGTTCGTTTGGATCTCCATCTTTGCATATGGGGACCACTTTTGCAACTTTGAGTATATCCGGGTAACAGCTATTTTCAAGGGAATGGTTGAACAGGTGGCATAAATAAGGACCAATGATATCAATGTTTTCTTTTAAAACCCGCATCTGGATGCCATCAAGACCCGATGCTTTATTTACTGCCATTTTACTGACACTGGCTCGCATATCCTCTATAGAAATGTTATGAAAACAGAAGTTATTATTTACAGTTCTGGGTGCAGGAGTAGTAGATAACTGTAAAGGAAATTTCCGGGTGAGGCCAGAACCAGCATTAATGAAGTACTCGTTAATATTATTAGCAACGTGTTGGGAGATATCTTTGGGTGTGACTTTGTTTTGTCGATCTATTCCAATTACGTTTTTGACAATCTTTCATAGTTGTTTCGTGTCACCTTTGTTTTGTGTAACCATTTTTGCGTAATACAGTTTCTTGGATTTTCTAATCATTGCTACTGACTTGTTTCTGTAGTACTTAATTTGCTTGTGGTAATACTCATTTGTTTTGTTTCTTTTCCATCTGTTGTAGTACGAATCCTTACTCTTCAGAACAGCAAGGATGTCTCGAGTTATCCACGGGCACACAGGGTCTTCATAATTATGTTTGACGCATTCGCGCGTAGATTGGGTAATTACATTTGTGGTGTAAGAAACAAAATTTTCAAATTCAATGTTTACATTGTCACTACCCAGGTTTTCAAACTTATCACGCTCAAGTAGTTTTCTAACACTCACATAATCAATACGAGAAGTTCGCTTCGGGTGACTTTGAAAAGAGGGTCTCATACAGGCTCGTGATAAGAACATAAATGTTGGGCAATGATCGGCAACAACGACATCGCACACCGGCTCGCAAATTCATATCTAAGCTGCACAACATGTGATCGATGAGAGTGGCAGATTTACTGGTAATTCGGGTTGGGGAGTTAATGAAATTTTTTAAATTGAAAGACGGCAAAAGGAAGACATAGTCATTACAATCGTCCTATGAAAGATCAATATTAAAATCACCGCAGAATACGATGGGATTCTTGGTTGTCGCATATGACGTCAAAATGGTTTCCATTTCAGAAATGAATTTTTGCACACTAGAATGCGGCGGACGGTAAATAACACCAATTATGAGGCCACACGGCAACTTTACAAAAAGGGCTTCAGTTGCGTCACTGCTGTGTTTCTTAACCTCAGAAGCTCAAAAGGGAAGTCCAGTTTTGGTAAAAAAGGCTACGCCACCACCGCGTGTAGTGCTGCGCCGAGGCATCGATAGGATTTGGTAGCCTGGTATAAAATCAAATTCACCTCCCTTCAACCATGTTTCTGTTACGGCAATGACGTCATATCGAAAAGAAAACTGTGACCGGTAAGCGAGAAGATTATCGGAATTTTTACGCATACTCCTTACGTTGCAATGTAGAATAGATAAATCATCAAACGCAAGCCTAGCTTGCTCTGTTTCGGAAATGGTAAAAGCGATCGGAATAAACAACTCTGTTCAGGTCTTCTGCGCATGTCACATGGAGTACTTTTGTTTTTTCTGCTTTCCGCATTAAAATTTTTCCGTCAGAAACCCCAGTGTATTTCCAGTTTTTTTCTCGCTTTGCTGCCAGAGCCTTTCATAGTAGTAGCTTATTCGCAGGACAAAGATGTTCATTGATGAAGACAGGATCATTTTCCACAAAACCCAGAGCAGATGTATTAAGCCGGCATTTCTTGGCTGCTAGTAGGACACGGTTTCGGTACTTCAGGGAGGCAAACTTCACAATGATATTTGATTTACTTTTATCTTTTGTTGGAACACGGTGTATAACTTCGATGTCTGCTTCCGTGATATCCTCTTTCAGCGAGGAGCAAATGGCCTGCATCGTTTCTAGGAGATTCTCATCTTGTGTCGAAGGGACGCCCTTAATTTTTCCGACTGTACTGCTGGAGGTCAACCACCTCACTCCTTAACTCTTTCAATTCTTTTACAAGGTGGTTGTTTTCCTGCTTAAGGTGGCGGTTGTCCTCTTTTACAGAGGAAAAGTCTTTTTTAAGCTTCACTATTTCTGTCTTGAATTCTTCGAACTTCTCGTTTATAAAATTCAGCGACCCTTTTACACTTTCTAGTTCTTTCTCTATTACTTTTGTCAAGGCCTCTTTCAGTCTCTCCTCCTTGCCATTGAAGCGAGCCTCAAAATCGGCAAATGCTTTTGCCAACTCTTTTATCGTGGAAGGTGTCTTGTCAGCCATTTTACCGGACAATTTACGCTAACAACATTATATAGAAAAACACTCGCAGAAAAACACCCACGCCACTAGGAGCAGAACAGCAGCTACAAAATTATGGCTCAAAAAAACCAACGTACCTGCGCAACGGGTGAACAGCAGGTGAGTCACTGCGCAACCGTGCGGCTGCCTGCTCTGCTCCGAAGTGATGGTCCCCCCAGGTTTGCCCGAGGTTATATAGATGCCACGCCGCCTGCCGTCATGTCGTGTCACGAAACAGAGCAGGGCAGGCGTTGCAGTGGCAAATCCGTGGTGGTCGTAGTTGCGCGTGTGAAGCGCTGTGGTATCAGGCAGGATAGGCACTTGGTCCGGTCATCCGCTTCGATGCTTTAATCTTGAAGATTCCGCCGGTGGGACCTGCGTAACGGGTGAACAGCAGGTGAGTCACTGCGCCACCGTGCGGCTACCTGGTCTGCTCCTGGTCTGCTGCCTGGTCTGCAACCGTGCGGCTGCCTGGTCTGCCTGGTCTGCACCGCTTATGTCTAGCAGGTGGTAGAGATATTGTGACAAAGCCAAAGAAGACTCAGTTGTCTTCAAGAAAAACAAGTTGATTGGATCAAACTTGTGCTCCCATAACAACTCAAAGAATACACACGCCGGATTTTTGCGAAAGTTGGCCCTCTTGTATACGTAGCCACTGTTGCCAGCTTGGGAACTCGTCCATTAAGAATATTGCGTCATTGCTTGGGTGTAATATGATAAAACTGATGTACCAAGTCAGAGCGTGCACTGCCGGTAGGGCTGCCATTTTCGAGTCCTTGGAGTACCCCGAGCACAAATTTCAACAGACTTGCTTAAGGTACCAGTGGTCCTACCATAGCAAGACTGCATAGGGCCCTCCGGTAAGTCTTCGCTGGATGGTGTCTGCTTTGGTATATTTGCAGTGCCATCAAAACAACTAGGCTACGCGAACAAACTCCGTAGAGCTGCTACCAGCAACAATCGACAAAGGAGGTGAAAAAGGCATCGACCGCACCACCGAAATATAACCGGTCGGTACCGCCAATACATCGACCAAGGCCTGTCTGCTACTTCAGCGGAGTCAGCTGGGTCAATGTTAGCTTCTGCCGTTACTGCCTGCAGTTGGCTCCTCGGTTCTTCGACCCTGTCTCACCTAGCCGAGGAGATGGAACAAGCCACCGCTACCTACCTTTCAACCGCCTGATTCCATTAACAAACCCTAACTCGTCATCCGCCTCTTACCGTAACTTAACCCCAGCACATCTGCACCGGTGCCAGCCGCCGTTACCTCGCCGCTGGTCTGCGCACCCGCCGCTGTGAAAATAGTGTGGCTGACAGGGGGGAGGTCACCAAGGGTTGGTTTTACCAAATACCATGAGAGTAGTAGTGGTAGCGAACAAGGTGCCTATTCGTGTAAACGGTGTCCACCAACTGCTTAGCTGGATACTTTTACGAGTATTTCAGTAATGAAGCTGACGTTTAAAAATTGCTTGGACACAAATACGTTTGAATGGGAAGAAACTAGACATTTCGATTGCATCATCGGTGGGCCTTTGCGGATGGTTTGAATTATTTTGGCAGTCGTTCTTAGAGGAGACACCTTCAAAATTGCGATTAACGTATTGGATTACGCAATACATGACGTGAAATTGGACATTAAGTTATTTTAAGATTGAGGAGAAAATTTGGATCGAGGTGCTTCTGAGACTTCGTTGTGAAATGTTCTTGTAGCCTGCATCGTGTACACTGCCCGAACCAGAAAAGGGCTCTGCGGTTGCCGGTGACAGGCTTTTGCCTACGGCGTATGCCTAGTTTCTTTCCAGAAAGTCAAGCCTTATCTGAACGACCAGCTCTAGTGTGGTGTCTGTTGACCCGAACCAAACACACCATAAAAGCGGTTTTTGTGGCTTTGGCTTTATTACACGACGGTTGTGGTTATGTTCAAGTGTGGACAGTGAAAGCAAATTCGAACCCGTGCTTCTACGTTATGGCCCTAATCTCATCATGTATGCTGTTAATTGAGATAACCCACTGGATGGCATTTCTCTCTTCGAGTCTGCGACCCATTACGAACAAGGGTGTACCCCCAGTTTTCAAAAAATGAGTAAGTAATCGCTACCTTCTGAGGAACTTGCAAGAGTTGCTGGCTCGGTGCGCTTCGGTATACGACTTTCCGCCGTATAAACACCCACCTCCGCGATGAGACTATCGCATATCATCAAATTCACAAAGTAGTAAGACACCCATTCGGAAGAAGCTATACAGCGTGCTTCCTTGAGCGCAGCGCAATAATTGAGCAAACTGACAAAACGCCCCGCCAAGGTGTCATTCAGAAATCTACCAGCCGATGGGCTGCCCTTGGTATACTGATCAGTAAAATGAAAACACGTGGTGACTACGCTTTTACTACTGTGGACTTGACAATCACACAGAGAAGGCTGTCTACCCACTTCCGAAAATTGATTGCGCCATTGATTGCCTGAGTATGACCTCCCACTTTTTCTCAGTAGATAATACATCGAACTAATGGCAGAATCAGATGTACACAGTGGAGAAACGTGAGGCGGCATTCGCACCAAAAGGTAGTCTTTTCAAAATTAATTTCAAGCTGTGCAGGCTATCCATTCCACCTGTCACATTTGACAGATTCATGTACACTGTACTGTAGGGCCCGTGGACGGACATCTGCATGTGTTATTTAAACGCCGTGTTACTGGAAAGCATGACGTTCGACAAGCAGAACCAAAGGCCTAATGTTCTCCTCCAGCGCATCCCACACAATGGATTTGTCATGAACTCCACGACGTGCCACTTCAAAGAGCGCCAAGCGCTGATCCACGGCTTTCGCGTTGACCGCAATGAAATCAAGCCCGATCCACATAACATTTCTGCAGTTCAGGATAGTCCAAAACCGCGATCACTGAAGGACACACTGAGGTTACTCGAATTGTGCTTCTAATTTCATCGGTTCTTTAAACGTCAAGATCACTTGCCCTCTCTGAGGTTTTAGTAAAGACGCGCACTTTGAATGGACACCTTAGATCGATTCTTCTTTGAAAAAAGTTTGTTTACATCTGGTCCCATTTTGTGCAACTTGGACATTACGCCCACAATTCAGGTTCACTCAGACTGCAGCACAATAGTTGTCGGTGCTATGGTAGTCCAGCTGCATCAACGTGCCCAAAACGCCGTCGCCTATGCAAGTCGTATGTTCTCAAAAGCAGCGCGAAACTACCATGCGACTGCCTTGTGGTAAGGTTCGCCCTTCAAGTATTTCTCTCCTACATGTATGGATACCATTTCACAATGCTAACAGACCATTACAAATAGTGCTTGCTTTTCGGACTTCCCGTTGTTTCTACCCGACTTGCTCGCCGGTTCTCGCGGCTTCCGGAATCACTTTCAACCATTGTTTACAAGAGGGAGCACTGGAACACTGATGCTCACTTTCTGTTCCACCTGCGTCAAGAAACGGAGCTTTTTGATGGAGCACATAATGGGTATGTCTTAATAGCTTAAGTTTCAGTGAAAACACAACCCCGATGCACATCTTTTAAGGTGAGCAACTAAGAGATACCTGCTTGCTACCAATTTTTTGCTGCGCCGGCGTCTCAATAATCGGCTTCACATTTTTCCGCAATGATATGGTGTGCTCTGGTCATACAATTGTTTTTATAATGATGCTTGTTTTCTGCTTTTCGTTTTTAAGAGCCGTTTGCATGCTTCAAATGCACGAAGATGTTACCTCACGACACCTTGGTTTTGTTCTTATGTTGTACCGAATTTTCCAATGGTACTAGCGGCCTCGTATCCGTCAATCTTCGAAGCATTACGTAGCCATCTGCGAGATCTGCTAGGGCTGCAATCATCGCACAGAGTCTACTTCAAGACCTATGCATTAGATCGTGTGCCCACATCACCAATTGAAAAATTGGGAGGTGGCTTGCTCCGACAATTGCCCAAGTCAATACACGGCAATCGCTGGGTATTTGTGTGTCGCTTAATCCGACAACATACGTGGAAACGACTTCGCTTACATCTGCGACAGCCTGCTACATATGTTTCCTTTTAGTTTAATATACAGAGCCCTAGTGAACATGTAGTGGTCATTCGTGATCGCGGATAAGAATTCATTGGGTATGTCTTCGAAAGCTGCTCTGTCTCTCTGGTTCACACTACCTACGCAGCACTCTATTACCCGCAAATCAATCGCCTGACCACAGTGAACCAACTGTATATTGACAAACATGGTGGTCATGTAGTCATCGTCGGATCACAAATAAAGGGATCCTGATTTATTTTAAAATATATGCGCATTCAGTTCTCCTAATTAAGAGGTCACGGATTACGCAGCTTTTTTGGCGCTACATGCGCCTACCAAGTAGTGTTTCCGATTGTATGCTGCTCGACTCTCGCCACGGAGATTCTTCTACAGCGTGCACTGTGTGTCATGCTGAAGAGGCGCCCAGACTTGCACGTGTACGGATATTGAAGCCTCAAGCAAAGAAGAAGACAAACATGACTGACGCTGTGCGCCAGCTTCGTACGCTACCGATGACTATGGCTACCTCTGGACGTCGTTGCGGAAATGTGGTTTATTTCACAACGTTTTTATCAGCCTACACCGGCCCTTTTGTAGCAGTGGCACGGTTGAGTGACCTCAATTATAAAATCGGTGTTGTCGGAAAACAGTCGATACCGCAAGACGCAATTGGTTCGCGTGGCAGACATGAAGCCTCGCCACCCAAGACAGCTCTACCTCACTCGGTGAACTTCGTCTCGCCCGGAAAAGCTTTAGAGGGGAGATTCTGTGAGGGCCGTTGCCCGCACGTATGTCGGAAAAAGATTCGCCAAGTGCACTGTGGCTGGGTAGAGCACGGGTTAGGTAAGATTGTCCCGGCTACTTCCCGATTTCTTCACTTAGCTGTTCCTTCATCTCGTCGGAGTAAATAAGACCATTTACTCAATCAACACCATCAATATTACTAATTCATACTTGCTATAAATTTGCAGAAATCTATTCGCACACAACTGAAAAACAACTACAAAAGTGAACAAACTGCTTATAAAAATAAGCCCTCTGCAGGTAAACTCAGGAGGAGAGGTCAGAAAATAAATTAGCCCTCGGTCAAAACGACAACAGGGGGGGGAACGCAGAGATTTCAAAACTCAAGACCGTCACAGAATGAACCAAAACGGAAACGAGAGGACCAAGTTCACACCCTCTTACTATGCACATTAGGTATTTTTTATCGGGATGGTTTACTGAACTGTGGTTCCACTCTGCAGTGATTTATTGATACCAGCGTTACATGGCTTCTACTAGCTTACAAGCATTGTCGTCACAGGAGGGGTGCATTTCCTAGATACATTCGTACGTGAATGCTTCCCTCTCTATATCCAGATCTTCCACCTGGCGAATGGCGTAATCGAATAGGCATAAAGCCAAGAACCAGGCTGTGATTGTGATGCGACCAGTGGAAGCCATTTATCAATTTTCAGTTCAACCACGATGCTCAAAATAGGAAACTCTGGGTCTCCTTCAAAGCATGTTGGATGGATTATAGGTGGCATCAGAGATCTTTGGTTTAATAATTACACCGAGCCGAGGACAACGTCAGTTTTGTTAAGGAACAAACGTGTATTGGAGCAAACTTGACACTAACACGAAACATTCCAGAAGCTCATCAAAACAGTCAACGACATGACGTGCGCTGGCGAGCATCTGCTAATCAAATGCCGCGGTGTTTCTCCTGCGACCGTTTGTCCTTCGTCGTTAACCCTTCCAGAAGCATCGAATCAGATACCGAACGTCGGCAGTCAAGAGGAACATTCCAATCTAGCTGCGACAGGCGTTACACTGTTCCCAGAAAATCACATAGCCGGCGTGGCAAAAAAACGGAACCATACGCTTCACTACTAAGACAGGAGAGCTGCAAGCACGAAGACGTCGACATCAAAACTCGCAAATAAGCTAACGAGAGTGAATAGTTTATGGCATTGCCCCTTCTAAGGTTACATCCACCTGATGCAAATAATAAAGCGGTAGTCCAAACATAACAGGTCCTTCGTCTTGTGTAGTAGGTCTTGACGCGAACTGTGTGGGCGAATTTGGGGCGCGTGCGTCGTCGAGATCTGCCGGATTCACTATCGCGGTCGATTTCGTGGACAATTTGTCCAAGGCGTCGGTGAAGTTTCCAAGCTGAAGTTTCCAAGTGAAGAGTACAAGCTTCAATCACAGGTGATTCTGACCGAGTCCACGTCTTTGAATCGGCGCCCAAACCAACACCAGGGCATGTGCGGGGCATTCAGTGTCTCGTTGTCAGCGAGTACGCACCCGGCATCCACCGGCCGTTTATTCGTTGTACGAATTTGATGATTGTGACGAGTCTCCTCTTCCCGCTGTAGCTATCGTCGGACGTGCACGTTGATTTCTTCGTCTTCCGCATGCGTAAGCATTCCGGGGAACATCGTAGTCGGTTGTTTAAAGCAGCACAGTCAATTGGGCGAGTTGGTATTTATACATAATAAAGGTACGGGGTAACACGAGGACACCAAAAGTGGCACATATCATAATAATATACGTGCATCTTTCTGTGTTTCGTATAACCTCGCAGTAATATTCTGTCTTTCATCTTTCATACACAAGCCAGAACGTTGTCGTATGCGTAGTTTTCTAGATAAGTGCGTTGTACGGAATAAGAAGACTTCGGCCCATCTCTTGTGTTCAACGCCGACGTTCAATGAAAGAAAATGCGTGATCGCGTTGTGCAGACGTTTCTTTAGGTCGTTAGGTGGGGGAGTGAAGGTCGTCCCTAGGCCAATAATAAGGATTTCAGGGGCTTTGTTTGGCACCTCAGCTCGTTTGATGAAAAACACGGCCAATTACTTGTACCGACCACACGGGAAGAGCCGCCGTCTCTCCCTTGTGCGTCGTGTCTGTTGCTAGGATAATGTACTGGTTCCTGGCTTGTGGCGCAAGCACCGGGCAGATAAAGTCTCTTTCGAGATGTTGGGAGGGCCCTCAATGGACCGGCAAGCAGCTCCAGACGCTCGGAAGGTTCCCCGGCGGCTTTTGTTTGTCTTTTTTGCTCGTTGCCACTAAAGCTCCGGACTTGGTAGGGGGGGGGTCAGATGCATAGCAGAGAAGAAGTACTTGGTCTTGATTTTCTAAGTGTGCCTCCTGTGACGAGGTGTCCGGAAGGCAGGTCATCGTGGGACGCTCGCCAACTGTCGTCACAAATGTTTCTGATGATGACAAGAAGCTAGGATGTTCTCGTTCACGCATGGAAGTTTTTTAAGAGGACAGAGTTTTGAGACTGCAAACACGAAAGTTGCGCTTAAGGCCTTTGAATGCGTGAAGGTGCGTCTCTAAAGGTAGTCTATCATGGCGGGTATCTAGGGGTCGGCACTCTGATGGGCGCCTAGTGAACTTCGGTCACATCTCCGAAAAGCGCACCCGCTTCCAGGGAAATTTGTGACGCTGGTTCAACGGGGTAGAAAACAGGCAGTTGATGTCCTGAAGTTTTCATCCGTATAATATACAATTGTAACACTGAATTCTCGCTGGCACAAGCACCACAACTCAACAGGGCAAAAGGGTCCTTTAAATTTACGAACCAACGAAGTGCATGTTTGTCTGTCACAACCTTAAACTGCCTGCCATACATTTATGGGTGAAGTACATAAATCGCCCGTATAATAGCCAGGTACTGCTGATGATAATGATGATGATGATTGCTATTGGTTTCCCCTTTGAAGCGGGGTGATGACATGTCATCTTACCAAAAAGGACTAATGTAACCATGTTTTACACTTTTGATTTAATACTAGCGCTGCTTAGGGCAGGCACTAAAGCTTATTAAGCACGAAATACTTTTTTTTCCGTGTTACAGGTGATAAGTGTCCTAGGCGAAATTCCCCTCTCTGCTCTTCGTCCACCAGCATTCTAATCTTCTTTTCGTCCCCTCGATAGGAGCAGGAACAGCCTCAGTCCAGCTCCCAAAAGAAGGAACCCGTTGCAGTGGTGCCGTACAGGCATCAAATTGCTCATGGCCTCAAAAAAGTAGGCAAAGGCAGAAATGTGAAAGTTGTATTTTCAGCTCCCCTGAAAGTGTCGCAAATGTGTCGTAAAGTGAACACTAGTCTCACTATGTGTAACAAGTGCACAACGAAGCATCACAAACAGTTTGTTGCCTACGCAGAAAAAGTTGTTTAATCTGTGCCTCTCTCGTGCGGCAACAAATACGTCGGCCAAACTGGCCGATGCCCGAAGGATTGGCTGAGGGAACACCACTTCAATGTTTCAAAAACGTTCAGTGGTCACCTCGCCCAGCATTGTCGTGATGGCGTTAGCAAATTCCAGCCCCTTTTTTACCAGAGCGTAGTGATAGGCGAGCATGGCAGCCAAATCGTGCGAGAAATCTTAGAGGCCACAGAAATGAACAAGTTAGGTGATAAATGCATAAACACCCCATCTATCGCCATCGCAAAAAAAGAGTGTAGATTCCTAGCGCAGTAAGCCCACCCTGGTAATCTTTGTCTTCTTTCCAAACTGATTACAAAATGGGCTTGTGTTTTGTGTTGATAGTACTTCCTGCCCCGTAAGTAAAATAACGTGTGCATAAACGTCAAGTCAGCATGATGCCACGCTCGCGATCTCATATGATCAAGTGTTAATTTAATGTTTCCTTCTCTTTTTTCCTTTTTCGTGTTGACCTGACCTAACCAATGACCTAAGCAATAAAAATGAGTTGTTAGTCAGCACCGTGTTTGTGCCCTCTTCTTTCTGTCTATGTCGGTAGCGCTGTTAATATGAAGAAGTACCAACTCGCTCAGTCTTCCGTTTTACTTTGAAACGTTGCTGATTCCGCCCACAGCGAAACGTCACCTTGAACTCATATAGGCCATGAGGGGTAAAAACACAGTGTTTTTTCTCTCTCTCGTCCACTTAGATTTGCCAGTATCCGGTATTCAAATCTATGCAAGCGAAGTACTTCGCATGACCGTTGTGGTCCAGGGCGTCGTCGATACACTGGTGGGAGTACAGGTCATTTTCATCATTTTTTTCAGTCTCTGGTAGTAAACGAAGCAGCTTCATGTGCATCTTTTTATTGACGATTACACCTGGCGCAGCCGAGGTCTTGTAGATGCCTGTACAAATTATTCACCGAGCTCATGGTCGTCTTGAGTTAAGATGGCTTCCTGCTAGTGTGATTGATTGATTGAGAAAACTTTATTTAGGCCGACAGAACTATGTTTTTATGCGCCGCGACGCGGGCCTCGGCGTCGTCCTGGTGGCTATTCATCCGAGACGTGAGCTCGCCGTTGCCGACTCGCGAGTCTCATGCCTTAGGAGCGCCCGCAGGACCCGCTGGACGGCGCAGTGTTGATTTTCGAAGGTGTAGCCCCTTCCGGCTTCAGCAAGCGGTGGCGGGATGGTTCTTGACGTCGCTTCCGTTAGGCTCGTGACACAGTTCCATAATATGTGCTTCTGGTCTGCAGTCTCCCTGCAGCAGAGCTCTGCACTTGTCAGTCGGGTATGCATCCAAATACATTCGGTGCATCAGAGCCGGGGTGGGTATGGACACAGTTTCAAGCTGCCTTAGTAGAACAGCCTCCACCCGGCGCAACCCCGGGTTCGGAGGTGGGAAGGTCCTGCGAGCCAGACGGTAGGCTTTGTTGATTTCGCCATAGTCTGTCATTCGGTCCTTAGCACCAAACCACGTTGGACGGTTAGTTGCGGGGGCTCGGTTGGTGAGGGCTCGCGCCTCCACGTGTGCCGTCTCGTTGTGGTTTTGCGTTCTTACTCGACACGTCGTTGCCAGCATGCGCCGGGATCCACTTCACTAGAACAGTTGTTGGGCCTTTTAGACATGCATTGCGAGCACCTGCAAAGCTTCTTTGAAGATGCGTCCCTTGACGTAGTTCCAAATTGCCGTTCGTGAGTCGCTGATAACCGACTAGAAGCCTGCGTCCGTAATGCCCAGGGCGATGGCCACCTCTTCTGAGCGTTCTGCATCCGTGCACTTGACGCTTGCTGCCGTCACAGTGGTGGCCTCCGGTGTGGCCTTTATGACAACGGCAGTGAAGGGTTCCTGAGCTTATTCCGCCGCATCTACATAGCGAGCGTGCTTATCCTGGGCGTGCTAGTCAACGAGGGCTCTAGCCCTTGCCGCCCTCCTGACCTTGTTGTAGTAAGGGTGCATGTTTTTGGGTAGAAGATCTACCCTGATCTGGCGACGTATCTCATCCGCGATGGTGAGTTTGTTGTCACCACCACTGTGGCGTATGTATTCTAGGTCCTCTAGGATCTTTCTTCCAGTCCTCGTTGCAAAAAGACGCTCGAGCTGGGCCGTAGGTTGTGCTTCCGCTATCTCGTCGAGCGTAATATGCACTCTTAACTTGAAGAGCGGTGTGCTTGTGGATTCAAAGAGGCCCAGTGCGGACAGCGCACAGCGAGGAACAGTGCGGACAGCGCACAGCAAGGCCTTCTTAATGATGGCGTTGATCTTCTAGTGTGAAGAATCGCGATAGGCTCACTTCCGGCTAGGTCAGGCTGAATCCTTAGTGATAATTCGGTGGTTGGATATGCGTGAATTACGGAATTTTGAGTTCGACGAAAAACACCCCCGTAGCACCTCAGCAAACTAATCATTTTTCTTCTGGCCTTGCAGGTATCGCCGGATTCACGCCGAATAGAAGCGGTGGCTTGAGTGTATCGTCGGGTGTGTGTTCAAAATCCGCGACTATGATGATGTCGCTTTCTTTTAGTATATGTTCCGGGAACGCAATTGCAATACCATTGCTCAAGTTTTGGAACTGCTGGGTAAAGTGTGTGACCAAATATGACTTTTCTCGCCTACAGGCACACCATTCCTCTTGCGACAGAGACCCCACCGTTAAGAAACAAACTTTGGTGATTTAGCAGGATAGCGTCCCAATCAGTGACGGCAGCTTCACAATAGAGGGTGACCATGAAGCTTGCACCGGGTGGCAGGGTTAGGTGATCATTTGGCGACCCTTACAGGTGCACATCATTCGGGGCTTGGTCTTGGCACTGTGGCCGAATTGCAGCAGGGGCTTCCTGACTGGATCTGCAGGTTCATTGTCGCACCATTGTTGTTGAAGAAGATCATTCCCATAATCTCGTCACTGCAAAAATTGGACAGTATAAAAAACCCAGCAGGGTATGCCATCCCGTGTACGGGGGAGCGGAATGTGCACGTTCCACTCGGCGTTAAAAGATGTGCGCCTTCTGAGCGTATGTATGGACTATCGCAACTCCTACAAATTTGTTCAGCTCAGACGCGAATCATCCGCTTATGGCTGAGCACTCGGCTCACGTATCCACGACAGACTACATGAAAACCGTCGATGGATAGCTGGACGTTGATGTTGCCTTTTTCTAGTTTCGGGTGTGCCAAGGCGTCGTGCCACGATGTTTGTGTGGTAATTGGCGATGTCTAGGCGCCTGTGGCTCCCTTGCTGTTGTGGTGTCACGTCTGGGTTAGGTCTCGGCTTCAAGTTGTAGTATCATCGTAACTCTTACCCTGTTACTCTGCGTCCTTCCTCCACTCGAGCCTCCAGTGGAGGAAAGCGTTAAAATCAATTTCCGCATGCATAAGCATACCTGGATTCTGCTCCTCAGCCGAGTGGAGAGAGCAAATGGAGTGGAGGAGGGACTCAGAATACGGCCCTTAGTAATCGGTGCGTCGTTGAGTAGTTTGAGGGTTTTCAAATTTTTGATGTTGTGGAACTTCACCTTCATAGGTTCCTGCTTTTAGTTTCTCATTCGTGTGCTAGCGGACCTTCCCTATGAAAAGTCAGGGTTGCTGCGGCGGCTGGGCGATGCCTAGGCGTAGGGGAAGGCTGACGGTTGTCACATTCTGGTCCTCGGCTGGTGCTCTCAGGTCTTCGTCAATCTCGTTGGTGGGCATTCTGGGATACGGACGAGGTGCGTTGATGGGGAAACCTTGTAGTCCGAGTCGCTTGTACGAGCAGCGTCGGTAGATGTTCTGGCTTCGCATCAGTGTTGGCAGTATGAACGACTGCCAGGGGCTAGCTACTTCCAGTCTTCCTCGGGGTGCAGGCTTGCATGTCAGAGGGTCGGCGGGAACAATGGCGGGCGGTAAAACGGGTCTTTATGACGAGAAGTAACCTGCTTTGGGGGGCGACGAATAGCAGCGGCGTATGCCATTGCTTGCAGCTCACGGGGTGGTTCCTGCAACGAAACGGTGCCCAGTGCCTCTTGAACCCCTTCGAGGATCGCGTCAGGCAAAGACGCGATATCAGGTTGCGGTGTCGTAGGAAAACGTTCCCGCAGCTCCTCCATCACCGCTCCTCGGGTCATGGGATCGGTGGTGGAGCTAATAGGCCCAGCACCGATAACTTCTGAGGTCGGCGCGTCTTCTGCGTGGTCGTACTGCCTCGTTAAAATGTCAAGCGTGTCAAATCAGGAGCCTCAAAAAGAAATTTCGCCACCGCCTTGGTCGGGAAAGAGAGCTCTTGCTCTACCCTCGCATCCAAATCCTTAGTATCTTTCCTTCAGTCATTTCCGTGCACGAATACGAAACAATCTCGTTGCGTCCTCAGCAAAGATCACTACCACTTCGGTGGGGTGCTCCATGCGCGTTTCTAGCTAAAGCGCGGCTCGCTGCTTTCGCACGGCTGTTTTGAATTTCTTAAGAAACTTGCGAATCCTTTTTATCATGGAGCCCTCGCACTCCTTGGACCGAATTCTTGCTTCAGAACAACAGATCCCAAAATTGTTCTCCATCTTCACACAAGTTGAAGAACTGAACCCCCTGAAGTGTCTCCAACCATTTTTCTAAGCCTTCAGCTAAGGCATTCCCTAACGATAGCGATTTCCGGGGTTGTTGCAGGACGATTGGTGAAGTGTATTTTTGTTCAATGGTGTTGCATGCAGCAATTGTTCTCTTAAGTCCTTTAGGCAAGAGACCAAACTGGTTTGGTAAACCTTGCATTCGGTGGGTCGTTCGAGTTTGGCTTTCTTGGTGGGTTCCGGAGGGCGTACGGAGCCCAAAAGGGGAGTATCCTGAGCCTCAAACCATTTTTCCAGTAGCCGAGGACGACGCAGGTTTCTCGAAAGAACAAACATTCATTTGAGCAAATGTGTATTCCGTTAGGAATGAAAGGTTACGCAAGCGGCGGCAAACATTCAACATCGTGACGTGCAAGCACGAGTGTCGGCGAATCAAATGGCAAGATTTTTGTCCTGCGACCATTTTTGATCAGCGTAAATGCTGTCCCTAAATTTTATAATCACGAATTATCAGATCGCACTGGTGTACGCGGAGGGGGAGTCGCAATGTAGGTTGTACGACGCATGTCCTCTGTATTTCTACCCATAGTTCATGCAGATCACCGCAGATTACGAATGCTTATCTCTTATTAGCGACAGAAATATGCTTTTTGTTAGCTATTTTCCACCATCTGGCAACATTAGGCATGCTTTGAATTCGTAAAAACGCTTCCAGTATGCTTCTCTTCACGGCTATCGCATTTTACTTAGAGGCGACTTCAACGTTATTATGGCCAAAAATATCTGTCATTCTGTACCATTAGGTATTGTAATCGATGCCGCCGGCTTCTGCAATGTCAACGACACACCCACTCACCTAACGAGCGATAGCTACTCCATTTTAGATTTTTTTATTCGTTAGCAGGGACACTGGCATGAAAATAGCTGGCACATTATTGTACGATATCAGCTGTCATTGCCCAGTATTTCTCATTTACGTGGCATATACATCAAATAAAGGAAACCAGCAAACCAGTTCAATCTATGTGAGGATTACCTCTGCAGACATAGACTCCTTTCGTTCATGCATCTTGGACCAAGATTGGTCTTTAGTCTATGCCAAGAATATTCGCACTGATTATTAAAATGAACTTCTTCTGTTCTTTCTTCATCAATATATTGTCTCATTTCTTTAAAAACGAGCACAAACCACTAAAAATATTTGAAAGCCATGGGTTACACAAGAGCATATAAAAATGATAAGAAAAAAAACAACCTATTTAAAAAGTTCCCAAGTGTTCTACCGGCTGTTAAAAAACTTCATGTGTTTTACCAGCTTTTACGAAAATGTGAAATAGCCTGTAAACTGAATTACAAAAGCAAAAGCATCGTGTTTTGAATACATTTTCTTCCATGCAGGCACACATCGGCCTAATGAAGTCTGGAAAATAATTAACCAAACGTAAAGAAAGAAGTGCACTCTGGTGGTTTGGATGTTCGCATAGGCAACTGATGCATTTCTGGTGTTGCGTCAGCCAAACGTTCTTACACGTATTTAGGTGAACCTGGTGAAACCTTTACATAAACCTTGCGAGGTTAGGCTTAGTTATACATTCGATTAGTTTATTTTAATTTTACCTACAGAAGAAGCGAAACTATGCCAGACATTGAATATCCTGAAAAACTGTTCTTCCATGGACCTTGATAGTATCCAAATTAAGCCTATTGCATATCTCATTGACCTTTTTTCTTCTTGCTTCGCACATATATTTACCCTGTTCTGGAGTTAGGGTGTTTTCCACATGCTCTAAAAGAGCGAAGGTTTCTTTAATTTCTAAGGGAGCGGACAACAACGATATAAAAAATGTTCGGCCAATTTCCATATTTGCAGTGTTTTCCAAAAGGTTAGAGTAATTTTATTCTGTATCAATAATTTTTTAAAGCAACGCTTTCTACCTCGACTAGCCAACGGTTTTTTCGTGACATGCGGGAAAAGAAAGTCCAAACACTACTGCGGTGCGAACGGCGGTTTTCACTCACAAAGCACAGTGCGGACAATTTACCCAGTGTTTCCTAGCGCGCAAGCCGACGGGCTCATCGGCGCGGCCCGGCTTTGTCGTATGCTTTAGCGACGATTGCTTTCGGTTTGTTTAGGCGTACCTTCGCCTTTAATGGGCGCTTCCTGTGCTATTCCTGATTGAATTGCCCGAGGGCACCTCCTGGGTAAACCGGACACGATGGAAATAAGTCGGCGTACGACAAAGATAGGTTAAAGATTGGTTTGCAGGACAAGAAAACAAAATGTAGAGAACACGTCTGGCCGCTAAGCAAACACTACCTTTTGCGCACTGCTTGCCACGAATAGACTCCCCTTGCTAAATTGGTGATTACGAATTCATTTGTGTTTTAACAGGTATTACGGAAGGGGAAATAGCAACTGGTTCTCTTAAACAGCGATTATGGGAGCTCCCTCAGCTTTCTCGCCATTCTCATGCTTACTAAACTAATTAGTTTAAATATGTATAAACAGGAATCACGAAGCTCACATGAAGAATTGTTTAGGTGTCCGCGCTTGTCCTCAGCGGTGATAAAGCCCCGAGCTTGCACATCAGAATGTCTAGGTACCGCTGTCTAACCCCTCGAACAACGTCCGTTGCTGTTTTCTTTCTGCCAAATCACGTCCGGGCTATATCGCCAACGTTCGCCGCTCTAGCCCGTCCGTGGCCGAAACTTCTGCCTTTAGGACGCTGCCCCGGCGACTTCTTGACAACGGCAGGCACAATATCAGGTTTTACACTTTGTAGAGCCACGTGTGGATTCACATGACATCGCACGGGCAATTCTTGTGAGTGCCATTTACAGATGTGCTTTCCAACCACCTTCACCCCGTGAATTGGAGCCAAATTTTTTTGTAGACACTTTATATTCGCAAAAATCCAACACGGATTGCGCCAGGGAAAGTCCACACAGGCGGAAATTTTAACAACGAACGAATTAATCATAAAATTATATTGAACGCAACAATAACGCACTTGGTATATACATAGACTACAATTAGGATTTTGACTATCTAAATACAAACATATTCCTCGAAACGTTCGATGCGTATAGTCATCGCAGTGTTGCACATGTTCTGTTTCAGTCATACCTTTGTAATCGTAGGCAGGGTGTTGGAATTAAAACCTACGTTTCATCACAGAGCAAAATACGTTCGGTGTACCACAGGGGAATGTTTTAGGTACGTTTATACTTAATGTGTACGCACAGAACATTGTTAAACTTGACTCACGAGTTTACTTTGTACTTCATGCACGCGACACCAGACTCTCAATTCCAGATCCAAATGCAAGTGATGTTGCAACCAGAGCACAAAAATGTCTATCAGAACTATCAAGGTGGTCTACATCAAATGGTTTAAAAAACGTTTTCAGAAAAAAGAAAGCAATAATGTTCAGGGAGATGAACCAAGAGATAATTTTAAATAAGCAGCTCACACTTGCGTCTACCCCTTTAGTGTCCTCGCGGCCATAGTATGGCACATCCGTCGCTTCAGCGAACAGCGCCGCCCGTGGCGAACTACACGTCATTAGAATACCGGTGCGTAGCTCTGCACGATTTTCTGTCATTCTGCTGAGATGCGTTCTGTAAAGCGTAGATAACCACAACACATTTTTTAAAGTCGGTAAATCATGAAAGAAGAGGTGATCTTCACAGCACATGCCATGCGTATGAGTTGTGCCCATACTCAATAATTGCATACAGCAGACGATGCTCAATGCACCAAGCTTGAAGTCAAGGTGGACGTGCAAGTCCCGTCTTCTGTGAACATTTTTAGGCAGTATTTGTGCCTGCGCAAAGTGTGTATAGAGGAGTATACTGCAGCAAATGAGCCTGAAAGCTCGGCATGTGTGGCTGATCCAGGACTGCTGCGGGGCGGGCCTTTGGCAGTTCATGACGAAACGGCGTCGTGCACAAGCGAAAGACAGTGTTGGCTGCAGCCTTCTAATATTTACCCTAAAACAAACAATTTGTGGGATGACGCTACGTAAGTTTACTAAGTACGGTAGAAGAGAGTTTAATTTCACAGAAATGCGTTCTGAACAGCCAACGGGAATCACTTACAGGATAAATACTGCGTGACAGTAGAACGTTCTTGTTTGTCGTAGAAAACCATTGCCTGTTGCCTGTAGTAAGACTTGCAATGTTTGCTGGCTGGTTGGTTTATGGGTTTTCAAAAAAATGTTTCTGCATGGCTGAAGCACCACAGACTGGAGGGCGCCAACTGAGGGCTGCATTGTCTTTTTTAACCAGCTCTCACCTACGCTTGAAAAAGCATGCACTCCTCCATCTAACGACAAAGATGGTTTAACGCAGACAATTCTCTTGATGGTTTTTTTGTTGCCCTCTGCGTGTGATGATTTTAAGGATCGGAAGACACAACGACCAGTTGCAGAGACGCAGGAATGACGGATCGCAACACGGGTTTTGGTAGAAGTGAGGACGATTACATTTATGACGGACGATCACAAGGATGGCTAAACAATACAAGAATGGGTAAAACAAAAGCTATGACACAGAACGTATCATAGTGAAGCTCGATGATATTGGGAAATTAGTCGCAAAGGAAGTAGAGATAAAGCAAGTTCCTCACACCCTGCAGCCGGTCGTAGTGGCTCGGGAAACGGCGTCGAGGGCACCAGGCTATGGGCAGGGGCAAGCGTCTTACATGCAGCGGGGCTGATGCGGCCCGTTCTTGAAGGGGTGCTGGGCAGAACAAGGTAACCACGATCACGAAGATAGTGGAGGTTGGTGGCGATGAAAATACGACCACAGCCCAGCGCTGCCGGCATCGTGGGGCCCGGGCGTCCTTACGACGGCCACAGGACACCTGGCCGTCCCGAAGACAAGCCCTGGAAGTGCCGCCGGGGAGCTGCTGCTTCTCCAGCGTGAGCTCCTTTCCTCTAAGACCTTCCCCCGATTCTTGGCTGTTTGAATGCGGCGACACCTTGCGCTCAACCTTTTCTTCTTCTGGTTCCTTCTTGGTTTCGCTCACCATACCACACGGGGCTTGGACGTAGACCCGCACACTATTTGTGCTTTGAATAGGTGAGCTTAGAATTTGACCCGCACGCAATTTGGTCGTTTGATCAGAGCGGCTTCAGTTTGATCCGTGCTCATTCCATTTCGCAGAAAGAAAGCTTTGTATTCAACCATCGCCATCCTTGATCCTTGATGATATTTGCGTTTAATTTTCCATGTTCATGCACACCTCTCCAAATTGAGTGCTTTCAACGTGTTGGAAATGCATGTGTGCTGGACGACTCGAGCTGGCACTCTTATATTTGCGGAAGAAGTCGTGCGTTTTTTGGGGTTTCTTTGCAAGGCACAACACAATTTTTTCAGATAATTGGAAAAGAGTGCTTATGCATTAAAAAAAATTCTGGGCCATCTCCACTAACGTGAAACCTAGGGAGAAACGAAGCATGCATTGTATACATGTATTCAGGGCGCCTTGGCGTTTCCCCGCGAAGATGAAAGCGTTGGGGGCCGCAGTATACAGCTCAGCTTGAAGCTCGAAGTGTTCTAGCGCGAGGCATTGGAACACGATTGTCGTTGTGTGGTCGTTTAGAAGGCGTTACGTTCTAGCCCGAGGCGCTGGCAATCGAATATCCCCGTGTTTCAGTACCGTTACTACATGGCATGAACGACAACAACTACAGCAGACGCTGACAGCCCTCCCCCATAACGGTAACCACCACTAAAAGCACAGGATGAAGTTAACACTCTGCCAAATTTTTAAATATTGTTGCCAGCCTTCCATCACCACAGGTGGTAAAATGAGGAAGGCAGGAGGTATTATATGTGGCTTGGGCTGTTAGGTGATTAAATTTTTTGGCTCTTGATGAAGTAACCACTACATAAGTGGAAGTTCTGTTTCGGCTTTCGGGCTCCCATGATGTCACTCATAAAAACCGGAGGCAGAAAGCTCACGGCTACCTCGACGTTTCCATTGCCACACGGTAATCGAACTCGTACGAAAGTGCCGCTCTCTTCAATGCGCAAGTATGGAGGCGTCCCACTGTTAAGGCTGGCGTGGAAACCGTAGTAAGTGAAACCAGTGCAAATATTTTGAAGTGGTACAACTGAATACTGATACTAGTTTTATTCGTATTCAAATTGGGTGGAACCAGGCGTAGATCGCTCCAAAAAGCGCTGTGTTCAATGTAGCCTTTATTAAACTTGAGAAGCGTCCGACGAGTTTAATTAGTCGTTAGTGCATCTAAGAACCCACGACATCTGGCTGGACTTCATTTCAGCGTATATATCCGCTCACAACAACACCTAAACATAGAAAGCACCGAAGCAAACACGACAATACCAAAGGAACGCTGTGTAGTCCAATGCACCGGCTCATTCCACTAACGAGGTCGAGCAGAGTGGTGGCACCACCCGTCCAACTGACCCGTCCCTATAGAAATTGTTAGCAGACACAAGATTGTTAGGATAACTTTTTGCGATAATATGACCTGGACATGCCATGTGCAATGTGTAGCAAAATCTTTATCATTTGCCTCCGAAGCGTTAGCTAGATGTCGTCATTTTTCTCCCACCAAAGCCAAGCTGCCAATTTAGCATGCACTGTTAGCTTCGCATGTAAAATACTGCAAACTTGTTTGGTGCACCACTACAGCTAAAAATATAAACGCCATTGAGCTTTTGCAAAAAAAAAAAACACTGCATAGTATTGCCAGTGTTCCGTTTCCGCAAACGACAATGCATCTGTTTTCAAGTTATAAGATAATATCCCTTCCGCGAACATACTAGTTTCGTCTGCTTCGTTCTTTTTTCGACTCATACCAGAGCTTCAACTAATTTTGGCCTTGACCCTTTGGGTTATCCAAAAAGGCTTCTCATGTACGGACTAGAAGAAATTAGAACTGGCGTGTACCATGGTGACGCACTTACTATGTACTGCAATCACTCGCGTACACATTACACATTAACGTTCTTGATATGGGAATTCCTACGGAAAAGTTTAGTATATACGGAATCACGGGAATACGGAGTTCATATGGAGTGTTACGCACCAAGTGTAATGATAGTAGATATTAGTTCCACAAACAGGGGAATTATTTAAGTTTGCATAATATGAATGTTTGGCACAGTTTTCATGTTTTTATCTTCGAAATAAGCAAAATCACGTTCCGTATAATTTCTGTATACTCCGTATATACGGAATTCATACGGATAATTATTTGGCGGTTCTAGTGATCATACAGATTTAAAACAGGTGTGAAATTTTTCAGCAGGCATGCACTGTTTTATTTGATTGTGCTTTTCAAACGTTTTTATTGTTTTGTGGCGGCATCGTGTGATGCTAGGAATGCACTCCGCATTCCCGTAATTCCGTACATACGGAACGTTTTAGGAGGGATGATACCCGGAAACAGCTGGTGGAATACTTCTTGGAGAACTCGATTGATTGATTGTGGTGTTTAATGCGCCGAGACAATGCAGGGGATGGGGCGCGCCGTAGTGGGGGCTCAGGATTTATTTTGACCACCTGGGGATCTTTACCAGGCGCAGAAATCTCGTACGCACGGGAATTTTTGCTTTTCGCCTCCATTAGAAAAGCGGCCGCCGCGACCGGTTCTTAGCGACCTCGTTGCGAACAAATCATTTGTGCACATGTTTTTTGCTAGCTCAGTGTCGGTCTTTTATGTGTGTACGATTTCACGCTGCTTTTTTGTCGCAGGTACTTTTGGTTTTAAATAGGTCATATTATGCTGTACTTCATTGTGAACACGCTGGTGCCTCAAGGATTATCAGGCACCCTTAAGCAGTACGCAATTGCTTTTCGCCTGATGTAACGCTTAACTTGTGTTGAAACAAATAAAATTTTCATTTCACCTTATTTGATTCCTGTTAAGTAAGCCAGACGACGCGGCATACAAAAAAAACACCGAAGCGGGCACGCCAATACTAACTGGGATAAAACTTCTGGGTGAGGCCATATGCGAATAATCAAGCACACAAATGAGCAAATCAGATAGATTAGTTCATGGCAATATATAGCGCAAACAATTCACAAAATAATTTGTTCACTTTCACACATCCTAATGACAGTAATCGTGCAATTCTTGTTAGTCGAATACCATACCGACGGCCCTCCTCATGACGCCCTTCGTGATATGCCCTCAGCCGAAGCATCCACGTCCTCGGTGACGTCAAGCAGCATCGAGTATTCAAAGAACCACCTGGAGCCATCCATGTTTATTTGGCATGTAAATAGCGTCACCATGGAGGTCGCCATGGCTTGCAAAATTCACCTCCTATGGTCTCAGAAATGATATAGCGTAGATCAAAAACTTGCTGACCTTTTCAACCGCATAAGAGACCTGAACAAAATCCGAGCCAATTCACACTGTAAGGTAACACATTGGACTAGTTTCTTTTGCATGTCCGTAAAGTGCGCTTGAGGTTAATATGGATAGCTTTAATAAACAGATGACGTGGACAGCTCGATCACAATGAACCATTCACTCTGGGATTCTCGTTGTAACGCAAAGCTGCAAACGACACCCACAACTCCCCATGCGACGTCACTTGAATTCCCACACGTGGTTTAACAAACAGTAAAAACAGAGACGAGTGAAATGTAGTTAACGACACCATTTATTACTTCACAACGACATTCACCACTTCTATAAGATCGGGGTGATACACGCTGATATTTTCAGGTGTCACAGTAGAAACATTGTTGCCTAATGTTAAATCAATGCATGATCCATGAATAGTGGTCAGCTACGTTGTACTGGTAAAGGACATAAATGCAAACTCTTCCATTACAAATTGGATGAAAGACTTGTTTGGGTTTTTGCTGCACCCACATTAATCTCCCCGACAATGACCTCCCACGCAAAGTGTTGTGGGACCCGTGGCTAGTGAAACGTGCGGTCGCATGAAGCACTCCATGTCAGATTAATGCGGAACCGGTGAGGATTAGACCGCTAAAAGTAAGCTTCAACGCTTGTAATAACGTAACGAACATCCCCTCAGTAGACTGGCATTATTCGCGTTATTATCAGATGCCATTGTCATACATTATGCCGTTTGCACTTCACTCGCGGGCTTTCAATGCGCGCAAGCGGTAGACCGGCTGTTGTGCTCGTTAAGTAGACCATCGGTCTCCAAGTCTTCTAGTGCCAGCGTAGCTTAGTCGCTAGGACGACGGGCTCTCGTCCGTTTGTCTCTTCGGGTCCAGGTTTGATTCCTGGTATGCCAGTAATTTCTTTTATTGCACCTGTTTGGGAGTTATTGTGGCGTACGCCACAAAGAAGCCGTTGGCTAGTAGAAACAGAAAGCTTTGCTTTAAAAAGAGCGCTGATCAGCGGTTTGCATGCTGCATTGGAAAGAACACAGCAGACTATACATGCTTTGCAGCAATTACTGAAGACTGAGTACTGAAGTACAACAAACTTCATTTAAACGGGAAATGGTATATATACGACCCCACCACAAGAGTGCCCTGGAAACTACTCTTGAACCATTTACGCCTACCAATGCTGAGTCACCCAGCCAACTCTCCCCCACGTTTGCACATCTTGGCCTAAGTTCAGTTACACATACCGCTAGCAATTTCTCAGGGGACGTGGAGTAGGCAAAAGGCTTTAAATAGTATATACTAATCTCCGTAGCCTTCAGAAAAAACCCGAAATTATGACTTCATTCGTTGAGTTATGTTCAGCTCACATGATTGTACTAACCGAAACTTGGGTGTTAAGAAAAATAGGCGAATCCGATATTCCTCGGCGCGAAAATAAACAGACCTTTTATCGCCAGGAGCGAGACGAGAGATGGGTTGGCGAAGAACTGAAAGCGAAAAATTCTGAAATGAGTATTTTCTTAGTGACGTCGCGAGTAATCAAGACATTTCTTGAGTGAAACTAGCGAACGGGAACAAGAAACAAATTAAGAAATGTATTTGTTAGTGTTCGTTCAGTAAATATCGCCCTTGAACTGCACACTTCTGCGCGTGTGATTGTTTATTTTTGGGCATTTGCAATCAGTGTGCTTTCTTTTTTGTTCCTGTTCTATTTTCTGGGGCGCATCATAGTGCTCCCTGTTCCTGTACGTGCGATTTTTATTTTTAAAGAAGCTAGCCTTTCTTGATGCACGTAAAATCCAAAAATGTTGGTCTGTCTGTCTGCCTGTCTGTCTATCTGCCGGTATGTCTGTGGCTAGACTTAGCCACGGCCAAATTACATCAAAAACCGCGCAATAGTTTTATATACCCACAAAATCTAAACGTTTAATCCGGTGTTAATGTTCATACTTGTCAACACTCTCGAACAACAACAATACATTACGCAAATAGGGCAGAAAATCAATACACGAGTAATATTTGCTGTGTTTCTTTATTGAAAAATTCACGGATGTTTGTTTTTTGCGATAGCAGCTAAAATACTACACCAACTGCAGAAATTCGCTGCCTGGGGTTCCCCGCGCTGCCTGCCGGCATTTGAAAAAATCAAACAGCAATAGCAACGAAAGGTGCCACTAGATAGGTTTCACGTTACGCTTGGAACGCTCGTCGAGTACGGCGACGTGGTTCTCATGGTAGTAGGGTGCCTCAATTCACGCGCGTCTCCACCTTGCGGCAGCGCTGGCATAGAGACACCCGAGTTGGAGCAGTAGAACGCGGTAAATTTAAATTGTCTGGAGCAAACCTCTAGCTTGTTATCTAGGGCTGAACGGCACGGGAGAGCAACAGCATGAGAGGTGAGCGAAAAGGAGAAGGAAGTTATTTATTTGCCAGTGGGGCAAATCGACTATAGGCTTTTGTGGACACTAGCAGGGAAAGGAGCAGATACGCGGCCAACTGTATTTTTTTTTCATGTAATCACTGATTCTGTGGTTATATTTTATTCTTCTGTACCTTTTATGCAATCATTGCACCCGCTCCCCTGTATAACGCGCTACCCGCGCCCTGAGCGTACAATAAATAAATAAATAAATAAATAAATAAATAAATAAATAAATAAATAAATAAATAAATAAATAAATAAATAAAAAATAAATGAAATGTTTAGTGCGAAAAAGCCGCGGTAAATATTTTCTCCGCGTATATAGTGCGAAGATTCCAAAAACAACTTTTATTAGCCTTTTTATTACGTGAATACCCGTCTCCATCAGTTGTTCACTGGACGCCGACCATCAGAAGCCCACTGCAAACGATAGTTTTGAATCTCCCGCAACTTTGACGTGGAGTTGTTGAATTCTTTAACGGGGAATTTAATTATTTAAAAAAACCCACGCTCGGCTTTGCGTACTTTTGAAAGAAAGAAAGCTCGCGCCCACTTACCCTAGTTTACAGGCAGCTTCGTACAGTAATCCGCATACTGAACCTTTGAAAACGTGCACACGTAGCCGCGCTAAACATAGCTGCGGTGTCTGTTTGCAAGAGGTGATATATAACGTTGTGAATGTAGATATGCAAATAAATCTTCAATATCGAGTCACGGATGCACTGTGATAACATAATCCAACATCATCCACTGTGATAACACCATCCAAAAACATCCAATTTTGTCAATGTATAGAGAGGAAGAGACAAGTACGCACTTCCTATAATGCAGGGAGGAGTTTCATTCATAGAGTACGCTCCTGTGAATACAAAAAGATGACAGTTTTATATGCTCCGAATGCGGAAGGCGGCTGTTGTGGCCAATCAACCCATTATATATAGGCAGCAATCCTTCGTGCCCCGCTCGTGCTCCGATAGACTGGCCGCCCATACGACTCGTATTTAGGACTACAGTGCGGTTGCTTTGTCAGTTGTGAGCTAATTTCTGAAGGAATTTGGGGTATAACTAGCAACAAAATGTCGCTTGCCAGGATTGAACATGACTTTATAACCAATACTCGGAGTCCTAGACTCCATAAAACCACGTTGCCAGATGTATTTGTTATTAGTAAGCCTGCACAAACAGTGACAATCTCTTGCGGCATATAACGCACGCCCTTAAAGTTCCGTGGAAAAGTTTCAACCCGCTGACAGAACAGCTGGTCGTTGCTTCAATGTTGCGCTGTAATTGCTTTCTGGTCGCGGCAGGCTTTTATTTCAGTAGGCAGTTACTTTTCTGCTCTAGCTCACTTTCGAAACTTAATAGTGTTCACCTGCAAATTGGTGAGCTCATATGAATGAAGTCATGGTCTATTTTTTTAAGTGGCATCAAAAATGCAACGCCGAAGCTGTTTGAAGGCTTCTTGCTAACCGCCAGGCCACAGAAGAATGAGGTCATACAAGTAAGGTGCCTAGGACGAGGACGGCAATGTTGGAAGATTTTACAATAAATAGAAAAGTTGTGTGTAGTAGAAAAAAAGGGCCGAGAAACGCATAGCCATTTTCGTACTTGTAGCAGTTCTCAGATAAAAAACTCCGGCAGTGAGAAAGCAGCTTACCGTGTCAATAATGCTACTTTGCTGGGCTCACCGTTGGCTAGAATTTTTGTTTT
The DNA here is from genome assembly GCF_048455015.1 of Haemaphysalis longicornis. NCBI lineage: Eukaryota > Metazoa > Arthropoda > Arachnida > Ixodida > Ixodidae > Haemaphysalis > Haemaphysalis longicornis. The sequence goes on from NW_027526295.1 coordinate 37,726,329, forward strand.
GCCTAAAACCACCACGCGTAAAACTAGTTTTAGGAGCGTTGCCTATGTCATGAAGAGCACAACTTCACCTAGGTGCACTTCACTCCTTTTCTACTTCACACCAGATGAACTGCTCTTTATTATGGGATGAATGGTCACTGCAGCTCAATAAAAGTCGAAAGGAAGACCTTTCATCTTGTAAAATATATTTTGAGTATCGAAATTGTTGTTCTTACTATTGTGTTCATTGAATTGTACATATTACTAGTATGTGTTATTTTCGTCTCCTGGTGTAGTTGGCGATATTCTATACAAATCACAGCCTGTGAGCTTTCTTCCTAGTTAAAGCGACTGGGGCTTGAGGGGTTTGAGAAAGTTTCAATGCAGTCGTGATCCATATTCATTAGTAGCAGCCGCGGTACCGCGTCGAGACTCTTTCTTGACCCACCATAAGGATTTTTGTATGCTGGTTGGTCAATGTAGTCGGAGTTGGTGCGCTGTTTTGTCGGTGGGGTTGGCCGAATGAAGGAGGATGGCCGGAGCACCCTTCAAAGCAGAGCCACTTTCGTGGCTCTGCTTTTTAAAGGCAAACTCCAGAGAACTTTTATAACTGTGCTCCTTGCAGGCTGAAAATGCTGAACATGTAATATCATGCTACAGGTAAAATGCTAATAGCAGAGCGGTGACATATCATGAGTGCGTTCTTATTTTGGTGTGGGCGAAAAACGTTTTGAAATTTTGAGAAAATATCCGCCCTAGCAAGGGGTTTACAACATTTTCTCATAACTGCAGTTTAAGGGGGACACTAACAATTTTGTCAAAATACGTGTTTTTACACACTTGCCAGTACCTATTTATCCCGTCGATATATCCGATTCATTTTTGCTCATAAATGCCGGGCAAAAACGTTTGCAAAAACGAATGTTATATTTTGATCTAATACGCACAAATCTCGCTGAGTAGGTTCTTATTAATTACAGTGTTCACGAAAGTGGAATCTCCCCATCTGTTGAAACGTTCTGCAGCACGCGCGTCCAGCAGGAGCAATTATTAGTTAACATAAAATTGTGAGCGATCAGTATCCCTCATACTAACAATGATTACACCTTCGATGGGTAAGTCGTCGCTTCATCGCGCCATCTTGATATAATTCGTTTTCCAATAGCTGGAATGAAGCACGATTTCCAACAGTGCCAGTAAGAACACGCATCCGGGAGGAGACCACGTATTGAAAGCAGGCAGGGTTCCTAATGGTGTGCAACTCCAGTGTGAGACACCTAATTATAACAAGTAAGAGATAATTGTTATACCCATTTGTGTAAGTAGTATAATAGGCCACCCTGGCATCGCGAGGTACTGCGCTGTTATTAACTATTATAGCTGCTGCAGCAACGGACGCTGCAGGGTACTGAACTCTTAGTGGCGCCAACAGGGTCCTGTTATTAGGTATAAAAAACAAGAAAAGGCAGGTAGTGGCATCAACAAATTATTCTCCAGTAAGCCCTTTTTTCAAGGATGCAAGCTCTATCCATAACCAATGATTTTGGCGATGAGCACTATTACTAAAGAGCGATGAAGTAGGAATTTAAATTGGATATTACCCGCTATGGAAACATTGAATCAGACCCGCGACAACAGGGGAAATGAGAAGTGCAATGTCGCAAGCACGTCATTGATGCATGGCATGCCTGGAAAGTTTTATTTTCGCACACGAAAATGCTAAAATAACCTTTCAAGGCAAAGTTTACAATGGTTCAACACAAGCGCTAGTTTTTCAAGTTCAACGAATTTTATTTTGCCTATTTAAGCTGGGATTGAAAACGGCTGCTGCATAAAAAAACTACTTTTTTTTAAGCCTGAGAGGAGAGTTTGTTAACAGAAAGCAAACATACCTACCATCTGTATCAACAAAAAATCAGCGGATTTATATGGACGTTTCAAGAAAGAGTAAGTACCTGTAACCTCTATTAAACAGTTTAATATTTTTCGCTTCCGTACCTCAATTAAACACGTCTTTTTTACTGTCTTCGCAATTTATTCAATTTATTCGTTTGCATAATACCGTAAATCCCCAAATAAGTGCTCACGATTTCAGGTATCTGTAACTATGTCTTGTCGTCTTTAGTTAGGTCCGCACTATCGAACATAGGCCCGATTTATATTCCCCACAATATCAATCCTGACCGCGGCTTGCGCGTTATGCAGAGCACATTCTATAGCAATATGTTTTACGCTTTCAGCGGCGTGTATTTTTATCTTTTTAATAAATGGCTATTTGACTGGTTATGGCGCTGTACCCTTTTGGCAGCCAGCATTTTGAGACTATTTGTATTCTCTACAGTGTTTTTCTTAGGACGAACAGCAGAAAATGACGCACATTTTTATACCTAAACGGTACACCCATAAAATTTGAATGCGATACCAAAAAATAAGAGTAATGTGAAATCTGGAGTGAACCAGGGATGGCTGTACCGCGTAATCATGTTTATATTGGCCAATATTACAAACTGTAAAATCACCTCAAAACGCTTGGCTGGGTAACAGAGGTTGCTTTAACCAATGTAAATATTTTTTATAAAACAAAACCTGTCATTTTTGCATCCGAATCATACCTGCATGGCGGTTTGGGTTACAAGATTATCATCTGTCATTCACCCCATTTTTTGTTCCTTTCTCCTTACATACTGTGCCACAAAACACATCCGAATACTTAATATAAACAGCCTAAAAAAAAAAGCTTAAAAATGGCTGTCCTTGGGCCTAAATGTTTTATCCGTCGTGACACGTTCAACCGTTTAGGGCCACTCAGGTACGCAAAGCTGCCATTTCTTCATTTAGGCATACGGGGGTACAGTTTCTCATGTAGCGGCAAGCCACAGTGCCAGCGGCAGCAGCGTGACGCAGGCCCACCGGCGCGCTCACCCGCCGGAGGCCTCGCGCGCCCCTCGCATCAGTAGATAGAGACCCCACGGCATTCGGAATAAACCGACGTGCTACGTGGTCTGGTCGTCTCTGTTTCAACGCCTCCGTGGCATGCGCTCTACAGTTGGTGACCCGGACGTGATATCCCTCCCAGCGAAGTTGTAGAGCCTTGTCCAGCAACGACCAGAACCAGCGAGCACCGCAAGCAGCCGGCAACGAGATCGCCGCCCTAGCTATCCACTTGCCGCCGTATTGGGAACACAACCCGACCCTCTGGTTCCTCCAGGCCGAGTCACAGTTCGCGCTGTCTGGCATCACCTCCCAAGAACGCAAGTTCCACTACGTCGTGAGAGCTCTACCAGCGACTGCTGCGGAAGAGGTTGCGGACATTCTTGCCTCCTTCATACGCAACCCACCTGCAACGGCCTACGACAAGCTCAAAGCAGCGCTACTCGAACGCACAGCACCATCTGAGCGCACGTGCCTACAGCAGCTACTTTACACCGAAGAGCTTGGCGACCGCAGACCGACCCAACTCCTGCGCCGCATGACCCAACTCCTCGGTTCACGTGCCCAAGCCATGGACGGCGCATTGCTGCGCGAGCTCTTTCTGCAGCGCCTGCCTGCGAACGTGCAAATGGCCCTCGCAACATCGTCATCCATGGATCTACCATCGCTCGCGTCCCTGGCCGACAAGGTAATGGAAATAACCAGCACAGCTTCACCTATTGCTGCTGTCACCGCGACGCCAGCATCACCCGCCCGTCGCACGACGCCAGCTCCTGCCGACGAAGGTGCGTCTGCGTCGCGTGCCAGTGTCGATCACCTGTGCGAACGACTGGAGCAACTCGTTGTCGTGGCGACGAGGCGAAACAGCTCAACACATTCTGCTCGCCCGTCACGCCGACGCGACCGCTCATCTTCCCGACGCCGTGATGCCGTTCGTGGACGCAGCCCTACATCAGCCCCCGGTGTATGCGTCTACCACCGCCGTTTCGGCGCAGACGCTCGCCACTGCCTCTTGCCATGCTCATGGACGGGAAACGGACCCGGCAGACCGCTAGCGGCGACGAGCGGTTCTGGCCCCAGGGAAGAATGTCGCTTGTTTCACATCGTCGATCGTACCACCGGACAAAAGTTTCTCGTCGACACGGGAGCGCAAGTCAGCGTCTTGCCAGCCTCACGCCACGACCGCAACTCCAGCGCAGTCTTCTACCTCCGGGCAGTGAACGGCACGCGCATTCCCGTGTTCGCGCAGCGATCCCTGCCTTTGAACCTGGGTCTTCGCAGAACTTTTCGGTGGAATTTTGCGGTCGCGGACGTTCGCTCTGCCATCCTTGGTGCTGACTTTCTTACCAAACATGGCCTCCTAGTCGACGTCAAGCGACGGCGACTTCTCGACTCCACGACCCTCCTCTCAGTTCAAGGCGTCGTAGCGACAGCAGCTGCTGACGTAGCGCCTTCCTGCGCTACAGTTGCTGAAGAACCCTTTGCCGCCCTGCTAAAGGAGTTTCCCACCGTCACGTCACCACCCGACTGGACTCAGCCCGTGACTCATGACGTCCGTCATCATATCACCACTACCGGACCGCCCGTTTTCTTTCGTCCGCGACGTCTCGCTCCCGACAGACTCAAGATCGCCCGTGCAGAGTTCGAGCACATGCTGGAACTTGACATCGTCCGACCTTCTTCCAGCCGCTACGCATCACCCTTGCACATGGTACCCAAGAAGAACGGTGACTGGCGACCTTGTGGCGACTACCGATTCTTGAACCTCTCCACCATCCCAGATCGGTACCCCCTTCCCAACATACAAGATTTCACCGCCAGTCTGCACGGTGCCACCATATTTTCAAAAATCGACCTTGTACGGGCGTACCACCAGATCCCCGTCGCTGAGGAGGACATATACAAGACGGCCATCACAACACCTTTCGGCCTTTTCGAGTTCCTCCGAATGCCGTTCGGCCTCAGGAACGCTGCCCAAACGTTTCAGCGTTTCATCGATACAGTGACGCGCGGACTGCCCTTCGTCTATGCTTACGTGGACGATCTGCTGGTAGCAAGTACGACCCTAGAGGAGCATCTTCACCATCTCCGCATTCTCCTCGAACGCTTAGCTGCCCATGGCGTTGTCATCAACGCAACGAAGAGCGAGTTCGGTGTTCCCGCCCTCGACTTTCTGGGACATCAATTTGATGCAACAGGCATTCGGCCCTTCTCCAACAGGGTCCACGCCATTCTTGACTTCCCAACTCCAACGTCGGTCACCAAGCTTCGCCAGTTCCTGGGTCTGGTAAACTTCTACCGTCGCTTTATCAGGAACTGCGCTACTCTGCTTGAGCCTCTCGACCGCCTGCTTTCCGGGAAGCGTTCTACCACTGACTTGGACTGGAACGCCAGTGCTGAGGCAGCCTTTCATGCCATCAAACGTGCGCTGGCAAACGCCGCTCTCCTCACTCACCCAAATCCAGGACGTCCACTCGCGCTGATGACGGACGCCTCGAGTTCTGCTGTGGGAGCTGTCCTCCAACAGCACGTAAATGGCGCGTGGCAGCCCTTGGCCTTCTTCTCAAAACGTCTAACCCCACCGCAGACCCGGTACAGTGTCTTCGGGCGTGAACTTTTGGCAATGTATCTGGCTGTGCGTCACTTCCGACATCTTCTTGAGGGTCGTCAGTTCACCATCTTCACTGACCACAAACCCTTGACGTACGCCATCTGCCGGCCCGACACCCATTACACGCCACGAGAAGTGCGGCAGCTTGCCTACCTGTCCGAGTACACGACGGATATCAAGCATGTCAGTGGCGTTGACAACACAGCTGCGGATGTTCTAAGCAGCGTGGACGCCATTGCCTCCACTTCGCCGCTTTTAATTGCCCCCGACCTCCATCGGCTGGCTGCTGACCAAGCAGACGACACGGAGCGACTGCGTCTTCGCACATCCCCAACTGCGCTCCAGCTAGAAGACGTGACACTCGACGGACAGCAGATCGTTTGCGACTTGTCGACCGGAAAGCCACGACCATTCGTACCCAAAACCTGCCGTCGCGAGCTCTTCGATGCCCTGCACAACATGGCCCATCCTGGGATTCGAGCCACGCAGAAACTCATCGCGGCTCGTTTTGTCTGGCCTCGAATGAACGCTGATGTTCGCGACTGGGTCCACGCGTGTGCACCATGCCAACGCGCAAAGGTTCACCGGTATCCAGTTCCGCCGGCAAAGGCGTTCCTACAACCTGATGAGCGCTTCGCCGTCGTGCACATTGACCTCGTCGGTCCCTTGCCCCCTTGCCAAGGCTACCGCTACCTACTGACTTGTGTGGACCGATTCACACGCTGGCCTGAAGCCACACCGCTACCCGACATCTCCGCACCCACGGTAGCGTCAGCATTCGTGTCGACGTGGGTAGCGCGCTTCGGATGCCCATCATCCATCGTCACCGACCGCGGACGGCAGTTCGAGTCTGCTTTGTTCGCCGAGCTTCTTCACCTCCTCGGCACGACTCATTTGCGCACGGCAGCGTACCGGCCACAAACAAATGGACTCGTCGAACGCTTTCACCGCCAACTTAAGGCCGCGCTCACTGCACACGACTGCCCAACACAGTGGGTCCAGCGCTTGCCCCTCACACTTCTGGGCATACGCACTGCCTTCAAAACTGACCTGACGTGTTCTTCGGCTGAACTCGTTTTTGGAACCCAGCTTCGACTACCAGCCGACCTGTTCGAGGTACCGTCTCAAGCATCTTCCGCCGCGGACTACGTGAAATCGCTGAGATTGATCCTCGCTGACCTTCGACCGCAGCCTACACGGGAACGAAAACCCAGAGGACCTTATGTGCTTCCAGGGCTTGAACAGGCAACACATGTGTTTGTGCGGTACGGACCCGTGCGCCTCCCATTGCAACCACACTACGTTGGCCCTTTCCCTGTAGTAGAACGACACTCGTCAACATATGTCATTGACATCAATGGCTCTCACGACAACATAGCCCTAGAGCGCCTGAAGCCGGCATACGTCACCGCCGCCGACATCAACCCTACGAGACCTCCCACTGTGGCTGCACACCACCGTGACCATCATGTACGTTGGGGCGATCAGAGCGTCACACCAGCTCCTCTCTTGGGGGGGAGCCCTGTAGCGGCAAGCCACAGTGCCAGCGGCAGCAGCGTGACGCAGGCCCACGGGCGCGCTCACCCGCCGGAGGCCTCGCGCGCCCCTGGCATCAGTAGATAGAGACCCCACGGCGTTCGGAATAAACCGACGTGCTACGTGGTCTGGTCATCTCTGTTTCAACGCCTCAGTGGCATGCGCTCTACACTCAAATCCACAATGAAGTACGCTCCGCCTACAGGTTCTAGAGCCACCCTGCTCATGTTTTCTGCGATTAGTAGTGTTTGTATATTGTGCATGCTGTAGCGCGGCCCCTCGCTGTCATTGAAGAGGCTAGACTGTTCACGGTTGAAGCGAATATGAATAACTCGGCTGCAAAAACAACCAATTGTGAGAAAACTGCAGCTGCAAGTTTTGAATGTCTGCCTGTAAATGTTATCCGTCCTGTTTTTCTGTGCGAGACAGTGCTTCTGAGTTGAATACAATAGGAGTTTTGTTCCCCCTGGGCCCTGTACTTCATGGGCGTACAGCTGTAAGGCTGAAGACGGGAAGTCAGAGATGCAGCGGCTAGAGCTAAATGCAAAAATGAGGCAAGAAATAGGTTCAAGAACACTGACACATCATTTCTAAAGTGTCGCCAGAACGCACATTAGTGTTTAATAGTTGAAAGCACTGGGTTAAAACTCAGTGGTTACGTATTTGTTTATGTTTTTTTACATCGTGTGTTTTATCTCCGGCTAACACAGAGCTTCCGAGTGCCAGAATTATATAAGCGTTGATTATAGCAGACACTCTGCTGGACAAACAAACAAACAAACATCACAGTTTCGATATTCGATCTAGCAATATTTTTAGCGGCAGCGGTCAGGGCGATTAGCACGTCTTCAACCATGATATGCATCTTGTAGAGCGTGGACCAATCGTCATCCCACATTGATGACATAACAGACGTTATTGAAATAAAAGGCAGCACTAAATTACCTGGATGTGAAAAGAACAACCATGTCAGTTTGCTAACAGAAAAAGGCAGCTTCTTGGCTGTTTGTTTATGCAGTGTTTTGAATATCAAACCATCATTTTGCTAACAATGCCACACCTGCACTTCATAGAAAACTGAAATGTTGATGCGTACCGAGAGTAAACGATGGAAAATATTAGCTTGTTGCGGTAACTGTGTTCGTCAGACTTTTAGGATACCAGGAGTAGCAGTGGTTGGGAACCGGTATGTGCGCCTTTATTTATCTCCACGACGCCTGTGTTGCACCCAATTTTAATAGAAAATAAAATACAGATCACTGACCAAGTAAAAAAATGACATTTCAGGGAAGCTACGGCTCCCTTCTTTACAATACGAGCAGTCAGTTGAAGCCGCCAACTTAAAATGTTTTGAGAGATTTGGCATAGTTGGGATGCATGCACCCTGCCGTTATGTTCATCGTGTGCGGCGTTGCCTGGAATATTAGACTTTCCAGTATAAGGCGCGCCGCTGCGTCGGACTCTGTAATCAGAATCTAGGCGTCATCCCACTTGATCTCATGTCCTATTTTGTGTGTGTGCATCACAATAGCGTTTAACACCGCATATGTCTTTTGTAAATCGTAGCGGTGTTGCTTCAGGCGTTACCAGAAATTACTGGACTTACCTATGTGTACTGCTGGGCAGTCCACCCAAGCGATCCGATAAACGAAACCGGGAAATGTACAACGTGGAAGCTTGTCTTTAACATTCACCAGCTCACGGAGCAACTAGCTTATAGGTGCGTGCGAAAGTTGCATGTTGTGTTTGGGGAAAACCCGAGCCAGCGCTTCACTGTCCCCAGGTACGTACAGAACCAAAGCATGTTTTGGCTTCTCTCTGCCCTGAATGGTAACACCTTCATTGAAAGGGGACCGCTCCGGAGCTATCCTTTTTGGCGTTCTTCTCACGATTGATCACGGGTAGCCATTTTTGAGGTGTTTTTCAATTATCCGCAATTTTTCCTGGAGCGCAACATCATTGGAGCAGGGTCTTCAAACACGATTTTTCAATGCCGTGACCACGGACCGTTTGTGGCTGATGGGATGTACCGATTGAAAATCCAGGGATCTTCAAGATGGCGTTGAAGGTTGAAGATTGAAGGCTTATTGAAAAATTATCGTTGGTACATTGGAAAAATATAATTGATAATAAAAATAAAAATTATAAAATATCAAGCGATACCTGGCACAGAAAGAGAAAGCACGGTACCGGGTTCGTTATGCCAGTTGTTCCGGCTGCGTGCAATGCTTACTTAGTAAATACAACAAACTGATGCGTTAGTGCCGTGATCCGAATAGCTTTAAAAGAAAAAGCTGTTTAAGCTACAGTGAAAAGAACCTAAGGAATGTGACAATTTATTTCAACTGGTATTGTGCTTCACAATGCAATCCCTCAAAACCGAGCTGTCTGTTCGCTGCAATTCGTGGGTGCTTTTTGGAGGTTACGATGACCAGAAAATCTGGTAATGCTAGAGTTTGTGAGGTGAACATGTGGAAAGCCATCAACGTTGATGGCATGAGAGCAAAGGCGATATATCAGTAGTCCTAAATTGATTATCACTGACCATCTGAGTGGAAGGATTTTCGACGTGTTGTAAATAGAATATGAAGGTCTTGTCTATGTGCTGAAACGATTATGCGAATAGCTTGGTTTTGTATGAGCGCAATCAAAGGTTGATGCGCTTGGTGTTTCTCTATGACGAAATCCTGAACAAAAAGTGGCTATGAATGGAGGCAAAGTAAAACAAACGAAGTATGTGAACAGGGAAATTAAAACGTAATTGCAATATGACACGGATAGCAACTTATGACTTCTTAGAGAGTGATTTATCATGAAGATTGAATTTCAATGAGGGGGCTAAGGTAATTGCCAGAAATACAGCTGATGTTGATGCGGCTATGCTGTGATTACGAAGAAAAACGGACGGAGTTGAACGAAGCTCTCTGATGTGGGCGAAAGACCATTAAGCTGGTTTTAGCGGCTATTTATGAATCTGTTTTTTTTTCACACCAAACACAAATTTTTTGAAATTGTAGTCTAGTCGCAAAGTTCCATCGGTCAAATTTTTTTCCTCAACAAATTGTGTAGTGTCAATGCCATAGAGGATACAATTAGTGTATTTCAGTCAAGCAGGTAAATCGTAAGCACAAAAGGAAAAGGAGAGGGCCTAACAGGGAACCCTGTGGTACACTGCTGTAATTGTTGCTGGTTGTAATAAGGAATCTTTAACTTCCATGACCTCATTCCGGTGAGCGAAATAACTGCGTAAAATGTTTAGGACCGGCCTACATATTCCGAGTGATTCCAATTTGCAAAAAAGTATAGTATCATTATCGCATCAAATGCCTCGGTAAAATGAATGAACAAAGCCACGGCCCCAGAAATCCTTTTGTGAATAGATGTTTTGATAGCGCCAGTAAATATTATCAGAGGCAATTGCATACAGTAGTTATGGCGAAAACCGAATTGTTTAGATTTGAGCAAGTCACATCTGTTAAGGTGGCTGATCAGGCAGTTAACAATGAGTTCTTTTATGTGTTTGCTAAGAAAATACCCAGCAAACCACGTTACGTCGTGCAGATATCCCAGAGATGTCAGCAATCGACATTGCAGATGTCCAGGAGGCGTACCGTTGTGGTCGGATTTACATATATTCAACGTTGCTACCACCGCAAAAAACCCATCCAAATCACACAAAGGATAACATACAATAGACGTCTCATGGTACTTTTATATGCTGTTTACGAGACGTTACCTTGGTGGTATGTCTTATGGATATTTTAGTGGTATGCATGCAAGACGTATATAGATGTCTGTTGTACATTGGTTTTCTGTCTTTGGCACAAGCATTAGTTTGTTATATTCATGACTTGTGTACGTTAGTATGATATTGTTGAGCTGAACCTCTATGCCTGAAATTTACATTGTTTATACATTATTTGGAAGTTTGTCCAGCCCCCTTTCCGAGGTTGCCTACGTGTTGTGGGCATTTATACTTCAAATACATGTCTTACTAGCTATTCAGCACTGTTTGCAGTTACTTGTCACTGGTTTCTAGATGAATGTGTTTCCACTTTTCAAGTGCTTAATACTGCATGAGGTCTCATATGTGAAGTGCCAAGCTGACCACACACTCTCACAGAAGCACACGAAGCACAGCTCCAAACAAGAAATGTCGCATCGAAAACAATAGGCAGTAAGTAACAGCAAACCAGTCCCGATCAGCCCAAGCGCCCTGGACAATAGGGTCACCACAGTAGCGTCATCGAATTGTACCATACAGCACGGCTCTACAGGCCTTCTGCAAATAAACTATCCCAGAAACAATTCAAAAATTAAACTAATTAAAATGACAGTCTCCAATCCCATCTGTAAGTACCTGCTGCTGGGTAGTAAGAACGCTTTCAAAGTACACATAAAACACTAGAGAGTTCAGGTAAAGCAGTTTATATTCACTTCGAAATTATGTAATATGCTTTGGCAACACAACCACTAGTCGGCGACTTTGGCTAGTTTCGGTTTCCGAAATTGTGGCGATCCTAGCGGCACGGTGCTGCGGCGTGGCCCTTCCCTTTCCCTCAGCGTTTTTTTCTTTCCACACCGTCAACGCTTCCGCGCCTCCTCACGCATGCGCAACAGCTCACTGGCGCCAATATTTTTTTTTTCTTTCTCTCGGCACGCACGGCAAGCCAGTTCGGTACGTACAGCCGGTAAAAGGCTTGTCTATAACACAGCGTTCGTACTGTCAGCCCTATCCTGCCCCGCCGGAGCGGGATTTGAATTTAACTACTACGGAATTCTGGAGTATTAGCCCTTCGCTTTTGCCTCCGACATGTTTGGAACGAGTATGTTTCGGCAGTTTTCGGATGTAGCTGGTTGAAGTTGAAATCGCTGTTATAGACAAGCGTTTTACCGACTGTACGTGAGCGAGCCGGCGTGCGACGGGCTGCGCTAGTTGCCTAAACGCCTCCACGGGCTGAAAGTTTCGCTGCATTATAAAATACGTTCGAATGTATTCTAAATATGGGGCAGCGTAGAAAGGAGCGTTACCACTCCTGCGCAGCTCTGTGGTGCAGCAACACATGGCGGTACAGTTCGGCCAAGTTTCTCGCCTTCTCCAAAGACGACAGGTAAGCAAATTAGCTTTGTACAAGTTATAGTGAATTCCTTAAAAGCCGACCGATTGCACTCTTCTGTTTTCAAAATATTTCGCGCATGTAACGTGACGGTAATAAGACATGTCACTCGTCTTGGAGTGGAAAGTAATGTGCGAATATATCCCAGCTGTGCAGGTACGCAAAGTTTTAGTAGAAGTAAACGCGTCTTTGGCACGCACACTCTTGCGCGCAAGATCAATTTGTGGTGGCATTGCCGTTTTTTTATTGCCTTAGTAACTTCTGGAACGTCGATTCAGTATACTTATCAAGGTATTTTTTGTTGTTTCGTGCAGCAGGTATGAGTCTAGGTTTGGGCCCCAAGTCGAGGACGGTTTGCGACTTCATTGGACGCTTCCTCCGGTGACTTTCCTCAATCCATCCAATGTCATCACGACGTACCTGCTCACAAAGAAGGCAAGCTCCACTGTACGCACTTCTTGCCTTTCACGGCGTATCTACTACCACAGCGATTGGAGGCGTAGAGGTGCTGCGCCCTAAGCATTTTTTCCTCCGCCGTCTTGTTCCAAAACGTATATTTGTTCCAAAACGTAAGCGTTGCTTCAGTGCTCCAAAAAATCTGACGTGACACCGCGGTGTTCAATGCAAGTCGATTATGAAGCAGTGGAAGTCCATACCGAAATACATGCGTTGTCTGCAGCCGCCATTGCATGCGTTTCGCTCATTAAAAAATAAATAAATAAATAAAACTAAGTAGCATTGCCCGCTTTGCGGTTTAATCTAAACTGCGCGCCCGCGTCTTGTCATCTTATCCGAGTGGGTTTGGTGTTCCATAGTTCTGAAGTTAGAATGGTCATGCCGTATCGGACAGGATGAGATAAGAGGCGCTGCCCAGACACGAGCTAGATGGTAGCTTGTAACATCCTGGCCGATATCTGCGGCTTACAACACAGGAAAGATTTTTTTCTGTGTGTCTTCTCCTCCCCCCTCCCCCTTCGCCCCCCGCTTTCCCTCCCACCCCCTGTAAGCAGTCTGTTAATTCACGCGTCATTAGAAGAAAAGACGGGTGCGTTCGATTTCTGTTCTGTGTTCTACGACGTGCACATGGTTGCGCATTGTTTTTGTACGTAGATATAATCCAGCAATGAGTGTCTACAGTGTGGTCATTGTGTCGCAACAGTTTTATATGGCTGCATTTTGTTGGTGTGAACATGATTTCTCGGAAGTGTATGCAGGTTAATGGGCGGGTCAACGCTTTCTTTCGGAGTTTGCGTTAACTGCCCGAAAGGCAGGGCTTAGAGCATAAGTGTGCGTGCTTTCATTTAACATATAGGTTCCCAGTTATTGTGTCTCTGAACTGAAACGAATTTTTTAATGTCTAACGAACATTCCTGTCTAGAGGGTGAGCCCAAGAAATAAGTATACATTGAGTGGAACTTTCAAGTTTTTTTCTTCTCCCGCCGAGGTGTGCGCGAAAAAAAAAACAAATCTGTGTAAGGACTACAACTTTCGAAGTTCTTTCGTAATCAAGTATTGCGTAGCTAAATGTGTATTCATGGCCGTAACTTTAGCGCAACTTTAGACGGAGACAGATACAAAAAGGGACACGAAGACCTGTATCTGTCTTCGTCTAAAGTTGCGCAAAAGTTACAGCCATGAATTCAGAATACCAACTAGCCCGCCTAACCGTGTTATTGTAAATGTGTATGTAGCACGGTTTTTTACTATTGTACAATATGGTGCCTAAATTTGCATGTCATATTTTTTGCTTAGTCCAATACTGTGTACATAAAATGTATGTGCAATATATGAGTGTAGTACATGTGTTTTCATGACTTCGAATCAAAGACGTCCTCATATGAATTTTGAATAAACGCAAAGCGAAAAGAATGTTTGTGTAACACTCCAATTAATATCGCCACAAAGACAACAATTCTACACCAGAAAACATACTATTACCTACATGTTTTCCTTTGTTGAAATATTAAACACGTTACTGCACACATAACAAACGACGGGCGACGGCCATTTCAAGTCATCGCCGCCGCTCGTCCAACTTTCGCGCCTGGTGCCATTGCCGCGCGGGCCATGAGGCAGCGACCGGCAGCAGTCGCGAAAGTTGGGCGAGCGTCGGTTTCAGGGGCCGGGGCGCGGCGGCCTGGCCTGACTGCCACGGGAAAAATGACGTCAGCAACCCCCGCGACGTCAGCAACCGCCCTTTCCCCCCTCGCCACTCGTTGCCATGGCGATTAATGCAACGTTTCTCAGAGGCCACGTACTACTAGGGGAGGATTTGGCGCTGCTGGCGCGAATTACGTGGGACCATGGTGGATGCGAGAGAGGCCGCCCCGTGACACAACCACTTTATTTTCATTCCTATCTGCCCTGGCCCACAGGGTACACATTGTACACCTACAAGAATAGTACAATTATTCATGACTATAAATAAGTCACACACAGCAGAAAGGGTGACAAAAAATAGGAAGAAAAGCAAACATGTACACCCAGGCTACAAGCACAAGATAGTTATGCAAATTGAAATATCGCACATTAAAATATTTGGGTAAAAAACAACGCAAGAAAAGTGTGAAAACAAAGAAATGATTGAATGGTGGTTACAAAAACAGCAAATTTATGAAACTAAATAGTTCACATGTAGTGAAAAGTTTGTGAAACAATTAAACAAAAGCACCTAGGAAACACAAAAGTGGTGTTGAGTGGTGGTTGTGAGTGCCATACAAATTTAAACTACCCTAAACAAACCAACATCTAGGGAAATGGTTATATTCTATAGAAAAGGTGTGTATAAAGAAATGACTGTACGGCGGTTACAAGAGCAGTAGAAATTTTCGTGATGAAATGATTTACACTTAGTGAAATGGCAGGACAACAATAAAAGAACAAAAAACTTTAGAAACAACTTATTGAACTTTGGTTAGAAAAACAAAAAGTTATATTATTTGAATATTTCACACAAAGTGATATGATTGCCGAACAAACAAAAAAACGGGGAATGCAGAAATGATTTAATATTAGTTACAAGAAGAGAGATTTACATGACTACGTGATTCACACCAAGTGATACGCTCAAAGAACAATAACACAAAATGAAAACGCATGGAAGCACAGAAATGATTCAATGGTAGTTCAATGGTGCAGGCCTTCATCATGAGGTATGGCAGGGCTTCTTGAACACTTTGCGTACTTCGTTGTGGTGCCTAAAACTGCCTAAATAGTTGCCGACCAGATTGGTTGGAAAGTGAGTAAAAATTGTATGGTCCAAAGGCTGAAAGAAATTTAATACCGCTTCTAGCAATAAAAACTAAGAAGCCGCAGCTTGTTGACAAAGCTGATATTTGCGCAGGATGTGACTGACAATAAAAATCTGGGCCCTATACATTGTCCCAGGGAAAAATTTGATGTCTGTATTTACACGAAGGTATCTAGTTGCACACAATGCACGATGCCACTCGCAGGTGGAAGAAAGCGTGTTTCCTGTTTCCCAAACCAGGAGAAGTCCTGCGCCAAGTTGACCGTCAACAGTAGCTTGAGCAGGTGCCTTGTGCAGACTGTTGCAGGAGCACCTCCCTTGCAAGCCAGTTCATAAATCTAGGCATGGTTACAGGTAAATCTTTGTGGTTTTTACAGCTTTTTAAGACTGCTATAATACAGAATGGCCCCGTACCATTGTTCCTGAAAAAGACAGTGTATGACAGCTGCATCCTACCGGTACTCGCCTACGGGGCAGAAACTTCCAGGCTAACTAAAAGGGTTTAACTGAAATTAAGGACGACCTAGCAGGCAATAGAACGCTAGAAGATGGGTGTAACATTAAGGGACAGGAAGAGAGCGGAGTGGATATAATCTAATATCAGCACTGGCACTACTAAGGCAACCTTAAAACTGACTATGACTGCTAATGTGAGCTAACACTATATATAACAACTATATTTCGTGAATGGAGACTCTGAGGACATTTTATCCCAGCTACAGGTCCCATCTGAACTTGAAAAATATCTTTCTGTGTCTATCCTAACCGCTTGGTGGATTGAAGTGACAATATGTACATGGATGAAGCCATGTCCACAAAATGTGGCAAAAAGGAAACATGCACAAACATGGACAGCGTCACTGCCATGAACGTATTCTTCCTGCAGCAAAATGGCGAGGTGGGCTAGTTGGTATATATGCATAACTAAACCTTCAAAAAGCACATCACTGACAAACTCGTCATGTTGTCCTCTTCGCTTTTCCTGCTACGCCTACATTTTTAGTTGAAGTAAACGTTGTACAACAGGAAGCATGAAAGTAATGCAAGAAATTTTTACAGAAAAATCACATTCACACATAGTCTAAGTTGCACCAGTCCGCAGCCTGCAACATGTAAGTTATTAGCAAACGGCAGGCCAGACACCAGAATCATAGTCTGCCTTAAACCAGCGAAATCCCAAATGCTGTGTTACACTGATCACCAAGGTGTGTTACACATACATTCATTAGGCTTAAAATTCCATAATTGACAGAAATGTAACAGCATTTTTGAATATTTTTACTAGGTTCTGAAAGGTTAATTTACGTTTGCGATGCTGCACTAAGAGTACGACGCACAACCAAAGCTGCTCTTACTACTGTACCAGTTACGACATGCGTGTAGTTCTGACGTTACAAATAAATTCTGGTTGCATACACGTTGTTCATTCGAACATTTCACGATCAAACTGAGCGTTCGAAAAGATTCAACACTCAATCGAAACGTGAAAAAAACATCCAGATGTTATTTTAATGGCATTTTTACTCTCGGAATTCACTCAATTTAATTTTATTTTATGCTACACGCACGGCAAACACTCAATTTATTGTGCACGTTTTTTAACCGAAAACTATTATGACGAAAAAACGGCATCTGCAGAAACGAAAGAAAAACCAATATCACGCTAAAAGTACACAATGTGCGTGTAACCTATACACGCTTATATTCGCACATGCGCTTATTTTCGCACACGCACTTATATTCGCACTTTCTAGCTTCCCTTATTTCATTTTATATCAAAACATTCGCCTAGCAAAACAGGACAGAACACAAACACTTCGCCAAACGCAGGGCTAGAAATTGCGCGAGGATCGATTCTGTTTGCAAACGCAGTAGCCAGGTACAAAGGTGTACCGAGAAATCTCTGCAACGCACAAAGCGAGTCCCTCAAATCGTTAGGGCTAACCGCTTACGCGTAATGAAGTTCGAGAGCAACTCTGCTACGTTAAATACATATGGCAAGAAAACAAGGTTCACTAGTACTCACTTACCTCCACTACTTGTCAGTATTTCTTCGTCCGGTAGATAAATCCATGGTAGTGAAATCACCGAAATAATGAAAGTTAAAGGCGTGCGCACCCGCTTTCACCGGCCTGTAGCACGCGTATCGATACGGAGTGCAGTTAATACAACTGTCGAACGATCGGACACGCCGTGCGGCGACTTCCTGTCTCGTGTTCGTCCGAGGGAAAAACTAGTTCCTGAAAGACACCCACCGTGATAAAACGCGTTGCGATATAGATGCCCAAGTTATAGGTAAATACAGATATTAGTTGCCAATTATATACAAGAACAGCTTGAGCTTGGGTATTTTCTTAAAAAAACAGTAATTGTACCGACAATCTAGATTACGGCATTTAAGGCAATTTCAGGGTCTGCGGTGTAAATACAGCTGACTTGGGGTTGTGGGCGCCGTAATTTTACGGTTTGTTCTGAGGCCGCAACCACTTGCACCGTATTTTCCGCGCTTTCGCGCGTCGACATCGGCCCGCGTTGACGGATTCG
The DNA here is from genome assembly GCF_048455015.1 of Haemaphysalis longicornis. Classification (NCBI taxonomy): domain Eukaryota; kingdom Metazoa; phylum Arthropoda; class Arachnida; order Ixodida; family Ixodidae; genus Haemaphysalis; species Haemaphysalis longicornis. The sequence continues at coordinate 37,744,297 of NW_027526295.1, forward strand.
GCAAAATGCACGGCGACGTGAGCTGACGCAGGCGGAGCAGGAGGAGGAGAAAACTTTATTGAACAGGTAGATCGAGTTTCGAAGTGGGCGGGGTCCTCAGTCCAGTACTCCGTTTGTGCCGCCTGCCGCCTTCTCCCTTTCAGCGAGCCAAAGCTGCTTACTTAGGTCGGAGCTGGCAAGTTCACTCTCCCACTGCTCCTATGTAGCTACGCGAATGTCTATGCTGTTCGCCAGATATCAGCGTCGACGCAGCGCCAGAAAGCATCCGAAAGCAGGCGACATCGTCCGGATTCCATGTCCATCTCCTGGTTTGGTGTCAGTACGTTCGCAGAAAACAATCATTTTTTTTAACATGCGGTAATTTGGTGCCTTGAGGCAAATTACAAGCTATTTCTGTTCTAAAGTGTGCATTCCTCGTGGCTAGCTTGGCTTTCATGGAGGAGATCGGGGCTTTGGGAGAGCTTTTTTCGTGTTAAATACGGGAGCTCTGGCTACATCGCTTGTAGTGTTAGCATGATGGGCTCGTCTGAAAGATCGGTGCATTACCAACAAAGTTTATCAACGCCAGAAATCTAGCGCTGCATTCAATTTCATTCGCGGCTACCGTAGCTTGCCTAGGGGGAACGACGAAGCGCGATAGCTTTTCTTGGCCTAAATAAGGGAACTTTGGTTACATCACTTGCAGTATTATCATAATTGACCTCGAATCCAAGATCTGTGCGGAAGAAACAAGCGTTAGCACTGTCGAAATTCGTCAAATACGACCGAAACGAATCACCCGACAATATTCGCTGGCAGCCTCAGTTAGGGTACCAAATTCTTGGGCCCAGGCATTGTTTTCCGGCGTGGTCGAGTGTATTGGAGCATAGGTGCTGGTGTTGTGTTTTGAAATACTATGGATCGAAACTTGGCAAAACCTCAAGTATTTTTTAGTTTTTTTTTCCAATGAGTGTGTCATCGAAATTTTTTTCAAGGCAAAAAAAGGCAGCGTACCTTGCCGTTTAACCTACAAGTGACGTTTGACGGTAACGTCAGTATCAAATCAACCCCGCAATTTGCTTTGCCCACGCTTTGAATTCATTAAGCTGCAGTCGGTACGTAACATCAAGGGTAAAGCAAGTAGCAAGTAAAGTGGCGCTAATTGCGTCTTCGTTCATCATCCTATCTTATTTTGTTCAGATTTGACGGCAATGACCCCTCCCCACCACCAAAAAAAACCATAGAAGGCTCGTTGGCAACGTCGCGTGTAAACGAATTCTGCACTAAGTCCATGTCTCTTTCCGTGAGGTTCGGTATTGGGCTACTGTTTTGAAGGCCAAACGTTCAAAGCAACAGTGGAGGATTACAATGCTTGCACAAAACCCCTCGGTAACTTAAATACAGTACGCCTGCGGAGAGTTTGAAAATAAAGTATAGCAGATATAGCTAAAATAAATGTAACTGCGATAGACATGTTCGAAATAAAAAACAGACATACCAGCAACATCTGAACAACGTCCGCAAAATATTCTAAATACCGTCCCCAAATGAAGCAGCAGCAACATCGACAGTACGTCTTTAGCAAAGTTGTAAGAACGTCCGACATTAAGGCACCAGCAACGTTATCTCAACATCGCAAATTTTTTATTAAAATATTGCACGCTGTACGGATGTCTAGTCGAGATGCTGCTTGGACATAGACGTTCGGATCTTTTTGGGGCGTCACAGAGATGTTAGTGGTTTGTTGGGACGGCAAGATTGTGATTGGGCGATAATTGGACAACATATCACGCCCTCCCTTTTCAAAAAATGGTCAATTTTGTCCCATTTCAGCTGGTTGGGAAAAATACTCCTCTTAAACCATTTGTTTACGATTTGAGCAAATACATCAGTTAGCTCACGGGATAAAACCTTAATTTTGGATGCATGATTGCGTCCACCCAAGGTCCGGTGTGTTTCAAGCTACTCAGTGCCACGTAAACTTCACCCGGTTAGTTGGGGCGTAAGAAGAAACTATGCGGGCAGCGGGGAAAGTGAACTTTATCAGCGTGCTTAAACAGAACACCTATTCACAAAAAAAAACATTAAACGCTTTTGCTATATCGACGCGATTAGTCAAGCACCGAGTGCCATCAGTAATTTCGTTGATTCCAGGTTCTGCCTCAGCCAAGATTAGAAATTATTTTATTAATTTACAATTCTCTAAATTATTTTTACCGTTCTTCACGGTTTGATTTTTAGTAGTAGGTTTGTTTGGCTATTTTTAAGAACTTGGTCAGCGTGCGAGAGTATTTCTTTCGGCGGGCTCGCCGAGCTTGGTTAAAGGGACGCAGTTTCCTTTTTTTCTGCAAGTTATCTCGTGTACGCATGGACTGCAATAAGCCGCGTGTAACTCAGGGATTTCTTAGGGTGTTATAACGCTTGTAAGGTGTCTAATCTTGATGTGCATGAGGTAACAGCTGTTTTTAGTTTATAAAAAAAACATGTCATGTGCTTTTTCAGCATTTTTATCCTGAATTATATCCTCCCAATCTGTAGTAGGAATGGTTTGAATAAACTGAAGCCGAGTTAAATGATGCTGCATGTAGAATAATACGTTTTGTAGGGTTGTGAATTTGTATACGTAAAAAGACAGAGTTGTGATTCGTAATGTTGAAATGCACAACACCAGCAATCTGAGATGAGATGAAGTCTGATAGGACGTGATCGATCGGCCTACACGGGCCAAGTGGCATGCATCTTGTGGGCGAGGTAATCAAAGTATCGAGACCATGGGCGTGAAAGCAGTTTACGTAATCAGAGCACGAGACATCATTTATGTCTCTGATATTGATGTTTATATCACCAACGATAATGACATTTTTCTTTTCACGCTTAAGATGATGGAGTATGTTGTCGAGTTCGGCACAGAACGAGTGGTTAGACGAGGACTGCCATCGGTAAATTGAGGCAACGACAGTGTGTTGTTATGAAGGTAGCGGAACTTAAAAAAATAAAGCGTAAGCATGCTTAACAATCTATACAAAAAAATGAAATGCGAGCAGACCACTCTAACAAAATAAAACAAAGATCACAGTCGTGCGAATGAGAAGTCACGGCGCGTATGTGAGCTTGAACAATATTCTCGCCATAACAACGTAGAAATCAAGAGCGTTCCAGTCACTAAGTGTGAGAGCTGTGTTAAAATAGTCAAAAGGATTGCTTCGGCAGCGATTGCGAAAGCCGACTTCGAAGCCGTTCATCATGCCCCCGCAAAAGTGGGACAGAACATAATCGACCAGTTCTGCGCACGAAACAAAAAGGCTAAATTTGCATCGGTGGCAAAAAAGCGCACCTCACGGGCTCTGAAATCAGTTACACTGCAATAACAGATACGAACAAACCAGTCTACATCAACGACCCCTTGAACACGGAAAGTAAACGTCTCTTCATGCATGCCTCAGTTTGAAAAAAAAGAAAAGCAATGAAAGTTTGTATGGGTCGACAACAGCCGCAATAAAGCCCGCAACACAACTGACAGCGCACTTTATTGTATGTCGAGGGCCATCGAACTGGACTTTATCAACTAATGAATGCTCCGATTAACCATTCAAGTCACACCATTGAGTCCAAAGCCTCAGAAAACTTCCCGCCCAGCCCAAAATGCTTTTTGAGGTATATGGACGACTGCTTCTGCGTCCTGGACGAATGCACACACAGCGATTTCTGGAGCACCTTAATGACGTTGATCCTGCAATTACTTTCACTGTGGAAAAAGAGACCAATGGTTCTATTCCATTTTTGGCAGTCATCGTTACTCGTGGACGAGACGGTCTACGTTTTGGGGTTTCCCGGCAGCAGGGGTTCCGGCTGGACCACAACTAATCGCCGTTTGCTGCGAAGGATTGCGTCGGCCTCATCAATCGCTGCTAGGAACGTGCGATATAAAAAACCGAACCTGACGCAGCGGTTACCAAGGCTTCGCTTCGCCTGGAACCACGTGATTGCAACCCAGTGCCACCACTCCCGGACATCCACCAAGGACGGGCATCTCTTGGTTCCAGCACTTGCAGAATCGCCGTGTCGTGCCAGGGTTTGCATCGGACCTCATCAGTCGCTGCTCGTCACGTGCAATAAAGAAAGGCGACCTTGACGCAGGGATTACTGAGGCTTCGCTTTGGCTGGACCAACGTGATTGCAACCCAGCGTCACCATTCCGTTACATCTACAAAAGGAAGGACATATCTTGGCTCCAGCACTTGGCAGCGAGGTTGCGACTGGACCACAACTAATCGCCGCTTTCTGCGGAGTTCACTTACACACCCTGTCCTGAAGAATACATTCCACCCAGAAACGGAAAAGGACACTTGTCTGTTTGGCACAATTAACATAGGCATTCTCGCACACATCCTGACAGAGTGCACCTCACTCAAGTACACTATACCTCCCAACCCTTGAGCGATGGGAGACCTTACGCCCAAGCCCCGCCCTGCCGATCCAACGCTCAGGCATGATAATCGGCGGTGACGTTGCCGGCTACTTCTGTGTGGGAAGCCACTCATTGGAGCTCTACGGCTCGCTCCGCTGCCCTGTTCTCCGTTAATATTGCGCATACCTCCGACAAGATCACCCCTTCTCTGTAGCCGCCGTTGCTCTTTTGGAGTCGCTTGCGCGCTGTTCGCAGCTTGTTCTGTTGCTAGAAGTAAGAATTGGGAAGTACTTGGTTCTACTTAAGTTGGCCGCTTTAACGGACTGTTCCTAGTGTCAACCAGGGAGCCATAGAGCTCCCAAAACAACATTTTTATTGACTTATTCAGTGACCTGTATACTATTTTCTGTTAAGTATGACACCTGACCAGACGGTATGCCGTCCAACCATTAACTTCACCCCATAGTAGTCTTGTTTGTGGCCTATTGTTTATGCATCTAAGGATCTTGGTGGCACTCTCTTTTAAAGTATGTGTGGTTTTGTTACTGCCCGCTTCCTGTGCGTCCGTGATTTTGTTCACCGCACACTGCCGCACCCATTGCTGCTTTTTTGTGCCGTTGCTACTGTTTTGTGTACTTACGGTGCGGACGAACGCTGAGCTCGCAATGTCTGTCGATGCTAACTGATTCTGCTAAGAAGCAGGTATAAATTATCGATCATGTACAGAGGCCTAACCAATTCGGAAGATTCACCGATTTTGCTCTATTGTAGCGGCCACGCCTCAACAACATGATGCAGGAGGTGCTAAGAACCTCTTGGTCCGGCCAGGCCACATTTCACCTGTACAAACGTACGAACGATGTGTATAGAGGAGAGCCTATCTGTACTGCTTGAGGAGCTATCGGAAATCAGCTAGGATATCACTGGGTTAGGCGAATTTAGACGAACAGGAGAGGGCTTCAAGGTGCTTACTAGCGGGCCTATTTGTACTAGGGAGGACTCGTAGGGAATATAAAACAAGGGCACGAATGTTTTATTCCAAAAAAATAGCAGGGCATGCGGAAGAATTCTCCAGCATGAACAAAGTTGCTTGCCGGCTTTGAAAAGAAGTTAAAATGCGAGAGGCATAAAGACGTAGGCCCGTTTTTTTCTCTACAAGACCAATATCACCTGCAGGCTACCTACGCCCTTACAGCGATTGGTTTATTAGTAGTAGTAGTAGTAAGTATTGTTGAATAAGGCGGACTTAGCCTTGCATAGCTGCCGGCAATTGCTCCGCCTAATCGTCCCCAATACCATATAAAATATCTCAAAGTCATCACACCTCACTTAGCAGACACGCAATGTCACCACACCTCACGTAGTCTAGTGGACTGCAAGAATCCGAGTAGGAGATGAGACACATTTCTTCGCACAGTCCAGCGGTCCCTAGGAAAAATAATGTCCTCCGATGTAGCATGGGGCACTCCTAACTTCTGGAGATCACGAAAAAAGTTCGTCCGCTCAGGGTCGGTTTTGGAGCAGTTCATAATGAAGTGATCAATGTCACCAGTCACACTGCACGAAGGGAACAAAGGGGATGAAACAATGTTGCATTTATGTAGCCAAACATGACCACAGAGATATTTGACGGGAAAGTATCCCCCACATATTAGCCACTTCACCCTGCGTGAAAGAGATCCGCTTTTATATTGTTGCGTCTTAGTTGACGGAAGTGTAGACAGCAGGATGGAGATGTACCTATTTATTAGGCGTAGCGCTACACCGAAGAGTATAGGCAGCACGGCGAGTCTCAGCGAAGATGGCTAAATCGTTCTGGCCCGCGAGCCGTGGACCCACCCACTTGCGTCGTCGTCTTCGAACACCTGCCTGACAAGGAGAGGGAACGTAACACTCGGTGGGGATTGCACACTGCACGGCGATGACGCATACCGCAAGCAGGGAATCGCTGCTTGATAAATATCCACGTGACATTCCCCCCCGTCGATAGAGCAGAGTTCCGATGCGTGCAAAGCTCTGGAAAAAAAATGAATGCGCTCGAGGCATTGTCCCTCAACGTGTCAGGTAGGGCTTCATACGCACGACATGAACGACGTCAGGGAGGCGGTTACGCCGGCGTTGAGCAACGATTCCGTCGTCCAAAACCTCATAGGTTACATCGCTAAGTTGGCGCAAAACTCTATAGGAACCAAAGTAGCGTTTGAGGAGCTTTTCAGGGAGTCCTCGACGGCGAACAGGAGCCCATACCCAGACTCATTCGCCGGGTTTGAAAACGACAGTCCTGTGACGGAGGTTGTAACGGTGCATGTCATAGCGCTGTTGATGCCTTGAACTGAATTAATGTGTCGATGCAAGCTAGTTGGTACTTCATCATGGGAACAGGTTAAGCGCCAGGCACAACTGGAGGAAGCAAAACAGACAGGAAAGGGGCGCCCCTTTCCTGTCTGTTTTACTTCCTCCAGTTGTGCATGGCGCTTAACCTGTTCCCATGTTGATGCCTTGTTCGTAAGCGCGCCAGTTGACGTGCCTCTTCCGCTCGTGCCGTAATCTCATTTAGCTGCATGTTGTCGTTGCTGGTGTCGTGAGGCAGCATTGTGTCCAACATAATGGTCACGGGACAACCGTAAAGGAGGAAGATGGGCGTCATCCGGGTCGTGTCTTGTTGAGCCGTATTTTAAGCAATGTCACGCATGGCAATACGGTGTCCCAGGTCTTGTGCTCGGCATCGGTGTACATACTCAGCCTATCCGCTATTGTTTTGTTGAGCCGTTCAGTCAACCCGTTTGTCTGCGGGTGGTACGCTGTTGAGGTCCGATGTGCTGTACCGCTAAGTTGCATCACTGCGTCGACAAGCCCAGCAGTAAACGCTTTGCCTCTGTCCGTAATAACAATGGCCGGGGCACCATGCCGGGGAACAATGGTGTCAAAAAAAACTTGGCAACCTCAAATGCAGTTCCTCTTTGGAGGGCTTTTGTTTCGGCATACCGAGTGAGGTAGTCGGTAGCGACTACAATCCACTTGTTTCCCGCGGACGACGTCGGAAATGGTCCCAAGAGGTCCATCCCGACCTGTTCAAACGGCTTCTCGGGGATTTGGACAGGGTGCAGGAGGCCCGCTGGCCGGAGTGGTGGCGCTTTCCGTCGTTGATATTCACAGCACATGCGCACGTTATGCCACACGGCTGCAGAAAGTTTTGGCCAGTAGTATGACTGCTGGATCCTGGTCAAGGTACGAGAAAAACCAAGGTGACCCGCAGTCGGCTCATCGTGTCAAGCCTGCAGAACCTCGTTACGAAGTACTGCAGGTACAACAAGCAGGTAGCTTCGGCCACGCGGAGAAAAGTTCGCTTTATACAGGACTCCACCGCGGAGACTGATGGACGAAAGCGCTCTTGAAAACGCCCGCGGCACAGTAGGCCAACGTCCTCCAAGAAATCAATCAGCGGCCGTAGCTCGGAGTCCCCCCGTTGCTGCTCTGACACGGAGGATGTGTCCAGCACGCCAAGAAAAGCGTCGTCATCGGTACAGTCATTCGCCGGCGCAGGGCAAGCTGGTGCTCGCGAGAGACAATCGGCATCGGCATGCACTTGGCCGGAGTGTAAATGACTTTGACGTCGAATTCTTGAAGCCGAAGGCTCCACCATGCTTAACGACCAGACGGGTCTTTTAGGCTCATCATCCAGAAGAGTGCGTGATGGTCACTGACCACTATAAATGGACGGCCATACATGTAGGGTCGATATTTAAGTACTGCCCAAACGACGGCGAGGCACTCCTTTTCGGTGGCCGAGTAGTTGTCTTCCGAAGAGGAGAGGGCACGTAACACTCGCTGGGGATGGAACACTGCACGGCGATCACGCATACCGCAAGCAGGGGATCGCTGCTTCATAAATATCCACATGACAATATAACAGCTTAAAAATGACGCCTGCCGTGGCCAAAAAATAGGGAAAAAGCTCACCAACCTTTTGCGCCGGAAAATCACCACAAATTTCAAGGAAGACAGGTTTGCAAGAGAGGCAATTTAAAACTCTTTTCAGCGAAATAAATATTTGCATGACTGTTTACCAGTCAGCGGTAACGGAGCATAAAAATCATTATCATCACCCTACTGATGTCCACTGCAGGGCGAAGGCCTGTCTGATTGACCTCCAATGCATCCTGTCCTGTGCTGCTCGAGTGCGCAGCTTACTCCAATTTTTAAAACAAACCTTTTTACCTCTACCCCCCAAGTGTTCTTTCGCGATCGTTGGTGGCATCAGAAAACTGCCCGCGACAAATGAAACAATTTACTGCACCGCAGGAATCGAACCTAGAACTAACACAGTAACAAAGCAAGCTCCCGTTCTCTTACCGATTTAGCTACGAGCCCACGCGGAGACGGGGAAGACAACTGGTGCACTGACTAAGAATATATATGGGTTTAACCCCTGCAATCTCGCTAAATGCCACGCTATAACGATTAAAGGAATCTTACACCAATCTATGGCATCTCACTTCTAGTACGCCAATGGGCCTGTGGCTTCCAGTGTTCCCATAAAAAATCTCAGTTCCTTGTCATCCGCCCTCACGTCAGACGAGGCACCTCAAGGAACACATTCAAATACTAGTTGGCGGCCAGGCCATCACTTCAAGCCCCAGCATCAAAATCCTGGGCCTACGACTTCAGGTCAACAGCAAGAGTAACGTATACTTGCAGTGCCTCAAACACAGCACCAATAAATCCTACTTACGATCAGGCGAGTGGCCACCAAGAAGCGAGGCCTCAAGGAATCCGATACTTTTTGATTAGTTCAAGCTTTCATCCTCTGGAGAATCACTTACGCCAACCCCCTGTCTTCTTCTCGGCAAGGGGGACATAAAGGTGCTTTATATAATGATTACAAAGGCATTTGAGCAAGCCATTCGTCTTCCAATGAGTGCGCCAAAGAGAGGCTGCTGAGCACGGGGCTCCACAACACGGTGGAAGAGCTGATAGAGGGTCATCTTTCTACCTAAAAGCTCCGAATAATCGGAACTGCGGCGGGTCGGCGCATCTTTCACCAGATTTGCTGGGCATCAGAGAATGTCACTCCGCTTGATGCAATCCTGGGCTTTTGGCGACAAGAAATAAATATGCTTCCTTTGCTTAGAAATATGAACCCATCAGACGACGAGGGTCGCCGACAAGCAAGGGCTCAAGCGCTCAACACCACCCTCGGTGGGGCTCATGCAGTTTTCTACACCGACGCCCCCAAACATCGACAGCAGTACGCCATCAACGTGGCTACCTCCAGAACCAACCTCCTTGCTTGTGCCTCACTCAAGACCGAAGACAGATGGTAGCAGAAGAGGCAGCCATCGCCTTGCCTCTCAACCAGGGGTTCGTAACGTAGTCACCAATTTCCAACAAGCCTACCGGAACTACCTGTCGGGTTTGCTGTCCCGGCCTTCACTGCGTGTGCTAAAAATCCACTCCCCAAATAGTTCCATTCAGCTCGTCTGGACACCCGCTTACACTTCCATGGAAGGCAACGAATACGCCCACCAAGCCTGCACTTTCAACCCCCGTGCGATGGAGCTGCACGAGGACAGTCACCATCTTGTCTCGTTCAAGGACATTACCCAGCAGACCCTACTTTTGCCTTACCCTGACGTATCCATAGAACAGCAAACTACCCTACGGCTCATACAATCCGGCTCCTTCCCACACCGGATGCGTCTTCACTAAATGCACCCGAATCGCTACGACGCTGAATGTAAATTTTGCTCATAAGTAGGAACACTCTGCCACATAATCGGAGTGTGCGACTTTAGCCAAGAGCACTCTCCTCTCTTTCCGTCAACTACCGAACAAAAGCAAAGGGAGATGCTGCCGTCCAGCCCCTCTCTGCCTCCCCAGATTCAGCCGGTGGAGAAAGCACAGGCGGCGCGGACTGAATATGTGCTACAGTGAGAAAAGAACCACTCCCCTGGGCCGCACACTGGGCCATTCAGAAATCTCAATAGAAGTATTTCCTCCTTCTGCGCTTCTTCCTCCTCCTCCTGCTCCGGCTCCCTCTCCGCCGCCGATCTCGTCGCCCCCGTCCGCGAAGGCAGAGACGGGGAAGTGAGATCGTCTGACACCGGGTTTGAGCTTTAATTTTATAAAAAAAAGTTTCCACTCATGTGCTACACCAATACAACTTAACCAACCACCATTCATGCATCATGCATTAATTTAACCTGAGCAAGAATATCTCTTTGAAGGAATAGAGGGTGTGGTTAGGCGCATTTCACTTTTCTCTGGTTTCACGATTTGTAGAGCGACGTGAGTACATTTATGTAACTTCGCATGGGTAATCCTTGTGGGTGCCGTTTACAGCTTTGCTTTCTAAGCACATTCACAGAGTGGATTGGAGCCAATCTTTTTTTGTTTTAAGTGCGAATGCACTTCTTAAGCGAGGCTGAATCGTCCGCCGCCGTAGTCCGCATAGCAACAGCTGCGGGTGCGCGCGCTCCTCGTCTTCCTTAGCAACGGGGGGAGATGGGCGCGCGCTGCCTGGCCGCCGACATGGCACATACCCACGTGGGGGATTGGCCAGGAATCGGGCGTGAGAAGGGCTAATGCACCCGCTTAAAGTAGTACTGACACGAAATTTCAAAGATGGGCGCGCGCTGCCTGGCCGCTGACATGGCACATTCCCACGTGGGGGATTGGCCAGGAATCGGGCGTGAGAAGGGCTAATGCACCCGCCTAAAGGAGTACTGACACGAAATTTCAAAGCTGAGATCCGCTCTAGCAATCAAGTACAACGACAACACAAATAGGTGTCTGTGAATAAATGCATCTTTGTTTCTTTGTAGTTGTGTGTGTGTGTGTGATCTCTCTTTCGCGAACATTACCGAACCGCGCAAATTGAACTCGTGCATTCGCACTTTCACATTCTTCCCCTCGGGGAAATGCGGGGAATATTTCTTCTCTCCATCGGATTAATGGCCTTCCCCTTCTCCTAGACTTATATCTTGGTATCCACTCTGTTACCATAATTGTCCCCCGCTTGTCGCTTTGTCTCACACGGTCAGCCCAAGTCGACTTCGTTTTGTTTATTTTAATGGTGATATCTCATACGTTAGTTTGTTGTGTGATCCAGGTGGCTTGTTTTTTGTCCGGGAGTGTTATTCCCAACAAAATTGGTTTCAGGGCCCGCTGAACCAACCTAATTATTTGTGGTCGTTTGTTTCTCATTCTTCACTACTTCAAATTTATTCAGAGTTATGTTCAGCCCCACGGCCGTGCTTTCTATTTGTAGTTATTCAAGCATTTTTTGCCGGTTTTCTGCAGTCTCACCCAGTAAGACTATTTAGTGCGTAAACCTGAAATGACTAAACTATTCCGCGTGTATACTTAATTCAATTTTTTTCTTTCAAGCTTTTTAAATACCCATTCCTGACATGCTCTGAGTATTTTGGCGAGATGGCAGCCCCATAGCTTACTCCCTTGCGAATTGAAAATTTATCGCTTTGCTTTTGGTGGGTTATCCTGCCCGTGAATTCCTTATATATGTCTTCTAGAAGTATTAGGTGGGTCTCCTGTATTCCCTGGTAGTTTAGGGCTTGTACGGATGCTGTGACCACGGAATCAAACGTTTTCTCATAGTCTGTATGTACCATGTAAAGGGGTTTATTGTATTTAGTGGATTTTCCTATAACTTGTTTCACAACTTGGATGTAACGCATGGTAGAGTACCCTCCTATAAACCCGGTGTGCTGTCTGGTTTGATCAAACTAGTGGCGGTCATCTATGCGGCTAACTCTAACTTTGGCGAACAGCTTGTAAAAAACTGAGAGTAGGCTGATGGGTCTCTAATTGTTGGGGTCCGTCGGATCGCACTTATTATGAATCAGAATATTTTTGGTGCTTTTGCAGGCTATGGTCCCTTTTTGAGTCTTGAAGCCTTTCGATAATAATAAAGCAAGGTTTCAAAATACAATATCACCACATGTTCGGGAAGACTTCACAGAGCTTTTTGTGAAAACATCCGGTCAATTAGCATTAAATAATCGCCGTGGTCGCGGTCGAAATACGGAGTGAGGTAAAGACGCGTCCGCACTCCTCGCCCCCTAGCGCCGATCTCACCTGGTGCCAAAACGTCAGGTGGATGGAACGGGGCATGGTTTGTGAAAAACGGTGCAAGACGTATGGTCTACGCACCACATCGAGGCCATGTACTCGCCAGCCACCGCCGCGGATTCGGACGTCATCGCCAAGGCTCTGGGCGTCCTCGCCAGCACTGCGTGGGGCTGCGCAACCTTCTACCGGACCCGGGCGTGTCGAACGGCGCGTGACCGAGCGCAGGCCCTTCGACTGACAGATTAAGCTCTCCTCTGGTGTCGCTACCTTTGGCAATGCGTCTGAATCGGCAGCGCCATCATAGCTGCGAGGGCGACGTCGTCGCCAGCGTTCAAATAACACTTCACCGTGAGTTGGTTGTTTTCTCGGGACGTGTACGGAGACGTTCTAGGACATTCTAGTCGTCGGCATTCTAGCGTATCGCTTGGGCTATTTCTTTTCCTCTAACGTTCTAATAATTTCCGTAGAGTATATCATATCGCTGCTTGTTTAGATATCGCCTGTGTCCTGTGGCGTAGGACAAATGCAATGTCTCCTCGTCTTCACAATGAGAAATATTTAAGTTTCCGTTGCCTGAGCCAAGCGCCAATTTACACTGTACGTCTTCAGATTTTACGAGTACACGTGCAAATTCATTACTTTTTGTGAAGTCGAGCAAAATTTACAAGGTCGACCATAGAGTTCTTGATCTCAATCGGGATACGATGGGGCGGCGACTGAATTCAGCGAAGGAGGACGATGGTACTTTAGCGAGACAAAAGACATCATACGCTGTTCATGTTGCCGCAACACCTACGAAGTCATGTTTGTTCTACGCGGTGTGTATGACCCCTTTGCACGGCAGGCACGGACGCAACTGTCGGTATGATAAACCATAAACAGCCAAAGAAACTAATGCCCGTGCCAACATTGCGCTACCTAAATAACAGGGTTGAAGGAATTACGACACGGTCCTAAAATTCGCGGAAACCCTATATTGGAGCTCAAACAAAACAAGGTTTGGGCTAATCAAATCTAATACCTTAATTGTAAACTAAAACGACACGTACTTTATTATGTCGTCTTTTTTTGGAAGCCTCGTCTACTGGCGCAAGCTCTTTCTACAAATCGATTAATGGTGCCACGTTCCCAAATTGAAAACAACCAAAAAATAGGTCAGGGTGCCATCGTAGAAAAGCGGCACGCAGAACACTCGGCAAGGCACTGCAAAAAAAGCGACGGACCCTTCCCAAAACTGCAAAAAAAGGCATTCTTACCAATTTGGAGCCCATTCTAAAACGCCTAACCCGGGGAAGAGCGGGAGAGTAAAGGAGAAACGTGACCGCGTAAGCAGTGATCACGATATCGTACCGCCTGTAAACCCGTGATGGGGCTCACACCGAAGAATATAAAATAATACGATCTCAGGACAGCATATATAAGGCAGGCCGCCACCATTTAATTGCCAGGGTCACCAAATATGTTGTAAAATTGAAGAAGCCGGCGAAGCCCCTCTACGATGGGATTGCGTGGGAAAAGCAAAGTCGCGACCGGAATTCCTACTTGAGATAGGCACCGGTCAAGGGAAGTAACAACAGACGACGGTATCCCCATGTAATACACGCATCTCCCCGGATTCTCAATTCTTCCACTTCCTGAATTCCAAATGTGTTTCCTCCGATTGGTCGAGTGGAGGATATGGCAGCACCCCCACTCGATGTCTCAACTTGTTTTGTAGACGTGTTGAAGCCGTTTCCCCGATGATATGCATAATTTGGAGTGACCCTGGACATCGCATTTCCGGAATAGGAGGCGACGTTATTTGCAGAATTTAACAGCGGAGCCCTATATTCTTTGACTTCCCCTTTGAGCGTTTCCAGAAAACGCAACATTACCGCAGGCAAGCGAGGTACGCGTGAGGAGCGCCCGCTGTTGACAGGATTTCACGTCTACATTGGACAAGAGAGACGTTTGCAAAACATCGCAAGACGAAAACTGGCTCCAATCTACGCTGGGAAGGTGGTTCTAAAGCAAAGCTTTAAACGACACCCACAACGATTTCCCATCACTTGAATTCACACACGTGGCTCTACAAAGAGTTAAACCAGAGATTCTTCCAGCTGTTACCTGTAACTCGCGGGTGCGGCGCCTCGAGCGCAGCAGCAGCATCGGCCACTGCCGGGCTAGAGCGGCGGACGCCGCCACTGTAGCCTGGCCGAGAGTCGGGAGAAAGAAAATGGAGAGGAGCTCCTTTAGAAGGGCGAGGCAGCGGAACCTAGCCATTCTGATCTGCTCGCCTAGGGCTACACCACCGTGCGACACAAGCGCAGACACGAAAACAACACGGCATGTGAGCTTAGTGATCCCGATTCACACCGATTTAAACTAGACATTTTACTGAGTTTGAGAATTGCGAGACAGCTGAGGGAACTTTCATAATCGATGCTTATCAAGACCAGTTCCTCCTTTCGCTTTTTTGTAATACCTCTTAAAATACAACCGAATTGGTATTGATCAATTTAGAAAACGGACTTCATTCGTGGCAGGCAGTGCGCAAAAGGTAGAGTTTCTCTAGCGGCCATATATCTGTATCATGAGGTCCAGTCGGGTTTCTTGCCAGGGGGGTGCAGAGCATGAGGGGGGCTGCCCCTCTCAAGGACCCGTCCCAAATTAGTTTCCACAACCCGCTCCTTTGGTGCTACAAGATTGGTTTCCTGATTTCTTCAAATGCTCCAGAAAGACCCATGTGACCGCAACGCGCTCCTATCGTGGGCTGCCCGAATCCATTCTTTGCTTGAAAATATTCTTATTTCGTCCCTCCATACTGCATGTATATGCATACTGCATGTATATTCTTACGCTGGTGGCCCACGGATTATCAGTTCATCTCACGCTAAAATGTACGAGATTGAGGGTTGCTTTATGTGTTGTTATGATGGTATTGTTTATTTGATTTTCGTCGGTCCAGGTACGTTTCTGGTACAGTCGTCATCAACATGATCAACATCAACAGCGAACTCAGGTTTACTGAAGGACGAAGGCCTCTCCCATTGCCTTCAAACCGCTCGTGTCTTGCGCTACTCAAGTCATTTATTTGCATCCGAATTTCCTTATTTCCTTTCTCTATCATCTCATTGGCCTTTCTTTTCGTCTAGTCCTGTCTCTCGGTGTTCAATTTGTTGGCTTTATGGTCCACCGGTTATCATTTCTTATAATGACGTGTACAGCAGAAGTCCATATCTTTTCTATGTTTGAACTATTCTGTTACCTTCTCGAGCTGGTTTCCTGATCCAAGAAGCTCAAAAGTGTCGCGAACTGGGCCAGTTGGTACAGATTCATAGTGGTGAAACAGCGCGCAAAAACCCAGGACAGAAAGAAGAGGACAACAACACGAGCGCTGACTATCAACTGAAGTGTTAGTCTCATGAAGTCTACTACTGGACTGCGAAGTAGACTTTCTGAACAGATGTGGTATAACTGGTTGATCTGTGCACTTGTAAGATAATGTCAAGATTGTTTTGGTCCGAGACGTTCTTATATATGTTTCCCTTGTGTAATAAACACTTCAGCTGTTAGTCAGCGCTCGTGTTGTTGTCCCCTTTTTTCTGTCCTGGTTTTTTGCGCGCTGTTTCCCTCCAAGAAGCTAGTTTACCGTCTGTCAGTGTTACTCCTCTTCATTGGGCTCTTAGATATCCGGCTTGTGATCACTGGCTTCACGAGTCTGTTTCTTCTCTCTTCCCTGCTATTCTCTTGGTTAAGCGTTTTGTAAATTGGGAAATCGGTTACACAGTATCTTTATTACGGTAATTCAGCTGAGTTCTGCCACTTGACTGTAAAACCATTTCAAAAGTGACTGTTCTCTGAGAGGGCATCGGTACCTAATTTAGTGTAATTTATAACTTGGCCGCCTGGCCCCATCCGTCGTTTTCCCAATCGAGTTTGCGGAACGGAGAAAATTCTGGAGCGTAAGAATGTAGTTTGAAAACGTAATGAGACGCGATATACTGCCTTTCGTTAGAGCTCGTTTCTGGTCATAATGTATGCCTTCCTTGATTTTTAAAGAACTGCAGTTCTTCCTATCTACCAGCTGCGGTGGCTCAGTGGCTATTGCGATGTGCTGCGGAGCACGAAGTCGTGGATTCGATTCCCGACCACGGCGGCCGATTTTCAGATGAAGGCGAACAGCAAGGATGCCCGCGTGTACGAGATTTCGTCGCACGTTAAATATCCCAACATTGTCAAAATTAATCGGGATGCCTGCAATACAGCGCGCCTCATCGCCGGCGTTGCATCGGCGCGTTAAACCCTAAGACCGAGTCGAAGTTATTGTTCTTCCTTTCCATCGGTTTTACTCCGTTTTGGTGCCGGCAAAAGTTACCGAGGGAAACACGCTGCGGTGGGGGAGTGGGCAAGGCGTTCGGTAAGGCGTTGCACTGCTGAGCCCAAGGGTGTGGGTTCGATTCCCGGCCATGGGACCGTTTTCAGGGTGGAAACAGAAAACACAAACAACTTGAGTCGAGGTTTCCCGTTCATTAAAAATTCTCAGGTTGTCTATAATAATTCGGAGCCCTAAACAACGGCGTGCATGATTGCTCATGTGTGGTTTTCACCTGTAAATTACCAAAGTTTTCAATTTTCGCTGCCTGTGCTACCACCCGCGGATAATTCAATTTCACTGTGCAGGCGCGGCCCCTACGAAAAGTGCGTATTCTTTCTTTCGTCCACGCTGTGGTATCATTGTTTTCTCTCCATACTTCAGTTGCACTTGCGCCAAGTCCCAGATTCTGTCAACCACTCTCACCTAGCTGCCTCAGTCATACCTTGTGGGTGGCAGCGATAACGTATTTCTGCGGACGTTTGATGAGCAAGGCTGATAGCGGATGGCTAGGAGCTACGGGAAAATCGGAAAATGAGCCTAATAACGCTATCGCGTTAAAATACCGAGCTCACGTGAGCGTGCGGCTCGCAGGAGAACCCGGCGTGGGCCAGCTCGGCCTTCAAGAACATCCTGCCCAGCATTTTTGTTGAAAACGCTGATTAAGAAAAAAGGGAGAGCGAGTTGGAATAAAACGTTGAGTACTGGAAGCATCTTATTCCGGTAGGCTGCGGGCTGTGGCTGCGTTCTCGGCGCTATTTTTCTCCTGCTCTTCTCATCGCAAGTACACTTTCGTGTGTGACTGATGTGCGGAGCACAAACAGTGGTGTTCGTGCTACAGACTTCCAGTATTCGAAGCCGGCTGGCTCAGTTTCTGGTACGTGCTTACGCGGCCCACATTAGGAGAGATTTGAAAGCCTGCGAGCAAAACAATTCGGGCTTGCTAGTTATGGAGACCTTTCATCGGCGAATTTTGAAATTGATGTGTGGCGGAACATTCCGGTTTTCGTCAAAGGCATAGGGGCCACCAGCTAGGCGTGGTAAGGGAGGGAGCAGGCGTGTGATCCGGTTTTGAAAAGAAAAGAAGAGAAAGCATTGGACTCTGTTGTGGAACCTATTACGAGGATCCACTCCATTTACCCAGTCTGGGGTTTGGAAAACCGTACGGGAGAATAGGATAAAACAGCAAAACGTAATGAGAAGTAAAGAAAGGAGAAATAGACGAGAAGTGATTGGTTTCCGCAAAACACTGGGCCCACCACGCACGAACCACAACACACGTAATCCTGGCGTCGTTCTGCGTACGGGAGATAAATCTCGATGGCAACAGTGAAGCGTAGAGCTGTGCAAGGCGGCCCCGAGCCATGAGAGTTTGGTCGATGCAGGTTCAAGCGGATGAGCGGGTACTGGCACGCGGGAGGATGCCCTCGATGGAACAACAAAGCGGACAGCCTATCACCAGAAAGAAACACTCACGGCTGAGACGTGTGGCAAACGAAGATTGATAACCTCTGCGGCTGCGAATTTGGCTGCATGTCCGCGGCAATATTAGAGGTCTTCAGTATTTCCGGGCTTCTACCACCAGCGCAAGATGAGCCAATTCTTTTTGGCCGAAAAATAAAATTACGGCTCAATGTTATAGCTCTGAAATATTTTCGTTTGCTCTTAAAAATTATACAGCATTTTAAGGGATAATTGTTTCTGTAATTGAGCGGAGCACGAAACGTATATAAGCTGGTTAGACGTAACTAAGGTAACTGGTTTTTTGTCTGTCCCAGTACACCACATGGAGTTTCCAACTAATATATTCTAGAGGAAAATCGGTCCCTTCGGTCTCTAGCCGCGTGGGTGCCGACATAACAGTGGGCGACGTTCCTCGCCTCCTTGAAATGACTAGTAACATGGCCGCTTTTTGTTCTTGAATCCGAAATTAGGAGGGAATATAACAATTTCCCTTGTTCGCCCTGCATAAAGCTTGCGAATTGTTTTGACAAATAAATTCATTTTAACGTTTATTTTTATAGTAATTTACCACATTTAAATATTCCTTTAGAAAAAAAGTTTAGCTTTTTTCAGCAACTGGCAACCTTTCTGCTTGTTCTTAAGCCATGCTTAGGACGACTGGAGGGGTGAAGAGAATTTAATATAACCCACATATGAGGGCGCTGCGACTGCTTGTATCAGCGCCGCCCTAAGAACAAAAATTATGCAATAGGTTTGCATGTAACATGGTCATTCTACACAGTACACAAATTTTTTTGCGTGGTCCACAAGTCACTACAAATCAAGTTACACAAAGTTCACCAGTGTTAAAAAAACAGTTCACAAACTATACTCAACTCAGTACAGCACTAGCGAAAGGCTCAGGATGTTGCTCCTGGCCATTATAAAGCGCGCAGATCAACGCAAAAGAAAGGCTCCTTCCCGTAGAACTGTCAACTCACGCTCCAAATGACTCATCAGAATTTACCGGACATGCCACAGCAGTAGGAACATTGCCCGTTGGGGCCGGGCTCGAAGATATACAGCCCCACCATTTCTTCAAAAAAGAAAAGCACCAGCGCACATCAGAAAGTTGAGCAACACATGTTTTGAACGAGTGTTCATTCGAAGTGTGAGTCCGAACATCCTGCTTAATACAGTCTATAGGCTTGCCGCTACACGACAGTGGAACAAGGCATGTTCAGATGTTTCACTGTGGCCGCATAGCAGACACCATGCGGAACACACAACCCCAAATCTCACCAGACGGTCACACGTCGGGAGAACTTCCCAGCCACGTAACCAGCCGAAATCCCGATCATCCGGAAGTGCCGCCGAAGTCAGCTGATGCCAACGGACACCGCGTGACCTTCCTTTCTGTTGGTTTTCTAATTGGGTTATTGCCAATTTTTGGCACACTTCACTTGCCGTACTTTCCTTAAAACTTAGGCTTGGCAAGGAAGGCTTGAGATTTCGCAATGTTTTTTATAACATACGCGTAAAATGGCGGCGGCTGTTCAGCCAAAAGACCGGCGATGTGCACGTCATAAAATAATTACCGGGAAGTTCCTAGGAAGTACAGTAGCAGTGCTTTTCCTAGGTAGTCGTCTGAGTCTACAAGGTCAATCACTGCACGTACCGCCAGCACGATGCTTATTGTTTGCAAACAAGGCAGACTAAAACCACCCATTGACTTGGGCAGCCTCAACAGCGCTCGTGACAATGTTTCTGTTTTGCCCGCCCAGAAGGACGATACAAACTTCGTGGCGAACTGTCCGGTGAATTGGCGTCGTGCTTTTGCTACGCGCGCTACATAAAAAGGAGCCGCCTAGACGGACAACCTAATAATGAACCTTCGCTCCGCAAGGAAAAGCCTGAACTTTCCTGCAACTGTAAGACACTGTACCGAAGTATCAAGGAGGTGCTTCCACGTAGTACGCGCCACTTCACCCGAGGAATGGAAAGCCACGCCTAGTGCTCGGAACACCCGTCACTCATTTACGTCGCCCGCCAAGCCAGACGCAAATGGGCCGAAACACACCGCCATGCTTTTTTGTTTGTCCTGTGGAGCTCCAGACCGCTCACCGTACACCTGAAATAGCCGCATAAACGATTGGTAGCTGTCCCCGTCCCGAATGAACAGGGACACGCCGTCCGCACACGCGGACACTTTACCTGACCTTTGCCTGGCAACGGAAAGCCGCGGATGGCTGTACTTGCATCAACACGGCGCAGTAGTGGGTCGAAACAAATGATGATGATGATGATGATGATGGTTGGTGTTTAATGGCGCAAGGCCAGCGAGTGCAAAGAGCGCCTTTGCAAATGACAAAAAGCAAAGGCGCCAAAGCGCAGCCCTGCCTTATCCCACGGGTGACAGAGAACGGACTACACAAAAGCCCTTTGAAAAGGAGTCGAACACTCACGTTCGAGTACAACAGCTCAAGCATTGCGACAAAGGCTGGCGGAAAGCCGTATTGGCGCAAAACGCCCAGCAAGTATTGGTGATCCACTCTGTCAAAATCTGTCTCTTGATCGAAAGAGATGAAGCACCCAGAAGCGCTAATATTTGTCTCGTAACTTGACAAATCGCGCGTTGATGCCAGGGACGTGAAAATTGTGCGACCTTGTACGCTGAACGTTTGCGCTTGGCTTATGATATCGGCAAAAACGGTACCGGTGAGTCTGGCCAAAATGGATGCTACGATCTTGTAGTCAATGTTCGGTAGTGTAATTGGTCGATACACCTGTGGCTACGTAGGATCCCCGCCTGGTTTTGCGATCAAGATGACACAGCCTTCACGAAAGGAGTTAGGTCGCACTCCGTGCTGAAGACAGCCATTCACCATGTCGAGGTGTGACCCCGAATGGCCGCAAAATACTTCTCGTAAAATACAGCAGGGATACCGTCAGGCGCAGGTGCCGGTGCACCGCTCAATTTTTTGACGCACTCACTCAACTCATCAGCATCCACAGGAGCGCACAGCAACTCAACCAGGTGATCTGGCACGCATGGCAGCACCCCACAAAATGCGCTCAGCTTGTCTGCGAATTCCTCGGCATCCCATGACACGCTCTCGGTCGAGAAAAGGGCGGCGAAATGTCCCACGAATACCTAGGCTATGTCTTCAGCTCTCGTTCTAACCAAACCATCGGCGAGTGTCTCTTGTGGAACAGCGGCTAACCCAACCTCCGCAAGCGAGCCAGCTCTACTATGCCGGAGTATAAGGGTTCCGTGACAGGCCTGCCCAAGCTCTGCTGGTTATGACTGCCGCTTGTGATGACTGCCGTATGAGGGTGACATAGTCCCGCATCGCGAAGGTTAAGGTGCCCCTCTCTGTACGATGCGAAGTCTCCTCAACCTGTCGTTAAGCGACCCTCCTTAACTAAAAGCACCCGCCAGTGGTCCTTTACCTCATCCCAAGGGAGGGAACTGTACTCGCACAGAGCAGTCAACGAAGCCATTAGTGCTGCAGAACTGTCCGTGTCGGTTAGCAGACGCTCGTCCATCCGAGACATCTGGTGACAGGGCTTACATTTGCCAAGGCTAAGCGTTGCTAACATAGGCCGGTGATCGGACACGCGACGAACTCCAGCCGGGAAGGACAGTACGTAACAGCATTCCACGTAGCAGCTGAGCTCGGGTGGAAAATAGAACTTTTTTAGCCGACTGCCAGATTGTACTGTTTCCGAAGTAGCGACAAACATGTCACCGTGAAACTGCACCCACGCGTCGGAAAGATGGAATTGACCGATCAGGTCCTTCAACGCCCGGTCCACGTTCCGCACATCACGCTCATGGTCGGTCACAATTAAAATCGCCCACCAAAAATGTTGGGTGAGGTTCGAGCACGAACGCGTCCAGGGATGCAAAAAAAGAGGACGAGTCAGAGTGCTCCGCAAGTGCATACACTACAACCGCTCGCCCGCGACGTGCGAGCAAGAAAAAATCTACGGCAAGAACGCGCCCTGCTATCCCAAACGTACAATGCCCCTTGTGGTGCAAGCTGTCACGCAGAAAGACGACGCCTACTCCCGAAGACGTCCTGCCCGACAGGGTAAAAAACCTAGCCCGCAAAAGCAGTCGCGAAACAGAAGAACATTGAATGGAGTACGAAAATTGCACTCGTGCAAAAAGAGGACGTGAACGTGTTGTGCCCGAGCATAGTGCATCACCTCCCTCTGCTTGTCCAAGTCCCGAAAGCCCTGAACATTCAAAGTAAGAAAACGCACCACAATAAAGCTCATAAGGGCAAAACCCACATTAACCTTCCCATCTTCAAAACTCACTGTCGTTGAATGGCACGTCGACTTCGATGCACAGGTTGTTGTTATCGTCGTCACCATAGGTGTCCGCTGAGGACGACGGCAACGCCCGTTTGGACGCACCTAGGCGGTCCGGTGGAGAGGGTCCGGCAGGAAGCAAGTCGTGCACTTGGTTGATCGGGTTGACGAGGCGAGGGTCGGTCACAACAAGGAATGTGCCAGCAGCACGAGGCTCGTGAGTGCCGCACGCGTCACCTGTCGTCATTAAGGAAGAAGTCTGGACGCTGCGAGCCGCTCCAGAAGAGATGGGGAATCTTGCAGATCGGCGACCTGGCTGACAGGGTTTACCAATTGGGGGTCCGTTTCGGTGTAGGCGCACCACTGGAAGTGGACGTACTGTTGTCAGCTACAGGCGATTTAGAGGTGTGAGTAGAACGGCCCTCCGCTGCTTTGCCGCTCGTGCCGGGCTTACTTCGTTCCTTCCGGCGGCTACTCGAGCCGTTTGAGCAGCCACGGCAAGCGATGTTTTCCTTTGCACGCCCTGGCTCGCGCTGAGGCTGCTCCGCGAGGTCACTGCACTCGTTAGAGCTGGTGCTATTGAAGTGGGAGGTATCGGTCGAAGATGATGAAGTGTGGTCTTCCGCAAGTGGAATCTTTTCCCCCGAAGGCGGCAGGCAGCTCTCATGTACAATTTCTTGGCTGTCGCTTGTCGAGTCACCAATCGTCGAGTTGACGCCCAGAGCAGTACATTCGCTTGAGTCCTCGACAGGCTTGCCCAAGGAGGCCCGGGGTAGCTCGGGAAAGTCCCTCGTACTCTCGAAAGCCTGCTGACTGGCAGATGCGCGAGACGTCACAGCAAAATTGCTCGCAGCGTACGCATAGAAGCGGGGCCGCAGGAAGTTGGTGGTGGCATGGTTGTCCTTGCAGCGGCGACACTGGGCATTTCAGTCGACGTCGTCGTGGCCGTACCCGAGCAGCGGCAGCACTAGGGGGTCTTGCAGGCGCTAACTTGGTGGTCGTGCTTCCCCGTGCATGACGGAACGCTTTGTGAACAGCGGTTCGCCCAGACAGCGGTGCGTGATTTCCATCTAGTATACAGAGTGTCCCAGCTGTCATTCACCAAGATTTATAAAAAAACAGTGATTTCATTGCAGCAACATAAAACTAGGGCACAATGTTTTCAGCACAGTGCAGTAGCGATCAGTATTTTTTTGTTATTCAGAATTTATTATTTATTCTTTGATATTATTTAACTCGAAAAGGTATGCCCTAATCAGTCAAATGTCCATGACACTCGTGTAGGTAGTTTTCTTGATCACCTATTACGCTACTGAAATGAACACGCCGGGGCTGTGGCTGGGCCATGACAAAGCGTTTGTTGCGATACCGCCGGTTAATGTAGGGGTGTGCGAGGGGGTTAAAGAGGGGGAGGGGAATATGTCGAGATTAAGGTGGCTTCGGCTGCCGTGTCGTCACTGATACATCACCTCGCTCCCCAACCGGTGAGTAACGGTCTTGGTGTGTGAGCTGCCGCCACGACCAACGGAACACCGCACTTGAAGTGTTCTCGGAGGTCTCGCTCCTGCTTGGCAATATTCTCAGTGTTCCTCCTGCTAGGAGTCCGCCGGCAGCTTCCTGGCACCCGGTGTCCCAGGCTACGTGTCCTTGGCGCTTTTCTAACTCCCGTGCCTTGACTTAGTCGCTGTGGCGCCGAATGGTTTCCCCCTCCGGACCATCGACCTTCACCAGGCGGGCTCCGTCTGTCGATGTAATCCTGGCTGGCGTCCACGGCTCGCCTCGCCCGAAGTTTCTTACCTATACTGGCTCACCGAATTTCACACATGGAGGGAGGAACGGTCAACTAGTGAGGGCAGAACGAACAGTGCGTTGTCCAGCCTGGATCGAAGATCGTAGCCCATTGGTAGTTCCGCTGGTGTTAGGCCCCCGACCTGCATCGTCCTGCGCTACCCGTGATGTATCCTTGCCAGGCGGATTTCCAGACACCCTAGCACATATTTCCTCAAAAAATGCCTTACAGTTCTAACACCCCGCTCGGCGAGCCCATTAGGCTGGGGATGATACGGTGCTGTTCGGAGGTGTACCATATTATTCAGCTTCATAAAATTACCAAATTCCCAACTGGTCAATTGCGGGTCATTATAGGATACCAGCGTCCAGGCCAACCCGAATGTACTGAACAAGTTGCGCAGAGCTTATATGGTGGCGTGCCTCGTGGAACGTTTCATGAGTATCGCTTCTGTCTATTTACTGTGTGAATGCACCACTATCAGTGGCATGTGTCCATTGATCGGCCCAGAAAAATCTATATGCCGCCTCGAATAACACTAATCTGTTTCAGGCCATGCAACCGGGGGTTTCTTGGGGGCATAGGGGTAGCTTGGATGCAAGTGGTACAGGATTTACTTGTGTGATCAATGTCACTATCAATCCGGGGCTACCCCATCAAGGAGCGCCCTAGCAGCTTCATTCAGCAAATGCCTTGATGGGCACCATGCAGCCGATGTAACATTGCTGCTCTGGCACGTTTAGGGACGATCATGCGATAGCCCCAGTAGAGAAGCCCGTAACTTCCCGATATCTCAGACTTCCAGTTGGAGTATGGAATTCAGTGCTGCTACTCAGGCCCCAAATTTCTTGTTCACCATTCTTGCCCCATTTTCGCACCTTTGCTATATCGTCATCGGGCACCGTGAGAGTGGCCAGTGGCTTCATGGACATGACAACGTCATGGAGGGTTTCCGTTAGCAGGACATACTCACCGTCACCACTCTCTCCCTGTGCGTCTGGCTTTTGGAAGTTGCTGACGTGGGGAGGCGGCTGAGGGAATCTGCTGGAATGTTGTCTTCCCCTGGCTGGTGTTTGATGACATGATCGTATGCACTCACCAGCACGGCCCACCACTGAATTCACTATGCGGCCATAATGGGTACTGGCCTCTCTGGCTTAAAACGTCCCACAAGCGGCTGATGGTCCGTCATCAATGTAAAGTATTGCCGAGTAAGTATTGTCGAAATTTCGATGCGTCATAGACAAGTGACAAGACCTCACGCTCCACCTGCGAGTAATTTTTCTCAGCTTGCGTCAATTACCGAGAACGGAACCCTATAGGCCGAAATACCTCGCCCCCGACATCGTCTGAAAGCACTGCAATGACGCCTTCCGTGCAGGCATCGCATTCCAGTACTAGCGTCTTCTGTGGGTCAAAATGCGCCAGAACGTCTGCGAATTTGAGAAGCTCTTTCACATTGCTGAATGACTGTTGTTGATTGGAACCCCCCTCCTACTTAGCTTCCGTAAGGAGCAGTTGATACAGGGGCACCATGGTGGTCGAAGCGGTGGGGAGAAACTTGTGGTGGTACGCTGCCATGCCGAGGTAGGACCTTATTTTGGTCTTCTTCCGCGGTGCTGAACCTCAAGAATGGTGTCTATGTTTTCCGTCTTTGGTTAAGGACCCCTCGCACTAATTCGATGTGCCAAAAAATCCACCTCTAGTTTTGCGGAACTGGCCCTTGTCCATGTTCAACCGCACGCCATATTCCCGAAACGCCTCAGTATTTCGTGCAGTGCGGTGTAGTCATTGCGCTTCGCTGCCACGATGACGTCGTATAGGTAGACCTGAACACCTGGAAGCCCCTGCAAAATGCGCCATTGAAACACTCCTGCCGCGCACGCCACTCCAAAGGGCAGGAGAGTGAAGCTGAACAGTTCCTTATGCATGCTTACGGTCGTAAGTAGCGTGGCTTTCCTCATCCAACGGAAGCTGAGTGTGCGCCTCCCGCAAGTCTGTCACGGTAAAAACTTCACCGCCATTTAATGTAGCCAGGATCTCCTCCACCCGTAACAACGGATATTGCTCTTGGTGACAGGATTTGTTTACCGTTAATTTAAAATCGCTGCAAAGACGGATGCCGCCATTACGTTTCACTACCGGTACCCCTGCGCGGCCCACTCGGAATGAGGCACTGGGACAATAATGCCCGCGTAAGAAAGGTGGTCAAGTTCCGCGTTGACCTTTGGACGAAAAGCATAGGGAAATTCACGTGCTTTGCAGAATTGGGGCACCACGTTTTCTTGCGTTTCGAAGTGTACCGGAGGTCCTTTCATGAGGCCTAATCCTGGCACGAACACATCCGCGAATTCGGCTAGCAACTGCTCCACGTTAACGTCATCAGCACCGACTAATGGCATTTGCTCACCGGACGGGTTCCCGTTCATGACCAGTTCCTCGATCATGTGGCATGCATAAATCAGGTCGCGTCCTCTTAGGTTGGGGCCGGGCCAACCTAGGACTTGCGAAGATACATTCGTCGACCTTTTCCCGCACGAAACTTTGAGCTGAAGTTGTCCCCGCACTGGAAGCCGTTCAACAAACAGGTCAGTTTTAATGGCGAACCGCAGAGTTTGGGACAGACTGCTTTGTTCCGCTCATGTGCGGGACATGTAATGACCGAAACTGGTGAGCCTGTGTCGACCTGCACGTCCACTGGAACCCAAGCGCAACCCAAGGGGCTGACAATGGGTTGCGTGATGCTGACATGGCCGATATGCCTGGTAAATCTTTAAGCTAGATTCAACATGGACGACAGAAAGAAGACAAATACAAGCGCTTGTATTTGTCTTCATTCTGTCGCCCTTGGTAAATAGCGCTCTACGTTTTACCAAATATGCACCAACTTGCCAAACAGTCTGTTCTACCGGCATGACTGTCCGCTGCCTCTAGCACGAACATATCCTCTGTGCCGGCGTCATCCTCCCGCGACGACAAGGCGTGTACTTGGCGCACTGGTAGAACCACCCCGAAACCGCTCTTACGGCAGCAACAGGCTTAGGCGATATCACCTCGCTGTTTGAATTGGAAGCATGACGCCAAACGGAAGCGGCAATTCTCCAGTGCGTGCCCTTTCGCACCGCAGCGGTAGAACGCAACAGTCAGTGGCCAGCGTCTTGGGCAAGGAGGCCTCCTTGTGCCTGTACACTTCTTACCATCTCTTGTGCGTTACCTTCGGTCATTTCGGCGGATATCGCAATTTCTTCCGCTTCGCTCCTTGTTAGCTGTGATTTGGCGAATAGCATCCGACACACTCCTGCCCTTTGCAGTGCACACACGATGCGATCTCCTGGTATTCTATCCAACGATGTGCCAAAATGGCAGGTGCCCGCTATGTGTCGAATCGCCACGATAGTATCCTTGACCGGTTCGCCGTGCAGCTGGTTGCGGTTGAAGAACTTGTAAAACTGCGCTATCTCGTTCAGTTGCGGCAAAAAGGGCTCCTTTAACTAGGCTACCACTTGGGGATACGAAAGTTCATTCACCTTGTCTGGAGCACAACGTCCACTCAGTACTCCCACGGTGTGGGAGGATAGTGCACTCACCAGCAGGGCCCGTTTCTTTTTACTTCCGTGATGCAATTGCCATTAAAAAAGGCTTCCAGCCGAAGCTGATAAGCTGGCCCCTTTGAGCTCGTCTCGTCAAACTGCGACGGGCTGGCGTAGCGCTCCGTGGGTCTCAGGGTCATTACACACTGTGTTGACGCCCCGTTTTGATCCCATTCTCGCGGCCACTGACTGCAACACGCCGGGGCAGTGGAAGGGCCAATACAAAGCGTTTAGCGCGATAACGCGGTTTAATGTAGCGGTGTGTGAGAAGGGTTAATATAGAGGAGAGGAGAAGCAGTGGTATTAACGGCTGCTTCGGCTGGCGTGACGTCACAGATGCATCAGCGATGGCCGCGTTTTAATTTAGGTACTAATGACTTAGCTGAACGCAAACAATTTCTACCGTACGGCAATCATACTTCCAAATTGTTTGTCTTCTCAGGTGTTCCACAATAATTAGCTCCAGTTCTGTTTCTTCTCCTCTTAAACAACATACCTAAGCAATTGTGAAGTCTTGAAACTTAGACTCTAAGTTAAAGTAAAACATTCATTAAACCGGATATCCCTATTGTGTTATCGACATTAAAAAACCGTATTCATGTTCATTACGAACGAGGTGTCTAAGCTTGATTTCCAATTCCATTTTAACAATGCGCCACATCAAAGAGTCAATCAGTATAAATACCTTCGCTTCACAATTTCTCTGGCCTAGCTTGTAGAGAGCGCTTACACCAAGTGGGAAAAACGTGATAAAATTATTTTTTTCTTAAATAGACCCTGTCATTTGCCACGAACGAAACGGAGCTTCTTGCTTACGTCAGATTTGTCCGCCCGGTCTTGGAATGTGCCAGGTATTGCGTTGTCTATTTACACTGCAAGTATATCGGCATACTGGGATGGGTTCAGAAGCAGTACGCTTTATATTAGGAAGTACGTACGTATACACAGTACCAGTTTATGCACAATTGAAAATAGCGCAAATGTTTTTCAACCAAAACTTCTTTAGTTATTATTACACAGATTATTCCGCATAAACACAGCTTTCTTCGCTTTTCTTGACACCAGACCGACGAAGAGAAGGCGTACGCGGGAAATTGAGGAATATTCATTCACAAACGATATTTCTCGGTATTCCTTCTTTCAGAACGCAATCCGAAAAAGGAGAACACGAGCGCAGGCATCCAGCAGGAGCCAGAAATAGACACATTGATGGAATTAACCTAATATGCTGTTTTATCCTAAGTGTATTTGCAAGCAGAAGTTTTGGATTGTTTTTCTCATGCAGCCCACCCAGTTTTGAATTGCCACATCAAAATACTAGATTACAGAAATCTTCTCCACCCGTTTTTCTTTTTTTATTTCTTACCTCAATTGAAGTTTTTGCAATTAGGGTAACAGATTTGATACCAACATATGGGTCTGCCAGTAGGGGAAT
The DNA here is from genome assembly GCF_048455015.1 of Haemaphysalis longicornis. Classification (NCBI taxonomy): domain Eukaryota; kingdom Metazoa; phylum Arthropoda; class Arachnida; order Ixodida; family Ixodidae; genus Haemaphysalis; species Haemaphysalis longicornis. Next base: position 37,773,709 of record NW_027526295.1, read on the forward strand.
CCCATTAACCCGATAAAGCGAATTAATACAACAAATGGGGGCAAACTCGGGATTCGAGAACTGCACGACAGTAGCGGTTGGACTTTATTAGGAGAGGCCTTCGTCCAGCAGTGCAGCAGAGTAGGCTGATAATGATGTTGATTTTACTTTGCGCATTCTCCTTTTAAATGCAGGGCATTTCTTTATCTCACGATGTCACCCGTCGTTGTCGGCGTGCCTCGGCGTCCGCAACAGCCGTTCCAGGTGCGCCCTCTCCCCCACTCCTCCTCTCCCGCATCACGCTACCCTCCTCGCTCTCAACAACACGTCCGCACCCCTCCCCCTACACTATATAAAAAAATAATACCAGCGCCTGGTTTCGATCCCACGACCCTGCAGGCGGAACGCAAGGTACATGGTGCTCTACCCACTGCGCCACAAAGCCGACACAGAATGGAAGGCTACGAACGCGCCTTATATCCTTGGCTGATTCAAACTACGTCAAGAAGCTGCTGAAACAACGCATTCACTACCTTCAACTCCCCAAACACTAAACGTTAACGCAATACACCCACCCCCTATGCGACGCATTTACTCGAGTCCCCCTCGCGGGAAGATGGTTTCATTTTTTTATGTTTTAATACATGCGCGGCTAAGAACTGTGCCTCATGCCTGAGGACACGTCTGAATGTCGGGTGCAACCAGCTGACGACATCCCCCGTCAGAACTTGAAACCTGAAATTTCGATGAACCATAAAATCGCAGTCTAACCACCACTGCAACGTAACTCGCAGCGGGTGGCCATAGTTGCTGGTGTTTTCCTCAAGGCACATGTACCTCGGAGGAAAAAGCACGGCCGTCTTGGCAAAGCGGTACCGCAAAAGGAACTCGCAGTCGAGGAAGTGCTCGTGTGGGTTCAGCCGGTCCCTCATGCGCTGACAGGGCACATTCACAGCGCGGATACCCTCGAAATCTTCGTACATTTCCTCAACAACGCGCTGTATATGCTCCGCGAACTCAGTAAAAGAGGTGCAGGTGCACAGCACGCTTGACGCAAGAAGAGAGTACGCAGTCATATTGAAAATTTTACTGGAGGGATGTTTCAATGTATCTTAGACTGTACCCTAGAGTGGCTTCTTGAAAGCTCTAAGCTGCTCCTTGTGTGGGTTTTGGTTTAAAAAACCAAAACTTCTTTTCAGAAATCTCCACAACTGGAGGCTGGAGTGGTAGAGGTAGGAGGAATATTGGGGATTGAACTTCGCCTATTGGAAGACATGGATCTAAACATAGGGAACGACGAGAATCAGCCAGATAAGAATTATTTAAGGAAGCTCTAAAGCTTTAAAACACAGCATGCGCCAACACCCATTTATATACCGGAGTACGAGGGAAAAAATATTATTCTGGGCTACCAACACAATCTGTGACAACAGAAGACATCTGCATAAACTGGCGCACGTAGGCAAATCATATACTGAATGTTGAAAATCCATCTGGTTGTACGGTCACGTATGACTTCATTATTCATAAAAAACTGTCGAAAGGGGATTAAACTGTTGAGTGCCGCCACCACACAAAAACCTCCAGAAGTACCTGCTTGTAAGGAAAAAAAAAATCAGAACGTTACACATGCATTCGCACTCGAGGGTCCGGAAGGGAACAAGGCAGGCAATCCGGAAGCTCGCGGACGTATGCATCGCGCTCCTTGCGTCTTCCCAAAAGCATCGAGGAGCTATTCCATCGTAGGCCTAGGAACACAGTCCTTCCCTATATCGCATGGTATCTCAATGAAGAGCAATCGTAACTGGTGTACAGGGAAAAAACCAACACATTTGGCCACAGGTCTAAATGGATGGTGAATTTCTGCAAACCATTCTACATAAGGTTATAGCTTTGCTATATGCGAGGAAACACTCACCCTGATCAACATAACTTGGCAATGTCCAATAATGTGCTGAGGGAGAACAACTGAAACATTACATGCACCTCTTCTGCCGGAACATGCGAGACAGCCGTCGTACAAGGTGCGAAACAAGAGTAAATATTATCTCCAGCCTTTTCTCTATAACTTGATTACTTTTGTTGTGTATATACTGGATTCCCAAAGCCTCCGCGCTGAAGAATAAACCCTGCTATAAGTAGCAATATTGAATAAATCATTACACGCTACTAATTCGCAAGTGAAGCAGTCTCGAAATCTCACAACACTGGCACAAAATGATCGATATAAAATATCACACTTTCTCAAATTTTGCTTAGGGAGCACAAAATAACACGCAATTCTACCTACACAAAATGCATAAATTTTAACTTAGTGCCCTTGAAAAAAACGTCTTATCAACTTGAACATACGTGATCCTTAAATATTTGTCTTTGCAGAGATTAATATCAGCACATTTAGGTAGGTCCCCATGGTCATTGAACTACCACGTCAAAGTGAGCCAGATAAGATATTACGTGATGAAAGTTGAATCGATAGAATCAAAGAGAGAGTGAGAGAGATACAGAAGTAAATATAGTAGGAAAAGTGCTCGCTCAGAGGCCTATAAGGATGGTGGGAAGAGGATGGAGGGAGTAAAATTAAGTCCGGCTCAGAATGTCAGCCCCGCGTGCGAAGTCCCAAAGGTAACGCAGGACTCGGGTTGCATGGGTGTGCTGTGGTGGGGTGATCAAGAATTTGTACGTTGGACCTTGACGGCCATGGCACTCACGAATGGTCTTAAGACCGGGACACTCCCACACAAGATGCTTTCTAGTGAGGCGGACCCCGAGGTCTTATGTTCGACAGGTGACCTTGCGATGGGAGGGCTCAACGTCTTCAGGTTGGTGGCGTCCACGACGAGGGATGTAGGCTCGCCATTTAGCAATAACATTATCGGTTAGTGCGGGTTCACTTCTAACCTTATAGATAAAACCTCGGCAGTGCGCGAAAGTTCGCGCGGGAATAGATGGGGGTCAAGAGGTACCGATGCGAGAAGCACTTGCCGTCCACGTAGCTCCAGGAAGTCACGCTGGTCGCCGTAGTCCTGGAGTGGATGGACGGTAGCGAACCCGTGGTCTAGCGGCGGCAAGCGGGAGTTGAGAAGCGTGCGCGCCGAAGCTTGAGCGTCCTCATTTCCGAAGCTGCTCACGTGCCCGGGAACCTAGGTCACGTGTACATAAACATTTTTTTGTAGGGAAAGTGCACGGCAAGTGCTCTTAATTAGATGATTGAGGCTGTCGTGCAGTGGTATCAAAAAGCAAAAAAATCAAATGACAAGGCAGAAATCTAAGCAAGGAGTTCGTTCAAGCAGTTTATCAAAACACCCTGCATAGTCCTTCCAGCGAGCAGTTGCCCGCGAGGATAACCATAAGTACGTTCATGTAATTGTGATATTTATCGTGTGAGCATTATGAACACATTGCCTACAGAGTTTGATAAAACTGCGATGTCAGAGCACTGGTAAATCCAAAATCTGCATTTAAATTCTTAACAAAAATATTCGCAACTCTTCCCAACAATACAAATACCCAAGGGTGATTTTATTTATATATAGAAAAACACACAGGGTCAAGTAACGCATCATACCGATGTAACTGAAGAATGCAAAGCGCCGCTATATTCTTTTTAGCGGACACACTGACACCGCTGGCAAACTGGGCAAGGAGGTGGCTTGTCGGTCGCCGATGTGGCCTAGGTCAGTGAGCTACGTTTGCTCCCAGCCTTACTGACTCCGCTGTTCTCCCGAGGGAATCACAGACAACCGCTAAAAAGTCTTGGTAAGAAACTGCAGCAGCGGTGTTCAGCCGTTATCACGGTGTAAGATATGCTATTAGATGAGGACACAGCATGCAACACAAACGTGTACTCGTCGTTTTATTAAAGCCACCAAACTCACACCCAAACTGGTACCGCTGAGATCGTTGACGGCAGCGCCCTCCAGAGGCAGATAACAGAAGCTGCCCGAGCGCCGGCTACTCGGAGGTGTTCGTATCTTTCCGGCTCCTTGTCGGGCCTTCTCGGCAGCTTCCGTAACCGGTCGTCTGCTCGATGTCTGCAGGCTAAGGCTTGGCTGACTCCGTCACCGGTGGTGCAGACGATAATCTAAAGAAAGCCGTGCGAAAGGCTTTGCGCTCTCCCCAGTGTTTCAACGTATTCTAGGCATGGCTTTTAAGTAGGTAACAATCAAAACAAGGAATAAAACACTAAACTGACGGGGAAGCCTGCAGCGGTAGTCGTTGAGCCCTCACACAACTGAGATTTATTCTTGCTCAAGAAAAAACTGTGGTGCAAATGCTTTCTTGAGTACGTACTGCAACGGTGGCAAGAAAACGTGATATTATTTACAACGTCCCCTGCGATTCTAAATGAATTAATGCGGGGTCTGCAGCCATCCACAGCAGAAAATAATATGCTGCTTGCAGTCAGCATTTCTCTGGGTGTGGTTGCGCGAAAGGGTACTTTTCGTTTCGGAGCTTCGAGGGAAAGCACTACTGAATGTCGAAGAGGTGTGCGCTAGCAAACAATGTAGTGCTACCAATTTTACCGTTCGCTACAGCCCCCAGCTAGTCAGTACAAGCAGCGGCAAAAAGAAAGCATCCTCTGCCGGAACAACGCCCGACATACAAGGAAAGTAGCCCAGTTTCTCAAATGGATTAAACTTGTGGCGAGTACGCTAATGTTTCTACGTCGTAAATGACGTTACACAACTGGGGTAAGTTCACGCACAAAACGGCGGAGACGAATTGATGTAAAACTCACTGCCGGTGTACACTGTTCGGAGGAGCTTAGCTCACATCAAAATGAACTTAGGACACAACAAACTATCGCAGCTATTAAAAAAATCGAGTAATTTACGCGTTGCGATCGCGTCGTCTAAGCTGACGCGGTGAGCTCACAGAAACCGCGTTGTTTTACACGCATGCCGCTGGTGCCTGCGAATTACCTTGCTTCAGACAGTCGTTCGTCAAACCACTTGAAGCCTAGGACGCTGCGAAGCTTAGTTAGGAGTTCTGCCACCAGGTGTCCTTTCAATCAAAGGTCTACCTGCGGCACCATGGTGCCACCAACTCTATTTGACACATTTTTGGGCGACTGTGTCCACACCTAAAAATGTATCTTACACCGTGGCCGTTATGTTGGGAACAGTTAAACCTGTGGTGCCCCCTTCATAGCCCTTCAAGTTCGCAGTGTGTACTTGCGGGGTGTAAAGTAATTTGATTAACGAGCAGTAGAAGATGTCATTTATAATTAAGCCAATCAGTGCGAACACTCCCATCATTCAAATGTTACTTTAAATTATAGGTTTGCGCAAATTACTCCTACATGGAAAGGTGAATTTACCTATAATAACAAACGAAGATGCTACTTCGTTTCACGATTAGCACACTTATTCAAAGCAATGTTTTCTTCCAGATCTACGCCCAGTAATCACGCATGAAACAATTTTGCACCAAGCCATTCCTTGGGGCTGCTACATAATTTACGGTTTAGAGGAATCTGGTGAGTGAGCAATATATTTTGGAAATATGGCAACAATCCACAAGAAGCCATTACTCCTGCATTCACCTTGGTAACTGTGTGAAATTGGGTGTTTATTCTTGCACTACAGCAAACTCATCCAAACCCCAGTTGTTAAGGTTACGTGCGTATCTTCTCAGGGATAAAAAACTAACTAATATTTATATATTAAGAGTGACCGTAAAGCTGTGCATTGAACAGTAGTATGGGTCCTTCAGAGGTTTCCCCAGATCTTTGATCATTCCAATTTGACGTTAGGGTGAAGGGTGTCATGTGGTATGTAACATTGAACAATCTGCCGCTTATTTGTCTGCTGCAAATGCATACTACTCGAATTGTTTTAGGAGACACTGGCTGCAGCAGCTTTTATCGCCGTAGTGAGAGTTTAGGCGACACAACCCTACACATTTATTTTCTCCCGTATGCGTTTGTGATGGTTGCGCTCAGTAATTGTGCTTTAAAGTTTTTGCACTGAGTGATTGTGCTTTTAAACCAGAGTTCAAAACTGCCAAACCTCAGCAAAAACAATACAATTAGGTACAATACAGAAGAGCAATCTTTCAAGCGTTAGCATACGAACCGAATGAACTAATCACGACCTTCCATTCAACTCGTGGGTGGTTGCTGAGAGCTGTTTCGCATTGCGTAAATTTGCACAAGTTACAATGAACTACGAATCGAACAGGTACGTGCAAAACGCATAATTGTCACCGAATGTCCCGCTCCTTTCTCAGTTTTGCTTGGAAAATTTTTATAACAGCCACTATAGGAATGAAGAATGGTTTGGTTTAGGCACGCTGGTGAAGTGTTTTACCTGGAGAATTACATGAAAAAGTGCGTTCGCAAAAGGGGTATATAAATAAAAATATTCTGGGGTATTTTACATGAATCCCAGTCTTGTCCTACACAACGCGCAGAGAGGGACGAAGTGACTTCCTGTAAATGGCTTCCTCATTTAAAGGAAGTCACTATCATAGGCACAATTTATAAACAAGAGTTTATTTTTGCTAACGTGCCATCACCTCCGATAAGGAACGTGGCGACGAGCTGGATGCCGTAGACCTATAGTACATATCGAACCCATTACTTTATGCTCTCAAAAACACCCTTTAGCAGCATGGCATTTCAATAGTACTGTGATACATGCTCTTCCTTTTGTGGTATGTATTTTTTATCATGCAAGCAAGCTCGCCGACTATAATCAATGTACGTTATTAAGTTTATTACTGGATTCATGGAATAAAGTTGGTCGCAAAGCTTAGGGGGCTATGGTATCCCTAAATTATTCCTACTTATGTTTCCCAGAGCCGACACTTATAATAGGATGCACATGTTTGGGGAGAGATTTCGTCCTCATATTTGACGGGCTTATATAAAACTTGTTCGTCCGTTTATGACGCAGCATATATTCTCAGTATTCTTACTACATGTCTTTCAGCACTAGTCTAAGGCTTGCGAACCCCATAAACTCATAACCCTTTTAATAGTCTTGAATGAGGCAGTGAACAAAATGTTTTCCTACGGTTTTATTGCCACATCTAGTTTTCTTTTATCTTTTACTGTTTTAAATGGTTTGGTAGTAGCATTGATATGTAAATAAATTTTAGCACCTTTACTGAAATTGATCTTTTCACTGAAATGTTGCAAGCCTCGTATGTATAACTTCTGAAAAATGTTTACTGCAGGAGAAGCTGATCGGCGTAAAGCTGTTGGGCTCTTTGCCCCCACCTCATTTGCCTTGTGGAATACGATAAGTTGGGGTATATATTGTCAAGTATATATTGTATATATTGTCAGCGTATATATTGTCGTCCCTCCGAAGGGAAGAAAGTGAGTGAACAAGATGTTCCGCTTATGTTACGAAATCCCCCCAAAAAATCATACAATGAACTAAAGAACAATGAGGAGCTAATGAGCAATAGGGAACTGCGATAAAGCGATATAGGAAACCTTTAAAAGTTTGAACGTATGAGAAAAAGTCAAATTCGAAAAAGGAAGAAAAATGACACTATACTTGTTTGTCGGGTTTGTCTCGCTTCACACCCCAGGGGCATAATCGTGGTGTTGCGGAGGTGAAAGGTCTAGGTCATGTGTTGTGGGAGCGGTGGTAGAGTGCGCTCTGAGCTGTTGTCGCAGTGTAGCCGATCCAGATATCTTGGGGCGTCGACGGCTTGTGCCGGCGTGAGGGGGCTCGGTTTGCTTGCGGAGGTTTCAGTGGTGGAGGGCCAATTGGGGCACAGCACGGGCTTGCATGCCCGAGCCCCAAGCGGCCCGGTTAGTCTGCACACTCCTCTCTCCCTTGATGTTTTTTCTGCCTGGTACCGCATTTGCCGCCGCTGTAGGTGTTGGCAAAGTCCGATTGGCTGGCACCCGGCCCGAGCACCTGCTCTCAATGGGCACGCTTTGCGCTATGACCTCGGCGCATCTTGGGCGAGTCATCTGTTTCTTCTTCTGCCTTGTTTGTTCTGTGCTCATTTTCTGTTTTGGGAATTTCTTAGCGTGACTTAGGCCTCTTACGAAAACATTTTTCACCCCAAAAACATCTATTTATAGTACACCGCTTAATTAACCAAAATAGACTTAATAGTCTTTAAAATGAACACAGACATATATGGTACATGTGCCGCAAACAGTGGCGGGAGCACTTCATACACTTGAGTTTTCATCACTGTTACAATCATTGGTGATGTCTTGTATTGATGTACTATTGCTGTTGTTTCATGTTTTCCAGTGTATATAACTGTCTTTTTGTAATAATTTTACCAATTGTGAATTTTCCAACCATAATACTTTATAAATTATAAAATTCAGATTATTGCGTTGTATAACTACGTACAAAAGATGTACTCTTTCATTTAATTTCGTTATGAGTGATTTTGGTTTCCTGATCCCTGAAAACTGAGCGTTTCCGGGCCACTGTCCAGCTGTCTTAAGCAGCTTTTGGCCCGGACGACCTTCAAGTTTCTTCTGAAGAAAATAAAGATTATCTCATCTTATAATAGGTCACACAATGTATAATACAAATAATTGCACTTGAAGCAGACCTACTGCAAAACACCAATCCAAGAAAACTCATCGCCATACATAAATCAAGACAGCAGATTCATTCCTACTGTATTTGTACATGACATCCAAGTAGAAAATATGGACCTGAAATTACTCTAAGTCGGATGGAAGTTCGTCCCCTTTCCTATAGTGCCTAGGGTGCAACCCTCGGCTTTTTTGCTAAAAATGTTTGGTCGAGTATTGCTTTATTCGAGCTAGCCACGCAAATGCAAACTCACTGCCAGGCCATCGGCATATTACACTCACAGAAACATTTGTTTTGGCGGTGCTTATCGACATAGCTCTTTTTTGTAGTCTAATAGCCCTATATTTTGAATTTCAACAGTCTCCTCTTCGTCCGATTAGAGCAGCAACTTCTTCGGTTACGTGGCGGGTTCTTCAGTCATGACACTACTTTGTCTTTTTGAACGTATATTTGGAGGCGTTGGATATCTGTGTCACGAATCAGGACCTCTTTTTATATAGACTGGTGCTTCGGAGGTACGACGTCCCACTACTCCGTACGACTGTCATCAAACTTATTCTCGAGTGACCTGAAAGGAGCAAATCCTGGTTTTGGCGCATACGTTTTAAAAGATGTCCTAAAGCGATCACCTGAGTTAAGAACTGCCAGTGGCTCGGATGTTACATCCTGTTCAGATGGTGTATTCGCATCTCATGCCTCTTCGAAAGGGAGCAAGGTTTGGTCTGCCGTAAAGGTCGAGGCTGAGACAGCCTCGGTTTGATCAATTGCTTCCTGCAGTTCTTCGGATAAAGGTGCGACCTTTATTGTCACTTCAAGTCCCACGAGCCGTAGCTGCGTCCGCTTATTTTTGAAATTCTTCACGAAGACGAACGTGCTGGTGAAGCTCGTTCTATATTTCAGCACGCAATAGCTCCGTTTTCACAATCCCGTTCAGCGTTTAGACCTCTAGGGGTCTCTCCTCGGATACATATTTTGTGACTGATAACCAAATTTCTGAGCTTCTCACCGCGCAAACGTAGACACTCACCAAGTTCCATTTAACAGCCTGCGGCAATCTCGGAGATGGATGGGTATACACAACAAACTGCTCTTGTCCTGTCGCGAACGTCAATCATAATCAGGTGTGGGGGCAATAAACATTATTACAAGAAAGTGAGTAAACAAGAACTTGCGTTTATGTTACCTAAGACCCAAGCAAAATGTACGCAATATATTGAAAAAACAATTCCGAAAGAAACAGCAATATGCAACTGCGACAAAGCGATACAAAAACAGTCAAGAGTGCGAACAGGTTAAGAGTCAAAGTCGAGAAATGAAGCAAATGGCCGCAGTACGCAGTTGCCGCTGAAACAATTTTATCCCGCTTCACTTCTTCGAGGCACAGTCGTGGTGTTGCTGGGTTGAAATATTCACGAGACGTGCCGTGGCCGTCGTTGTTAAGCGCGCTCGATACTCCCGTTGCAAAGTAGCCGACGCAACACTCTTGGAGCGTCGATGACCTGTGCTGTTGTCGAAGGAGGGGTCCTGAAGGTTTTGGGGTGGGAGGAGCTTTTGGAGCACAGCATGGGCATTGACGACCGACCACCTTGCATCCCGGTCACACTTTCTCTTGTTCTATTTTTAGGATTGGATTTTTTTTTCCACCGCCGTCGGCGTGAGCAATATCTGATTGGCCGGTGCCCAGAGCGACCTTGTTTTTACTCCTGGCAGGCTTCGCGCCGTTTCTCGGGTGATTAAACCATGAACTTGGCGCATCTCATGCGTGCCGTCTTCTCTGTTTGTTTTTTTAGTCTGCTCAAATATTCTGTGTTCGTTTCCTGTCACTGGGGTATCTAGGCATGACAACATCCAATACTTGTTGCCGGTAATCATATCTGCGGGAACAAATTCATAAAAAAACATTTCGTAAATAAACTTACCTCGCCCCGCAGGCCGAAAAAAAAGAATAAAAGGGTCACCTCGACAGATACGCGAATAGCATCCTGCGTTCAATTAAAAAGTTATGTTGAATACGTTTTGTTCAAATTAGGCGAAAGAAGTGTGCTTGGGCAGGAAATGTATTGCTTATTACGGGCGTCCAGACCATTCGTTTAGAGAATTGAGTGGTGATGGCCTATGCATAAAATATTACAGATAAAGTGCTTGTATAGAGAATACCCAACGAAACCTCAGTGCCACAGTACGAATGCTTTTTCAGGATCGACACGGCTCAACATCTTTACCCAATCGACACGGCTCAACATCTTTACAAACTTTACCCAACTTGAGAGCTTATGATAATAGTAATTACGATGATAATGAGCGAAATACATGCTGTAGGATTACCTCAAGAACGCGTTTGTGACAGATAAGCAACAGAGAGACAGCGGTGCTTTCTATTCTTAACGTGCTTGGTATGCACAAAGGATGGAATCGGGAACGTGGAGGTGGGACCCGAGTAATTGGTATGTTTCAATGCCACTGATTTCAAAAAAGTTACAGCAGTTCCACTAAGCCTGAAAGCTATCAAATACGGAGCAGTCATTCGCCAGAGGGGATGGTACGCTCTCTCATGTAAAGTTTCAGTTTTAGACTGGCGTTCATAGCAAAAGCTGTCAATAGAATCCACTGCAGCCCATGAAAACGCGTATAAAGTGACAATGAATTCAGTTTTTTCTAGTTAGAGGTAATTGGTTCATTTATTACCACTTTTTTCCTTAATAAACGGTATTGTGTACATAGCTGTGGTCTATCAACATCAGCCACCTGGCAATAGTGAAGTGCAAAGGCCACCAAAAACACTGTGCTTATAAGGAACGGGTGCGTCTGTTACGAAATGTGATTGACATCGGCTAATTGGCGCATGGTCCCAGGTTCGATCTGAACCAGGGAAAGTAATGTCTTCCCAACGTCTGCTGACCGCGGTGTTTCTCGATTCACTCGCAATCTGATCGAAATACGATAGACGGAATCCGTTTCTGGGGCGTCACTTCTGCGCTCTTTGCTTCCACTCCTCCCGCTCTTCCTTTTCTATTCTCGCTCATCTCTTGATGACTTGAACAACAGGAGCTGGTTCAATAAAATTCATTTGTTTCAGCTTCAAGGTGCTCTCACACCTTCTCCTGAGGCAGGTCACATTCTTTCCTTTATTTTTAGATGGGAATGCATCTCATTCACTCGCCTTGTCCATACAGCGTTGTCAGCGTTGTTGTCGTCTGCCCCTCCCCCTACACTTAAAAAAAATAGTTAGCGGTTACCGGTTTCGATCCCACGACCCTGTGGGCGGAACGCGAGGTACATGGTGCTCTTCCCACTGCGCCACAAAACCGAGACAGGATCAAATGCTACGAACGCGTCTTATATCCTTGACTCATTCAAACTACGTCAAGATGCTACTGATACAACGCATGATAGGGCAATGATTAACACTTGCAATAAAAGAAAAGAAGCTCCCACTTACAGCAAAATTGATGGAGTAAAGGTAGTTGTGACAGCGAAGCCCCAAGCATACCACTTAGAGAGATTGACCAAGATTGGCCAATTAAACATAACAATAATCATAAAACATAATAATCATACGCGTTCCTGACACGTTTCACGCGATTTCCGAATAAATCAACAGAAACACCAAGTGAACCCCACGATGCGTCGCATCTACACAGGGTTCCCCTCGCGGGGAGGTGTGTGCAATTTTTTTCTTTTTGCTCTTCCTGGAACAGCATGAGCGGGAGTTCTGTTCTTTTTATGCTTGCTGCCATTTTGAACGTGCAGTAGTTTTTGTGCCGTTTAGGACGCATTTGTTTCTTCGGCACCAACGTTTTTTCTCTAACTCCAGTAAAAACCAACCAGACGAGCGTACGTGACTAAATAGACAGGATAACCTACAGATATCTTGCCGTAATTATACCTTCAGTCTTTTGCTGTAAGTAATGATGACATCTTTGGACAGCGCTAGCGGTTCTAAGAGTTTTGAAGGTTTCGTGGCATATATAAACCTTTTGCTAAAACCATCTCCTAAATTTTGTCAGGAAGGCCAACGATGGACAAGCTGGTGTTTTTTCGAAGCTTGTGAGAGCTCTTGAAGCCGCGTGACAGCGGCGGTGAGACGCCGCGTAAAGAAAGCCCTACGACCACAACAAACGCCCCTAAGGTGCTTCGCACTTAAAACTGCCCGTATACGGCTTGTAGGGTGAAGCACCCTGTCATCGTCTGTGAGCCTGAAGGTGCAGAGGAGCCGGGTATGAGCACCCCCCACCCCCCATCTCAGGAGAGGGGTTGTACTGGAAGGAAAAGCCAGAGGTGGTATTGGGGTGCATAGTGCACAGGCGTAAGAGGAGTGTTCCGTAGATATGCACACAGCCGAGCATATAGGTAAGGCGCAGGAGTCAAAGTACGCAGATTCGAGGCGTTCTTAGACATCGCCCCCGTCGTTAACAAGAAGTTGGAAGGCGTCGGGTACACGCTTAGGCACCTACAAAGTACCGCTGTACTCGGATAATAAAAGTCGGAACATAGCGTCATGACAAAAGGTACCCTCGTGCTGCTCCGATGGTCTACGTGGTCGTAGACACGACGAGTCGACTCGGCCGTTAACGGGAGTTCGCATCTCGCACACCACGGCTCGGCGGCGAAGATAAGATGAAGCTAAGCGGGTTAAACACGTTATGCTTCATCTGTTGTACAAAGCATACACGCGAAGTGGTTGGCGTTTCTGGGGGGACAAAACAAACAGCACCGCACTCCCACCTTATTTCTGTACACGACTTGCCATGAGTGGCAGGCAGCGCTGATACACAAACCTGCCCGCACTGGCGCACCCCCACTAGCGTACCTTCATGTTTCTCTTGGAGCACTCTTTCTATCATCTGGAGCAGCTGCTAAACAGTCTTTGCTGTTCTGCATCACTGGCTTAAAGCTGGATTCGTGGTTCCTTGTTCTAATGACCTCGTATCAATCTCGCGGACATTAAAATTTCCTTTTTATTGCAACAAGTACTTTTCAGTCAAGTTCACGCATTTTTGGCCAAAATAAAGATAATTGGGTATCAGTTACGTCATGCAAGCCGACCAACACGCTTATTTTCAAGGAACGACGCAAACATAGGCCAACTAGAGCTGCGTCGTGAAGCGCAGGTTTGTCAAATAAGGCGGAATGGAGTGCAATAAAGGTACGATGGTGTGCGTGGGTAGTCTCCGTAGTGACATCAAGGGCGGGTAAGTGGTCATACGGGTGATTGCAGGCAGAGGTGTAGGACGTCGCGAACCACCGCTGAAGAAGGCGGGATAGCACTAATGACGTTGTCGAATATGGTAAGCTGCGAGAGGACGCGTTCACGTCGGTATATAAATTCGGTGGTAGCAGGCCATAACAGACTCCAACGACCTGCATTACTGTAGTTTTAGGGCAGACATTATGGGTGTTGACCTGCTGTGCGCATTTCTGCCCTTCACATGTCAGGTGCGCACGATTATCTTTTAGGTCGCTGTAGGGAATACGCGTCTGAGCACTGGAGTTTCAGTACCCTTCATAGCATGCCTCTTTTGTCGTCGTCGTATTCCCCTTTAGAGGAGCCATGAAGACAAAACAAAAGTTTCGTTTATTCGAAAGATTAGGTGTTTGTGAGGAGGGAAGGAAAAACCCCCTCTGCAGGTTCTTGAGTAGTGTGTATTCAGTGGCGACTGGGGGTAGACACAGTCACCAGTTAATCAGACGAGGGCGCTTTGAGAGGTTATAAAGAAAACATGTATTACAGAACAAAGCACGATGCAGACAATAATACTTAGACGAGAGACTACCAGAGAGCTAACAAAACACGAAACGTCTAATGCACAGGAAACTCTATAAACCTAAGCGCTATAAAGTGCCACAAAAAAGTTCATAACGAGTTCACCGTGACGTGGCGTAGGACTCGGGGCGTCGGGGTGTCTAGGTGCGTTGCGTTGAGGGCCGCGTCGGGAAGTCTCGCGTGCTGGGCCGTTGACGGTGCAGCTCCGTCGCTGCTCCTCCAAGAACGGTACTTGCGGGAGCGGTCGTGGCCGGAACGGTCGTGGCCACGTCACGGAAGCCCGCGGGCAGTCGGCACCCGGGAGCCGCCGGTAGACGATGATCTCCCGGCCGTGGTCGTTCAGGACCGGGGCACGACGCAGCGCGTGTGCCTGCCACGGGCCAGGACACTGGGGAATAGGACGCTGGTCAGGGGAGGCCTTGGCGTCAGGTAGATCCCTTTGAGCTTGAATCCCCGAGACCCGATGAGCTCTCGATCTGCGCCTGGACGCCGCTCTCCTCGAACCGCCCTCTCGGAACTCCTCCACTTGAATGGCCGTCCTTCCTCGTTCCCGTCTGGCCTCGTCACCGCTCCGTCGTGGTCGACTCTCATAGGGCCCTCGCGTTCACCGTCATCGGCTCGTGTGACCTGCCACTTCGTCTTTTTCGGCCGTGCCGAACCGCGGACAATCCCTTCACGGGCATGTGTCCGCTACGTCGTCGTCGTCACCGCCGACTGAGCGCTTCACCTTACATGTGTTCCCCCTTTAGAAAGTTTTTTCTTCCGTGAAAAAAAAACTGCACAAGGAGGTGAAGAATCACTGCTGGGTGGTCGGACGGGGTAGACGTAGTTGGCATCACGGTGAACACCATCCCGCACACGGTGAACACAATCACTTACATTCAGTGACTGTCACACACTCTCGCGCACTACAAGTCTCCCGTGAGTCACCACAACACTTCACGATTCGCAGTGTCATGCCACCACTAGGTACAAAAAGAACGTCGCCAAGAACACTTGGCTTGAACCCAACAACACCAACCACTGCACCGTTACCCTATTACCTCAATTATCTTACTTATCGGCTGGCGGCAACAGGCGACTCATGTAATCCGCTCCTACGTTTTCGGACCCCTTGATGTACTCTACTCTGAATGAATATTCTTGTAGAGTTAGACTCCACCGGAGAACTCGACTGTTAAGGTGTTTGGCGCTAGCGAGGTACTTCAAGGGCTGATGGTCAGTCTAGACAACAAATGTTGTTCCGTACAAAAAGATGTAAAATTTCTCCACGGCCCAAACTAGTGCCAAGCATTCCCGTTCGATGGCTGAGTACCGGGTTTCACGAGGCAGGAGTTGGCGGCTGGCGTAAGAAACCGGGTGCAGCACTCCGTCATGCTCTTGTATCAGTACAGCACCTAAACAACTTTCCGATGCGTCGGTGCGCAGTACAAATGTCTTCCGGATGTCCGGAGCTCTGACGACAGGTCCAGAAGACAAGGCAGCCTTCAAAATCTCGAAAGCTCGCACCCGTTGAGGGTTCCACTCGGCTTTGTTTTTCTCGTTCTTTCGGGTCATTTCAACCAAAGGCTGTGCCTTTTCAGCGTAACGTGGGATGAGGTCTCGGTAATATCCGGCAAGTCCCAAAAACGAGCGTACTTGCTTCTTGGTTTCTGGTCTCGGCGACTCAATGAGTTTCGTGACCACACCTTCCACAGGTTGTATTTTGCCTTCTCCCAAACGATGTCCGAGGAAAGTCACGGAAGTGGCGCCCATATCACACTTTTGCGGCTTAACTGTCAGGCCAGAAGACCGAATCCTTCCGAAAAGTTCCCGGAGAGTCGCGAGATGCTCCTCCCACTTATTCCTGGCGACCAGGACATCATCGATGTAGTGAACAACGTTATCCATGCCCTGCAATAACAGTCTCATGAGGCGTGTGAAGACCGCCGACGCCGTCTTGATGCCGAAAGGCATGTACTTAAACTGGTAGTGCCCAGAATGCGTTGAGAAGGCAGTCTTTGACCGTGAAGCTTCGTCCAAAGGCACCTGCCAGTACCCTTTGGTCAGGTCAAACTTCGGAAAAAAAACCTTTGTTCCGACCTCCGCAAATATAATGTCTGTTCTTGGTATAGGTTCCGCATCTGCCACCAGGATGTCATTGATGCGGCGGAAATCTATGCAAACTCGATAACTGTTATCCTGTTTCTTCACCGGAACTAGCGGGGAGTTGTACGGCGATTTGGATGCTTCAATGATGTCGAGTTTCAGCATGTCTTTTACCTCTTTGTCCACAATTTCTTGTACCTTGAACGGTAGAGGATATTGCGGTGTGTTGATGGGGTTTTCCGTGGTTAATTCCAATTGGCACTCCAAGAGATTAGTCTTTCCTGGAAGCTCTGAGAATATATCCTTAAAATCTTGTAAGAGGTCATGCAATTGTCTCCTCTGGTCGTGATCCAGACTATCCGAAAGTTTAACGGACTCGACTCCACAGTGGTCAGGAGCGCTGTAGTCAGGAAACCGGGATTCTGATTCTGCTTCCTCCACCACGATGAATGATGATGTCTGCAACGCGATCTCCCGTTTTCGCTTTCCATATCGTTTGAGCATGTTGATGTGAAATAGCTTTTTGGAGTGTCCAAGGTCGAGCCAGTAGTCAAAAGAATTTTTCTTTCCACAGACCCTAAATGGCCCCTTCCAGTGCATCAGTAGTTTGTTGTGAGTCGTTGGGAGCAGAATCAAAGCTTGATCACCGATATTGAGTTCTCGTGCTTTAGACCGTCGATCATACCACCTCTTCTGGGACCCCCGGGCTTGGAGCAAGTTTTGTCGAGCCGACTCCAGCGTCTTTTCAAGCCGTTCGCGGAGGTCTAACAGGTAGCCATATGTGGTTTTCGACTCTTCGTCGAGCTTCTCTCCAGTCCATAATTCTTGAAGGATAGTTAATGGTCCTCGCACCTGCCGTCCGTAGATGAGCTCAAATGGGGAAAACCCTGTGCTGGACTGGGGCGCCTCCCGGTAGGCAAACAGGAGAGGTGCCAAGTAACGATCCCATGCCTTAGGTTGCTCTTGGACCAATTTCCGCAGCATCTGTTTCAAAGTGCCGTTGAACTTTTCAACCAAACCATTGCTCATGGGGTGGTACGGCGTAGTGCCGAGATGTTTGATGGACAACATACGGTTAACTTCCTCCATCAACTTTGAATTGAAGTGTGAGGCCCGATCTGTGAGGATCTCTTTGGGAAAACCTATCCTTGAAAACTATTCCACTAAGCCTTCGGCCACCGTGGCAGAGTCAAAATCTGGTAGCGCTACCGCATCCGGTAGCGGGTAGCAAAGTCGACCAAGGTCAGAATGTATCGGTTGCCCTTTGATGACCTTGGCGATATGGGACCAATGATATCGACCGCTACTCGTTCAAACGGTGTATCAATGAGCGGCATGCACCCAAGTGGTGCCTTCGGGACTCTTCCTTTTGGAAACGTCCTCTGGCAAGCGTCGCATGATCGGACGTACCGCTGCGCGTGCGCTTGCACCCCGGGCCAATAAAAGGCTTCCAACAGACGCCCAACTGTCTTCTTGATTCCCAGGTGTCCCGACATTGGACTCTCGTGTGTCAAGCTCAGTATTTGGGACCGAAACTTCTTCGGGACTACGACCTGTTGAAACACGTTGTCACTTGACATTTCGTATTGCCTCCACAGAAGTCCGTTTTTGACGAAAAACGTGTGAACTCCCGCTCGCTTGCCGGTTACGGGTGTTCCAACCCTGTCCCAACATATCCGTAGAGTCGGGTCTTTTTCTTGTTCCCGCCGAAGCTCCTGCGGGGTTACTTGGATGACGTTCAAGGCCGCTGTGGGGCTACTGCGTGTCGCAGGTCCTTTCTTCCCCATGACGACTTGGGTGGAGGGTACAGCCCTCATGTCACCACTTGTCTCTGCGGCCCATAATAAGTTGCCGTTTTCCCTCCACGCGGGATCCGGATCTGAGGCATCGCGTGCCCCTCGAATATTTCCCACAATGACATCATATAATGGGGTGTGCATACACCTTGCGGTAGCCTTTCCGGAGAAATAAGGCGTTAGTACTTCCACAATGGCCTCTTCGACCTCGACGCTCTGCCCATTTGCTAGAAGCACCGTAGCTTTTGTCCCTGTCATCGCCGAATCGGTAACCAGGGACCTACGGACCACCAGTGTATTGCTTCCGGTGTCCCGCAACACAGAATCCTTCTTCCCGAAGAGTTCACCTTGCAGCACTGGAAGCCTAGGCCGGGTGGCGTTCTTTTGTACCGCGCGGGCAACCCTCGTTTCTTGTCCCCTCTCTGGGCAGGAATAATCACAAAGCGGACTGTCCTCCCTGTCCTTCGAAGAAACGCATGGGCGTTCTGTCGGTGACATACAGCACGATATCATCTCCTTGCTGTTGGCTCGTTCAGGGCAAGAGTTGACGTTATGACCCACTCGACGGCAATCCGAACAGTACGGTTGCTTTGGCCTCGACCAGCAATCTGAGGCTTGGTGACCCAGCTTGTCACACAAAAAGCAACGAGGGGTTCTGGCTGGGTTCATCATATTCCTCGCCTCCTTTGACAACCCAGCGTCCTGCGCTCCCTTAAAGCGCAGCAGGTTGATTTGATGCTGGGCCTCGAGGAAGTGATCGGCGGCCTGCGTCATTTCCGAGAGTTTCGTGCAGTCCCTTTCCCGTAGGAAAACTGCTAACGTGCTGTGGCAGTTGGTCAGGAATTGCTCCGAGACAATTAACTCTCGTACTCCGTCATAGGTTTTAGGAGTACCTCCCATCTCCACCCAGCGGTCGAAGAAACTCTCTAGTCTCGTCGCATATTGCTTCGCCGTCTCACTGTCTTGCGGCTTGCTCTGCCGGAACCTTTCCCTGTAGCCTTCAGCCGTGAAACGGAAACGTTGCAGTAGCGCCAGTTTAGTCTTGTCATAATCGACGGACTCGTCAGGAGACAGCCGTCCGAAGACCTTCAAAGCTTCTCCAGCTAGACACAAACTGAGCGCTGTGGCCCATTTCTCTTTCGGCCAACGCTGTCCGTTCGCCACTTGTTCAAAGCGCTTCAGGTAAGCGTCCAAATCATCACGAGCTTCATTGAAGACGGGAATGAAGTTGTGTGGATTGACATTGAAGACGGGGTTTTCAGCAGAATGCGCGTCACCAGCAATCTCCCCAGAGCCTCTACTCTCCCCAGTTTCTGCCAACCTAAGTCTTAGCTGCAGGTTCTTTTCTTCCTGCTCGAGTCGCAATCGTGTAGCCCCTCGCTCTGCCGCCCTCTCATCTTGCGCCTGCGCTAGAGAATCGTCAACCCACGCACGCAACTCCGCCCCACGCAACCCAAGACGTTCCCCGACAGCAACTAACTCCTGCGCGTTCATCGTCGACCGATGTAGAGGTAACTGTCGCACCTTAACCTCTCAATGCGGAAACGCCCTCGTCCTGCCGTGGACGCCAATTTTGTGAGGAGGGAAGGAAAAACCCCCTCTGCAGGTTCTTGAGTAGTGTGTATTCAGTGGCGACTGGGGGTAGACACAGTCACCAGTTAATCAGACGAGGGCGCTTTGAGAGGTTATAAAGAAAACATGTATTACAGAACAAAGCACGATGCAGACAATAATACTTAGACGAGAGACTACCAGAGAGCTAACAAAACACGAAACGTCTAATGCACAGGAAACCCTATAAACCTAAGCGCTAGAAAGTGCCACAAAAAAGTTCATAACGAGTTCACCGTGACGTGGCGTAGGACTCGGGGCGTCGGGTTGTCTCGGTGCGTTGCGCTGAGGGCCGCGTCGGGAAGTCTCGCGTGCTGGGCCGTTGACGGTGCAGCTCCGTCGCTGCTCCTCCAAGAACGGTACTTGCGGGAGCGGTCGTGGCCGGAACGGTCGTGGCCACGTCACGGAAGCCCGCGGGCAGTCGGCACCCGGGAGCCACCGGTAGACGATGATCTCCCGGCCGTGGTCGTTCAGGACCGGGGCACGACGCAGCGCGTGTGCCTGCCACGGGCCAGGACACTGGGGAATAGGACGCTGGTCAGGGGAGGCCTTGGCGTCAGGTAGATCCCTTTGAGCTTGGATCCCCGAGACCCGATGAGCTCTCGATCTGCGCCTGGACGCCGCTCTCCTCGAACCGCCCTCTCGGAACTCCTCCACTGGACTGGCCGTCCTTCCTCGTTCCCGTCTGGCCTCGTCACCGCTCCGTCGTGGCCGACTCTCATAGGGCCCTCCGGTTAACTGTCATCGGCTCGTGTGACCTGCCACTTCGTCTTTTTCGGCCGTGCCGAACCGAGGACAATCCCTTCACGGGCATGTGTCCGCGACGTCGTCGTCGTCGTCGTCCCCGCCGACTGAGCGCTTCACCTTACAGTGTTTCACAATACCCCATTCGTTTTCCCGGAAACAAACGACGCTTTATGCACGGAGAAATAGGGCAAATTAGGCCAAATTTTTACATCTCCCGCTAAATTGTACATTTTGTGACGTGAACATTGTCGACATATGAGCCGGTACATGAAACAGATACCTAGTATGTCGACTCCATATAGCACCCACATGCGGGAATGAAACAGGAACCGGAACTTGTGCCGAAACCGAGACGGGGGCCATTATAAAAATACCAGTAAAAGCTTGTACACCCGCAGCCCAAGTCATGAAATCTCCTGATCCGGACAACAAAGCTCTCGCCGAGGAGCTAGGGCTTGCATTTAACATCCTCACACCACTTGAACGCTCAATGCTTCTAAGTGCACTAGCGGCAGGAGTTGTGGAATACACGGATGGACCTGAAAGCGACCATTCGGCGATACACCCAACAGACGAACGCCCAACCGTCGGCACCGCTGCCTCGTCAGCCCCGTCGTAACGGACGAATGCAGACTGGTGCGTATGTGCCTTATTTTTATTATGATAATAATAGTTCAATTTCAGTAGCCGTATCGCTTATGCTAGCTGGCCGGTGTCGTGTATAGAAATCCGTTAGCGCTAGCTCTCTCCTCCGACCAGAAAGATACGAGCGTGAATGCACGGTGTGTGCGGTATTTTTTTCCAAGTTCAGAGCTCTTTGACGGCGATTTGACGAATTCGACGACGAGCGGCGGCATGCCCCACGAGTGTCCTAACGTAAGGGTCCCTCCTACCGTAATCACGTCGTCGGAAATGAAGCGACCAGACTCGTACTTTTTTTATCTCCCTTTCTCCTCCGTTTGCAAAGCTCACAAAACGTGGCTACTTGCTTCGCCGAGGTTCGTCGTTGGGCAGCGTATGAAAGGAGATATCTTCATCGGCGGGGATGTCGCACTCCCTCGACAATTTGCCCGTACTACATGGGCATTTCAGGACACAGCAACGAACTTTTATTGTAATGTACTCGAACAAACTGAAGTATTCAGAGGTTATTAACTGAAAACGAGCTCGTAACGACAGCAGCGAGCCAAGGCGACCACCATTCCAAAACAGCTGCGATGAGTGGCTCTATCTTTGTCGCTGCTTGCTGTTTCTTACTCCCCTCGTTTCTATTTTTACCTTGGCTGGTAGTCGATATGACGTCAACTTTCTGTCGAGAAATTAAGACACCAAGCAAGGTCGCGGATGTGCGTGCTAGAACGGTCAGTTAACTACGGAGCCTCGAACCCGAAAATTCGTCTGCGCGACGGGGAGATGTCCAGCTCGACCGGCGGCAGTTTCGTACGCATTGGGGTACATGTTTGCGTGCTCATTCGGAACTTCCACCGTTTACTCCACCGTTCTTAGTGTCATAAATGTAATGTGCAATATGTTTCATGGGCATATAGCTCACTATGTAAACTGGTAAGCCCTGCCTAACATGCGTTTGCTTTTGCCCGCCTCCGCCAATCGCCGAGCATTCTAGGATGACATCATAGGTTCTTTGGCGGGAAATGAGCTAGTGGGTCGCATGGTCATTCCTTTTTTTCCTAATTATGTAGCTTATTTGAGCGAAGTTTCGTTAAAAGTGGTGTTCGAATGGTTCTAACGAAGAAATCTTTCGAATGAACAAAACTTGTGTTTTCACTTCATGGCTCCTTTATTACCCAAACACGTAATTCACAATGTTCGATTCTGACATTTCGTAATGGCAATGCACAGCGTTATCTCGAACGAAATATCATCCAAGCGCTGGTCTCCTCTACATTTATTCTGCAGGTTCTAAAAGATTTCATATTTTCTATATCCATGCTTAATTTTGTTATTTTATTATCGGCAAAACGAATCTATATACCCCTGCATTACTGAGAGTTGTCTGTATGAATCAATACTGGCTTTGTTTCCTCTGTCTTTCTTATTAAATTCATCCTGCATTCTTTTTGTTCCCTCTGTCTTTCTTCATCCGGTTTTCTTGTTTTGTATCGATTTGATTGATTCTAGGGTTTAACGCGCCGACGCAACGCAGGCGATGAGGCGCGCCGTAGTGGAGGTCTCCGGATTAATTTTGACCACCTGGGGATCTTTAACGTGCACAGAAATCTCGTACACACTGGCGTTTTTGCTTTTAGCCTCCATAAGAAAAGTGGCCGCCGGGGCCGGGAACCGAACCCGCGACCTCGTGCTTAGCAGCGCAACGCCTTAGCCACTGAGCCACCCCGGCGGGTTTTCTTGTTTTGTATCGCCTTATCGGTTGCCCTCATAAACGATGCCTTCTTGTGCTAAGCAGGTTTATCAGCTCCACTGGTGTTCTGGCCAGTCTTACTGCTGTTTGGAGGGAAAGCGCTTGCTATGGCTTTTAACCATTCAAAGTTGTGCAAATGGTTTTCATTTTCTTAGCCTTCTTTGGCGCTATTGTTGTAAGTGTAGGATTCACTTCGTCTATTTTCCTTACCTTTTCACTAATAATTCGATGAATAAGCGCCAATGCCTGTTTCCTTTAACATCTTTAGCATTGTTAAAAATCAGAAATTTTCATGAAAATATTTTTGAGCTTGGCGATCTTGTATAGTTCCAAAACACCTTGGACGCGCTTTTGTCTGTCCCTTTCTCTGCCATCCATTGTTCGCTTTCTTGCATGATCTTTGCTTGCATCAATTTGTGCAGTTCTGGATTTTTCTCCCAGTAGCTATTTCATTTTCCTTCAATACTCTTGTTTTATAAATGTTCTCTTTGCATCACTATGTTGTTTTTACACCTTTTTTGTCTGGTCAATCCCTAATTTTTGCCTTTGTACTTATTGAGTTTTTCTTTCGTCATGTGAACGACAACCTTAAACTGTTCAGCCAATTTTGTCAATGCGGCTGTATCTATTTTTTAATTTGTCGGGGCTGTGCCTCCTTATTGCAAGCTGCAAGCTCTGGTGGTTTCCTAAGTTGTCTGTTCTGTTTACGTCTGTCTTGATTTCTCCAAGCGTTTCGTATACTGTCCCGGAGACTAAACGTAGTCTATACTGAGCTTTATGTTTCCGCCTTCCCAGAAGAGTCACGGACGAATAACCCGCCAGACTTGTTTTCTGTGTTACCTATTACTAGACGGATTTTCAGGCACACATCTGTCATTAAAGAGCCACTTTGATCTGTATATACATATAATTCTTTCATGCGCGCATTGTTATCTCCAACTAAGCTTATTGGACGTGAATCTGGTAGCTCGTTTATATCCCTTCTTGTACAGTTTACCATTTCCGCCGTTTCCTCCCTGGTTCCAAATCGTGTACACAGAAACACAATCCTTCATCTCGTATTTTCCCCTGCCATGGCGCTTTACAACGTTAATCCACTCTCTCCCGGTCGGTTCTTTGATTATTGAGGATCACACCGCTTCCCCTCTCTTCATTCCTATGACGGTACTGCATCCTTCCCTGTCATAATTCGATTTCTTCATTGCGCTGCGGCGGCCTCTGGTGGTACCAGCGGGAAGCAAAATGGCAGGGGTGCAAGTGGCCGCCAATGCATTGGAAGGGGAATCGGGGCTTCGTACCGCGCTGTGCGCGTTTGTGAAAGCGTTAATCGTGCACATGGCTGCTTCAAAAAAATGAATATGCTTGAAGATGTACTCTCAACAAGGTAATGATCTCAACAAGCCTGCAACGTTCGTTTGTTTACGCAGCGTATCCCGAAGTGTCAGTACCGGAGTGTGGCTCTCTGTGGTGGTTGTAGCACTGCTTTTGCGTCAATTGCTTTTTCTGGCTCGTAATAGGAAGTGGCTACCAATAAACGGCTTCTTTCAGGCAGCAGAAAAAACCCAGTCAATTAAGCAGCCGTCAGGAAAGCAGTAGTCTGTAGCTGCTATGTTAGGCGATGCAGAAATTTGTCCCTGACTGCGTATTTCTTCAACACTGTCGTTCTTTTTCAATGTCTCTCTTTTTCTTATCGCAACAAAGATAAATGCACGTGCAGGTTACTTTTAGGAGCGTTTCGACTGCAGTAGCCAAAGCGCTAAGCAGCCAAATCCCCAACTTATATTTGAAAATTTCTTTTTATGGCACATTTTCATTCGTAACCTCACTTTTTATACTCCTCGACCGATTGCCATGTCCTCTCTAGACGAACTGCACGTTAGGAAAGTTGGTATCAGTACATTCCGTTTAGCAGCAGCGAGATGACCAGTGAATAAAAAAAAGTGGTACACAGTACCTACTTTTCTATTCAATTCGCTAGCTCCACGTCATTGTGATGAAAACATTTCCCAGTAGCGAAAGGCTGAGTGCAGATTGCACCGAAACAAAGCCCTTTTCGCAAGCATGACATAGAAAAAAAGCTGACAAAAAACATAATCAGCACAATTAGAATCCCTGCCGCAGAGGGGATCACCATTTCTGACGCTCTAGACCTCTCAACGACGGTCTAGAGCATCAATAACATCATCTCACTTTCTGCGAATGCCGTGTACACGAAACTAAGCTTCAGAGTATCACAATGTGCACCGTGTTTGGCATTATACTTTGCCTGTCAAAGAAATTGATCATTCTTTGAATAGCACATGTACACTAAGCTTTCCTCAAGCACACACGAATAGCTGATACACAGCAACTGCGTTACTTAGACTAGAAAATACGATCGTGAACCCTATCTCGCATGCAGACTGAGTCACCGTCGAAATAGAACTTTTAGTTGTTTCCCGCATTGGGATAGAAACCATGGTTTATTTTCATTTCTTGCTTTCTAGATTAACGTGAGTAACTCTTCTTCTGGCCTTGAAATGCCGTATTTTATCCATGAGCATGTCAGCCATGTACGCATATGCAGCTTCACTCAAGCGAAGTTAGCGACGCGTCGGTAGCCAAGTAGCGATCGCATACATAGTGTGAAGTTATTACAGCTTCGTTGACAATATGAAACTTACCACGCTCTACAAAAAAACTGTGTAGACACATATTTAGCGTGGCAGGAATCTTGACAAGGCTGGGTCGAGGTCGTCTGCAGTCGGCGAGCTAGTCGTGCACGTCGCCTTTCGGTCAGCCGGTGTGTTCGTATCACTCTCGGCGTATTACAACAAAGCGATGTCAGAAGTCCGCTGCCGCCACAGAGCAAGGATGACCGTGGGTTGTCGCCATACGAGTCGGGTGTCGCCAGCAGTGTGTCAGCCAGGTATGACTATGGCGAGACGCAGAACAGCGCGTTTATGCCTGATGCCAACACGGACCGCTCCTGACTTGTTCACTCCTGTTTCGCGTTTGGCGTGTGTCGACAGAAACAAACATTTTCCCCTTCATGTTATGGTTGCACAGCAGTCGCAGTCGCAAAACACACTGCGTTGCGTTCTGTCAATGGAAACCGAACTCCCTCACATGCTTTCACTACACGGGCTCAGTCACAGCAGACAGCAGCGACGGGTCGACGCGTAGCAGGCCGGCCTACCCCTGCCACACTGTTTTCGGCCGCCCCCGGTCAAGGGCCATGCGCTTGCGCAGTAGCGCTGTGGAAGAGGCGGATTGTCTATGCCAGGGGGGGGGGCTTCGAGGTCTCGAAGGTGAGTCCCGCCTACGGCGTACATGTATACTTCTTCCCGCTCAAGTTGGTTTTGAATTTCCACCCACTTATCAGGCTTTACGCCGCCCTGCATATTTAGGTAGCTGAATTAAGATTTATTGCATGTGTTTTTCTGTTTCACTTTCCACTGGCTTGGTTTTTTCTGTCGCTTTATTGTTTCCACTTAAATAGCCTTTGTCCACGTTCTCAGATATGTCTTTACATTCTTCGGTACCTTCTAGGCCTAGCTGACTCTTCGCGTTAAGTGGGCATACGTCCCTCACTGCGGCAAAAGATGCTCGTGCTGGACACAAGTCGCTTTCAGCATCTTCCGGCGACACCAGCCCCAATGAACGAGAATGTTGCGTGGAGGTTTGGACAAAGACGTCGCGCGGTATTGCTCTTTCGGGAGTAATCCCAGTGGTTCTTTCTTCAGCGGTGATCCACGGCGCATCATGGGGCCCCTTTGTTGCGGATCCGAGACACCGCTATAAAACGAGCGCCCGACGCCGGATTTCCGATGAGGTCCAGATGTCCTCCTGTCGCCTCAACCTCGGATGGTCCTAAGGGCTTCGACTTTAAGAAGATTGCACCACCGACGTCAACCGGCGTCTGACCTGTGCGAGAGGAAAAACTGATTCTCCTTGTGAGTGTGTGGATGTCAACTTCACTGGACGGATTTTTGTAATATGTGCATTCCTGTAAGCAGCGGGAGAAGAGGTAAAATGGGGTGGACCCAACCTTGTTTATTATTTTGCACTCGCAGGAGCGCAAAACCCTGTTCACTCAGTCACCCGCCATGTATATTCCTGTACATAAAGTTTCCTCGTCCTACTCGGCCCAAATGTTTTCCCCAACTACGGACCAACGGACGACATCACCGGTCATTCTACCAGATCTGCAACAACTGGTAAATACTGTCCGCCGCCGTAGCGGTAGTTCGGCAATACTTCACTGCAGTACACGCCGTTTTCGAAGCATCAGGAAAAACAAGACGGCACAAGTGGACTGCACTGTCACAATATGGCGATTATGATTATTCGTCCCTTTGTATGGGTTATCCGCCTCCTCCACGGTTGAAAATTCACATCGCTTCCCCTCTTCCTGCCATTGCACACCTGTTTAACCGCCCCCCCTCCCCACTTCGATTCTGAATTATAATTCGGTATATTACTCTTCTTAAGTCGCACTCTCGTCCCTACGTTTCATCCACCACCACTCTAGCCACCTCTTCGTCACCTGTATTGCCCTGAAGTTTAGGATCCCCTCACACCAAATCCCAAAGCCTCCGTCAACGTCATTATCCCATCGTCCCGCCGCGGCGTATCTCTGTGGAGTCTATGAAAATATTCTCTACGGTCTCCCGATCCGGCAGCCGCAAACACAAGCTCCGTCGTGCTGCCTGTAGTTAACCGTGTATTCCCCAGTTTTCAGACGCCCCGCCAGTTGTTCAAGAAGCAATGCGCTGCTTTGCGAAGGGGCATAGAACCCTTCCTTCCTGATTTCTAGTTTCTCTCTTTTATTAGCCTCCCTGGTTTTCCTCTTCCATTCTCTGCAACCAATACTTAGACTTTGCTGCTTTTAACTCCTTTTTAACTCTGTTAAAACGAAGCACTACCACGCGCCACTGAGATTTTTTTGTTTGTGTAGGCCTGGCACAGCCGCGGGTGGGTTAGGAAAATTGAAATAAAAATCAGTTTGTCGTACGCAAAGCGCTCGAGCAGTAGGACTTATTCTTGCTGTTCTGTGCTTCGTGGTCTGATTGCCTACTTGTAACTGCATGTTCGGCCTACCACCGGGCCAGTCTTGTATCAAAAAGTTTGAAATAAAAACGCACAAGTTCAGCAGGAAGAATATTTTAGTCGCATGAAGCAAAGACTGAGTTCTTGAAATATATAAACTAGGTGAGGGGAATTCCGGTCTGAATTTTTGCTCTGGCATTGCACATGCCACATTTTTTAAAAAGTGTGACAGGTCTTTAGTATTTTGAAATTTAAAACTTGAAATTGAAATTATTTTAATGTCTTTATTTAAATCACTTGCCCTTCGATGCAAAGGGAAAAGCCTTCAAAATGGCTGGGCAAAATTTTATTGCAGTACAGAAAGCCTTGCCACTCACGCCACTGAGTATGCTCCTTCAATTGCATATATGACTACATTCGTGCGAAAGACCACGTGTTTTGAATCTTTTTTACGAACGCCCAATGCGGTAAGAAGGGTTGGGTAGCACGTGGCTTGGCAAGCGCGGTCGCAAAGCTGTGCGCACCACTTACGCCTTTTCACCTTAGCGCTTGTGCCACTGCATTTGAAACTGGCCGCAACATTGCTGATGTCTTTTCTTTGTATGTCGAAACTCTTTTCGGCGCAAAAAAACACCTCTGCGCTAGAGAAATGTCATGGTCAATTATATACCGACCATATCTGCAGCAGTAGTGAGCTGTACAAAAGTAAAAATAAAAACGGCGTAGTCGCATGACCACTAGCCACAATTCACGCTGCCATAGCTCGCTTAAAAACGTTATGTCCAGTTGACTTTCTTTACTGCTAAGGTGTTCTTTGGTAGTGGCTCTATTGCCGTTTAAAATCCGTATAATAAAAGTGATTGGATTATTTAGTTTTGTAGTTGTGCCCATGCCTACCCGGGGAGGGGTACGCTGCAGAATATACTTAGCATGTGAGTGAAATTTTTGTCCACCGGCATTCCCTTCAGAAAACACTGGAATCTCACAGAACTTACTGATGGCCTTTATTATTGTATCGTGAGAACTTATTATTATAAATACCCCAAAAAACACTTTAGCCGTAACGTTCAGAAAAACTGTGTCATTATGTGTCGTTACTTTTTTTGCAGGTACACAATACTGTGATCTCCGATTTCTGTCAAAAACTGCCGGAAACGACCACCAACACTGTAGAGCGTCCTTCATAGAACAATGCCTTCCGACCTCTGATCCACCCGCAAATCTAAATGTTACTTCCCTGAAATCGGAGGTGAAAAAGCGGCAAGCATTAGGAACCCCTTGAAAAACAGAAAGCCAAATTACTCCGTTACCTTGCTCTCAATTTTTTAAATAAAGACGCACGCTAAAATGTTGCTTATAAACATCAAATGTACAACCTTCGTCAATGGTCCTTGTCTATAATTTGTTTTTTTTTGTCATATTTCTGCCCGCATATCCAGCTGCTTGCTTGCGACCATTTGTAGATCATCAGGGATGACCTTTGAAAAGTGTGTCAAAATAGGCACACTGCTTTGCTTGAAGGGACTCTTGTCATCGCATTAGACAGCTTTATTCGTGATGTTTAAATGTAGCTATTGCCCGGGAAAGGTTTTCGGCGTAGTTTTAAAAATATCTCTAATTCATGAGATGGAATAAAGCTCAGGTACAAAAACATAACTTATTGTACCGGCGCTGCCCTAGAGCTTCCGGGTGTTTCTTGGCTTGCATGATTTTATTTTCAAGGATATAAAATCTCAAATGTGACAGATAATCTCCAGCAGTCTCTATAACGATTCTGTGGGTTAAGTGCGTATGCCGCCATTTCAAATTTTTTTATCAGGGTTAACAATACAGGCCGGCTAATTATTAGGTAAAAAATGTTATTCTGGTGGCGGAAACGAAATGACATGGGCGTAGGTGCTACGAGTCTTGGATCCCACTGCATGCAGGGGTCGACGATATTGAAGTTATATAAAGAACCTACAACGCAAGGTGGTGCCATGCGCTGATGTTTTGACTCACATTTGCGATAGGTAGCATTTTCAACCACCAATGGGAGGTGCTCGAAGAGCCCTTCCCGAAGCTTTTACTGTGCCTAATTTTAATTTGTTATATGTTAGTACTCTAAGGGCCCGTGATGGGCATGACATATTGGGGTGAAGGTGCTAAAAACAAAACCAACACTATTTCACTGTTTAACGAGGCGTGACATACAGAATACATCGATCATTCATCGTTCTTCTGCGTGTCCTTTTTTGGTTAACCGGGCATGCATAAAAAAACTAACCTAGTATTGCGATGGGGATATATATAAGGTGCTAGCAAGAGCAACTCGTAACATCAAAATTGTCCGTAATCAGATTGCAAAGCTCACATACAATAAAATCAAACATTTACAAACTTTGTTCACAATGCAGCATTAGACTGGACAACTTAAACTTCAAAAAAATGCAAATTATAAAAAACTTTTTCGAAAAAGCAGTTCTTCTGGTCGATATTTTCGGTGATAAATGAATACAACGCGGTTTGAAAGGAAGATGATTCCGTCATATGAACAAGACTTGCCGGTATCAAGTTTCATTCGTGTATTCATAAAGCAAGGGGGAGGTCTGGTATTTTTTGCTTCTAGCAAAAATCGGGCGTACATTCTGCGCATGATCAGTTCGGAACAAAATGTGACGTGCCGGCTAAATACTGGATGGCATGAAAGATGACCCAGAGAAATGCAAGGAGTGAAAAAACGACAAGCGCGAACATTTCCTTCGGGTATCCAGACTAGGCAGATAAAGAGAACGTTTCAGAGTAGATACGCTTATCTCAGAAGACTAGGAACGCAGGATAAATCTCGAAGCTTTGTTCTTCACGGCTTCGAGGGAGTTAATAAAAGATGGTTGGTGTGGAAGGCAGAGAAGCATATGCCAATGTGGATCTTAATAACGAAATGTACGCATTTCAGCTCAGATCGGAAGTAAAAAATATACCCAAATATTTAAATAAAGAAACTGTTTTAATTCGACAATTTCAAACAAAATATTCATTGGAATAAGTATCTAAGAGGGTATAAAGGTCATGTGTTTGGTTTTTGATACAATGATTTCCATTTGCCATATATTGCACCATTCAATTATTTTGCACAACTCAACCTGTAGCCTAATGACGACATCAATGTTAATTATCTGCTTATAAAGAGGGCAGTCATCCGCAAAGAAGCGCCAAGGTGAGTTATTACCAGATAAGGTATCAATAATTAGATTACAAACAGTACGGGAACCAGAACTGACTTCTGCTGGACACCAGATTTACCGCAGCAGCTGCTGGATATGCACTAAATAATGTTTACAGATAGAGACCAGTTCGTCAAAAATTTTTTTATACAGGGAGTCATTGATTTGTCATTGAGTTGTAACTGCTGAAATGTAGACATTATTCGATTGTGGGGCATGCGATCAGAGGCTTTAGAAAAATCTATGTATATTGTGTCTGTATTATGGGACATGTGAATAGATTTGTGAAGGTCAGTTACCAAATCAAATAGTTGTGTTTGACATGATCGCTTGTATGTGAATACATATTAATTTTCGAATAATAAACTATCTGCACTTAAATGTGCCAAGACTTCGGTGAATATAACATGTTCCACTATCTTGAAGCAAACTGAAGTTAGGGAAATACGTCGAAAATTGTTTATAGTAGTACTATCCCCTCCCTTAGGTACATGTTTCACGTGCGCGTTTTTCCAATCATCTGGTATACTTCTTGTGTCTATTGATTGTTGAAAAAGTAGCGATAATAGAGTGGCAGACGTGTGAGCAGTTGTTTTCAAAAGTTTTGTACTTGTTGGAAGTGTCAAAATTTTCGGTTAATTGTGTGCATGATCACGTGCGGTACTTCTTCGATTTCTGTAAAAGAGGCATCGCTGCTTGCGTACGCAGCTGGGGCTGCTCGTTGACGAGCGGTATGACAAAAAGGTTTGATAGACTTTGATTTCAACCGCGGAAACAAAATTCTTTTGTGCGTAGCGCCCGCAGGTGCACGCGTAAAAACTGCACTAGCAGCGTACGCACTTCTAATGTATGTGTGCAAGCTTGAAAAGTCGTTTTAAACCCATTTATTTTTATTGTTCTGAAAACAAAACCTAATGTTCCTTTTCATCGGGCTTTCCTCGGTCCTTTACACAGTCCAAAGGGCCTAACGTTAAATTCGTAGAATTCATCTGATATCACAAACGCCGTTTTCTGTCTGTCAGCCTCATCCATAGGTACTTGCTCGTAACCTGACCGCACATTTAATGAAGAAAACCAAACGGCACCTTGCATGCAGTCTTCCGCCTCATCTATTCGAAGTAGTCGATAGACGTCCTTACGTGTAATCCTAGTGAGGCGGCGATAGTCGACGCAAAACCTAATAGACCCACTCTTCTTTGTGACGAGCATGACTGGAGAATCCCAGAGGATCGTGGAGAGTCGAATAACGTCCCGTTTCCGCATATCAGCTACATCCTGCTCGATAACGCTGAGTTTCTTGGGTGCACAAAGTCCGCTTGCTGGCGCAGTGGGGCGTGGTTGCCGGTGTCAACCTGATAACAGAAACTTCAATTGCGCCGTATGGATGCTTGCTGGGAGTCAAATTTTGTCAGGAATCGCTGTAGAAGAACCAGGAGCTGGTCGTTTTGCTCCTGGGTGAGGTCGGCGTAGATGGAGGGCAGAAAAACTTCGGGATTTTAAGGGACATCGGGGCTGTGGGGACTGGGCATCCCACCGCTGCCACCACTGTTGCGACTGGCCATCCGACCTCAGCCACCAGTGTAGCGGCGCTGCGTTGCTCCGTCCGCTATTGACGCAGTGCTGAGCAGTGCGATGAAGTTCCCGAGCCGACAAAAAGTAGAAGTAACATTTATATACAGTATGTACAAGGGTAAGCAAATGTTGCATAGCTCGCAGAAAGGCGACCGCACCTCTCTATTCGGTGCATCCAAAAAGTGCCGCCGAAGAGTGCCGCCGCGAATGCCGACGATACGTTATCCGGGGTGGTTTTAATACCCCCTGAATTCTGTTGTGGATCACAACAAGTTTTAATTGCTCCAATCAGAGTTCTCTCAGGCTGAAGTTTGAAATCCTATGAATGGTAGCGAAGCGGTTGAGTCAGCAGAGTCACCACGATGGGGATACGGAGGGCGACGCCCACGCCGTCCCCGCTACCTCACCCCACACGAGTAGCGAAATGCCCGTTGCGGGTCGTTCACCCGATGCAGGATTCGGCCAAGCAGCGGCGACGCAAAAGGAGAGGTGACGCTGTGGCGGGGCAAGTCTGGGCAAGTCGGTCGCGGGCGGTTTGGGCTGGTTTCGACGAGGCGTGAATTGGCCCCACTGTAGCCGCGTCGCTCCTTGCAACGATTTATTGCAGTGTTTCAGGCGCCGATGTTTGCTGATATTCGTGAAATGAATGAACATCAGTAAAAACACGTATGACTCTGAAGGGGGAATGAGAAGACGTCCCGCCTACGTTTATTGAGGAGGGCCGAGAGGTTAGCAGAAGGCGAACAGCGGCGGAGATGGGCGAGCCATGGCGCCGGTGCTGATCCTGCGTGGCAGAGTCGAGCCACCCGGTGCTGTCGGCAAGGTGTCTGGATTCCAACTGCCGGCCGCGGTACCCGTGCCTCCTGGCTCCCTGCTCGGTACAGTATCTGAGGTAACGCGATGCCCTACTCCGGTGGCGCCAGCTCGGCGGCCGTGGCTAAGCTGCTGCAACTTCTCCCCCTCCAGTTGGCTCGCGGTATCGAGACGCGAGAGAACGAACAAGAAATCAGCAAAAGACTGAGAACCAAAAAATGTCCTATGTACACTGTACACCATTCACAAGTTCATTCAAGTCACAGGCCCCGAGGGAGTGAAATGGCATGCTGTAAACTATTTACAAGTTGTGTCCAGTCCTGGTTAGGCCATTGTAGCTGTCCGGTGGTTTGCTGGTAGTTCAGATGACCTTCCCTGGGTGCTGAGCGGCGGACGAGTTGCGGGGGCGCAATACAAGTAGAGAAGATAGAGGGAGCAGGATCTTCCGGTACGTCATCATGTTGCACCGAGCACTTAATATTACCATGATGAGGGAAGTTGGAACCTTAGGAGCCGAGCGCTGGCTGCACCAATGGCAGAAGGCTACTGTTTTAAACCTACGCCGGGGTGTACATCCGCACACCTTCACGCGAGCTCTCAATTTAGGGCATTCGAGGTGAAGGAGCTTCGTTTGGCCACTGTGTCTTACGTAATGCTGCTTGGTCCTGCGTTTGGTTTGAACATAATGATAGAAGCCTCGTGCCTGAGGAAGTTTGCGGCGGCGACAGATTTCCCTCTGGTGGGCAGTCCAGGCCATCGTTCTTGGAGACGGGATAGTCGGGCGGAATGGCTTGCGTGGGCAAGTGCATTGATTGACAGCTAAAAGCGTATTGATTCCTCTGAAGTACTTGATATTTGAGATGGTGGAGTCTGATTTCTGGGCGTGGGCCTTGCCCTCACGAACGTCTGCATCTGACTGCTGCCCACGAGCTACCTCTGACTGCTAAGGTGGAATTAGTGATGGGCCGCTTGTTCGTTGCGCTGATTTGCAAGCACTCGGATTCAATATGGCGGAACATAAAAGGCCTCTCTCTTGGGTGAAGGACATAACAAGCTCTGGTGTACCATTGGAGATACAGTGGTCAGCGTTCGTGGCGTCGGTGCCAGTGGCCACTGTGATAATTAAATTAGCAGGTGATGCGGAGCACAGGACTGATGGCAATGACTGCGTCGTCGGCAATGGCGTTGGTTATGGGTGGAGGGCACACTGGGCATGTTAGATCCCTGTAGTGGGGCGGGTGCTGTCACTGGTTGGGTTTGGTCAACGCGAGGTGAGGGCTCAGACGGCATAACTTTCTCGCGGTTGCATTCGAGGATGGGGCCGGGACGCATTTGGGCATGCATGTTTTACTCACTCGTGTGACGAGGTCAAGACATGATGGAGAATCCGCAGGTACGTCGTTACGGGTAGTAAGGGCTGCTGGTGTGCTAGGTGAGGATGAGAATGCCTGGCAAGGTTGTGAGGTATCTTGATGACGGCGTGTTGGCGATAGGATCACTCGCTTTAGCAGGGAGTACTGGACTGACGGAGCAGCCAGCAGCTTGCAGCGAATGAAGGACAGGCGATAGGTTGGCAGGGCTCGAATCACCAGTTTGCACTTAAGACGTCGCTGGTAATGCTGTTGACGGAGAAAAATGCTTCGGCCTGAGCCAGCCATACCTCGACATCTTGGCGTAAAACGGCCGTAGTTGCCGGTAGGGATTGGGCCCTAAAACATTAGTCTTATTATCCAAAGCACGATAAAGCTCACCCAAAACTGTTGAGCTTCGTGGTGATATCAGCGGCTCCATGGGCGTAGATGGCAGTCAGGTGCGTAGCGATGTAAGGTGAGGCCGCAGTGTGCTCTTGCGATGCGGAGGACGGAACTGAACTTGGCGTCACCGCAGTGGCAGTTGATGGTCCTGGGGCTGTTGCGGCAGGAGAAGCTTGCTGACGATGAAACGGGCTGGTGCAGCGGAAATCAGCGAGAACTGCCTTTTTGAAGTCGTTGCACACAAGCTGGCTCTGCAGCGGCAGCGGAAGTTGTGCAAAGATGCCCTCTGGGACAGCCTTGCTGGAGATGTTGTAGCTCTGCGCCGGCTCGGTGATGCCTCGGATGAAAAAAATGCTCACAAGCAGCGCGAACCGCACAGGAGGATCTTTCTCGTAAAACTCCTGTAGTCCTGGAAGCGTGAGGTTGGGTGGATGGACGGATTCGCTTGGAGATCCAGACCGGCGGGGTAAAGCCATAGGTCACGAAGTCCTTGAGCGCGATCGTTACGCTGACGTAGCGTTGGTGATGCCACTGAGACAGTTGCCGTGAACACCGTGAACTGCGGTGCGCCCCCCCCCCTTCCAGACGCTGAACCCGTACCACCATCTGCCTCCTCCACCTACACGTGTCGGCGTAGCTTAGTCGGCAAGACGACGGGCTCTCCTCCGTCTTCGTTTCTTCACGGGCCCAGGTTCGATCCTTGGTGGCGCCAGTGGCGTACTTGGCTAGCCGGGGTGTACCCAGTACCCAGTAGTAGCCTGGAATTTATGTTTGCGTTCCAGTAGTAGCCTGGTCGTCTTCTGAAGTACAAAGTGCTGTACATAGTCTTATAAACGAATGAGGATACAAAGAAGTCTTGCGAAAACCTGCATACAGCACCAAGGTAGCGGAGCACCCGCCGATTCAATGGCACGCCGATTGAGTAACACGAGGGCAGAAAGTTAAAGCACTGTCGAAGAGCAGTCCGAGGTCTTCGATCTCGTCGACTATGGACGGAAATTCGCCATCAGTATTGTAGCGAAAGAAATGCAGTTCGTTTTTCAAGACATGACTTTTGTTTTTGCAGGATTAATAACTAAGCTTTTATCTGAACACCATTTAGCAAAGAAGAATATTCAATGCGTCTGATAATTTTGATATCTTGAGCTTAGAGAAGAACAGAAGACTTTTTAATTGCGGCATACATAATGTTAACTAAAACAGAGAATAAAAAGGGGTCCAAAAGGGAGCCTTTGGGCCGATCACTAGTTGATCTACAGGACGTCTGCCCATTACCACTAAGGAAACTGAACAGATTGCCTAGATAACTACCCAACCATGCCACGAGTGGTGTATTAATTACCGACCGCTCAAGAGTATCAAGTTACGACGCGGGAAAGACAGCATCAAATGCTTTGCTTAGGTCACAGTATAAAACGTCCAACTGACCTCGATCGGAAACTGCAGCGAAGGCCTGCTCTTAGAAGCACACGAGATTAATTATTGTCGACCTTCCCGACGTAAAACCGTGCGTTTTACTTGTAAGAAAATGCAGTACCGAAGTTGACAGTACTTTTCGCAGCGCTCTCTCACAGAGATTGGAGGCAGCAGTAAGCAGAGAAACTGCTTTATAGTTTTTTGCATCCAATTTGAGGCCTCAGTTGAAAGCGGGACGCAGTCGAGAAATTTTCCACTGGCGAGAGAACATGTTCGTTTTCAGCCTCTGATTGCATATCTCAGTCAAAACAAAAAGAAAAATGCTGCTGAATGTTTTTAAAATAGCAGGAGGTATTTCGTGGGGACCACAAGACAGCGACGGTCTTATGCGATCTAGACTTTTAAGAACCAACTGTTAGTGCGATAGTACTAAGCTAGAGCCCTGTACATGATTCAGCCTTCCGTTTATTTCACAGTCATTGTGGTGGCGATATGTAGAAGTACTTAGCTGCGCAAAATAGTTGGCGACATCGTGAATTCCGTCCCCAGAGGAATTGACAAGACGGATGCGTTCATGTAAGATATTTTTACGGGGTCGAATATATCTCCACAATGTTGCACGCTGGGAATTTACGCTGCTCTCCACACAATCGAGATAGGAGCACTGGTTTTGCTCATAAAGACGTTTACCTATGTTGCGGTAAGACTGGGAGTCCTCTTTCTATTCAGCAAGCCCGGTTTCCTTATATGTTTTGTGGAAGCCGTCTTTTATTTAAGGGCGGCACGAAGTTCCTCAGAGAACCAGAAGGGGTGTTTTGAACCGCAGTGTTTTCACCGTGAGATGAACTGAATCATGCCGCTTTTCAGTATTTCAGTGGACCGTTAAGCCCGCACGTGGCAATCAGAGAGTTTTTTAATGTCTAACCAATCAAGTGAAGGAAAAGTTATAGAAGCCAATGTAATCCCAATGGCGTATCAGTTGGGCGCGTATTCATTATTATTCAGTGAAGCACTACAATGCTACATCGAAATGGGAGCAGAAACTATAAAAAGCAGAATAAAAAGCTTGTTGGTTTAAACAAACGATATATCAGACAATGACACTCGCACGTATTGAATCGCTAAAAAGCAAAGATCTACGATATTTGAGAGTGGTTTCTGATATCACTCAGTTGCAGAATGGAATTGAAGTCAAATAAGTCTGAAATCATCCTCGATTTCTGCTGTACGTTATCTAAGATATTTTGAGGGTAATGTTTTTATATCATTCAGTTGCACAATGTATTTGAAGGCAACAAAGTCTGAAATCACGCTGGATTTCTGCTGTACGTAATAATTGTAGTGTTGATGGGTAACAACTCCCATAATCCACAACGTGTTTTAAATCCCCAAGAATGATACTCTAGTGATTCGGGTGTGGCGAGCAAAGTTAATTCTATAGATGTGTTATGTGACCCTGCCAAAACAACGCCTGTTTAATTTGAAGAATATAAATGGAATGTTGCCTATTAGTTTTTAGTGGCCTATTGTCATCAGTATTTCATATGTAAAATAAGTCACATTATCACCGTGTTTCCTTCACTCGTCTTTTCTTTTGTAGCAACTTATTATCCCACGTTTTTGTTTCAAAACTCAGGGCCATACTCTTTTTTTACCATTTTACGGAACCTGCCAGAACGGCTGCGTAATTGAGCGGGGTAGCCCCTTTTTCTTCATAACGTAATAAAGAACTTGCAATTTATTGGCATTATTCATTTGGGTACGTCGTTTTCAGGTGATAACGCAAATACCTTACGCATTCTTAGAATTGTGTAACCAGAAGCACCAGTTCTGCGTTGCCGTACCCGTTTTTCCGGCCTCATCGTCGTTAGCAGTGGTTTATTGTGTTTGTGAATCAAAAGTTGGAAAGGCTGTGGAACAACATTAAAACCTCTCTGCAATGTTTTCTGAAACCTACGTACCGACTTCTCCATTTGGCTGCATCTTACTAGCGTAAACAGACGCGGACGAAGAAGTACGCAGGACACTCGCTAGACTACAAATGAAATTTTACTAAGCATAAGGTGAAAAGAAGAAAGGTAACACATCACCCCGGCCTTCCCTTACACAACCCCACACACGCCAGCCTATGTCTCGCACATGCACACCCGTACGTAGCCTATCTTCTTATCTGTAAGGCTGATTGAAGGAGTGTTCACACAATTAACTCCTTCCGTATAGATTTAAAATGCTTCGTTAATCTCGCGACTAGTTTGGTCACGTCCAGATCTCAATACACGTGTTTTATCGAACGCTGGCCTACAACCAGGGCACCGTTTGCAATGATCGGACAGATGGACTCCCGCCGCAAGCGACTAAATTGCTGCACGGTGCTCTCTCGGCCTGTTGTTGATGCTCAATATTTTGTACTATGTACAGAAATAAGGTGTTTGTATTGGTTGCTGCATTGCCCCAATACTTAGTGAAATCTTTTCAGCCGATTTTGACAAACGCCTTGCAGCACGCCTCAACCACAGTATAGTTCAGTGTTGAGCTATGTTGGTAATTTTATTGTGTTTGTGGGTGTGGACAGCCATCAGGACAGACGGGGTGTGATTTGCAGTGTTTTAGATGTTTTTAGGACGTGTTCAAAGATATTGAAGTTCACTTTTGAGGAACCTGATAATAAAGCCCTTCAGTTTATGGATGTGGAGCTTTGTTTTACCGAGGGGCATATACGCTGGACGTACAAACCATACTCAAAAAAGCAGATTTTAAATTACGATTCGGCCCACTCTAAGGTGGTTAAGCGCGGTATAGCGGCGTAGCCTGCGCGGTGCCCTCCAGAAGTCGTGCACTCACAAGGTATCTGGTAGTGGGCAAGCTGAATAGGCTTGTCTAATGCATTCCATTTGGAGTTTGTGGCTAAGGTCGCAGAAAGCCTCTTCAAGGAGGGTAAACCCGGCAAGGGCTCTCCAAGAGGAGAAGACGCGAACCGGAGCACGTTCCGACGCGTAGGCGTGCTGTACGTGCATCAGCTCACGCACCACCTCGAAAATGTTGGGGAAAATACGGCGGGGAAGTGCTGGCCACCCCGCCTGACAAGCAGATGCGGATGGGCCCACCGGTAAACGAGAAGCTACGCCAAGCCTGACTAAGATTACAAGCTTTCTTGTCGTCATGGTAGGTGTTCGTGTATACTACCGATTCTTGTTTCCTACGCGGCGAATTTCATGCTCCCGGACGCTGTGAATATACATTTCCACAAAAAAGCCCTGGAATTACTGACAGCCATTTTTTGGGAGCAAATATTACAGATCAAAATAGCAGAACAGACAGAGGAAGTGTATTTTTTAGACATTATCTAAACGTCCCGAGAGGTACACTCTCCGGAGGTCCTTCTTATACAGTAAAGGCTTATTTTGTAGCCACTTTCTCTTATCGTGTATCGCAAAGGCTGGCCACGAGAAAATAGATAGGAAGCCAAGTCTATGACAATCGGGAACAGGACTTCAATAAATGCGGTTTTTGGAGAGCACAACACACTTTCCCGTGTGCGTGTAAGGGGTAGTTTCTGCGGTTTATTTCATGCTTGCATCCAGCAGCGGCCTATTTGATCACAGAAAATTGCTAGTGTAATAGAAGGAACTGTAAGACGGAGAATTGTGAGAATCGATAAATTTATTCGTGATAAAGAGAAAGATTTAAGTGAATATCAATACACCCCCGTCCCGCGCCCGGCAAACGTTCACCTCTCCAGCTTGTTGCAACGGCCCAACCGCACTACAGGGGAGTGTGTGTCTGTTAGCGGCCGAGTGGTCCGAGAGTTGAGCGCTTTGAGGCATGCAATCCCAACCCGAAACGGTCAACTAGCTTATCACTTGGGCATTCGTGACAAACTTTCCCACAGACAGCGAAATCCGTCGAATTACCCCGAGCTTCCGTCCTGTCATCATGTCTATATAATATTGTGAATGGGTGACGATACCCTTTCTTTGCGAAACTTTATTGCTGCCATTTCACTATCTATGCAGACTCAGAACGCTTTGCACGACAGGAGGTTTAATAGGCGAACCTAAAGAAGCCTACACACAAGTTTTTTTCGTAACAATGGTAGCACTCGCTACATCAATAGGGAAGACTGTGTATGTAGTGGTG
The DNA here is from genome assembly GCF_048455015.1 of Haemaphysalis longicornis. Taxonomy (NCBI): domain Eukaryota; kingdom Metazoa; phylum Arthropoda; class Arachnida; order Ixodida; family Ixodidae; genus Haemaphysalis; species Haemaphysalis longicornis. The sequence goes on from NW_027526295.1 coordinate 37,814,531, forward strand.
GCAAACAAAACGATGTGCAAAAAAAGACATCGAAAGTCAATTTGAACTCCTCACGGACGGAAAACCAGTCCAAGGGTTATTTACTGACTGCATGCTAGGCCTGGAGATAAACGAGGATAGGGCTGCCAATTCAGAGTACAAAAATCGGCCACTGCTTAGAAAATCTCCATTCCTAATCGGTCGGGTTACTGAAAAGTGATGGGGCACCAATAGACGCATTCTTCGCATTTTTACAAATGAACTGTTCTTTCCGAAGGCAACGTACGAGTGAAACAGGCCACATAATCCCGAAAAACAGCGTGTCTGTAGAATACCTTATTTGCGAAACCAAGCAAAATGTCTCTAGTGCGCCTCATTTTGCAATTTCTTAAATTCTCTACTATGACTCAGGTAGGAACCTCATTGAAGACAGAACAGGAACCATAGAAGCCTCGTCTATAGTACGCTCGGAAGCACTCAAGCTGGCAGGGCCTTTCTTCCTCAACTTGGTCTCTCACAGGACCCGACGCTGCCTATCTACCGACGTCCTGTACAATGGAAACAAATACCTATCCTTGTCCATTGGCTTTAGCCAAAGAACATTATCAACCCTTCAATAAGGAAATTCTGATATGCGCAAAAAGTGCGTCCAACCTACTGAGAGCGCTTACAATCGATCGACAATCCTTAAAAAACCGAAATCTCCAAAGAAGGACAAAATCATGCAAAAATCTTTTTTGCGCGGTAAGAAAACGCATGTATGAGCGATCTAAATGTATATAGATATGCGCGTTATGAGATTAGGTTGTAATATTTTACATCTGTTCCCTCATTGATGCGTATGCTATCTCATCTCTTGCATTCCCTTTGAGCGATTTTCATGTTAAGGGTTTGACATAATAGAAGTCATGTTTAACACAGGTGCGAAATGTCGAGAGACCTTTTAAGAGCTTCTCGGTCGCCGAAGCAGTCTACGGGAAAATGCATCGCTTCTTTCACTGTGCGCCATCGCTCCCAGGAAGAAGGTTCGCTTTTAAAGCCTTCGCTTTTAAAGCCTTCGCCCGAAACGCCGCCAACTTGCAGGAACGAAACAAGCTAAAGAGCTCCAGCGTACCGACAGCGACGCACAGGGGCGCACAATTTACACTGACGCAGCTCTTCGGAACTTTATGGTTGCCATAGCACAGTACTGCGTGAACACTAGAACTATAGAAGCCCAGTATCTTCTTGGTAACCTAACGGTGAAGGAATCCGAAACGACAGCCGTAGTCCCAGGACGCAAGAAACTCACAGAAACCACAGTCAGTCAGCGACAATTGTTATGCGCTGCGTAGACACCATGAAAGCTTTGAGAGAATATACCAAGAACAAGATGCGCAACCGGATGGTCGCAAGAATTCGTGCAGTCGCAAGACCTCTTCGGCAGATCGGCCACATAATTGCAATTCGTTCGGAACGTGGCCAACGGGATACCGAGAAACGAGGAGCCAAACAAGGCAGCACGCGAAATTCTTTCCAATCCCCATAATTGCATAAACTCTCCCTCCCGACAGACGAACGTCTTCCTCGCTCTACAAGCGTCGGCCCCTTCATTTTTATAACTTCGGCCTGCGTTCGAAAAAGAAGGGAATTCCCTTGAGTGTGAATGCAAGGAGGGTATTACCCAAACAGATGCTGATCGTCGTGCTGCGTTTGGACTATCCCATCGCCTATTCGATATCCGACCAGGATAATATTGGTGGGGAATGGCCCTATTCCAACGTATTGGGGCGAACATTGCCCCAACGCCACATATTATGACTCGCTTTCAAATACACCACGGTGATGTTATCTAGAACATATGTGAAAGATTCTTAGCTAACACGTCACTGACCTCAATCACTTGCCATGAAAGTGCCCTACTTTGTAAGAGCAACAAACCCGCATTTTGGATATGTTGCACCACCACATCCAGTGGAAAACCCTGCACGGGTGAACCCGGCCCGAATACTTTACATAAAACACGCAGGTGGTCTTGGGCTCTCTTCTGTACTACATCCCAGAGGCCCGCTTAGAGGCCCACATTTTCCCTAGATGCTTACCTGTAATCTTCTCGTCACCTCCTTTCAGATCCCTCTCCTGTGATGGCCCAGATTAAGCCAAAGAATGCAATTAGGTTAATGAATAATCAAAAAACAAGAACAAGAGGTCGGACGGAGCGGTCGACGTTTATCGAACCGCGACTGTGCTGAAGGGCTGCGCTGCACCATTGAAAACTGGAATAGATAGAGAAACTTGCGCTTGTCTATAATTTTGCAAACCACATCCGATTTTATTTTATTGCTCTATAATAACTTGTCGCAGCAGTCAACGTTTTACATTTGCCGCTAAGACTGTCATCTAAGAAATTATTCATTTATTTTGTAAGAATGCAGGCAGCCCGGAACTCACCATAGTCTCACCCAGGGGTGATTTGCCTTGGTTTTATGCGGCAGCATTCTGTCGGCCACTACTGTGGTTTCGTGGTGGGTTTGGAAAATGATAATGTTGATGATGATGGTTGGGCTTTTTTGGCGCAAGGCTGACTACGGACTAAGAGCACCAAGGAAACGTTGTGTTGTGAGGACGAGATGGTTCATTTAAATTCACGTAGAAATTCAATTAAAAATATAGTAAAATGACCTAAAAGACAGTGTAGATGACGTGTAAAGAGCCAGGGCGTCAATATGCATGGTAAGTAATGAGATGTAAAAATTTTACATCGCTTAAGAACGTCAAAGTACGCTTGTGGGTGATTATGGGGTCGTCCCCTAAAATCTACGATGTGTGTAGGGGAATGTATGGTCTGTATAGTTGTGGGAAGTGTCTGCGTGGTGTTGTTCCTAGTGCCTCGCATTGTATGGAGATGTGGATCACAGATAGGGCCTCTCCGCACCTGCTGCACAGAGATCTTGGAGATCCAGTGAGAAGGGGGGGGGGTTGCATGTGTGTGCCTAATAAGCTTTTTGTGCCTGCCCTAAGCAGCTCTAGTATTGAACCAAAAGTGTAAAACATAGGTATATTAGTCCTTTTTGGTAAGATGATATGTCATCACCCCGATACAAAGGGGAAACCAATAGAAATCATCATCATCATCATCATCATCATGCCCTATCCGTAATCTAGCCAAGGTGACTTCTGCGTATCTATTGCGTGTGTCGGTGGTGTATGGTCCCAAGTGTGGTTTTATTACGCGTAACTTGTTGTGTGTTTGTTAACTCCAGTGTTTTTGCCATGTTTTGCGAAGTTCTCTGATGTGTGGCTTCTAGTTGGTGTAGGGTCACAGATCTTTCACACATATAGGTAAAAACTGGGCTCCGAAACTGCACGTCTGGGAGCTCGATTTTTACCTATATGTGTGAAAGTTGTGTCGCATGATACAGGGCGGATATGCCATGGGCCATAAAATCTATTAGAGAAGTTTAGCTGGTATCTAAAATGGAGGCAGCAAGCTCTGACGCTTACTCTCTAACTCTGTAAGGGAAGAGCACAGAGTATGATGGTCGATTTAGCATAAGTTCAATCGTGGACGTATCATGAAAAACTGATTTAAAAGGATGGTTTGACATGGATATAATTTAAAATGCATAAAGAACATCTGTGTATGCTCACTGCTGTTGAAGGTTCCATCGATTTCACTCCACATAAAGGCTTTTGACCTGGATAGTGTGGAAGGAGCCACATGACAGGCGAAGCCCCAGATAAAGGACTGGGTGTATCATTTTGAGGGATGTTTTACTTGCTTACCTATAAACAGCAATTCCATAGTCTAATCGTGAACCTATCAAGCTAGTAAAACACGTAAAAGACGTTGTTTTTCAGCACCATATGAAGTGTGGGAGACAACCTTGAGTATAGTCATACCCTTTAGGCATTTATTTTTAAGTTCTTTTACATGTGGAATGAATGTAAGCTTCTCGTGAAGGACTACACCTAAAAACGTGTGTTCATTTCTGACAGGAATTGAGACACCATTGAGTTTGATGTCTGGATCCGGCCGAATGCCACGTTTTTTTCGAAAACGAAACACAAGTACACTTTCCTGAAATAAATTTAAAATCATTGCATCTGCCCAGACAGCTATCTTGTTAACACCAAGCTTGACTTCGGACTCGCAGATAGACAGGTGTGATGAAACCGGTGATTATGGCGCTGAGGACAGGAAGCAGCAGTGGCGACAGAGAAGAAAAACCATTTTTTAATACATAGAGGAAGAATTTAAAGGCGAAGAAACTTGGACACAGCCCGTAGGACGACAAAGCGCTGAAGATGAGAAAGACGAGAGCCAATGCAGAACGTGGAAAGGGATGATGATTAGAGTTCGGAGGCTTCGTGCGGAGAAAGAAGGATCGGTCTTGCAATATCGCTCCCCGTCGGATGCCTGGATCGAGGGCGGACGCCACTGCCCTTCACCAGGTGCAGCCTGCACGAATGGGGTATCGATAAATTTGTTAGTGCCTGGACCTTGCCCGCAGATGAAGCACTGCCACTGCCGCCGGCTGCTGCTGTTCCGCCGCAGTTTCGCTGTCTGATCTCGGTCGCCACTGCCCTCATCCGCTAAGTTTCTGGCCTTCGACGAGGTACTGAGGCTGTCGTTTATGCCATACAAAAATCAGGGAAGAGTTATACCCTTGCCGGACTTTCGTGTGGCATAAACCGTTTGAAAAATTTCTACTGTGCTCCGGCTCATTCGAAGATCTCGTGGCATTATCAAGGTCCATTGATCCGCCGATAACATCACACTTTCACTTTCACACACTTTCACTGTTTCACTCTTTCACTAGCGTGTTTCGACAGAAACAAACATTTCCCCCTTCATGTTATGTTTGCACAGCAGTAGCAGTCAGAAAACGCACCGCGTTGCATTCGCTCGGTGGGAGCCGAAAGCGCTCGCTTGCTTTCATTACACGGGCTCAGTGACAGCAGCTATCGACTTTTGGGTCGACGCGTAGCAGGCAGGCCTACCCCTGCCACTCTGTTTCCGGCCTCCACCGGCCAAGGGCCACGCGCTTGCGCAGTAGCGTTGTGGAAGAAACGGATGGTCTATGATGGGTGAGGCTTCGAAGTCTTGGAGATGAGTCTCGGCTACTGCAGATAAGTTTATTTCTTCCCGCTAAACTTGATTTTGAATTTCAACCCACTTATAATGCTTTCTGCTGCCAGCATATTTAAGTAGCTGAATAAATATTTATTGCATTTGTTTTTCTCTTTCAGTTACCACTGACGTGGTTTATTTCTGTCGCTTTATTGTGTCCAATTATATAGCCTTTGTATACGTTCTCAGATATGTCTGTGATGTGATAGGGTTGGAAAATCTAAAGACTGTGGACAATTCACTAGAGTTGTGCGGCATCACAAAGGCAATGATGGTTGAACGTTATCGTCATGACCACGAGGAAGGCAGAAGAGCAGGCAAAAATTAGCCCCATCTTCCCGAAGGGAACGCTGAGTAGATGCGGAGCACCTCGGGATTCCGTTGTGTTTCCGTTGTGTTCGTAGAACTTCATCGGAAGAACGGAGTGAAGTGGAGTCAACCGCACCAAGCGCTGAACTGAACGCGCGCAGCGCGCTACCCGATTTACATTCAAGGTTGAAGGAGAGGAGACGAGAGGAGGAGAGATGCGCAAGAGCCGACCATTCGCGCCGATGAAGCTCAGGGTCCACCGCTCGCTTCAAGCGTTTGCGGTCAGCGTCGCGTGCCCTTCGGTGCGCAGTTTTGTCTTCAGTGAACGTAACGTTGCTGTTAGTTTGTGGGGTGGTGCTGACGTAACGTTGCTGTTAGTTTGTGGGGTGGTGCTGACGCTTGCTTGCGCCAACCCACTAACTGACGGGACTGTTTCTTCCATCACACTTCATCGGAAGAACGGAGTGAAGTGGAGTCAACCGCAGCAAGAGCTGATCTGAACGCGCGCAGCGCGCTACCCCATTTACATTCAAGGTTGAAGGAGAGGAGACGAGAGGAGGAGAGATGCGCAAGCGCCGAGCATGAACCACGAAAGCAGAAGCGAGAACGCGGGAGAAGCGAAAGCGAAGTGCACGTAGCGGGTACGAAAGAAGTGCCGGGAGTATCGCGCAGCTGTTGGAGAGAGGGAAGGAGGCGAGTTGCGCATGCGCAGTGTGAGTGCGGACACCGACGCGGGACATGCCAAAACTATAAGCTGCTCCGCATCTAAAAGACGCTGAGAATAGGACGGCTCTCGTACTGCCGGTTAGCGGGCAAGTCTACCGGTTCTGTGGCCTGTGGACCACGTGTCTTGCGGCTTTCGACAGTACCGCAGGGCACCACGTCCTCATCATGCACAACTGCCCGAGGTAGGACCATTGTGTTACCGCTCTCTGCCCCCGCTGCATGACCTATAAACCACGGTGTCTCTATCACATCTTCAGTGGGAAATCGTCTGCTCCCGGAACTGCAGCGGGACTTTTAAGTCGTAAGACTACTCTTTCTTCTTACATCAATAGATCCGACTTAGACTGCTCGCATCTGAAACATCGCTCAAAACGTTCCACTACCTGAAACTTGCTTCCGTCTCTTTGGCCCGCTTAGTTTTTGTCCCTTTTACCGTTTGCATCGTCTTCATAAATATTCTTTTCATTATTAACCCCCAAACCCCGTGTTACACTTTTTGACCTGTACCTATCAGTACCTCGTCTTTAGACCCTGAAACCTCAGAACATCACAACAGTTTACAAGACCCAAAGAATAATTGCACGTCGTTTACATAGATTGAGCAGGAAATTGATGGTGGCCATGGCTTTCTGAGAGAATTCATTTTTACAATAAACAGAGTGCAGCTTAGAAGGCCACCTTGCGGAATGCCGTTTTCTTGCACATGAACTGTTAAGAGTGCGTTGCCAACTCCCACACGAAATGTTCTTTTGAACAAATAACTAGCAACAGTGTTCATGATGTTACCGGACATGCCAAAGAACTTCAAATCGCTGAGAATACCATAACGCCAAGCAGTGTCATACACCTTTCAAGATCAAAGAACACTTTCACACAGTACTGCTCATGCAGGTAGGCATTTTTATTGTAGGATTCAAGCGCTACTAGTTTGCCATCTGTTGATCGCCCTGGCCTGAACCCTGCCTGACAGGCCCCGAGAAGACCGCTGCACCCAAGAAAGTACGCCAGTCTCCTGTTTATCATCTTTTCGAAGAGCTGACACAGGCAGCTTGTGAGGGCAATGGGACGATAACTGACAGGAGAGAAAGTGTCCTCTTTTTTCAGGAACGCCACTACTATGGCCTCCCTCCAAGAGTGTGGAATGTGCCCCGAAAGCAATGTTTTGTTGTATAGGTGTAGGATTGTTTCAAAGATGTGTAGGTGTAGGTGTTGTATCATGGCATAACTAGTCTTATCGTCACCTGAAGCTGAAGGTTTACATGTGCTCAGGGCAGCCCTAAATTTATAGATTTTATATTCAGAACTGTAACCAGATTTTGACCTGTTCTTGTCATGTAGGGATTTCTTTTCACAAGCGGTTTTATGTTTCAGGAAAATGTTTGTGTAGTGTGCAGAGCTAGGAACGTTGGATGTTTTGTTCAAGTGTGTCAGCCTGGTCTTTGAGTGTGTCTCCTGTCGTACTGACCAGATGCAGAATATGTGTATATTGTCCTTTAAGTTGTATTCTTTTCCATTCCTTGTGAGTGTCTGTGTAGGAGTTATAGATGTAAGAAAGGCGCGCCAACTGTTCCTTTTCGCCTCACGACGTACACGCTTCCCGAAAGACCTTGCCCGTTTAAAAGAAATTAGACTATCCGACGTGAGGTACCGGCGAAGGACACACCACGCTTTGTTCAGGGCCTCTCGCGCCCGCCTGCAGTCCTCATTCTACCAGGGCCTCCTTGGTTTGCGGGACACACTGGAGACCTGGGAAATTGACTTTTCGCAAGCGTCGAGGATGCGGGCCGCGATGAGGTGGGCTGCTCCGTCCACGTGTAGGTGTTTTATGGTTGTGTGGTGTAGTTCAGATGTTTTTGTGAATGTGCTCCAGTTTTATTTGATTCCTTAAACCTCTTATGGGAAGATGGACTGCTTGGGCCTGTACCTATATACGTTAGTGAGGTGAAGAAATGGTCACTACCAAATGCGTGCCTGCTTATACCTCACTCAAGACATAGAAAGAGAACTGAAGAACCAATTGCCAAGTATCCATTGAGTGCTAATTTATGGTACTTGGACTGGTTTTTGTTCAAAACGCATGCTCCAGAGGATGTTAGAAACTTCGCTATCAGGTGATCTCGGGCATCCGTTCCGGAGGAGCCCCAAAGTGAGTTGTGCGCATTAAGGTCGCCTGTTAGTATATATGGCTCGGGTAGCTCATGAACGATAGCTTCCAAATCGGAGCGAAGAAGTGCAAAATCAGGAGAGATGAAAATGGAGCAAGCCGTTATCAACCTAATAAATATTATGATACTGATCGCTACAGCTTCAAAAGGACAGTGTTTAAAGAGAGACGGTGGCATGCTAATGATTATTTGGTGACAATGGCCACACCGTCCGAAGAGTGAGTGCAGCCATCCCTGTACTTTCTGAATACCATATACATAGTTAAGGAATTTGGCTGTTTGGAACTGAGGTGCGTTTTTTGTAGACACATGATACTTGGCTAATGGGCATGCAGCATCTCATACACATCGTCAAGATTTTGAAGGAGGCCTCTGCAGTTGCATTGGAGAATGTTTTCTGTTCCCATTATTTACATTTAAGAATGACTGGAGTGTGTGTGTTTGTGTGCATGCGTGTGTGCGTGCGTGCGCGCGTTGGTGTTTGTGTGCGTGTGTGTGTGCGTGCGTGCGTGTGTGCGTGCGCGTGCGCGCGTGCGTGTGGGTGTGCGTGTGCGTGTGTATGTGTTTGTGTGTGCGCGTGTGCGCGTGCGCCCATGCGTGTGTGTGTGTGTGTGTGCGTGTGTGTGTGCGTGTGTGTGTGTGTGTGTGTGTTGTCTTTCGGGGCTGTTACTGTGGAATTTGGCTTTTTGGGCCTTTCTGTAGGCTTGGAAGTCGGAGGCCGCTCCTTCCGCGGTGTTTCAGGCAGGAACAGCCCGACATCCCTCCCCTCGTCAGATATCAGAGGGGTGCCCGACGAGCCGTGCCCACTGAACATGGACCCCTTCCGGGACCGTTCGTTTGACCACGACCGCCGAGGGCGTCGGGGGCGCCAGAGGTGGCACGGGCGGTGCGGTGTCGGTAGGAGCCAAAGCAGGGCCATCTGTGTCCGTCCTTCTGCACCCTCCAACGTACTGTAGGATGGGGAAGCAGTGGCGGGAGCGGCATTGGACCCAAAAGAGACGGTTGGCACAACAACCACTGCTGCCTCAGCAAGCGGTGTGGTGATGCCTTGGGCTGCCTGAAGCACGCTAGCAGGGAGCAGAGGAGAGCCCAGGTCCGTCTCGCTGAACTGGGTCCCTGTGCAAACAAGACACTGCTCCGCCACGCGGTGAGCTGCTTAGGCGTACCTCCCCAGGGGGAAAGAGACGAACCCCATTTCTTGCCTCTGGGAAGGTGATGCTACCAGTGATCTTGATGTTGATGATCTGTTTCTAGACTTGAAATTTTTCAAATTTGCGTGAGCGTGCCGCATGCGGCCCCCCGCAGTTAAGACGAGTGAGGGTGCTAGACGGACAATTGTCATTCCGATGAGCTTGCGCCGCGCAATTGGCACAAATCGTTCGGCCATGGCAAGAGCTTGTACCATGCACTCAAAACAGCGCTCTTTGTTCGGAATGTAGGGACGGATGGAGCACCGGATAAAGCCTGATATTATATGCTGTGGAAGAACTGCGCCTTCAAAAGTCAAGGTGATAGGCTTGATAGGAATCTCCTCGTCTCTGCGGGTGGTGGTGCGTCTCACAGCAATGACGCTTGGATCCTTCAAGCCCGCAAGGAGATCCCCCTCTGTTTTGTTCAGGAGATATGGCTCGGATATCCCACCCTGCGAGCTGTTGAGGCTCTGATGGGTCGTGACCCTGATGTCTTAATCAGCCAGTCTAGTCTTAGCTAGAAGCTTTGTGAACTCCTCCTTGTCAGGTAACTTGTTCAGGAGTACACCAGACCTTTGTTTTTTGGCCTTGTACAGTTTTTCTGTTATGGCTTCAAGATATTTTGCGAATTAAAAGACTGACTGCGATGCAAGAGTGGGGGCTGTACTTAGGGATGTCATGACAAAAAATAGAGAGAAATGGTCCGGTCCAGGAAAGGTGCGGATGGAAAAGATGCTTCAGTGCGGCCCCTTTTCAGGGTTGAAAATACCATATATCACAGTATACAAGCAGGGAACGGGGCTACTTTCTTCTTTAACCTCACCCTGATAGCCTGAGAGGTCCCCGTGCTTTCTGGCTGTTAAACAGACAGGGAACCCATCCACCGGAGCTTGGCCTGGGCTCCTAGGGCCACCGTTTGAGGTTTCTACCCTTCACCTCTAAAACACATCACCACGGTAGGTTACAGCTTATGTTGGGGGTCGGGTTTCATGGTATCGCCGATACTGTAACCTAGATTACTCAAGGTGCATCGTGCGGGGGCGGTGGCGTTGGCGTTGTAACCGAGTGAGCAAAGTGTGGCAAATGGATGAGTGGCTGGGCCCGCACGAGATGCTCGTCAGAACTTCTGGCGAAGGTGTGAAAGGGAGGCCGGACTACGCTGCTATGGCGTCATCTCTCGCACTGCCTCCCCCGCAAAGCGTGGCTCCTCCGAACAATGTGTGGTTTCCGCGGGAGGTTCAAACACGATTTGGAACAACACACTCTCCGGCGGTGGTGACGTGCTGTGAGATAACAGCACAGTACCGGCCGCCGCCCTGCATTCACTGACACGCAGTCACTTCCTCAGATGCAGCAGATATGCGCCGTGACCGCGAAGACTGCAGTTCAATCGGCAGTGCATTTTTTACCTATATTTCTACACCTCGGACCGAGCAGTCTTCCTGAGTTGCCCGCACGCGGACTGCCTGTACTGATTGATTGATTGATTGATTTTGTAGTTTAACACACCGACGCAACGCAGGCGATGAGGCGCACCACAGTGGTGGGCTCCGGAATACTTGTGCCCACATTCGCATCTTTCAGGTGGTGGGAGATCTGTATACACGGGCGGTTTTCTGTATGCCTCCATTATAAAAGGCCACTACCCGTTCTGAGTCCGAGTATGAGATGTTTTTCTTGCGCGCGACTCTTATCTGTAGTTCTGCAGCTATTTTATTTCTAATACACTAAATAAAATTACTACCACAAAAGGTAAAACATAACATAAGAGCGAAGCCAGGGCTTCTGGCAGTTGGGCACAATTCTAAGCTAGTAGTGACCCGTTAGATCGCTATGATGGGAGGGAAACGTGGTGCGATAACTCCCTGCAAAATTTCAAATGCAATTTTCGCAGCAAACCTGCCACGCAGAACGCAGGCATGGGACGGTTGCTTCGTGCTTCCGAGCTCATGGCCCCTCGCATAGGCACCGGGTACTGGCCAGAGGGCGACACGGAGCAAGCGACACTTTGCGTAGCCTTCGGCAGGTACGTGTACCATTGGGTCGGTCACCGCGCCCCAGCACATTTGTGGTGGAAGCGTGCTCCTTTTTCACCGCACCCATTGAATCATAACAGTAGCTTCTTTCATGTTTAATAAATGGCGCTATTCTACAATAATTCTTCCACACAGGGCCGAAGAATGAAGATTGATTACCCCAGTTGAACCCGCATATGGGATGGAAGGTCAAAGCAAATTTGTGCGACGCCCAGAAGGGAATCGCATACGCGGTATAGTTTACGCGTCTTTTGACTGGCTCGCACAACTTTTTGACAATCTGTGTGACCAGTTTCGTGCAAAAGAAACCGCACATTATTGTTTCCTACTCCCCTAGAAGAATTTTTTCTTTGCGAACACATCAGATAACGCGCGATGTTTCAACGCGTTAGCCAATCTATGGGAGTATACTTGTCGAAATATGGTATTGACGGCAGAGCTACTGCCTAAGCAACATGGGCGGTACGTATACGTCGGATCTGAATATGGTACTTGGCATTAGCAGCAGCATAAAATTCGCACCTATATGGCTGTATCGGAAGCGGTGACGTTAATGAACGGAACACATCAAAAATACAATGGTGAGTTTGAATTCATGACTTCGATTTCAGTGCTGGTGAAAACATTTCATTGAGGTGGAACGTGGTTGGTTCAGCCGTTCCTCTCTTGTGGGGGGCGTCCAAATTCCAGGGCACCCTGGGCACTTGTGGCCAGTTCCGCCCAGGATAACAGCTCTAGTTGGTCACCTAGGTCGCCGCGAGCCAGCTGGCCCTCCCACTGCTTAGGGCTTCGGTCGGGAAGGGGGAGTAGAGTAGGGGGTAGGTGGCACTCCCACACCTTGTGGTATATGGTGCACGGGGATGGCCAGTGTTTGCATTTTGGAGAGTGCTGTGGAGGATCAATGGCATGAAGGCGTGTGACATGGGAAAGGCATTGGTTTGCAGCCTCCGTAAGATGCACTCGTTGGTCTTTGGAACAGCAAGCGAAATATTACAAGGGTGTGTATCAGGCCCACCGTGTGATCTGCTGTTGATGTGTCTTTGTTTACTTCTGCCAGAACACTGCACGGCCCATATCACCCTCTCCAGCCTTGCGGATAGAGAAACATACATAGCTATGTGTCTGTGGTAACCTATACGGGTTTCTAAGAGCAAAACATGACGCCAGCTGTTTAAAAGACGCCGCGAAAAAAAGAAACTCTTCGCTAAGCGGTTATCAAAGAAACTTCATTTGGATGAGGAGGTTGCAAGGGGGAGTCAAGGGGGGGAGCAGGAGACCCAATCCACATATTAAATTTAATATTTCTCTCTGCGCTAAATACACTGCCATGAGAACTAGAAAGTAATTGTTTCGCGTTGATCACATCTAATGTGAGGACTACATAACTGTGGTCCAACTATTTTTTTCTGCTACGAAAAGCTGTTGCTGCAACAAAAGCTTTTCTGAGCAGCAAAAAAATAGTTGTACCGCAACTATGTGGTTCTGCGTTTTGCATATTTCAAACTTCTATTGAAGGCCATCTGATCTGTATTTTCCTTTGCCGTTTAGTGAAGTAGACAACAGTATTGCATATTTTGTTCTGAAAGAAAATCCAATCTTACGTTTTCACATAAATTAGATCAAGAAGCACTTAGGAACATCTACGCCAATAGAGTATGCTGCACACGCGGTGGTATGCATCAACTACGGCGATAGCCACCGGAAATCATGGAGCGGCATAGAGTGCAACCGCTGGGTGGTAACGCATGCTGTGGTAACTGTGTTTCAGCATCCTTGTCGTGAAAAATAAATTGCGCACTTATAATTTAAAACAAGTTGCAACTTAATATTATATTCAATTGCTTGTATTTCGCAGCACGTAATCCACTCACTTACTTTGCTCTTAAAATGCAGTAAGCAATTCTGCAACTATGGCTCTGTAACCAAAAAAAAGAGAAGAGTTTGCCGGAAAACCAAAAGCCTTGAATTCAACTTTCCCAGTGTGCCAGCCTACGGCTCGCAAAAAAGGCAAACTTATTCTATAAGGGCCGTCTTATTGGGATGCTACCGCCATCTGCAACATTTCTTTCTGCCATCGTTAAAGTATCTTGCAGGTATGCGCGTTAGTAAAGTTATACCAGACGCCTTGGCGAAGGCAAGTTCGACGGTGATGAAGGCGGTTGGCGCAGCCCGACGGACGAAGAGTTGTGCGCATCTGTAATGCTTGGCGCTGTGTTCGTCCGGCATAGTCGAGTGTCCGGAGCATATCAGCAATAGAGCGTCAGAGGGACAATTCAGTTCGCAGCACTTAAGGAAGCACTTGCTGTGACGCGTGCAATCTACTTCTCACCTCAATTTGTGTAAGTGGGGATACTTCGCGATCCCAGGCTCCGAAAATGTCCCCCCCACAGGCGAAATGTCTCGTACGGTGCTTTCGGCAAAGGCGCTGCGGCAAGTTCACCGGCCAGGTGAGCCCTCTTATTCTGCCGTGAGCCTGGTGTTGGCGTGCGATTTCCTGGGATGTAGTGCGAATGGAGGAACGTTAGGAGAGGAGTTAGTGGAATCATACGAGGTTGGGTTGCGAATGCTAGCCAATGACGTCATGCTGTTCACTTCCCTTACGAGTCTGACAAGCCAGCTCAGCCACCAATTCACCTATCAGATGGGCCGGTGGGGACTTTGCGAACGCTGTCCCAGAACTTGGCTCTCTGGCTCTTGTCGCAACTCGTAGATGGTACAGCGATGCAATTCGGCCCCTGCTTCTCTGCTCCGTTCATTTCTGCGCGAACCTATACCGCAGATGCAGCATGTTGTTAGGGTTAGCATCAAGAATGAAGAATTCTGGTGAAAACTTCCCGAAGGCTACTGGAAAAATAAACTTGGCTATTCATAAATAACATCTTCTAACAAATCTGCCAATAAATGTAACATTGTGCTCAGAGACGAGGTTGTGTAAGCCGAAAACAACTTAAGATTTTTTTTCCAAAGAACATTCTACTGTTGTCAACATTGCTCACAATGACAGGAAAAAAATTCTACTCACTTTTTTACTACATTCAAATGGTGTCTACAAGGACAAACTAACAGTTTTTGCTCCACGCAATAAATGGTACTTTTGCATGCAATTGCACTATTCTGTCCACCCATCAGTGACTTGAAAAGTACTTCGAGCATGTTTTGATATTGCTGAAATGATTGCACTTAGTGTGTTTATACTACCATTTTCGACGGCTTAAAAACATACTGGTACACGTGTATGGAAGAGGAATTGCAGGGAATAAAAGCATAGGTGTTACATTAGGATCTGGTATTTTAGAAAGTTACGTCTTTGTGTCAGAATGGTCCTCCCTATACATTATCTATATCCAGGATTATGTCAAATTGATTCATTGGGTTCAGCAAGGGACAGGATGTACCAGAATGTCTGGATACCCACCCACAAAAAGGGCATAAGCACAAATGACCAGATACCTTGAATATTTGACTCAGAATAGCACCTGAAAATGTGTTCATACAAAATTTGTGTTCACGCGTCTTGCAGCTCAACTAGAGAAGATGACGAAGAGGGCGGGCAGAGGGGTAGGAGCTGAGCACGCAATAAAGAAAGACGAGAACCAGGAGGTTCTCGATCAGGTAACGCGGGTGTCGGTCTCTTCGCTGTCTCTACATTTCTGTAAATTCCACTATATTTCTCTGTCTCTATATGGGGTTTCACACGATCTTCGCATTCGTGCTCCGATAAAGGAAACAGCATAAAGGCAACACAATGGCGCATACACAGAACCAACATGATGCTTCGGATTCTCCTCATGGTTCCCCACGGGACGATGTTGTAATTGTTTCGCAGATGCGCATATAGGGAACGCAATGGTTTTTAAAGTTGACACTGAAAAAATATTTTAACATTAAACACAATGTTACTAGAACTTTATGTTACAGTGGAATCGTGTTCAATATTTTTGCTACGTTGTGTTGTATGAGTCTTTCGCCGTGGTTATTTTTAGTGATTGACAGGTTAAAGTTCCCGTGGTTGGCATGGCGTGTATTTCTGGTGGGAATTGTAAACAGGTCGACTGGCATTGGGTAGTTTTTGTGTATGACCTTATATAATATGATTGCAACTTTCATTTCAGCTATGAGCGCCAAGGGAAGAATCTGTATGTCGTGAAATAGTGGGGCACTTGGTGCGCACCAGGGTGAGAAAGTTATGGTGCGTAAAGCACGCTCTGCAATCTAGCCAGAGGTTCGAGCTGTGTACTGAATGTAAATTTCAAAAATTCGCAACAGAAAGTGACGTGACAGTGCAACAGGGTAAAATAAACTTGTTTTAATATTGGCGAGCTAAATCAGGTTTTATTTATCAGTAATATGAAGCATATGGAGGCAAGTTTTGAACAAACTCTTTGAATGTGGGCTTTCCAGTTCAATTGCAAATATAGTGTGAAGCCAAGGTATTTAATTTAAGTCTACTCGTTCCAGTTTGCAGTTGTCTACGAATATTTTAGGGGATGTATCAGTTCAGGACTCGGCTTCGATTGAAAGACCATAAATTTTGTTTTGGTTCAGCTTATTGTTAGTTTATTACCCTTGCACCAATAAGAAATGCGCGTTACTTCTACATTATCAAAAGCTTCTGTCTAAGCTATTGTTTTCGCTGTAATACTTTTGCGCTATTCTCAGCGTAAGATACAGCTTCAGAGCATGTTTAGTATGCTGGAAAAATCATTTGTGTAAAGAGAAAACAAAATAGGCCCGAGCCCTGACCCTTGTGGGATTCCAAAATTAGGCCTGTTCGATTTTCCACTTCTGGCTGCCCGAGGCTGCCCACGGGCTGCCGGAGTCGAGAGCCGGTCATTTGTTTTTTTTTCGGGTAGCCCAAAACGTCACTTCCGGTGGCGCCAGATCGTCTTTGATTTTTCTGCGTCGGCCACTTCTGGCTCCCCGCAAGCTGCCAGAGCCGCCCGGGCGTTTGTGGTCTGGCGGCGAGCGGGCACTTATCTGGCAGATAGCAGACGACGCTGCTAGCAGACGACAAAGAAGAGCGGCTCGGCGAGTTTCAAAATTAAATTGCGTATATTTCTCGTTCTTTAGGATTTCATGGTTTGGAGTTTATTTATTTGATATGAAAAATCACTTTCGCGCCCATTTCAGTTTATTTTTCGCATTGCAACACCTGTTTTTTTTAAGAGAAGAGAAATGACATGATTCGCGCTTAAGCTGTCATTTGCGGTTAGTCTTCCGACAGACATGGAGGGCCTATTTCAGCTCGTGGGCGAGGACGGCGCCACTATTCCACATGAAGCCATGTCTGTGTTTCTTACTTCAGCGAATACATTGGTTGTTCGCGATTAATGAATGAAAGTTTTCGTTTATTCCTCCGAAACGAAAAAAAAAAATCTCTCCCGCAGCACTCTGGCGTCGTGGGCTCTGCCAGAAAAGCTGGCGAACACGTCGATGAGCACCATGTCCGCATTGTAGATCCCCTGGACTACGATGGAGTGAAAATTCTTGCGATTGTAGTAGCTTCCTTAGGACTCCGAGGGTTTAGAAATGCGGCACCCATAAATCGCACCGATCATGTCCGGCAGTCCTCCGCTTCCTCGGCAAACGAGAGTGTGAAACGCCCGTTTGCTTAGCTCCAATACTGCTCATTCGGGCCAGAATATTTCCCGTTCGCTGATAGAAATGTACAAATACGATGACTCGGTAGACGGATAACTCGCCCACGCCGAGTTCGTGATCATGTAGATGTTACCCTGTGTACCACTGTACAACAGAGCAATCAGAACTGCCTTCTGGACAGGCATTTTGGGGCGTCCTCGTACGTATTCGCGGTAGAATTCGGCAACCAGGGCTACCATCGGGCACCGCGACAGGTGAAACAGTCTCCTGAACTCGAACTCCGGGTAGGTCGGCACAACGTTTTCCATATAGAGGGGTAACACGGTGCCGTTCTTCCCGCTGGACCATCGCGAGGACGACGCACACATAGAAAACTTCGGCTTCGCAATCGTACTATTCGGAATCGCAATCATACCTTCAAGATGACCGCGGTCCGCAAACAACGCGTCGGGGAGAGCAGCGAGCGCAGTTCGTGCTTCGTCCGACATTTTGTCGCTGAAACTGTAGCACACGATCGAAAAAAAAGTTGTTCCGCAGCGCTCGGCCCCGGCTTCCCGTGCATACCGAGGCGCTTGAACGACGTAATCATGACGCAACTTCCTGCCCGAGACCAAGGTTCTGGCAGCCCGCGGGCTGCCAGAATGCCAGTACATCAAACAGGCCCAATAATAGCCAATAGGGAGAACTTGTAGTTGTCAAGTGAAACGTATCGCTTTCTGCCAGATAAGGAACGCGAAAATAGGTCACACGTGGAATTGCTGAATCCAAAGATCCGTAATCCGTTTAAAAAGAAGGCGTGATTCACGGTACCGAATTCCTTCTTTAGATCTACAAAAAATATCAAGGCCGTCTCACCATATTGCAAAGAGGTGTGAATTTTTGGGTTATTTCTACAACACCGGCCGACGTCGACCTATTTGCCATAAAGCCATGCTGGCTGCTCGTTATTATATAATTCTGGACTAAATAGTTTTGCTATTGAATTTAAATTAGTTTTCCAGGCGGTGTTTATGACAATGAGCAGTGAAATTGGGCGATAACTTCCCGGGTATTCACGTCTCCGGCTTTAAATACGGAAACAACCTTACCAAGTTTTAAAATGTTGGGATAAACACTGACACGGAACGCATGGTTCAAAATTCTTAGTAGCACTGCAGCAAGGGTGTCGATGGAATCTTTCAATGTCCTAACGGTTACCTTGTCCTTTGGAATAGCTTTTTGGTATACCAAGCTGGTAACTACAGATATCAGTTCGCTATGGGTGATGCCACGCAGCGAAAACGTGTCCTGCAATTGCGGTAAATTTATTTTAAAAGAGGTAGCGGGTATGTCACGAACTCATTCCTCATCATTGTAGACAAAAACGTGTTAAAGTTGTGTTCTTTCTCGGAGTTAACAATATCATGGGGTGATGTAGTCCTATGGTATAGTTAATTATATTCCATATTTGTAGGTTGTTTCTATCCGCATCTTGTATCAGTGACAACGAATTTATTTTTCAGCTTCCTGGTCATGCCAACCACATTATTACTGGAAGCATAAAAACGCTGAACATAACAGGTGTTATTTTTGTGCCGTTTCCACCTATGGTACCTAGTATCGTTTTACGTGATTGCCTCAAGAGAGAGACAAAACTTCCAAACTCATGATGGCACTGACGATGAGCTTGATATTGTACAGTCCTGCGTAAAAAAAACTTACCCTCGCCTAATAAAGCCAAATGAACGCCTTAGTCGGGACAGTTAATAAGGTCGCTCTTATACTACCAATTTTCACGGCCGAAGAAAGGGTCCCCAAATTTTGTCTGATAACACATTTAAAGACATCAGAGAAGCCACGCCCCTAGCATTGAGTAACAAAAATCGGGACGGGAAATCGTATCCAAGATAAGCCGCCCATGAAAAAGAAACTGGGGCCCTATTCTCGACTGCACAAATTGCCGCCATTTCACCCATGTTTTTTTTTGCGTAAGCACGGCGTAAGCAATCAGTGACGTGCTGCACCTATAGCTATGACGACATGCAGTGTAATTTGACGAGTCACCCATAAAGATCGCTACCAAGCTATCAATTATTGTGCAAGAAAGATATAAAAACACTTGGCATGTACTATAAAAATTAAGACGTTAGCAGAGGCTGACAAGAAAAAGACATTTCTGGAGGTCAAATTTGGCGCCAACACCACAAGGCGATCGAGTAACGTTGATCCAAAAGCTAGTGAAAGGCGGGTGTCGAGCTAAAGAACATCACACAATTTTTTACCGTATCTGTTTATTTCTTTCAATCGCTTTTATTAACATAGATGGGCTCTCTGCTTCAATGCAAGTTTTGTTGCGTTATCACCTTCCCTGCCGCCACCGCCGCCACGCCATCGTCTGCTGCTATGTTACAAGTTTATGGCGTGATCACAGAAAAAGGCGGCCGCGACCATCGCTTCTATGACACATAAGAGCAGCGAAGCGCTGCGCCTGATAACCGCGGAGCGCACCGATGTCGCCGATTTACTCATTCGTCAAGCTCGACTGCAATCAGCGCTGTAATCAACTGAATAGTCACTTTTCATTGTTATTTTTCTCTTGAGTTCGATCATGTCACCCAACAGCTTACTAGGACAAGTACGGACAAATGCCATGCATTGGGTTCTGTTTGTAATGAAGAGGCTTGTACTGCCCTCTTATCTTGCGGTTACGCCAAACAAATAATTTTTATTTTATTGCCAATGATAAAAGGGAAATACGGCATGTTATTTGTATTTTCTATGATCGCTGACTTGGAAGCAGTTAAAACTATAATTTGTTTCGGTAGGAAACATGCTTTAAACAGCGCGCATGCGAAACTGCGCCTGCTGCAAATTGCGGCGCATTTCGCGGCGCCGTAAGCTTGGGCAATTTTGGCCTATTTTGCTTGTATTTTGAGACGAAAACAGCCGCCATTTTAAAGCTGTTACGTAGCATTACGTCACTTTTACGCAGGCTGAAGTTGCCAATGCATGACGTAAGCGTTCCCGCCAACTGTTTAAAATACATCACGCCTTCTCAGCCAATCACAGAAGGGATGTGTATAACAAGCAGTATTGTTGCTGAATAGCAAAGACAGGCTTACGTTGTCATGTCCGCTGCATTTAGTCTGGTTTTTCATTGCCGGCCAAGAATTATGCTCCTTTAGTAACGAGATATGAGGCAAACTTTAGAACTGGTGTCCCTAAGCGACAGAAAACGTCAAAATGACGACAGCACACACAACCGCTTTGTCAACCGGAAGCACGTGACCAAAATTGACAGCCAATCAGAAAAGACTTCGGGAAAATTGTCTGAATTGCCGGCAATTTGTGCAGTCGAGAATGGGGTCCCTGGACTACAATATAAACATATCACCGGTCCAGCGACTCCCATACAAACCGTTCCAAACCAAAATTATTGGATCCAAACTCACAATCGACAGCGAGAAGACTGCATGAATTCCTTCTATTAAACTACCAAACCATGAAAAAACAGTATACGCTGGCGCCGGAATGTGCAAAACTACTGAGACACAAATCATCGCAATTGACTACTCTGGCAATCTTCGGGAGTGCGTGACCTTCCTCTCCTACACACAGGAACAAAACAAGCGGAAATTTTGCCCTTTCTTAAGGAAATGGAAATAGCGAACTCATTAAACATAACCACAAACATTAGTAGAGGCTCTTACCCACGCATTTTAAACATCCTTCCATACATACTACCTTAACGCTTCGGGAATATTCTCCCAGGCACAATGAAGGCAGTTGATTAGAATGTTTAACGCGCCGACGCCACACATGTGATGAGGCACGCCGTAGTGGAGGGCTACGGAAACATTTTGACCGCCTGGGCATCTTTGCCGCGTGCCGAAATATCAGACACAGGCGTTTTTGCTTGTCCTCTTAATTAGAAAAACGGACGCTGTGGTTGTGAATCGAAAAAATTATATCGACACCCTAACGGGAGAGTCCGGAAGGGACCTAGGAAGCTGACCATGAAGCAACGGAATCCACCTACCGTGCTCCTTGGGACTGCGACTGCTACATTTTCCACCTCAAAATATATGAAGAACCTTTTTCGCTGAAGCAGAAGAAGAAGAAGAAGGCAGCAGAGGTGGCTTCACATTGCCCTGTAGGAAAATCTCGCACACCGCGGAAATACTTCCCCTACGCAAAGAGAATCGAGTGTACATCGTCAGAACAGGTAACGGACGCAAGCCCGCTACCGGTCTCCCTGTCATCCGTCGATTTTCTCGGTGTCGCGGAAGTCCACGATCATCGAGCAGTGGGTAGGCCTAGCTTGCCCGGCGCGGGTTCGGCGTGACCGTCTCCGCCTCCGCTGTGAACTCTTACGATGGCGACCCCACCAACTTCGGATGCTGCGGTGCCACCCGGACAAGGCTACGATGCTGTCAGCACGACACCAACATCCGAGGCACGTCAATCGGTGAGCGGATCGGATTCCAAGCCTACCGTGCCAATGGACATTCAACCCGTGGTTCGGGATGAAACACAAGCTGCATCGCACCTCCAAATGACCAACTCGACTGCGTCAGTGAACAAGACGCAAGACTTGTCTTCTGGGTCATCCGCTTCACCATCAACGTCCACAACCAATCGCGTTGGCCATAAGCGGCCCACAGGAGACCCCGAAAAGAAATCATCCCCTCGTGATTCTCAAGGGAAGCGTTCTTGCCTGACTATGGACCACCCAGTCGATTTTACATCTGGATCAGTCCGGTACAAGGCCATGGTTAAGGCTTTAACACCTAAAACCCTTGCAAACATCCCGAACCGAATCTTACAAGCGAACTTCGACTCCTGCCTCGGCACCAAAAGATTTGGCGGCTTCGCTGTTTGCCCGAAGTCAAACACGATTGCTGTGTGGCTCCTGACATTGACTGCAGTGGATCGCCTGCAAATGATCAAGTTCATAACGATCACACCCGAAGATGTGGTTCCGTGACAGTGTAACTAGTTGAAGGGTCTGACTTGCAACGCTACGTTGTGTACGGTGTTGACTGCAACGAAGACCAGGAGGTGCTCCAGTGTGAGCTTTACTACCCTACACATCGTATCTAGCAGCACGCTACATAGGAAAAAAGGGGTCCTGCCTCGTAAGTCTGCAAGGACCTCCTACACCCCCCGCCTGCTTGTACTACTACGGGTGCATTTTGCGACCGCAACCCTACAAGCCTAGTGTTGTGTACTGTTACAAATGCTTTCGACCTGGCCACATGAACACGTCTTGCCCTTCCTGAAATCACTGATGAGGAAATGGCTGAGAGCAAGGTGTCTTACGAGTGTGGCCTTTGCATAAGTGACGATCACCACATCACATCGCCTACGTGCCAGACCAAGCGGAAGACTACCGAAAAATTACGCCGCCGTCAAAACCACAGGCTCCAAGCAGTCAAAATGAACACATTTGCCGTACCGACAGCCAACCGTTTTTTGGCTCTTCAGTGGGATAAAGAAAACTGGCCAGACCTCCCCGATTTGTGTTCTGCACCTGAACTACCAGTATTGTACAGTGATGCTGCGCACCTAGGGGGTCGTCACCGCCAAAAGAATTCCGTGCAGCATACACCTATGCCACAACTCGATGATGACGACACGGCGGCCGTTGATGAGCAAATTGCTCAACTCTTAGCAGAAGTCATTAGCCTCCGGCGGCACCGAGAGTTACTGTTACGCCGGAAGCGACCTGACCAACGCGCAGACCTGTCCTCAACACCCGCACCAACCATGCGCGAGCCGCCGCCCTTTATCGGAACGCAAAACTCGTCCGCCATTCCCGTCAACTCGACTTCGTCGCTCTTGCGTTTTATGGTCAACCAGTTATCGCACATGACATCAGTACTCCTACAGCGCTTGGACTCTTAATCACCCTGGCGACTCCACCTGTGTCTGACGTCTTACAGTGGAACTGCAG
Organism: Haemaphysalis longicornis; assembly: GCF_048455015.1. NCBI lineage: Eukaryota > Metazoa > Arthropoda > Arachnida > Ixodida > Ixodidae > Haemaphysalis > Haemaphysalis longicornis. The sequence goes on from NW_027526295.1 coordinate 37,837,585, forward strand.
GGGCCTGTCACCGAAGATTGGTGAGATAAAGCCTCGTATACTCAACAACAAGCTGCACGTCTGGGCTCTGCTTCTTAAGGAATCAAACGTTCTGCCTGCTATTTCGGGTTTCAGTGGTCATGTGTCGCCATCTATGGTCGATCGTCGTGTGCACGCTGTGGCGCGTCTGGGAAAGGCGGCCGTGTATGTGGCGGCGTGTTACCCGCAAGGTGAGCTCTCCCTTGAACGGTAGTGCAACTCGTATCAGGAGGTAGTGGCAGTTGCAGTTCAATTTACAAGGGCAACAGCGGTTGTCGTTTCTTACTACAGGTGGCTCATACTCCCGCATTAATTTGGGCTGGCTATTGGCTATTCGTCAGCAATACCCAGGGTACCCAATTTTGGTGGGGGGGGACTTTCATGCACCCCATTTAGAGTGGAGTTACCCCGTATCAAGTCCCCATGGCAGGTGTGTGCGGGATGCGTTTGCGGATGCGTCCTTGTGCTGCTCAACCAGCCGGGCGCAGCGACATAAGCGGTGCAGTATTCCCGCGGGGCGTTTTATGCACCGGACCTCACTTGGTGTTTGGGGCAAGGCACTCCTCTATGGCACCTGGAGCCCAATTGCTGGGGGAGTAATGACCACCCAATCATCATAGGACTACACCCGTCGCGGGCCCGCCGGCTGCGTCGCAAGTGCTGCATCGTGAGTTGGGAGAGTTTCCGATCTAGGCTGGCTGCCCCGTCTGTGGAGGCGGCAACAGACCTTGTCGAAAGGATAAGAAGTGCGCTCGTTGGTGCCACCACTACCACGTGGGTGGACGTTAATCGGCCTGAGCCAGACATCGGCCTCCTTAATCTGTGGGCTGCTCGCACGCAAGCAGATCTTGCAGCATCTCGTGACCCTGCTTCTCCAAACGCCCGTGCGCTCTTGCAGTTCCTTACAGCGAAGGCACGCCGATACAAAAGAGACCTATCGGGTCGCCAATGGTATACTTGGTGTGAAGGGTTTTCCTCGAAGACCTCGAATGCCTCTCTATTGCGAACATTCCGGGCGATGCAACGTGGACGGCGCCCTCCGGATCCGGCTGCCCATGCTTTCTTTCCGGCTAGGCTAGGTCCCGAAGATTTTGCTAAGGAAGCGGCCAGAGCGTTTTTTCTGTTCTTTGATGCGACACCTGTCCGAAATCTATTGCCTTCCCCTCGATTCCTCTCTGCACATGTGGAAAAGCCTCCATTGTCTTCTGACATCGAAGGTATTGCTACGGCTTTTACGATGGCAGAATTGCTTGCGGCAATAGACTGTTCTAAGCGGAAAACTGCGGCTGGTCCGGACTCTATTCCTTACGAAGCCTTCAAGAATTAGAACAATGATGTGCTCGCTCAGCTCCTCGATTCCACCAACGAGGTATGGCTTAGTAGGGTCGTCCGTGGCAGCTGGAACGCAGCGCACGTCGTTCCCATAGCAAAAGCTGGCAAGCCAGCGATGGTGCTAGAAACCTGCGGCCAATATCACTTACTGCGACGGTTTGCAAGCTTGCAGAGAAAATGCTAGCCACTCGCTTGTCGTGGTGGTCTGAACAGCATGGGTATTACCACCCCGCGCAAATCGGCTTTCGCCCATCACTTGGCATGGAGGACGGCCTTAGCGTTTTGGCAACATCAACACTGTCGTCAACCCGCAGTCATGCTGTTCGGATCATCCTAGCAATGGACATCCAAAAAGCGTATGACAACATCAGTCACGCTGCTATCCTGGACTCAGTTGATATGTTCCACCTTCCCATGCGGGTACGGCAGTTCGTCCAGTCATTCCTTCAAGACAGGACATTTGCCATACGCCTTCACGGACAAGCTGTTGGGTCCTTCGTTCCTGTACGTGGTGTGCCCCAAGGATCGGTATTGGCTCCGACCTTGTTTAATATGCCCTTGATACCACTGGCATGGCGCCTTCATGATGTAACGGCTGTTAAGTTTCTCCTTTACGCCCATGACTTCACCGTGTGGAGCACTCACCATGACCTGGAACCTAAAGCGAGTTTGTTGCAGTCAGCCCTGGATGTCACCGCAGCCTTTTCCTCTTCGGTGGGCCTTCAGCTATCAACGAGTAAAACAACATACACATCCGTTGCCAACCGCTGGGGTCGCCGAAAGTTTGCTGCTTGTCCCATCCGCCTTCATCTGTTTGGGCAACCACTGCACGAGAGCCCAGCAATCAAAGTCCTGGGATTGCTGATACACCAGTCAGGAACGGCGACAGCTTAGCTTGCTCAGGCTAAACACCAAGCTGCTCAAACGCTGTCACTAGTACGCCGTATTGCTCCCAAAGCTGGTGGAGCCAGCGCACACGTGGAGCGACAAATAGTGAGAACAGTTTTAATACCGCGCTTGGTGTACTCTGCTCAGGTCCAGCATTTGACGGCAACACAGTGGGATCGACTGGAAGCGATTAACAGAGAGGCTATGAGAGCAATTACTACGCTTCCACGCATCACCCCTATAGTTGCTCTCCAGGAAAGAGCCCAACTGAACACGTTGGATGAACTTGTTCATCAACGTCGCGAAGCTCGGAACTTGAAGAATGCACTGTGTGATTCGGCGCGAGCATTAATAGCTTACGCAGTCTCTCATACGCTACCAGCCCTACCGCAGCGAGTACTTCCCCCGTGGCAGTTCGTGCAATTGAGTGGCAACAAACCAACTAACGTTCGTCGTCCAGATTCCAACATTTCGGCGTCTGCCCTCAAACAAGGCATCACAGCCACTGATAGCTCCCTTCCACCCGGCTCTAACATATTATATACTGACGCCAGTATACAAGAGACTGTGATTCCCACTGCCATTCATTGCACTAGCCATCCAGCCCTCAGCAAGACGTCCAGATTTAAGGTGCTGGAACCTCCATCATCTTTCTGTGCAGAACTTGAAGCCATTAAAGAGGCTCTGATTGCTGTAACTGGAATCACTTTGCAGCCCGGGGCGCGCATCGTAGTTCGCACCGATGCTCTACAAGCCGTCCGCCTACTACGGTTAGTTAGTCGTAGCCCTGTGATGGCTCAGAGTACTCATCAACTTGCGGCAGGAATCGCTCACAAGATCCTGATTGAATGTGTTCCACGTGACCTGCTCACAGAAAACTGCAAGGCAGACGTAGCAGCCCGACTTGCAGCATCCGTTCCATCTCCGACTTCGCCGTTAGAGCTGGATGACGCTACTCTCCTGGTGACGAGAAAAAAACACCTCCGGCGCCACACACGTGCTCTCGTTCCATTGTGTGCTGCCACCCTCCCCAAGGGTCTTACCCGTGGAGAGGAGGTTGCGCTCAGGAGGATTCGGGTGGGCGTAGCCTTAACTCCCGCCGTGACCCGCCACTGGCCTCAATACCGAGGTTCCTTTACAAACCCTGGTTGCCCAGGGTGCCACCGCAGCGACGCGATTGCCGACCTTCACCACTTGCTGTGGTCCTGCCTCGCCTTGAGGCCGACGAGACTGCGTCACCTTGCGGCGACGGGCCTATGCGTAGACGACGCCTCCGCATACGCCGCATGCATACATGGGCGCCATCGTTGTTCACTCCTTGACTTCATCCGCGAAGCGAACATTTTCATTTTCATCTAATCACCATCATCTCATAATCCAATATATATACCCTGTGGCGAAATAAACGTTCATAAAAACACCCTTATTCGCTGTTTCCCTAGGAATACGATCCTGCACGTGCTAAGTAATCGTAAACTCGTCACAGGAAAGAAACCAATCTATGTATTCACAAACCTAAATGTGCGAAGATGTTTGGTAGGAAACATCCCATGGATGTTATCAGGGAACCGCGTAAATGCGAGACAATTACACCATCGTCCCGTGGGGAACCTTGAGGAGAATGCGAAGCATCATGGGGGCTCCGTGTAGGTTCAATTGTGTTGCCGTTATGTGGTTTCCTTTATCGGCGCGCGAACTGGAACCTAGTGTAGACTCCAATGTAGAGGCATGGAAATGTATAGAAATGTAGCGAAATGTAGAGACGGCAAAAAGACCAACACCCGCGTTGCTTGATCGAACACCTCCTGGTTCTCGTATTTCTTTATTGCCTGCTCACGCTCCTACCCCGCTGCCCGCCCTCTTCGTACTGTTCTCTGGTGTAGCTGCAAGGCGCGTGGTGCTTGCCGCCACAGCTTTCCCACAGAAAATTCAACATCCTCCTCTAAAGTTTTCAGTACTTCGTTTCCGTTGACATTTAGCTTCGGGTGCCTTCGTTGTATCAGTAGCGTTTTGGCGTAGTTTGAATGAGTGAAGTACATGAGGCGTGTTCGTAGCACATTCTGCCGTGTGGGTTTGTAGCGCCGTGGGAAGAGCGCCATTTACCTCCCGTTGCGGCCAGAGAGTCGTGGGTTCGAAACAGGGCCCCACATTATTATTTTATTTATAGTGGTCTGTGCTGATGTAAGGCCGTACGCTGGCGGGGCTAAAGAGATGCGCATGCGCAGTAGAGTGCGGACAGCAGACAACAAAAAGAGAAGGGGAGAAACAGCCCCGATCATGAGATGCTTTAAAATATACACACTCTTCCAGGCAACCTAGCCATATTCAAGCCTATACTAAGGGGAGATGGTCTGGAACAATGCAAGTTGAACGTCTGTGGAGAAATTAGAGGCAGCTTTCACTAGCTTGTAAGTAAATTATCAGTGTTAGCGGATTGAGAGGGCAGGGAACTAGATGCTCCCTCCGGGCATGGCTGAAACTGATCAACGCCAAGCACCCGCGGCCCTTCACGCGCACACGTTAAGCCACAAAAGCGTAGATGGCATCTCCCTTTCCTGTGCGATTGCGGTTAAAAATTATTGAAGCTAGTCTTGCTCTCTTTACTTACCTTCGGTGTGTCGAACTCCTGCATAGTAAAAGCACCAACGTCGTTGCAGAACGCTTCCTGGGTATCGATGTAACGCTGTCGTTCGTTGATCTTAAGACCAACACACAGATGTCACTGCAACTTTATAATCTTCATTCCATACTAGGGTGTGCCTTTCGGCCGAGGTGCACAAAATTCTCGAAATAAAAATAAACTTTCCCACGAAGCATCATACGGTGAGGGTCATGACGTATGTCCGGGTGTGAAAGCTTCGAGCGCTCTCCGTGTAGAAGCATGCACTGTTCCAGTGTGCCTATTGTCCACCGTCAGGTTTTGAGAGCCATCAGGGTTCCGAGTTCACCGGGATAATAAGCAAGGCCAAATCGGTGTGGATATTTTCCTGCGGGTATCAATAAATCTGGACGTTTTGACAGCTGTCAACAAACCATGCGCTCCAACATGGTGGGTTGCGTTGTGTCAGGTAACGCGATGCACCCCACGACTGCTCCGAGCAGCGCTATGACGATGCGTGTATTACTGCTGAATACCACATTATGACTGAGAGTTATGCCACGGCTAGAAGAGCGTTACCGCGAAGCCCGCCACACGACCTAAAATAGCACTACCACTAAGTATTACTTACAGAGAAACTGTGCGGTGCGATGGTAGGGGGCCTGCTTCCGTACGGCTGCAAGTTCACTACGATGACGAATCGTAGCACGGCTGTATATGTATTGCGACAAAATTACACAATGCCGCCCCCACCCCTTGTAATAGGCAGATGAAGGGACAAAAGGCGATAGGTGATGCTAGGTAACTTTAATTGAATTTTGTACACGGGGAAACACCAATTGAGTAAATATTATGAAAACAGTCTCTAGTGTTGCGTAATAAAAATATACGTACATGTTACGGCATGTACTTACGCCGCGGATCGAAGAATGGATTCAAACACCGAAGCACCGAGTGAGAAAAAATTAACAATATACGTATTTAGGTTTATACCTATTTATTTTAGTAACGCGTGTTTCCATTCGCTTTCTAGTGTGACCATTACGAATTGTAAAAGGGTATAACAAACTATACGCTCCACATCACCATAATAGTGTGTTACTGTACTGCGTAAAAGGAGTAGCACCTTTTTGATTGCTGGGCAGTGTTCTTATGCCATTGAAGGCTATACAACTAACCCCTACCTCGTATTGCGGAAATGCTACCTTTTCCGTTTTCAGCTAACAGAAACTGTTGTAAACCCAACAGAAAGTTAAAGGTCAGAAGCCACATACTGAATTAGAAAACTATCTGGTGCGCCCGTTTTTCTCGCCCACATCTTTTGAGATGAAGCACAATCCAAAAAGAGCAAGGAATTTCCTCTTGCCGGCACTTATAAAGGCCTTCTCAGGGTTATAAGTACTCCGAATACTGGCTGTGAAACGGGAAAAGACCTTGCGGTATCAATGGCATGTTCATCTCGACGATCTGATCCACTTCCACAGATTACGGAGAATAATGAAGTATATTACGCCAATATAAACAGTGGGAAAGATGCTAGTATCCCATTAACGACAATGACGCTCATCTAAAGCAAACAATACAAGTAAAATCAATTTCTAGCTGATTGAATACGTCTTACAAGGCTGCCGTACAGGTGATAAAGGCATGAGGCCGACGAAAGTTTGGTGAGGAAAAAGATTCGGTCCCTGACCAAGTCAAATTGAAAACACTGAGACGTTTCGGGACCCCTACGGGCTCTTTGATCACACTAAGCAGGCAAGAGCCGTAAGTCGCTTCTTATTCTAAAATGTGGCGTAATGATGGGTGTAGCTTGCCGGCAGATTGCCACTTGATCTTTTGATGTCTTCTGTCGTCTTCATAAACACGCATTCCAAAAGTAGTCTCGTGGTTGAATTCTTTCCCTTGGCTATGTAGTGGCATTATGTCAAATAATGGAATGACCGTGATTAGCGGCGTGCTTGGCCAAGGCATTCGATGCTTTCTTGTTTCTGCCCATGTCTCTTTTATGTTCGTGTAATCAGCTGAGGAAGTTGGCAGTTTCGCCGATGTAACGGCAGCTACAGTATTCGCGTGGTGTTTCGTAGACAAGAACTGGTGTCTCTCGTTGTTCAAGCGATCTTTCATGTCCACAAGCTTATTGTGCAGCTTGTAGGACGGGATGTGCGCAACGAGAAGGTTGTACCTTCAAAACGACACGGCTTAGAGATTCGCGTACCCAAGGAACGTACGGGATGCCATGCGCATCTTCGAAATGAATTGGCTTCGGATTGCGTGGGATTGAGGACACGATTTTTAATATTCCTAATAAACTTCGCCGTGTACTCGTTCGTCAATTTTTCTCAATGTATTCTTTGAAATTCCTTCTTCATTTTGTTTTCACTTTAGCACATACTTGTTGCCCGCGTCGCAAGCGAAGCAACGACGCATTGCTTGGAACAGGCTGGGAGGCTCTGAATAAAATTAAGTTTATGGCCAGTATGCGTCACTTTCCTGTGTACAGCAAACAGAACAATATTTCCGACACGACTTACGCGGACATCGAGGAAAGGACGGCTTCTGTCACACTCGTCTTCTGTTGGGAACCCTATAGTGGCTTCAATCCATTTGAGAGGCAGGAGCCGTGGGGCATCGTTCCTAATGATAATGAAAGAGCAGTGGTCTACGTAGCGGACAAATATCTTGGGCTTGGGAGCAAAACCAGCGAGGGTCTTCTGCACAGTGACCTTCATCTTCATTACAAAATTTGCCGTAGTCACCAATATGGAAGCTCTCATGGCAGTCCCGTTGATCTGCTTGTAATACCGCTCACCGAAGGTAAAGTACTCGATAGAAGCCGCCATAGAGTTTACGGAGGATAATGAGTGTGACAGCAGCCTTCTTTTCCTCGATGTTTAATTGAGCCGTAATGGAACTTTCCCTTTGTTTTCTGTGCACAGGAAAGCGACGCATACGGGACATTACCTGAATTTTATTTCATGCCACCCAGCCTGTCACAAGCAACCCGTCGTTTTCTCTTTCGATGTGGTCACGATGTATTTGCTCAAGTGATGAAAAAATGAGTATAGAACTTCAAACAATACATCATGATTTATTAATGAACGATCACCCGGATAAGTTAATTGCGTATGTTTAAGACCGCGTCCTCAATCCCAGGCCATCCCAGGGCAAGTTCTTTGGAAGACACGCAAGCAGCTGATACGTTCCTTAGGTTAGCGAAAGCTAAGCCTTATCTTTTTAAGGTATGACCCTCGCGTTGCACAAATTCCGTGCAACAAGCGAAAGACCGCTTTGGCATAAGGATACGCCCTGGTGTTGTCTACAAGATACCATTCGCAGACAGTAACTGCAGTTACATCACAGAAACTGGCAACTTTCTGTACAGATTAAAGGAACATCAAAAGGACGTGGGCAGCAACATAAAAGCGTCGAATGCCCTGGCCGACCACGCCCGTAATTGAGGTCATTACATCGATTGGAATAACGCCACTATAATAGCCAGGAAATAGAATTCAGTCACGAGACTACGTTTGGAATCTGTGTTCATACGGACGACCGATGACACTATCAATAGTACAGATGGCATTCTGCCGGAAAGCTACACCCCTTCATTACGTGAAATGAGGAGCGACTTACAGCTCTTGCCTGCTTAGTGTGATCAAGAAATCCATAAGGGTCTCGAAACGCCTCTTTGCTTTCACCATAACTTCGTCAGTGAATGTAACTTCGTACTAATTGGTAATGAACCTGTTACGTTACGTAGTTGACTATCATCAAGCATATGTGTAAGTTTAATATAGAAATTTACGTAACATATGTTGCCAAAGGGAGATTTTTTTCAAATATTCAGCGCATGCATGATCCTTCGAAACCCAAACCAAACATTGTGCATCAGAAAAGTAACCAACACTCAATGGACGAAATACGAACCATTGATACGGTATTCTTATCATTTTCCCGAAGTACTTTATAACGACGAAAGTAAGGTTATACATTGCGCAAATCGCATTGCTGTTTGTTACCTTTAAAACAAAAACTATTGGTGAATATATGAGATTGGGTGTAAAGAGATAGATAGTCGCATCGTATAGTATGGACAAAGTAATTTAAAGGGCATCTTCACGTATAAATCCTGCAACGCATATTTCGACCTTCTTCCTGAATGTGTGAACACACACAACACTACTTCGGAGAAGAGGATTCATTGTGGTAGTACAAATGGCCAAGAACACGTGTAATTGTCATTTTAAAGTTTGCAACTTGTAAGAACCTACGCTACTAATCTACCCTTGGACACGTGCGTGTCCTTACGTGTGAGTGTCGAAGCAGCGACACCGGCCTACGTCATGGATTGCCCACGCAACGAAGGCCTCTCGCGATTACCCCTCCAGAGAACTATGCGTGGTGCCCCACAAAATTTCTTACAACGGGCGTGCCGGGAGACTTTTTTTATTTCCCAGAGACAGCGGCTGATGATTGAACCGGACACCACCCGTGCGCAGCTCGAGCCGTGGACGAGACCTTGGCCCACTTTGGCCTTTTACAAGGACCTTCGGGTCTGACTATGTCATGGCGCCGGGCTACCACCACACGTGCTGAGCCTTTCGAACTAATGCCACTCCATCACAGCAACGTCCGCAGTTTACTGCAAAGCAGTATTTGTCTCATCCACCCCCCCCCCAACCCCATTTTCGTTACGGTGAAGATTTATTCAGCAACGCTCCGGGGGCTCCTCCTCACCATCACCGACCCTTCTAATACAACGTTTATCACAAACATTATTCTCCACACCACCACTCTAGTGCCTCTTTCACAACCTGCGCAATCGGCTGACACCGCCCGTAGCACTGTTATAAGATTCAATTCAATTTCAATTCACCTTTATTTCCAACAAGAAGTTGGGGGTTCGCCAAGCGAGAAGTGGCCGTAAATACCACTTGAAAGGTGCCTAAGTTCTCGCACTCGCAATGCAGACAGTTACAGTGCTCTGTTTCCGTTTTGTCTCCATTATACAGAGTTCGACTTCAAGAGTAGGCTAGGAACAATATACACTGTCATGCGCAGATGAACAATGAAGCATAGTGATAGCAGTGACACAGGAGCAAAAAACAAAAGAAAGGGCCCATCTCCCTGCGAGAGAGAAGAAACTTTATTTAAGAGTCGTTCGTTGCAACTGCACACTGGACGGAGGTGGTTCCCTGTTCACGGGAATCCATATGCTGCTCTCGCCGCCTGGCCCCTGGTGACCAGTAGTAGCTGATCCTCCAGGGCGGTGCTGGTCAGCAAGATCCTCCATCTCTCCTTAAAGGGTAGAGTGGGGTTGGTCGGGCGAGACTCGGGTAAGGGGGGCGGGTGCTTCGGGCTAAACCTACACTCTCCTATCATGTGCTGGAGAGTGCCTAGTTTTTTACAGATTGGGCAAGCTTCTTCGAATTGGTTTGGGAACATGCGGTTGAGTAGACGGGGGTGCGGAAAGGACTTTGTCTGGATTTGCCGGTATATAGTTTGCTGCTCCTTGGTGAGTGCTGCGTGGGGTGCTCGTAGCGTCCTCCTGTCGAATAAAGTTTGAATGCACGAGTTGAATTTGCGCGGTTCGGTAATGTTCGCGAAAGAGAGATCACACACACACACACACAACAACAAAGTAAGAAAGATGCATTTATTCACAGACACCTGTTGTCGTTGTACTTGATTGCTAGAGCGGATCTCAGCTTTGAAATTTCGTGTCAGTACTCCTTTAAGCGGGTGCATTAGCCCTTCTCACGCCCGATTCCTGGCCAATCCCCCACATGGGTATGTGCCATGTCAGCGGCCAGGCAGCGCGCGCCCATCTCCCCCCGTTGCCAAGGAAGACGAGGAGCGCGCGCACCCGCAGCTGTTGCTATGTGGACGGACGGCGGTCGCCGGAATTCAGGGTCGCTTATAAAGTGCATTCGCACTTAAAAAAAAGGAAAGACGCCTCTGCAGCAACGTTCGCATGTGGTGCAGTGCATTAGTACTTCGTCGGCTCTCCTCTTTTTTTATGTTATATCATGGAATAACGTTAGCTGTTCCCTCCAACAGACGCTCGTTTTATTCAGATACACGTGAGCGTGCTTACCCGCACATTATCTGAGTCGCATCGGAATGGCACGCGTAAGAAGAGCGCCCGAGCAGACGATGTCGCGAAGTTGGCTGCGCGGACCGCCGGGCGGCTACCACCGGCGCACAAACGCTCTCCAGGCTAGGAGCGCACCGTTGTCGCTGCGTGGAAAGACAGCCCCGCTTATTGGCAACCGGAAGCAGCAAGCCTATTGTTAAAACGCTATCACCCTCGTGGTATACCACAATGCAACACCTAGCTCCCACGGGCGTCCACGGGCAGCGCCGCATGTACCACAGGCCACGCACTCGCAGTGTCGCGTTTCAATCCGTGAGCAATGTACCTATCACCGAAGTGTAGCTCGCACACAGCGGGGTTTTTCTTGAGCCGCTTCTCAGTATGTGGTAATGCTCGTCGCCACAGCGCCGTGCCCTTCGCAACGCAAACAACGGCAGTTTCTTTTAGCAGGGCTTGTACACCGTAGCGCTGCCCGGCACAAAGCTGTGGCTCTGCTTTTGCGGCACTAATGCCCTGTTAAACTTGCTACAGCACAGGAAACAAGCGGGGCGTCTCGCAATCGCATTGCAGACGATCCGTGCGCCTCACCAAGTGACGTGTAAACGATCGCGCGCGCCCCCTCGCGGATCCCTATTGGTGGCTTCAAAGCGCCTTGCTGGCGCTGCATGCCGCTGATCACACTTTTATATTCTAGCCACGGTAGTAGCAGTAATCGCTGTGTGATAGCGGTGTCGTGCCCAACTGAGTGGTCTGATGTGGTGAAACGATCCTTGTCATGTTGTCGATTCCTGTGCTCCGGTATTATTAATTCGCTCCTGATGCTTTCTGGCGATATCTAGTCAAACCCTAGACCACTGACAACAAGGTCGGGGGTGGACTCATCAGACTTATGGGACCCTATAGATTCGGCACTTGCGGCGTTTTGTGAGCTAAAGGCCACACAGGCAGTCTTGTTGCAGACCTGAAAACTCCTAATGAAAAGCAACCAGCCTCTAAGAACACCTTTGCTAATTTGACGTGGAAGCTTGCAGCACTGGAATCTAGCGTAGCGTACTGAAACGTGGCTGAGCAAAACCCTCCCGAAATACCCTTGTGGGACTTGACAACAAAGATTGCGGCGTTGGAGTAGACCATCTCATCAAGTAGCACAGCTGATCCAGGCAAGTCGGACGACTCCCTCAGTGACGTTACACGACAGCTCGGGACTATTACGTCTAGGTGTTAGGACGCGGAAAACAGACTTCGAAGATCCAATCTACTATTCGTTGGCCTTGCAGACGACCCAAAGAACACTGAGCAGCCTCGGAACTTATAAATATCGATTCTTGCTCAGAGAAGCTAGAAATTACAACAACCAGTGCTCAATTTGAGGGTGTTCACAGGCAGGGAAAGTACGTGGAAGGAAAGAACAGACCCATCATCGCAAAAGCTAACTTTCTTCAAACACCAACAAATCACACTGTCCTTGTCGCGCAAGCTGACGGGCTCTCAGCAATCAATTCGTGCAGATTTTTTACCAGCAACGCGAACCATTTGGAAAAAGTTGCTCGACTTTGCGAAGCCACTAAACGTGTTCTTTAAACTAACAGTTCATAGGCTTCTAATTGATAACAACACTTACATTTATGACTCGATCACGAACGTCATCATTCTGTTAAAAAGATAGCTTATAGCCAGCCACTGCACATGGAGCGCACATCACGCGTCGAAGCTACCTGTAACTCCTCCCGTCCATTTTATCATTATCTTCTACTAACATACAAAGCATAATGCCTAAACATGATCTTGTTGAATCTTTGACAGATGAAAACTCTGATATTCTCGCCTTTACTGAACCGTGGTTACACCCGCAAATAAACGATAATGAAATCTTTCCTGAAAACAATTCTTACAATATTTATCGTAAAGGTCGAGTTTTCAGAATATGTGGTGGCGTCCTTCTTGGTATCATAAAAACGTTCACTTTGAACTTATTCAATTCTAACTCCACTTTGGAAATTGTGTGGTTTGTGGTAGTAATAATAATATCAAGATACTAACAGGGGTTTGCTGGAGGCCACCAGATTCATACAGCACCTGCGTTTCTGAACTTCAGGACATCATCACCGGAGCAATTCAACTTAGCAATACAAACACAATTTACGTGTTCGGTGAATTCCACTTCCTGCAAATTGACTGGGATCATTTATCATCCACTTGTCGCAACCCCGAACAATTCCTTAGTATGACTCTTGATTTGAACTTTCCTCAGGTCATCAACCAGCCAACTCACGGTCAGAACGTATTAGATATCATCCTAACACCTGCACCTGAATCTCTTCACACTGTATCACACCTTAAAGGATTGAGCCACCACCAATTACCCTTCCAGTGCAGTACTCAGGTGTCGAAACTAAAAAATTCCTAACTACAACAAAGCAAACTTTACTAAAAATATGACGAGCTAGACACATTTTTAACCAAATATTACTTCCATGCTTTTACAGTAAAACGGTTAAATATAACTGGCTGGAGTTCAAAAACATGATATCTTCCCTTATAAACCAGTACGTCCCTCTGATTACAATAAATAATGACAAAACTAATCGCTGGTTTACAAGATCCCTAACGATTATAAGGACCAAAACGAAACGCCTCTATAAACGCGTAAAGGGCACCCGTACGCACTCCGCTTGGCAAAGTTACAAAGAATACCTTGACGCTTACTGCCGCGAATTAGACTCAGCTAAACATGACTACATTTCCCCATGACCTGCGATCGCTTCTGACAAAAAATCCAAAAAAGGCTTGGCGAGTGGTGATATCGCCTGATCATATTATTATTACGATATCTTTGCATGAATATGAGCACAACCACTACCGGAAAGCAAATGCAGATCTGCTTTTATTTCATTAATCTCATCGGTATTTATTCAGGAGGATTATTCTAACTTGCTGCTCTTTCCGGAATATGCCTGGCGGTACATGAAACACACTGAAATTACTAAGGAAGGGGTCACCTGTCTGAATAATAATCTTAAATTATCTAAATTTTCTGGTATGGATAACATTATTTTCAAAATCTAAAAAGCACCATCTCCGTTTACAGTAAAATTCTTTCTGACATTTTTAGACACTCTTTATCATCTGAATTATTACCATACGACTAGAAATCGGCGAAGGTCATACCCATATTCAAAACAGGAGATAAGCATTGCCCAGAAATCTACCGCCCAATATAACCCACGTGCACTTGTAAAATGCTTGCGCACATTATGGCTTCAAACGTTTACAATTACCTCGATTCAAACCGTTTCTTTTTTTCTTATCAGCATGGATTCATAAAAGGCCTATCGTGCGAGACACAGTTATTTGAATTTACGACTGACTTGCATACTAATGTGAACAATAACTAGCAAACTTATTGTATATTTGTAGATTTTTCGAAAGCTTTCGACCTTGGACCCCACTGCCGCTTAATTTGTAAACTCTTTGCTCATCGATTAGATTCACATAACCTTTGATGGATCGCTACTTATTGTCACTGCGACAACAGTTTACAGTAGTTAATAACTGAATTTCTCCCACATGTGAAGTAACCGCCGGTGTGCCACACGGAAGCGTTTTTCGCCCCTTACTTTTTTTAGTATACATAAATGACTTGACCAAACATATGTCTTCTTTCATTACAATGTTTTGCCAATGACTGCATTATCTACCACTCAATTCATAGTACTAATGATCACCTCTCCCTCGAAAATGACCTGAACATATTTTTCTATTTGGTCTAACACATGGTTAATGTCACTAAACATATCGAACTGCAATGCTGCCTTCCTTACCCGAAACCGTAATACATAAGTTTTCGACTATCACATCAATAGCACCCAACTGAATCGCGTTTCATCATGCAAATACTTAGGCGTTACACTCACAGAAGGCCTTTCCTGGAGTAACCATATCGACACCGTCTGCGCCAAGTATTCCAGGTTATTTGGTTTTGTGCGTCGTAATTTGTGTCAAGCCCCATCTGATGTTCGTAAACTAGCTTACACAACATACGTTCGATCACAGCTCGAGTTTGCTTCACCCCTCTGGTTCCCGTACCATCAATATTTCATTAACTAGATTAAAGTGATCCAGAATAGACGTGCAAGGTATATCTCAAGCAATTACAAGTACCCCTCAAATGTAACAGTGACTAAACAATATCTTTCACTTCACCCGCTATATCTTCGAAGCAGCATTTCTCTTTATGCCTTTTTCATAAATATATTTACAAAGCAGCACACCCAAAACTTCATCTTAAAGGGAAGGTTGTAGTTATAAAAGAAAAGTTTACTAACAGCAAGTACACATTTAATAGTTCCAGTGTACAAAATATTTTCGCAATGAAGGCAATCGAAGCGGTGCAGTGCGCAAACAAAAGTGGCCCGATGCCCCACCCCGTCTCTGTGCGCGATGCCGGAAGACTGGATAGCGCAGGCGAAATTCGACCGGAACAATAATTTGGAACAATAATTTAGCTAAGAATCCAAAAACAACACTCTTCATCCGTTGAGAGCATCTGGGGGCTTTGTACTGGTATGTTTATCTGAAACAGCTTTTCTAATATAATAAAATTCCATAAGGCTTCTCTCGCGAAAGCCGCTAATAAATTATCCTAAATACCTTTATCGTATGGAAATATGATGACATATCTATGGGCAATGCAAAGCACAAAACAAGTATTAGCAGCCTCTGTACCTACCCTCCAATGCCGACTATGACTTTCTCTTGATAATTGCCACTGAGACGCATCCTACAAGTATAAAAAAACGCCCAAAAGCTGAGATATACGTACAAAGTCGTACAAAGAAATCGTGGGAAACTAGCACAAGAGATTGAAGCTGGATTGTTCTTTTAATAGCAACAAAAGAGGAATGTGACGTGTTCACATCTTCGAACATCAGTAAGTTGGAAAAATCTTAAGGGAAGACGCCGGGTTCATATATTCTATATTTTCGCTTTATGACTCCCCCTCAGATTTGACTCCCCGTCAGATTTACTGCATGATAATACCATTCGTTTACTTTAGGAACGTGGGAGGACGCTCCGTTTAGATTTCCTATCTCTTATCATCAATAGAAATCTTCCGCTGGTCCCCAGTAATTCCCCATTTCCTTTGTCAAGAATATCCACGCGTCATGATCACCCGGAAACGTTCCGCCTTATTTCGCTCGCAGAGACCTGTTCAAGTTTTCTTTTTTTCCGCAGACGACAAATGATTGGAACATTGAATTCAATCCCGTAGTGTTAACTCCCTTACTTCTCATGTTTATTGTGTATTGTTGATTTTGTTTTTGTTTTTTCGCGCTTGTTGTAAAACGCATTTCCTGCTTGGACCTATGAAAGGTCTAAGCGGGACAAATAAATAAATAAATAAATAAATAAATAAATAAATAAATAAATAAATAAATAAATAAATAAATAAATAAATAAATAAATAAATAAATAAATAAAATAATAAAATAATAAATAAATAAATAAATAAATAAATAAGTAAATAGGTACATAATTAAAAAATAAAAAATCTTGACGGTCGGAGGTGCATCTATATGGACAATAATTTATTTTTCCAGCGCAAATTACCATTGTTCGACTCCTCAGTGACTGCTCAAAGAAAACCAATAACTCAAACAAAAAAGCAGTCCCAAAATATGTGAAATTATGTATGGGTAGGTTTATGTTTTCTAAAACTCGTGCCCGTATTCGTATACTATCGATTCCATAAAAATAATTCGCATTCCTCACTTTATCAAGCTCACATCTACAGAGTAGCATAACTGACATATCCGCACTATCAAATAGGAAATTGGCGGTTATTTCTTCTCGTTCTATCCGAGGACAAACCCTGTTAAAATAAGTAGGTTGGCATTTTATTGATGTGACGGGTTGTGAAAAAGGGTAAAGGACCGGTGACACTCGCAGTTTTTTTTTAGAATTCGCCACAAGGTTTTCACATCAGTAGTACGTAGCTTACAGGATTTAGAAAGCCCCTTACACTTCACATCGAAACGGCTCAGTGTGCACTCTGTATAGCTTGTAAACAGCCACCGAGGTAGCTCTTGAAGAATGACCGTCTTCGTTCACGCCATTTGCTTTGTAATACCATGGCTCTTTTTCTGCGTGAAAGCGCCTCGGGTTATTCGAGTTCCTGATTATTTCCACGTACCTGTTGATGGATTAAAGGTAAGGCTGAGTAAGGATGTTTCAAAAAACATGATATATCCATGGGGGTAAGCGTACTCCTTTGTGAACCTAGCTTCTGCGGTTGGCTGATTGCCTAGAGCGTGATGGCATGGAAGCAGAAATCTTGCACCCCTGGATACCCATTATCCGTTTGTCATTTCGTTTGTATATTCAGAGGACAACGCAAGCATTTTCATGAAATGTAAAAATATAGTACTGGAGCATGCCCTCGTTGCACGGAGGCAAACTTTATCTAGCCCAGGACGCTAGGCTCACCAAACCAAAATTTTAAATTTGCACTGAAGAGTACAAACCTCAACTGAGAACCCTCACTCTTTAAAACAAAAAAATGGAAAAGGAAGCACACAAGCGTCAGCTGGAGTAAATGGGCGAGTAGTACAAAAAATACTTCTACCACCAGGAAAATAGCCTCTTCAATGAAGGGCTCTGTTACGAAATGGTGCCTATCGTTAGGAAAAGTACGTTTGCTAAGCGTGTTTAGGGATTTCTTGTAGATATATTTAAGGCGAATGGTGTAGGTAAAGTGAGATTTCGGCGAGAAAAGTTCACCAACACAAACAGGCCATACCTAGGTTCTACGTGGTTACTTAACCGCTGCGGCGATTCCTATTATTGCCCATTGGAAAAACAAAAGCAAGGTTTCGGTATGATCGCGGATGGCTACCCGTACCTGCGATGCATGAAACATCGCAGCCACAAAGAAGCTGTAAAATTGGCAGGTTAGGCTTATCCTTTTTGTATACGGGCGTAAAGGCAGTGGGTCACCATGATATACGAAAAGCCCAACCTCGAAAGCACCCAGTAAGTCTGTTTCCTTTCCTGCCTTGCCCGTATTCAAAAGTATATGCAGCGGTATTTTATCACTATAATTTACAGCAGAGCTATGCTCCTCGGAGTCCCACAATCCAAAAAAGGCCAAGGAAAACTTGGCGCTTTTTACGGCTGTGAATACGAAAGCAATAACTATAAGTTTAACTCGTGCGATTCTTTGCTTTCACCCCTCGTTCTATAGGGATCCTTCTTCTTTATCCTTGATACGATATTCTTCATGGTCTACTACACTTTTACAATGCACACTGGCTTCCATCTGTTACCTACACGTTGAGTCACTGCTTGTTGTTTCCACCGTGTATCGCGAGTGTCGGTGATGATGGTGCGATTGGCTCTTGTTCGTACGCTTGGCTGCGTTATTGGGCTTCCTTGATGTTTGGTCGCTTCGACGCCCCCAAATGTTGCGCCGACGGCCACATTTCAATAGTGCAATATTTAGGGGTGTGATAGGAACTGCCACGTGCAGAACGCCTTAAAGACGCCATACAGACAAAATACAAGTTTCTTTTATTCGAAAAATTTCGTTTTGCAGTGCGCGCAGCGCTTTACCGGCTGCAAACGATGCTGTTTTCACCGTGAGATTAGCGAATTTAGGTAAATAATTTTGATTCTCCCGCCAAATAGTTTGTTTTCCTGACGTCTGCCGTGAAGCCACATGGGCGGGTATTGAAAAGAACTTCCAGTGCGTCACTAGGCTCTGCACTGTTTCTTATCGTCAATACTCCGATATGGCGCATCCATACTCAGGCGGGGGCCGTTGTAGCACGTTGCTTTGTATTTTAACATATTTGCACCCGGCTTGTTTGTATTACCGTAGAGAGTAATCATTTCGGGAAACCAGGGGTATACCCTGCATAGAGGGTCACGTAACACAACATCGGTTACGCCAATCGGAGAGTGTGCGTAAGACAATTCCCGAGCGGCAGGCTGCTGTGCAGCTAAAACAAGCATAGTGCGCCCAGTACCAACAGCAGTGCGCATCGGTACTTCCATGTTTACGTGTACTTTCGTAACTTCGCCTACCTACCGCACCATTATTTCGGCTGTAAAATGAATTTTCATTACATTTCAGCGCAACAGCTCATTCGGCAAGCTTTTAAGCCCTGCCAGATTTGGGATTACGTTTGCCGGCCTCAGCCAACCGCACAGCTGCTGGGTATACGACATCATGCGTTATGTTGCGGGAAAAGAGCTAGTGGGGCAGATGACCTTTCCCTTTTTTCAAATCTTTACAGCTTCTTTGAGTGAAGTATGGGTTAAAGCGGTGTCACTAAGATTACAACCAGGCCATCTTTCCAATGAACATTTCGAATGGCCCCTTTATTTATTTATTTATTCATTTACATACCTACATTTCGCCCAGAGGGGATTACAGTAGGGGGGTAAGAACGCGTTTTCACACACAAAATGCGCCAACAAAGTGAAAAGTATAAAGAATAACAAGGAACAGGGAAACAAATAACAGACATTAGGGGTAAAAACGCATTATTCACACACAAAATGCGCCAACAAAATGAAACATATACGAATAACAAGGAACAGGGGGACAAATAGCAGACAGTAGGGGGGTACAAACCTCTTTTCATACACAAAATGCGCCAACAAAATGAATGATACAGAGAAAAACAAGAAACAGGGAGACTAATAACAGACAAAAATTAACAAATGACAGCATGGAAAGTAGCATAAAAAGGAACACTGCCCAGCATTCATAGTAACACAAGTATGCAGAAACGTATGCTTTAACTAACGTATAAAAGAAAACAAGTATGCAAAAACAGAAATGCACGCTAGGAAGAATACCGTTCAGATTTTAGCATTCAAGATTACTGCGTAAAGCCAACAGCAATGCACTGGCGCTTGCAACTAGGATGATATCCCAGGGAAGCGGGTTCCAGAATTTTATAGTGCGGGTGAAAAACGAATTCATAAAAGCAGTTGCACGAGCGGGTATTTCTCTTATCTTGAGCGTGTGGTCAAGCCGATGGGAGACGTATGTGGGCAGCAACAGGTAGGCATCTTTGTTAAGTGGTGTTCGGTTGAAGTATACGTCTCTTAGTGAAGCCATACGAAAAAAGGCCCGACGCGACGCAAGCGCAGGCCAGCCAAGAGAATATTTTATACGAGTATTTCTGCCTATAAATGCATAACTCTCCGTAACAAAACGAGCAGCGCGGTTATGTATGGCCTCGAGAATATCTATCAGATTTTTCGTGAAGGGGTCCCAAACCGTACAACCTTATTCGAGAATAGGACGGATATTTGTGCTATATAGAAACGTTCCCTTACAGCCTGCGGAGCCGGCTTAAAATTTCTCCTAATGTAGTTAACCGTTCGGGCTGCCTTTGTGGTTATCGATTCTACGTGTCGATTCTATTTTAGGTCGCAAGAAAATGTGACTCCTAAATATTTAGCTTGGGTTACCTGAGGGATAGCTTCGTTACCAAGATTATATTGTGTTTGGAATGGTTTGCGTTTCCGGAAAAATTGAATAAGTTTGCATTTATATACGTTTAGAGACATGAGCCACTGGCTTCACAAAAAACAGATTTTGCGTAAGTCAGTTTGTAACGCCAGCCTATCATCATCGCATCGGCTTTTCCTGTACAGAACGCACTCGTCTGTGTATAGCCTTATTCTTGAAGTTATGCTCGCACCAATGTCATTGATATAAATCAGAAATAAAAGTTGTGCAAGTACCGACCCTTGCGGTACACCAGATGACACAAGAACGTTTGTTGATTCAACACCATTAATTACAACATTTTGGGATCCACCAGTAAAATAATTTTGAAGCGAACAAAGAATATTGTTTGGTAAGCCTAGAAAATATAGTTTGCGTAAGAGGAGGCCGTGAGAAACTTCGTCGAAATCTTTTTGAAAATCATGCAGTACACCGGGTATCTGTACACCTTTATTGAAATATTTAAATAAATCGTGCGAAAATTTCGTTAGTTGAGTGGTGCATGATCGGCCTGACCTAAACCCGTGTTGGTAATTGACAAAGAAATTGTTGTTTTGGAGATGGTTAAAGATGGCGGTATATAATATGTGTTCACGCGTCTTGCAACAAACACTAGTCAACGAGAAAGGTCGGTTGTTTGGAACCAAATCTTTATTTCCGGTCTTGTGAATTTGCACCACATTTCTGATTTTCCAATCCTGCGGTAGTGTGTATCTTGAAATGGATATGTTATACAATAGTGTTAAATACTTATATATAGCAGAAGCGCAGGATTTAAGGACAAGATTCGGAATTCCATCAGGGCCTGATGCTGAGTTTGGTTATATGTTTTGAAGAATCTTCAGTACTCCGAAACGATCAACGATAATTTCAGACATAGGCTGAAGTACTGCGTATGCGCAAGTTGAAAATTGGCTAGGTTGAGATTTTGAAAAGACAGATTAGAAATACTCGGTAAAGCATTTTGCTTTATCAGCATCATTAAGAACAGAGTTGTTATAAACGTGAGTGGCGGAATACCTCTATCATCTTTACGGTTGGTCTTCACCAATTTCCAGAATTCTTTGAGGTTATTTTTAATTTTTCAGCCTAAAGAATGAAAGAACGTAGTTCTTGCAGATCTAATTTTACACTTTATAAAATTGCCCAGCCGCTCTAGGATGGCAAATATGTCCGGCTCGAGATGTGCTTTATGCTTCTTGAACATTTGTTTTCTTATTTATGAGTGTTTTTATTTCTCTCGTAAACCACGGCTTGTTTGACCTTCGCTTTCCGGAAATTATCTTAAATGGTATGTACAGGTCTATAAGGGTGAACATTTCTTGCTTGAACTTCAACCATAAATATGTGATGTCTGATACAGCGCTGTAAGATTCAAAAAGAGAGAATAATTATCTAGCTCTGCGGCAATTTTCTCATAATCGCCCCTTTCATAGAGATAAAGCTTGCGAGGCCGGGCGGCAGGTATAAGAGGGTGGTGACATAAGACCTTTGCGGTTGCTCCCACGTGATCACTAATACCAGGGATTGCAGAGATGGATTGAATCAGGAATTGGGAGTTCGAAAAGAGTAGATAAAGTGTGTTGGCATTAACGAAAGAAAACCGCGTAGGGATGTCAACAAATTGAAAAAGGCCATGGCTGGCAATGAGGTCTCCAAACCCAGTAGTCAATGATGCTTTGGAGGAAAATCCAGGCACCTTATTTACCCAGGTCACGTCAGGCATGTTAAAATCTCCCCGGATTAAGAAATAATCGGTCGTCACTTTTTGCATCTCGTCGGATAATGAAGGAAAAGGCTAGATACTACCGTCACTGGGCGTGCAAAAAAACGCTGCTATCGTAAGGTGTTCGCCATTCTTAAGGACGACCCTGCACCATACCGATTCGCAGCTTACATCACAAAAATCAATCGGGAAACTCGGGGTGGTTTTTTACTAATATAAATACTCCTCCGTCACGCGAAGTTTGCTCTTTCCGGTACGCTTCATATTTAAGGGGGAATAACTCAGAGTTGGAGATTGATTCATCAAGCCATGACTCACAGCCCAATATTATATGCGTGATTAGAGAAGATAACAAGCTCGCCAGCTCATAAGCTTTATTTTTAACACTGCGGCAGTTAACGGCAGAATATCAATATTTGAGGCACGGGCTCTGACAGAAGACCCAGAATGCCCAGTAGCAAGATGATGGCCCTAGCGTGTTGTGCGAACTACTTTTTTGACTGCAGAATAGTCCCTGAGACAGCATCATAAAAACAACCGCGCCAACCAATGAGCAACTTGTCATACCTGAGCTTGTACTTCAAAGACTGCGGCCTACCAAACACAAGCAGCTTTCCCCGCGCAACCCGGGGTGTGCGTGAAAAATCTTCACGTACAGAAAACTCAGTATCTTTAAGTTTGACGCCTGAAGTCAACACTGATTCTCTATCCTTAAACCGGAGAAATTGTACTATGATAAGCGGAATTTTTTCTTCGTTGAAAGAGCCGAGTCTGCGGGCACGGTCGATGTTAACTGGATCGAGTGCGACCCCAAGTTTATCGCTGCAGAACGAGACAACAGCTTCCTCAGACTCGCTCCATGTCTCAGATTTACTATCAGGCAAACCAAAAAAAAGCAGATTATTTCTACGCTGCCTATTCTCGGCATCGTCTGAGCATGTTTCAGGGCTGCTAGGTCTGCTGATTGTGATGTGAAAGCATTTTCTGCAACAACAGTACCATTACTGAGAGAAATAGTGGTGAGCCCAACAGCAGGTCAGAGCTAGCATTTTTTATAAGTGCACTCGGAGAGAAAGGCGGGAGAGGGATTGTTCCCAGTTAATTTGCGCAGAACGGATGCCTGCGAGTTCAAAAAGCACAGTCTTCTGGGATTTTTTTTAGTGTGCGATGGCCTGCGCGACAGTCTCAAGCGTTACAGGAGACGGTCCGGGGTTCAAATAAACGTCCCCGGAGAGTACAAGCATAAAATAAACAAGGTAAGCATTTTTAGTAGCAGACCGCTACAACTGGTACAAAAATGTTCGCCAGGAGTCGAGCATGTTGAGGGGGCACGGCACCGCGAGAAAGAAAGGGTAGTCAGAACGAACGCAATAAGGAGCGTGGTGTGGGTCACTAACCTGCGTCAAAAAAGACGCTCTCATTTCTGCGCTCCTCAAGGTGGCGTGTCCCCACTGGCTCGCGTGCGCGAGCTCCTTCAGTAGGCATGGAGGAATGCCGGGGACAGTGATTGTTCTCGGGTGCAGGAGGGAAGAACCGGCTGCGACGGGGACGGCGGTCGTTTCGTAGGGCGCGCTGGTATGTCGCCGGCCAGAGTATGGTGGGTTTGCTCGTGGCAGCCGTGTAGGTCCATGCGGGCGGGGGTGAAAATCTGGAGACTCGACGTGATGTTCGCAAGCAGGACGACCTGCGTCAAAAAAGGCGCTCTCATGTCTGCGTTCCTCGCGGGCACGCCACCATACCGCCCTCTACGCCACCACGACCTGCATCAAAAAAAGCGCTCTCATGTCTGCGTTCCTCGCGGTGGCGTGCCCGCGAGGAACCTTTTCACGGTAGTAAAAAAAACATTGTCTCCAATCTACGCTGTGAAGGTGATTCGAAAGCAGAGCTTTAACGGACACGAGCAACTTCCAATGCGATGTCACTTGATTTCACAAACTTGGCTCTACAAAAAGTGACGGTGAGGAAGACGAAGAAGAAGAGGGCAGCTGTCCCGTTCTCATGAGCTCTACAGAAAACTAGAATATTTGTGAAGTGTTCTTTTAGTATCACTAAAAGTGTTACCATCGTGCGCTAGAAGTCACCTGGATCGCGCCAATATCCTACTTTAGGCCGTAAGTCACATTTTCGCCATTTTCCCGTCATCTCAAGCTTGGAGGCGGTAGCGCACCGCTACGCCTAACACCACCGGCGGGCCTCAGCGTCGCCTATGGATGTGACGTCGCCGCATGCGGTAACCCCAGAGGCTTCGTCGTTCGTCGTTCCAAGACAAATACCATTGCCTTGCGACGTAGATGACATGGACCAGCAGCCGTCGGAAGCATTTTCCTGCACTAAAGAAGACGACGAAAACAATACTGCACCATGGATAGAAGTCAACCGACGTGCTCAACGCAAGAAGCAGAATTCCACCACTCCAGATGCAGGTACAGCCCCACTCAAGCCGGCGATAAAACCGACCAGGAACCCCAGCCGAGTTTCAAGGAAGCCAAGGCCACCTCCACTTCCGGAGAACGACTACAAGATGGTGATTCGCCCACGCAACGGCCTAGCACTGAGTAAAGTCAACCCTTACACGCTTGCCAGCTGCATTCTGCACGAAGCAAAGCGCACGTGGCGAGAAGCAGATCTCAAGATCACAACTAATGAGGCTCAAAACATACTGGTCGTTAGCACCCCGTACATCGCGGCGGCGAAAGCACTAAGCAAAATTTAACAGCTGAAGATTGAAGACACAATTTTCCCAGTAAACTACTACGCAATCTCACCTTACAATTCCTGTAAGGGGGTTATTCACAACATCTCTCTTGACGCCACACCAGAGCAAATAATGGCGGTTCTCTCTGCCCCTGGTTGTGAGCCTCTCACATGCAGAAGCCTTGGTGCGACGGGCACAACGCTGATCACATTTGCTGGAAAGAAAGTCCCCTTTTTTGTGTACATCGGAGGAGTTGAGACCAGGTGCTACCTGTACAAGCGGACCCACGCCTTCTGCCACTTGTGTCACTCAACCGGTCACAGGGGCGATGTTTGCCCCAAGCAGAACGCTTTGACGGACGCCCATTGCAAGCGCTGTGCCTGCTGAGACAAAACAACGTTCCGCACCACTGATAGCCCAAGTGTGCACTCTGCGCTGGGGAACACGTCACGGCGAGCAAGGTGTGCCTGAAACGCTTTCTTCCACCAGTCAGTCTGAGGAAAAAGCAACGCGAGGTCACCAAGGGTCGCCCTACAAGCCGGGAGTCAAGATCCCGCTTCATATCCAGAGGGCCTTCCAGGAGAGAAACAAAACACGATCTAGGTCCGGGTCCCGAGGGAGAACACCTTCCGCCAAGCGAAGATCTGCTGAAGACGCCACGGCAGTCTAGGTGAGCTGGGCTCAGATGCTCTCTCCACGTGCTTAAACACGTCCTCCTCTCCCCCCACTCCCCCAACCGTGACGAGCTGGCGGAGCTAAACCGACTAAACGATCATCTTCTTGCCGAGATTAAACAACAACGGGAAGAAAATCGACAACTCCATAACGAGCTCCTTGCACTCAGGCAGAAATCAGGCAAGGGATAAACCCTACACCAGAAAAACGCAGAAAACCTGACCCCAACACACCAGAGCCCACACAAACACCCCCTTCCAGTTCAACTCCCCAACCCCCCGTACGACAGAATTCCCGCTGGCGCAAGAGAAATCCCAAATCGCCGAAACCGTAAAGGAAATGATGGTGATGTTAAAACAAATCATGCCACGGGTAGATAAATTAGAATGACAGGGGCATGCAATCACTGCTCGTCACTCTCGCCGATTGCTCAAGCCTTGCAGCAGGCCCTCAGCCCTGACAGGCGACGCCGCCACCTCTCAAGATGGCCCTTTCCTAAGAATAGGCGCACTTCTCAGCAGGAATCAAAGCTTACCATATGGCAATGGAACTGTAGGGGCTACAAGAACAAATCAAGCTCACTAGCACAGTACATTGCCACCACTGAGGATTCACCCGATATCATTACACTTCAGGAAACAAACTCCCCTGCGAAACTTTCGGGCTTCGTCACCTATGAAGATGGACCCACTAGCTCTCTCTCCGCGCTAATAAGCAAACGACTCACAGCCATAAAGCACCCACTCCCGCAATCCGAGAAGATAGGAATACTCACTGAAAGCGTACCGAGTAAGGTTAAAGTGGCAGAGAGCTTTTACGTGTCAAAGATTTATTGTCGCCCCAGAGGCCAAGAAAGTGATCTTTCTCATGTCACCAAACAAGCAAAGCGCATTGCATCCTATCATCCACTTGTTATCATGGGAGATTTTAACGCTGCACACCCCTTATGGGGCTACAGCTACACAAACAAGAGGGACCACCTTGCACTCCCTCCTCCAAGAAGGAAACTTGATTCTGCCATCTTACCCGCATGCTCCCACGCGCTTGGGCAATAGTGTCTTTAAAGACACGTCCCCGGATCTTACGATTACCACAGGGAACGTCAAGGCTATGATGTCTCACACGGGGGAAACCCTGGGAAGCGACCACTTCGTCCTTGCCACCACAATACATGGAAATATATACGCTACCCCGCTAGGTGCAGCCAAGTTAACGGACTGGCCGAAATTCCGCAAACAAAGGGAGCAAGCCTGACTTGACGGTGCAGACACCCAGCCCCTCACGCTAAAGGAATGGTCCACCAAATTCGCGAAGACATGAATCACGTTACAAACAATATTCAGCTTACCACGACGGCCCCCTTTGTCGATCCACACATTCTCCACTTTGGGGAAGCAAGAAGGGGCCTAATCAAACGGTGAAAAGGCCAGCGCCTCAATCGTCGCCTGAAAAAAAGGAAAGCTCTGCTGACGGAGGAAGCAGCCCGCTATGCGGCTCACCTATGTAAAAAAAGTTGGTTGTCCCTTTGTGACAGTCTACAAGGCACACTAACTACATCAAAGACCTGGAGACTGCTACGATATCTAATCGACCCTTCCAAAAGCAAGACAGAATCGGACCACATCATGCGAAAGGTGATTCACACCCACCCAGGGGATTCCGCTAACCTCATGAAGTCTCTCCATGATAAATCCCTCCCGGTCTATCCAAAAACACCACTACCTCCATATACAGGGCAGCCCAATGTTAAACTGGATGAGGACATTTACATCCACGAAGTCAAAGCAGCCCTTCAGATCATCAGGCGGAACACGGCTCCAGGAGGGGACGGCATAACCAATAGGCTGCTGGCTAACTTATACAACGAGTCTATTATTGAGCTCACGGGCCATCTCAACATGTTGTGGAGGTCAGGTCGACTCCCTGAACAATGGAAGATGGCAGAAGTACGCCTTATTCCAAAGCCTGGAAGAGCACCGAGCACAGAAAATCTGCGCCCCATCTCTCTAACCTCGTGTTTGTGGAAGCTATTGGAACACATCATCCACAAAAGGCTACAGAACTATCTCGAACAGCACAACATATTTGCTCATACCATGTGTGGATTTCGCAGTCACCTCTGTACCCAGGACATACTTCTTCAACTCAAGGAAGAGGTCATGCTTAAAGCCTCCCGGGACCACCCTAAAGCCATACTAGACTTAGATTTAAGAGGGGCATTCGATAATGTCAGCCACACAGCCATACTTAAACAACTAAACAGACTAAACTGCGGGCAACGTACCTACACCTACGTTCGAGACTTCCTCGAAGGGCGAAAAGCTAATCTCAAGGTGGGTGACCTGAAATCAGATCCCGTTTCATTCGGCAACAAGGGCACACCCCAGGGTGCCGTTCTGTCCCCCTTGCTATTTACCATAGCCCTGATTGGTCTCCCTCCGCTCCTGGCTGCCGTACCAGGCATTGCCCATGGATTATATGCGGGCCATTCATGGATCAGTAGGGGACACGCAGAACAATCTACAGCAGGCGGTTGACATAGTCATTTAATATGCACAGCAGTGTGGCCTAGAATGCTCGCCGGAGAAATCGGAGCTGCTGTTCGTCTAAGGAAAGAAGAAACTACACTCTCTCCTGGCTCGCCAACCATCTCCCTGCACATGGGCGACCATGTAATTGTTCCGACTCCACAGGTCAGAATTTTAGGCATGCTTTTCCAAGGGGATCGCTCGAACACCCCACTGCTCAATAGACTTAAGAACACCATAGAGCAAGTATCGCACATGATTCGCAGGATTAGTACCAATACGAGGGGTATGCGAGAGGAACATGGACTCAGGCTGGTTCAAGCCTTCTTCGTGTCGAGGGTCACTTACTCCCTGCCCTACGCCATACTCTCCAAAACCGAAAAGAACAAGGTGGAAGCCCTGATACCCAAGGCGTACAAACTAGCATTAGGACTACTGTTACCACCTCAACGCAGAAACTTTCGGGGTTGAGAGTCCACAATACCTTAGATGAATTATTCGAAGCCCAGAATTTGAGCCAACTCTTACACCTGAGCTGTACCCCTACCGGTAGAGCCATTGTGTCTCAACTACACCTGCGCTCTCCTCTGCAACACCCGCAGGCGGATGCTACTCAGCTTCCCGATGAGGTTCGCAAGTTCATTGATGTGGCCCCACTACCACGCAACATGCATCCGACACATCACGAGGCTCGTAGGAAAGCCAGAGCGAAAGCTATCCTTAATAAATACGGCCGAAACTCTGCGACAGTCTATACAGACGCCGCTTCATATCCCGGGCGAAGAGCTATGACCGCTGTGATTTCTACTACCGAAAACCTCGTTACATGCGTATCAATCCCCACCATCCACTATCCGCAGGCGGAGGAAGCGGCCATCTCCCTAGCGATTGCACAAACTTCGGCAGAAAAAATAATCACAGACAGCCAACAAGCCTGTAGAACCTACTCCAGCGGTTGCATATCCCGACCTGCCCGAAACATTCTACTCGAGCATCATCCTCGACATCCCGTACGGATTATTCGGGCTCCAGCCAACTGGGCCGTGTCTGGCAACGAAGCTGCCGATCAGCGTGCCCGAGCGTTGACCCACCGGGCAAGCCAAGAGTTCGGCGAGCAGTGGCAGGTCTCACCTCTCTTGTCGTTCCACGAAGGCACTCAGCATTACCGTCTGGAAGGAATGCTATATCCTCCTGCGCACAAAAGCCTGACCAAAGAACAAGAGCGCCACTTCTAAGGCATTCAGACAAACACATTTCCCCACCCCACTAGAGCCCACATTCTGGCCCCCACCCTGTACTCCTCGCAATGCCGCTTCTGCGAGGCTCCGGGCACCCTCTACCATATCATGTGGGGCTGTGATAAGAACCCTTACCTACCCCACCCCCTGCCTTTCCCCTCCCCAGAGCACTGGGAGAGAGCACTGTCAAGCTCGGAACCTGGCGACCAGCTTTGGCTGGTGCAGCGAGCCCAAGAAGGTGGACGGACTCAAGGGGCCTTGGAATGAGGACTCTTCCCCAGGGCTGACAGCTTCAGGTACACGTTTATTCCTTCTCCTCTTCCTCCTCGACAAAAAGCAAAACAAGTTATTCTGCCAGCCGTTACCTGGAATACGTAGGGGTGGCGTCCAGAAGGCAGCAGCTTAGGCCACAGCCGGGATAGAGTGGTGGACGCCGCTGCTGCAGTCCGGCCATTCTTTGACAGAAATAAAATAGTAGAGGAGCGTCTTTCCAAGTGTGAGACAGTGGAACCTAGCCATCCTTATATGCTACCTCGGGGGTACACCACCGCCCGACGCAAGCGCAGACACCAAAACGATTCGGCTTGTCAGCTTCGTGATTCCAATTTTTGCCGATTATAACTAGTTTTTTTCGTAAGTTTGAGAACTGTGAGAAAGCTTAGGGAACTATTATAATCTCTATTTATAAGAACCAGTTGCTCTTTTGGCCTTTTTTAACACGTCTCAAAACACAACCAATTTGGTATTCACTAATTTAGAAAACGCTGTCGTACTGGTGGCAAGCAGTGCGAAAAAAATAGCGCTTCTCTTGCGTCGAGATGTCTGTTTATAAAATCTACATTTTGTCTGCCCGCCCTGCAAACCAATCTTTAACGTATCATTGCCGTACGACCACCTAATGTCGTCGGGCCCGGGTTACTTAGGAGTTGCTGTCCAACAAGTTAATCAAGCTGTGTTAAGGAAGCACGCAATGGACGCGAAGCTGGGCTAAAACAAGCCCAAAACAACCGTCGCTAAAGCAGTCGACAACGCCGTACCGCAGACGCGCTTGCCGGCGCTCAGGCACCTCTGCGCGGAGAGCGCTGTGTAAATTCGACACGCCATCTACAGTGTGCTCCACGAGTGAAACCCTCCGCCCCCGGCCGCCGCCTCCGCCGCGTTGGGAATTGGCTGATGGAGAGAGAAAGGTTTGCTTAAAAAAACACTTTTGGACAGTTCGTGCATAGTGGTGATAAAATGCAGCGCGACTGAGTCAGCGTCAAGACAAAGACGCAGTTTTCGTTACAACCCTGCAACCGCCAAAGTAATTTTAGCGGATTTCGGTCGACAATGGAAGGGTCTCGCATTTACGCCCGAGTTTCCTAGCCGTGACACCATCCAGTTTTTAGACAATTATTTTAGGTTTTCGTCCGAACATATTATTTATTTTATTGCCCTAGTGCACGCAAACAGCTTCTGCCTTATGCGTATGCCCATTCAAATATGGTAGAGAGGTCCATAGGATCTGCGGTACCAGAATCCGCGCTGAATAAGTCGTTCGTACATGCTGTTCCGGAGAGCTTTGACACTCAGCTTAGGATACTTCTGGCTATCGGTTACCCGATCTTTGTCTTCGTGGGTGTTGCTGGGGCCTAGCTGCGAAAGCCCGAAAAATACGTTATGCAAAATCAGCCTGAACAGCCTAAGGAGAAAAAAGTTGTTCTTTCTCATATGCATTGAGTTACGCAATACCTGGAACAGCTGGCAGAGTGCTGCGAAGTGTCAGTTCTCTTGCCCACTCCACAGAACCTTGGCCACCTCAGTTTTGATATTTTAGCGAAGCCGAACATAAACAACCACGAAAGGAAGCGTACCGAAAGTTTTGTGACCTGTGACGTCGGAATAGTATACGAAATAGCGCTTTCAGGCGGGGATGCCTAAAATTGTCAGACGGGAAGATGCGTGAATTAAAAGGCACGCGAGCAGAATTCTTCACTAAATAATATTGTCACGTAGCCAAAAATGAAGCAGTTTACTCGAAGGGAAAACAAGTGTATTGAAGTGAACTTGTGCTCCCCTAACAACTCAAAGATTACAGAGGTGGTGAAGCACCAGTCAACAAAGTGACGTGCTCAGGCGAGTGTCGCTTAATCGGATACTGTGGCATCCGCACTGCGGGCGTTTGTCTTTAGGAGCGAGTGTTTCTCTAACCGTCGAATTACACCAAAAACACTATAGACCAAAGAAGATTATTCTAGGCTTGGAGGCCTTAATTCAAAACACTGTTTTCATAAAAGCCGATAACACAAGCGGCATAAAATATAAAGAATGGGAATCGCGCTTCACTTGGCCCACAGATAACACCAACAGGAAATCCCGGCGCCACCGGGCAGCAAAACCAAAAAAAATTCCGCCCCCTTCCCACGAGGGAAACCCTGGGGTGATGCAAGGCATCTCACGGGGTTGAATTCGCGTTTCCGTTATTTTGGTTACCCAAATGTGGTTGAAGTGTAGTGAACCTTAAATGATGCTCAATCACAAGTAGAATTTAAAGTACGTAAGGACCGTCTTCATCGGAAGATTCAACGGAGTCGTCGTCGTCAAGCGAAACATGAGCAAAGGCAAGCAGAGTCGAGCAACTGTGTCAAGCGTAAGCCCGCGCTTAACTGAACGGGAGCCGAGCGCTCACCGCGTTATATGCGCGCTTGAAGGATAGGAGACAGCGGAGCAAAGCTGCGTATGCGTACACATGCGCCCACAAGCGCGCCGGAGCACATGCGAACGTAGGCGAAGCGCGCCAGCTTTTGTTATGATAATGAGCCGGAGAGAGAGCATAACGCACAGCTGTCGGAGAGAAGAACGGAGGAGAGTTTGCGCATGCGTAATGAGAAGTGCGGACTACGCCGGTCAACGCGGGACAGGCCCAGTGTAAGAGATGCCTTGCATCTAATATAAATAACAACACCAATGCACGCTTCGCTGCAATATTACGCGCGTGCAATTTTCCCGCGCGTTGAACAGTACAGGCATTTCCTCCTCTACTCTCCGGCATTCCCCCTCTCCTCTCCGAAGCTCCCCTCTTGTTTGGGATTGCAAAATGAATGGCAACACCTGCGGCTCCGTGCGCGATAATGCGAAGCAGCTTAGGGTTAGAGACGCGACGGTATCCGATGCATATTCCGGGGGGGGGGGGGGCGCCACTGTAGCTCCGCGGTGGCGCCCCCAATGAAAACAGAGGAAATAATTTTGAAGTGGAATTGGTACCATTAGAAGCTGGAAGTATAAAAACTTGTACAGCAAAAACCTAAAGGAGAAAATGAGCGATTGGTCTCGAATATAATGGCAAAGGATAAAGGCACGCCGAGAAAGTTTTGAAATCATGTGAAGGAACTAAGAAAAAACGCCGAAGAAGTTCAACGTCATGTCATAAATGGCGATGGCCAGGTACTAAAATGGGAAGAAGCGGTATTTAACACACGCCCAATGATACAAGAGAAGTTCAGAAGAACGGAGAGAGGGCTACAGCGTTCAGGGAGTTGGGCAAGTGAAGTGCGTGCAGATAGAGAGCTAAATTTGGAGAATCTAAACAATAAAAAAGCTAAAGAAAATGTTCCAGCTTATACGGGATCAGAGACGGATGAAATTCCTGTACGGCTGGTCAACCTACTGGGCCCAAAAATCAAGGCACAACTGATTCGAGAAACCGAAAAAGTGATAAAAACTAAGCAAGTACCGTACTATTGGCGTAAGAACAGGATGCAGAGGATATATAAAGGTAAAAGAGACAGGGCTGATGCCAATTGGTGCAGGCCTATTACAGTTACCTTAGTGGCATACAGGCTGGCAATGCAAGCCATAAAAGATGAACTGCAGGCGTGGATAGAGAGGAACAGAATACTAGAACTACAAAATTGTTTCAGACGAGACAGACGCTAAGAGGACAATTTTGTTATCCTAACCCAATGCATAGAGGTGTCAATGGCTCATGAGCGACCACTATGGATACCATTTGTAGATATAAAGGGAGCCTACGACAACGTAGATAGAGAACGTGTATGGAAGAGACTCGAGCGGGAGAGATTAGGCCAGGACTTTATACAGCTGTTGCAGGGAATTCACAATGAGAGCGAGGTGCAAATTACCTGGGAGGACCAAAAGGGCATGGAACCGGTAGTCACAAGTAGAGGTTTAAAACAGGGTTGTCCACTCTCGCCATTGCTGTTCATGCTGTACATGGCAAGACTAGAAAGAAAGCTTGAAGGCAGTAAAATAGGTTTCAATCTTTGTTATAGTCGCAAAGGACAGGAAGTGGAACAACATATCCCGGGACTGATATATGCAGGTGCCATAGTACTACTAACAGATAGCAAACAGTGTTTGCAACAGCTCACAGATATCTGCGGGGAAGGAGCCACTGAACTGGGGTTAGAGTTTAGCACAGCAAAGTCGGCCGTTCGAGTTTTTAATGACAACACCCGTAACAAATCCGTATTCGTTCAAAAAGCAGCAATACCGCGGGTAACGGAATACAAATATATGGGCATATGGTTAAACGAAGGTCAGGCGTATCTGAAAACTCATGAGGAGCACTTAAGAATGAAAGGCAGAAGACACACCTCTATCATGAAGCACACAGCACTGTGGGGACATAACAGATATGAAGTAGTGAGAGGAATCTGGAAGGGAGTAATGGTACCAGCACTCACCTTAGTTTGTGTCAAATCAGACATTCAATGAGGGCTAGAAGTTAATCAGAGGGCCGTAGGTTGCTTCGCATTAGGAGCACACAGTAAAACAAAAAATGAGGCAGTGCAGAGAGATATGAGATGGGCATCCTTCGAAGTGAGAGAAGCACAGAGCAAAATATGTTTTGAAGAACGACTTAGAAATATAGATGAGCAGAGACGGAAGGCCATAGTGTTACGGTATCTTTACATCAAAAGTGTGAACACACAGTTGAGGGAAAAGAACCAGAAGGCTCAGGGCAAAGTACATGAAACTTGTATGAAACGACTAAAGCAATGAAAATGAAGTGAAAGAAACAGAGACAATAACCTGGAAACAGAGGATGGATGCGACGTCCTTAGATATGGCCGAAACTGCTCTGCTCATGCGTTTCCTCACACCGGGAAAAGAGAGAGGTTTAAGCTAATAGAGTAAAAGCAATACTACCGCTCACGTCCCCCTGGATCGGCAAGCAGGAGATCACAAGGGAAAAATTATTCGGTAATACCAAAGGGAGTGCATTGCTTTTTGAAGCCCGGGCGGGTTGCTTGCGGACAAAAATGCCTATCCGCGAGCCTGTACAGGAAGAACTATGCGCAGGCTGCGGAAATGAGCCAGAAACCATGCGACATATTGTAACGGAGTGCACAAATATCCGTCCAGTCCTCAGTGATGGAGCCATCCAGCTTCCGGAAGCCCTTGGCTTTAAGGTTGGCGGAAAAGGTAATTGGACTGCCGTAGGGGTTAGTAAAAGAAGCTTGGAATGTTGGTGAGAAAAGAGCCGAGAACAATCTTGGAAGGCATGAGAACAAAGAAGTCAGGCTAGGACAAAAATTTCGTAAACGTATTTTCTTTTTGTTTGTACATTGTTTTTTATTTATTTTGTTTGTATTTTTTGTCGAGGCGATTGTAAAGTGGGTATGCGACTAAGGCCGCTGAGCAATGCCACCCCGTTACAAAGCGGAAGCCACTAAACATCATCAAGCACCATCATCAATATAAATGACGCGCGTGCACGCTCAGCTCCCCCTCATTCTCCTCCCGCAACACCGCAATCGAACTGGAAAATAATGGGAACTAGAGTCGACCCCATGGCTGCTTCACATACTACTCAGAATTCCCCTACGGGAAGATGGTGTAATTTTTCCCCTTTCGAGAAGCTGCTGGCCTCTCGATAAGCCCAGGTGCTCCAGTTCCAGTAACCACATGCTGCCCGATGTTGCATGTCCAGCCACTAAACCAATATTCGACGCTGAGGAAGGCATTCGCTTCTTTGAGCACAATCGTGGAGTGGTGGTTTGTGTAGGGTTAATCTATTTAGATCGTCCATGTGAAGTACTTGTCGATGACCTCTGTATAACGGAATGGTGTGCAACTTTGTGAAACGTATTCAAATCAGGCAGAATTGCCGTTTTTTTTACATTTACCGGCCTCACATACTTTCTAAAATAAAGAATAATACAGGTAAAATAAACCGCTGGTTTTGAAATAACCATTCACAGTAGGTTATACTGGCAGTCAGCAAATGATTTCACCGCAAGTGAACCGTGCAGGCAGCCATGTTCCAAGTGCAGAAAACTGTACAAGCAAGTATTCAGACATTCTCGTAGCAGTATGTTCGAGACCCTAAAGGGTAATTACCACTGCCAAAGGCTGCCGGTCATTGCACATACAGAATCGTAAGTAGGAAGGATGCCTTCCCCGAGCGGATGAATCTACCGGCAAACCCAAAATGTAAAGGAGCAACCCTTCGCTACTAGAGTAGAAGCGTCCGGCGTGTTGTAGAGTAAAATGAGGGACATCGCAATTTCTTTTATTAGGGTTAACCTACCGGAGCTTTTTTTTCAAGAATGGGAACGAGCCGCCGGAGCAACTATGTGCGCACGTAATATTTGTTTACTTCTTTTTACTTCCCCACTCCAGGAGAAGGTGAGCGGTGGTATTGCGCTTACTCTATTAGCTTAAACCTATTTGTTTTCTTTGTGTTATGAAACGCATGAGCAGCGCTGTTTTGCCCATTCTTTTATTTAAAACTATTTCGGCCCTAATCGTGTGAAGACCCGCGAAACACGAAAAAAACGCTGCAACGCTGTAAGATGCAGCGAGACACATTGTCCGTTAGCCCTCAGCATGTGTTTCTTAGCGCCGCTTTTATGCCTAACGAATGACAGGCCTAACTGCAGCTTCATCACTGAACCTTCATCACAAGAACGCTAGAGTCAACTGTTTGAGGGCTATTGATAGCGAAGAGGACTTCTTCCCAATTCCCGGGATGGAAAGGTAAATTGATGGTTTTGATAGTACCCACAGAGGATTCTGGGAAACCACCATTGGGGCGAAACCTGATGGGATCTTTTGTTGGTGTTGCAAAATGGCTAACGTAAAACTACTTCTCGAACACGTAGTGAAGCATCTTGTGAAGCATCTAAGGTAGACTCGAAGGGGTTCGCCCAAAAGAAGTGCATCCATTGGAAAAACACGTGCCTCGGCAATTGTGCCCACAATGCACCAACTGAATGTATTGGGCCACTGATGACAGTAAACAGGCCAGATTGGGCCGTTTGACATCCGAATTTAAATTTGCTCCCGAACAATAGACATGCAACCAGAAAGGGCACAAAGCCTATACCAGTGCGTGCACTCCCCCTCTTCTCCCTCTACTTCGAACCTGTGCACGCATAAACCTCCCGCCAGTTATGTGCGCGTGCTTAGTAGTGAAAGACACCGTCGAAAATGTCGCTGTGAACATCTTTCCGGTTAACAAGTACACGTCCGCGTTACAAAAGTGCAAGTTGCTCCTTCATCTGGGAAGGATTCACAATTACTTGACCAGCCGGTTCAAACTGAGCCGGCAAAAGCGGAGGCACCGGCATTGCTTAGTTCTGCCCATTCTGTCTTCTGATCGGCCAGATCCTTCTTTAATTTCTACTCTTTCTTGTACGAGCGAACGACACGCGTAGGGCCCATTTTGAGTTACAGCCTGGAAGGCCTCGACCTTCATTTTAGCAGAAACCTATCTCCCTCTCCGTGTCGCTCCCCCGTTTTAGACATATTACTGTCTTTCTCCACAATAACACAGGCCCAAACCGTTTGATTAGCGACGACAGCGGATAGGGCACTGTGAGCTTTCAGACATCCAGGGCACGGAGGAGAGCAGGCATGTCTTCGTCACTAACCAAGACGCTGCTTTTTGTTGTGCAGTCTTTCCTGGTTGGCGCATGGCTTCTACCACAACATGACGCATCGACTGTTCCAGTCCTCAAGTTCAGCTGGTGCCTCTGGAGCCGATTATCGGCGAGCCATGCTTTCGTCACCAACCGGATCTGGAAACAACCTTCAAGCCCTTTATCGACAAGCAAGCGTCATCGACATGGTCAACAGTAGCCACCGACTACTTAAAGGACGGGCATCGCATGCCAGCCTTTAGTGGGCACGGAGGAGCGGCAGGCATGTGTTCGGCACTGACCAAGCCGCTGCTTTTTGTTGTGCAGTCTTTCCTGGTTGGCGCATGGCTTCTACCACAACATGACGCATCGACTGTTCCAGTCCTGCAAGTTCAGCTGGTGCCTCTGGAGCCGATTATCGGCGAGCCATGCTTTCGTCACCAACCGGATCTGGAAACAACCTTCAAGCCCTTTATCGACAAGCAAGCGTCATCGACATGGTCAACAGTAGCCACCGACTACTTAAAGGACGGGCATCGCATGCCAGCCTTTAGTGGGCACGAAGGAGCAGCAGGCATGTGTTCGTCACTGACAGAGCCGCTGCTTTTTGTTGTGCAGTCTTTCCTGGTTGGCGCATGGCTTCTACCACCACATGTCGCATCGACTGTTCCAGTCCTGCAAGTTCAGCTGGTGCCTCTGGCGCCGATTATCGGCGAGCCATGCTTTCGTCACCAACCGGATCTGGAAACAACCTTCAGGCCCTTTCTCGACAAGCAAGCGTCATCGACATGATCAACAGTAGCCACCGACTACTTAAAGGACGGGCATCGCATGCCAGCCTTTAGTGGGCACGGAGGAGCGGCAGGCATGTGTTCGTCACTGACCAAGCCGCTGCTTTTTGTTGTGCAGGTTAGTGAAATTCCGTCACTGTACTGTAAACGTTCTAGTAACGTCTGCCTGCTGCTCTTTCCGTGCCCAAGTGTTCTTTGCGAGATATTTTGTGAATGCATTCTTGTATCAAAACAGTTGCTTCTGTGCGGCGACGTGGAGTTGAATCCGGGGCCTAATACGGAAGTCCTAGCGGCTCTCGCCGTTCTTTCCGCCAAAATGGAGTCTCGTCACGCTGATGTTTTGCAGCACTTTGGTTACTTTAAAAAGAATCAAGAAATACTGAGGCAAACGGTTTCCGAGTTATTAACTAGGATGGACGCTCTTGAGTCAGTTGTCGATACCCGTGACAGCGGACCATGTATCGCTGACATAACGAACATTGTTTCTGCCGCTGTTCAAAGCGAAAATGCGGAATTGAAGTCAAGGTTGGACGAGCTTGAAGACCGGTCCAGAAGGGACAACCCTATGTTTTACGGAATCGCTGACAATGAATCAGAGACATGGGATCAATCTGAAGCACACGTGTGTAACCTAGCCTCTCAGCTTGAAATGCAAAGTTCTGAAATTTCTGGTAGTATCTCGAGAGCACATCAGTTGGGCACTTTTTCAGACGCAAAAATGCGACCCATCATCGTCAAGTTTTCTTATTCCAAAGTGAGGGACAGCATTCTTTCACGAAAAGCCAAACTTAAAAGTTCAGGAGTATCAGTGGGGGAGGACTTTTGCCGACAGGACTTTTGCCGACACACGACAGTCGCGCAAGAAGCTAATTGAATTTGGCATTGCAAGCGGTCAGCGCGTTTCACTACGTAGCAAAAAGCTTGAAATAAACACGAAAACGTACGTATACTGCGCGGCAACCGATGAGGTTTGTGAAGTCACCCCAAGCCAAGAGACACGTGCATCGAGCGGTAGCGCGTCAGTGCACACTCCCCGCACCAGTCCCCATTCATAGCTATCTTCAGCGCAGCCTCATGTCGAGCGCGTGTCTGTACGTTTCACCAATACGCGAAGCATGATGAACAAGCGGGCGCAGTTATCTTCTGCAATTGATTCATGCTCAGCAGATATTATTGTTTGTACAGAGACTTGGCTGTCAGCTAAAATAAAGAACAGTGAGATATTTGAATGCGAAAAATTCTACAACATTTATCGTTACGACCGTGACGTACGTTCTGTTGGGAGGTGTATTGATTGGTGTCAGCAGTGCTCTGAAATCTTGTTTTTAGTGTCTCTTCCGGCTTAGAACTTATCTGTGTACGAGTCTGTCTCCCACGCCAAGATTTCATTCTCTGCGCATGTTACCGGTCGCCTACTGCCTCGCCATCATTTTCTGTCGAACTACATGATGTTTTAAACAATGTTATTATTATATACCCGAATTTGCCCTTATTTCTTTTGGGAGACTTTAACCTACCAAACATAAAGTGAACCTCCGTGAACTTTCTAATGCAAAAAGTGCTTACTATAACGTTACTCTTCCCTCTTATCGACAAAACCATCCACGAAAATTTTGGACTATTGTGAATGGTAACAAAAACAAGGTAGTGTAACTAACACACTCTGGCGTACCTGTTCCAAATAACGAATGTTGCAAGGTTTAAAACGATGCATTTTGCTCAGTTTTTCTGCAAAGTTTTCCGTCTTGTGTTCCAAAAGCCCCCACCCATAATGTTTTTCCTATGGACTATATTGTAATAGAATAGGTAGGAGTTAGAAAACTGATCAACAACTTGAATATGTCTTCTCCAGTGGGTCCTGATGCCATAAATTCTAAAATATTGAAATGTACAATGTTGTACTCATCACTAATTCTTTCCAAGATATTTCATCAGTCCTTGCAGTCTTCATCCCTACCTGGCGATTGGAAAAAGGGCAAGGTGGTTCCCGTTCATAAATCAGGTAACACTAATTCGCCAGAGAACTACCGTCCCATTTCGTTGACGAGCATTCAATGTAAAATGCTAGAGCACATAATATATTCACATTTAATTAGTTTTCTCGAAGAAAATTGCTTTTTGAACAACTGGGTATCATGCGAAACCCAGCTTTTGTCCTTTACTAACGACCTATTTGTTAATGCTGATCAAGGTTTCGATACTGACTGCATTTTTCTTGATTTTACGAAAGCCTTTGACACTGTATCTCACGACTTACCAATTCTGAAGCTTAGGAAACTTAACATTGACCCTAATGTTCTCTCTTGGATTAAATTCTTTCTTTCTAACCGAGCCCAGTACGTAACCGCTAATGACTGTTTATCCCCCGCCTGTGCTGTAACGTCTGGCGTACCTCAGGGGTCAGTGCTGGGGCCATTGCTCTTTCTTATTTACATTAACGATCTTCCCGACTGCATCAATTTTTCAACCATTAAACTCTTCGCTGATGATTGTGTAATGTATCTGAAAATTTCTACCCCAGCTGGCATCTTAAAACTTCGAACCGATCTTAACAACCTATCCGATTGGTGCAATAAATGGCTCATGCGACTTAACGTGGCGAAATGCAAATACATGCGAATTTCGCGTCGGGATAATACTGCTAACACGTGCACGTATAGTCTTCATGGCGCTTCTTTATCACACGTCGATTCATACAAATACCTCGGTCTTCATATCACAAATAATCTGCCTTGGCAGGTGCATGTTGACTATATAACTTACAATTCTAATCGCATGCTCGGATATTTACGCCGTAATTTTTCATCTGCACCTTCATCACTTAAACTAACTCTTTACAAAACACTAGTACGTCCGAAATTCAAATACGCATGCGCCATCTGGGAACCTTCCAAACATACTCTCATCCTCGCCCTCGAATCGATTCAAAACCGCGCAGCTCGTTTCGTATTTTCTAACTATTCTCGCCATTCTAGCGTAACTGCAATGAAGAAGTCGCTAAATTGGCCTGATCTGTCATTGCGTCGTAAGTGTTCACGACTTTCACTCTTTCACAAAATCTTTCATCACAACCCCATTTTAAAAAAACAGCTTTTCACAAACCCCTCCTATATTTCGTCTCGTTTGGATCATGGTTTAATAGTTGGTGTGCCATCTAGTCGAACTAATCTTTATCATGACTCTTTCATTCCACGAACTAGCAGGGACTGGAACCACCTTCCCGCCGCCATCGCCTCCATCATGGACGTAAAAAACTTCAAAATCATCACCCAACAAGAAGTGCTTTGAATGTATTGTTTGCACATTTTTTTGTTCTCAAACCCCACTCCTTTCTGTCCTCGGGCCCTGAAAGTAAATAAATGAAAAATGAAAATGAAAATGAAATATTCCAACATAACACAAGGCAGGCTGTCAGTATCGGCGTGAATCCGCGCAGCTTCCACCCCCTTCCTGTGCACACAAAAACTGGCAACCCATGACGGGCGCATAATCAGGCGTAATATTGCCACCACCACCACCAACGCCAGCCTATCTACGTCCACTGCAGGGCAGAGGCCTCTGATTATTTTCCAATTACACCGGTCCTGTGCTAACTGCGACAAATTTATCCCCGCAAACTTCATTATCTCATCTGCTCATCAAACTTTCTGCCGCAACCTGCAACGCTTGCCTTCTCTACGGATCCACTCTATTACCCTTCGCAATACATGCCCTGCACACGTCCATTTCTTATTCTTAATTTCTACTAATATGTCCTTAACACGCGCTTGTTCCCTGACCAACTCCGCTCTCTTCTTGTCACTTCATGTTATACCCATCATCTTCCGTTCCATTGCGCGCTGAGCCATTCTCAATTTAAGTTGAACCCTCTTAGTGAGCCTCCAAGTTTCTGCCCCGTAGATGAGCACCGGTAAGATGTAGCTGCCCTGCACTTTCTTCTTCCTGCCATTCATTATATGAGAATGCCTGCCGAATGCATTCAACCTTATTCTTATCCTTAGAATTACCTCTGCCCCATGGTTGGGATCCGCGGTCCCAAGTTGGCCTAAGTAGATATTGCCACGTAACCAAAGGCGACGCAGCTGACTTGAAGAACAAGTTTATTGGAGCGAACTTGTGCTCCACTAACAACTGAAAGAATACACAGGCGGTGAAGCAGCAGTCAACAAAGTGACGTGTGCACGCGAGCTCCCGCGATTCGAATGCCGTGTCTTCTGCTCTGCAGGCTTTTATCTTTCGGCGCGAATCTTCCTAGAAGTGTCGATTTACATTCAGAACATTGCAGATCAGAAAAGAATATTCTCGGCTTGTGGCTTCCGGGCGAAGCAGTCTACTTATCTGACCCGTGCGGCATAAAAATAAAGAACAGAAGATGCGCTTCGCTTGGGACGCAGGTAACAGAGCTGCGCTTGGCGGGGCCGTATAAACAAACAATAAG
Organism: Haemaphysalis longicornis; assembly: GCF_048455015.1. Classification (NCBI taxonomy): domain Eukaryota; kingdom Metazoa; phylum Arthropoda; class Arachnida; order Ixodida; family Ixodidae; genus Haemaphysalis; species Haemaphysalis longicornis. The sequence continues at coordinate 37,880,007 of NW_027526295.1, forward strand.
TAAGCAAACCCATACATGGATCGCGACATTACCCCAACTCTTAGAGTGCATCGACCCAATGCAAAAACAATAGGTAACCCGAAAAATAAGTCCGTCATCTTGCATAGTAAGGTTTCAAGCAAACAACGTGGTGACTTCGGGCCGCGTGTGTCGTAGTGATGTTCCGGAATCACCATCGGGGATAACCTCGTAGGTATGTTGGCCGACACGTCGTAGAACCTGGTAGGGTCCGAAATATCTTCGTAAGAAATTCTCACTGAGTCCGTGTCGTTGGATGGGATTCCAAACACAAACACGACCCCCTGGGTGATACTCGCCGTCTCGGCGTCGGAAATTGTAGCGCCCGGCATCCACCGGCTGCTGGTCCGTTGAACGTACTGAAACGAGCTCGCGGGCCTCCTCGGCACGCTGAAGGTATCCTTGGACGTCGGGGTTGAGGTCGTCGTCTTCTACATGCGGAAGCAAGACGTCAAGAATCATTGTCAGCCGTCTTCCGTAGACAAGCTCGAACGGCGTCACCCGCGTCAATTCCTGAATAGCGGTGTTGTACGCAAACGTGACATACGGGAGCACTTCGTCCCAAGTCTTATGTTCAACGTCGATGTACATTGACAGCACTTCTGCGATCATTTTGTTCAGACGTTCCGTTAGTCCGTTCGTTTGCGGCTGGTACACCATCGTTTTTCGGTCATCCGGAGTTACTGTAGCCTAAGATTCCTTGCATAAGCTCTGCAGTGAAGGCCATTCTGCGGTCCATGATTACAACTTCAGGGGCTCCATTTCGCAGCAGAAGTTAGTTTATGAAGAACTTCGAGACTTTTTGTGCAGTCCCCCTCGGAACAGCGGCCGTCTCTGCGTAGTGCGTCATGTAGTCTGTCGCTACGACAATCCACTTGTTCTGGGATCGTGATGGAGGGAACAGGCACAGAAAGTTAATTCCAATCTGTTGGAAGGGACTCGATGGTACGGCGATCGGATGCAGAAGTCTGGCGGGTCTCGTCGGTGGAGTTTTTCGTTGCTGGCAGTCACTGCAGCTCCAGACGTAGTGGGTGACGTAGAGGTAAGGCGGGGCAAGTAGTACCTCGCCTTGATTTTTCAAATAGTGCGAGCTGTGCCGAGATTTCCGGAAGACAGATCGTCGTTTCCCGCTTCCAAAATTTCGTCACGAAGATCCATGGGGATGACAAGAAAGTAATTCGTTCTCTTTAAGTGGCTGATATTCTTCACTAGGAGAGAGGTTTTCAAGCTGAATGCTTGTAAGTTGCGTTTGAACGCTTCAGGCACGGCGACGTTGGGTCCTTCGAGGTCGTCGATCATGACGCGTAAGTCGGGATCGGCAGGCTGCTGGGCACCAAGGTCTCTCTCCGTCACCACTCCGAAGAACGTGCTCTCATCATCGGAGTCTTGTGGTGGTGGCTCGATGGGGACACGGGACAGGCAGTCGGCGTCCGAATGTTACCTACCGTATTTATAGATGATTGTAACGTCGAACTCTTGCAGGCGCAAGCTCCACCGCCCAAGACGGCCTGAGAGGTTTTTCAAATTCGTGAGCCAACGCAGCCCATGGTGGTCTTTCAATACCTTAAATAGTGTACCATACACGTAAGGGCGAAATTTTGAAATCGCGGAATTTTGAAATCGGTACTCTTTTTCAGACGCTGAGTGGTTTTTCTGCTCTTTCGACAGACCACGGCTGGCAAAGTTGATTCCTTTGTCGTAACCGCATTGTTTTTGGACGAGGATGGCACCCAATCCTATGTCTGGCGTCCGTATGCATTTACGTTTTGGCGCCTTCGTCAAAGTGAGTGACCGCGGGCGGGCTTTGCAGGCGTTTTTGCAGCTCACAGAATGCTTTTTGTTGCTCGCTTTCCCAGGTAAAAGGGATGGTATCTTTCGGTAAGCGTGTGAGTGGTTTGGCAATTGGTGCGAAGGTTGCGACTAAGCGCAGGTAGTATGCGCAGTCCGAGAAATTTTCGCATGCCCTTCTTCTCTTTCGGCCTTGGGAAGTTCGCAATGGCTGACGTTTTTCCCGCGTCAGGTAGGGCTCCCGCGGTATTGAAGACGTGACGCAAAACCTGAGCTCCTCGTACGCGAAACGGCACTTTTCAGGCATCAGCTTTAACCCCGACGTACGCATGGCCTCGTGTACAGACTTAAACCTTGCCAGGTGTTCGTCGAAGCTGCGGGCGCATACCACAACGTCGTCGAGGTATACGACGCAGGTGTGCCACTTCAGACCAGCGAGCACAGTGTTCGTGTCTCTTTGATACGTTGCTGGCGCCGTGCACAGCCCAAACGGCATCACCTTGAACTCGTATAGGCCGTCCGGGGTTAACAATGCGGTCTTCTCCCGGTCTCTCTCATCCACTTCAATTTGCCAGTAGCCGGTATTCAGATCCATCGATTAGAAGTACTTGGCATGGCAGAGGTGGTGGAAGGTGTCGTCGATTCGTGGCAGGGGGTACACGTCCTTTTTGGTGATTTTGTCTTATTTCTTCCCCAGTACGACGGGCGCAGCCTAGGGGCTTTTCGATGGCTGTATAATGTCGTCGCTGAGAATGTGGTCGACTTAAGTCCGGATGGCTTCCCGCTCGTGTGAAGAGACGTGGTACGGTGACTGTCTGGTAGGTTGGGCTCCATCTTCAGTTATTATTCGGTGCTTCGCTACAGGCGCCTGACGTAGTTTTGAGTTCGACGAAAAACACTATCTGAAGTGACGCAGGAAATCAAATAATTTCTTCCGTTCTTCTTGTGGTAACGCCAGATTCACGTCGAAGGCATCCGGCAGCTTGAAGGTATCGTCGTGTGCACGTTCCAAGTCGGCAACCGCGATCACGTCACTTGCTTCTTGCGTTTCTTCGAGGGACGCAATTTTGCAGCGCCGCTGTTTAAATGGTGGTACTCGTCGGTAAAATTGGTGACCAAAACGTGGGATTGGCGTTGCTTAAGCTTGCAATGCCTCTTACGGCAGAGACACCGCGGCCAAGAAACAGCCTTTGGTCACCTTCTAGGACAGCGCCGACGTCAGGAACCTCATCTTCACAGTATATGGAGATCATCAAGCTTGCGCGGGCTGGCAGGGTGACATTGCTGGATATTTTCGTCATAAACTCAGAAATATTTATTCGCAGCACTGGAACCGTCACATGTGACATTAGCGATCACTGCCCAGTTTTTAATATGTACCAGAGGAAGGCGCCACAGAAACGGGACCAATTTGATCCGGTTATTTTTCAATACGTTACTGAGCATAACCTTCAGTCATTCAAATCTGAGATAATGACTGAGAATTGGTCTTCTGTATTGATCGAAACTGATGTTGAAATGGCTTACAACAAATTCCTAGACATTTTTGCAACCACTTACGCTAAATACTTTCCATTTAGAATTTACAAACAATCAGGGAAAATCAGAAAGCCCTGGATTACCCGTGATCATATTCGCATGATAAAAGAAAAAAATAAGATGTATCATTCTTTTCTGCGAACGAGTTCAGAATTAACCCTGAAGGAATTTGAGAAAACGCGCAATCGACTCAATGCGGAACTGAGACGGGCAAAAATAGGGTACTATGATCACTTGTTCGCTGACATCAACCAAAGGCGCCCTGACGCGACATGGAAACTGATAAACAATGTTCTTGGACGAGGTAAAGGCAGCCCGTCCCCCAAAATGTTAAGTGTGGGCTGTCGTAAGCTGAATGGCACTGCGCTCGCTGAATATTTTAATCAATACCTAGTAAATATTGTTCCCTATGATAATAGTCCTGTTTCATTTGCTGACCGTCATAGTTCTAACGATAGCATATTTCTGATGCCAACAGATGAGAATGAAATTTATAACACCTTTATGAGCCTTTCGAACAGCAAAGCATTGGATACAGACGACTTACAAATAAAACCAATTAAATATGTTTTGCAATATATCACCCATCCCCTGGCTCACATTTTTAATCTATCGCTCTCCACAGGAAAATTCCCAACTAAAATGAAACGAACAAGGGTCTCCGTTGTTTACAAAGGTGGTGACAGAATTTCTGCATCTAATTATAGACCCATATCAGTGCTTCCTATTTTTTCTAAGGGACTGGAAAAAGTTATATATGCCCGTGTAACAAAATATTTGACATGAAAAACATTATATCCAACTCACAGTTTGGTTTCCGAAAGGGCAGGTCTAGCGAAACAGCCTTATTAGCGATTAAGGAAAGCATTTTACAGGGTATCAACTACAATATGTTCACAATTGGTGTTTTTATTGACTTCAGTAAAGCTTTTGACTGCCTTAATCACAAACGTTTGCTAAACAAGCTCTCCTCGTATGAAATTCATGGTATACCATTATCATTACTCGAATCATATTTAAGCAACCGAACCAAATCTGTTTATATAAATAACCATAAATCAACTTTTTCGCCGATACCTTCCGGCGTACCCCAGGGAAGTGTTTTGGGTCCGTTGCTATTCATCACGTATATAAACGACATGGTAAATATTGGTGAAGGGGTAAAATATGTGATATATGCGGACGACAGTACTTTGCTCTTTACTGGACCCGATATACATGACCTAATCCACAGATGCAATTCAGTACTAAAGGAATTAACAACTTGGTCAAAGTAAATAAATTAAAAATTAACCCTGTAAAAACCAAAGCTATAATTTTCTGTGCTAAGAATAAAAAGTTAGCTCGCATCAAACCATATACATCGACGACCAACCTGTAGAAATTGTTGAAGCACACAAAATTCTTGGTGTCTATTTTACTTGCAATCTGAGCTGGGAAAACTGTCGACTATCTCTGTAGAAAACTCCCGGCTGTTTGTGGTGCTCTTTCTAGATCCCGTTTGTTACTTCCACTAAAGGTTAAACTTCAGACTTATTATGCGTTATTTTATTCCCAACTAAATTAGTGCTGCTTGGTATACACCACGACAACAAAGACCAACATAACGAAACTTTTCCGCCTCCAGAAGAAAATGATTCGATTGATTGCTAATATCGAACGTCGCCATACAACACAGGATGCATTTAAAATACATAACATAATCAAAATAGAACACATTTATGAATTTCGCCTTATGCAGACGTATTGTTTTTCTTCAGCTAGCATCAGACATTTCTTAACCTCCCTTGCCGATCTACAATATCACAGTGCAAATATACAAACACATAGGCATGAGGTCTGGAATATACCGTATTTTCGTACCAATTTTAAATTACAAATGTTGGCCCATAATCTTCCATCTGTTTTGAATAAACATCATAATAGAGCCAACTTCACATTCAAAGAAGTCCGTAAATATTTCTCACAGCTATGATGATGATAACGTTGAGAATAGAAACACTGTTTTGAATAATATTATGCTCACATATCTTCATCTATGATAAGGCTGTTTCGGCTATAAATTTTGATTGTTGGAAATGATATTCAAGGTATGAAATATTGTATGTTGTTGTTTCCTGTCTGTTTTATTATGAAACATTGTGAACCTTTGTATCAAGGTGTAATGTATATGTGTTGGTTGTACGCTTGTTCTTTCATTAAGTTCAATGTAGGCTTGTGTTTGTGTTTTTGTTCGATCATGCTTGTCGCTGCACCTTGCCAAATTCAGGGGCAAGGACCTTTGTCAAGCTGCTGCATGGCGGCTTTTTGTCCGTTAGAGCAATTGAATGTTGTCGCAAGCCCAACTAGATGGTAGGACAGTAAACACGTGCTTCATTTATTACGTGTGTGTCGATAGTCACCCACGTGGCAGCTTCCCTGTAATATACGATAAGATCAAGGACGGATTAGCAGCAATCATAACTAGGTTTAAACTGGAGTAGACCTAAAGTGTACAGATGATGCGTAGTAACCAAGAGTCGGTAGCTGTGAAGCGTTTGCGGTGAAAAGCTCAGTGGAGGTGCTATAATTACTTATCCCCTCTAGCTCCTCACATTTGACCCAAGGAAAAAAAATGTTGGTTACAGAGTTCCTTTTTCACGCATACGATCTTACGTCATAGCTGGCCACAAGAATAGAAAAGCGTTAAAGCAAAATACGGTTTGAAGGAATAATTTATGCCCGGTCCTTGAAGTTTTACTTTTGGGGGGGCGTTTACTATGAAATACCATCGCATGGACACTGCGAATATTGTGTCGTGTGCAGCCTAGTCTGAAGAGGAGTACCGGGAATAAAAAAACATTTCATAGAAAAATGGCTTGCTGCTTCAATAATTAGGGGGCATCGGAGGACTAATTTAGGTCGCTCAGCCTCGACAACTAAATGCTTGTTCGCCTGAAACAAATTCATAAGTCGTTGCACTCATGGAGATTGAGGCACGCCCTTGAATCTCCCTACTGCTGCAGTAGAAAAGGAAGCAGGTGCAGGTACGTTTTCTGCAATTCTCCAAGTTTCAATTTTAAGTCGAGGGGTGTGGGAACCTTAACGACAACCTGTGTAGCTGTTCCCGCGGCAGCTTATTTTGTCATATGATAAAATATCTTCCGTTTTGTTGGAAATTCAGGGCGGTACATGGCCCTTGCTGTGGGGATACTCGTCAAAGAATGCTAGGCATTAAAAAACGACTGTGTCTACGGTACGGATTGTCGTAAACCTTTATTTACAACCAACAAGAAGTGAAGGAAAGCATTCCTTGTTCTGTAGTAATGTGAACTAGATAACGGGCAAGGGTGCTCGGTGCGTACAGGCGGTCCTTCCAGTGGGCGTAGTTCGCCGGCGCAATTCTCTTCGTGTGGGCCCCGCTTTAATGCGCCAACTGCATGGCCGCAATACCTGTTCAGCGCCCGCGCTGGCTCCCAGCAAGAGTAGTGTTCTTGAATGCCTTGGACCTTAAATGGAGACAATTATCGACATCGAGAGTTCGGGTTTTAAAAAAAACATAGCGGTGCAGTCTACATGCTACTTACCTCACTCTAAGACAAGCAAAGTTGACGAATTTCCGAAGCAGTAACTGTTAGAAAAAGGGTTTACCAAAAAGGCATAGTTCTCTTATGTCAGCCTACGTGAAAGTGTGTGCGCCGCTGAATGTGTGTTTATAGGTCCATGATTGTGCGGGTACGCCGGCTTTCCTTGTTACCAGTACGGAAATCGTGTCGTTGTTTTTCAGGCCCATTTGCACGCCTGGCCACTGGTCTATCTACTTCTGCTTTTTTTAGAGCCTCCGTGAGCGTTCAGAGATAAACGGAGATAAATGAAAACGAAATGACGTGCGTCGGATTTTTCATGCGTAGTTTTTTCACCAGTTATAGATTTGGATGGTTTCTCCACTGGTATATCTTTCATCTGACGCAATACATTTGGCGGAATCAACACTGCCACCCCCACCCATGCCTGCTTGGCCATGCCTGAAAGTTATGTGTGTATAGCGAAGTATAATTTATTTATTTATTGTTTATAACCTTCACACTCAGCCTAAACAATATTTGCAAAGGGTTTTGGATAGGGTTAGAGTCACATTGTTGAAAAACAGCACAGTGTGAAATAGAAGGTGTCCCGGCCTCTCCCGTAAATTTGAATTCTGTCAAAGGGCCGGCGTTTTGAAAAATAGTATGTGCAGAAGGACGGGCCACTGTTCACTGTTGCACTACACAAGATGTGATTTTCAATCCCTTCATTCCATCCGCCTAACCACGTTGCTGGGCCCGTGGGTTGAAGTTTCTACCAGCGCAGCAGTCTGCCCATTGGAAGGGGTCGCATTACCATGTAGCTTAGAGCAGGCAATGTTTCAAGCATTGTCAGGGACATTGGTGTTGTGATTTTAAAGTCCATGATTGGTCATTTTCAGTCATAAATATAACAACCTCTGGATGTATTACCAGAGCGCATTTCTTTCTCCTTGATGTAGGGAAAAACGTACCCGAGAATTTTTTTAGACCTTTAGTGCATTCTGGAACGTCATTACATATTTTGTGTCCTTTTCAGTGTGCATACTGTGTGTGATCAAGGCGCTGGCGGACCAAATTCCTAAGCCCTGCATGGATGCATTTCCTGTTGCCTGCGGTGAAGAATATCGCGACTACAGCGAAGGCATGTGCCAAACTGGGTTGAAAATGCAACTGGACACGCCAAACCGAAGAATGACGTCTCTGCATCCGATTGGCTTTGATGCCCCACGGAAGCGATTGTTTATATGTGTATTTTGTACAGCCCTCCAACAGAAACTAATTTTTTTTTCTTACGTTTGACACGGATTGGCGGATCGATTTATTTTTATTTATTCATTTATTTATTTAGTTGTTTATTTTTATTTATTTATTTATTTATTTATTTATTTATTTATTTATTTATTTATTTATTTATTTATTTATTTATTTATTTATTTATTTATTTATTTATTTATTTATTTATTTATTTATTTATTTATTTATTTATTTATTTATTTATTTATTTATTTATTTATTTTCATGTAGAATAAAATCTTTTCGGGCACAAGGACGATGCGATTCGTAATGGAACATTGCGTCAGCATGCGCGATGGAAAAACAGTACGCACGCAGAGAAAAAAAAGCAGAATACATTATTTACAAAGAAAGCTAAATCGCGGTCATAAAGTTGCATAATAAATCTTCGCCCCCTCAACGTCCTGAGGAACTAGCAGCGAAACTGGGGTTTGTTTCTCTCAATCGACGCACCTGTGAAAAACACCTTTGTTGGTATTTATGGTTTAGCGCTCTTCCAAGGTAATTAGTTGGACAAATCGTGAAACAATTGGAGTTTTTATGGGCAATAGTCTTTCCAGGGATAATGAAACGCAAAAATTTTCTGCGTTTGTGTTTCGTTCCGTCACGACAGCCATACAACCAAATGCTGAAATAATTTAATGAGGGTCACGTTTATATAGGTAAAATATAACCATTATTTTAAGTCTATAAACATGCTCTACAAGTTTAAACATTCTTCATCAGGAAGGTGATGTTAGGGTTACTTGAGAAAGAATGTCAATGCATACTTCGCTGTTTGCAGTGTTTGTTTCATTAAAGGTTGCTTTACGATCGTTTATCCCCAGAATTATAAAACCCGTTGAAAGAAACGTTTTAACGATGATATGAAAACAAGGCTGCCGCCCAGACCTCCCGCTTGTGGCTCTAGTGCTAAGTCTCAAGAGTCGCAACCGATGCCGTGCCAGTAGAGCGAACCTAAACAGATTTCCGCAAACCTGTAATGAATGGAATTCATTGAGTTAATAATACTGACTCTAGAGGAAAAGCTGCCAAGCCAGTCCATGTATTAGACCGCGCGAAACCCATACAGTTAATACTACTGACTCACAAAACCCAAGCGCAGCCATGATTCCGCCAAATATGCGTTGCGTTGCCCGCTGTGTTTTTCCCTGCTAAAGTTGCCGGCAGTAATGGGTATTCACCTGGGAACCTAAGAATTTCATCATGGCAGCCACCACTGCAGAGAACGCACGTATGCGCATGCAGGCGCAGGTACAACTTTCATGTTTGAAAACGTTGTTTAAGGTTTTTGTGCGGTAGGTAGCCAAGTTTTGTGCGATGTTAACGCGCTAGATTCAGAGTTGAATGCCCTGAAACTTGGAGAGGTAGCACATAGAGTAGCGCGTGCTTCACACGCTCGGAGGTAGGTTATGCGGATGCGTCAGGAGACTTTGGTCATCACTTCAGAGTTGCGTGGACACGTTTTCTCCAGCTTCTCCGCATAGGAGGGACTTCATTTCGGCGGCCCGTTGTCCGGTGGGCTGCCGTGCTGGATTTGTATGTCGGCTGGCTTACGCTCTGCTGGTGTGGGCTGTATAGTGTTACCAACCGCTCCCAGTTCCTGTCAGTCTTCCTGGTTGGTACCGCCACAGCTCGACTCTAAGCTTCACAGTTCCCGTCGAGGGTTCTCGCCTCCCGGACACAGCATTGCGACGGCCAGCAGAACACAAGGTGTGTTGTGTGTGATGGTATCGACTACAGTAGATTTACTCTTTTGTAGTGTTTTATAATTTTTGTAACTGTATACTTTTCTCTATTCTACCCTGTATGTATCCTATTCCAACCGCCGGACTGGTCTGAATGCAGGTGCGCGCCCACGAGAGGTCAAATATATCCCCAGTCCATTTCTCTTCCTTCTTCCTTTAAAAATGAACCACTTCCGCCTGATTTCTTTTTCCCTGTCTTTTCTCCTGATTGTTTCGCCCTTTTGCGCGTATGCGCTAGTTCTGTATATCTATATTTGTCTGTGGTAACAGAAATCCGTTGATGTACAGGGCTAGTTCAGTGTAATTTATTCTTTCTTGTCCTGTCTCTGCCGCCCCTTCTTAACAAATTTCATCTCCTCCCCTTGACAATATCGTCAAGCTCCGTTGAGCTTCTCTTTAAAACCAACTGCTTATCTAGCGAATAGAAGTTTCAACTGGCAATGCTACCACAAAATTCGTGTAATTGTACCTCTTCACTGTTATTGCACTTTATCCTAAGGAAACACGCCTTTTAGACTCATGTAAATGCCTGTCTACGAGGCACCTGTAGCTCGCGTGCCAACGGTTTGTCTGGAACTAAAATGCTTTAGGTATGGCTCTTGGATTAGCTCAGATTCAATAACCCAAGCTACGTATAACATTGTTATGTGTATCAACAAAGTCGCTCCAGAGATGTTTCCTCTTTCTAGGTAAGCTTCGAAGATTGCGCACTGGTGTAAGCTTGGTGGACGTGACAGAAGTCCCATTATCACTATTTCCACGTTGTTTAAGTCGCAAAAAATTAATTTCGTAGCTGCTTAAAAATACAAATAAAAGAACATCAGAGACTACAAGAGTTCATGCTAAACATGCAGTGCCATTCTGGGTCTGCAGTAACTGCAGCGTTCAGTGCTTCCAAAAACGAACAAAGTTGTTGACGTTTTTAATAATACCAGCCAGGGCTCCTTACCCTTTAAAGTGTCATGCTCCTCTACTCCCAAATGAAAGAATGAGGAGAATAAAGTGGAGAGCTCAATTGCTCCAGCAATTCTGTAGCATTTTTAGAGTTAACAAACAGTCAGCAATAAAAGCCACAATACCTCTGTGAAGAAAATACCGATTTCAAGGTGAAAACCTTATACGCTGGAGAAGAGCAGAAGAACGAGATAAACCGGTATAAATAGATGGAGCAGAGAAAAGCAGAAAATTAACAAAACAAGTGCAATTTTTCCAGCCGGTTAGGCGCAACACGTTGCCACAAAAGAGCATCTTGACTTCAGGAAAACATTTATAAAACTATTAAAAATATGTACAATATTGATATCATGTACACAGATAATTAGTCCTATTTCATTTGTTTGACACAAGTTGCACCCGAAATAGACAAATCAATTCTTTTCTTGAAGAAGCAAGTTGACGTGCATCAGACAGTAACAACGCACAGAGTTCCTGAATGCCGTTACCAGCGTTCATCATTAATCGTTTGACACATTTTGTCGCGTTGCCTGTTTATATTACTCATTTTTTTGGTCCGTGCTGTTATCTTTCCGGTTGGCATTTCCAGGCCCTGTCGTTTTATGTTATCCCGATTTTTCTGTTGTTGTTTATGTACCAGTCCTTTCTTACCCTTTCCAGTTCCTTATTTCCATTTTATGTGTAGCGCAAACAGTCACACGGAATTCTTCTCCTTCTTTCCTTGGTTAACTTCCTACCTTTCCTCTATTGTTTCTTTCTTCCTTTCAACTCGCACAATAGGTCGTCTTACCCTTGCTTTTACCACCACAAATTTTTTATTGGCCAGGCGTAATTACTAGTGGTGAAGAAAAACTTGTTGGATGAGAACGTCATGTACATTTAGGCCCCTTGCCTTTACTGTGTCTTTTTTATTATTCTCGCAGCCAGAGTAATGTTCTATATTATACGACAAATGTAGGAATGTACGTTTACATAAATGTATTCGGTTCAGCTTCTACAAAGAACTTCTGATGTTGCAAATAAAACTGGTGAAAGGATGGGGGTAGGGGAGACGGCCGTCAATGTCACATTTGTGTTTGTTTTGTTGCCAGAATTGCAACCCAGAATATGCTCTATGATGTCAAGTACATAATACACAGGGGCTTAAGGCATTATATTGCGTCCATTGTTTATGATGAAGGCAAGAGTGCTAATGACCTCAACCTGAATGAGCATTAGCCGAACGTTTCATAATCAACTACAGCATTACTGGCGCCCTGCTCTGGTATTCAACTTGTCACCATTGTTGCTTCGAGCACGTTGGAATGGAAGCGTGGAGATTCGACGAGGTCTGGCATTACACCTTGGTCACCCCTGCCTGGTCTTTGGTATAAATAGGAAGGCTGTGCTACGCATAATAAACTGCGATGCGGATGGTTTGTTATTCTTTCTTTCTATCTGTTGTATACAGCTGTTGAGCGCCGCGAGGTGGTCCTGCAAGAACCGATATGTGCAAGTGACACTGCCGGAAATAAAAAAAAATTCTGAGTGTTTTTGTGGTAGGCTATCCGAACGACTGCTGTATCGATGAATCGATGAATAATCTAAACTACAGAATGATGATAGTCCCATGCTATGTAATTTGATTCACCTGCTATAGGTATATGTTTGGCAGATGTTTCGAAAATAACCACAATGATTGAGTATTTAGGTGCAAGAACTTATTCATACGTACACTTGAATTCATTTGTGATGGGAGACATATACCCTTGGTCGTCGTCGCCTTGCACAAAATACACGTCGGGGCCATCGTGACCCGAGAAGGCGCGTATGTACCTTAGCCTAAGAAGCTTTAAGTCAGTTTCTATAGACAGGCTGAGATTTCTAGCTAAAACCGCAGGGACTTCAGTCAAAACCACCATGAGACGGTGTTGTCCTGATAAACTTGGACAAAGGGAAGCGGCCGTTTTTGTTCGTTAGCGAAGGCGTGTAGGCAAGGACAGAATAATTTCTTTCTTAAAGCCACACCAGGCGGTTGCCCAGACATCAGGACTAATGGCTCTCACGATTAAAGTCTCCTTCTTCTCCTCCTCATCGTCCTTCTCCTCTGTGCAGGTACATATGTGGCACATATATGGATGCATATACCAGTAGACGTAAAAAAATTCAACTTTGCTGATCCATGGAATGTCGGAAACACATCATGCAAAACATCTTTTTCTCCGAAAGCTCTGAATTACGGGTTTCAATGATCGAAGGAGCATCCATAAATCGAAGTTTCGCATACAGCCGCACTCAGGATTTACGCACCTATGCGTGAGATTTTTTTCTGATTCACCGTGTCTTCCTCTAGAAAGCCATCTTATTGTGCAAATATAAGCATCTATATTGCTATTAGCTGGTGCTTGTTTCATCTTCCAAGCAAAATAAGGAGCGTTCAGCAAGGTGGTATATATGCGTCAGTCATCGTACAATGTTTCGGACTTTTTTGTTAAATGTACAAATCATATTGTCACGGAACAGTTGGAAGAATACGATCAGGGCAGCTACGGCTATGTTGCGTTTCGGCTGAACTTTAGAAGATGACAAAGGGCTTACAGCTACCAGTCTCTGTACTCTCTCGCTGGCATTGCTCAGCATTGTAATTTTCGTCAATACACTGCATTTGCGTGGTTCTGCCTCGTAACATCTTGGTGGAGGTTGCGGGCTTTTCCCATTTACCACGGAACTCCGCAGCGGTCGTCAAATTCCGCCATTCAGGATGCCTAACAGCACCGACCCTGCTCCAGGCGCTGCCATTACCGCCATCATTGTTTCCCACCCTCGAGAACCTGAAATGTTTACCGGCAACGATGGAGTCGATGCTGATGAGTGGATCCGTATGTTCGAGCGGGTCAGTCGACTTAACAGGTAGGATCCCACAGTGATGTTGGCCAATGCTGCGTGCTGACTGAAAGGCACAGCACTGACATGGTACGACCCCAACGAAGAAACATTGACCAGCTGGGACGTCTTCAAGGAGAAGCTACGGGTAGCGTTTGGAAACGCTCCTCACCATCAGCTTGCAGCCAAGAACGACCTCACGTCTCGTTTCCAGAGTTCAACCGAATCTTACAGCGCATATATTCACGACGTACTTGCTCTTTGTGTCAAGGTTGACCGGGCAATGCCTGAGGAAGAAAAGGTTGGGCACATCTTAAAAGGCATTGCGGACGACGCTTTCAATTTTGCTAGTTTTCAAGAACAGCTCAAACGTGGATGACATCATTGCAGAGTGCCGACGCTTCGAGCAAGCCAAAAGCCGCCGTATTGCCAAAAACTTCGTCCGCCGTCCGAATACGGCCGCTACTTCGTCCTGCGGGGATGTGCTGCTTCGCCCACGCGACGTCGCGCCACCCGCTCCACCTGAGACGGTCACCAGAATAATTCGTCGAGAAATTGAGGCCATGTCGCCAGCCCCGCTCAAAACACCAAGCGGTGACAGCCCATCCATTTCTGTTATTCAAGCTGTCGTCCGCCAAGACTTTGACAACTTGGGCCTTCACCCGGTTTGCGCCATGAATCGTCAGGACGTCTACCCGGTTCTGCAAAGCCCCGCACCCATCTATCATACCGCCCCTCGTTGTTTCCGCAATCCCGCTGCCTGGCGAACCCCTGGCGACCGTTCGATTTGCTTTTGTTGCCATCGTATCGGACACGTCTCCCGCTACTTCCGCAAGCGCCCTTAGGATGCTATCCGTACTTCGTATTCCAGGCGACCTGAGAATGTTCCCCGACGATTTTCACCCGATCGTGATACCAACAGAGCCGACGCCCCTGCTTCGTTCTCCAGACTTAGCCGTTCTTCCTCGCTTCATCGTCGCCAGTCCCTGTCCCCCGAAGCTCGCCGTGCGATGTCACCGTCCCGTCCCAGCCACCTCTTCCCGGAAAACTAGACCGTGCAGCTCTCAGAGGTGATGCTGCATCGACGACCCCGACCGAAAATTCTCTGCCCACTTTACCTGCACCTTGCAACCTTCTTGATGTCCATGTTGATGGAGTTCCTGTCCAGGCGCTAATGGACCCGGGCGCGAACATATCTGTGATAAGTGCGAACCTTTGCAGCCGACTCAAGAAAGTGCTTACTCCTGCCCCATCCCGTGTTCTTCGTGTTGCTGATGGAACTTCCCCTACCGTTCTCGGTATGTGTACCGCCCGCGTCACCACCGCCGATCACCCAGTCCCCGCTTTGTTTACTGTTTTGCCCCACTGCCCCCATGACCTCATTCTGGCCCTTGATTTTCTTTCGGAACATTCTGTGCTTATCGTCTGTGCGGAAGGCGCCATCACCTTTGATCTAGCTTGCCCCGAAAGTGTGCCCGAGGAAGTGCAATGTCGCTTACATTCGACGGAGTTCATTCGTCTCACCCCGCGAGCTGTTACTAATGTCCTGCTTTCTACATCGCCTCTTGTTTCCGACGGTGACTCCTTCCTTGCCCCACAAACTGACGCTCTACTCAGCCGAGACGTGGCCCTCCCGCACGCAGTGGTGCGTGTTTGCAACAACCGCACTACTCTCCCTTTGCTTAATTTTGGCGCTTGTCCGCAACTTATTGCAGGTGGCATGACCATCGCGATGGCTCACCCGTTGGACCAGTGTGACCTCTGGACCCTACCTTCTGCCTCGCCCGCATCCGCTGCCGGTTTCTGTACCTCCCCTTCACCGAAAAATGCCTTCAGAACAATGATTTCACCCGATCTCTCGCACGAGAACACTGCAGCCCTTTATCGCCTCCTGCTCTCTTACAGCGACATTTTTTACTTTGGCACTCGCCCTCTCGGCTAGACAAGCGTGGTCAAGCACCGTATTCCCACTGGTGACGCCCGTCCGATCCACCGCAGGCCATACCGCGTGTCCGCCACTGAACGTCGCATTATACAAGACGAAGTCGACAAAATGCTCGCTAAGGACATCATCGAGCCCTCTTCCCGCCCTTGGGCGTCACCGGTAGTACTGGTTAAAAAGAAAAACAACACGTGGAGATTTTGCGTCGATTACCGTCACCTGAACCACATAACGAAAAAGGACGTGTACCCTCTTCCCCGAATTGACGACGCCCTTGATTGCCTGCACGGAGCAAACTATTTTTCCTCCATCGACCTACGTTGCGGTTATTGGCGAATCGCCGTGGATGAAATGGACCGAGAAAAAACCGCCTTTATTACACCGGATGGTCTCTACCAATTTAAGGTAATGCCTTTCCGACTATGTAACGCGCCTACCACGTTCGAAAGAATGATGGATGCTCTCCTTAATGGCCTTAAATGGCCGTCAAGGAGAGCGTCCAAGGGAGCCAAGGGATCCAGCCCATCTCCCAGCAATGTCTCACGTACCACGGGAAGACTTGCTCATGGCGTTTTAAAATCGGCAGCAGCCACTGCGGGGTCGTATGCTTGTTACAGCTGCACAGTGCAGTCTGGCGCTTCGGGGTCCCTCTCCTATAGGCATTAGCGACATTGTCTTACGTGAATTTCTTTGACAAGCATAGCCAGTGTTTCACGAAATGATTACTGTCAACCCCAACAAAAATAAACCAGGTGCAAGCCCACTCAAAAACAGAGTGAGCGCGGACAGCGTTGTTTTGTAACTTCCGTTGTTCAGACCCGCCATACTTAGTGCGATACAAATTATCGGCATGTTTTTAAGCGTGATAGCTCATTCTGCAAGCTTATAAGCCCGGCCTAACTTGATCGAGACATCATTGAGCCATCCTCAAGTCCTTGGGCGTCACCAGTCTTCCTGGTTAAAAAGAAAGATGGAACCTGGAGATTCTGCGTGGACTACCGGCACCTAAACAAAATCACAAAAAAGGACGTCTATCCCCTTCCAAGAATCGACGATGCGCTCGATTGCCTTCATGGTGCCGCCTTCTTTTCTTCCATTGATCTCCGCTCCGGCTACTGGCAGGTCACTGTCGATGACAAGGACCGTGAAAAGACGGCTTTTATCGCACCGGACGGACTCTATCAATTCAAAGTAATCCCATTCGGACTTTGCAATGCCCCAGCAACGTTCGACCGAATGATGGACTCTCTCCTCCACGCCTTTAAATGGTCGACTTGCCTTTGCTATCTTGATGACGTTATCGTCTTTTCTCCAACGTTTGCGACCCACCTCCAGCGACTGTCGGACGTTCTGGCCGTTTTTCGCCGAGCCGGACTTCAACTTAACTTTTCCAAATGCAAGTTTGGACGACGAAAAATCACCATCCTCGGCCACCTGGTCGATGCTAAAGGAGTGCAACCTGACCCCGACAAGATTGAAGCTGTGCGAAAATTTCCCGTTCCACGCTCTGCAACAGATGTGCGGAGTTTTGTCGGTTTGTGCTCCTATTTCGGCCGCTTCGTCCAAAATTTCGCCGAAATCGCCAAACCCCTTACCGAACTTCTCAAGAACGATAATCCATTTGCTTGGGGCCCTGAGCAAGCCGCAGCCTTTTCTCGCCTCATCGACACTCTCACCAGCTCACCAATCTTGGGCCACTTCGACCCCTCTGCTCCCACGCAGGTGCGCACTGACGCCAGTGGCCATGGCATCGGTGCTGTGCTCGCCCAAGTCCAGTGTGGTCACTAGCGGGTAATTGCGTTCGCGAGACGGCTCTTGTCCCCAGCAGAACGAAACTATTCCATCACGGAACGCGAGTGCCTTGCGCTGGTGTGGGCTGTCGGAAAATTTCGACCGTACTTATATGGTCGCAATTTCACCGTAATCACAGACCACCATGCGCTCTGCTGGCTATCGTCTTTAAAAGACCCCACCGGGCGGCTTCGTCCTTGGGCACTATGACTACAAGAATACACCTTCAACGTCGTTCACAAGTCTGGATATTTGCACAAACACGCCGACTGCCTATCCCGTTACCCCGTCGGTACTCCGGACACCGCTGACGCCGCTCACGATGCCCACCTCTTCGCAATATCCAATTTTCTCCAGATGGACGAAGAGCAACGCCGTGACTCTTCGTAGCACGCAATAATCGAACGTCTCCAATGTGACCCTTCTGACCCATCGCTACGAGCATTCGTCCTCCGTGAGGGAGTCCTCTACCGCCGTAACTACCGCTCGGATGGGCGTGACGTCCTCCTTGTAGTACCTGAACACTTGCGCCTAGATGCCCTCCAACAACTTCACGACGTCCTCTTGGCTGGCCATCTCGGTGTTGCGCGAACTTAAGCCCGCGCCCGCCACCGATTCTTCTGGCCTGGTCTTTATAAGACCGTCAAGCAATACGTCAGCGCTTGCGATTTGTGCCAGCGCCGCAAGAAATTGTCAGTGCTCCCTGCAGGTCCCCTTCAGCCAGTGGATATTCCGACCGAACCATTCTTCCGCGTCGGCTTGGACCTCTTTGGCCATTTCCCTTCATCGCTGTCCGGCAACAGGTGGATTGCGGTTGCTACTGACTACACGACCCGCTATGCTATCACCCGTGCCCTGTCAACAAGCTGTGCCACTGATGTCAACGACTTCCTCCTAGAAAACGTCGTTTTGGAGCACGGCGCTCCGCGGGAACTCCTCACAGACCGCGGTCGTTTCTTTCTTTCCAAAGTCGTCGCCGACCTGCTGCGCTCGTGCTCCACCCGACACAAGTTGACCACAGCATACCATCCCCAGACAAATGGTCTGACCGAACGCTTTATTCGAACACTCACCGAAATGCTGGCCTTGTATGTCGCGTCTGACCACAAAGACTGGGATGCCGTGCTTCCATATGTAACATTCGCTTAAAACTCTTCATGTCATAATACGACCGGCTATTCCCCGTTTTATCTGTTGTACTGTCGAGAACCAGCTTTGCCAATGGACACTTTACTGCCTACGCCCACGACAGCCTACGCCCACGACGCCATTACGCGGGCGGCGCTGGCACGTAACATCGCTCGCGCGCGGTTTTGTGATTCCCAGGTGGCGCAAAAGTCCCGTTATGACGATAAGCACCGCACTGTGTCTTTTCCGCCTGGCTCTCTGGTGCTCCTGTGTACGCCTCTTCGCCGTGTTGGCCTTACCGCAAAGTTGATGCCCCGTTACACCGGACCTTGTAAGGTGCTGCGGCAGGTGACGGATGTCATGTACGAGGTTTCTCCTTTACTGCCCTTCACATCCCAAGCGTCTCCTTCATCGGACATTGTTCACGTATCTCGCCTCAAGGCCTATCGGACGCCTGCCGATAGCGACTCCTAGCCAAAACCGGGACGGTGCTTTCGCCGCCGAGGGGGTCATGTTACGTGACTCTCGAAATACAGGCAAACGACGAAGACGACGAGAGACACTGGATGGTGCTCGGTTCGAGAAAGAAGAGGAGAAGGTTGATCGGTCAGCTTGCGAACTGTTCGTTTATGCGCTGCTGCATTCAACCATCGCAGATTGTGTGAACAACGCAAACACGCCCCATTTTTATCCTAACAATATCTGGCAAAAACAGCGTCACATGATGGCGTCACTTACGTTGGTACAGATTTGGGAGACAGCTGGTGGAAACCAACAGATGGCCGGACGGGGCAACAGATAGACATGTGAGCAACTGACGCAGGAACAGCCGTTGTGCCATGGGGGAGGCTTCCGCATTTCGACGACATTTGGAGCGACCGTAACTGATGCGCGGTCACGTTTTTCTATGGGAGAATCACGAGGTTGTCCATTTCCCTTCGGCGGAACTAGATTTATGGACCTTTGATGGCAATCCCACAAAATTTACAACTTCCCTGCGAAATACATAATTAGGCCAATTAAGCTAAAGGGGACCAGAGACGGTTTTTTGCGCAGTAAAAGAATTGGCGCAATCGTTAGCCTGAGTGGTCAACGTCATCCGTGCCAATAACAACATTTTTACGTGCAGCGGAAAGCTCACACTTTCATTTCCGAAGTTTGTTGCCGCGTTCCCACCCTATTCTGCGTGTTTTTGAGCTCTGATATCTTTCCGCACCTGTGTCCCCTATTCCCCGATCTGCGTAGCTAAAATAAATCATGCAATTGGACGGCTCTTGGTGTCATTCCCGTCAAGAAGAGTCGTCGTATGCTCAGCGTCGACGGGTCGCAGTGGCGCGTTTGGTTAATGAGCGCTTCTTGCAGCATACTGAAGGCCGTCGTGTTTGTCTGTATTTATGTTTTTTACTCTATTACCACGCTTTTCGCTAAGGAGCGTTGACAATGCCGAAACGACGACGACACAACGGCGACGCTGACTTCTAATTTGAGAGTCCGCCAGATCACACGATGTCGACGGCGACACGAACACGTCGGCAGGTCAGAAATACGCGTTGTGCGACTGGCTCACTGACCCAATACTCCGAAAATACCGATCGGCTGAACGGTCATCGGGAATCGATTGAGAAGCAAAACCTGCTCCCTGAGAACATTTGTGCCGGAATATATTCCCCTCTGTTCTGTTCGGTCCTGGAGTCAAATAAACATGTTTTTTTCAAGACGTTCATGCAGCTCAACAGTTGCGATAACGCGATCCGCATTTCGATTTGCTTGATTTATTGCTTGTAGGGTTTAACGCGCCGACGCAACGCAAAGATGAGGCGCGCTGTAATGGTGGGCTCTTGGTTAACTTTGACCACCTTGGGATCTTTAAAGCGTACTAAAATCTTAAACACGCAGGTGCTTTTGCTTTTCGCCTCCATCAGAAAAGCAGCCGCTGCGGGCGGAATCGAATCCGCGCCGTCGTGCTCAGCATCACAAGCGTTTCGGCTTACGACACTTAGGCCGTTTCACGGAGTTGCAAAATACATATTCTTGTGGAACAGGTAGCACTTCTAGAAAACGTAAGCTAGAGCTGAAGAGGAGTTGGAGAATGCTTATTAGGTAATTTGGAATAAATATCGGGGAAAGATTTCACTTAAATAGTAAAAGAAAAGCACCGTGAGCACCGTTCCCGCATTACGAAGTCCCATTTGCATCCGAAATTCTGTTGGTGCAAATCAGCCATGATTGGGGGGAGCGAGGGGGGGCTCTACGGAACTTTATTGTGCAACTGGTATTCAAAATCTGGAAATATTCAGTTATCCAGCCATGAATCCTTGAAATCAGATAAGAAACGTTAATGTGACACGGAGAGTGGGTTTCAATGTAGAATACAGGGTATTTCCGCGTAATTTACATTTTTTTTGTGGCACAGTGGGCTATCAATCCAAGTCCCGGTTTCAAATCCGGGCATGGTGTTAGTTTCTCTTTTTTTCTGTATTTTAAGTGGCGTTGTTTGCGTATTGTATTGGCGGATTGAAATCAAACTGTTTGGTAGGACTGTGGAACTACTACGTCAACGCGTCAATGCATCGTTTTGACTCACGGGTGACATTTTTTCAGTGTTAAACTCAAGCAGCGGGTATATAAAAAGGCAAATATAACGATATACGATTCTGCGGATTTTTGCGAGAGGGGTATGTTTTGTATAGCATAAACATAGTTTTTCCCCGCAAAGGTTAACAAGGCAAAAGGTGAACTTGGGGGAGAGAAGGGGGAGGGGGAATGTAGGGACGCAGTCGGCAACGAAACCCTCCGCATATCGCTATTGGCAGCACTCAGCACGTAGAAAATGCCCAAACAGCTTTTATAAAGATAAGAGGGTCTCCAGGTCATCAGGGGGAAAAGCGTCTGTGGAATATTTGTACTGTGCAACCATATGCACAATCGAACAAAGAGGAAGGTGAGCACCGCCATAAAACCCTTAATACTCTTGCGAGAACGTTTGTTATAGTGTCACTAATGAAGGCACAAAAACAGTATTTACTCGGCCTGCAGGACTTGTAGACTACACTCAAGTTGACAGCGGAACCTACGCTCAAAAGCTGAAGCGCTAGGTCGTCAAACTTCTCTTCTCCTACCTGACATCTTTGTACAATCCTACATACCCCTATAGAAAAAACGGCATTTTGCCATACTTTAAAAAAAAGGAAATTACTGCGGCATCTCCGCGTCCCCTGTAAATGTATCGTCCCGATGCAAAGTCCCGATGGTCGACGGGAACTTGAACAGTTCAATGTGAAGTCGGACGGGTGTAGTATGGCTTCATTCTAGCAATGTGAATGACGTCGACTGTGTAGCGGTAAAAAACTTTGTAATTGGCGGCACCTGTTTCACGCAGTAGTTTGTAGATGCTGAAGTAACGCCTCATAAACTTTTCGGAGTGATCTCTTCAGCAAACATGGCTCAACACCCAGTCTACTTGGCCTGGTATGTATTCAGTTTGGTCGTGTTGCGCAGTGTACCGCCAAGAATCGACTGCCTGCTGATATCGAGTGCGCTGGTGTACTAGATGGCGTGTGGCCTCTGCCTGCTGAACAGTTTCTTGAGCATCTGTACTAAAGGTAGTATTGTCGATAAGCAAAAGCAAGCCTTGCCAGGGCTTATCGTCCATCAACCGAACGAAAACGAGTGGAACATGCAGTTTCCTGCGCAGCAGTATTGTACGCGAAGGTATGTAGAGAAGGATGATCCCAGTTTCAGTGGCTCACATCAACGTGCATTGGCAGCATAGCGGCAATTGACCCGTTCAGCCACTCCGTGTGTCCAGTTGCTTGCCGGTGATAGGCGGATGTACGGCGGTGAATCGTAGGGGTGAGCGTTAGGACTTTTGAATAAGTTGCGCCGTGAACGCCGCTCCTCTCTAAGTGATCACTAGTGTTGGGGCATCATTGCGAAGTACGATGCTCTCAATAAGGAGCTTTGCAACTTTAGCAAGTGTGGTCCGTGCAAGAGCGTTTGTTTCATAGTAGCGCGTCCAGTCGTCTTTGGCAACCACACTCCATGTGTTCCCCAAGGATGACAAAAGAAAAGGGCCATAAGATCCATGCCCATTTTCAGAAACATACCTTACGGCGGGAACCTGCTTTAGTAGCCCATATGGTTTTGCTGGCGGAATTTTTCGCCTCTGGCAGTACCGAAAAGCCTGCACGTACCAGTTCACAACTTGAGCAAGCTCCGGCCAGTAATACCTGAGCCGTAGGCGGGATAGGGTACGGGCAACGCCTATATGTCCGGAAGATGGTTTATCATGACATGCCCGTAAAATATTGTAACGGAGGGTTTTAATGGAATTAGCAAGAATGTCATTCCTGTCGAAGCGAAATTGCTCTTATACAGGATGTTGCCCCGCAAGCAAAATGACGTACGACCACGTCTGAAAGGGATTGGCAATCAAGAGGAGTTCCCTTCCATGTAATCTATGAAAGGGCGATGCTCCGAATCACTCATTGCTCTTGAGCAAGGCCAGAGGGCTTAATGGCTCCAAGGAAGCCTTCGTCACTGTCTTCGGCGGTCGCGGTTATGTTGATCAGGACACGCGAGAGGCATTGCGCGTGGCTATGCTTACGACCCGAGTTGTAGGTGATGCACCAAGCTCCTGCAAACTGAGACTCCAGCGAGCGAGACGTCCCGAAGGATCTTTTAGATTTGCCCACCAACATGGAGAGTACTGTTTAATAGCCACCTGAGTCTCCCGTAAAAATATGGTTTTAATATGGGAATGGCCCAAATGACGGCTAAGAATTCCTTCTCAGTCTTGGAATAGTTAGCTTCGGCGCGTGGCAGACAGAGTACGGCTTGGGAAAGCTATCACCCGGTCCACATCTTATTGCCACTGAACTAGTACCACACGCCAAACTATGTTGCTTGCATCAGTGTGCAGCTAAGTGGCAGGTCGCTCGTCGAAGTGGCCGAGTATAGGCGGGCTGTGCCAGCGACTTTTGCTCTCATCAAATGCTGCGGACTCTTCCTGTCACCGCCTAAACTATGGGACTTTCTTTGTTCAGCGCGTCCATGGTTCCGCTATGTTGAATAGTTTTCCCCAACTGACGATAGTAGGCACAAAAGCCTAAGAAACGGTGAACTGCATTTTTGGTCGGTTGGCTGTGGAAAAACAGCAACCGGAGTCGTTTTTAGATGCAAAGCATCTCATGGTCTGGGCTATATCCGGCGTCCATCCGTTGTCCGCACCCCTCCCCCTACACTTAAAAAAATAGCTAGCGGTGCCCCGTTGTGATCCCACGACTCTCTGGCCGCAACGGGAGATACGCGGCGCTCTTTCCACTTCGCTACAAAACCGAGACAGGAGCAACTGCTACGAACGCACTTTATGTCCTTGACTCAATCAAACTACGTCAAGAAGCTACTGATACAACGAAGGCAAGCGAAGCTGAACGTCAACGGAAACAACGAACTGAAAACTTTATAGGAGGATATTAGCGCCTCTTGCTTGGGGGAATGTCCCGTGTCCGTGCCCCGTCCGCAGCGCCTGTGATGATGATTGTGGCAGGATGCCCCTAGGGACTGGACAAATAAACAATCCATCACGAGATAACTTCGTGTTTATTCACCGTCGTCATCTTCCCGTAGAGGGACCGCTGAAGAAGAAGAAGAAGACAAAGCTGCGAAGACGAGGGCGTGTACGTTTCTCTCAGCGGGTGCAGCAACGTCAACAACCTTTACCTCACCAACGCTGACGGAGACTACCGATTCTACCACAGAGACGACAACATCGACAACAACAGGATGGACTTGTTTCGGCGCCTCAAGCACCACCGCCTACTCACCGTAACACAACAGTACTTGCGTGCATTTGCCACCGGTGGGAACCCGGACGTGGAATTCCCTCTGGCGCTAATAAACACCAGATCACTCAACATAACGGCAACACGCGAGCTGCGCGATAAGCGCGCATGCGCGTCTCCTCTCTCATCTCCTCCTCTCCACTCCATCGGCTCTATATAATAAACCCAGTGCGCGCGCCGCTTCGTCAGTTGCTGGTTCCGTTGAGACACGCTGCACCGTCCAATGAGCTGAATGGACGCCAACAATTCTGCTTTGCATCATTGGGGTTGTGGACGGACGCCTTCACAGCTTACCACTCGGCCCAGAAATTTCACCTGCTTATACCAAAAGCAGCACTCCTGTGGCTTTTGTGTAATCAGGTGGCTTCAAGAACTGTACGAAACCAGTTTAGGTTTTGTTAGAAATCTTTGAAAGCCCAGCAATGTCGTCTGGACAAACCAGACACGTCTTCAACTTTAGGCCAGGCGGAACAGTGTCCTCCATTTGCTGGAACATTGCTGGGACCAAGCACATCATAAATAGAGACCCTATGTTTGAACATCTAGTCAGCCGTTATAAAAACTTTTTGCGATCTTGTTTGCCTACCTCGATATACCAGCATCCACTACGTATTTCAATGGATGAAAAAAAATCGAGCGTGGCGCAAGCGGTTTAATGAGTCGTATATGCATGGCAAAGGGTAGACGTCCTTTTTTGTCACTTTGTTGAGTTTCCTGTAGTCCACACAGAAACGAAGAGTACCATCCTTCTCCTCATGGAGGATGAACGATGATGCCCACGGGCCGGTCGACGGTCGTAGGACCTCGTCCTGAGCATTTATTTTAGTAGACGTCGAATGGCCTCCCGTTCTTAATTCGAAACTAGGTGAGGGCACTTCCAAATAGGTCTTTCGTTTTCGCCACTAATGATACGATGTGTAGTTATTGTTGTTGGCAGTATTTTGGATGGCAGAGCACAATAGTCAGTAATAGAGGTGATAACGGCGAGCAGCTGTTGCTGTTGTGATGGTGTCTTGTTAGGGTTTATGCCAGCTTGCATACCTTTTTATGGTTAGTTCTGCGCAGTGGACACTGTTAAGGTTTGTGCGTGTTCTGGTCATTTATTGCTTCTGCAAGGTGACTGCTGTCCTGTACCGTACGATAAATGCTGCAGTTCTGTGATAAAGTTCGTCATAAGTATTACCATTTTCCGGTTGCTGACGTCAACAAGGCCCCGCGCTACACAGATTTGTCGGGTGAGCATCAGTGAAATGTTTTGTTCAGCAACACCAGAACTGAAAGGTGATAGCAACTCTCGACAAAACGAACTTGCTAGCTCGAGGAGGTAGGGTATCGCTGTCGCCGCACATACGTAGCGCAGGTCTTGACGTTAAGTCCATCTCATCGTTGAAGGGACAAGGGTTCAAAAATGTGACGAGCAGCTACCGCACGTTCATATGAGCTCCGTATTCTCGAATAAAGCCCATTCCAAGTTTTAGCGGTGTTGACTGTTCCGGCAGCCCAACAAAAGAACCACGGAAGTTGGCATCTCGAATTCTGATTCGGGCAGCACAGACGCGAGTTGGAACAACAAGGTGGCTTGGTAGCAACCAGCTGCGCTTATTTGGGGCCCAAATCTACGGCGTCGTGACGGCGCTGCTTGTTTTGCGAGTGGCCAGCTTATGATCGAATGATCAGCTCCTGAATCGACGAGAGCAGTTACCACGTGATTGTCGACAAGAACGGGACTATCGGCCGACTTCAGTTCGTTTTCTTCAAAAGACGTTTGAATCCAACGGTCATGCGGGTCTATTGTGGGTGCAAACGTTTGAGGATGCTCCGCGGCGGCCTCACCCACGGAAGTCGCTGATCTCAGTTTCCCCGGCGCAGGCTCGGAGAGCTGCTCCTGGCTTGTCGAGGGGAGACGTTTCGACTAAGTGGCGAGTACGTGCGGGGTGAAAAGTATCTTGGCTGATGAGTTACGGAAGAATTGGGCGACAGCTTGTGGTTGAAAGGTACTACTCGATTTCTTGTTGTCGTTTCCCGTAGCGCGGTCCAGGTGCATCGGGCGGGAACGGGCGAATACCCATCCGGTGGCAGGGACGTGACGGATCCCGCGACTGGCTTTCCCGAAATGGCAGCATAGAGGCCGATTGTCGGGTGTGCGCCACACAGTCGCTTTGTGCTTGAGACGTCTTGGGATCATACCACGCGGCTGGTTTAAAGTGCGTCTGAGTGGCTGCGTCGTTGCAGGTCGAATCTGGGGAGGGACCGAAACTGGCGCGCGGAGCACACCTGTGTATTTGGGGAGTTCGTCTGTAGCCGCTGGAATGAGCACATCCGCGTATGTTGGCACAGGGTGCTCAACACTTATTGGTACTACGGGAGTCATTACTTGTCGAACATCGTTACAGATGATGGCTGTAACAGCAGTGGATGTTGCTCGGTTGTCAACATGCAGGAGCATCCGCAGTTCCGCTCACGACGCTTTTCACCAGCACGCGAAGGGTGGTTACGTCGTTAATTGCGAAACGGAAGTAGCCGAATTCGCTTGACGTCCGTACTGCATGGTGAGCTGCGGCAGTTGCCGCTCCACGGCTGCGCTTCCCGAAACAGTGGTTGGTGGGCTACATACAAGATACGCAAAGATCTGCCCCTTCACACCTCGCATTGGTGGCGCACTTTTTTTGTCTTCACTCATACCAGAATCAGCTAGCCTAAACAAGCGCGGCATATGTTCGGTGAACATAGAGAGGCTGTCAATCGGTTTTTGAGCCCCGGAATTAAGAGCAAGTTCTCCTTTTTTTCCACTCGCTGCTTTTGATTGCTTCCAGCAATCGCCGCCGAAACTCTTACGAGCTTGTCAGTGATCTCCAGTGGTTTTCCAACACGTTTCTGCGAAATCTTCGAGGGACAAGTACGCATTCCGTAGCTTACGTCCATCACCCCGTTGTTGAACACAGCTACACGGTCGAAATGCTCGAGCCAGTACTCAACGTAGTCGAAAGTATCACCGTGGAAGGACCGCAGTGTACGGGGCGAATTGCCGACCAGCTGCAAGAAGGCTCGACTGCGCTGGTTTGTTCGGCAAGCCGTAGTAGTTTTCATGACGGTTGGAGGCGCCACCAGCAGGTCAAATTCTCGTTGCAGACCTCGAAGGCGGCGACTGCACTTGTTTACTTGTGGTTTCTCCAGATGACACCCGCCGGGATATAAAAGATCGTCTAGTTCAATGTACGTGGCTTTACCCTGAACCTCCACTGCAAATGTCGCAAATAAAGCCACAAAATCAGTATTTGCTGGGCCATGAGGACTTGTAGACGAAACACATGCTCATAGTGGAACTTAAGCACCAAGCGCTGATGCGCTAGTTCGTCAACCTTCTCTCATTATCCCATCCCCCATCTGTTACATTTGTGAATACCCGGGTAGGGAAATTTGCCGTGTGCCACAGTTAAAAAGAGGGAGTATCTGAGGCATATCGGTTTTGGTGTACTTGTCCAGTAGTTGATCAACACACGGTCACGTAGATGTTCGCCGGAAAGTTCGGGGTAAAAGAAATAAAATGCACGACGCACTCTAAAAAAGGTACGTGTTCCTTACCGGGCAACCCTTCTGCTGCTATTTATTGCGCCTATGAATGGTTAGAACGTGATCGGAATAACGGAATTGTAACTATGACTGCCGCCGTACTCCGTGCATGGCGTTACCACAACACGACAAAGCTCTCCATTGGCGCGAACGTGCGGCCAGTTAAGAAATATATATACCGACGTGGGTTCAAAACGCATGTACGTGCTCACTCCAACAAATTTAGAGGCGATTGTTTATCCATTCGCTCACATACTTTATACTCCAATACGTACCACTAGATGTCGCCGCAACGGGGTAGTTCTCTTTTGACATGTTCTCTCGACATGGTCTGGAAGCGTAAACATCCAACCCCATTCCTTTTATCAGCTTTTCCAGCAATTAGCTGTGTGCAGGATTCATAAGCAAATTGATAAAAAAAATTTCCCCGCACCTCCCCGAAGGGAATCGTGCAGAAATGCGAATGCATTGGGTGCACCGATGAGTGTGTTGCGAGTAATGGTGTAATTAATAGCGAGAGTGCGAACGTAATCATTTATTTATCAGCACCTGTTTGTGTTATCGTTGTACCTGACGGCCACAATCACTGCCTTGTGGTCGCTAGAGTGCACGGTCAAAGGGTCTTTGAGAAGCATACGCACGTCACAGTTTCGCGTAAAGGCTAGACCAATGCAACTCCCTTGAATGGTAGTGGGGCACGTGTCGAAGCAGGCAGAGAGACAATGCACAGAGTACCTGGTCTGCATGTACTCGACCAGCCGCGTGCCATTCTTCTTGGGCACGTCAATGTTGAAGTCGCCAACCAAGACTATGGGGTCAGAGGGTTTGGAGCGCACGCGCACACTTTCCATAGCCGCGTCCAGCTTCGCGGCAACGGCGTCTCGAGCGAGGTTGGGCGCGAGGTACACGGTCACCACAAGGACTCCGTCTCCGGTGTAGGCAAGGGTGTACAAGTCCTTCTCCGGAGACGTGTGTCGAACGGGAGACGTGGCAACGGCGTGCGATATCAAGTTCCCATACACGTTAGACACGAGACTAACACCGCAGTACTCACCGTCCTTGCCGCCTCGAGCAAACTAGTACAGCTCGCTTCAAGCGCATGCGTTCGGCATTGAGCGCGGAGAGATAACACCCGCGGGCGCACGCCGACGGAGCATGAGAACGCCCGGCTAAGAAATGCATTCACATTTACGACGACGATGACGACGAAGGCAGAACTACGAGGCGCGCGCTCACGTGCGCTCGCGCTGGAGGAATGCAGGCGCACGCCGCTCGATGGAGGAAAGACAACCCCCGACTAATAAATGCATTCGCATTTAAAACGCCCCAAACAGGACGCAGAGAGTCAGGCGACGTCGTCCCAGAGTGATGTTGTGGCCCGAGAGTGATGTGGCCCCAGTAGCAGCCGATGCCAGCAACTAGATGTTCTTGCAGACGTCAGCGAGAACCGAGACATTATGAGCAATCAAGCGCGCTCCGTGCGAGGAGGTGAAGCAAAGAAAGGAGAATCGCACTGCGGGCGGAAATGGAATGTTTCGATTCGCCATAGCGGCACTAGAAGTCATCACTTTAACAAAAGTCTTGAAGGAGGCCATCACAAGGACTTTGATTTACCTACAAATGCGAACCCCCTAGTACCTGCAAAACCTCTTTAAGGGCCTTTAACCTGAACTTTATCTTAGAGTCGCATTTGCGGCCCACTGCCTTGCGATTTCTTCTGGCACAGTTTTCATAAAAAAAGGTTTACAATCGCAATTCCTAACAATACTCTCTTCACAGACGGCCACACAATGACCGCAGACGGGTAGTCTCTAACGGTTTACCTCAATGTATAACGAATGATGAAAATCAAATTGAAGCGGGTGTAGTGCTCGACTCAATCTATCAGCCAATTTCCGCATAATCTTTCACTAGATATTTCGAATAAGATGAAACGTACAGAGCATTTTAGAGAAAGTGGAGAAAATGCCTACATTTTGACGCGATGCGTACACGGATGGACATGGGCCGCCACTAGAGGGTATATAGAATTTCATTGTAGAAAGCACGTTAAAAGCCGAGAAAAGAGCAATAGAGAAAAATAGAAAATTGGAAAACAGTACAGTGAAAGTCAGAGAAGATTTCTTTGAGTGATTACTTCTCAGCCTGGTCGAGCGTACTAAAGTCCAGAAGAGCAATTTTCAGAAGTGCCAAAAGAACGCGCACACAGATACAGCAAGCAAAAACTCAACAAAGAAGAAGCCAATAAGCACCCAGCGTAAATGATGAAAAGTGGTGGTTCCCCAACCAAAATTACAAAACAATAAAAATGATATAAGTGAAAACCTGTACAAAATGAACGCAAAAACAGTACGAATTTAAACACGCACTTTACAAGTAACATATATCCTGCGGGAGCAATGTGAACCTGCAACTTATTTTATTCTGTTATTTTGAGCGGCAAAGTTGAGAACTCAACGCATAAATGCGTGCCAATAATGAAATAGTTGTGGACCTGGCGTCGTGTTAAATCGAGACTGACGTTGTTTGTAAGCATTGCGGGACTGCTAGAGCAAATTAGCCTGGAGTCTCAAGGCCATGTTTTGACCCCTCTCTCTGCGTTTACGCGACCTTATTCAGCAGCAAAACCAATTCGAAAATGATGTCCTCCTCTCTGCATCCTCTTTTCCGATGTCCTATGACTTTCTTATCATGTAAAAACGAGATGGCTTGGATTGAGCGCACTACAGCACAGCTCGCCGATCATCCGACAGAATCAGAACGCTCAGCGTTTAGTCGGACAGCCGCAGGCGGGTCGTCGCAATTCGTTGGCTCGGTTGCAACAAAGCCACGACAAATTTGTGCCTGAAAGAATGTGCCTTTAGCTAGTTGGTTGCATACTGTAGGAATGGAGGGGACGAAGAGCTCATCGAAACAAAGAGCGACTTTACAGATCGCAACGACTCCTAATGGCGACTTTTTGAAGAAGGATGAAGCAGCTCGAGATGGCCGCTCGCGTGATTATTTGCACCGATGATGGTGATGTCGGGGCATTACGATGATGACTCGTAAAGTTTCTATATCTTCCTCGACCACGAAGAAGCTCTGTTCGGCCCGCTTCTAGCCGATACAAACGATGCAGTGGTCGCTTTGTTTTTAGCCCACATGGAAACCGCAAACTGCAGGAGCGAACTTTGTTGTCACGACCAGGATGTAGAATCGCTATACGAGCTATACTCCATAATGCAGGTTGTTTAGTGTCATCGTTGATGAGCACGACCGATCCTTTTTTAGCTCATTGGAAGCCTTTCGATATGTTTTGCTTTGAGATTGAAGTTCGTAGATGTACCAAATTTCTTCTAATGTTTTTCTCGCTTTCGCCACATTCTTTACAGCAGCGGTGACGTCCACTCCCTTTTAGGGGGAACTTTAGGATGCAGCAGCCAAGGTGGTGACGAGGTCAGTCTTTTTCCAGCAAGAAAGCATGCTGGTGATAGTGGAGAAGGTTCTGTAACATCGTTGTAAATATTTATGGCTTCCATTTCCGTGATGATGGTAGCCATTTGGTCTACGCCTACCAGCTGTCGTCCTTATACCTTTCGCAAAGACGTTTTTACCGAGCGCATAAGTCGTTCATAAAAGCCACCCCATCAGGGTGCTGCATCTACGATAAACATCCAAGAAATTGCGGATTACGTGAAATAACCTTCTACATCGGGATGCTTGAGTGTTTTCCGTGTAGCCGGGAGTTCTCCGGCGCTGCGTTTTAATGTGCCCGCAAAGTCACTGTATACCGTATGACAGAGTCCGCGTCTCCGAACGAAACGGCGCATACGGCGAATGAAACTCTCTGATGTCATGTCTGGTATCAGCTCGAGATGAATTGGACTAGGAACTTTGCAAGAAAAAAGAACGACGGACGTCCGGCTGTCTGACGATGTTGCCTTTACGTAGAGTGGGCCAGCAAAGTCTACTCCACAGGTCTTGAATGGAGTAGTTTTTATCACTGGGTAATTAGGAAAGTGTTCATCTTGAATACACGCTTTTTAATGAAATTGTTTGCATGTCACGCAGGCATGAAGCAATTTCTTGACGTGTTGTCGTCCTTTTTATGATTCAGTATTTTTCTCGCAGCTGAACCAAAGTGTCACAAAGACCAGCATGACCTAACTTTGTGTGGGTTGATTATGTGAGCAGTTCAGCGTAAAAACACTTGTGAGGAATATTAATAGGTTGTTGCTGGCTGTAGTCTTCAGGGCTGGAATGTAGTCTTCCTTCCACCCGCAGGAGTAGTTTATCTTCAAGAAACAGGTTCACTGCTTTTAGGGATGAGGTTGGCGGTAAAAGAAGCCCCTTCTTTACACAATATAGTTCGTCAGGAAAAACAGCTGACTGTATGCTCTGAATGAAGTAACGTTCGGCCTTTCTAACTACCTCAGCCGTCAAGCGTCTCGTAATCGTGTTCTTGTTCCAAACGTTACGCATGAACCGGTGTACCCAAGCTACTACTCGATGGAGGCGTAACAAGGAACTGAATCGGGTAAAGTCTAGGAATGCAGAAGTCACGACATTTGACATCAGGGTCGGGCTTCGGGTCTCCTCCGTAACATTTTTGCCTTGTGCATCTGAAGGCGTTGGTTCTGTAGGCGAAAACTCAGGTGTAGCAATCCAGACAAGTCCTTACCACCACGATGTGAACTGTTGCAATTGGCACGGCGAAATTCCTGTAGTGAGGAGGCCCGCTGGATTATCATTTCCTGGTAGTAGTGCCACTGCTTATTAAGGTTAATTCTTATTTCGTTTACTCTATTCTCCGCAAAGGGCTTCCACATAGTGGTATCGTTCGGAATCCATCATAGAGTAATCAAAGAACCCGACAAAAGATGCGTCTCTATGATGTCAAGATTCAGGTCGTCGCGAAAGTAATGGCTCACACGTGCAGCTACAGAAGCAGACGTCAATTACAACTTGGCTAAAGTGATATTCTTCCCAGGGGCAACTATACTTTTGGCAGTAAACAGACGTGTCTTATGTGCGTATGTCGAATTATCCAAAAGAGATATGCAGTCACACAATAGGCTCTAGGGCTGGCGTCACTCAATGCGTGCAACGTTGCCTTCGCGATGTCTTCATTGAGCACTTGACCAAAAAACCGTGGAATATGAATTCCTTCAAGAGCGTCAACTTTTTCACACCAGCGTTGCCAAAGTTGTGCCAAGTCTTGCAGTAGCTCATCGTCCCAATCAAGACGACGTTTTCACAATTCTTGAATGAGTAACGAACTTATATGTCTAGTGAACTTTAACACAGGACGAAGAAAGTAAAGGCAAAACATACGCTAGGAGGAAGAAAAAAAAGACGAAACACACGCTAGAAGTTAAGTCCTGTGTTAACATGGCTAGAAGTATGAGTTCATCATTCAGTAACCAACTCGCCCAACTCTCCGCTTTACTTGAAGGAGTATCTTAGCAGTGATATTAACAGGGCTAATGACTCCGAGGGGGCCGGACATTTTGGCAATAGCTTTCAGTATCAATCTCTTTGTAGCCGGTCGTTCATTCGTCGCGACTTGCGGCCGAACAATTAACACGTCTTGAAATCTGTCCCAGTTTTGTCCAGGAACTTTCGAAGTCTGGGAATGCCACGACCATACGGTAGAGAAGAGTCTCTTTGGTTTTCGAGAAACACAGAGGTCATGGTCTGGTTGTTGTAAACTCATTTTCTGATATTCACAGCAGCAGATTTGAAAATATTGATGGTGTCATTGTACTGAATAAACCAATCGCTTCTTGTTCTGTATGTCCACCGATTGCCAGTTCATACATATACATAGACTTGAGAAGTCCCGCTGTAAGCGGATGGGAATCCATACGGCTCCTTAAGTGATGCTGAAGTGTTGCCATTAGCATAAATGGGCTTGAAGCTACTCCGAAGGGGGCTCGAGACATTCCCCACACCTCTTTGGGAGGAAATGGTTAACCGAGTTCAGGGCAACTCTGAAACCAAAAAAAAACATAGGGAGTTGCGGTCTGGCTCCCGTGGACTTAAATGTAAAAAGGCCTTCTCTCTTGCAAAAACACTGCGCCAAATTGAAATTACGAAGATAAAGGACGGCGGAACACACGATGCACACATACGAAAGCGCAACTGTTTTTGCAAGAAATAATGTACCAACTAGCCAAGAAGCGAACTCTCAAGGCCTTTTCAACATCAGAAGTGATACCAATTACTTACTCAATAAATCGGGGAAGCATGGCTACGACGTCGGAATCCAGATTCGGACCGGCCTCCAAGTTGTCACTTAATGTCTTCGCGCCTTTGGCATACGATGACGGGTCAAACATGATCCTCCTCTTCGTGGTGATTTTTTCTTCGCGAATGATGGTTCTGCTAGGTAGATAGTAAATATACCGCTGGCACTTAGCGTGGTCTAGTGCACTCGTTCTGCTGTGCCATCATGAATGTATTGACGGATTGCCTTGTCGTACGCATTCCATCCCGAACTGCTAAGCTTCTAAGGCGGCAAGTTGGGCGAGTTGGTTACCAACTAAGTCAATCATTGTACTAGCGAACACTAAACAGACACAAAGGTAAAAGAGGCGACAAAACAGACGCCAGAAACACACGCTGTCGTGCGAAAAATGCCGCGTTGGTCAAACAGGCACGTGCCAAAATGTAATGTGGAAAGAGCACCAAGTGGCTGTGAACCCGCAGATGGGGGCGGGCCACCTGGCTGATCAATGCCGAAGGTGTAAGGATTGCACTTCAGATTTTCAGCGCACGCGAATCCTGTGCAGATCTTCCTCGCGGACAGAGGTAGAAATTTTTGAGGCCTTCATGATAGGGAGAAAAGGGGACAGATGCGCCAGTTCACCATTTTTGCACTGTCCGAAAACGAAATCGTTTTTTTTGGTCAGGGGGAGCAGGTTATGCACGGGTGAGGGGTGGTAGTCTCACACACGTGTAGGTGTGCACACACGTGTAGGTGTGATTTTGGTGGGCACTGTGAGGCGGCTTAATGATATGCGCAAGTGCGACGATTGCGATGCTAATTTATTTTATTTTTGTGTACGCTGCATTTTCACCCTTTCCACGTTTCATGTACATATAGCATTTTTTCGTGTTTCTGTTGAATAAACTGAGTTGAAGTCTAGCCTTTGTTGTGTCACCTCTTTTTAAGTGCGAATGCACTTCTTAAGCGAGCCTGAATCGTCCGCCGCCGTCGTCCGCATAGCAACAGCTGCGGGTGCGCGCGCTCCTCGTCTTCCTCGTCTTCCCTAGCAACGGGGGGAGATGGGCGCGCGCTCCTCGTCTTCCTCGTCTTCTCTCCGCTCAGTGACTGCGGGTGTTGGGCCCCTCCTCTCCACTTCGGGCGGGATAGCTCTCGCGTAGCGGGCGCTCCGCATTCCGACGCGTGAGGGCGCTCGTGTAGCCCTCGCCGTAACGGCGGGCACTACTCTCCTCCTCCTCTCTCCGCTCAGTGACTGCGGGTGTTGGGCGCCTCCTCTCCACTTCGGGCGGGAGAGCTCTCGCTCGCGTAGCGGGCGCTCCGCATTCCGACGCGTGAGGGCGCTCGTGTAGCGGCCGCGTGGCGCGGGAGGGTATTAGTCGAGCGCGCGCCGTCGCCGAGAGCGGTCGCTGGTCCTGCATCTCGATAACGATGATGGTGGACCGGGCAACGGTACCAGCAATAATGAGTGAAATATCTTTCTTTTTAGTTGTGTGCGTGTGTGTGATCTCTCGACTACTCATTAAGATCACGATATTCACAGTAATCGCGCAATCAAAAACCGTGCATTCGCACTTACACACTCTCCCCCACGGGGAAGTGCGAGAGAATTTTTTTTCTATGTCTCTGTTTAGTGTTCGCTAGTACGAATATTTCCTTTGCTAAGCTCCAGTTTTCTCATGAGGCAGTCCAGCTGTTTCCCAACAGCTGGAAGGTTGTCTGGAAGATCTCCTTATTCTCTCCAGGGAAGAGCCACTTCGTAGCGACCATTTTTCATGGGGATGTGCTTCTAAAAGTCAAGCATTACGGAGTCGTCTGTAGGATCTTTTCATCTTTGATGCCGAGACTTTACACTTCTCAAAATTGCTTTAAGGGGGATGCTATGTCTGAAGGATCTGTGTCGGCAAGGAGTGATACGACGTTCGAGCAGTGAACTATGCGTCAGGTTCCTTTGTTGGCCCTTGCACTGCCTATCCAAGCCGGGAATCGATGGCTTTGAGATTAGGTGCCAAACTTTGAATTGTTCCAGCCACGACGTTCAAGTAAAAGTCGGACTTAATCAAGATAACGATGCTATTGTGATCTTCTGGCTGACACACCGCGCTGCGTGTGCCGATGAGCTTGTCTCGCAGAGCAGCAATCACAGTTTCATGTGGGAATGGAATCGGTTGGTTGCAGATAGACTCGACTTGAAGCGCTTCTACGAAGATCGCAGAGTTGGTTGTCAAGCTATCCAGGTGTACACGCACTCTGTTCAGGGTCTGTGCTGTTTCAGTTCCTGTGAATACTCCAACTGTAAGGGTTTCACGTTCAACCAACTCGCAGCCTAGTCTCCCGGAGACGTCAGTCGTAATGAAACTGCGTTGACTTCCTCCGTTTAAAAGAACTCCCCAGTTCAATGCTGTTGTTGACCCGGCCACTTTAGAATTCAGCGTTTAAAGCAATGTAAAAGAGCGCTCTGTCTGGACACCAGTTGGAGTGGAATCGCAGGGACTTGCTAGTTGACGTCCTTCCTTTTGCCTTTGTCGCACATGGAAGAAGCATGTCACCAGGATCATTGCTGGTGTATACTGTTCCTCTTGAAGTGCCTAGCAAGATGTCATTTGGGCAAAGTAGCGGAAGCAGCGTCCCTCTCAAGAAAGAAACACCTTCTTCTCCCCCAAAGGTATTGACTGCGATGAGCAAGACGCTGCGTCATAGAAGGAAGAACAGAAGATGCACTTCTTAGTCCCACTTGTAGCACGTTGGAGGGATGCTACGGAAAGAACTAGGTGACTTCCATGCTTCTGTTTTGAATTCGCATCGTTGAGCTCGTATCTTGACGTATTTGGCGCCATTCTTTTCCGATATTTAGTTCTTGCCCACAAAATGTCATAGGTTGTTTTACGTTTCTCTTGTGCACGGTAGATGTTATCGCAGAATCACAATTCGGATTGTTTGCCATATGAATCTTCGAACACTGATGAAATCAAAGTTCCAGATCTCTTGGTAGCGTGCTGAGTAGAATTTCTCGTAGCATGGAGCAGTACGTTTTACGGCCCGTTCTTAGGGCTTTTAGACTTCGGCAACGAATTTGAACTTCGTCCTAAAGTTTGCGCCATCTCTCCACGTCCGAGGATAAAGCGACCAGTGTTAATTAGATGAGGGTTTGCATGTCATCTTTTAAAAGGTGTGCCTGATATCCGATCCCTTATTTCAGCAGCGCTATCGTGTCCTTGTATCATTCCTCTGTCGGAGCATTGCTCATATTGCAGAAGCAGCTTTTCCAGTTAAAAGTGCATTCGAATGAGAGACAGCTGGGCGAGTTGGAAGGGATTCAAAATTTAACTGCGCGGAAAACGGATACATGAAACGACACGGACGAGGGCATTCTGACAACTGAATTTTTGTTGAAAAAACAGAACATATATATGCGCAGTCACATGACGCTTCATATGACGCTTTGGGTAACTGATCAGCCAAGACCATTCCAAGAACAGGAAAAAAAGGTGCGTGTTCCAAATACACCTGTAGCCCGGCTTAGGCTTATTTCATTTGCATGTTCCGCACAGATAGGCATACTCTTTAGCACTAAGTAAAACCGACGTATGGCTCACGCATGCCCTACCAAGTCTCTTAATATGAAAGGCCTCTATATTCTCCCTTTTCAGCTTGCTTTTTTCCCTCGCTAGTGGAACAGTATCGGAAAACACAGGTTAACATGAATCGCATTCGCGGCAATCGCGGCAGTGCGTGGCTAAGGGCGTCTTTCCACCGAGGGATAACTCATGTTCACCGATCCTCTTGTTCACACAGCGTCCGCTCTGACCTATGTACTTTTTCCCACACGTAAGAGGCAACATGTAGACAACCCCTACACTACATGGTACGTAGTGCGACTGGTGCATTACAACACACTTATAGCGATCGTCCGCAGTGTTACCCTCTATTTTTCTCCGGACCTGGCCGCACAACTTGTACTGCTTATTCGGTGCCGTGAACGCCGTCCTCACCCCGTATCGTGCGCCAACGTTTTTCAGACCATGCGACAGATTATGCACATATGGTATCACAGCAATATTTTTCTTTTCTTCACCAAGTTCCTCGCGTGACCTCTGCATTCGAGATTTTACAACCGTAACCAGCTTTTGGCACGCGGCATCTATCACATATTTAGGATATCCGGACGCTGCTAACCTGTACACCTGCTGGTTGAAGCTCTCTGGGATACCGTGGGTGCAATATTTAAATAACGACGATCGGGTCACTGAGAAGGCTATGCCATTCCTAATAATCTTGGAGTGCGACAATGAAAGGCCAAGTCCCGCCTTCGCTGCCCTTGGGTGGTAACGCCAGCAAACGTGCCCATCCCCAAAGGCGAGCCTCAGGTCAAGGAACTGCAACTCGCGGTTGCTGATAGTTCCACGGTGAACTTGCGAGTTGCAGTTTCTGGACCTGAGGCTCACCTTTGGGGATGGCCAATAAAACTTCAGTTGTGAGACTGCGCTTGTCCGTGTCCTTCCTTGTATCCGTCTTTCGCGCAGTTAAATTTTGAGTATGATCCAGTTGAAAGGTTGATTAGCTACTGAAATTTCTCCGTATGTCTAAGTTCGGGGTTCGTATGAATCGTACTCTTGAACTGGTTCCAGAATTGGAGCCATTTTCGTCGATCGCCATTGAATTTGGTTAATTGCGGGGTTGGTAGCTTCGCTCGCGTGGCTACGGTCCCGGAAGGCGGTGAGCTCGTCGGAAAAGGTGTAATACCAGACTCACCACTCGGATGGTCTCGGGACCGAAAGCGAAGTACCGCCACAGTGTGTAGGATTCTGTCTTTGAAGGCGGCTTCTTCGGATGTCTCCGCTGAAACGAGGTTGTCAGTGGAGTCCTGATAAATATTTTTGTCCAGCTTTTGGATCTTTCGAAAGTAGAATTCTATCCGCTCCAGAGAAATAACCTTATCCATCTGTGTGGTAACGTGTCCATTGCGGAGGCCTTCTTCGACGTTCCGAACGATGCCATCCAGCTTGTCCCGCAGTATGTTTCGCCCCCGTAGCTTCCTTTCAATGGAGGTCATCGTGGGTCCCAAGGACCTGGTCGGCGCGAGCAGGAGTCATCGTAATCAAGTAGCGGTCCCGCTGCTGGTTGTCTCCGACGTGAATTCCCGGGTTTCACGGTAACAGATTGTGAGAATATAAGCCGAAGGGACGAATAACTTCATGAAACAAAGAGCGACCTTGCAGATCGCAACGACTTTTAACGGCGATTTTGAAGAAGGATGAAGCAGCTCGAGATGGCCGCTCGCGTGATGATCAGCCCCGATGATGAGGAAGTCGGGGCATAAATGATGACGGCTCGTAATGTTCCCATACGGACTATAAAGCTGTAAGTCGCTCCACACAAGCGCGCAAGCGCCGGTTTGCTGACTGGTACGCTAGTAGAAAACTGTAAGGCAGGTTGGAGGCGGAAGAAGACTTAGCGAAGTGAATATATGTACAAAGAATTCAAAAACAACCGAAAAGGTTATGGTACAGCGTCAAATCAAGGTGCGCGAAGCACTTATTCCGCTGGGTGAAGAAGCGCAGAGGTCAGCAGCACTACCACAGATTCCCTAACGCTTTACCTCCTAAGGATTCCAGCTAGACATGATATATTTGTGAAAATTTGGGGGGCGGTTACTGCACGAAGTCTATTTAAAAAAATAGTCGTGTAAGCTGCATAAAAGCTAAAAACGAAGTAAAAATGTAAACTCGCTATGGAATATATAAATGATGTTTCAGCCGCTGGCAGATCTGGTTGTGACCGAGTGTTTTGGAGCACTAGGTATATTGCTTTCAAATTCGCAAGTTCGACTCCCGGATTGCGTATGTTTTTTAGGTGGAATAATTTTTTATTGGTGAAATATTTTGTATACTGAATACACCCTTTTTACGCTGTAATGTTCATTGCTCTACGAGCGAGTTCGCAGAACGCGTGCCGACTGACACTGAAGCACTGGCGTGTTCTCAGTAGCCTTGGTGTTATATCTGGCGCTGCTTGCCCTTGGAGAAGGTGTCGCATTCACCCTCAGCACAGTCTCCGGCCATCTCGAGGTGGCGCGGGCGCGTGATCGCGTGCGTGGGGATACCGCTGTAAAGCGCATTTCCCATGGAACGCCAGCCAGGTGGCTGAGAATATTCCTGTGACACTTGTGTTATTCCGAATAGTTTCTGTGGAGCAGGAGCAGTCGGGTGCTTGTCAGAGAAACGGTGTTCTATAAGAACCAACGTCGTTTGGTTTCAAAAGCGGCTCTTCCCCCTTGCGAAAACATGGTCGCTATCCAGCCCCCCCCCCCCCTCTCTTCAAGCAGACTTGTTATAAACCATTACAAATGCTGTCGGAGTCATGTCGGCAGGCTTGAGGCTTGCCCTCGGCTTCTATGGTGGCACGTGCTGGCAGCTCTGTAGCCTGACGGGTGAGCTCTGCTTCTTGCGCAAGATATGCTCCAATTAGTCACACTAGTCCTCGCGAGTTTGCAAACATAATCTGCAAGCGCGATCTTTACCAGGACCTCATAGTGGGGGGTCCCATTGTCGCAGGCGCCGTCTCATTCATAAGGTGGATTTGATGCTTGTTTTGTGGTTTTTAAACGAATACTGAGCTATGTTGTATGCCTGATGAATCTGACGCATGCGCTCGGCGTCTTAGGCGAGAACTGCTAGGTGAGCCTGGGTTTTTTTTACGATACGACATTTTTCGACCACATAGAGGCTAAGAGCTTCGCTGTAGAAACCATGAGATCACGAACATGTATACGACCACATTCGTTCCTTTTATTAATGTTACAATGTAGTGTCGTGGTGATCGATTCCTGGCAGGTACGGAATATCTAAACTGCGGGCAAGCGATTCTTTGGATCCTCCAGTTGGATCACTGACAGGATGTGTGGCGACTGCGATAAAATTCTTGAATTGTTCATCTCACGGGCGATTGTTGTTCTCTTCATTTTGTTGTAAATCATGAAGCATTTCGCTAACTCACCGAACATCGCCCATCAGCCACTTTGATTGGTTCTTTGTTAACAATCCCTGGGAGGATCAAACACTTATTAAGGCGTACTTCCAAGCGCATTCCAGCAGCAATTGCAGCTGTTTCCGCTGGTAATGTTGTGCAATAGGAAAACGTGTGACTCAGCTGAACCGGTGTGCGTCGCAAAAGCCATTTGTGGAAGCTTTAAATACAGAAGTTGTAACGAGGTGTGTCATGGACAAGCATAAAATTTCAAAATATTGTTTACCCCCTCTATTACAACCGCTTGCGGTATACAAAGAGAAGGTCCGGCGGAACAAAAGTATGGTGCCTTGAAGGGTGTCAGTAAACACCTTCCAGGGGAAGTATATTGCATTGTCCGCCGTGAGTCGTGAGGGGAACCTGAACCTCATAAAAAAAAACATCCAGCAGACAATATCACACTTATTGAGACGTTGAGTTTGCAACAGAATGAATTCGACGCACTTGTAGCTTGCTTAGTAACGAAAACGGAAATCTCATGTCTAACTAAACCATTAAGTAAGTAAACCGGCAACCAGCTTTTACGGTGGCATACTTACTACCTTACCCATTACTTCTAGAGGAACCCAATAAACAGCTTTTCTTTTAAGGCAACTATGAGGAATAGGCCTGCAACAAAATATGTTAGCACAATAATGGTAATTTTATGGTATGACAAAATTTCCAAAGCCCATTTGGCAGAATGACTAGCGAACAAGGCGGCATCATGGTTGCAGCCCAGGTAGGACCTACCTCCGCTGCGAGGAAGAACTGATAATAATAGTGTCTGTGTTTCCGCCGCTCACATGGGGATGTGTCGGCAACGAAAACCGCGTTTTCCTGAAACATATGAGTGAAAATATTAGCTTCACTTACGGTGTCGGCCTGTGCCTCCGTCGCAAGCTTGTGGCCCACCCATCGACAGAATCCGTCATTCTGAGAGCAGTTCCGGTGTCCTACTTTCTTCGCCAGCGGCCGCACCAGTTTTCTGTGGTTTTCTGCACCACTACAACAATAGAGCTAGGTATCATACTAGCGATTTTACCTGCAACTGCGTGCCACTAGGAACGCGTGAAATCGCATCGGCGACTCCTTTTGTGGAGCCGTTTTTATGTCCCGGGGAATGGTTACAACACTGAAGTGTAAGCGCTTATGCGACTTGTTTATATTCAGGAATATGAAAGCCCTGCAGCTCTGCAGCCGTTCGTGATGTGTCAAATGAATAATAAAATTTTCTGAATGTTCTCAAAGGAGGTTTTGCGAATCTAGACGCCGTCTACGGAGAGCACTAAACAAACCGCGTTTGTTTCTAACTTGCGATTGAGCATACTTCTAGCCACTTAGCTGAATGATACTTCGAAAGATCTGTGCTTTATTCTAGCGGAAAAACATGGAGCTGTCTGTTTCCATCTCGCGTCGTAGGCGTCTTACAATCTGTGTAACACACCGACCTAATCCGCTCGACGACCAAGTACACTGAATAGGTCGCACTGGGCCGTACGATGTCCGCGTGTAAACCTCCTGCCAGCACAATGGACCTAACATCAGTAAGGGCGT
Source organism: Haemaphysalis longicornis (assembly GCF_048455015.1). Lineage (NCBI taxonomy): Eukaryota > Metazoa > Arthropoda > Arachnida > Ixodida > Ixodidae > Haemaphysalis > Haemaphysalis longicornis. The sequence continues at coordinate 37,922,798 of NW_027526295.1, forward strand.
GACACCTATAGCTACGCATGCAAACCTTCGACTCCCCCCCACCCCAATAACACCACTCGCAACCTGGGGACGCAACCGATTTTGTGCGCGTGCTTTGAAGTAAAATACACCGTCGAAAATGTCGCTCTGAATGTTGTTAAGTTTAAAATGTTATATCGGCTCAATTCGGTGTTCCAAGCGGGCTAGGCGCTTTTGATGCGCGAAGAATTCGCAGCTACCCGACGACCTGGAACTTGGCCATCCACTACCACTGAGGAGTGCGTTTTCCATTTCGAGAGTCTAGTGCTCCCGCCTTAACCACGCTTTGGATGACGGGTGCATGGCATCGAAGCTGGGCAGCCTGGTCTTGAGGGTTCTCCTCAGGCCGGATACAATCACTCCGCGGATGGCCTCCGCTGTACAGCCCGTCGCTGCAAAGTGGCGGGCAAATCAAGGTATTAGTAATAGTAGCGGCACTGTCGCCGTTGTTTCATAGGCTACTAGCGCTTCTACTCGCGCCCATGCGTCTTCCACTCCCGCATTCCTTCCTTCAAGCGAACAACATGGGCCTGTCCAATAGAGTTCAGATTTCATTAGGCCTTGAGCTTTATTCTAGCGGACAAACATGTAGCTGCCCGTTTCCCTCGCCCGTCGTAAGCATCTTACGGTTTATGTAACACACAAAGCCACGCCAATGTGATTGGTTGCGGAGGACAGCTGACAGGGCGCCTTGAGCCAGGAAACTTATATGATTAAATCTCCAACTAGCCAAACGGGCATTCATCGCTAGTGGCATGAAGCCCAGCTGTGCGTGCACGCCTCCTTTTTCCGCACCCAACCCGTCTGCAAATTCCGGCACAAGGGTGGGGCGCGTGCTTAGGTGTAATGTCAACCAGCCTAAATATCTTTCGGAAAGCCTTTGAGCCTGAAGTGTTATGGGCTCACGCCGAAATTCCGACCGGGAACGTAGCTCTTTAACGCGAAGGGATGCAGAGCTACTCGTCGAGGTAGAATTTGAAGGGGCAACGTGGGCAATGGCGGCGGACACGTGTTCAATCACGGAATATTTTTTTGGTGGTTTTTACGCCCATTCGCCCTACTATTGATTTTCTGCAATTATCTGATAACGGCGCTAGCACCGTTGTCAGCGGATTTCGTAAAAAATGAGAGGGGCATATGTGGTGGTGAGTGGATTAACATTTGTGAAGGACGGCTCGCGGCGTTGGTGAGGATTAGTGCGGCAACGCCTCCCCCCACCCCCCCCGCGAGTAAATCGTCTACACCGGAATAAAATGTGCGTAGGGTTAAACATATACTGCTTCGTAGTAAAAAATCAGCACTGTTCTAATGTGCAAAGCTGCATGGCCAGTCGAGATACGGAAACTTGAAAGTATCCTCTACCTACGCACTGCAAACAGGTGGTAAGCGAAAAAATGGGCGTCGCCTGTGAAGCGAGCCCCTAGGCTGCACCAAAGGTGTGTAGTCATATCTTGATGCCAGGGCCGACGTTTTAAGGTGGTGAGTGGAGCAGACACCCTGTGGTTGTTTTAATCTGAACCTGTGCTACGAGAGTTTTTATCATAAGCGCTTGGTTCCCGCATGCATCGATCACATGGAAACTAGTCTGTGACAGCTCCCCTGATAAACCTGTCCAACCTTGAAGCGGCGGATATAATTGCAAAACAATCCTTTTCAGTGAGAGGGTAAATTTGCTCAGGTATTTCTGCCAAATAAAACATGATTAAAGGCATGGGACTAGCCTCAAGATCCGAGTAAGCGTGCGTAAAAAGCCTTCGTGAGCGGGCACGCAACCCCTTTTAGTACCACTTGACTGGTGGCTGGTGGGCTCATAATTTCAAAAGCTAATACCACACGAACAAAATGTAGACATAGGTTGGTAACAGGACGAGTGCAAATCGTAGAACATTATTCTTTTATCAAGCAATAACTAGTCCCCCATAACAAACATTACCCCCGCAATGAAGGAGGGATACAGGATAGATAAATGTTTTGCGCAAGAACAAAGACGTTACACCAGAAAGGAGACAGGACAAGCACCAACTTCCAACTGAACTGTAATCACCGCTGGAGCCAGTAAATATAAAAACAATATATTTCTAGGTAAGCATTGTTTTCGCGCTAAAAATATTTAGGAATCATGAACAAACTAGCCTTCCAACAAGTTTTGTTAAATTACCTGATGCAGGCTAGTTGCTGGATGTGTTCAGGTCTTACAATAGTATTTTTCCACGGAATGGCAACGTATATTTCCCACTGGTGTCACTCATTACCAATCAACAGCCATAAAAAACCCGTCCGATATTACTGAAATCTCATATAACTGCGCCAGATCCTACTGTTCTTCAGCTCGCTGCGTTTTCTGGGATCTTTCCAGGGGGTAGTGCTTCTGCGCCTGATTTTCTAACCCGAGCTTTTAGTAAAAAAGCCATATATTCGCAGGTGGAATATTTATATATCTTATCATGTAAATAGTTTTATCCCACATAGGCTGGAAATCTAGGCAACACTGTCTTCAGTGACTGCACTGCTCGTCTGCACCAGAAAAAAGACCCTTGCTTGCAGCCCACCGCCCAGGGCTCATAGGATGAGGCAGCCTAGCCGGCTACTTTTGCGCATGCATGAAACCAGAATGCTTACCATGTGAAAATATAGAACCGGTGACAGCGATTTTGGGGCTCTTCAGATTGGGTGGACTCACGCGGTTGTTGCAGAAAAAGAGGGTACTTCCAGGGATGTTCGATGAATGCCGGCTGAAGGCGCCCCTATCTTTCGCCAGATCAAGCTTACAGTAGTACACCCGAACATTTGTACACCGGAACATCTAATTTGCACACCCAAACATTACGTGTCCTCGCCATCTTCCCATTCTAGACGCCCGTTTTACCGAGGGTCGACTTAATATAGAAACAACTAGTGCTGTTCCACTCTGTGAAGAAGGACGACCTGCGAAGCTGGGCAGAATACACGAAATGCACGAAACAAAACACGCTTGTTTCCAATTTACTAGCCAGCAATTATCACCTAGCCCAATCAACGTTTTCGGACTAGAGATTTATTGTACTGACAAACATGAAGCTTTCGGTTTTCATCCCGCGTAGGCATCCCACTGTCTGCCTAACATACCAACCCAATCCACTCGGCCACTCAAGACACCAGGAAGTTAGGATTGGGGCGCTAGGCCTACACGTTTATTCTTGCCGCCAGCACAATAGACATGTCATCACCGAGGGAACAAAACCTAAAAATACATGTGGACGCTTAACTGCCTTCCCTCCCCACCTGTTTCCTCCACTCGCATCTCGCGGCTTAAGTGTGCGAGCTTAGAAGTTTAAGGCACCAGTGATTTTGTGGTGCTTTCACCCATTCGCGCTTCAGTTCCGGCAGACGCTCCTTCGATACCAGCTGGTCTTCCCCCGAGCAAACTTTATGTATCTGTCCGAAGGGAGTTAAAACATAGAAATACAGGAGCTTTATTCTAGTTGACCAACATGTGTCTGTCCGTTTCCATCCCGCGTCGTAGGCATCTTATTGTCAGCGTAGCACACCATCCCAAACACTAACCGCTTTACCAATGAAGGCAGCTCATAGGTCGAATTGAACCGCCAGTCTGTCTTCATTTTTAAATTTTGCGCTAGCACAACGCGCATGTCTTTGGTATCGGCATGAAGACCACCTGTGCAAGCACGCCCCCTGCTTACACCACAACTAGTGTATGCGTAAACCGGCAACTGAAGCTGGGCGCTGCTTAGGCGTGAAGTACTGAGCCGAAACTGTCGCGCTGAGAGCCTTTACTGCCGAAAAAAAATTATGGGCTGACGTCGGCGTTGAAAGCGGGCACGTTGCTCTCTTACCACCTAATAAGTGCGCCTCCGAAGTTGTCTGCAGCTTCCGCAGCTTGTGAAACAGGCATCAGGGGGTGCGAGTGGGGGCGAGGGGAATACAGGGATGATGATGTTGGTTGGAGTTTTTTGGCGCAAGGCCGGGTGGGGCAAAGAGAACCAAACAAAAGTATATAAAAGCAAATAGTGGCTACTAAAGCCAGAATAACACTACAATCAATTACGGCAATGGTGATGGCTGGTGTATAGGGCCAGTTTTTATTACGCATGATAAAAAATGAGGTTTAAAAAATTAACATCAGATAATTATTTAAAACGCGTTGTACAGAAGACATGGTATTGTCACCCAAAAACAAGCAATGGTGTAGCGGAATGTATGTTTGATATAGTTCTTGAAGTGTCTTTTTCTTGTTAGGTCGAGTGTATTGCATGTGATTAGGGTGTGGACTACGGGTAGGCCCTCCCCACACCTGCTACACATGGGTCTTGGAGAGCCAGTGAGCAAGTGTGGGTGCGTCGCATGTGTGTGGCCCATACGTAACCTGTGCAATGCGACTTCCTTGTGTCTTTTGCATGTGTCGGTAGTGTATGGTCTCAAGTGTGGTTTTATTAGGTGTAACGTGTTGTCGGTGTGTGTATTCCAGTGTGCTTGCCATGTATTGCGAAGGTGCTTTCTGATGTGAGGCTTGAAGTCAGTGTAGGGCACTGTTGCTATATGTCGAGTATTTGTAAGCCCAGCAGCAGCGGCCATCTCATCCGCGGTCTCATTACCAGCTATCTCAGAGTGGCCAGGCACCCAACACACAGTTAGTTTAAGATTGGAGGCAGAAGCACAGATAATGGTCTTGAGGATGAAATTGACGACATATTTTTTGAATGACTTTGTGGATGACAAAGCTTGTAGCACACTCAACGAGTCGGTATGAATGACAGACTTAGAGATGTTATGCTCAATGATATTATTTGCAACAACAAAAATGGCATACGCCTCCGCTGTAAAGATACTGGTGTTTATATTCATGGTTCTACGTGAAATAAAATTGGGATAATGCGCCGTACAGGACCGGGTGGATGATGTTTTGGACGCATCGATGTAAAATTCTGCGCAGCAATATTTATCCTGTGTAAACAAGAAGTACTGCAGAAAAGCGCATCTTGGAAATCGATTTTTTTTATTATTACAAACGGCAAGTCGCATAGCACAGGGCGAACTTGCCATGGGGGTAAAATTGTGCTACAGGAAGTTTTATATGTATCTAAAAAGGAGACAGCCAGTTGAGACACCTGCTTTTTGACTCTGAGTTAAAACGCTGGAGAGATATTTGGAAGATGTTAAAAGATCTGGGATGTCGAGACATCATTAAAAAATTGTTTTAAAAGGATGATCATATATTGATTGAACTTAAAGCATATAAGAAGTCAACATAGGTTCGCTTGTGCGACAAGCACCATTTGTCACACTCTGCACAAGGACTCTGGAGAGGGCTAGTCGGGAATGCGCCGCACGAAAGACGAAGCCCCAAGTGCGGTACTGGGTCGAGCAGTTTGAGTGCTGTTTTTGTTGCTGACCCTTAGACCTCACTCCCATTGTCCAAGCGGGATACCACCAAACTGGAAAAGACACGAAAAAGATGTCGCTTCGCTGCACCATGGGACTGGTGTGACAGGATTTTAAGAATGTTGACGGTTTTCGAGCATTTATATTTGAGCAGTTTGATGTGGGCAAGAAACGTGAGTTTTTTGTATCTAGAACTACACCTCAAAACTTGTGTTCCTTTTTTACAGGAATAGAGTTGCCTTGATGTTTAATATCAAGATCCGCGTGGATCCCGCGCCTCTTTGAAAATAGGACGTAGGTACTTTTTGTAGGCTTCAATACAAATTCATTTTGATCAGCCCAGCAAGCCAGTTTATAAATGGCAAGCTGGGTTTGGCGTTCGAAAATGGGCTGATTACCGGATTTCAATATCTGCACATCGTCTACATACATAGAGTACAAGATTTCTCGAGGCAGTGCTTGCCCAGAGAGTTTTCACAATAAACAATGTGCAGCTCCATACTCCACCCTGACCTACACCGTTTTCTTGTACATAAACTCCTGAAAGCGTAGAACCTACTCTCACCCGGAATGTTCTGTCAGACAAGTATCTTTCAGGTATGTTCAACATGTTACCGCATATTCCAAAAGATTGCATATCAACGAAGTTTTCATAGTGCCATGCCGTGTCATATGCTTTTTTAATGTCAAAAAATATGGTCATGCACTATTGTGTGTGCACAAAGGCGTCTTTTATATATGACTCTAAGGCCACGAGTTGATCAATCGTGGATCGCCCCACCCTGAAGCCTGCCTGCCACCTTCGAGAAGACCGTTGTGCTCCACAAAGTACACTAGCCTTCTGTTAATCATCTTCTCAAGAAGCTTGCACAGGCAGCTTGTTAGTGCGATGGGACAATAACTTGCGGAAAATGTGGGATCCTTTCCCTCTTAAAGAAAGGCTACTACTATCGCCTCCCTCCAAGACATAAGAAGGTACCCTTGAAAGCCATATCTCCTTGTATAGGTGGAGGAGTGTTTCTAGGGTGTCTCCACGTGTGTGTTGTATAATTGTTTATGTAATGTTGTCTGCACCCGGAGCTGAAGGCTTTCATTTACTCAGGGCAGTCCTTAGCTCATGAAGTGTAAATTCGCAGTTGTAATCCGATTTTGATTGTTCTTTTCCATGTAAGGGCTTCTTTTCTGCAGATGTTTACCGTTTCATGAAAGTGTTTGTGTAGTGTGCAGAACTGGACACGTGTTGGAAGTGTTGTGCCAGTGCATTAGCCTTGTCTTCAAGTGTGTCCCCTGTTGTGCTGACAAGGGGCAGGCTATGTGTATGTTATCTGTTAAGATTACGCATTCGTGTCCACAACTTGGGTGTGTCTGTGTACGAGTTTAAGGATGTGTGGAAGGTGCGCCAACTCCCTTTTCGCCTCGCGGAACACACGCTTTCCAAACGCCTTTGCCCGTTTCAAGGAGATGAGGTTGTGCGGCGTGGAGTAGCGATGGAGGACACCCCATGGCTTGTTCTTGGCCTCACGCGGCTCCTACAGTCCCCATTCCACCACAGCCTCCTCTGGTTGCGCGGGGCTCCGGAGGCGTGGGGAATTAAAGTTTCGGCGGCCTCCTGGATGTGCACCGTGATGCGTTGGGCTGCTTCCTTCATATGGAGGTGTTCTATAGGTGCGCTTTGTAGTTTAGATGTTTCTGTGAATGTACTCCAGCTTGCTTTGGAGTCATTAAACCTGTTGTGGGAAGATGGAATGCATAGGTCTTTACCTATATATGTTATGGAGGTGGGGAAGTGGTCACTAACATATGAGTCCGTACTAGCACTCCACTCAAGACATGGAAAGAAAATTGCATAACCAATAGCCAAGTCAAGATGTGAGTAAGTATTATGTCGTTAGTTTTGGTATGTAGGCTGGTTTTTGTGGAAAAGACATGCTGCGATTACGTTAAGATTTTCTCTACTAAGCGCCCGGGCATCAGTTCAGGAGGAGCCCCAAAGAATGTTGTGCGCATTAAGATCGCCTGTGAGTATGTATGTCGAGCAGCTGGTCAACCAGCGCCTTGAAGTCAGAACTCAAAAGTGAAAGATCAGGAGTAATGTGTACGAGCTTCTTCTACCACACCGGAAAGGTTTTATTACAATGGTCGTGTAGTGCTCCCAAAGCCTTTCCGGGCACGAGCGATGCACTGCTACCGTTGTTTTAAGCAAGGTCACCAGCAAGACTACTGTCCGATGGCAACTGTGGACACAGAGAGAATAAACTCCGACAGTAAGCCATGCTATCGTTTTGGGCTTTGCAAGACGGATGACCATAAAATAAAATCGGCAAAGTGCCCAATTAAACAGCGCGCCACCAGCCGCGCTCGCCGTTGGGAAACCAGTTCAGCAAGGGCTACACTGTACAATTGATTTCAGGTCGTGGACCCATTGAGTGCTCTGCAGTAGAAGAGACTGGGGAAGCCTATGCAACAGGTGGTTTTTATTCGCACATTCTCAAGGGGTCCGATTCTAAAAATCACACACCTCCAAAGCCAACGCCGAAAGACTTCTGGGAGTTGAATGAAGCTGTTTTGGTTGACGAAGACCAGGATACTCAAATAGCCTACCTATCGAAACAGCTCGAGGCACTGCGGCAAAGGAAGACACGCGTAGCAGCTCTCCGTAGAGAACGCGCTGAAGCGCAGTCACTCCAAGGAAAGCAAAATGTGCCTTTACTGATGCCGCTCAACGCTTAAAAGACAACCCCCTGCGATCCAGCTATCTGGACCGTTATACATGAAACCCTATCTAAGCTAACCCAACTAATACAAAAGAGCTTATGCCATGGCTAAGTGTCCGTTCAGCCGTCAACCTGTCGGCCTTTAATAGAACTGTATAGGTCTTTCGAATTTATTACGATAGCTAAAAACCAAAATTCACCCCGGTTAACTCCAAGTGTGGGCACTCCTTTTAAAGGCGTAAAAAAACTATGCCCTCTCCCCCACTTCATCGGTTATCATACTCCTACCATCCCGGATAGCCGCAATGGTGATGCACCTAGAAAAGCGACAGTATACATCCTTAGAAGTGTTCCTCAAACTGAAATCAACCTTCAGAATTGGTGTAAGCAACATGAGGAGGTGGTTGCGATTTTAACACGCCCAGCCAAAACACTCCTCCTTCTTGTGTCCTTTCATGGAAGGCCAGGCAGAGCACGCCGTAACCTAGCTTGGCTCCACCACCTTAGGGCAACGTACCTAGGCACTCCCATTCTTTTAGGAGGGGACTGTAACGCCCCACACACTTTGTCTCGACACGAGCTCTACACTAAAAGCGGAGTACAGGTTCATGACACCTTCACGGACATGAACTTTTCCTTGCTTAACTCTACCGCACCTACCATCCCTTCAGCTCGGTCTCATGCACCGGACCTTACGTGGTGGCTTGGCCCCGGGAAACCTTCCTGTAATCCGGAGCCCGATGCTTGGGCAAGCGACCATTCGCCAATTTCGTTTGGCCTGCACGCGAAAAAGTTGCAAATGCATCGTCGCCAGGTAAGAATTGTTCACTGGGACAATGTACGCCCTGATGAATGAGCTTTTTTGCTAACTGCGGAGAACCTCTCATTTCTACGCTGCAGTCTGTCCTCACAGACTGCACTATACATACAACACTAAATGAGGATCAGCCGACGCCCGATATGCACCTCCTTAAACTCTGGGCAGAGCGCCGCCGAGCAGAGCTCCACGCTAACCGCCACCAGACGCAACTCTACACTCATGTCACGGCAAACCGTATCCAAGCACATGCTCGACGCTAAGAGAAGCAGTTGTCACGACGCCGGTGGAATGACTGGTGCGCTGGTCTTGGCTCTGGTACTGGAAACAAGGCCTGATGGCGTACCTTCGACGCCATGGAGCGGGGTGGCCGCGGGATAGATCAATCAGCTAGAATTACCCTGGCTCTCAACATCAGCCCAGAGGAGTTTGCAAACAGAGCTGCCTTTTGTTTCTTTCCGAACTACCGACACCCTCCGACTGCCCCTCCCTGTGTTGATGTACCGGATGTCTCACGAATAACCGACCCATTCACGATGGCCGGGCTTATCGCGGCCATTGAAGAATCCAAGGCGCACTCTTCTCCAGGGTATAATGAAATCCCATATGAGCTGTTCAAGAACTTGGAGGGGGATATCTTTGAAGCACTACTCCACTCATTGAATAATGTATGGGCTAAAGGTGTCATTCCACCAGAGTGTAAACACTCAGTGGTAGTGCCAATCCCCAAGCTGGGAAAACCTCCCACTGGTATTAGTGCACTTCGCCCGATTTTCTTGGCACCTACAATATGCAAGGTATTTGAACGAATAGTGGCCACTCGGTTATCCTGGTGGATGAAGCACAATACAAAATATCATCCCGATCAGATAGGATTGTGACAGCACCTGGGTACCGAGGACGGCCTGTCTGTTCTGACTAACGATATTTTGCATGTTTCACCCCAGAGCCACCTTGTGCGAACTGTGGTGGCTACCGACATTGCCAAGGTTTATGACAAAGTAGAACACAAAACAATACCTAGAAACATGAAATTTTGGGGGGTTCAACTTCATGTCACCAAAGTGGTACACTCCTTCTTGTGCTCAAGGACGTTTTCAGTACGAGTGGACAGAAAGCCTGTTGGCCTCGAACCGTGGGGTATCGCAACGTTCCGTGCTAGCGCCTCTACTGTTCAACATTGCGTTTGCACCATTGGCATAGAAGCTCATCTCATTTTCTCATCTACGCTGATGATGTCACACTGTGGTCTACAAACTGAGGCCTGGGATTGCAGTGTCGTCATCTGCAGCAAGCCCTGGATGTTTTCCATGCCTTTACGCAATCAGCCGGCCTGGAAATTTCCTCTGAGAAGTCTGGCTATGTACAAGTGGGTAATAAGGCGGGGAGGAAGTAAGCCTCCAAGGCTAACTGTCAACTTAAGACTGGTTCAGCCGAAACACCAGCCAAGGAAGAGCTGCGGGTGCTCTGACTTCAGATCCATCAGTCGGGTTCAGATATCCATTGGCTTCGAAAGGCACAGAAAGACTCCTCGACAACCTTGCACTTGATGCGCAGGGTTGCCACGCGGAGTGGAGGAGCCCGCATGGAGGTGGCTCGGCGACTTGTACGCGCTGTTCTACAGCCGCGCTTACTCTACCAGGCGCAGTTTCACAGACTGACCGCACAACAATGGGCGGGGCTTAAGGCTATCAACAGAGACGCCATGCGAACCATCAAAGCACTTCCTCGTCTCACTCCGATTCCTATCTCACAGCAGCACACTCAGGCCAAAACCTTTACGGAGCTTGTAAATCAGCGTGAATAAGCAAGAAAGCTGAAGCGTTTTTACACACCTATGGTCGGAGCGCTCCATTCGTATTTCTGTAAGGGGCCTCCTGTGACTTCAACCATAGAGGACCTTCCACCGTGGCGCTATACAGCAATAACAACCAACAAGACAACGAAGCTTTGTCGCCGTGAACAGCAGCGCCAACCTCAGATAACACAGTTCCTGAAGGTTACTGTGTATTGTGCACAGACGCAGCCCTTCTCCCGCACGGAGGACAGACGGCTTTCGTCAGTTCCACACACTCAACACTGAAAGGCTCGGGCTGTTATTACACCGACACGCCAGACCCGCTGCTACTGGAACTACCGGCTGTATATGACGCAATCAAAGCTGCAAGTGCCCTCCCTAACATCAAAGAGGCGCATATATACACTGACTCGGTCAGTGCTGTGAAGTACCTAAAGCAAATGAAAAAAGACTCCTGATTTGGCCGCCCATTCACAGACTCCACATGACAGCACAGCTAATGGTACGTGAACATATGGTACAGGGGCACGGTAACCATTTTCTAAACCACTTAGTGGATAATCTTTCGCACTCTCTAGCCCCCCCTGAATCTTAATCCGCCCCTAGCCCTCTTTCTAGTGATCCACGCTCCCGCCTTTTAGCCATAAAATCTCTTCCGAACAGAGACACACGTGGCCTAGTTCCTCTAAGTGTCTGCTCCCTTCCCCCTAATCTTTTCCGGGTGGAGGAATTTTCTATGTGGAGGCTTAGGGCTGGGGTTGCTCTCGCACCATCAGTCACCTGGACTTGGACACCCGCAGCAGAAGACCCAGGAACATGTCCCAAGTGTCCGGCTTGGGCGGCCTAACCTGACGTCAATCATCTCTTGTGAACGTGCCCACAAACCAGAACAGCAATCTCACGTATAACTGTATAAAATCGGCCGCCTATGTAACTGGTGCCGATATAGGCTACATAAATTGCTTGTAACCGAGAGCCCCTGGAAGCAGCCGAATTTGTCTCAATAGAGTGCATTTTAGTGACATAACATTCCAAATAATATTCAGTCGTGCCGTACACGCAAGTGAGTTTTCATATAATTGGTAGTATTCTAAATAGCAGTTTTGAAGTGCGAAGCCTGAGAAAACATAAAATTAGGTACAATACAAAAAGAATAATGCTATAACAACAGGCATACAAAGGGAATAATGTAACTGTGACATGCATCCCCGATTTAAGTGGTTCGACAGAGCTATTTCCCCTTGAGTAAGTTTACACAAGGTACAATGAACATCAAAAAAGGATGTACCCACAACGCTGAAATATCAATAAGGAACAAGCCCGATTGTTATTTTTTGTTTTGAAAAATAATATTTAATCTATTACTTCAAAGTAAACAATGGTTTTGTGTAGCCGTGCTTTTGAAGTGCTGTAGCCGGCCGGAAATCTAAGAAACAGCTTTTTCCGCAAAGGCGGGAAGATAGGTAAAAAATACTGTAGAATATTTTAAATGAATGGCTGTCTTGTCCCACAAATCGTGCACAAAGGTATGAAGAGGGAAGAGATTAGTTATAGGAAAGTCATTATCATTCCGACGACTTATAAAAATAGTGTTTTTTTTTTGCAAAAATATGACGTTGTACCCGATTAAGAATTAGGAGAGGAGCTGCAAGCCATAGACCACAACTTAGATTCCTAATCATTTTCTTTATCTGAAGCCCAGTTGTGTACACTGCAGGATAAATGCCTCTCCGAAATATCTCCAGCCAGGCCTACCGATGGCCTGAAGGCAAATACTGTGATTGTATAATCATTGCGGCGAGGTTTTCAGCAATAGTACTCTTGCAAAATTGTCAATTCCTGCTCTGCTGAGCAAATGCTGTTTGTGTCCAAGGAACCTCACCTAGAAATGTTTAAACTATCTAGTACAGCGTACCTGGGTGTCGGGTGACATTATATGCCGGACCAGGCAGCATATACGACCCGGTACAACGCTTTAGAGGCGTGGAAGGGGAGGTGCATAAAGAACGCAAGGTTTGCGGCAACGCTTTCCTGCGCACTTTCTTCTCTTCCAAAGAGCCTTGTTTATATTAAACAACTCGAAGAATCAAAACATAACCAGGGTGTATAGATTTTTGAAATGCTGCCTCACTTTTGCCCTCACTGTGATGCAAATATTTCAGCAGCCAGTATTTGAGAAGTAGCAGCAGATGAGCACTACGACACGCCTGCGACAAAACCGCTTTTAACAGGCATAGTACCTTCTTTGAAAGACTATTCGGTCACACTATGGGCCTCCAGTCCCCAGCGGCTGCATTGCCCCTATTCATGGCGGCGGGAGGGCAAGGAATATAGCAGGATGTGCTCAGAATATTTGTGTCTGGGTAGGCCGCCAATAGGAAAACCTAGTTTCTGTCGCACCCATAATATCACGTTCTGAAACACACGCTTTCCTCAACTGCTGCGATACATGGTTTTTTTTTGTCGAAGCAAAGCTTTCTACCTCTACCGGCCAACTATTCTTTCGTGGTTACAGGACAAGTAATTCGGCACAACGATGAAGAGGGGGAGGGCGGTTTTCGTTCCCAGATAACAGTGTAGATAGCGCAGCGATAGGGAGCTACTACCCAGCGCCCCCAGCCCGCAGCTGCCTGCTCGCACCAGGAGTCGTGTTAGACGGACGGCTTTGTCATCTGCTAAGCGATTCTTTCTCGCCTGTTCTGGCATGCTTCGCGCTCATTGCGCGCTTCCTTAACACGCCTTGATTAGCATGCTCGACAGCACCTCCTGGGTATCATGGACCCGACAAAAGTAAGTGGTCGTACGAAAAAGATACGTTAGAATTGGTTTACAGGCCAGAAAAACAAAATATAGAGACCATATACAGACATTTGGCCACTAGAGGAACGCTACCTTTTACGCACTGCTTGCCACAAATGTGACTCCGTTTTCTAAATTGGTGAATACCAGTTCGGTTGCGTTTTACGAGGTTGTAGAGAGCGGACACAGTTGGTGTGGCTGGTGCGGCTTCTATATTTATTTGGAGAGCGTAGGCCCGGCCAGCAGTGGTAGCGGCGACGACGAGGAACTGCCGGGCTACGCAGTCGTGTTCGATCTCGTGTGTGGCGGGTGGAACTGCTGACGCTGGCCAGGCACCGCTGATGATGATTATGGAGCTGATGATTACGATGACGATGATGTCGCTACAGGGCTCCCCCCTAGCACGTAACGCGTTCAGAAGAAAAATCGATTACATGTGTTGTTCGAAACAAAAAAAAACTTGCCGTGAGATACATAAAGATTCTACGATTTTGTTAGAGGATTTTAAATGCAGAGCATTTCTTAGCCTCGCCTCTTCCTGCGTCGGACGGCGTCCACAGCTCCGCGTCCGCCGCAGGTTCGCCTCTCCTCCTTCCATCCTGTCTCTCAACAGCAGCTGGCGCGCGCATGCGTCGTAGTCAGCCCGTTCGCTCCGTCGTGGTCTGGGCGTAACAAGTGCGTGATAGCAGCGTGGTGGGGAGTGGAAGGGCGCGAGCTGCTTGCGCATGCGCGCTCTCCCCCCGTACTGCTATCCCTCTACTGCGCTGCAAATATAAAGCGAGTACGGGTCGCTCGTGCTTCAGTCACTGCGTTGCTCCTTCCTTCCTTGGTTGACGCTCGCTCCACCCTAACGCGACTTTACTCTCCTCTCTCTACCCCAAACCAACACCAACGCAACTACGACCCTATTACCCACCCTAACGCGACTTTACGCGGCGTTAACGACCCCCAGTGCTCTGCATTCACTCGTGTTCCCCTCGCGGGAAGGCGCGGAAAATGTTTTATTACGGCGGTCAGACCGCGCCTGCGAGGAAGACTTCATTTTGCCGTTCTGCTGTGGTCCGGCAGATTACAAGTTCGAGTTCCGCAAAATATGGAAAAAAACATCCCCCTCGCGAGGGGCACAATCAAATGCAGAGCATTTCTGCGGGGGGCGCGCCTGCAAGTCGTATGGATTACGTATTGGTTGTTGTTGTAATTGTTGTCTTCCAGTGTAGACATTGTTGATGAAGTCGCTGGTGAAACGTGAAACGTGCCGTGAACCCGCTGCCGCGGCTATGACGCAACGTGGCGCGGCTATGACGCAACACAATCCTCTTTAATCCAATCCAATCCAAGCCAAGCCAAGCCAATCCAATCGAATTCAATCCAATGCCCCTCGCGAGAGAGTGTTATAGCGCCAAAATCGCGCCACCACACGAACGCGTGATGTTGACGTCACGATCACGCCACAGATGTTAGCGACCGGAGCACGCGCGAACGACATACGTGGTTTAAGCGCGAACCGACCGCGGCGAGAGAGCGCGATGCGAGGGCCCCCACCTGTTCTTGCGCGCGAACCGACTGTTGATCAGCGCGAACCCAACGCGGCGAGAGAGGGTGTTGCGCACTTCCCCACCTGTTGTGCGCCCGAACCGAACGCGGCGAGAGAGGGCGTTGCGAGCGGAGAGAAGGCGAGGAGGACGCGGGAGAGAGGGCGCACCAGTGGCCGACGGTTGAATGAGTCAAGGATATAAGGCGTGTTCGTAACCCTCCATTCTGTGTCGGCTTTGTGGTGCAGTGGGTAGAGTACCATGTACCTTGCGTACCCCCCGCAGAGTCGTTGGTTCGAAACCTGGCGCCGGTAAGTATTATTTTTTTATATAATGTAGGGAGAGCGATGCGGACCACGGACGCCAACGCGGGTGACATCGTGAGTTACTGAAATGCTCTGCAATTAGAAAACTATGTGCAGGTATGTACAGCACCAGTGTGTTGTAGGGTATGTCCACATTCCTTGTTCTAAGGTGGTCGTGATCAGTTCCGTAAGAGCGTCCGGTGATGGGGGAGCCTCAGGTGGCCTTGTCTGGGATTAGATGTGGGGACGACCCTGCGTGCGGTTTGGAAGTCTCATTAGAAAAGGGGCACATGCCGCGGTCAGGGTGTACACGGCAGCGACAGTGTAGATGATGAGGCAAAGCTTGTAGAACTGGCACTTTTGTAGAGCTCTCTTGCGACGCGTGGGTAATGGCGTTCTTTGAAGGTACGCGCAGTTTTATGTCCGTGACGTTTTGAGCACGGAGTCAAGGGCAGCATAGTAGCGCAAGTTCGAAGTGCAACCTTGGTACAATGCCCATGACTATGGCTGCAGCGAGACACCCATTTGTAGGTACGGCGACGAGCATGAGCACCGAACGCTAGTCGTAGCCAGCGTGCAGGACCTTGTAGCTTGGCAGAAACGCACTGACGGTTTGTCGGTCTGCCTTGCTGTTGTTCCGGGAATGAGGCTCGTTTTTGTAACGGATGGGTGAGGCGTCCATGGCAGCGTCGGTGCCGAATGGCATAAATACTCTGAAGTGTGAACGATATCGAGGAGCCGTGAAGGTGCATATCTGCTGGCCGCATGTCGGGCTCTGATGGCTCTCGCAGGGTTGGAGACTGCACACTGGTTGTAGGTGCGTTGTCGCCGTACTTTTCACTTCACAGTTTTCAGTGTTCCTCGTGTGGTGGAGAAGCAAAACTGGTGTCCCTACGGTTTGTAGTATTACGCCCTCGATAATTCAGGTGCGGTGTTGAATGCAGCCGGACGGAAGATACCAGCTCGTCGTCGTTGGCGTTGGGAGCCACAACGTGTGTCTCGTGAAAGTCACGCTGCTACTGCAGTGGGGCAGCGAATTCTGTCAACGTCGTGGTGGACTTTACGTGCGAAACTGGCGGAACGGCGATGAGGTTGGAAACAATTTGGTGGTAGGACTGGACAATCGCTCACCAGAGCCCTCGCACTAGGTGGTAGAAGCTGCCGAGGCTGGCCGTGACTGGTGGGCTGTCGTGATGTCGTCCGCTGCAAGTGTCTCCGTTGTAGGTGCGGCGGCCGCGATTGGGACGGTGTCGAGGTAGCCGACACTAGTGGCACCGGACGAAGGCGATGGTGCAGAGGGTACAATAGGCGGCTGCGGTGCGTGCGCAGAGGGCGCGTGTACCTCTTCTGGTGCGGCCCTAAAGCGGTTGTCGCTGAAGCCATAGTGCGCAAGCATGGCAGCACGGTTATCGTAGGGGGTTTCGCTGCGCGGTGGTGTGGCGAGGATGCAGCGGAGCTCGATCGGAAGCATCTCCCAGAGGATGGAGTGCTTCAGAGGCTGCATGCTGACGTGGTCGAGCCAGAGAGCAGCTTCGAATTTGAAGATCCAGCCTCTGAGTTGGCGTTGCTCTAACCCTGGTACTGGCGGGTCCCCCCACGTCGCCATGTCGGTGTGCCGCTGGCCGGGTAGCAGGCGCGGAACTCCCAGGTCACCCACCACATGTAGGGAGCACACTCAGTTGTTGCGGCCGGTTCGGCATCCTACATTCATTGGGAGAGGGTAGGCCCGGCCCGAATTCGGGGTGGCGAAGACAAGCAACTGCCCGGCTACCCAGTCGTGTTCGATGTCGTGTGTGGCGCATGGAACTGCTGACGCTGGCCAGGCACCACTGATGATGATTGTGTCGCTGATGATTACGATGACGATGGTGTCGCTACAAGGAATTACAAAAGGCGAGAGGAGCAACTGTTTCTAATAAATAGCGATTATAAAAGTTCTCTCAGCTTTCTCGCAATTCTCAAACTTCCAAAACTAACTCGTTGAAATCGGTTTAAATCGGAATTACTACGTTCGCCTGCCGAACTGCTTCGCTGGCTGCGCTTGTGTCGTGCTGGGGTGTAGCCTCAAGCTAGCACGTCAAGATGGCTATGTTCCGCTTTTTCACCCTTCGAAAGACGCTCCTCTCCGTTTTCTCTCCCTTCCGGCTCACAAGGGGCTGCAGCGGCGGTGTCGTGCCCTGCTCTAGCGCGGCCGTGGTTGACGCTCTTGCGTTCGGGACATCGCCACCGCGAATTCCAGGTAACGGCTATTAGAGACTCTGGTTTCGCTATTTGTAGAGCCAGGTGTGTGAATTCAAGCGACGTCGCATGGGCAATTGTTGTGGGTGTTGGTCGCAAACAACCTTCACAGCGTGTATTGGAGCCAACTTGTAGGGGCGAAGCACCTTAAGGCCGGGGCGCGTCAGTCCGGCGTCCTTGCTCACGGCACAGCACCGTGTAAATCAACCACCCGGGAACAAAAGGCGTACAAAAATTTAACAAAAGCAGAAAAAAGGTTTACAAAAGATGTGTGTGTTGTGGGAGAGAGAGAGGGACGCACAGCATCGTGTAAATCGAAACAACTGTGAACAAAAGATTCACGAAAGGTTAACAACAACAAAATAAAAGGTTCACAAAAGGTTAGACACACAGAGAGAAAAAGAGCTCCTGGAAAGCCATGCTGCACATGCGCGAGAAACATTGGATTGAAATATACTGGAACGAATTGGATTTGCATTTGGATGGGATTTAATTGACATGGAATGGATTGGATTGAATTGTATTGTATTGAAGTGAAAATCGTTTGAGCTGAAGTAAGCACTCTCAGGGGTGATTTACGGTAAGAACGATCGCCAGTGCTTCACACACTCCCCCGCACGGGGCACCTTGAGTAATCTTGGTGACGGTACTGGCGATACCGCGGACCCCGTGCCCCCCAACATAAGCTGTGACCTACCATGGTGATGTGTTTTTAAGGTGAAGGGTAGAAACCTCAAACGGTGGCCGTCGGAGCCCAGGTCAAGATCCGGCGGATGGGCTCCCTGTCTGTCCACCAGGCAGGGAGCTCCGGGACCTCTTTGACTACCAGGGTAAGGTCAAAGAAGAAAGTACCCCCGTCTCCCTGCTTTTTTCTATGCCGTATCGAAAAATAAAACCCCCCTCCTAAACGTGATCGGACCCTGAAAAGGGCCGCACCGAAGTCTTGTTTCCTTCACTTCCAAGCATGAGCTTCCCCAAGCCAGACAACTATTCTCGTTTCATTGTTATCGAATCTGTTGACGCAGCCCACCCACTTGCTTCACAATCGGTATTTTTATTACAAAATATGTTGACGGAATAATTGGGAAAACCTACAATGCCAAAAAACAACGCACAGGTGAAGTGCTCGTCGAGGTAAAAAAAACAAGCAGCAGGCAACCACACTCCTTGGTCAGACGAAAATGGTCGATCTGGATATCAGGGTCACACCCCACCACAGCCTGAATAGCTCGCAGGGTGTGATCTCTGAGCCAGACCTCCCAAACGAGACAGATGACGATCTTCTTGAAGGTTTAAAGGATCAGGGCGTCACCGCCGTGCGCCGCATCATGATGCGTCGGGATGATAAGATAATCCCCACCAAACATATTATCCTTACCTTCAACCGCTCCTCACTTCCTGAACATATCAACGCCGGCTTCATTCGATGCTCCATACGTCCTTACATTCTGAACCCGCGCCGCTGCTTTAAGTGCCAGCGGTTCGGGCATGGAACCAACTCCTGTTGTGGCCGTCTGACCTGCGCAAAGTGCGCCCTGCATGATCACCCATCGGACAATTGTCTATCATCAACCCTCACCTGCGCCAACTGCCAGGGACCCCATGCCGCCTACTCTCGAAAATGTGAAAAGTTTCAACTAGGAAAGAAAATCATCAACATCAAAGTCACTGAAAACATCAACTTCCCAGAGGCGCGAACGATGTTCGCCTCTTTCCCCCTGGGCAGGTAGGCCGACGCGGCTCGCCGGGGTGCGGAGCGGCGTCTGGTCTCGGCGGGGACCCAGTACCGCGAGTCGGACTTGGTCCCGCCTCCGCCCCCCCCCCCTGGGGTACCCCAGGCAAACACACCGCCCGTGCCCCTTCTGGTGCCCCCGACACCAGCGGCGGTGGTGGCGCAAACGAAGGGCCCCCGAAGGGGGGCGAAGTCCGGGGGCCCAGGACGGGGGGCCCAGGACATCGGACGACGAGATGGACGTAGTGCCGTTCTTGCCTGCAACGCAGCGCAAGGAGTGGCCTCCGATGTCCAAGCCTACAGATAGGCCGGCCAAAAAGCTCAATCCAAGATTCACAGCCCCGAAAGATGACACAAATACATACACACTCCAGTAGCTCTCAAACTAAATAATGTAAATAGAAAAAATAGTTCAATGGAACTGCAGAGGCCTTCTGAATAATCTTGACGAGGTGTATGAGATTCTGCATACCAATCAGCCAAGTGTAATGTGTGTTCAGGAAACGCATTTGAATTCTAAACACACAAATTTCTTGAAGAGCTACCTGGTATATAAGAAAGACAGGGATGGCTGCACACACTCTTCTAGCGGTGTGGCCATAATAGTCCGGAAATCCTTAGCATGCCACCCTGTCACTTTGATCATTATCTTTGAGGCTGTAGCAATACGCTTAATAATATTTAATAGGTTGATAACGGTATTCTTCATATACATTCCTCCTCATGTTACACTTTTGAGCTCTGACTTCAATGCGCTGGTTGACCAGCTGCCCGAACCATACATTCTAACAGGTGACCTTAATCTCACAATTCTCTTTGGGGCTCTTCTCGTACGGATGCCCGGGGTCGCCTGATAGAGAGGTTTCTTACATCCTCTGGAGCATGCCTTTTCAACAATAAACACACTACATACCATTAAATTGGTCACAACACATACTCACATCTTGACCTGGCTATTGGCTCTGCAATTCTCTTTCCATGTCTTGAGTGGGGTGTGGGCACGGGCCCATACGGTAGTGACCAATTCCCCACTTCATTAACGTATATAGGTACAGGCGCGAGCAATCCATCTTCCCATAAAAGGTGTAATGAAGCAAGAGCTAACTGGAATACATTTACAGAGACATTCAAACTACACCACACATTGATAGGACACCTACACGTTGAAGAAGCTACCCAATTGCTCACGGCGCACATCCTCGACGCCGCCGAAAACTCCATTCCCCACGCCTCTGGTGCCCCGTGGAACCAGCGGAGGCTGTGGTGGAATGAGAACTGTAGGCGGTAGCGAGAGGCCCAGAACAAGGCGTGGGGTGTCCTTCGTCGGTACCCCACGTCGGGTAACCTCATTTTGTTCAAACGGGCCAAGGCGTTAGGAAAACGTGTGCGCTGTGAGGCAAAACGTGAGAGTTGGCGTTTCTTCATAACATCAATAAACTCCTAAACAGACACACAGAAAGTAAGGACAAGAATACGCAAACTCAAAGGACAACAAACACAGAGCCTGCCTCTGGTCAGCACAACAGGGGACACACTCGAAGTCCAGGCTGACATTCTCGCACAACACTTCCAACAAGTGTCCAGTTCAGCACGCTACACAAACACTTTCATGAAACACAAACAAACTGCCGAAAAGAACTCTATACTAGATAACAATAGGTCAACATCTTCTTATAACTCATAGTTTTAACTGCATGAGCTGAGGCCTGCTTTGAGCACGTGTAAACCCTCTGCTCCAGGCCCAGACAACATCACATACACAATGATACAACACCTGCACGCAGACACTCGTCTAACACTCTTACACCTATATAACAAGATATGGCTTTCGGGGCACATTCCAAACTCTTGGAAGGAGGCTATAGTTGTAGCTTTCCTGAAAGACGGAAAGGACCCGTCGTCCCCCTCAAGTTACCGTCCAATAGCCCTGACGAGCTGCCTGTGCAAGCTCTTCGAGAAGATGGTAAATCGCAGGCTCGTGTACTTCCTCGAGTACAACGGTGTTCTCGAGAGCTGCCAGGCAGGCTTTAGTGTGGGGCGATCGACGAACGATCAACTGGTAGCTCTTGACTCGTACATCAAGGATGCCTTCGCGCATAAGCGCGAAGGCATCCTTCCGGTGTTTCGCGCATCCTTTCGCGCATTCGGTGTTTCGGGTAACATGTTGAACACTCTTGTTAGTTACTTGTCAGACGGAACGTTTCGAGTAAGAGTTGGTTGTGCACTCTCAAAGGTTCACGTGCAAGAAAATGGCGTGCCACAGGGTGGCGTGCTGAGCTGCACCCTCTTCATAGTAAAAATGAACTCTCTTGGTAAGGCACTGCCACCTACAATCTCTTATTCTATGTATGTAGATGACGTGCAGATATCCTATATATCATGCAATATGTCAATCTGCGAACCTCAAGTCCAGCTTGGTGTAAAGAAAGTTGCCAGCTGGGCAGACAAAAATGGTTTTAGAAAGAACCCTGCAAAAAAGCTCTTGTGGTGTGTTCTCCAGAAGCGTGGGGTCCATCCGGACCCAGCATTACTCTTAATGGCGTGTCGCTTCCTGTAAACAAGGAGCACAAGTTTCTAGGTGTTGTGTTTGACCAGAAACTCACATTCCTTCCACACATCAAGGAACTTAAACATAAATGTCTGAAAACAATGAATATACTTAAAGTTCTCTTCCACCAATCGTATGGTTCCGACAAAGAACTCCCACTACGGCTCTATACTGCTTTGCTTGGGTCTCGTTTTGACTATGGCAGTGTGGTATATGTGTAGGCGACTAAAACAGCGTTGCGAATGCTTGACCGAGTGCTACACTTGGGGCTTCGTCTCGCCTCGGGTGCTTTTCGCACAAGCCCTGTCGAGAGTGTTTATGTCGAGTGCGATAAGTGGAGCCTTGAGAACCAACGAACGTACATGGACTTGCTAAGTGCTTCTAAAATTTCATCACGAAATAATCATCCTTTTTATCCTGTTTCTAACGATTCACCAACATCTCTGCTCTTTGTAAATCGCCCATCCGTTCCTCTGCCCTTTTCACTTAGAGTCAGAGAGCGAGCCTTGGATCTCAGTGCTTCGTTTTTACATGTGTACAGGTCATCCTTTTCAAACAGTTTACCGCCTTGGCAAGTTCGCCCTGTGTCGTGCGACCTTTCTTTTATGAGACTTGACAAAAATCGGGTACCACGAGCTGCAATACTGCAGCACTTTCTGTCTTTGCAGTTTAAATGCACATGTGCAGAATTTTATAGTGACGCTTCTAAAACCTCCAGTATGGTGTAGTGCGCTGCTGATGGTCCTAATTTCAATGCAGCCAGAACCATGAGCGTTCACACAACATTTTTTTCAGCAGAAGCGTATGGAATTTTACCTCATTGTACCACACATTCTTGAAAATAAAATTCCCAATTCCATCATTTATACAGATTCTTTGAGTGTTGTTCGCGCACTGTCATCGCACAAGCCCCCCAAAAACCACATAGTTAATCTTGTATTCAGCACTATCATGTCCGTGTATGCACAAAAAATTTCCCCGCATTTCCCCGAGGGGAAGAATGTGAAAGTGCGAATGCACGAGTTGAATTTGCGCGGTTCGGTAATGTTCGCGAAAGAGAGATCACACACACACACACACACAACTACAAAGAAAGAAAGATGCATTTATTCACAGACACCTATTTGTGTTGTCGTTGTACTTGATTGGTCGAGCGGATCTCAGCTTTGAAATTTCGTGTCAGTACTCCTTTAGGCGGGTGCATTAGCCCTTCTCACGCCCGATTCCTGGCCAATCCCCCACGTCGGTATGTGCCATGCACAGACACCTATTTGTGTTTTCGTTGTACTTGATTGCTAGAGCGGATCTCAGCTTTGAAATTTCGTGTCAGTACTCCTTTAAACGGGTGCATTAGCCCTTTTCACGCCCGATTCCTGGCCAGTCCCCCACGTGGGTATGTGCCATGTCAGCGGCCAGGCAGCGCGCGCCCGTCTCCCCCGTTGCCAAGGAAGACGAGGAGATTCCTGGCCAATCCCCCACGTGGGTATGTGCCATGTCAGCGGCCAGGCAGCGCGCGCCCATCTCCCCCCGTTGCCAAGGAAGACGAGGAGCGTGCGCACCCACAGGTGTTGCTTTGTGGACGGACGGCGGTCGCCGGAATTCAGGGTCGCTTATAAAGTGCATTCACACTTAAAAGCATGAGCTAGTCCTCTGCTGGGGCCCAGGACACGCAGGGATCGCTGGGAACGAGTTGGCAGACGAGAGGGCCGCTGCTGCTGCACTCAGGAACACTGTGGACATTACAACAGTACCCTACACAGACCTTGAAGCCACACATAAGACAACACCTGCGCAGAACATGGCAAACACACTGCGATGAACAGACAGAGAGCAAACTATATGTAATAAAGCCACACTTGGGACGGTACACAGCTGACTCACGCAACAGACACACGGAAGTCGCCTTGGGTAGGCTGCGGATAGGGCACACCCATGCAACGCACTCGTATCTGCTGACGGGATCTTCTAGACCCCAGTGCAGCAGGTGCAGATACCCTATCCGTAGTGCACATACTAATCACATGCAAGGCACTTCACACAACACGACACAAACACTTCAGAGAACTCTACAGACAACATATTCCCGTACATCTATCATTTTTTTTAGGTTACGATGCCATTGTTTCCGTGAAACGTGTGTTTGAGTATTTGTCAGACGTCAAGTTTTTAAACCTCATTTCCTATCATGCATAATGAAATCTGGCCCTATACACGAGCCGTGCTCGTTGTCGTTTTGTGATTTTACTGTTGTTTTTGCTGACTTTACTTAGTGTTTAAGGTTTCAGCCCTCATATATGACTATTGTTTTGGCGCTCTTTGCCCCAGTTGGCCTTGCGCCATAAACATCCAACCATCATCATCATCAGCTTCACCCACTCGTCATGATTCACTTTGTGGAGATGCGTGAATTTTTTTTTATTTATTTCTAATATTGCAAGCAAACTTACCCAGTTTAATTGCCAGGACATGTTGTTTCAGTTGTGACGGGTTGCACAGAATAAAGCCCGGGTTTTCGCAGAGCTTATGTCACTTAGGTGTACGCCAGTTATTCCTTCTCATGTTTTCCGGAGCCCACCTTAACACTAGGCAGTAAATATTTGGGGAAGATGGTGTCCTCTCGTTTGACCCACGTAAAGAAGCGATATTGGGTTGCCTCGTGCATACAGGAATAAGAAGTGGCCTGCAGGGAAGTACACGCTGCAGAGCAGGTAGGTAAGAGGTCGGAGTCGAAGTAAGCAAATCCCAGCATTTCATAGGATACCCCATCTTAAGGGCCGTTAAAAGCGGGCGGAAGGACTGGGGTGTACGCCTGAGCTCTTTGAACGGACCACCCTACCCCGACCATAGGAGACGGCGCAGAGCCTCGTGACAAAAAAATTCACGCATCTCAAGACGTCTGGGCGAAGCAGTGGGGATCGTTCTCACAGTAAATCACCAGTTAAAGTGGTTATTCCTGGTAAAACACTTTCCAATCCAATGAAATACAATGCAATTCAATTTTATCCAACCCAGTTTATTATATTTTCATCCAATTCAACCCAATCCAAATGCAACACCAATTCAATGCAATCCAATCCAATCCATCCCATTGCTCCTCTCGCATACGAGGCGGGGCTCTCCAGGAGCCCTCTCTCTCAATCTCTATCTAACTTTTTATGAACCTTTTATTTTTTTTCTTGTTAACGTTGTGGGAACCTTTTATTCACAGATGCTTCGATTTACATGGTGCTGCACAGTGAGCACGGACGCCGGACGCCGGGCGGACAAGCCTCGGCCTTAAGGTACTTCATCCCTAAAACTACCTTTTTGCTGCTCTGAAGGTCCAGGTGGACACGACGTGAAGACTGCCGGTAAAGGAGACAGCTGTGCTATTAGGTACAGCTGTTTGAGGACAAGGTACGGAGTTTAATAATTCTGCCGGGTGGCTAGCGAGCGCACGAAGAATTCATCAAGCGCTAAAAGAGTGGGGCCAAACGTAAGCATGGCAGCGCTGGACTAGAGCCGCCTCAACCCCAATATTGCCGATGTGTATTAATGCCGGTCATTTCTCCCTGAAGTGTTTTTGCATGTTTTTCCGCGGATATTTCATGGCAATGGTGCGCCACGACATGTTCGAGGACATACTAACAGTTCATCAACGATTTTTATATGCAATGAAATGTTTTACGCAATAGAAAAACCTACACATAATTACCAACATATTTACAATTTAATTATTTTGTCAATGTGTTTTAAAAACTAATATTTTTAATTATTGAGCCACAAAACTTGACTGCTGCCAATTAAAATGCAGGAACCAATTGTTTCGCGGCGATGGTCGCATCTCACACACCACCGCACTGCTGCTAAGATAAGACAAAGCTACACGGGAATCCGTCTGTTGTACTAAGATTACAGGTAAAGGTTTTGGCGTTTTGAGGAGCACTCCTCAAACAGTACAAGATGCCCTCATAATTTTTTACAGGAGCTGTCTTGAGATAGGTAGGGAGTGGTAATCGACAATCCTAGCCTCTGTGACACGCCCCCACTAGCTCTTTTTACTGCCTCGAGCAACTGCCTAACAGGCTGAGCTCTTCTGCCTTGCTGGCCTAAGATTAGAGTCGTGGGTTTTCACGCTAACAACACCATACCAAGCCCCACGACATTATATTTTTGTTTTAGTTGCAAGACGTTTCAGTCAGTTCCACGCATTCTTGATAAAAATAAAGATTTTTGGTATCTCGTACATCAGGTAAGCCTACTAACATGTTTGTTCTTCTAGCACTGTGCACTTTAGGGAACGATCTGAGGCTGCAAAGCTGCCGTGGTTTCGCAACTAAAAATCACCCTGCCTTGTCGCAGGTTCATCCCTGGCTGGCAATCCTGCTGTTCTTTCACCGCCCCCCGCGCACACGCCTGGAAATCTGCAACCAGCTGCCCCCCCCCCCCCGGATATCCTCACCGCAGTCATAATCTGTCTGCTGCCGCTGACGTCGGTGCAAGCTGCTGGGCATTTCAAAGCGACGTAGTCTGCATGCTGGCCACACTCTAGGGAGCGTTCTGAGGCTGGAAGCTGCCGTGGTTTCACCGCTAAGAATCACCCTCCCTTGTCACAAGTAGACAAGCTCCTGTGTTTATTGACTGTAGGGTCACTTGCTAACGCTGCTTTAGATCGCTCCTGGTGTTATGGCGCGTACTGTTTCCTCCTTAGCTAAAGATTTTGAAGAGTTCAGGAATTCTATAGAAAAACAACTCCGTTTTCTTACTGAAGAGTTGAATGCTTTAAAAACTGTCACTGTATGCGATCCAGCTGATTTAAAAAAGCTACAGGGTGATCTTTCGGTACTCTAAAAATCAGTTGAATACCTCAGCTTGATGCAGCTAAAGTCGAAGATACGAGCCTGCTTGGGAAGAACAACGAATCGCAAAAAATGAAGCTCTCGCATGCAAGGTTGCTCAACTCGAGCAGTACTCAAGCGCGAACAACCTTGAAATCAGAGGTGTTCCCGTTACTAAGGATGAGGATTGCCACGGGATATAACATGTGCTCGGAAACGAGATCGAGAGCCCGCTTAGGAAAGAGGACACTGACACAGCCCACAGAGCAGCAACCCGAAAGGCCAATGATATCACCATTGTTGTTAGATTCTGTTCCAGGGACAAGGGATCAGAATGTCTCGCCAAAGCCCGAACACCCGCACAACTTGAACTTGTCTGGGATTCCCTGGAATACAGCAGAAGCCAGTTTACATCAATGAGCATCTATTGTGGAAACCAAGCTTCTTTTTTCTAAGGCACTTGCTCTAAAAAGGCAGTATAACTGGCTTTATCTGTGGAGAGAAAATGGCATCATCAAGGCTAAGAAACCTAGCGTGGGCCATGTCTTTCGCATCATTCACGAAAATGACTTGAAATCTTTTCGTCGTAGTCCTTAATCAGTCAACTCTGTTGCCTCCTTCATGTCTTATCTTAGCCCTAAGAAGGCTGAATCAAATTAAACTTGCGCTAACAGATTTTCTGCTGTCCGCTTTAATTGTCGCCGTTAGCGTAAAAACTATGAAGATATCGCGGATTTTTTTCAATCCTTAAATCATTCATTCTCGGCAGGCTCCTTCTCTTAAACGTGGGTCAGCCAGGCTGATAAGAATTTGTATGACATGCCTTGGTACTCATGCGAATACAGGTACCGGTATGACGCCCCTTTTGGTGGCACCGCTGTTTGTGTACGTAACGTATTAGTTACCGTAGACGTGGCGTTTTAACCAATATTGTCGCAAATTGTGATTGCGTTTGGTTCCATCTAATCATCTCGTAATCACAAGAAAACTGTTTTGTGGTGTATTTATCGGTCCTCTTCTTCTGACGTTTCACAGTTGTGCGGTGATTTCTCTATCATTCTTGATAAATTATCATTCGAAAAAAAAAGACTTAGTCATTTTAGGTGATTTAAACGTCAACCTTCTTGATTGTAGTAGTTCTAGCACTTTGGAATACATAAGCTCTTTTTGTAGTTGCGGACTACAGTCATTGCTTTCTGTCCCCACCAGCTGTCCAAGTCACGGCCCCCATACGTTGCTGGACCACATTCTTTCAAATTTGCCAATTTACCCTACTGTTGGTGTAACTCAAACGTCCCTTCCAGATAATTACCCCATATTTTTGTTTTTCAAGCTGCCCAATCATTCCATATCAAACCATAAATGCAAATGCGTTTTTTCGAAGGAAATATTGATTGACATTACTTCTTGAAGGAACTGGTCTCGTATTCTTAGTTTATCTAATCCTGAAGACGCTCTGGATGAGTTATCTAATGTTGTGGTTGCGGCAGGTAATGAAAGTACTACCCTCTGTTCTTATAAAATAAAATGTATTTTTGCCCGTTCCCCTTGGCTTACTGATTCTCTTGTGTGCTCATTACGTAAAAAGGACAACTTGTATAAGAAAATTAAACGCCAACCTTTCAATAAAAGACTGAAAAATTGATACAGGATATACTCTAATATACTTTCTTCAGTTTTAAAAAAGCAAAACAAATTTATTTTGAAGAACAAATTCAACGGGCTAACAACAACACGGAAAAAAAGTGGCAGCTGCTCAATGATTTTCTTAACGAGGGGAACCGTCCAAATAACATATTTTTTTATTATAAAAACTCTCTTATTACAGACTCTGCTGATATCTGAAATGCCTTTAGTGACCATTTTTCTAAACTTTACTGCAACACTGATCCATCTCATGGTATCCCTCGTTAGAGAGATGCGCACAATCCTTCCTTCTTAGTCCAACCTGCGCACGAGAAATCGAATCGATCATTTCCTCGTTAAAAACGAGAGGGCATGGCCTTGTAGGCATTTATTGCAAGCACATTGTGTTGCTTTGCGCGAATTTGTCACCAGTCCTCAGTCAGATTTTCAAACTGGTTTTTGAAAACTTCTATTTTTCCTACGCAATTAAAGATTACTAATGTTAAGCCTATTTTAAAAAAGGTGACCATTCACTCCCCGATAATTATAGACCCATTGCAATTGTACCGTTTTTGATAAAATTTTTGAAAAATATAATGGAAGTTCGACTGACCAAGTATTTTAACAAATTTAGTATCTCGTCCCGCTGTCAATTTGGCGTCAGGCGAGGACTGTCTACTGACCTTGCCATCGCTTGCTTCACTGATATGGTAAAGTCTGTGGTCGATCACGGTGACATAGCTGGGGATGTTTTAATCTACTTCAGCAAAGCCTTCGACAACAGTTATAGCATGTTGTTCCTGAAATTAGAGTGTTATGGTATTTCGGTACCCCCTTTATCACTCATAAAGAGTTTCTTGAGTATTAGATGCCAAGTCGTCTAAGTCAATAACTCCGATTCTGACCCTTCAATTGTTAATAAAGGTCTACCCGAAGTCTCAATCTTGGGCCCCTTGTTATTCCTAATTGTGATTAATAATCTCCTTTCGCGCCTTCATCCCTCCGGTAGCTTTCTGTATGAAGATGATACCACTATTGTGTCATCTGATCGTAATCAACCTACTTTGATGTGCAATTTGCAGAATGACTTGTTGGCCATCCAAGAATGGTGCTTTTGTAACCGGCTAGTTATTGATGTTAAGAAAACTGTCTTTTTTCGTTTCACTCACCTCAAAAACACCTATTTCCTGTCCCTAATTTATACATCAACGCAGATTTTATTCCATCTACTGATAGCGTGTGTTTTCTTTGTAATTTTGTGGATAGCCATCTGAAATTTCATTACCATGTAAATTCAGTTTGTACAAGGGCTTCCTATAGAATACGTTCCATGCTCAGGGCTCAATCCTACTTTTATATAGAAACATTTAAACTGTGTGTTTTGCGTTTATTCAAAGCCATTTAAATTATTGTGTATCGGCTTTGGGCAGCGCATATTTCAATCAACTCTGACCTCTTCAAGAACTCCAAAAACTAGCTTTAAGAATGATTACTTTTTCTTCTTGTCTGTCTTCTTCTACTCCTCTGTTCATTGAACTTGCGATATTGCCCCTCCCCTCTCTTTAAAAGCTGAATATTGGCACTTTGTTCTTCAAAGCATTGCGTTGTTGACTCCTGATATCTATCTTCCCTTCTAGCACTATATATAACCCAAGCTCCACTCGGTTCTCCTCTCGAACAAATTTCTACTCCCAAAAGTAAAAACTAACTGTGGTAAACAAACTATTCAGTTCTCGTGTCTGCACTTGCGGAATACCTTAAAACCAGAACATTAAAACTTCTCATTCTGTCATACCCTTCAAGAAAAAACTGAAATTTTACCTACTTGCTTTATTACAGTGATGTGACGCATCTAATAGTAGTTGTCTTCCTATTCTCATAACTTATTTTTTGAATATTTGTTCAGTACTGTTTTCTATTGTGTTTACCAGTGTTGTTATTGTAATTTTGTTCTATAGTAATATTGCTAATTTGTATAGGAGGTCACCCTTGCGGTTTTACTAACCTTGGAACCACCTCCGGTATATACTGTGTATACTGTGTATACTGTGGGAAGCGCAGGCTTGTCTTAAGAATGGATGGGGTTGTTTTAAAACGAGCACAGGCGTATCGCCGGAGAGTGGGGGAATGCGTGTGTTGTCTTCCAAATTCCGTAGGGAATGGCTAAGGAGTGATAAGGATGGTCGGCAGTCGGGGAGGGTAGGACGTCCCGAACAACACCAGAGGTAGGCGTGCTTCGTGCTTCGAAGCTCAGCAAGAAACAGGCAGCTGTCGGCATAGCGGAGCGAACTTAGATTGAAAGCTGGTGGCGGGTACTTAGGGCATATTAAGAAAAAACTCAGTGGTATTAGAGCAATTCTTGATATTAACACTCCACAAGAATGTGGTATTCATACTTGTAAGCGTCGACTGCGAAGTGAAAAGCTTTCCCGTCAAAAGCAAATTTCACTTAAGCCACAAAATGTAGTTTTGGAAGCTTGATGACCCAGATCTTAGTGAAAAGCACTGACTTTCAGATGATTAAGACGTTGTAAAAGCGTTCGCTGCAACAACTTTCAGAAGTCGCGGATGCTGCAATGCTGAATCTTCAAGTTGCCGGCGTTTTAATCTGCACGGGGATGGCCACCGAGTGTAAACTCACAACACGAATACAACAAAAACGTACCTTTTAAATCTTGTATGTCGTCATGCAGCAATTACTATTCATCTGGTTTGTTCGCACTATGAAAGACCCTGTGAGAAATTTATTTGTGGGGCTGGAAATATTCGCCCAATACTACAATGCGGGTGCTGAACATAAAAACCTGCTCCTCGATTGTAATCAGTGCTACATACCAATTTAGATATCCAAACAACAATTCTCTCATAAGGACACCTTAACTTCGATAACGGCGTTCACAATTACAAGCAAAGGGAGAAGCACACAAAAGAGCATTGGAGATAGGCCAAGCAAACACCGGCAGTGCTTTCTCGATTCAGGTGCCTTGTCAGGCACACGGAGAGTTCCTGGCTACAGCTTGAGAGGGGGAAACTTAATGTGTCATTGCAACAATATGAAGACCTCCTGTAGCATTGTTGCAGAGCAGGTCACGGACTAAAGTTGGCAGTTAAAGCTAAAGGACAGCCAAGCTCAAATAAAAACCCTTTCTATGCTACCTTCCTGTGTGGTACTAAGTTCACTTTCGTCGACAAAGCGTGATCACGTTAATATTTTGCGTCATAAAAAAGCCGACACAACTTCGTCTTCCAAAGGTATCGACAAGTGGCAAGTCGATCACGCCACGCCAGTTTCGCCTTTCAAAGTCTCAGTTAACGTTTGATTCAAGACCATGAAGGTGTGCACAAGGGCATGCGTATTCGTCATAGCAAAATAACGTCTTGAACAGCTTCTGCCTTCGGTTTCTCTGCGGTTATCACAACCTTCCTTTGCAAAGCTACTTTAGGGAACTGAAAATAGTTCTAGGCAAAGGTGATGTCGGTCAGAAGTTTCGCGGCAGAGACGCTCAGTTTATATTTTTTTGACCAAGGATGGATCACCCACTCTCGTAGGATGCAAGTGGATGCATGAGCTAGGCATCGGTGTCAAATTACACGCACTGCCTGACATGAAACACTTATTTTAAGGCTGCGCTAAGTGTTTGACAAATGGCGGTGTACATTCAAGCGCAATAAAAATAAATACGGGTTTTTTAACCCTTCATCATTGTTTTTCTAGACAAAATCACTACCGTAAGCCTAAAGAAGTGATCCCTTTCTTGTTCAAGCCAAAACAGCAAAGTGGGCATCACATTTTCCTCTTCTGATCAATTAGCATGGACGCATACGAATGTATGGAGACTTTCGTATCATCATAAACCTGTGGCAACATGGTTGCAATACCCCATTGCTGTTACTACAGACTTGCGGATCATGAATGATGGAAGGTTAAAATTTGCGAATTTCTGCTTGCAGGACACACACTCGCGAATTATAATTTATTAAGCCTACAGGGAGTACATCGGCATTTTGATACACATAGGGTGGTTTCAGTACCGCTTTTGCGTTTCTGTTTCTCATCTGCGGCGATTTTTAAGCGCCAGATGGATAACGTGCTTAAGGATATGCCTTATGTAGCAGTGCATCTCAACGAGGTTCATGTAATCGGTGAGAATAAAGAACACCTTGGGGTCCGGCATTCTGTTCTTCGCATGTTTTAGGAATCAGGCTCTGTGTTGAAATTCCAGAAATGCCCCTTTTTTACCGCAACGTGGGTATCTTAGTCAGGGCATGAATAAACAAAGCCTTTGCCCAAAGGTTGCCATGTTGATAGAAATTCTGCATGTCGATGTGCCAAAAAAGTAAAAAAAGGGGTGTTAGAGTTCTGGTCAAGTTTTACAAGCTTCTTGCAAAGTATATCTTCTATCTCCAACTTCTCCTTTTGTTCCATTGGGTTAGAAAGCACTTTCAGTTGGGGCTGGATCAGCAAAGTGCATTAAATTCTGGCCTTTATCTGGATACCATGGCTCTTGCTTTCCCGCATTTAACTCTGCAAGGCCGTTGTGCTAAGCTATAGATGTCGCCTTATGGTACCGGTGCCGTCCTGGCACACATAGAAGCTAAGAGCGTGCCATTCAATAGCCTTTTCCTCGAGGAGCTTGTAGTAAGCAGCAAAACTACAATACTCGACAAACATATACTAGCTCTAATGTTTTCTGTGGATTGATTCTACCAGCAATTGTGGAGCATTCCATTTGAAGGCCAGGTTTTTGACTACTTCGCGCCAAGAGCCTGTTTCGCTGCAATCTTCACCTCGAGTGGTTAGCTAGGCCCTGAAGCGCTTTATTTACAAGTATGAACTTGTATACAAGCCTGGCAAAGAGCTCGGTCACGCCCATGCATTTACTGGATTGTGCTGCACGATGACAGCGCTAGGTATTCTTGTCTTGCTGTAATACGGCTTGAGTAGAAATACCCGCGAATTCTTTAGCGTGCGGCTGTAGTACAAGCAACAAGAAATGATCCAGTGCATTTTGTAGTTTCAGCGTCATTTTGTAGTTTGAGAGATAGGAGTTGAGCTGCAAAACCAAAGGCTCCGAATTCAGCCTCTAAGAGGACTGCTCAGCGTTGGGACCCAGAGCCAGGATTACAGAAATACTGAAGGCCCTCCTGCTTGTCATTTTATGTGAAACACCAAGGTGTTGAGAAGAGAAAGATGATTGCCAGGGGTAATTAGAGTTGGCAAGACATTTTCACTAACACGGCCGGCAATGGGAAGAGCCCTACTACAAGCCACACTGAACACCGAGCTGCGCGACCAATTCAGCGAACACCGCGTATTTTCCTAATACACGTTGTTGAAAGATGCACAATTTTTTGCGATACCATTTTGGGACACCTATTTTTAGTTAGAGTTTATGCTTTCTCGAAGTGGGTAGATGATTTCCCTCTGCCTTCCACATCTGCAGAAGCAACCATCTCTGTCCGGAGAATCACATTCCCTGACCATGTCCTCCTGGAGATAATAGCTTCCAACAACTGCCCGACCCTGAGTTTGTAACTCTAAATACGATACGTTGCTTCCTTGTACCTCTGTGTCACCGCGCCTCCAATGGTACAACAGAGTGGGTTGCCCAAACCAAGCAATAAAATCAAACTAAGGAACCAAGGTATTGGGAGTTTTAAAACACAAATCGCAAGGTTTTTGTTTCACCCAGACTGCACCACACGAAGTAACAAAATTCCCCGCATTTCCCCGAGGGGAAGAATGTGAAAGTGCAAATGCACGAGTTGAATTTGCGCGGTTCGGTAATGTTCGCGAAACAGAGATCACACACACACACACAACTACAAAGAAAGAAAGATGCATTTATTCACAGACACCTATTTGTGTTGTCGTTGTACTTGATTGCTAGAGCGGATCTCAGCTTTGAAATTTCCTGTCAGTACTCCTTTAAGCAGGTGCATTAGCCCTTCTCACGCCCGATTCTTGGCCAATTCCCCACGTGGGTATGTGCCATGTCAGCGGCCAGGCAGCGCGCGCCCATCTCCCCCCGTTGCCAAGGAAGACGAGGAGATTCCTGGCCAATCCCCCACGTGGGTATGTGCCATGTCAGCGGCCAGGCTGCGCGTTCGCACGAGCGCGGATATCGCCGGTGGGCGCAGGTTCAGGGTCGCTTAAGAAGTGCTTTCGCACTTAAAACGGCCACAATGTGAGCGCGAGGCGGTGGCAACGTTGAACCTCCGGAGACCAAACTTGCAGGCATCCATGACTTAAAAACAACCGAAACAGACGTTTTACAAAGGTGAAGTTATCTGGCAGGCTCAACCCCTCCGCCAAATGTTGCGTGTGTGCGTAACTTTTGCAGAGGTAGAGCCTGGTTTACTTGCCCATGTTTTGCCCGTCTCTTTTTCCCCACTACGTCCGTTTTTAAGATGGAACGGTAGAGAGCCGACACCGTGACCTCTTGCGCTATGCGCAAACAGGAACACTTTCAGTTTATTTTGACACTGCTAGGTCCACGGTTGCACTAAATTTGATGGTCCAGCCTCTCCAAGCACCAGCTCTTTTAGAGCTGTCTGATCAGAAATTTTTACGTGAATACAGGTTTCCTAGAAGTAGCCTGGTCAGAGACAGAGAAGGCGCTGCAGCTAGCAGGAATGTCCGTAGAAGCTGGTGTGCATATAAACAAGTAATTGAAGCTACGTTGGGATAAAAGGTGCACAAAACCAATAGAACACCCCCTCTTTCTCCCCTCCTGCATTTGTTTATTGATTCAAGCAGTATTGGAATATGAGCTTAACAGCAGTGCCTCCACGCGGCTAGGAGAGCTTCGCGTAAGCTTTGCAGAGCCTTGGGTGTTTAATAAAGATGGAAATATACATGGAAATCAATTTGTGGCTTGGGAAAGGGCTAGGGAGTGCAGCTTGTTATTTGCGGTCGTTCCTTATTCGTCCTTCTGATGGCCTATCTTCGCGGTAGGTTCGGCCTACCGCCAAGCTATTCTTGTATTCATAACTTTGAAATAAAAAAAAACTAGAGTGCAGAAAGAAGATTAGAATGTGTTTTAATCGCTTGAAATTATGATTGAGCTCTTAAAATAAATAAATGGGATGAGGCGAATTTAGAGCTCAAGTTTCGCTCTGCCATTGTATAAACCAAATGTATTTCGAAAAATGTGTAGGTATTCTTATCAGAAGCATCACATGGGTATATCCTTCAAATTGACATTACTGTATTGATGGCAGACAAGCAGAAACTGCCCCAGCCGTGCCAACAAAGCGTTGCCGCCCAAAGCCTTCAGTATGCTCGTTCAAACGCAACTACACTTGTCATGCATGCCACAGATCAGGTATTTTGTATTTCCTTCACGAACGCCGCATATATGTTACATGTCAAGTCAGCGGCTTTCAAATGAGAACTGTCGGCGCGCCAATTTCGGCAGCTCTTCAATTGAGTGCCGCGCTGCAATGGACCTGCCGTCTTATGTCAGTATATGACCCAGACACCGAGCTGGCGAGTCATGCACCAGCAAAGCATACACGCGCAGAAGTGGCACACCACGAAGGCCCGTCGAACCGGTGTAATGGTCTCACCGAATCCGCAAAGCAGCAGCGCCAAGGGTGTGACGGCCAGAGATGGGAGCACAAAGCGCTGCTAGAGGGTATCAAAGAGAAGGGATAACAGGAAAACGACAGCTTGGTTGTTTTTGGCTAAAATAATAGCCAACATTATGCGGAAACAACACGTCACGTGCTCATAACTGATTGCGGTGCATAAAGCGCCGAAGCTGCACATGGTGGAAGCTGCACATAAGCTGCACGCGCCACAGTGGACGTTTCTGGTATATTTTCGCCATAAGGCTATGTTTACGGTCGTCGAAATATAAAAACACGGACATTTTCTCTTTTTGCCTCGATTAGAAAACTTGCCACCACTGGCTGGATTGAAAAAGCGTCCTTGCGCTTAGCAGCAGTACATCTAAAACACTCAACCACAGCGGCGGATCGTCACACGCTAGCACAGATAAGTGTTCGAGCACACTCAGGAGTCTATTGCCTTTTGCCATTACGCAACCAGCACAGATGAAAAGTCGCTCCAATCCACCCCATGAATGTGGCTGGAAAGCAAAGCTGTAAACGGCACCCATAACAAATACCCATGCGATGTCACTTAAACCCACTCACATCGCTCTACAAATAGCAAAACCAGAGAAATGTGAAATGCACTTAACCACACCATTTATTACTTCAAAGAGATATTCTTGTTAAGGTTAAATCAATGCTTGAAGGAAGAACGGTGTTTGGCTGAGTTGTATTGGTGTAGCACAAGAGCGGAAACGTTTCTATAAAATTAAAGTAAGCTCGAACCCGGTGTTAGACGATCTGTCTTCTCCGTCTCTACGCCGCGGACGGAGTTGACGAGATTTGCGGCACAGAAGGAGCAGGAAGAAGAAATACTTCTGTTCAGATTTCTGAACGCCCCAGCCTGTAGCCCTGGGGAGTGATTCCTTCTTCTGTGGGGCCCATATGCAGTCCGCGCGGCCTGTGTTCTGTCCACCCGCTCAAGCTGGGTAGGTAGAGAGGGCCTAGACAGCAGTATCTCCCATTGCTCTTTTTGGGTAGTTGACGGAAGGAGAGGTGGGTGCTCAGGGCTAAAGTCGCACACCCCGATTACGGGGCGGAGTGTTACTACTTCTGAGCAGAATTTACATTCAGCATCGTAGTGATTCGGATACATTACGTGAAGACGCGCAGGCTGTGGGAAGGAGCCCGTATTGTATGAGCCGTAGGGTAGTTTGTTTTTCTCTGGAAAGTTCAGGGTAAAGCGAAGGTACGGTCTGTCTCAGAAGGCGATAATGTTGAGTTATCTCCCTGAACGAGACAAGGGGGTGACTGTTCTCGTGCGGCTGCGTAGCACGGGAGGTAAAAGCGCAGGCTTGTTCGGTGGGCATATTTGTTTCCCTCCATTTAAGCGTGAAGGGGTGTTCAGATGAGCTGAATGGAACCGTTTGGGGAGTGGTTTTTTAGCACGCGCCGCGCAGGTCGGGACACTCAACCCTACTTGTATTTCCAGTAGGCTTGCTGGTAATCGATGACTACCCTCCGAACCCCTGGTTGAGCGAGAGCCATGGTGATGGCTGCCTCTTCTGCTGCCGTCATTTCTTAGGTCCTAAACGAGGTACACGCAAGGAGGTTTGTTTTGAAGTTAGCCACGATGATGGCGTATTGCTGCCCTCGATGTTTGGAGGCGTCTGTGTAGATAACTACATGATCCACACCAAGGGTGGTGTTTAGCGCTTGAGCTCGTGCTTTTCGGTGACCCTCGACATTTGAGGGGTTCATATTTTTAAGCAAAGGGAGCGTCTTTAGCTTTAGTCGCCAAGAGTCTGGAGTACGTCAAGGGGAGTGACATTCTGGGCTGCCCAGCCAATCTGGTGAAGCATGCGGTTACCCATCGCAGTTCTGATTCGGACCTTCCTGTTAGAAAAATAGCCTTCTATCAGCTCTTCCACCGTGTTGTAGAGCCCCGTGCTAAGCAGCCTCTGTGTGGACGCACTCATGAGAAGACCAATCGCCTGCTCGACCGCTTTTGTAAAGATTAATTAAAGCATCTCTATGTCTTCCTTGTCGACAAGAAGACAGGGGGTTGACCTAAGTAACTCTCGAGAGGAGAAAACCTTCAATTAATCGAAAGGTACCAGATTCCTTTAGGCCTCGCTTCTTAGTGGCAACTCGCCTCATCATGTGTATGATTTGATTGTTGCTGGTTTTTAGGCGCTGCAAGGAGACGTTACTCTTGGTGTTATCCTCGAGGTGTAGGCACAGTATCTTGATGCTGAGCCTTGGAGTGATCGCCTGGCCATCAAGGAGTATTTGAATGTATTCCTTGGTTTGGCGTGAGGGCGGACGACAAGCAGCTGTGATGGTTTACGTGAACACTGGAGGCCACAGGCTTTAGCACATTGGCGTTCTAGAAGTGAGATTCCAAGCATTGGTGTGAGCTTACTTTAATTTTTGTAACTTTAGCACATGAGCAAGGTGCGCACAGGGCCGGTAGACGAGCGTGAGTGGTCGCGTGACGCTTCAACGTGGCATTCAGCGAGAACGCCGGGGGTAAACCCCTAGATGTTCTTCGTGAGTACACCACCTGTTTTGCCAGTCTTTGCGTAGGCTTGTAGCTAAATCGGTGAGACAACGGGCTCTAGCTTTGTTAGGCTATTAGTTCCAGGTTCGATTCCCGGCAGTGCCAGCGAATTCTTTTATTTGTTCGTTGGAGTTTTCTGGTGACACCAACGGTCGCGAAAGAACTCTTGGGGTGTAGAGGTAAAAAGCTTTGCTTTAATATCGCCAGTTGTCACTTCCTCTCACTTCTCTTCCTTTATATGCGCCTGTTCAAAAACCTCATGGAGGTGTGCGGGACGCTTCTGGCCCTGCCAATTAGTGCGCCGTCTTAACTGCGGCAACAACCGTGCGTGGCAGACATGCCGCTGCCGATGCAACAGAAACCAAAGAATATATGTGATAAGACCAAAGGGGCAAGTGCAACTGTCTCAAAAAATTGAAGAAAACAGGAGCCATTCTTTCATAAACGAAACATCTTCCTAGTAGGCAGCTCAGTAGAACATCTCCAACACACAAGTAAACGGCTAACTGAAAATACGCAATTTTCAACGCAAGATCGCCACTACGACACTTGAGCAAGCTTCTGCGAGCGCTAGACATTCACTACCAGCCCTACTGATCAATGGTGTGCAGAAGGTAGTATATATCCGCTCATAGCAAACGACGGTGCATTCGCCAGAAGCTATTTAGAGCTGCCACTGGAGTGTGGAAAACTGGAGGGTCAACGACAATGGTACTACGGCAGAGTAAAAAGACAGTATAAAAAATTTTAGAAAGCATGCCGCCTGCGGTAAGTGTGTAGGGGCACGTGGCTAGGCCAATGCGGTAGCCAGCCGTGCCCGCAAAGTATGCCATTTCACCTAAGCCCTTGCAGCACAGCGTATAAAACCAGTTTCAGTATTGTTAATGTGTCTCCTTTGCCTGTTCAGAGTGTTTTTATTAAGGCGAATAACACCTCTCTGCTGGACGAATGTCATTTTAAATTGTAGATAGACCACATTCGGAGCAGTTAAGAGCTGAACAACACGACCGATTTAGTGGCGCAGTCATCCAACTAGTGGCCACAATTTACTCCACTTTCAAAAACAAATGAAACACCGGAATATAAGCAGGAAAGTGCTAAAATGTTCTTGATTTGTATACAGGGTGTTTCAGCGAACACTTTCACAATATTCTTAAAAATAGGCTTTTCGAAAAAAAAATAAACCCTCCTTCAAAGGATATTCCTAGCTGCG
This sequence comes from Haemaphysalis longicornis, assembly GCF_048455015.1. NCBI lineage: Eukaryota > Metazoa > Arthropoda > Arachnida > Ixodida > Ixodidae > Haemaphysalis > Haemaphysalis longicornis. The sequence goes on from NW_027526295.1 coordinate 37,962,457, forward strand.
GCTGACGCATATAGTATCAGGGGTGTGCACATTAGTTAGGTGGGTAATTTACCTCTACTAATGAACTTCCTAATCAGCGCAGTTTCGGTGTGATTGCCAATGGTGATTTTGTAGCCCCGTAGAAGACGACTTCATATCAGTTTTCAAAACAACGAAAAAGTCGGTGTTTCAAGCCTTCTAGTGCGAGGAATCTTGCGGTTGTTTTTCGCTCCAAAACGAAACTCGTCGATCGAGGAGCGCTGGAAGTCTTGAGCGAGCTTAACTTCGGCAGGTGAAGTGTTTCCATAAATGTGGCGGCCAATCCAAAATGTAAGTGCAATTTCCACTAGCCTGGAAGCCTCAGCATGAGCCACAGCCGCGAAATCCCCCCTCACCCTGCAAAGAAACCTTTTTTTTTTGTCTGATGCGCTTTTAAACACGCAGCGATTATAAACGCACAGCAGAGAAGCCTAACGAAAAAAAAAAATAAAGGGATGGTGACGTTTCACATCCTGCCCGTCTGGTAGCCACGTCAGATGTGGTCGAGAAAATAAATCAATGAAAAGAAAAGTAAAATTGTCGCCAACACCCACTAGGGCCTCCGAAACGGGCGACCGTTTGTGGGCAATGGCTAGCGTCTTTCTTGCGCCTACCAACGAATGAAAAGATAACGCTAGCCGTAGTATAGGGCACGGAGCAAGATATAGGATGAGCGTTGATCATTGAAAAAATACTGGAGGCGACGGCGTTGATATCAGTTGAATCCCTAGTGAGAGCAATCACCTGAGCCTTCTTGGATTGGGCGACACAGTCTCTGCAACACGTCATCACCGGATGTTGCGTTTGCACTAGACTTCTGGGGGCCCATGTGCGCTGCGTTTCCGTTTCATGGTAGAAAATACTTCATTTTTGTGGGCTGCAGGGTTCTACACAGTGTATTTTGCTTTGCTTTAATAACTGATCGGTTATCGTCGTCTCCATGGCTACAAACTCGTCATTGGCAATAACCTCCAAACATCGCTAATTAAAAAGTTCATTAAACAGTTTTAGTTATTAACTATGTAATTAGAATGTTTCTCATAAATCCTGCCGTTCGCCGATACTGATAGCTTGTTCTTTACGAGAATTCCTATTTTTGTTGAAAAGCCTACCTTCAGGATTGTTTGAATGTGTTCACTGAAACATCCTGTATATACCTGAAAATATTCCTCCAAAAAGGTAATTTGCATGTGTATTGTTACCTGTGGGGTTTTAAATATCGCATGGGGGATACATTGTAGGAAAGTACGGGCACCGCAACAACGGCTCCATAAAATACACTTCCAAACTGTGCAAATGACGCAATCTCGCTAAGCTTTAGCAACAAGTGGACCAGCGCCATGCTATTTTCGCTACATCTTAATGCAGACAAGCATACAGTTCCTGGGTAGTGCTCATCACCAAAGGTTAGCTCAAAGGTGACTTCCAGAAACCTCGCGAATTAGCTTAATACTGTGTTGAACTTGACAATAAAGTTTAAGGACGTTTTTTGCAGGTAGATGATGAAGCAGAGTCGTTTCATTATTTTTTACGAAAATTAGGCTACAAGGTATGCTTGAATATTTGCGGATGTTTTAAATGTCTTTAATAAGGCACCACAATATTTTCGCGGCCACTAACAAAGCCACATGGGGGGGGGGGGGGGTGTTAAGAGGCGATAACACGGCACTATCGAATCAGGGGACCTGGGCAAAGAATCTGAAATAGCATTTTTTCTACTCGCGTAATAGTAGAACAAGCTGCGGCACTCCCGCCATTATGGGAAGGCAGAGCGGTTCCTGCTGTGCCTTCGCACCATTCACCTCCGATTCGACAACCTCTTCGGCATTGACTCCAGCTAAAGGCGGACTATGTAGCCTTCTTGGGCCGAATAAGAAGACGTAGTACACTGCTTGGTCTGTGGCACCTCTACACACCAAGGACAGCTACGCTTGTTCCGCGACTTCATCGCCACATTAGCACCTCTGATTAAAGTGACTCATTTGTAAATCCTTCCGATGCGACATAGCAGGGGAATAATTATGGCGGGTTATTACTGCGTAGAGGTGGCATAGAGCTGGAGGCAGCGATGGCGTAGGGGTAGAACACCCGCCTCGCGTGCAGATGGCCCGTGGTTCGAATCCCTGTGCCGGACAATTCCCACCGGAATAAAAAAAATTCCGCGTATTGATGGAATTGCACAAAAGGGCTTGGGGTGCGGCCTGACCCCGGCGACCATTGCCGGTAATGCACTCCCTCACCAGAGCAGGATTGGCCACCCTGGTGTAGTAACGGCAACAACCTCCCATGAATACACCAAATAACCCTCGGCCCTCAGTCCCCAGCGGCTGCGAAGCAACTGACCACGGCGGCGGTCAGACCTGTGACGCAGCAGAGGGTGCTAAGAATCCCTGGATCCGGACAGGCCGCCAATGGAATCTGGACCTGGCAACGTTTAACGCGCGAACCTTATCTAGCGAAGCAAGTCTCGAGGGGTTGTTCGAGGAATTAGAGGGCATTAAATGGGATGTAATAGGGCTTAGCGAGGTTAGGAGGGCAGGCGAAGCCTTTACGGTGATGAAAAATGGACACGTCCTATGTTACCGTGGTCTAGAGGACAGAAGAGAACTGGGAGTGGGATTTCTAGTCAATAAAAGCATAGCTGGCAACATAGAAGAATACTATAGCATTAACGAAAGGGCAGCAGGTCTTGTAATGAGGCTCAATAAGAGGTACAAGCTCAAGGTGGTGCAGGGCTACGCGCCCACATCCAGCCACGACGACCAAGTAGTGGAACGCTTCTATAAAGATGTGGAATCGGCAATGGCTAAAGTTAAAACACAGTGTACCGTAGTTATGGGGAACTTCAATGCTAAAGTAGGCAAGAATCAGGCTGGAGACAAGGCAGTTGGGAACTATGGTCTGGGCTGTAGAAATAGCAGGGGGAACCTACTAGTTGAGTTTGCAGAACGGAATAGCCTACACATAATGAATACCTTCTTCTGTAAACGACAGAGTAGGAAACGGACCTGGAGAAGCCCGAATGGGGAGCACAAAAATGAAATAGACTTCATATTATGCGATAACCCTGTCGTCGTGAAAGATGTGGAAGTGTTCCGAAGGGTAAGGTGTAGTGACCACCGTATGGTAAGATCTCGAATTAGGCTAGATTTGAGGAGGGACCGCCACAAGCTTGTACGAAAGAAGCCGATTCATGAGCTAACAGTAAGACGTAAAGTAGAAAAATTCAGGATCGCGCTGCAGAACCGATATTCAGCTCTTAACGAGGAAGCAGAGTTTACGACACAGGAAGCCAGCGACAACCTTACACGCATTATCACGGAGTGTGCAGTAGAAGTGGGGGGCACGATGGCTAAACAGGATACTGGAAAACTTTCACAGGAGACGAAAGATCTAATCAGGAAACGGCAAACCATGAGAATCTCTATCGCAGCTGACAGAATAGAACTAGCGGAGATTTCGAAGTTAATCAATAAGCGTAAGACAGCTTACATACGGAAGTATAATATGGAGAGGATCGAATACGCTCTAAAGAACTTAGGTAGCCTGAAAGCAGTGAAGAGACGTCTTGGCGTGGGGAAAAATCAGATGTATGCACTTAAGGATAAGCAAGGGCATGTCATCACAAATAGGGATTAAATAGTCACAGTGGCCGAGGAGTTCTATAGGGATCTGTACAGTAGCCGGGACATACAGGATAATGCCCAACGAGGCAGTAGCTCGGAGGAGATAGACATCCCACCAGTAACGACCGAAGAAGTAAGGAAGGCTTTAAAAGAAATGAAATGGGGCAAAGCACCTGGTGAGGATCAGATAACAGCAGACCTCTTGAAGGATGGCGGCGAAATTGTACTTGAAAAACTGGCAAACCTGTATACGCAATGCCTAATGACCGCAATGGTACCGGAATCTTGGAAGAACGTGAACATCATCCTAATGCATAAGAAAGGCGACATGAAGGACTTGAAAAATTACAGGCCGATCAGCTTACTGTCGGTCGTCTACAAGGTATTTACCAAGGTAATCGCTAACCGAATCTCTGCAACCTTAGATTTCAGTCAACCGAAAGAACAAGCAGGGTTCCGTAAAGGTTATTCAACAATGGACCATATTCACACGATCAATCAGGTGATAGAGAAGTGCGCTGAGTATACTGAACCCCTATATATATAGCCCTCATAGATTATGAGAAAGCATTTGACTCAGTCGAAACCCTAGCAGTCATTCAGGCATTACGGAACCAGGGGGTAGATGAGCATTATGTAAGAATACTAGAGGATATCTACAATGGGTCTACAGCTACCATCATCCTCCATAGGGAGAGCAGTAAAATACCTATAAGGAAGGGTGTCAGACAAGGAGACACAATCTCTCCAATGTTATTCACAGCATGCTTACAAGAAGTATTCAGAACGTTGAATTGGGAACAGGTGGGAGTAAGGGGTACGGGAGAATACCTCAGTAACCTCAGATTTGCTTATGCGTTGGCTTGCTAAGTAACTCGGGGGACGAATTGCAAAGCATGCTTTCGGCACTGGGCGAACAGAGTAGAACCGTGGGCCTAAAAATAATTATGCAGAAAACTAAAGTAATGATCAATAACCTCGGAACAGCACAGCAGTTTGAAATAGGTGGCGAGTCAGTGGAAGTGGTAAGCAAATATATCTACTTAGGCCAAGTTGTGACCCCAGATCCCAACCATGAGGCAGAGATAATTAGAAGCATCAGAATGGGGAGGGGTGCATATGGCAGACATTCTCAGATAATGAATAGCAGCCTACCATTGTCGCTGAAAAAGAAAGTGTATGACAGCTGCATCTTACCAGTACTCACCTACGGGGCTGAAACTTGGAGGCTCACTAAGAGGGTTCAACTTAAATTGAGAACGACTCAGCGGGCAATGGAGCGGAAAATGATAGATGTAACATTAAGGGACAAGAAGAGAGCGGAGTGGGTCAGGGAGCAAACTGGTGTTAAAGACATATTAGTAGAAATTAAGAAGAAGAAATGGACGTGGGCAGGGCATGTAATGCGAAGGCAAGATAACCGCTGGTCATTAAGTGTAACAGAGTGTATCCCTAGAGAAGGCAAGCGTTGCAGGGGGCGGCAGAAAGTTAGATGGGCAGATGAGATCAAGAAGTTTGCGGGGATAAATTGGTCACAGTTGGCACAGGACCGAGGTAATTGGAGAATAATGGGAGAGGCCTTTGCCCTGCAGTGGGCGTAGATAGGCTGGTGATGATGATGATGATGATTACTGCGTAGAGCTTGGTTCGTAATTAAGTGTAAGGTTTTTGTTTGTTATGAGTAGTCTTGTTCTTTCTTGACTGTTATGTTTGCTTAAGTATTTCTTCAGTACGTTTAATCTGTTTAAAGCCAAGCCTAATATTTTAGGTACAAATCCAGCAAACGCATGCCAGAATTTCTTCTAGCACGGGCCTAGTGTGCTCAAGGTGGACCAACCATATGTGCGGTTCTCTGCGCTGATGGAGGCACAGAGGACACTTCGGCCACCTGCGGAACTGATTCGCGTAGTCAGCGGCTTTAGAGTGAACGCGGCTAAGCACTGCTTTGTTTCAAGGGGATGGTTGCGAAGACGGTAACTGAGGGTAAGAGTAAGGGAGCGTAAAATCATAATATTGTAGAAGTAGCTGGCTGCATGAAACTGCACGGTGTGTTTCCGGTTATACGGCGATGCGCCGAGCAGCGTCTTGGGTTTGTCTATCTACGTGCTCTATTCCAAAAATAAGCTTTTGCTCAAAACCCATACCTTAACCGAGTGCAACCAGGCAAAATATATGGTTACGGTTGTCTGTGGGTATCCTGTCTGATAGGCAAATTTGTCCTGGGGAGACCGGCGCCAATGCGCTCGCGAAATAAAACTATCTAAAACATTCCGCGAAACTTCATTGTTGCCTATTTATTATACGCAATTAATTCGCTGGTCATGCACATTGAGAAAGTTGTGTCGCATGACTGCTAATTTTTTACCCTACCGCCTTTCCTTGAGTAGATTTTGGTGCTTGTTTACACGCTTGACTTTTAGGCTTCCGTAAGAATTTACTGCTGCAATACACGAACCGCGAGAAAATTCAATCCAAGCATTTTAATGTAGTATGCCATGCAAATATGATATACTCATTGAGTGTACTCAACCCCTATATATAGCCTTCATTGAATATGAGAAAGCATTTGACTCGGTCGAAACGTCAGCAGTCATTCAGGCATTACGGAACCAGGGTGTAGATGAGCATTATGTAAGAATACTAGAGGATATCTACAATGGATCCACAGCTATCATCGTCCTCCAGAAGGAGAGCAGGAAAACACCTATAAGGAAGCGTGTCAGACAAGGAGACACAATCTCCACAATGTTATTCACAGTTGTTTACAAGAAGTATTCACAACATTGGATTAGGACCAGGTGGGTATAAGGGTAATGGCGAATACCTCAGTAACTTAAGATTTGCTGGTGACGTTGCCTTGTTAAGTAAATCGGGGGAGCAACTGGAAAGAATTCTTACGGCACGAGACCATGACCCTGAAAATTAATATGCAGGAAACCCAAGTAATGTTCAATAACCTCGGCACAGCACAGCGGTTTGAGATAGGTGGCGAGGCTGCTGGAGTAGTAAGCGGATATATCTGCTTAGGCCAAGTTGTTATCCCGGATCCCAATCCAGAGGCGAAGATAATTCGAAGGATAAGAATAGCGTGGAGTGCATTTGTCAGGCCTTCTCAGATGATGAATGGCAGCGTACCATTGTCCCTTAAGAAGAAAGTGTATGACAGCTGCATCTTACCGGTACTCATCGACGGGGCAGAAAACGGGGGGCTCACTAGGAGGGTTGAACTTAAGTAGAGGACGACTCAGCGGGAAATGGGGCGGAAGATGATAGGTGTAACATTCAGGGACAAGAAGAGACCGGAGTGGGTCAGGGAACAAACGCGTGTTAAGTAGATATTAGTAGAAATCAAGAGCAAGAAATGGAAGTTGGCAGGGCATGTAATGCGAAGGCAAGGTAACCGTTGGTCATTATGGGTGTGTACATTCTTAGAGAAGGCAAGCGTTTCAGGGGGCGGCAGAAAGTTAGGTGGGCAGATGAGATCGAGAAGTTTGCGGGGATAAATTGGTCGGAGTTAGAACAGGACCAGGGTAATTGGAGAATAATGGGAGATGCCTTTGTCCTGCAGTGGGCGCAGATAGGCTGGTGATGATCATTATGATGATGATGATAATTATGATGATGATAATTATGATGATGCCCGAGGTTAGCTACTTTTATGAGAACAAAAACGTGTTTTTCAAGAGATGCTGCGGTTTTACTCGCCACTTTCTCCCAGAGTTAGCTTAACAACGTTTGGACCACTTTACTTCCGGCGCTGCTAACCTGTCCTCTAGGATAGGCTCGTTTGCCGTTTAAGATTCGTCTATTCACAGTGATTTTTAGATGCGACGTTGGGAGGAGCATTTCTTGCCGGCGGCCCTGTCCTGCGTGCATCGGCGTCCGCGTCCGCACAGCTGCGTCTCTCCTCCGCTCACGCCCTCTGCTCTCTCCGATAGCGAACACTCTCTCTCAGGCGCGTGGCGCAGCGCACTCTCACTTTGCCGGTAGGCGGCGCTGCGCGCGGCGCTGTGCGCTGTGCGCATGTGCAGTACCATCTCTCCGGCCATCTCCTCTCCTTCGGGTGCGCTGCGCATATACGCGGAGTGCCGCGCTCTGGCCGGTCTCTCAGTCGACGGTCGTCCACGTTTGCGCTTGTTCTTCCTCCCTTGCCGTACCCGACGATTGCTTGATGCGACGCCAATAGAACCCCCTTCAGCGTCGCATCACACCAGGGTTCCCGAGAGGGGAGGTGGGCGAAATTTTTATTTAGGTTTGTAGTTGTGCCCACGCCTTTCTGGTGAGTGAGAAACCGACTATACTTCAGATTTCAGTGATTTTTTTGTCTATGCGCATTCCCTACAGAATAAAGCATCATCTCCCAGGGATTACTCTTAACGTCTTTGTTTTTTCGTTGGAAGTAATTTTAATAAATACGAGCACATTTACTACAGCCGTATAGTGCAGACTAAGTTCGTAAATTATGTCTCAATAAATTTTTTTCAGGTAAACAACATTGCGATCTCCGTATTATAAAAGGAAGGGCCAGCAGCGACCACGAAAATTGTGCATAGTCATTCAAATAACAATGCCGCCCGAGAACTGAACCACCTTCGAAAATAAACAAAAATTTCTTGAAGGAGGTGGTGCAGCAGCAGCAACGTATTTCAACCCTTTTAAAAACTGGATGCAATTAGTGCGTTATATCGCTTTGGCTTTTTATATAAAGCCAAAAAACCACACTAATAGATTTGAATCTACCTTGAGTACCTCAAACGCACGACCAGCTTTACTGCACCTTGTCGGTATTTTGTTTTTCTGTCACCAGTGTGTGTGCGTAACCGGCTGCTCGTTTGCCGGCACTCGACCAGCATCGGTCGCGACCTTTAGACAGTGTGTCAGAATAAGGAGCTTATTTTGCATGAGAGGACTCTTCTGCTCAGAGTAGAAAACTGCAAAAATATGGCCTCTCCTATATATTTCTTACAAGGGAAAGGTTCTGCACGTAGTTTTAAAAATATCCTTAAGGTATAGTGCGAAATGAGTTTTTGGCAAAAAAAAAATCTTTTATAGCGCGCCTGACCTCGAAGTTCGGGGGCATCCGCGTGTATCCACAGTAAGGCGGATTTTTTCTACCTGTACGACCACGAAGTTGCTTGGCTTGTGTGGTTCTTGTCTTTAACGAAGTAAAATCGCAAATATCGCACATCCTATCCAGCCATCTCTGTAAATTTTTTTTTTGTGTCAAGTGCCCATGCCGCAGTTTATATACTATTTCACGTGATTTACGAGAACGGTCCAACGAATATTGAGAAAAGAAGGGTGTTATCTTTGGAGTCCAGAATTATCTGGACTTACATTTTACGAGAATCCGCTGGCTCTGAATTCAAGGTTAACCAATATTGAAATTAATAATGCACCTTTGCCGATAGGCGGCTCATTGTGCTGCTGCTACTCGGAGGTGCTGTAAGAGCCCCTCCTTGTTTTGTCGTTTTTTTAAATACATCTTTCATCATATGAGAGAAGCATCGCTGCTTGCTTACACAACTGGAACAGCTCGTCGTTGACGAGCGGTAGGAAGAAAAGTTTGGATGGAGGTAGGTTTGGTAAGGGCAAGAAATGCGGTGGCATGTGATGCACACAGCCACACGTTTGAGAACCCAATTTCAGCATACACAGATTTAATTGCATGTAGGTCAGCTTCAAAAGTAGCTTTGGCCTCATTTATTTTCTGTTAGGAAGACGGAACCACACGCTCGGTTACCATCGTTTGTTAGGTGGCAGGACCTTCTTCCTCGAGCTTCTGTATATTTATTCATCAGAAATATACCGTTGCGTCACGATTAAAAGTATTTCCAGTTGCAAAAGGCGTATCCAACTCAAGCGTTAAATTTTTTGCAACATCAAAGCATGGAATTTGAACTGCACTCACAAATATTCAGTAGCAGATGTATAATTTATTGAGCGTGTTTGAAAGGTATTATCACTAGTAGCCGCCAGTCTTTTTCCTTCAGGCGGTTTATTTGGGGTTGCAACACCTAGAATGCGATTGCTTTAAGTGTGTCTCCAAACAGGGCGATATAGTGCCACATTGAAATAAAACAAATATAATCGTGAAATTAGCCCCACGAACGTACACCTGGTATAGTGCCAGATCCTTGCCGGGTTTAGACGCCGAAAGCTTTACATGCCAATACAGCTGTACCTCCGGTTAGGCGTTGTTGTCGGAATTCGAAGCGGGGTACGGGTTGCTTTACTAAGCCGCAACTCTAGACGGGTTGTGTACGTCATTCTCGCAAACTGAATGTTTTACGAGACCCTACTTTCTCTTAGATTTGAAGGCATCCCTAACCCTCTTCCAGCATAACGAAATATTCAGGCAGAAGAGAGGGATATACTTGTTAACAAATTAACGGATTACAATTGAAAGCCGCGCGCAAAGAACGCTGCATGTCTCTTGAGGAATTACATGATGTGCATCTATCGCCTATGCTATCGTCAAGAAGAGAAACAATTAGTAGTGAAGCAGTTAAGCAAATGATTATTTTTCCTGCCCGCAGTTCAAAATACCAAGAAAATGCCGAGCGCGCACACGTGTGCGTGTGCCTCCGAGCGACCGCCGGCCGGTAAAAATACGAAAATGACCAGCCCTTATGTGTGAGGTTCTCGCGTCAGAGGCCCAGCGTTCCCGGAGCACGTTTGTCAAGCGAAGCATGCCCAAGTAGCGAGATTTGCCAATATTGTAAAAAAGAACTCCAGCATTCCTTAATCGTGGCATGTGGGAACACTTGCTCGGCACAAGGAACACACGTCATTGCATACGCCCCTGCAATATAATCTCTCATGCTCATTACTTCCAAATAAATAAAATAAGCTCACACTTATAGCAACAATGATAAGGTAAAGGTCATTGTAGCTCTCAACGAGAAGCAAATCGGCTGCAATCGTAGACTTTACCCATTTTAATGATCGTGGAGGCTGTGCTATCTTCAAATTTTACGTGTAAGTTTGAGCTTCCTTTCGTTTTTGAGTCAAATATGAGGCAAGCCTGTCTTTACATGCCCCTACGATTTTGCGTTCTGTAGGAAAGTGTGATAAGTAGCAGACAATAGCAACTAACCATGTGAAATGTTTCTAAGAAAAATAAAAAGTAAAAACACAATCCAGAATGGAAGTGCTGTGCGAGAACTGCACCCAACAGCATTTAACTTTCTATTCACTTCACGCCTTTTGAAATTGTAGTTTATAATATTTTTCTTTTTTTTACTATTCTCCTTTTTTTTGCAGGGATCGCTAGCCCCGAAATGCAGCCCCCGGTAGGTCCCTGCTTCTTCTTAGGCATCCTCATGCGTTCGGCTTATCTACTGGCTTTCAAAGCATTTACCGCGATGCTTGCGTCTTGAGGCACCTGATCATGTCTCAAAGGGGAAGGCAGTACTAAGGTACAAACAAAAGTTTCTGTTTGTGTTGTTCATCTGGGCGGCTCAGCCCACGTGAACACGGTCAGGTACACCGCTACAAAACATGGCAATAGCAATGGTACCATTGGCAGGAACTGGTCAAAGGTGAAAACCTGGCAGCTTCCTAAACCAATGTTAACCCACACAACTGTTCATTTGGAAATGACGGGGGCATGACGGCTCTGCAGCACTAGTTTACTACTTTAATCGACGCAGAGACTGGTGTCAGCGTAAAGTACAATTCAAGAAGAAGCACACACAGATACCGCTGCCTGCTTATAAAGCCCGCGCACACTTTGTCACCAGCGCGCAAACAGGCATTCGGATCTTATCAAGAGAGCACCGCGCGCGCAACACGCCGGGTACCGCGCGATGCCGAGCTGCCGGACGTAACATGCCTTCCCCCTCTTGAGCCAAAAGTTCGAAACAAGTTTTTTTTAGCACATGTACAGGGGGGCGCTGCGGTCGCCGAGGTGAGCGGACGTGTTCTAATCGGCTCCGTCTTTCATGCCCAAATACGCAGTGCTAATTAGCTCCAACCTTGGATATATCGTTACTAATGTGTCCGTGAAGGTGTCCGGCATCGACCGATACCAATTGTTCTACGAAAGGTGCGTTTTTTGCCAATTTATTGGACTTTTCCCGTTTCAACGCCACGAGGACTCGCTAAGCCTAAGCGAACCCAGGGCTCGCTGGGCCTAGCCCCGCGCTCTTCGCCCATGACATGGAGGGTTCCGCCGCATCGACGCCTGGAACATCGTTCTCCCAAATGTGTGTGCAAGTGCAGGGCGAGGATATTTCGCCCGAGGAATACCACAACGAAGCCGGATGGTCCAAGGCCGGCGAACGTATGTCAAGGCTTCGGCAACGTGCTTCGAGCGGTGAGTCGTCCCATCGAGACGTTATTCCGAGCTCTTCGAAAGCGAAGTCTACCAAGAGCGCTCGCGTTTCGGCGATACGTGCGGCGCGCATGCCCGCCATGCCAGCGGAAGAAATCAAGGTTGTAGTGAGACCGAGAGGCGGTCTTGATATTCTCAAGGCCGGTACTACCAACGTGGCAGCAGCCATCGTGGCGGCGGCAGGAATCGAGAACGTGGCGGGGACTCAAGATACGATATGCCCGAACACCCAGCAGAATATCATGGTTGTAAGCACTCCTAGCGAAGAGAGAGCGGCGAAATATGCCCGAATCCAGTCGATTAAAGTACAAGGCAGGCTTCACGAAGTCGGCGCTTACCGCACGGCACCCCACGACACTGTGAAGGGCGTGATACGTGGCATACCGACAGAGGAGAGCGCCGACGAAATAGACCGAAACATTGTGAACGATCGCAACCCGCTTGCGGTAGGAGCCAAACGCATCGGCAGCACATCGACGGTAATCGTAGTGTTTCAAGGCGCCAAGGTTCCGCGGTTCGTGCGCTACGGCGTAGCTCTGATCCCATGCAGCTTATACGTGTGCCCCACGCCGAACATCCGCACATGCCTCACATGCGGCGCTACCAACCCCAAGGAGGATCATCGCTGTACCCCCGCGTGCAAGCTGTGCGGAGGCGGGCACCAAACGGGCGACCGCTTTTGCAAGGGCAAGTACAAGACTCCGTACGTCGTTCGCCGCCGACGATGGGAGCGTCGCAACGCCGAGGAGCAACAACAGCTACCCTCGGCAGGCTCGTTCCCGCGGCTAGGAAGGCCACGTTCACCAAGCGCATCGCGGACTCCGTCCCGCAGCCGTGACTCATCAAGAAGAAAAAGCAGCTGTGACAAGAGCAAGCGGAGCAGCAGCCGCAAAAGGTCGCCATCAAGAGATCGCGTGAGCTGGGCTGACGTGGCGATGAACGGCAGCAGCAGCGCTAGCAGCAGCAGGAGCATGCCGAATGCACCGCCACCTCGGAGACATAACAACAACGAAGAAATGGATCGCCTCAAGGCAACAAATGAGTCGTTGAAAGCAACGAACGAATCACTGCGAAAGCGAAACACCGAGCTTGAAACCTCGATCAACAACCTGACCAAAGAAATTACAGAAATACGAAAAATGCTCCTAGCACCAAGACCAGCCACCGCTACAAACTCCGTGATCATGGCCGCGCCGGCCCCGGCTGCGGCATCTACAGCACCGCAGACTGAGACGCCAGCACCGCAAACTATACCTGAAACAGAAATGTCGACAGACGAACCCCAAGAAGAAACGGCGGCCGAGCCAGCGCCCAAGAAACGCGCGCTCGAGTCGATCGGAACGGGAAGTGAAATCGCCCAGTTAGAGACAAGACTGGAAGCCCGAATAGACGACCGATTCACCAAACTGGAGGCGCTGATTGCAGCAACCGATGCACGGCTCGGTAAACTCGAGCAACTCATCGGCACATCCTTCCAGAAAGTTGAAGCCAAATTCGAATTCATCGAACAGACGTTACTCCCAATAGTGAGACACCCGACGTTCGCACCAATGTTCACGAATCATCCTTATACCCAAGACCAGCAACAGCCCTTTACACTAGCCCAATCATGGCCGCCAACCACACAGCAACAACAGTAAATCCACGGTCAGACCTTACGGTCTGGCAGTGGAATTGCCACAGCTACGACAACAAGAGGGCGGTGTTACAACAGCACGTAGCAGCGGTCAACAAGAAACCGGATGTAATTATGCTCCAAGAAACGGTCACGAAGGCCCCATCACTTCCCGGGTACAAATCACACATCAGTCCCGCAGAGGGACGGGGTGTGTGCACCCTTGTCCGCAAAGGGCTCACCTTCGTGGAACATGAAGTCAAGCAAGGAAGAATCAAGGCCCAATACACCTTCATTGAAATTATCCCGAGCAAGCAACGCAAGGGCAGTCTATTCCTGCTCAACTTCTACAGTAACCCCAAGCACTCACTTCAGAAGTTTCGTTCGCTGTTTCATCAAGCAAGCACGCGTGCCAAAGGCAGCATGCTCGTGATCGGCGGGGACTTCAACGCGCCGCACACGGCGTGGGGATACGTCCGCGACTCGATCAAAGGAAGAGATTTGTTGCAAAGCGCCCTAGACAATAACTGCGCTCTCATCACGGACCCAGCCAACGCCACCAGGATCGGCAACTCCGTAGCACGAGATACAACACCAGATCTTACTTTTGTGAAGAACGATCCTTTGGGAAAGATCACGTGGAAGAACACGGGAGTCGACCTGGGGAGCGACCACTACATCGTGGAAATCACGATACCCGGCCAGCTCCGGGGTAACACCACGCAACACAAGTGGACGGACTGGGACAAGTTCCGCCAGAACCAGCCCAAGGAACGTCCCGCTATTAAAGACATAGGCGAGTGGACCGCCGAGCTCCGCGAAGCTGTGCAATCGGCAACCAAGACGATCGAAACGAACGAGGAGGTCGTCGCCATAGACAGCCGCCTGGCCCACCTGATCGAGGCCAAGCGTTCCATCCAAGCGCGCTGGAAGAAGCAACGACTGAATCGCACGTTACGCAAAAAAGTGGCCGAATTAAATCGGGCCATCGAAATACACTGTAAGGTCTTGTGCCGGCAACAGTGGAACGAGGTATGCAACAAGGCGGACGGGCAGTTACACCGAGGCTGCACGTGGAACCTCATACGCCACTTGCTCGATGAAACCAAAACCAAGACCCATCAGCGCGACCGCATCGCCAGGCTAATGCATACGGCGGTACTGCAGCAAGGCAAGGACACAGTGATCAAGAAATTGGAGGACAAATATCTACCCCCTACCCCCACGGAGAGCCACCCACCGTACGGAGGGTCACCCAACGCGTCGCTCGACCGGGACATCACAGTGGCCGAGGTGCGGACCGCACTGCACGAGCTCAACACTCGCTCGGCAGCGGGTCCGGACCTCGTTACTAACAAGATGCTGCGGAACCTCGACGACGCGTCGATCGAGGCCTTAACCCGGTATTACAACGAGTGCTGGCGGTCGGGCAAGCTACCCCGCCAGTGGAAATGCGCAAAGACCATCCTGATCCCGAAACCGGGCAAGCCACCGGACACGAACAACCTCCGCCCCATCTCGCTAACGTCATGCGTGGGAAAGGTGCTGGAGCACGTGATCGCGAACCGATGGCAGGACTACCTCGAGAAAGAAGGCCTTTACCCGGACTCAATGATCGGCTTCCGGCGCAAGCTCAGCACGCAAGACGCCATGCTGCAGATCAAGGAAGAAATTATCGACAAGGGAAGCACGCAAGACAACAGAGTAATTCTCGGCCTGGACCTCCAAAGCGCATTCGATAAAGTGAAACACTCGGCCATACTGGCGCAAGTCTCCAAACTAAATATGGGCGAAGCCAGCTACAATTACGTCAGGGACTTCCTCACGGATCGAATGGTGGAACTCCACGCGGGGGATCTCAAACTCAAGGAGAAGAAGCTCGGTAGCACAGGAACACCGCAGGGGTCGGTTGTCTCGCCACTGCTCTTCAACCTCGTCATGATCGGAGTGGCGGAGGCGCTGGCAGAGACGAACGTCCGTCACACAATCTACGCCGACGACGTCACCCTGTGGGTTGCCGGTGGTAGCGACGCCTATATCGAGAACCAGCTGCAGGCGGCGGTCACCGCCATCGAGCAGCACCTCACGGGCACGGGCTTGGTCTGCTCGCCAAGTAAGTCCGAGCTTTTAGTGATACCGCCGAGACGCAAGGGCAACATCCCCCAAAGAGACTGCGACCGCATCAAGATCGTCACCGCGTCAGGACAGCGAATTCCCGAGGTGGCAAGAATCCGGGTCTTGGGTTTGCTAATCAGCAGGAACAACTGCAACGGTGAAACCCTGGCCAAGCTCAGCGGCAAGGCAGCGGAGGCAACCCGCCTCATACACCGAGTCTCTACGCGCAGAGCGGGAATGAAAGAGGACAGCCTCGTGCGCCTCGTCCACTCCTTCGTCATTAGTCATATAATGTACGTGGCTGCCTACCACAACTGGCGGGTCACGGAACGCAACAAGATCAACGCGCTAATACGCAAGTCTTACAAGACGGCGCTGGGCCTCACGGAGACCACGAGCACGGCACGCTTACTTCAACTCGGCGTGCACAACACCCTCGAAGAGATCGAGGAAGCGCAGCTGACTGCACAGCTAGAGCGCCTCTCAGTAACCAAGACCGGACGCCACATACTCAAGACCCTCTGTTACAATCCCCGAGCACCGGACCGGCAGTCGAGCGACATCGGCGAGGACGCACGGGCCCACATACGAGTGGACCCGATCCCCAAGAACGTTCACCCAGAATACAACAAGGAGCGGCGAGTGGCGCGGGCCAAGACCCTCATCGAACAACACGCCAAGGACGAACACGCGCGTTACGTCGACGCGGCGGAGTGCCAACAAGAAGGTTTCGTCGCGGTGGCCGTCAAGGCTACCACGGGTACCACGACAGCGGCAGCCAGCGTGCGGTGCACGGGCGCCACGGACGCCGAGGAGGTCGCCATCGCTCTGGCGATCTCCGAGGCTGAGTGTCGCACCGTGCTCAGCGACTCAAGAACCGCCGTGCGCAACTTCGCCAAGGGTCGATTGTGCGGCCAAGCGGCCGCCATCATCAGAAAGACCAAGCTTCAAGACAGGGAAGTCCGCATCAAGTGGTTCCCGGCGCACATGGGCGAGTGCGCAACTACGTCCAACCACAACGAGACGGCTCACTCGGAGGCGCGTGCACTTACCTTCCGCTCCCCCGAGACCGACCGTCCGTGGTGGTTCGAGAGCAAAGACCGCCTAGCAAGCTACACCGAAATCACCAAGGCTTACCGCCTAGCTCGACGGGTAATGCCACCCCCCCACCAAGGACTGAGCCGGGAGGAGGCCGTGTTGCTACGGCAGCTCCAAACCGGATCCATCCTCGCGCCGGCAACGCTGCACGTGTTACACCCAGGACTTTATTTGAGCGGTCTGTGCAAAGTGTGTAAAGTGGGTCTGGCAGACCAGTGGCACATCTTCTGGGACTGTGTCCGGTTTCCAGACGAAGCCAAGTCAAGGACTTATCCGCCGAAACTCCAAGAAGCAGTGCGCAGTAACGACAAGGACGTTCAACTTTGGGCCGTCCAGCAGGCCCGGGGTGCGCTCGAAAAACACAGACCAGGCGACCCGGCAACGGGGTGCGTTGGCGCTGTGCAGAGTAACAGCAAACCCTAGGTCGACGCCAGGCCCGCGTCGCGGCGAGTACAAACCGTCGTTTTGCAGGCAACAATAAAGTTATACCTAACCTAACCTAGCACATGTACAGCATACACACAACAACAAAGTACGCAATCACTCATTGAAACAAAATCACTCCAACATCAGCCGGTCAGGCGGCCTTCGACTCCGGGTACTGCACCGAAGTGGGGTTGGTGAGGCAGCATTGTACTGATAGTTTCTGTGCACGAGTCACTTGTGTGATTGTTTTCGGGGAAAGCTAACCACTCAGGTTGCACATCTTATTCGATGGTACACTGAGGCACAAAGGTGGCTGCCCTCAAATTATCTGCGTGCACAATCCGAATGCATTTTTGCACACGAACCAGAAATGTGACATCGTACACAACCCTGATCGATTGATTGATTGTAGGGTTTAACGCGCCGACGACACAACCCTGATCACTTTGCCACAAACTCACTTCATGTTTCCTCCTGTCACCGATTTTACCAATACCGCATCTTCCACAGAAATAGTTCTAGAGTTCTAGCAGCACCGCGGCATTTGTTTGCGGTATTGTCAATCCTTTTCAAATTATCTTTCATTCCTTGAGTCATGTCTGGTTTCAAAAGGGAGAAGCAAGTTCGCGATTTTCTACCGAGAAACAGTTCACTTCATGTCTTTCCAGTGAAAGAGGGGGGTGTCATTCGGCACGAAAAAACAAAGTTGTTTACGTTGTGCTCCATGCTTCTGCCGCACTCGGTCATTTGATCAACAAGTAGGGATTTCAAAAGTGACTTTGTATGGTCTTAACTGCACGTTCTGCGGTGCCGTTTGACTGTGGATGGTAAGGCAAGGTAAGGGTGTGCTTTACACTATTTTTGCGAAGGATTTCTTAGAATTCTGAACTAGCAAAATGGGGAGCATTGTCCGTCAACACTTCAACCGGAAAACCATAGGACGCGAACTCAGAGCGGACAACTTCAACTGTTTTCTGTGCGGTTGTGCTGGTCATCAGTTTACCTTCCACCCGCTTTGAGTTCGAGTCCACCATGACCAAGAAGGATTTGCCCTCTTTTTCTGGGAAGTCCATGTGTACACGCTCCAAGTTGTTCGAACACCACATCTATTGCGGCAATGGGGAGTCCGGAATCGAAGCTCGAACGTTAACACAAATGTAGCATTTCTTGATACACTCCTCAAGATCTTTGTAGATGTTAGGCCACCACGCCATTCCTCGAGCCAACATTGTCACTATGTTAATCTCATGGTGCTCTCCCTGAAGCAGGTCTAAGAGGTGTTTTCTGAACGAACTGGGAATGACTGCGCGGTTATTCCAAGAAAGACAGTTCATTTCTAAGGAAATCCCACACCTTCCGATAAAATATGGCCAACGCTTTGTAGACTGCTTTAGGGCAACCGTGCAACGTCATTTCACGAATCTTTCAAAGTTCTTCTTCTTTGTCAGTTTCTTTGGCTACTTCCTTAGCCCTGTGTAGCATGTCTGGGATAGGGAAAAGTAGTTCCCAGTTTCGTCAGTAGAGCAGCGAGGCAACAATAACCGTCAAAACCAATTTGCATTGCCAATCGAGCCACCCTTTCGGTACTCACTCTTGTACTGATAACTAGCCATCAAATTCGACCAGCGGTGCAGCCTGGCTGCTGCAACAGAGTTTGCATTTTTCTTTGCGTGAAAAAAGTAGGTCAGCGGGGGATGGTCCGTCAAGATAGGTAACATTCGTCAACACATATATTTCTGAAATTTCTGTATGCCAAACACGGTTGCAAGCGCTTCTCTTTCAATGTGCGCATAGTTTCTTTCTGCTGGAGCCAACGTTTGACAGGCGTACGCCACCGGTCTATTTTCCAAGTTCGTAACATGAGAGATTACGGCAGCAACTTCATGCCAATGCCACCTGTATAATTATTGCCTTAAGCGGGAGAAAAAAATGGTCAAACATCCACTCTCCTGCTGCTCTTTCCTACCATTTCTAACTGCGTAGCCTTCCTGCGTGCTATAATGTCCGCCTGCCAGCGCCGCTTCTCGGAAATTACGCAGAATAGTTGACAGCTTATCTAGCGTTCCCCAGATGGCACTCCTACGCCTTCTTGTTTGCCTGTCTCTCTTGGTCTGATGCTGATAAAACCGCCTGGTTCATGGCGGACGCAGAACCACTTGTGGTGCCGCAAGCTCATGCTGGCTTTCGGCTCTTACCTACTCGGATCCCAGGCCCCGAACTTTTCTGATTGAGGCATCTTCCCTCTGTCTCCTCTACGTTTCGGCCTTGTTTTGTCCACACTGTTTGCAGTCCGCATCAGCCCACAGTTTCAAAAGTGCACTGTACTGCAGAGGCGCCCTTAGAGCATGGCTGGATGCCCAACTGCTTATCCTTTTGTTTTCTACTTTCCCTTAAAATTTTGAAGCATGTGCTATATTTTCTAAAGTAATGGTAGAAGTAAGCGCTTGAACAGAAAATGTGCGCAATTTGTCTTCCTAAATCCTCCAGGAAGAAATATATCAGTCAAATACTGGTTGTACCATCCGAAAATATCATTTCTATGTTATTTGTCTGTCGGGCAAACATTACGTTTTGCACAATTTCAGTTCTGCCTACGTCAGCTATCTTGCGAAAGATGCAGCAGGTATGAAGAGGGCGCTACATTGAACGAGATAGCCAGTGCGCCTCAGAACTATTGATTGAAGGGCTTTACGCGCCGACGCAACGCAGGCGATTAGGCGCGGCGTAGTGTAGGGCTCCGGATTAATTTTGACCACCTGGGGATATTTAACGTGCGCCGAAATCTCTTACACACATGTGTTTTCGCTTTTCTTGTAGATCAGAAAAGCGGCCGCCGTGGCCGGGAATCGAACCCACGACCTCGTTCTCAGCAGCGCAGCGCCTTAGCCATTGAGCCACGGCGGCGGGTGCCTCAGAATTAGTGCCCGCCGTAACGGCTAAGATGTCAGCAAGCAAAACGGCTCTTGAAACCCAACATGAAAGCTGACAAACACACGTCGTAGAAGTGGTTGCAGCGTTCGCAACTCGGGACCAATAAGACGCTTCGGAACTTCGAGGATGCCTCTTTCACGGCACTCGCCGCCTACTTCAACAAATGCTGTACTGACGGGGTGGTCCCGTATGACTGGAAAACTGCCATCACCGTATTCATGCCAAAACCAGGGAATCCCAGGAAAATCAAGAACCTTCATCCCATTTCTCTAACCTCATGCTTAGGAAAGTTGTTTGAGCATATGGGTCTCCACCGGCTTGCTGCATATGTTGAAACACATCAGTTACTCCCCCGAAACAGTGTACGGCTTCCGTCAGAGACGCTCCACGCAGGACGTGTTAATACAGCTGCAACATGACATAATACTGGGCACCTGAGTCGCGTGACGGGACACCCAGGCCATCCTTTGTTTACATCTCGAGCGCCTTCGATAACGTAGCCCAAGATGCCACTCTAAGCGGCCTTACTGATATGAACGTCGCTCCAAGAGCCTATCACTACGCACAGGAATTTCTGTCCCACCGTACGGCACGGCTTACAATCGAGGATCTCAAAACCAATCCTATCCTGCTGAGCGATGTGGGGAGCCCAAGGCTTAGTGCTCTCGCACTTCCTATTTAACGTGGTGATGCGGGTTCCCCCGCCAGCTCTAGCCCAGATATCTAATCTACCACACAGTTTATACGCGGGCGATATCACTCTCTGAATATCGGGGGTAGCGATGGTGACATCCAGGACGTCCTTCAAGCCGGAATTAGAAAAGTAGAACGCTATGCAAAAAGCAAGGGGCTGCAGGGCTCCTCGCAGAAATCCGAGGTGTTAGATATTTTATTATTTTTTATTTATTTAGTACCCTAAGGGCCCGTGGTGGGCATTACATAGGGGGGGAAGGGGTTAAATACAAAGGCAACAGTATTTAACAGTTGTACGAGGCGTGACATACAGAATACATCCAATATTGATCATTCTTCCTCGTGTCTTTTCTGTTTAACAGGGCATGTAAGAACGCAAATAAGTTAGTACTGCAACAGGGTTATGTATAAAGTGGTAGCAGGAGCAACACGTAAGATCAAAATCGACCGTAGTCAAATAGCAAAACATACATACAATAAAATCAAACATTTCCTAAGTTTGCGCACGTTACAGGATTACACTATATAGACAACGTCAACTGCAAAAAAATCCACATTTTAAAACACCTTTTTATAAAGCAGTTCTTAAGGCTTACTGGTCAATATTTTGGGTGATAAATGAGTGCAATGCGGTTTGAAAAGAAGGTGATTCTGTCAGATGAACAATACTTGCCGGGAGCAAGTTCCATTCCTGTATTGATAAAGCAAGGGGGGAGTTCAGGTGTTTTTTTTTTGTTCTAGCAAACATCGGCTGTACTCTGTGCGCATGATCACTTCGGGGGAAATGTGATGAGCCGGCAAAATATTGGATGACCTCAAAGATGACTCAGAGTACTAACGGGAGTGAAAAAAAGACAAGCGCGAAAATTTACTTCGGGTATCCAGAATAAACCGATCACGAGGTCGTTGCAGAGCAGATACGCTTATTTTAGAAGAGTAGAACGCAGAATAAATCTTGCAGCTTTGTTCGGCACGGCTTCGAGGGAGTTAATAAAGGACGCTTTGTGTGGATGTCAGATAATCGAAGCATATTCTAATGTGGATCTTATTAATGAAATGTATGCATGCAGTTTGGTATTGCTGTTCGCTTGAAAAAGGCGGCGTTTAAGAAATCCCAGTTCCTAAGGGCCTTGTTAGTGATGTCTTCAATGTGAGTACTCCAGCTCAGATCGGACGTAAAAAATATACCCAGATATTTAAATGAGGAGACTGTTTCGATTCGACCATTGCCAACAAAATACTCATTGGAAGGAGTATCTAAGAGAGTAGGAAAGGTCAAGTGTTTCGTTTGTGATAAGTTGATTTCCATTTGCCATCTATTGCACCATTCGATTAATTTGGACAAATCATCCTCTAGGCTAATGCCGTCATCGATTTTAGTTATCTGCTTATAAAGAACGCAGTCATTCGCAAAGAGACGCAAAGGAGAGTTAATACCGGATGCTATATGGTTAATATAGATTAGAAACAGAAAGGGACCCAAGACTGAGCCCTGTGGGACAACCGACTTAACACAGCAGCTGCTGGATATGCACTGAGTAATGTGTACTGATTGAGACCGGCTTGTCAAAAATTCTTTTATTCAGAGAATAGTTTTGTACTTGAGTTGTAACTGCTGAACTTTAAACATTACTCGGTTGTGGGACACAGGATCAAAGGCTTTAGAAAAGTCTATGAATATTGCGTCTGTGTAATGGGACATGTGGATGGATTTGTGAAGGTCAGTTACCAATTCAAACAGTTAGGTTTCGCATGATCGCTTATATCTGAATCCATGTTGGTTTTCTAATAGTAAATTATTTGCTTTTAAATGCTCCATGAATTAGGTGAATATAATATGTTAGAGTATCTTGCAGCAAACTGAAGTTAGGGAATTAGGTCGGAAGTGTTTGGATTAGTATTATCCACTCCCGTAGGCACAGGTTTCTCATGCGCGTTTTTCCAATCATCTGGTATACTACTTGTGTCTAATGATTGTTGAAAAATTAGTGATACTAGAGCGGCCGAGGTGTGAGCAGTCATTTTCAGGAGTTTTGTGTTAATGCCATGGGGCCTGGACTAGAGCTGAGGGGAAGGTGGTCGATTGCATTCACCACTCCTTTTCTGGATATGGTTATCGAGTCATGAGTATTAGGGATAACAAGGGATTGAAGAGGTACCAGAGTATCGAAATAGAGTGCGTCTGTAAAAACGCCACAGACGTGCGCGTTAAACAGCTCTAAAGAAGCTGCTGAGACAGAGCGCCCCCACTTTCGTTAGGAAGGGTAGGTACTGCCTGATTTTCTTTTGAATTAACAGCACGCCAGAATTTTTTGGATTATATTGTAACATATCAGGCAGAATGCTGTTGAAATAGTGGTGTTTAGCTCTTTTGATGGTTTCCTTCAAAGTTGCAGGCAGCGATTTATACTCTTCCCAATCAGTGTCGAAATTGGTTCTAGCAGCCTTTCGGTATGCTCTTTTCTTTTTGTTTACACTTGTCTTAACGTCGATCGCAAACAGAGGCGCATTAGTTTTTTATTTCATATTTATCTTTGGTATGCAAGTGTTTTCTATTTCTTTCAGTTTATCTCGAAACATTATACAGTTTTGGTTAGTTGTGCGCGTGGAAAAGAAACCTCTATATGGAACAGCAAAATCACTGAGCGTGCGCTTGATTTTGTCGGTGTCTGCCTTTGCGAAGTTCAGAATGTGTTTGTTAGTTTTCGTTTTATCAGGAGGGGGAAATGACACAAGGCAATGTAAAAAATGATGATCGCTGATTTTTTCTAGAACTCGCTCACTTGCGTTATTTGGGGTATACGTGAAAACTAAGTCAACTATGTGCGGGCCACGCGTTGGTTCATGCACAAGTTGGGAAAGATGAAATAGACATAATGTGTGCGCGAAACGAGCGCATTCACTTCTGCTGGAATGGGTCACAGGTATCGGAATATAAAGTATCCAGAAAGGATTAGACTACAGAGGGGAAATTTGTGGAATATGTTATCGAGTGAATTATGCCGGTGGTCCACAAACTCGAGGGAACTGTTTGGGGGCTGGTAACATGCACCAGTTACACAGGTGAAGCGACCAAACCACATTTTTACCCAAAAAAGCTCAAGGGGACGGTCACAAGCTATGATGGATGGTAAGAAAACATTTTTCACAGAAATCATCTCGCCGCCTCCTCGAGAAACGTTCCTATCCTTGCGGAATACTGTAAAGTCATCAGAGAAACCGAGATCGTAGTTTGCTATGTCATTCCTAAGCAAAGTTTCTTTGCCGATTACCACGTCCGAACAGCACGTGTGGGCCATAGCATGAACACCATCAAGTTTTTGGAACACGCTACACAAATTCGCCATCAGCACAGAAACTTTGGGCGTGGTTGCAGGATATCGTGTTTTGGGCACACGAAGTCATCCTGAAGCTGGCTGGACCTTGCGACTGTTGTTTATTTGTACAACTAGGCCAGAAGACGAATTGAATTAGTGCGTCATGCCGTTTAAATGAAGCTTCTTGTAACGAACTGTGTACCGTTCGTTTTTCTTGGAGTTGCTTTTAGCGAACTCGCGAAGCTTTTTCCTAGCAAATTGAACTTTTGGGGAGAAGTCCTCTTCCAGCCACACTTTAGGCGAGATATCTTTGAGGTTAGGGCCTTTATCAAGAGCCTCCATTTTGGATTTGAAGTATAGAAATTTAACTATGATTGGGCGATGAAAGTTTGGTCGTGGGTGGCTGACGCGATAAGCGCGCTCAATATTGCCAACGTGCAGGTTGAGTGTACTAGAAAAGACATCGCGGACGATTTGTTCTGTAACTTCGTAGTCTTCCTTCTCTTGTTCGGCTATACCCTTTACCAGTACGTTATTCCTTCGCATGCGATTGTTGAGGGCATCGACAACGTTGACATGTTCCTCGCTTCAGCGGGTGAAAGACACCTTTACTTCTTCCACACTTCCACTAACGGTATTGACGGCGTCCTTCATTTGGAGCACACTTTTAAGCTGTTCTCGATAACACAAACACAACCTTTTATGTCTGTAATATCTTTCCTGAGTTTGTTAAGTGTAGTAATAGTGGTGTTATTTTACTGTTCTGCCATTGGTATGAATTCCTTCAGCTGCTTATGAAATCCTGGACCTTCGACGGGCCGGGGTTCAACTTAACGCCTCCTGAGCATAGCAACATCAGGAAAATACACAATGAAAGCAGGACCCGAGATGGTCTGGGGAAAAACGCGCCAATCAAGGCAGAACCAGTAAAAGCCCGTTCATCATAGCTGAGCACAAGATCCCGGATAGCGACAAAAGTGCCGATGTAGGCGCGGTAAGAGCACAGATCAACACCCATAATGGCAGAAGGGGGATCACCGGCCACAGAAACAAAACAAAGATACACACCAAAAAAAAATGAGGCGCCTACCTACGACAGGCAGGCGGCGCAAGTTAGCATCTGTCACTCGTGGCCGTGATACCCAGTGAGGCAGGGATGCTCCGTTCTTTATGTAGGGCCAGAGGGCGCCGTGTCAACAGGTAACGTCACGCGATGCTCCGCCCAGATATTGCAGGGACGCCGATGTATCAAGAGATGCCGCTTTGTGTTGATTGTCGAGCCCCCGGCAACAGGCAAGCATGGCCACGGGAGAACAGGGCAAAAGGCGTCAACCTACAACAGGCAGCCACCCATCTACTACCCAGGCTGTCACACCCCTCCACCCCATCAGAGCATTCAGTTACACCCCAACGCGGGAACGCCCATACTTCAGGTTCCTGTTACTCGGGAATTGTTTAAGCACATTCAAGCGAATGGTCTCAACTCTGAACCCATCCGCCTCCTCTGTGTCGATACCAACCACGTCGGCCGCATGCTCACCCGCGTGGCTAATCGGCGACATTTAAATATCCAAAAACTCTCTACTTTGCCTCCTACAAGCCTCATACTCTCCAGAATAACCGATTCTACCCCCTATCTACCACTGACTAGCCTCGAAATGGAAACACTTGGTTCCGGACACATCTTGGAACGCCGGTTTATCGAACGCTGTTTTGTAGAAGCCGTTTCATAGAACGACGTTTCATCGAATAGTGTCTCAACGAACGCCGTTTTATCGAAGACTTTTCATCGAACGCCGTTTTATCGATATTTATTCTGTCCCATAAAAGAGAGCTATAATAGCATTGTGAAAGAAATAGTGAAATACTTTATTAAGGGCGAGAGGCCATGAGGCCCTGTGAGGAACTGACGATGGCGAAGGGGGAGCAGAAAGGGAGAGGTCACAATTCATCACAATTCACACAGTGTACACACTTCCAGTTTTAAGGTCCTATACACAAGATGCACATTTCACTCTGTCAGTGTCACCAAAATGCAAAGTATGCACTGTTGGCATTGGTCGTGGATGGGAATGGCCAGTCCGGGAAAGTCTGTCAGACCGCTATACCAGCTTGTACAGACCGTTTTCAAGTGCGTACTGGGTAATTATTTCTAGAGTAGCGGGGTCTTCACGGACACGACTAACGTGCTCCAGTTCAGTCATGGGTGCAACCCACAGTTAGCAGTTGACGGCGGTTACGGGCGAATATTGGACAGACCCAAATTAAGTGGAATAGATTTGGTATGGCATTACTGTTGAAGTGGGGGCATTGGTGCAGTTGAGAGCCTGCCGGGGCTGACCACTTATGTACAATGTGTGGTGTGTACGCTGCATTTGCATACACTTTATTGGCAAATACGTCGCCCGAACGTGAAAAGGGCTTGAGAGGCGCAAGGATGCCAACCGGAGTTTCAGCTTGCAAACGCTTACTGCTTTCTTTTTTGAGGAGACGTAGGTGGAGTTGCCAATCTGCTTGGAGCGAGGGGACGGGCGTGGCGGGCACCGTGGACGGTGATAGTAGCCGCTCCCTGGCTGCGTCGTTAGCCATGCGCTTGCCTTGTGCGCCGGAAGTATGTCCCGGAGTCCAAACAATGCGAATTTTGAATGCTTCAATTTGTAGGTCTCGTATCATGGTCAGGATATTTGTCGCCGTGATGTTCGGGAAAAACGGATGGTTCAATTCTCGGACAGCAACATAGGAATCCGTGATAATGCGAAATTTCTTCGCGGTAAGATGGGCGGAATGGTCATAAATTTGCCGCGTGGCTGCCAGAATTCCCAGAAGTTCTACTTCTTCTACAAGGCTGTATCTTTTGGAAATTTGCCGGCATTCATTCAATTCTTGGAGGTCTGTAGATGTCCAGGCAATGGCCGCCATCATCCTACTGAAAGACGCGTCGGTGTAAATATGAATTTCGTCGCCTGCCTTGTCATCTACGAGCGTGCGAACGTATTGCTCGCGCACTATTCGGTTATGGCGTCGGATCGGGCGTCGACGTGGAATACCGATGGAGGGGCGTTCCCACAGAGGAATTTCTGGCGGCAAATCCGTGCTATCAGAGTCGCTGTTTAGGCGGTCCCATGTCTGAAGTCTTTTTCCCTGTGGCGAATGGTCCAGATGATATTGGAAACGTAGCTTGGTCTCTTCAATCAGATTAGTGAGAGGCGGAAGAGGAACTGCTTCGTGGAGAGTATCTACCCGGGTGAATGAGGGGAGGCCACTAATCACCCGGAGAAGGTGCCGATTCATCTTGTGAAGAGCATTAACATGTGACTGTCGTAGCTCATAGACCGGGAAGCCGTAAGTGAAACGTCCATGTGCCACGGCACGCGCGAGCGTGGTACAAGCTGCTTGGTGCACCCCTCCATATTTATTAGATATCCGTGTAACGAGGTGCAAGGTGGAACGCCAGGATTTCTAAGTGATGCTATCCACTGTTTTGGGCTATTACAGCTGCTGACTGGAACAACCAGCACTCGAATTGTTCCGTTGCAAGATTCAAGGAGAGTAACCCCCACTTGAACGGATATAATCTGTTCCTTACTGGTACGACGTTTACCATCGACGCTGAGCAGTGCTGTCTTTGTCGGGGACAACTGTAGCGTAAATTGGGACAGCGTATGTTCCCAGCTCAGGACTGCTGCTTGCAACTCGGTTTGCATAGCTTCTTTCGTGTCATAATCGGTGGCTTATATGGTGGCACAATATCGTCCGCATAAAGAGCGAACCGGGTGGCAGTGTCCTGTTCAAGAGTTCGAGCAACGCGGTTCATGGCCAGATTGAAGACGAGAGGAGCCAGAATGGACCCTTGTGGGAGTCCGCTGTCCTGGTAGAAGGTCACTACCTTCTACGGTTAAGACGGATAGGTCGATGTTGGAGAAAGCTGCGTATCCAGGCCTGAGCTTTTTGGCTGGGGAAGCCGAAAGCAAGTTCCTGAAGGATTCCTGATTGGCTTACATTATCAAAGGCCTTGTGCATGTCTAAAGCGAGTACGTAGTCTGGCAAGGCCTTGCGCGAGGTCCGATTAATTACCCGCCGCAGCAGCCACAAATAATCGTGGGTAGCATGGTCGCGGCGGAAGCCCGTAAGAGCGGGATGAAACCAATCTGTACCGTCCAGATGGTGTACGAGCCGATTGTTAAGCATACGTTCGATAAGCTTACATATTACAGGGGTAAGAGCGATGGGGTGAAGATTCTGAGGGTGACGAGGATCTTTTCCGGGTTTGGGTATTGGATGAATAACTGTTACCTTCAGGGCGTCAGGTATCTCGCCTGAGTCCCAGGAGTGAATCACACGATATCAAAAAACCGACCCCACGCCGCTACACATACAATTGGTCCTGACAACCATTCGCACATCGGGGCCACGGACACGCATGCTTCGGAGCACGGTACATGAGTTTTGCACTGTTACCTATTAGGCGTTTTCATGTCGCTGGCAGCAAGCTTGCAAAAACACTTTCACCATGCCAGATCTGGCCTCGATGCTCTACTACATCTTGCATAGTGAAAGTGTTTTTGCAAGCTTGCTGCCAGCGACATGAAAAAGCCTAATAAATAGCAGTGCAAAACTCATGTACCGTGCTCCGAAGCATGCGTGTCCGTGGCCCCGATGTGCGAATGCTTGTCACGACCAATTGTATTTGTAGCGGCGTGGGGTCGGTTTTTTGATATCGTGTGATTAGCAACTTTGCGCAGTTTTGGTGGTATATATAGCAGATGTTTTACCCCGAAAAGTTAGCATCCGCGCAATGGAGTTGACTACGACAAGCCATGGAAACTGAAGCTCTGAGTAGAAGGCCACACCCACGTTACCGGCAAGAAAGTTCTGCAGAACTGTTACGGAAAGTAGGAGTGTTACGCACCTTTCAGGGAACGCGTGGTAACTCTCTACGACGTGGACCTAGGAGCGCATGATTTCAAAGAAGTCTTCAAAATCCTCAAAGAACACATCTCCGTTTCAGACAGTACTAGTGTTGAAGTGCTGTAGGCCATTAAAGAAATCAAGCGGATGACTTCCCCAGCGACTTCGCAGCTGCTTTCGTGGTTTTAGAATAATTATTTTGTGGGCAAAGCACATCACCTGCTGGGCGGCGTTGCAATTTGGACGCCGCCACGATTTCAACTTGTAGCCTTCCCAGCCTTTTATAGCTGCAGGCGAGCCACGGTAAATAATGCCGTGGAGAGCTGGCATAGCCGCTTCCTTAAAGTCGTGGGCATCCCGGTTTCAGCCGTTTTCTCAGCCGCCTTCAGGAAGAACATCAAGCGACTGAAGACAAATAGAATCCTTGTTACGAAGCTAGAAACCGCCAAAAAAGCAGTGGTTGCACGAGAAGAGGGGATCATGTGCACTTGCCTGAATCGCCGACAAATGGCGGTCAAAGATGTCTGAAGAGCGATAGCTCGTAACCTGAAAGATTGAATGCTTGAGTGTGCTACCTGTCCATCTTTTGCCCATCCTTCATCATATTTTCCACCACTCATTTTGTTTTAAGAATACCTTATTGTATGCTTCTTTGTAATCTCTTTTGGTTTGCTGCGCCAAATTGTGTTGGTAGGACACCACGTGTGGGTATAATTCCGGACTCATTAACAAGATGCCCTGAACTTGGCAAGGGCGGCGAGGGATGAAACCTTATCGTATGGTCTGAAAGTAGCCGCAAGATGACTAAAAAAGTGTAAAAAATTTTCATGCACCGCTGGGCACATGCTTATCTATGAAACGGGCCCCGCTGATTCGATAAAACGGCGTTCGACGTAACGACTTCGATGAAACGGGCGTGCCTTCTTTGAAATGGCGTTGGATACGACGGCGTTTGATGAAGTGTCCCGGACCCGGAAAACGCAATATAATTCTGCGCACTACGTACCAACTGGAGCTAGGCATTCCCGGAACGGCCCCTACCCAGCGCCTCCTGGAGCGGGGCATCCATAATGCTGCTGATGAACTCATTAATGCTCAGCGCCCTTCTCAAATTCACCGCCTCGCACGCACGCCTACGAGCACCAAAATCCTACGTCTAGCCTACACGGAGCCATGTCAACACCCTCCTGCGCAATCCGTGCCTGTATTTTTACAAGCCGTTTACAAGCCTTGATACAAGCGCCCCTTTCTCGAAGAACATGCAAGCGGGTTACCAAGACGGCCGACGCCGGGCACGAACAAGGTACCTCGCACGCCTCCTCAAGGCTCATGCACATGTCTGGTATACAGACGCCTCCTCATATAAAAGACGCCCGGCCTCCGCGCTGGTATATCTAACTTTCCCAATGAGAAAGAAATCGCATGCACCTTGCTACATGGCTACATCACGGACACAGAACAGGCAGTAATCACCCTTGCGTTTGTACAGATCGCTCGCGGTGCCTCACTTGGAATTATCGTCGCTGACTCTCAGACCACCCTGCGAAACATTAGCAACGGCCAGTGCAGCCATCAAGCAACTCGCATTCAACGCACCATCCCAGAGATTCCGCACGTACCTCCCATACATCTGCTTTGGACCCCCGCGCACTCGTGCCTGGAGTGGAATGAGGTGGCTCATGAGCTGGCCTGCGAGCTCACCAACCAGGCGTAAGATCATCCTGCCGCTCTTCCTCTCTCAGAGCCCCTCCTCAGTTTTCAAAGTATTCTGACTCACTACAAGGACACTAGATGCATTTATCCACACCCGCACGCCTCACTTAATCGACACCAAGCGACGGTGTTACGACAAATCCAGACGTACACCCTCCCTTCCGCAGCACTGCACAGTAGAATATACCCTAACTTATACAGACCGCTCTGTCCTTCCTGCAAGATCTGGGCCAACATGCAACACATACAATGAAAGGGCCCCCCACAAAACAGGCCAACAATTTTATTCGCGACGAATCAGGCGGGGAGACCGCTCTGCTCAGCCCCAACAAGGACATCCAGACGGCTCTCGTGGCTCTCGCGATCCGTGCGGGTCCTCCGGTGCTTCAGCGAGACACGCCACCGCATTTACCGCATTCATGAGTGGCCTGGCCATAGACACCGCCGTCGGATCCAAGCTGGACTAGGCGGCCGACCGCCTAAGAAATTATCGGGCCACTAAATAAAGTCTTCTCTCCCTCCCTCTCGCGAGCAGTGAAGTAAGGCGGATCGTAGGCTGGCGCGCGCCACATTGCCGATGAGTGCCTGTACTATGCGTCCCTACTGGTACCATTGCAAAGCGGCGGCGCGTTAAGCAATGTATATACAGGCAGCGTTGTATATTCGCAGATGTGTCACAAGTTAGCCTCAGTGGATTTCCTGCGTCGTACAGTTCAACTACTGCATCGCTACAGAGAAGCTCTTTTGCAACACTCCAAGCTTTCTTGGAATTCTTCGGACCAGTTCTATACACTTTCTTTCCTTAGCAATTTATGCAAGGGTTCGAGCATTTCTTCAAGACCTGGCAAGAACATTGCGTAAAAGTTCAAAAGACAGAAGAATGGTCGTAGTTCTTTTTTATTTTGTGTTGAGGAGCGTTCAGTGCAGCCTCAATCATTTCTTCTCCCGGCCTCAGTACTTTGCCTCTTATCTCGTGCCCAAGTTATCAGATGCTGCTTCAAACAAAATTGCATTTTTTGACATTTTCAACTACATACTTCTGACGCTGCTTTGGAACGTCTTCAGTGTTTTCTGCCCATTTCGTTTCAGTTTTACCCGAAATCAGCACACCGTCTAGGCAGCAAAAGGTTCCCAGAATTCCCTTTAGGATTTGGTCCATAACCGACTGGAACAACGCCGAGGCACTTGCCACGCCGTATGGGAGACGTTCAAACAGTAACAGCCCGAGGTGTGTGTTCACTGTGAAGATTTCCTGGAAGTGCTTGTCTAGCTCTTATGGCCGATATGTTTTTTTTGACAAGAATAAAACCGTGAAACCTGTACCCCCTGGTAGAGTTGCAAAAATATCTTCAGGCAGCGGAAGCTCATAGTGATTATCTTCAAATGCGGAATTGGCGTCACACGATAGTCACCACAAAACCTCACACTTCTGTCGTCTTTCAAAACTGTGACCAGGGACGCTGCCCAGTCAATGTCTGGGACTCTGTTGAGAACGTCGGCTTGTTCCAAGCTTTTAGGGGCGAAGCTCCTTTTGCTCGTGCCCTGTCCGTTCCTCCATGCTTCCGTCTACATACCGTTGATGATGATTGTGGCAGGGTGCCCCTAGGGATTGGCCAACTAAAGACTGGACCAAGAGGTTAAAACGTTCAACGCGTTCGTTGCTACCAAACAAGGAAGAGAGGAAAAAGAAGAGGTTGTTGTTCATCGTCTGTGAGCTCAAGACATGTACCAGGAGTACGCGACAGAAGACGCTCTGCAGAAGGCGACGGCCGAAGTGTCAAAAATGTCACACACCGAATTTGCAAACTAACCCATGGAGATTCTCATCGTACCAAACAAGCCCTACATGATCACCTCAAACATCGAAGTCGTCGACGGGCTTGCCAACCGAACTGTGAGGAGTATCAAGCTTTGCGAGTGAGGAGGGGTGGTCTTGACGCGGCAGCGCCCGGTTTCGATCCAACAACTCTCTGGCCGCGACGGGAGGTACGCTGCGCTCTTCCAACACTGCGCTACAAACCGAGACGCGAGCATGGCTACGAACGCGCCTTATGTCCTTCACTCATTCAGACGGTGCGAGCCATCAAGAAGACCTATAACAACGTGTCGAGTTTTTATATTGTGTGTGGGGAATGTTTCAAGGTTTTGCCGATAAGCATTTTAGCTTCTCCCCTCTCATCATCATTCACTTTATGGAGATGGCGGGATTTTTTAACTCAGTTTCAACGCTTCTGTAAAGTGCCTAAGGCACTGCCCTCGCTTTGCTAAAAATTGTCTCGGCAGATTTCTTCAACACCAAGCTTCCTTTGAAACCTTTGGCAACACCAAACCCTTGTTGAAACACGCAACCATACTTTTGTTTCAACGACACCTCTGTTGTGACCCTGTTTACTGACGTCATTTTTCTCCAATTTAGGCGCACCTGCCACAACCAATTCCGGCCTAGCAAATTCGGCGTAACAAGACCCTTCAGGTCTCCCGCAATATACAATGGCTAAGTGCCGTCCTTCCCTTTTAGGGTTACACGATCCTGAACTCGCCCTCTTATTGGTATAGAGATTCCGTTGGAGGCACTTGGCCTTACGTTGGTCTTTTGACACAGCTTGTGCGGAAACATGTTTCTAAACTCGCTCATTATTGCGACTACCGCCTCTGTGTCAACTTGCATCTCTACCTGTTTGCCTTCACTCACTACGCTTACAAAGTACGGCCCCTCTTTGGGCATTGTTTCAACTTTGAACAGCACAGTCTCATCAGTAGCAGCATCTACGCTCGTGATAGGCCCAATTTAGTTCTGCACATTTTCGCCAAGTGTAACGTTTTAGAGGATATAAAGCACTTGCTAGCTAAATGCGGACATTTTTTTCCACCATGTGCACTACCGCACATAGTACACGCAACATGAGTCCTTGGAGGCGGAAAGTTCCTTTCACCTGGTGCTGCTGACTTTCGTTGCAAGCAGACGTCTACCATGGCACCGGCGCTGCCTGCTGCGCCGTTTCTGCGTACTTCCTTGCTCTGTGCGTGTGCTATTTCCATCCGAAACGGGGACCTGTAGGCATTCTCAAAGGTGAGGTCATGGTCTTCTGTCACGAGAAGCCTGCAGCGGATGGCGTCCGTGCCTAGTTCCAAGATGAAGAAGTCTCGAATCGCCTCTTCCAGAAACTTGCCGAAGTTGCACGTGGCGGCCATCTTCTTGAGCTCCATGACGAAGTCACTGATTTCTTCAACTGGACGTTGTTCTCAAAAATAGAATTCGCACCTTTCTAATACCACGAAGCTCTTCGGTGTGTAGTGCTTTCGCAGGATCTTCACAACATCTTGGAGTGTGCAAAAACCGCTTCAAAACTACAAGCTTTGAAGCGTTATGAGCACGGCCTCCCGAAGGAGCGCCAAGAATGCCTGCTGCTTCGTTGCCTTTTCCACCTTGTTAGCAGTTGCGAATGCCTCGAAGCGTTGAACGTACATGTCGAAGTTACCTTTATCCGGCTAAAATTCTAAAAGGTACACAAAAACCACGCTGCTACTCACCATGGTGATTGGCTGTCTCGTTGTCATCGTTCGCTGCGTTGAATCCATCCCATCCTTGTCCCCATTGTTGAATTAGTAAATAACGGGAAGACGACGGTTCGGCAGCATTGGCTTACTGCTTTATTCGACACAGGGATGGGTGTCAGAACAAAGTACAATTCAAGAAGAAGCACACACAGATGCGGCTGCCGGCTTAGAAATGGGCATGACGTGAAGGATTGCAGTTTTCAACGGTCTTCAAGCACTCGTCTTTTAAACTTTCATCCAAGGTCTCGTGATCAGTTCAATGTGGTCACAATCCATGTCATGAACGTCGTAGCCGCCGTGTGTTAGTCCATACTTTCGTTTCCACCGATTCTTGGTGCGTTTGTGATACGTGTGATTTGCTGAATCTGAACAGGGTAATCGACTCGAATGGACCGTCGTCCGTCCTAGAGGAGGACCTTGCAGACTTCGCACAAACTTCATACGGCATGGGCATCGGGTTGACAGTCGGGTCCTAAGAAAATATAAGTACCGGATGCGTCTCTTCAGGTGTATGCAGGTCTTTAGTCGTTGGGCTTTCCATTGATTTCATGTGTTTGGTCTCACTCTGTATTTGATCCCGCGTTTCAGTTTAGCCTTACTTGTGCTACTTTACATGCTTGCCGTAGGGCTGCCTGGTTTCACCATTTTCGTCGTCGTTGTTTTGGCGTCGGGGTTATCAAATCTTCACATTTTGACGCATTCAATAAAATCCCCTCCGAAATCGTGTTTCCGTGATGGCAACATATACTTGAACGATCGATTGAGGCGCCTGTAACTGGTCAATGTGTCGATGCTTCTGCTGTGTTCTTTGGTTCACTTTCGGGGTTCCATGAAGTAGTTCGTTGTGCGCTGAACAAGTTTTAATTTCTTGAGAGTCTTGCGCAGAAGTCTTCTTTTTTGGTACCTCCAATGTAGTGTCGTCGCTTCTATTCCTCGTTATATTCATTGGAGGTAATGATACCGACTAATCGTTGGCAGCGTCAATTGAGCAAAAAGCTCTTGGAAGTTCGTCTCAGCGAGCCTTAGCAGCACTTGCCTGCACCTTGTCAATTGAGGCATTATGTTGTTCTTTGAAGGTACCAGCTCGTTAGGTGGCATGGGGCTCCTGACGATCGTGCTTCGAAGGTGATGCCAAATCGCCGTTTTTGTTAGGACGGCCACTCTTCTTTATTGCTGAATCATTCTTCTCTACGGTGCTGTTGTGTTGTTCGGAGGCGGAATCTCGTATACAATACCTTCAATGCAGTTTTCAAAAGGCTTAGCACGCCTCGTATTGCATGTTTTGGGACGTTTTTTTGTTGGAATCCTTTCGCGCGCGTAGTGTGCAAACCACAAGCGGCGCTAAAAACAGTACCGGGACCTTATACCACGTGGGGAACTTTACCTCGTCCGTTCTCCATTACGATTCTTTCATTGCGCTCAATCTTTTTTCTGTAGTGTTGTCAACAAGTCAAAGACAATACCTCGCACACTCATGTTGGTCACTGTTTCATATACAGAAAGATGTTGTGGCAAAGTGAGCAAGAAATTCGCGTCTGGTCAGAATTTGCAGTTTTTTCTAGTTTTTCGCTGCTGAACAAGTTGACTGTCCTTTTTGTTTCATCTGTGAATTGATGACCCTGGATGATTTACTTAAGCACTAAGTTCGAAGGGGGGAAAAGAACGCATGCGCATCCTGCACTCCCACCACATTGAACACCGCGCCCGGATTTCAATCCGCGCTGCATGCAGGCGGAGGAGCTGAGGGCGCACTCCTTCGCATTACCACTGAAACTACGAAGCAATCACTGAAATTCTTTTTAAAATATGAGCGCGGCAGCAGTGACAACGGCAATGAGTTGGTCGCGAACGGCTGATCCGATCCTATCTTGATGCAATAACCTCATCCACTGTGCGAGGTTATGGCGAATCGCGATAACTGCCACGAACGAGATAGGAAACACCTATGACAAAAAACTGTGCTGTGCACCTTGCCGTCCCGGCCGGGGTGCAACGAAGGCAAATTATGACGAGCAAGGAGGCCTACGTGATAATGCGCTTCTAAGTAATGCCATGGACATGGCCTTGAGGTTACACAGAAATTAGGGCGCAAAGAAATCAGCAGAAAAAAGAGAATAACAACAAATACTAAAAATACAGTCAATATTCATAAGAGCATAATCTAATAATATTACGAATTAAATCTACTACAAAACAATAAGCATGTTTACTTAAACGAACAAAAATCGGTTCCGCAAAGTTATGGTGGCAGTAGCTATTTCGAGTCCGCGCTCTGCGTAAGGTGCCATTATAAAAGCAATTGAGGTCTGCTAAAACAGCGGAATAATTGCGTTTTCTATGACAGGAGTCCTAGCTAGTGTGTGAGTGAGTGAGTGAGTGAGTGAGTGAGTGAGTGAGTGAGTGAGTGAGTGAGTGAGTGAGTGAGTGAGTGACTCTTTGAAGTTGAAAATGAAAAAGAAGTGGACTGGGAATATTTTGAATTGATTTTGGCGTTCACCAGCATACAACCCAGTCCGGGAGAACGGGAGCATGTTAATGAAAGGGAATGGGCGAGAATAAGTGGGCACAGATAAAGAGGGAGAGAAAGAGAGATAGGGAATGCATAAAGCTGACCGGCAGGCATTGGGCTACGCACTTTGATGAGGTCGGTCTCCTCGAGGAAAGCCAGGAGAAGTCGGTAGGATTACGCCGGATGGAGTTGGGGCCCGTCGGGAAAAGCAGGTCCATTAGGGCGGGTCTGGGTAGCCCGACACGATGGAGTGCGGACCAAAGCTCTGCTCACGGGACATCGTGGTGGCGGCAGGAGCAGAGCAGGTGCTTCAGGCTCTCTTTCTCTGGGCAGTCAGCACAACTGGGCGACGACCAGTGGCCTTGTCGGTGAAAATGGTCTTGACGGGAGTCCTAGCATCAACAATTCAATGTTTCTTTGCCTTCCCCTCGCAGCAACACCGCCAAAGGCGTGATATGAATACATCTCTTTGTTTAGTCGCTTTCTCCTCTCTTGGATCGCAATGGCAGATTGCAAGAAACTAGATAGGCAGCCAAATAAATGTCGCTCTCGAACAGTACTTCGATAAATAGGGTTTATGGAGAGCACAAGGCACTTTTCCGAACTCGCGTAAGCAATAGTTTCGACAGTTTTTTCTATGCTCGCATTCAATAGGGTCGTATTTGGTCGCCGCTAATGGCTAAGACCATAGAAAGAACTTTAGGATGGAGAGTTGTGACAATCGTGAAATATATTCATAAAAAATAAAAAAAAGAAGTCAGTATCAATTCACCCCCGTCGCGTTACAAGGAAGTGGTAGGTCTTCCCGCCTCTCGCAGCCGCGAAACTCTGCTACAGGCATGCGTGTGTCCTTTATGTGCCGCACCGGCCGAGAGTTGAGCGCTCTGCGGCCTGCAATCACAACCGAAAACGGACTGCTTGCTTATCACGTGGGCGTTGGGGACACACTTTTCCCAGACACAGCAAACTCCGTCGTAGTACTCCGAGCTTCCATCCTGTCGCCAGCTCTATTTAATATCGTCATGACGACATTACACCATTTCTGGCCGCAATTTAGGGCTTGCGTTTCACTGCCTCTACAGAAGACATCACGTTTTACACGAAAGACGGTTGAATAGGCGAACCTAAACAGGCAATAAAGCAAGCACTAAACTAAATATTACCTTTCCTAACAAAGGTAGGACTTGCTCCGTCAATAGGGAAGACTGTGTTTGTAGTATTGAAAAACAATTTGATCCGCAAACAATAAATCAAAATCCAGTTAAAACTCTTCGAAATGGAGCACCAAAGAACAGTGAGCTACTACTGACCGCGGGCTCGGTCCGGACATAAACGAGGATAGAGGTGCTAACACCTATTTCAAGAAATCGGCCGCTGCGTAGAACAGCTGCCTTTTTCTAATCTTAACAACGTGAGGGTTCGAGCTAGTTGGTACTCCATAGTGAAAATTTAAAGCGCTACAAATTTAGGCAAAAGACGAATGACACAGGGACAAGCGCTACTTCCAACTGGAAATTTTATTTACGAAACACCATATATATACGAAAAGGGGAAAAAATACAAAAAAACAATGCATGTGCGCATCGTCCTAAACTAGAGTATGGGCGCACTGTACAGGCGCGCACACGCTCCTTATGCCATGGGCGTACCAAGGAAGGCCAGCTCTTTTGCTGATAACGATACCGAGGGCGTGCTCACACAATCTTTGCCACCACGATGTATCTCAGCCGCCTCCTCAATCTCCCGTTTGCGCTGATCGTGATCGCGAAAGACTACTGTACATTCATCAAATCGATGCGAACACTTGCAGTTCTGGCAATGACTGGCGAGGTTCCCGCCCGTGCCTTTTTCCGCTCGATTGGCATGCTCACGGAGGCGTTCATTAAGGCACCGTCCTGTTTGTCCAATGTAGGCCCTATGGCAAGACAATGGGAGCTTATACACCACTCCCGCAGTGCAATCGACGTACTGATTTTGGTGCTTCCCCCCGCACTTTTTCTTTTCTTTCGGAACCAGGCACGTAACAGTGCAAAGCCGCAACAGTTTTTCCGGAGCAGACATCAAAACTTTGACGTCAACCCTTCCACCAATCTTTTTAACATTGTGTGAAATGCCATGTAGGTAGGGAACAACCACCATCTTGTTAGGTTGGTGGGTCGCCTGGTTATCTTGGTCGCCTTGCCCGATGCCAGCCCGCCTTTGCTTTGAACGAATTGCGTCGGCCACCGCTACAACCACGTTTGCGGGGTAACCTGCCGACCTTAGGCGACGCACTTGCAAATGGAAACTGGTGTCCATAAGGTGCTCGCATGTCTTGTTCAAGGCACTGTTGAGCCCCGCAGGGGGCATCTGCGCAAGCAGATGTTTGGTGTATGTGCGACACCACGGACCCCGAGCACCCACGTCTAGCCGTGCGTGGCAGAGCCGTGTCCGAGAAAAAGGGGAACCTGGTGGTTGAGCCAATGCCGAGTGTTTGGACCTTTAAGGCCCCTCGGCAAAGGCAACACACCACTTTGGCCCACGCTTCACGTAGACGGCACCTCCGGCCTGACCCGACCGGAGGGAATCGGCAGTCGCCTCTTCCTGTCC
This sequence comes from Haemaphysalis longicornis, assembly GCF_048455015.1. Lineage (NCBI taxonomy): Eukaryota > Metazoa > Arthropoda > Arachnida > Ixodida > Ixodidae > Haemaphysalis > Haemaphysalis longicornis. Next base: position 38,001,911 of record NW_027526295.1, read on the forward strand.
TCCTCTACATCTTTTACTTTCCTATCCTCTTTCTAACAACTTTCCTGTCACCTTCTCTCTTCTTGGTTCTTCTCCTTTTCTTGGCGGCTAGGGTTAACCTGGTGTGGCTAACAACCCTGTGTTACGCCATATGTGGTTATAGCCGTGGTGTAAATCTGGCGCAGGCAGGCCTTGCTTGCAAGTACCTGTCGCGTCCCCTTGTTGGGCCCCGGGGTGGGGGGATGCACCACGGCCGAATAGAATTTATTAATTCATGGCTTCAAAACCCCGCTCCAAACACGATCGGTCCCTGAAAAGGGGCCGCACCGAAGTTTCCTTCCCACTACTCCCTGCAATCGCTGCCCCTAAACCGGACAACTACACCCGCTTCCTAATAATCGAATCAACAGAAAAAGAAAACCCCATCACTTCCAAGTCTGTATTTCTGATCTCGAAATTCCTTGAAAACATTGTGGGCAAATCTTATAAGGCTAAAAAACAAAGAACTGGTGAACTCCTAGTAGAACTAAATAATCAGCAACAGGCAACAAGTCTTCTCAACCAAACCCGAAAGGCCGATCTAGATGTCAGGATCACACCCCACCGCAGCCTCAACAGCTCGCAGGGTGTGATCTCTGAGACGGATCTCCTAAACGAGACAGACATCGACCTCCTCGAGGGCCTCAAAGATCAAGGTGTGACGGCAGTGAGGCGGATCACCATCCGGAGAGACAACAAAGAAATAGCCACGAAGCACATCATCCTAACATTCGACCGATCCACACTTCCAGAACACATAAATGCAGGATTCATCCGTTGCCCAGTCCGTCCATACATTCCGAACCCGCGCCGCTGCTTCAAGTGCCAGCGGTTCGGTCACAGCACTAACGCTTGTCGCGGAAGACTAACCTGCGCCAAATGCGCCCAGAACGATCACCCCACTGATGATTGCAACACACAGGTCTTCACCTGTGCCAACTGCCAGGGACCCCACCCAGCATACTCCCGCACCTGCGAAAAATTCCAAGTAGAAAAGAAAATCATAAACATAAAAGTAACCGAGAACATTTCCTTCCCGGAGGCGCGAAAGAGGTTCGCCTCTTTCCCCCTGGGGAGGTACGCAGACGCAGCTCGCCGGGGGGCGGAGCGGCGTTCTGCTTCGGCAGGGACACAGTACTGCGGCGCAGACTGTGCCCGGCCCGAGCCCCCCGCTGAGTTGCTGTTGGCAGCTCAATCCGTCACCGTGCCGCAGGGGGAACCTTCAGCGGTTGCGGTGGCAACCAACACGGTTGGGAGTGGTGCCGCTCCTTCCGGTTCCACTCCTCTGGCCCCCAGTTCACCTGATGGCACGGAGGAAATGGACGCGGAGGGACCGGCAGGTGCTTCCACCTCCGCCCCACCGCCTGTGCCACCCTTGGCACCCCTGGCGGTCGTGGCCCCAGAAAAGGGCCCCCGGAAGGGTCCACAGTCCAAGGAGCCCGACAAGTCGGCAACTCCGAGGACATCTGAAGAGAAAATGGACGTCAATCCGTTCGTCGCTGCTGCGCAGCGGAGGGGACGGGATCGGACGTCACAATCCCAAGAAAGAAAGAAGCCAGCCAGAGTAACCGCCCCGAACGACACATAACCACACATTCCAGTCGCTCCTAACATAAAATAATGGGAAAAGAAAATTTATTACAATGGAACTGTAGAGGCCTGTTCAAGAACCTGGATGATGTATGCGAGTTACTGCACTCCAATCAGCCAAGTGTCATGTGTCTCCAGGAAACACACTTGAATAAAAAACACACAAATTTCTTAAATAGTTACCTGGTGTTCCGAAAGGACAGAGACGGCTGCACATACTCTTCTGGTGGTGTGGCCATCGTTGCCCGCAAATCCTTGGCATGTCACACCATCAAGCTGAACACTGTCCTAGAGGCTGTTGCAATCCGAGTAATAAGTTTTAATAGGCTAATCACGGTGTGCTCCCTCTACATCCCACCAGACTATCACTTGTTGAGCTCCGAGTTCGAGGCTCTTGTGGATCAGTTACCTTAACCCTTCATTTTAATGGGTGACCTCAATGCGCACAATCCTCTGTGGGGCTCTTCTAGAACAGATGCCCGAGGTCGCCTCATCGAAAAGTTCTTAACATCATCGGGAGCATGCCTGTTTAACAAGCAACAGCCTACATACTATAATATAGCGCACAACACCTACTCACACCTTGACCTTGCTATTGGCTCTGCAGTACTCTTTCCATTTCTTGAATGGGGAGTGGTCACAAACCCCTATGGTAGTGACCACTTCCCAACATCCTTAACATATATAGGTAAAGGGCCAAACAGTTCTCTTTCCCATGGTGGGTTCAACGAAGCTAGAGCGAACTGGAACACATTCACAGAAACATCTCGACTGCACTGCACAGACATTAGACACCTACACGTAGAGGAGGCAACCGAGCTGGTCACGGCGCACATCCTCGACGCCGCCGAAAAGTCCATTCCCCAGTCCTCCGGAGCCGTGCGGCACCCAAGGAGGCCCTGGTGGAATGACGACTGTCGGCGGGCGCGAGAGGCCCAGAACAAAGCTTGGGGTATCCTTCGCCGGTACCCCACATCAGAAAACATGATTTCTTTTAAACGGGCAAAGGCTTTCGGGAAGCGTGCGCGCCGTGAGGCAAAACGAGAGAGTTGGCGCGCGTTTCTTACATCAATAAACTCCTACACAGACACACGTAAAGTATGGACAAGGATACGTAAACTGAAAGGACAAAATACACATAGCCTGCCCCTGGTCAGCACAACAGGGGACACACTAGAAGACCAGGCTAATGCACTTGCACAACACTTCGAACACGTCTCCAGTTCATCACACTACACGGACACTTTCATGAAACACAAAACATCTGCCGAAAAGAACTCTCTACGTGACAAGAACAGATCAACTACGTCTTACAACTCTGAGTTCTCACTTTTTGAGCTGAGGGCCGCTCTCAACACTTGTAAGCCTTCAGCTCCAGGCGCAGACAACATCACATACACTATGATACAACACTTACACCGAGACACTTTAGAAACACTTTTACACCTATACAATAGAATATGGATTTCGGGGCGGTTACCTAGGTCTTGGAGGGAGGCCATAGTAGTGGCCTTCCTCAAGAAGGGGAAGGATCCCACCTCCCCTGCAAGTTATCGTCCCATAGCCCTGACAAGCTGCCTCTGCAAGCTTCTCGAGAAGATGATAAACAAGAGACTTGTATATTTCCTTGAATACAACGGTCTTCTCGAGAGCTGCCAGGCAGGCTTCCGGGCAGGGCGATCTACAAATGATCAACTCGTTGGCTTAGAATCATATATAAAGGATGCATTCGTTCATAAGCAGTACTGCATTACACTGTTCTTTGATCTTGAAAAAGCCTACGACACCGCTTGGCGCTACGGCATCCTCAGCGATCTGAAGTCGTTAGGTTTGTCGGGCAACATGCTAAACACACTTGGCAGTTACATGTCCAAGCGAACCTTTCGTGTGAGAGTTGGGTCTGCACTCTCTAGGGTTCATGTCCAAGAAAATGGCGTGCCTCAAGGTGGAGTTTTGAGCTGCACATTGTTTATAGTGAAGATGAACTCGCTTGGAAAGGCATTGCCACCAACAATATCCTGTTTTATGTATGTAGATGATGTTCAAATATCTTTTAAATCATGTAACATGTCTATCTGTGAACGGCAAATTCAGCTTGGTGCCAATAAACTAGCTAGCTGGGCAGACCGAAATGGGTTTAAACTTAATCCAGCTAAAAGCACCTGTGTTGTGTTTTCTAAATTGCGCGCGATCCGGCCCGATCCTGAGATCAAGCTGAACGGCCTATCAATTCCTGTTAAAAAGGAACACAGGTTTTTAGGAGTAGTGTTTGACGAAAAACTAACATTTATATCTCACATTAAACAACTTAAACATAAATGCCTAAAAACAATGAACATTTTAAAGGTCCTCTCACACCAAGCATACGGTGCAGACAAACAACTCCTGCTGCGTGTATTTACCAGCTTAATAGGTTCAAGATTGGACTACGGGAGTGTGGTGTATGGGTCAGCAACAAAAACCACATTGAAAATGCTGGACCCATTGCTGCACTTGGGGCTTCGGCTCGCGTCAGGTGCGTTTCGCACTAGCCCGGTCCAGAGCCTGTACGCTGAGTGTGATAAATGGTGCCTAGAACATCAGCGAATCTACATAGACCTATTATATGCTTTTAAAATTTCATCAATTAGTAACCATTATTTTAAACCAGTATTTAACGATACTTCCTCATTGCAACTGTTTTTAAATCGTCCATCTGTTTCTGTACCTTTCTCCCTTAGAGCGAGGAAGGAAGCTTCTGACTTTGACTTCTCGTTTTTAGACTTATACAATTCATCGTTTACGGACCTTTTACCACCGTGGCATCTCCGCCCAGTTTCTTGTGATACATCTTTTACACAAATCCAGAAGAACCGGGTTCCACAAAGTGCGATTCTGCAGCACTTTTTGTCCCTACAGCAAAAGTATCAGTGTTTAGAATTTTATAGCGATGCCTCAAAGACTGATTCCGCTGTGTCCTCTGCGGCACACGGACCAAACTTAAGCATCTCTAAGACTATGAATTTACTTAGTAGTATCTTCACGGCAGAGGCGTATGGCGTGCTCCTCATTCTGAATCACATCCTTCAACATAAAATACCCAAATCCATCGTTTACACAGATTCTTTGAGTGTTGTGCGCGCGCTATCATCTGGAAAGTCGTCTAAAAATTATGTGATCAATCTTCTTTTTAAGACCATTATGTCCGCGTACGCCTCAAATCTCGAAGTGATTGTGTGCTGGGTTCCGGGCCACTGTGGGATACGCGGAAATGAGCTGGCGGATGAAAGTGCCGCCGCTGCTGCACTGACGAACACAGTGGACATAACAACACTACCTTACACAGACCTCAAGCCACACATCAGAGAACAACTTCGTAAAACATGGCAAACACAGTGGAGCGAACTGACAGACAACAAACTACACCTAATAAAACCACACTTGGGACGATACACAACAGACACACACAACAGATTCAATGAAGCTACACTAGCCAGATTACGGATAGGCCACACACATGCTACACACTCCCACCTGCTCACTGGATCCCCAAGACCTCTGTGTAGCAGGTGTGGAGAACACCTATCCGTAATCCACATCCTAATTCAATGTAACGCATTCACCACAACTCGACGCAAACACTTTCCACAACTATACAGACAACACATCCCACTCCACCCCTCACATTTTTTAGCCGACAATGCTACAATTCCTTTTAAGTATGTTTCGAAGTTTTTAAAAGAGATCAATTTTTTACAGCTCATTTCATACTGCGCGTAATTACAACCTGGCCCTCTACACCAGCCATCTCATTTGTTTTTAAACAGCTTCTGCTTCACTTTAGTTTACTATTGTAATTTTAATTCTCATCGCTTTTATTAGATCACAATTGTTTCTGGCGCTCTTTGCCCTCGTCGGCCTTGCGCCGTAAAAAGACAATCATCATCATCAAGGCACTGTTGAGACAGCTGCTGGCAATGGCTCATTTCCCCAGTTTGGTGTGAGCAGACCTGAACGGCAGTAGCGGCTTCCGGCTGCGGGGGTCATACATCCAACAGACGTGTTTTCCCGAGAACTGAAGTCTCAGGTCCAAGAATTTGAGACTGCACTGCTTAGGGACCTCGTGTGTAACCTTTAGGGGGTTAACACATGCATCAAAAATCGCCTACGTTTGTGCCACATCTAGGGAAAACGCCTCTACGCCACTGCCAACCAACGCCAATAAATCGTCAACATATCGGAACACTTTTACAACCGTTGTCTCCTTTAGCCTGTCAGCAATTAACCAGTCAAGGTAGGCCATCACCAGGTTGCTCAAAACAGGGGCAACGCATGAGCCTATACAGACTGTCGATTTGATGAATTTACAGTAGTCTTTCGCGATAACGATCAGCGCAAACGGGAGATTGAGGAGGCGGCTGAGATACATCGTGGTGGCAAAGATTGTGTGAGCACGCCCTCGGTATCGTTCTCACCAAAAGAGCTGGCCTTCCTGGGTACGCCCATGGCATGAAAAGCGTGTGCGCCCCTGTATAGTGCGCACATACTCTAGTTTAGGACGATGCGCACATGCACTGTTTTTTTGTATTTTTTCCTCTTTTCGTATATATATGTTGTTTGGTAAATGAAATTTCCAGTTGGAAGTAGCGCTTGTCCCTGTGTCATTCGTCTTTTGTCTAAATTTGTTGCGCTTTAAATATTCACTTTTTCTAATCGTCCGGGTTACTTCAAAGTCGGGCGCCAATAGATGCGTTCTTCGCATTTTGCCAAACGCTTTGTTCATTCCGAAAGCGAAGTACGCGAATGCCTTCTACAGACTACCAAAAAGCGTTGTGTGTGTAGAGTACATTAACCGTAAAGCCATGCAAGTTGCCTTTAATGCGCCTCACTTTGCAATGGTTTAAATACTCTACTATTACTCAGGGGTTAATGCCACAGAAAAGAGAGAAGAAAGCTTTGAAGCCCATGTGTACTACTACAGTGAACTTGAATAAGGGTAGTGTGCTCACAGCAGAGTGCCCAAATGAGGCGCGCTGAGGCCGGCGGCGTCGACTTTTGATAGTTTTCGCCCTCTACGCTTGGTGTCGCTACAGTCAAACCAGGATGAAGGAGCTGCAAGAGCGTTCGTTGATCTGCGTGCATTCCGCCCTGGTGGTTTGGTCGGTTTGGTGGTTGTGGCTATTTCAAAATTCTCTCGTGATTCCGTTGCTGGGGCGCGTCTAGTTAGTTTTCGTTCATTGAAGTGGAACCTCATCAATGTAGCCTGCGGCGCGTAATATTGTCCTTTGTGTCTCCTTCGCGAATGAAAAAAAAAGAAGACAGTAGTAAGCAGAAGAACTGCTACGCGCAGGGCTGCAAGACCAGATACGTTGCCAAGAAAGGTGGTCGTAAGGTGGCCCTTTTTAGTGGGCTGAAATAGGCTTCTCGAAGAGAACAGTAAAGCAGGAATTTCCGACGCACATATGGAGCGCTGGACGACAACTGCTTTGTCTTCGAGCGGCGCTCCGTCATCCGCGATTATGTCCATGTTGTGTAGGGACAAGCGGCCCGTATTTCTAACGGAACGCCACGCTTAGCACCAGATGCTGTGCCGACAATTCTACCAAACCTGCCTAACTACGAACCAAGAAAAGTAGCGCCGCGATAGTGGAAACGATCAGCTGGTAAAAAAGCAAAATCGTCACCCAATGCAAAAGGCTTAAAGGGCGTTTCGAATGTTCTGAAGGTGGTAAACCACAGTGAAAACGAGGTTAAGGCAAATTAGCCTTTACAAGAGTGGGAGGCTATGAGTGGCGAAGCTGCACGATCGGAGGCCGTGTCTTCTACTACAAAGTCTCTTCAGCCAAATGACTTTTTGAAAACGCCGAGTACACCTTCAGTGTTCTGGAAGAAGCATACACTTCGTGGAGAAAACAACGCAACTTTTTGATGCGCATGTGTGTTGGAATATAACATGTAACTAGTTTCCGAGAAGGTGATGATGTTCAGTCGCATCAGGCGACAGGTCTGGTGTGACTGTCATGCAAACAAATCGTGAAGTTTTTTAGTGTCATACGGCTTCACTTCTTTGTTGAAGGAGGTAACATGGACAACTCTTGCCCACGGAAACGAGCCAGGCACCTTCAGATGAGACGTAACTGAGCAAATAAGGCGGTTACTTTGCCTTTATGGTCAGTCCGACCTCAAAAAATAGATGTTTACTTCTGCTGCATTGGGCTGACAGGGCTTGAGCTTTTGTATTTTTCTTCGGCATGGGCATGGTGTGGGAGTGTCAGAAAACCCCACGCTTACACCAAATCCGCATCCAACGTACGAACAGTGGGCGCGCCTGCTCGCAAGCACATACCTCTCAGTCCAGCGTAGCCTGGTAGAAAAGGATAGGGCAGCCAGTCTGGAACAGCGCTTCCCGGCCTACAGGAGGCACCCACCATGAGGGTGCCCACCCATCAGCGCACTAGCTCGTCTAAATAAAGTTTATTTGCTCATTCACTCGGCACGGAAGGGTAGTGCCCGTATGCTTAACGGGTATATGGCCTTACAAGTTATTTACTATACCTGGCCGCTCGCAACAGCGACGAGCCAGGGAAGAATTTTTTTGAAGAAAAGAAAACTTTTATTAGAATAGAATTGGGCACTGCGTGCCGAGTGATTCTCCGTAGATTTCGCATGCTGGGTTAGTCATGTTAGTACAACATCAGCAAAAGAAGCAATGAAATTTTATAACGCTTTGCATTTATTTACAAATTTATTGTGCAGCCCGCAACAGTCGGTTATGCCTCTTCCCTTCAGGCGGGTAAGCATTATAAAAAAGCAGTGAGCGAGTGTTCGGAATCGAAACCACGTACTACAATCAACGTTTCTGAAAAGCAAGATAGCAGATCTTGTATCTAATTACATCCGAATTTAAGAACTAGCACGCATTAAAGCAGCCAGACACTTGGCGCGCTTCCACATCGCGCGGTGCACTCTTCACCTCTTCACCTCGCATTCATTCGTGTGAGGCTTCTACGGAATGCGCATGCGCGCTTTTTACGTGGGGTTTTAAAGTGTACAGTATTATAACGATTACAAGGTGGCCCAGTCATTTGCGGTAATACGTGCGATGTTTCGTTGACTGCCTACGCGACTACGTACTCGCAAGCTCGTTTGAGGCGCCCCTACAGTGGTTACGACTGCAGCGCCACCGCAATCGGCCGCCCTTGTCGTCATCGGCGGCTCGCTCTGACATAGCCTATAAGCACACTACGCCTTTTGTGGTGCTGCACCGCGAAATCAATCAAGCCGGTAGGGCTCCTCTTGCTCAACTTGGTCTGTCGCTGGCCGCGAAGCCGCCTCTCTACAAATCTGTACCGCCTCTCTACCGCCGCTCTACCAACAAATACCTATCGTTGTCTGCCGGCCCATGCCACAATTTTTACCAACTTTTCTTAATAAAAAATAAGAGAAGCGCATAAAGTGCGTCCATCCTTCGAGGAAGGGGCTTTCAATCGACCCTCTATCCTTCAAAAGCCCAAATCACAAATGAAGGTAGAACCCGTATACGACAATTATTTCGCGCTGTCAGTACACGCAGCTGCGAACGATCTAAATGTATACTAGTAGGTTGTTTATGATATTAAGCGGTACTATTTTACTCCTGTTATCTAAGCGTGTGTTAGTTTATTTAAAATTCTTCCTTTTTGAGCGTTTTTCAAGTGATGGTTTTGACACAATAGAAGCACTGTTTCACATACAAGCCAAAAGTCGAGAGATCTTTTAAGAGCTTTTCAGTCGGCGAGCGGTCTGTGGGGAAATGCATTACTTCTTTGATACGACGTTATGGGTCCCACTAAGAAAGTTTTGCTTTTAAAGCTTTCACTTGAAAAACCCAAGCGCAGTACACCCGACACGCCGCCAACGTGCAGCAACGACAAAACCTAAAGACCTCCATCCTACCGACGGCTACGCAGGGGTGTGCAGGATTTGCACTCAAGCAGCTGTTCCCAACTTTCAGGTCACCATATCCTGGTACTGCGAGAACACTGGAACTACTGAAGCAAAGGAACTTCGTGGTCCCACAACTTTCATTGAAGCCGAAATAAGGGCCTTACTCCTGCGACGCAAGAAACCCACAGAATAACTCTCAGTCACAGACAATTCTATGCTTTGGATGGACTGCATGAAAACTGTAAGAGAATGTGGCAAGAGCAACAAGCCCAGCGCGATGGCTGCTAGAAATCGTGCAGTAGCAAGGCTCTTCGACAGATCGGCCGCACAACCACAATTTCTTCAGTACGTGGCCATAACGGAACAACGGGAAACGAGGAGTCACAGAAGGCAGCACGCGATATTCCTTCAAATCTCAATAATAGACCCTATGCGAAATTGCTTGGTGATCTAGCATTACTGATGTAAACAAGACCGTCCGCCATATTGGTACGGGCGACGATCGCGAAGCCTCGTATTGTTTACTGTGGAAGAGTAGGTGACGGTAACGCGGTATGGCTCAAACTGGACTGCGTTTTCCGGGTCCCGACCACGGATTGTGGACGAAGGACTCGTCTGCGCTGCCGACTGTGCCTGAGGACTCATACCACTCGTGGTGCCATGCCAAAGACCCATCCAAGCGGCAGCGGAGCAGGGCATGCCGCCTAGCCACCGAGCCGCATTTCTCGCCTTCATCGGTGCGGACAAACACGTGCGACTCGCAGTAAGTAAATCTTTGTTTGTTTTTTCCTTGACGCGAGTTAAGCGGTATGAGCATTTGTATAGCATTTAGTTCACTGTGGTTTACCATGCAAATGCGTAGCGGGGACCCTGTTGCAGTAACCCTGAAACAGGAAAGCGACAATCGCCAGACCGTGCCGCTAGTGGGTGGATTGAAATGGCGGACATCGAATTTACGGGATTATTTTTGGCGAAGATGTTTACGGAAAGGTTGCGGCCGTTTTCCGTGACGGTCGTCCGCCCGCGCGTTTGCCGCAAAGCATTCGTGCTTTGCGGCGAAGTCAACTACAAAAATGCACATGCGCCTTGAATTTTCTTTTTTTGTGTGTGTTTTCATTATTTATTGCGCATGTCCTGCCGCAAAAATCTGTTTGTGCGTCTGGCTTGTCCTTTTTTGGCAGTGGGGTGGTTGTGGTACTTTCTAAAGCGCATGTTTTGAGTGTGCCCGAACAGATAATACCGTAAAACCTCGTTAGCTCGAACTCACTGAACTAAATTTTTTTTTCAATTCGGTGGGTCATCGGTATAGCCCGAATGTTTACCTGTTTATCTCGAAAGGTTTTGGAAGTGAGTTCCAGATAATAAAAATATTGCTTGCTTAAGTTATGACGAACACGAATATGCGGGTACTGGTATCATCCACGGTGAGGTTTACAAATGTTAAACTTCCTTCTCTTGAAAGTACATTAACAAAGCATGCAGCGATACTTGCAAGCTCGAACTTGAAAAACATCATTGCTGTTTGAGGTGTAGATTATTGCCCTTGCAACAGTGTTAAGCAAGACACAAAATCTGGTCATTTTGAGTCTGTTCCTTGCGACCACTGCTTTCTGCCCTGTCCCTTTAGCATAAACTGTAGCGGACTAGTCCTGTTCTTCCCTGAGTGCTATTTACTGTTACTATCTCTGTTCTTGCAGGTTGGGCCTCATCCATGTGGTCAGCAGCTGCTTTCTCTCCCATAGAAAAATTGGCCGGCCCCATGTTGTGTGCCTCACCTCTGAGACGGACAGCGGGGAGATTGTGGAGGCAGCGTGCGAGTGCCCGGCGGGTTGCAGTGGAGCATGCAGGTCACACCCTTGCAGCTGTGCACCTACTCGTCCTCTTGCAAGCCCAAGGTTTTTAAGAGGCGCCACCGGAGCTTGCGTGCACAGCTGCCGCAACAGTGGGGACGTCTGAGACAGCAGGGAATGAAGCCAGCGAGTGTCCAAGACATTAACTGGAGAAGCCCGAAAGAAAATGGCCCCTCCCTTTCCTTGCCAATGCGTCTGTTCGGCGCATGTAGAGTGCAGGAGCAATGCGAGCAGCAATAAAGTGCCGTGCAAGCGCTTGGGAGAAAACTTGGTAGCCTTTGGAATGGGTTTTTTGCCTCCCCCCCCCCCCCCAGTAATAAAAACAAGGACTGGCATGACACCTGGAGGGTCACCTATGAGCTACCAGCACGCATTCAAGCCACATCACGCCGTGGTCATCTCGCGAGCACGCAGAGGCTGGGCAACGTCGTGTTTACTAGACCGCTGCATGCTGGGGTGCGCGAATGCTTCCCTTTGTTCCATTTATATCCACAGTTTGCTATACTGCACGCGTTATAAATCTGCGAAGTATTTTAATTTACTGGGATTTTCACTGTGGATACAAAAAAAGCAAAAGCACTCAAGCTGATGCGCGGCGGACTGATGCAACTCTGGCCGTTTTTTTTTATGAAAACTTCAAAATTGCCTCAGCTACCTACATCAATGGCCACTATCATTACGTCGGAGGCATGCATGCAGTATGTGACAAACTAGAGGAGTGAGTGCGTATTTTAGTCGCAAAATATTCGACAGTAAATACATCGTGGCTGAAATGACAATGGCCAACAAGGTAACTTGACGTAAACAAACCTGTCAGCCCGGCAAATCGGGTACCACATGCAGAAACTCGAATTTTCCAACGTCAGATCATCATTAAACAGTGTACGCCACTTCCGCAACGACACGCGGCTAAATGCACCGAAAAGAAACTACCAACATACTCCGATACCGTGCGCGCCCGCCACAAAGGAAATTTTCAACCGCGCCGTGACGGCGTAGTGCGGCAAGAAAAGTTTGCAGCCCTCGGTAAGATAAACACTCGTGTAGGGGCTAAGCGGTACCATTTAACAATGAAATGAAGCGGGCGTAGAGCCACAGGGACGAGTGAAAAAATAAAGCCTAATTATGACAACGTGTGGTACTGTTTCCCCGCTCGAGCGCCGCTGTCAGTCATAAATAGGTGACGCACGCTCAGGCTTCATTTATAATACAAAGGCTGAACCACGGAACTCCAACGCAGCTGTATTTTTCATCCGGACAGAGACTACAAAATCCCGCGCTCAGCGAACCAATGACAAATATTCGCTCCAAGCGCACCGCGCCCAGCGTGTCACAAAGGTTACTCGCGCCGGCATAGTTCGCGTCAGAAAGTTCGTTCAAGAACGTGGAACTTCACGTGCCTTTTTTCCATCTGGACCGGTATTTCCTCGTTGCGTGCACTGCGGCACGCATCAATGTTCCGGCATTGTAGTCCATCACCAAGAGCGGTCAATGCCCGCCTTCTATGTTTTGCTACTTGGTTTCGGTTTCAAACGACCGTACCAAAATGGCGGACCTAGTTACCGGAGTCGACGTGAGATGGCGGGGCGCATTTTGCATAGGGTCTATTGCCTCAAGTTCGCTAGGGTCGGGGGAACGTCTTCTTCGCTCCCCAAGAGACGGCACCTTCATCATTGTAGCTTCAGTCTGATTTGTTCGAACAGGAAGGGAACTACCTTGAGTATTTAATGTCATTTGATATCATTTCATTTATTTAGTTCTTAGGGCCCCAAGGCGTTACAGAGAGGAGGGACATTATTACACGTATAAAAAGTAAGACCGCATATAATAGTAACAACAAAGTTTACAACAAGAAGTAGCACACTGCGGACTTGACATGAGCTGGATCGGTGATAATGATGATGGAGCAGGTGAGGTAGTTCCATTCAGAGCTGGTTTTGGGGACGAAAGAGTAAAAGTGCAGAATTGTCTTGCACATGGATAATATAACCTTGAAATTATGGTCAGTACGAGACGAGACGTACGATGGTACTGAAAAAATTGCATGATTTAGATATTTGTTGTAAAAATATTTTGTGGAACACACACACAAACGGGAAATGGCTCGCCTTCTAGCAAGATCAGGAATGTTCATTGTTAGTTTCATATGAGTGAGACTTGCGGTTCTGGAGGAATTGCAGAGTATAAAACGAGCCGCGCAGTTTTCAATACATCCAAGATAAGTGATAAGGTTGTTAGTATGCGGATCCCAGACGCAAGAACCCTATTCTATGTTTGATCGAACGAAGGTTTTATATAGCAGAAGTTTTAGCGATACTGGCGATGAGGCAAAGTTTCGGCGAATAAAGCCGAGCATGCTTTGAGCCTTTTTTATAATGTACTCTAAATGTGTGCGCCAAGAAACGTCACTGGAAATGTGAACGCTAAGATATTTGTATGTGTTAGTGGGGTCAAGCGCAGAACCATTCAGACGCCATAAGGGCAATTCAAATTTAGATGTGGATGTGGTTATTCGCATTGTTTTACATTTGCAGACATTTATCCTGATGGGCCATGTGTTGCACCAAGCACTTACGTTATCGAGATGATTTAGCAAAATTGAAATGTCAGATATGTTCAGAAATGTCAGATAAGATAGAAATGTCAAAACGCCTTATAGGAGAGACTCAAATTAAAAAAAGGATCGGGACAAGCACAGATCAATGAGGAACACCTGAGGTTACAGGGCAAATATTAGACTCATGGTTATTAACACGCACGTACTGTGTACGATGGGTTAAGGTGGATTCAATCCATTTCAGAACATTTAGGTCAATATTAGGTTGCGGTGTTTCAGAAGCAGTAAGCTGTGATACACAGTGTCAAATGCTTTGCCGGAATCAATAAAGATGCAGTCACTAACACGGGAATTATCTAACACTGCACAAATCATAAGTGAAAGCTAGCAATTGTGTTTCGCATGAGCAATTTTTTCGAAAACCATGCTGATGGGCGGAGAAATATGAATTAGACTCTAGGTAGTTTACAAGATGGGAATACATTATGTGCTCCAAAAGTTTGCAAGGTATCAAGGTTAGAAATATAGGTCGGTAGTTGAGCGGACAATGAACGTCACCAGCCATGGTGGGTACCGGAAGCACCCTGCCTACCTTCCAGTCATCGGGCAGAGTGGCGCTATGTAATGACTGGGTGAAAATACCAGCCAAGATAATGGGAGCCAAGAAAATAAGAGCTTTCATATCGATTCGATTCATATGGGCTCCATTTGTTGATAATGTGTAGCAGGCATAACAGGAAATGATTTCGGTGTATTGTTAGTGTATGATAACGCGAATTTGTTATTCAAAAGAACACATGATTGCTCATGAGGAACGAAAACGTTATTTTCGGTTTTCAGAGACACGGGCTTGATACTACGCATGTTCACAACGTTCTAAAATTTCTGTGGGTTTGTAGACAGCAATGCCGGAAGTTTCTGGTGAAAAGAAGAATGTTTTGCATTCTTAAGAGCCATTTTGTACTCCTATGCAGCGTGTATATACGAGGACAATCTGTAAGCAGTTTTTTATAATGCTTAGCTTAGCGAAATATCCTTTTCTTTTTTTGGTAATCGTTTCAATGTTTGGGTGAACCATGGCGACTGCTTATCACAGGACAATCTGCGAAGCGGGATATTTTGGTCTATTAGACCATCAACTGTAGCCTTACAGAGCCGCCAGTTTTCATGGACGAAACGCTCCCAGAATTGAGGTAGGAATGACGCAAGAAATTGTTCTAAGGCAGTATTTAATATTTCGATATCGGCTCTGCTGTATTATCCGATTCTCTTCTACTGCTTCGATGGGCTCGTCAAACAAGATTTAATCATGAAATTAACCACAGCGTGATCGCTTATACCTGGTTGAAGTGTTTATGATGAGACAGCCACCCGAGTTGTGGTGAGTACAAGGTCAAGTATGTTGGCCGATGATTCAGTAACGCGAGTTGGTTCCTTTATGAGCTGACACAAGTTAAAAGTAGAGGAGACATCAATAAACGGGAGGAACTCGGATGAATTACTTTTGATAAAAGAAAAAAAGCTTATCTCTCAAAAAAGCAGGATCTCCAATGAGAATAATAAAAATGACAAATCTCCCAAAAAGAAAACCGGGGCTTTCGGAAACCAAAGTACAACTTTGCATCGGCAATCATGCAGTTTATCACAAAACTATAGTGACACGTTAGGCTGGCGGTACCAGCGCAAAACAACGAATCCTTGAGATCCAGGTGAATGAAGCACACATGAATTCGCTATTTGACACCGCGGGAACGGCATGCGAACAAATTTCATCCGATACGGCAATCCGAATTCCCCCACCTGAACGTTCAGGGCGGTCTTTTCGGTAAACGGTGTAATCCTTCTCGCAAATAAATAGTTTGGAATTACTAATTTTACCGGATAGGCTCGTTTCGGTCAGAACTATGACGTCAGCAGGGGACGAGTCAGTTAGAACAGATAAGCTCTCGCGCTTCTCGTGGACCCTTCGGATGTTTGTGTAGATAAAGGAAAAATCGCGCTTGGGTTTCGCCTGTGCGTCCAGGGGTGGCTATGGAAAAGTTGATGGAAGCGGTGGGTGAGGGCTGGATGAGCCGATAATGTTATTTGCTACCGGGACCAGACTTGGCTGTTCTATTTTGTTAATGTTATCATTGTGCGGACAATGAGCATACACGTTTTTGTTTATATGCACGTTATTGTACAGCAAGCTGAAATATTGACCAGTTGACTTTCCATACTCGTTGCTTTGCAGAAGCCATCGTGTATCCTGACGCTACTGCCCTGTAAATTCAATCGCTGAGACAGGACTTTATCTTTCGCTATAGACGAAGCAAACTTCATTATAATGGGACGGCATTTATTACAGAGGTAAGTGCCTAACATGCGGGCTCGGGCAATGGCTTCATCAGGAAGTTCAAGTTAGAAATTATCACAGAGAAGCGAACTTGGCTTTACCTCAGTCTCTGCCCAGTGATCCGTAGGGTTGTCGGCAATCCCATAAAAAACCAGGTTGTCCCGGCGTGAATGGCCTTCGTAGCCGTCCAGACGAGACTGGAGTGCAGCGGTCTCACATCTTACAGCCTCACCAACTCGCGCGTTTCAGCGACATCGTGACTGCCCTCATTACCTTTTGACTCAACTGCTGCCAATCTGGTAGTACTACCGGATACACGTTCTTCCAGTAACTTCTGACTGGCTTTCAATTCGTTGAGACACGGCATAACTTCAATGTGCCGTTCCTCCAATGTTGATGCAATACCCTTAAGCGTTGCTAGTATTTCGCCTGTAGTTTAGCTTGGGTCTTCTTTTGGGGGACCAGAATTCAATTCTACATCTCCTGACAGAAGCAACTCTTTGCCAACAAGAACAGTCCCAAAAACTCACTAGCAAGACGTATGAGCATAGGACAAGCACCAAGAAACGGTTAAGGGTTCATTTTGAGTACAACGAGAGAGAGGAACTAACGTGTACAGCAACAAAACAGCGGTTCGTTTGCGACGAGTGTCCCGTCGCTGCAGTCCTATGCCCACAGGCGTTACCATGTGTCGCGCGGCGATTTATAGCCGAACGTGCCGTGATGGCTCAGTGGCTAAGGCGTCACAGGTTTGATGCCCGGCCGCGGCGGCCGCTTTTTCGATGGAGGCGACAAGCAAAAACGCCCGTGTGTACGACATTTCGGTGCACGATAAAGATCCCCAGGTGTTCAAAATTAATCCGCAGCCCTCCACTACGGCGCGCCTCATCGCCTGCATTGCGTCGGCGCGTTAAAAGCTACAATAAATCAATATTTAACGCCGATTCTAGAGATGGGGACGGTGGTGATGCGATTGTGTTGGAGAACCGGAGTTCAAATCGATGATTCCAAGCCAGGAAGCGGCAGCAGTCGCTCCATGGGGTTGTGGCTCCAAGATAAAGTTATCGGAACGAACGGTGCCGCTGCATCCAACGCAGATTCCGAGGGGGAAACCAGCGTGGTGAGGGGCCTCGGAAAGATGTCCGCCAGCAACTGTACAGCAAAAAACAGCGGTTTTAGTGACGAGCGTCCCATTGCTGCAGTCCCATCCCCACTGGTGTGAAAATGTGTCGAGCGGCTATTTAAACCTGATTCCAGAGATAGTGCCGCTGCTGATGCGGTTGTCTTGAAAGAAAGGAGTTCAATCGATGATTCCAAGCGAGGAAGCGGTAGCAGTCGCTCCAGGGAGTGATGGCTCGAAGATAAAGTTATCGGCACGAATGGTGCTGCTGCATCGAACGAAGATTCCCAGATGGAATGCAGCGTTGCTGCGAGGAGGGTATTACCCGAACAGCCGCTGAGTGACGTGCTGCGTTTCGACTTCTACTACCCGAAGACGATGAACATACCCAAGCCGGATATTATCGGTGGGCAACGGTCTGATTCCGACGTATTCGGGCGAACACTGCCGTAACGGCGAACATCATGGCTCGCTTTCAACTACACTCCGGCGATGTTATCTACAAACTATGTGGCTGACCTCTACCCAACAAGTCACTGACCTCAACCACTTGCAATGAATGTGCCCTGCCTTGCAAGACCAGCGAACCCACATCTATGATATAATGCTCCACCAAGTCAGGCGGAAAACGCTAGAGCAGTGCATTCAGCCCAAAGGCTTTACGGAGAACACGACGGTGGGACGGTGGGCTACTGGGCTCTCTTCTGTACTACTTCCCAGAAGCCGCTCACCGGCTCACATTTCCTGCAGCCGCTCCCCCTCATCTTCTCAAAGGCCCCTCCTCGAGGTCCCCCTCCCGCGATGTCCAATGCTAAGGCCCAATGCAATTAGGTTTATGAATAAATATTGAAACAAGTACAAGAGGTCGGACGGTGCATTCTAAGTTTATCGAACCACGCCGATGCCGAAGAGCTGCCTTGAGCCTTTGAAAAGTGGTGTTGGAAGAGAACAGTAACGCTTGTCATTTTATTTCGCAAACCACACAAGATCTTATTATACAGTGGTCTCTACAAAGGGAACCTCTAGGGACCGGAAAAATATGTTCCGTTTATCATGAGTTGCGTTTAGATAGAGAATGGATTCAGCATCATACAATGGTCTTCACGACACGTTGTCCCGAAGTGACGTGAACAGGCGACCCTTCACCGCATCCGAAGCCGTCTAGGCTGAGGTGAATGACGAATTCTCCTTTCGCACAAATTAGTGGCCCCCTTCTGGGGATGTTCTCACGGCGGGCTCTTCATAGCCAAACTACCAAGCAGTTCTCAAAATATTTGTGGTCAGACACTCGGAGTCTTTTTCGGTCCATGACTCACTTTTCAAAAGCCTCCCTCAGCTGCTTCCTGTTCTGTAATATTCTCGTCAGGCTACCATCCGGGACACCACACTTCGTCGCGAGCGTCATTTTTGTGAAGAAGCCACTCTCAAAGTCATTGATTACCTCAAAATTCGAGGACAATGCAATCGCATTGCATGATCGTTTTTGCGCGGCCATCATATGCCTGCTTCACGACGAAATGCCGCATACGACACCAGACGAAGTAATAAACTGCCTTACAAAAGCACAGACACCAAACAACGTCAGAGAAAATCAGAAACCGCCAGAGGCAGAAACGGTAAAATATCCTGGGCGAGAGAGGGAGACAGTAATGCGTACCGCGATTGCGGTGACTTTGCCCAAATTGTTTTCGGTTTGGTTTATGCGGTGGTCGGAAAATGCCAGTTCCGATTAACGAAATGTCTTTTTTTACATTGCCTTAATACAAAACCAACCAATGGTTAGGCGTTTCTTTTGTTTAAACGCTAATTCCGTTTAACCGATTTTTGTTTATTGAGATTCCACTGTATTGTTCTATAATAACTTGTCGCAGTAGTCGTCAGTTTACATTTGTCGCTATGTTGTCATCTCAAAAATTATCCTTTATTGTTATGAATGTACGCAGTGTGGAAATCACCTCAGTCTCTTCCAGGTGTAATTTGTATACGTCTTATTCCGCAAACACTGCTTCGGCGGCTTCTGCGGTTTCACGCCGCCGATGGCGACGGCGACGGCGTTGTAACCGAGCGACGGAAGGCAGAAAGGTAACGGCGGAGAAAAGTATCTGAGGCGATTCTAAAGGGTCAGTGGTGGGCAGCATGCTGAGCCCGCACAAGATTCTCGTCGGACCTGTGGCGAAGGTGTGAGATGGAGGGTGGCATGCGCTGCTATGGCGTTACCTTTCGCACTGCCTCCCCTGCCATACGCTACTCCGCCTTGAGCGGCTACTGCGAACCACGTGACATGTGCGCGGGAGCTTCAAACACACTTTGAAACTACATGTTGGCCGGCGGCAGTGACGTGATGCGAGAAGCGATCAGACTACCGGCCGCACCGAGCGTACGCTGGCAGGCGGTCACTTCCTGAAATGCAGCACATATGTGCGGCGACCGCGAATAATGCTGTTCAATGGTCAGAGCATTTTTGGCATAAATTTCAATCGCACGGATCGAGCTGTCTTAGTAAGTTACCCGGGTGCATACTACTTGTTCTGTGTCCGAGTATGATACGTTTTTCTTGCGCCTGCCTCTGGAATCGGCAGTTCGGCAGATTTTGTTTTAAAATCCACTGAATAAGATTACTACCACTAAAGTCAAACCGTCAACATGGCGGCGAAGTCAAGGCTTTTCGCAGTTCGGGACTATTCTCAGCTTGTAGGTCTTAGTTAGATCGCAATTTGATGAAGGAAAGGTGGTGCGATAAACCGTCGAACGCAACCCCCGCAGCAAACCGGGCAAGCATCATGCAGCCATGGGCCGATTGGTGCGCGGTTTCCAACCTATGGTCGAGCGCGTAGGCTCCGGTCAATGACCAAAAGGGCGACATGCAGTCATCGACACCCAGCGCGGTGGCAGCAAGTACGTGCAACACTGGGTCGATCACCCCGCATCAACATGTTCGTGACTGGGCCATGAAATTATTCCCCGCACCCAGCGAATCATATTACTAGTTCCTTTCATGTTTAAAATAAATTGCGCTTTTCTGCATTGATCCGGGAACTCAAGAACGAAGACGGATTTACTTCAACTCGCAAATGGGATGAAAGGTAGAAAAAAATTAGCGTGACGCCCAGAACAGAAATGTAGGTGTCGGATAGCTCAAGCGTCATCTGGCCTGCCTGCACAACGTTCTCACGATCTGCGTGTGTTTGTTCAAAATAAACAGTACATCATTGTTTTCGAGTCCCCTAAAGAGGATGCTTCGTTTGCAAGTACTATAACAGACGTTGCGCGATATTTCCGTGCGTTAGCCGATCCATGTGAGTGGACTTGTCGAAATACGTTGTTGACTGCAGAGCTATTGACTGAGCAGCATGGACGTAGTGGTCTGATCAAAATATTAACACGAAGCCAGAGACGACGCAGTTTTCTTGAAGGAAAACACGTTTATTGGAGCAAGCTTGTGCTCCCCTAACAACTGAAAGTATTCACAGGCGGCGAAGCAGCAGTCAACAAACTGACGTGGGTGAGCGAGCGTCAATAATCGTAATGCCGTGGTGACGGCTCTGCAGGCTTTTATCTTTCGGCGCGAGTGTTTCTGGATCCGTCGAATTACATCCAGAACATTATAGATCAGAGAAGATTATTCGGAGCCAGTGAAGTTAAGACTAAACAGTCTGCTTATTTAAATGAGAAAGCCCGTGTGGCATAAAAATAAACAATGAAAGAGGCGCTTCACTTGACGCAGATAACACGGCCGGGTATGGCCGGGCATTAAAAACAAACAATAAATAAACAAACAAACGCAAACATAGTTCGCGGCATTACCCCACCCCACCCCTCTAAGAGTGCATCGTACCGATGCTGAAACAAAAAGACAGTCCGAACAAACAACGAAAAAGGCCGTCATATTCCATAGTAATGTTTCAAGCGAACCAACTGGACGACTTCGGGCTACGTGCGTCATCGGGATGTTCCGGAATCACCATCGGAGATCACCTCGTAGGTAAGCTGGCCGACACGTCGTAAAATCTGGTAGGGTCCGAAATACCGTCGCAGAAGCTTCTCACTGAGTCTGGGTCTTCGGATAGGGGTCCAAAACCCCACCTGATCCCCAGGGTGGTACTCGGTGTGTCGGCGTCGAAGATTACAGCATCCGGCATCCACCAGCTGCTGGTCCGTTATACGAACTCGAGCGAGCTGGCGGGCCTCCTCCGCACGTTGAAGGTATCCTTGGACGTCGGCGTTGAGGTCGTCGCCTTCTACGTGCGGAAGCATGGCGTCGAGCATCGTAGTCGGCAGTCTTCCGTAGACAAGCTCGAACGGTGTCATCTGCGTAGTTTCCTTCGTCGCTGTATTGTACGCAACGTGACATACGGGAGGACTTTGTCCCAAGTCTTTTGCTCATCGTCGACGTACATGGAGAGCATATCCGCAATCGTCTTGTTCAAACGTTCCGTTAGTGCGTTCGTTTGGTGTAGGTACGCCGTCATTCTTCGGTGATCCGTGTTGCTGTACACTCTAAGAAATCGGGGGAGTAGTTGAAGAGTCCAACAATAATTGCACTGTTGTAAGCGTTGGTGGACTCCCCTCGAAAGCTGCGGGGACTTGGATGCAATGTTCGCTCTCATGAGGAGGAGAGCAAAACTGACCGCGTACTCTTCACGTGGGCGGCGGAGTGCAGCCCTTGTTCTGCTCCCGCACCAGTGAAGAGTAAACCTGCGATCGTTCCAGCACGAAGAGTAAAATTGCAATTTTATTCTTGTCCAGTGCGGGAGTAAGCATGGAGATGCACTCCTACCATCTTCGCACACCAACGTATCAGCGATGTTTTATTTCCATACGAATATATTATATTAAACAGTTGTGTAAAAAGCGCCCGATTTCTGCTGCCACGCATTCTAAACGTGCAAGAATATGAATTCGTGTAACGATTGCTGGCAGCGTTCAGTAGCCGCAGGCGGCAAACCGAACGAACCAATCTACGCGCCGCTGGAGACGGCCGCTTCGGAAGAGTGTGAAAGACGTACGCTTGTCCCGCGCCTAGTCGAGCTAAAGAAACTGATTGTAAATCTGAGATCGATTGAAGAAAATGGTGTTGCGAGAAGTGAAGTCCGCGCTCTTCTGATAGCTCAAGCCGCAAGCGCAACACAGCCCCGACCCAACTACAGTCGCTTGTGTCGCCGAGATAGGAATGTACATACGATAGCTTTATTAGGTTAAATAAAGAAAATCCAGCTACATAACTGGCATTAACAGCATTATGGGGCCCGTCTGCAAGATCGGCGTGTGAGAAACAGCCGATATCACTGCGAGGGCCTCTCAAATACACCATCTACAGTGAAAACAGTTAAACTCAGTTAAACTGTTTCGTCGGCTGGCGAGCGACGATAAAAGCGTACACACCCATCGGTTGCTTCAACTCAAGCGCAAAGAGAAATGGTGAAACCTTCCCAGTCCCCGATGGTGCGACGGCGCACGCGTGGAACACGATACGTAACGCATTATTCATCCCGCCGGTCTGGTAACGCGAGCAGCCCGAGCAAGCGTAAGAAAGGCACCTTCAGCGAGCCGTGAAGTGTGCGTCCACTACATAGTACAAACACATACACAGGCGGTGAACCCACCAGGACCGGGTGGGCGACTTTCTGGCCGCGCCAGACCGTCCCGCCTGCGCCGAATACAGGGCGGCGCCGCTTAGTAAACAATGTGCTACGAACGAAGTGGTCTTTCAAGCAGACGCTTCCTGCAACATGGGAAGTTGGGCCTGCCCTTTTCGTCATACTTGCTCCGACGCAGTACGACGCGTGTTGGCTAACTGCTGCACGATTGTGCATCAGCGAAACATCATGAACACGCGAGGAAGTCGTATATTTGTTCATTTGTGCTTGCGTGCGTGGAACTAGTTTTTCTTTCGGACGAACATCACAGCGGCGGCAGCGCGCAGGCTTCCACGGCGCGGGCCGACTGCGGAACTATGTGCACCATGGAAGAAAGAAAAGGCTAGGAGAGGCCTTGACGTCACAGTTGTGAAGCCGAGTCCCGCATGACTTGAGCCCACGGAGCCCAGCACTCTATCCCATCATCCTTTGCTGTCTGCGGTTTGATTTGACTAACATGGCGTCGCCCTGCCCTCCCGCTTCGAAGCGAAAACAGCTTCGTCACAAATTCCTCAGTGCGATGTCATCTTCTAAGCTGTTGATTTCGCTTTCAATTTGAACATTCTAACCCTCACCCAAAGTTTCAATCGAAAAACGGCCTTCGTTTTTGAGATGGAAGGACGATTTTTCAGCTCTTAAGGCTGGCAAAGTAGCGTTTGTCGTCGTCAGAGCAACAGGCTCGCGGGATGGCGAACGCAGACGCCTCCGACGGCAGAGTTTTCAAACTGGCCTAATTTAAAAATGTTTGTCGTAGCGACTGCGTTGGTTTGCAAGCGTAGCGAGGCAGCCACATACCAAGCGCCTTAAAAATTTCTCCGTTCTATTCGCCCAAATTTGGCCGCCGCAGTTGTAAACAAGTAAGCAGCATTGTCTATGGGCTCAAGAAAATTCACGTGACTTCGTCCACACTTTTCGCAATGCATTGGGGTGCTAGGTGCCTCTCCTGAGTATACTTTCCTCCATGATGTCCACTGTGTAGCGATGCGCGCTATTTGCTGGGCTGTATTCGCGGCCGTCGCAGGCTTCGCGCCTTAAGCTTGGAATGTTTTCTGCTATGACGATCTTGGATTTATCTCCCGGACGAAGAAACGCTGGCGGGAAGTAAAGGTAAGCTATTAGTTAACCTCGTATTCTTGTCTTGTGTATTTAACGAAGCAGAGTTGCTCTCTAACTTCGGTCAGCAGAAGAGGTTAGCCCTAACATTTTCGTGAAACATTTTGACGGTTGCTAAGATTTGAAGGGCGGCTTTTGTACCCGTGTGCAAACTGCCTAGATTCTTGCACCGTTTCAGTCCCTTTTATTCGTGAAGTGTTAGTATCCTAGCCGAATGTTTTCGCAGGTAAGAAGCATGGTCTCGCGAGTAGTCGCCGCGCTACGATGCACTCTTAGCCCGGCGGCTAGGGTTAGAGTGGCTGCCGTGCAGTATCTGTGGTTACCTGCATGGCTCTAAATAATTGCGTACAATAGGCTGAGTGATAGGAGCGCGTGTACAGCGTGACAGTCAGTAAATTTACAGTAATTTTAGTGACCGCCGGGCCTACAGCAGCAGACTGAAATTCAGTCCAGACAGGTTTTTTGCGTTTGGATTGAGGGCAGGATGGACGGAAATGGGACTTTTCCGGGCGTTCGTCCCGCACTGTTAAGGGGTAACTACATGAGTCTAAGGCGATGAGCGACGCGAGAAACCTCACTCAATGGGTACAGCAAAGAGGTGTTGTGGGCGACAGAGAGAAGGGAAAATTTTTTACAAAGGCCACTGACGGTGGCGACGGCGGGAGGCGACGGGCCCTCGCCGTCGCGAACTTATTTTCGGCCAGAAGCAGCCCACAAGCGAGCGGACGCAACGACGACGAAAGGCATTGGCAGCAATGCATTACTTTTTTCGTTTGTCGCTGTCGTCCACACTGTTTGTTGTACCCATTCCATTACTTTCTTGCCTCGGTTGTTGCTGTCACTGCATGTGGTTATTACCCCTTTAAAGTTCCGAGCGTTCTGATCGTTAAATAACGAGCCTATTGGTTCTCATCAAATGGTGCGATCTGCAGCGTGTATGCCACGAAGCGTAGTCGAGAATGAAGAAAACAGTAGCTATATGACCCAAATTAGCAACTTTTCCACGCTGGACTTGTGAACGTATAATGGGCCGTACGATGCAGTCGGCTGAGGACCAAATCCAACGCAAATTAATAAGGAATAATAGCCTCAAGGAGTTTTCTGTACTTAAATTTTGTGCAATGTTTTTATACCGGGAACGATAGCGGGGTAAACAATCCAAGGTCACCGCACATCCGCATCTTGACTGGTGACTGCGCCAAGCAGTGTTGCATTCCAATACGGGTTCTGTGCCTGCTCTCGTCGCAAAAACCAAACTATCACCCAATAAACTTCATTTAACGTTGTCAACCTCGTCAATTCTTTTTTTATTGTAGAACTTATCTTTTCTGAACCCCTCTTTCGCCTGATGTAGGAACCACGGGAAGACGCTACTTTCTTAAAGATTTTTTTTTAGAGAGAGAGATCTCCGAGGCGTCAGCAGGAGTGGCCGTCGCATTCTAGACGCTGCTCCCCACAGCCTTCGACATCTTGGATGGGTTCCCATTGCTGCTGTCTGGGTTTGGCTGTGCAGTGTGTAATACGCTTCAAAGGCGAAGCGCACCTTCTTGCTTCTGTAGACATTACTTCGGCTCAAGCATGGTGCCCTGGTCGGTACTGTTCTAAAGGCCGCCAAAAAAGATTTTGAAGCAGTCAGCTCGAACGTGTTTGTTTTTAATACCAAGTTATGCCTTTTTGAAATCTTACTAGCGCAACCTCATTTGTGAACCACCCCGCCTAAAAAACCCAGTAGGAATGTTTTCTGCGGTTTTCTATGGTCCCACCAACATATATCTGTTGCAAAGTTCTTGTGTCAATGGGTTGATTGCACCTTGTAATGCGTTAATAGTAATCCACGCTGAATTGTTTTAGTCCCAGATTTTTGTTTCGCAAAATTTATTTGTTGGTGTTTTTAATCTGTCCTAAATAAGTGCTGGCTTCCGGGTTCATGTGGAGCACTCAATGATGTACGTAAGCCATTTGTTTTATGTTAATACTGTTAACTATTTTCCCACTGCTGTATTTATACTGACGCTTTTCATGCTGATGCCAGTACCTTTTGTTTGTGTTAGTCATTTTTATTGTCTTAACCCAATGTTTGTATTTCAGTGTTTTCAGTTGCTTTGCTGCATTTTTATTTGTGAATATTTCTTGGATGTATCCTAAAGCGGGATTCACACGACGGAGAAACCCTCTCACGGAGACGGACGGATATGTGACGTCAACAGCACGTGACCAGATTATCCGGCCTGGCGGCGCATCCACACGTACAGAGCTACGCCGAGTGACTAGCCAACTGACTAGCAGACGACAGCGCCGAGGAACAGGTTCCATTCCCCGCCGAGAGCCACCGCTGTCGAGCGAAACATGCGGAGGCAGTTTCTTTCGCGGAGCCACCGCGGGCTATCCCCACCGAGGGGCGGAGCCTAAAACCGGTCACGTGAGCTGGTCCCGCGGGCCAAAAAGAGAGGGTTTCTCCGTCGTGTCAATCCTGCTTATATAGGTGCTACGTCTCCTGTGTGCATGTGGAGTAGGAACCGTTTTATGCTGTGATATTTTAATTCCAAACAAATTGCTTTTTGTGTGAAATTACAGAATGAACCGATTGTTGTGGTATTTTGTTAGAAAATAAAATCTGAGCTAGTTTTTTCTTCTATTCCATGTCTCAAAATAGCTTGTCCTGTTCTGTTTGCTTGTAACTGTCTATAGTACCATCATGGAGAAGCGAGGGGGGGGGGCTGGTAAGAGGCGGAGCGAAACTACGCTGCCTCGCGGAGAATAGCAGAACGCTCTTGGGGCGTAACGGGACGCTTTCAAAGGGAGAGTAGTAATACACTTCTGCAGTATCCGGGAACGCAGCAGCCAATAGAGCTTATTTACGCCTAAAGGGAGTGACGGAAGGCTGCCTTGGAGATGGCATTGCTTTTCCCATACAAGGTCCAAGTACTCCGCCTCGAAAGCAGCAAGTAAATCCCACGAGGAGTATTCCGCCTCTTTTTGACGGCCACGCGCTACTCCTCGGAAGCGTAGCCCAATGCTTCCAAAGGGAGTGAAATATGGGACCAAAGTTTTTACTCTTAGACAGAGTGCCCAGCACTCCTCGACTTCTTAGAGTGAACCGTAAGATCCCTTGCATAAGTTCCTCAGTGAAGGCAGTTCGGTGGTCCGAGATTAGGACTTCAGGGGCTCCGCGTCGCAGCACAACATGGTTTTTAATGCACTTGGCGACTTCGCTACGACAATCCCCTTGTTCTTTGATCGTGACGTAGGGAACGGGCCTAGAAGGTCCATTCTAATCTGTTGAACGGGCCTCGATGGGACGGCGATCGGTTGCAGAAGTCCGGCGGGTCTAGTCGGCGGCGTTTTTCGTCGCTGGCAGTCACGGCAACTCCGAACGTAGTGGGTTACGTTGTATGTAAGGTGGGGCCAGAAGTACTTCGGCGTAATTTTTGCAATAGTGCGAGCTGTGCCGAGATGTCCATAAAACGGGTCGTCGTGGCACGCTTCCAAAATTTTGTCACGAAGGTCTGCGGGAATGGCAAGTTGACAATTCGTTCTCGTTCCGGGGCTGAAATTCTAATTCACGAGGACGGAGTTTCTGAGACTTAATGCTGGTAAGTTCCGCTTGAACGCCCTAGGCAAGGCGATGTTGCATCCTTCGAGGTAGTCGATCATGACGAGGAAGTCGGTGTCGGCACGCTGCTGGGCGGCTAGGTCGCTCTCCATAACGACTCCGAAGAATGCGCTGTCTTCTTTGGAGTCTTGTGGTGGTGGGTCGACGGGGGCTCGGGACAGGCAGTCGGCGTCGGAGTGTTTCCTGCAAGATTTGTAGACGATTGTAACGTCGAACTCTTGCATGCGCAAACTCCATTGCCCAAGACGGCCAGACGGGTCGTTCAAATTGGCGAGCCAACACAGCGCATGGTCGTCTGTCACAACCTTGAACGGTCTACCATGCAGGTATGGGCGAAATTTTGAAATGGTCCATATAATAGCCAGACACTCTTTTTTGGAAGCAGAGTAGTTTTCCTGCTCCTCCGACAGACCACGGCTTGCATAAGCGATTACCTTTTCGCAACCACTTTGCTTTTGGACGAGGACAACACCCAAACCTATATCGCTGGCGTCCGTTTGCATTTCCGTTTCGTCGTTTTTGTCGAAATAGTGAGCACGGGCGGGTTTTCAAGTCGTTTTTGTAGCTCGCAGAATGTTTTTTCTCGGGCGTTTTCCCAGGCGAAAGGGGTGCTATCCTTTCTCAGGCGCGTGAGCGGCTCAGCCCTTATGAAAATGATTTTTCCTTTCTGTTTACTTTGTGTCTCCTGCATGTTGACTGTGTGGCCTTTCTTTTGACTTTTCCTTTGTGTCACCTCTAGGACATAAGCAGGCTGGGTACTTTTTATAGACTGCTGGACAAACAGCCATGATGTTTTACCTTTATATGTAGTGTGGTAAAAACGAAGTTTAAAATTCTATACGAAGATTTTATTTCGGATGAAAAGTATAAAATTTTAAAACCTACTTGCTTTCTAGTCTTTCTGAGTTCGGCATGCCATTTCCCATGCGCGTACTCAAGGCAAAATGAAGTCAAACGACTTTGGCCTATTTCCCCTGTGTTGCCTCTAGGACATTGGTTGGAAGATAGAACTTGAATTTGCTGTTTTTATTCTTTTTCTGTGTGCCGTAATGCTGTTGCTTATGTATGTACTGAAGGCAAACTGAAGTAAAAAGACTGACATTTTCCTTTGTGTTGCCTCTAGGACTTAGGGGGGAAGATATACCTATTTGTTGCCTTACATTCTTTTTCTGAAGATCCGTAAACTAAACAATCCTGCTGTGCTTGCTCAAGTAAAGATGAAGTCGAGCATGTCAGCCTTAGTTATACTCGAAAGGTTAAGTTTTTTGGCTTGGCGAGAGATGATAAGAAACAATGCCGATGGTTTGTGGAAATTCTGCAGCACTGTATACGTTATTTCGTGCTAGTCAGGTCTGATAAATTCGCAGAATTACCATTACGAACTGGTACGTTTGTATGAAATAGTGGCGTAAGAAGGATTCATATTGAACGAGGCTGTTCGAAGTGCCTCCTGCATCCCCTTACGAAAAAAAAGTCGGAGGGAGAAGAATATACAGACCAGAAAAAAGTAAAAATAAAATAAAAAGCTGAATAGAAAACAAAGCAATGAAAACAAAAAAACCTAAAATGTCGCTTCCGATTGTCGTACTCTGTTTTCCTTCAGGCTTATCCTTGCATATAAATGCTGAAGCGGTGTACTGTTTCTTAGGGTAGTGCTTACGGTAGAAATAGATTGCGAGAAAAAAAGGAACACAGCCAGAGGAGAGCAACAAGTGCAACAACTGTGTCAAAATATATCCTAAGGCAGAAAAATTTCAATTAAAACAAAGTTAAAAAAAAAGATCACTGATCTAGTTTCGAACCTCCGTCCTTTGGATCAGTAGGCGAGTACTTAACTTCCAAGCCAACGAAACTTTTTTTTTTGCCTGCTTTGACATTTCTACAGCACATCACACATCATGTCATGTTGTAATGATCCGTCAACCCTACTTGGCTGAGTACGTGGCGTTAAAACTTTCTGAGACACACTAAATCGTCCAGCACACGCAACCACTCAGGGGGATCATCGTCAGCACGAAACACCTCCCTTCAAGTGATATTGTGTGCAGGGGGGTGAAAGGATATTTGCGAGAAGTGGCTCTGTTTGTTGAATTTTTGAAGGTACGGTTTTCTTTCGACTACCTGAGTAGTGTTTCCAGGAAGCGCCTGTACAAAGATTTAGTGGATGTTTGTTTACCTGTGCCACTGTATAGGCCGTAATACGGTGCGGGCACAGGGCTTGATGTTTTAGGGAGGGTTAAAAGTATGCCTGTGAAGCCTGCAATGAAGTCCTTTTCTTGAACTCCGCAGTGAAACCCTTCCCGTAGATATTTCGTTAGCAGAAAGATGTATCTTTCTGCCGTAGGCAATCGACTGCAGACTGTGAAATAAGCCAGAAACTATTAATCACGTCTTCATCGATTGTTGGGGCCTAGTGTTCCACTTACTTACACATAGTGTTCCACTTACTTACTTACCCATAAGACTTACCCATAACGCCGCGTGGAATTTGGTTCCTACTTGGAAAAAATGAGGGTGAGTGCCGTACGATTTGATCATGCTCCTCAGCCTTCATAGTATATGGAGGACGAGAATGGCGGTGAGGAATGCGGATATAAATGCCCGGCCTGTCAGGGAAAATTTCATTGAAAGCGTACAGTATCGAAGCCACCGAAAAAGGCTGTGTCGACTGTCTAAACGTAGATCTAAATATTTGAGCTTGTCTAGTCTTGCTCTTCCTAAGCCTCCATTTCAGTGAATTATTTGCCTGCGTGAATTTGACGCACGGCGCTTTTGTGTGTGTGCGTGAGCGCGTGTGTGCGTATGCGTGTGCGCGTGTGTTTGTGTATGTCTGCGGGGAATAATTTTTTAATTCGCCCGTTCTGTTTGTGCAAAGTAAAGAAGTGAATACTTGGACGCTGAACAAAACACAAAACAGTCAATCATGATGTCGATGATGATGATAATAACTTTGTTTGTTAATCCATTTTTATTTGCTTTTGAGTAGCAACAACTTACGACAACAAAATACGTTGCTCGCATCAAGAAAATATACTGCCATTATATATATGTTTGCTATTATAAACTTTTATAAAATACAATAATGGCGTTTGCCTAGTTTCCTTCAGGGGTGATCATGAAGTGATCAAGTAACTGCTAAAACTCTAAGACTGCTATATAGCCAACTGTAGTAATAAGTCGTCTAGGCTATGATATATGCAGTCATTGTCATGGGTGCGCTGCGGAAGAAAAGACTTGGCTGGTTCGTTGTGTCTGGTTTTTGTGGTTTGTTTTCGATTTGCTGGTGTTACGTGAATCACTAAGTGCTCCTCCTGGCGTAATATTACATGCTAATGCTCTTGTGCCACCTGAAACGTCGTGAGTGCTGGCAAAGAGCCTGTGTCGTCGCCGTACTACGGTGCTGTAGCAAACGCACTTCGAGGCCGCCATTTGACAAAACACCTGACAAGTTGTGCGTGCCTACGTGAATGAAGAGTCTCTACTGCAAGTTACAGTCTGTCGGCGCGACGTGTGAAAAATGCTGCGTGTTCTTGCGTAAGTGATTGCTTATCGTGGTGCGTGTTAAAATTTTCGTCCGCGTTGCCGCAGAGCTGTTTTGTTAACCGTGTTTAGTACTTTCCTTGCTGTTCGGCTCGCCGCGCTTCTTTTATCGTAACTTACCGGCTGCGTCGGCGCAGCCACATGAATGAGCTTCCACGAGCACCGGCCAGTATGCTGTGTGAGTGATCGACCCCTTGCCACTGCCGGCCACGAAAATGTTATCATGCTGACGGCCCAGCGCCCGCCGCTTGGGTTGGGTGGATTCGACCGCTAAAGCCTGTTGCATGAAAAAAAAAGAAAACTGCGGTAATGGTTGTAAAACAAGGCGTCCACTCCCAGATTTTTTTTCTGAGGAGGAAGTTGACCCCCGGTATACATTTTACAGGACGTAGGCATCTTAGCATTGTTCTAACGGGTACTTTTCGTTTACGGGCAAAGAAATGAATGAGGCGGCATTACATTTGTAGTTATATTACGTAAGAGTTGCATATACGTTGAATTTTTAACATTTAGGCATTGCTAGCAACATTATAAGTAGTACCCCATGCACAAAGTCTTTATGCAGTGAACATTTGACCAGATGATTGATTAGACGTCGCAGCTTGAAGATATTGCTGTTCCATCTTGCATTGCTGGTGGAGTCATAGGGCAGCTTTCACTGTTTAAATGCACGATATTTTTCCACCTTCCTAAGCTCCTCCAGCATCTTCATGATCAGACAGAAATGCTTGTGTGGTGTGACGTTATTTGTAGCTGGCTAGCATAAATTGTGTTGCTCGTAACGTGTTGAGCATGGGGTAAACGTGTTGATTCTTACAAATATGCATGTGATGGGATACAATCACGGTGCGAAAAAGATTAAACACGGTGTGGGCTTGCCACCGTGCTCCTTCACCATCCCGTTTTTCGTTTCGTCAGCATTTCAACTTGCCTACCCCTTGGTGGTATTGGCACGCTGAGAGTTTACCATGTGCCTCAGAGAATTTTAATGGCGCCATGAAGACAATATAGAAGTGTGTGTTATTCGAACGATTTCGTGTAATATGGTGCCCCCAGCACTTGTCCAAATGCAAACGATCCTTTATTCACTGAGAAAAATAATTAGTTGAAATTAAATTTAGGTTTTCCCGCTCAATCGTGTATTTTCGGGGTCTGCAATGACATCACAGGAACCGACCGCTCTGCAGCCGATTGGGAAGCCTTCTTTACCGTTAGTGAAGCTAGATGGCGCCACCGTAAAGTGGCAAGCCGCTTTCCGCTTTTGGTTTGTTTTTGACCGTATTTAAACCTGGCTTGTTTTTGTTCAGCGAGAATATAATCGTTTCATGAAACATAGTGCTCGCTGTACAAATATGGTCACGTAAGACACCGTTGCTTGCGTCAATTGCCAGTGTTGTCCGAGAACACCCCAAAGCACCGCATTCCTGTGCAGCTAAACCAAGTATAGTGCGCGCAGAACCAACACCAGTATGCATCGGTACTTCTATGCTTACGTGTGCTTTCCTAACCTCTACTGTTGGTAGCACCATTCTTACTACTGTAAAAAGAATGTGCCCTAAATTTAAGCGCAAATAGCTTGTTCGGCAAGCTTTTAGGCTCGGCCTAATTCGCGTTTGCTGTTGCCGCCCTCCGCCAACTGCAGAGCTGGTTGGTATCACATAGGTTCTGTCGCGGGAAAGGAGCTAGTCGGTCGCATGGTCATTTCCTTAAAAGAACTGAAGGTGCCTTTCTTGCACCTACAAAAAAGAAATTCTGCCATGTCCTGTCAGAGCGAGAATTTCACGGCATTATACCGCATATTTATGGCTTGTTTACTATAACTTGAACTTCCATTTTTTACAGGGCCAGGTGTTTGACATGGAGGATGTACGTTGTCAGCTACCAGAAGAATAGGCTGCCTCCTTTTTCTATCTATCCTGTAAGTGGAGTTTATTACGGCTGTTAAATGCACAAAAATCTTGATTTTGAAGGCTGAGAGAACATGAAAACATAGAGAACCATTGTGGCATCCTTCTGGTACCTTAGTGATATTAAGACATAAGAACATTGCAGAGATGGGATAAACAATAAAGAACCGATGAGGGTGAGAAACTTCCTGACACCTTTCTTATTTTTTTGTCCAAGGGCTGCGTCCTTGCTCCATGAATTAATAACGACTTTGTCATCCTTGTTCACTGTGGTAGTTGTGTGGTGGCCACAGACAGTGTGTAGGGATTTTTCTTCTACCGCCTATTACAGATGGACTAGATCTCTAGACTTCTAGTCAAAAGTCATATTATGGATTACATTACATGTGTGAAACAATTGCATACACCCAGAAATAGAATTTAGGTGAATTGACTTCAATGCCCTAGATGCAACTTATGCCTAGCAGTAAAAAGGGTGTATTGAGTGCCTTTTTGCCACTTTGTTTCTTGTAGTGTACGGAGTCTCACTGGCCATCGTACCCGGCTGCTGCCCCCCCCCCCCGAACAGCTATTATTTACTCTAGCAAATATAATGATGGTCCTAATTGTAGAAGGGTACTCGGCAATTGAAGAAAGAGCTGTAGGAGATTCTGGTTAGTGTATCAGACTTTGTTTCGAATCTTGTTATGTAGCCACAGATAATGCAGGGTTTTTGTAAAAATATAGATTATCGGAGCAAACTTGTGCTCCGCAGTGAACATAAAAAAACACAAACCTCGAAGGAGTCAGCAAAGGGACGTGCATGGATTAGCGTTGGCGAATTGAATGCCGCAGGGTTTCGTTTGCACTCATTCATTTAGATCGACAACATTTTCAATAAAAAACAGAAAAAGCTAGACAGGTATTGCAAAGCAACACCCTTTCCATATCAAACAACACTGCTTGTGCAGAATACAAAGGAAAACGGGGAAAAGACGGTTCCCTTAAAAAGGATAAGATTGCAGGGTGTGGCCAGGTGCTTGTAACAAACCATTTTGTAAACAAATCAAATGGCGTGGTTGGGGGCAATGTTATGATGTTTATAGTAGGAAAAACCTGCATTATTTCCGAACAGTATGAATGCTCTGTGTGCAAACATATGCAAAACGCTTGTGTTTTTTAGCATTTGAGGGCACGCTACCGAGTAGTCAGATGTATTTACCGCGGTGGCTTTCCTCATTGCTGACAAGAATAAACCCTAAAATTTAATTTGCTGTATTCGATCGCTTTAACCATTTCACTGTCACTGATGTACTGGTTTGTCTTCAAATTTCCCCTCCACATTATCACTGACATACCGGTGCGTTTTCTGTTGTGAGTTGAAAAATGTGTGCTATAGTGCAAAGTTGGCGCACCTGCACTGTTTGTGCAACCTGTCGAATCTTTCTAGTAGCTTGTATTTTCACAAAGTACAGTGACCACGCCCAGCTTTCGTTGCTTGGGGGGTCACTCCGTGCACTGTACATCTGTTGGGATGAGTGACCACGTGGCACGCGTGCATTTATGGGTGCAAGTGTGCCATCCACCACGGTTTTCTAGGGTTTTTTATCTCTGTTCCTGTGTCTGCTACGGCGTGCCAGGTTACCCCAGCACACACCTCGTGTCAGCAACAACCTCGTGTTTCAGCAGCACATGAGGTTGTTGTATTAAGGTTCTATGC
The DNA here is from genome assembly GCF_048455015.1 of Haemaphysalis longicornis. NCBI lineage: Eukaryota > Metazoa > Arthropoda > Arachnida > Ixodida > Ixodidae > Haemaphysalis > Haemaphysalis longicornis. The sequence continues at coordinate 38,036,794 of NW_027526295.1, forward strand.
CTTTTTACCTCTATCTGCCATCATGATTACAGAAGGCACCATTTCTGTGCGTTGTGGGGCTGCTTAAAGTGCTCCCTCTATGCGTGCCGTTACTTTTGGATGGATGAATGTGCGGGGCCTTCGACTCCAGATAGGAGCGATGGTTCTTCGATTCCAATTCGAATATGAGCATAGCTCGAATTTGCACTCTGAGAGTTTCTCATCTGAAGAAGGGGTGTGAGTTCCACAGCATCAGATTCTGATGTTGAAATGATGGGTCATTCTCCCGGGAGTGGGCTCGGCAAACTGAAAGTACCTGGAAAGGCGATTTCTCACCCACGCTCTTTCCTTTCGACACGTTACGTTCCAGACGCTGACGCGTTACGTTCCAGACGCTGTTATAGTGAAATAAATCACTATGTTCCTTCCTTGATATTCCGGAAACCAATCCGACACTAGGGGTGCGTCATGACCAGAAACCCCCAACAGTGAAAGTGTTAATACCGCTGACATAATTATTGCAGAGCCCCGGACCTCCCAGTCACCGATCTCTAGTATAAATGTGCACCTTCTTAACGCCCAAAAGATGAATTTATATTTGTATCTAGCAATAATTATGGAATTCACATGGGGGTGTACACTTCCTTCTGCTTTATTTACCCATGTTCTGGTCGACCCATCGACACAAGGAAATATAACAAGTGAGGAGCCAACCTGGAGGTTGGTCAGTTTATGGTGATGTACATTTTGCTTTTTCACAGCAAGCACAGACAAACAAACTAGATAATGCAAGTGCTGTCTTGTATATGAAATGCACAATAAAACTGCTACCTTTATATGTTCCAAAGAACGCGTAGACACAAGCAACTACTCTTGATGACGACTGATCAACGCCTGTCTTGGCATGTTCATGCAATTTAATGTTGCCTCCAATGCCCCCCCCCCCCATTATGCTTTGTTCCCACAGTGCCGCTGCAATAATCTCATCTTTCAAATGTTCTTGCGTGGCTGTATGAATGCCCGTCATGGGTAGGCCATGAAGCTAAACAGTACTTAGTTCTGGGTTGTGTTGCCTATGTAACAGGATGTCATATTTGATGGTCGTAAGCTCAGTTAACTTAATTGGGTTACATTTTGTGGCTAATTTTGCAGCCTAGAAGTTGTATCTTCTCTTTCACGATACTTGGTTCAGTTTTGTATGGGCACACTCCTTTATATTTATAAGCATATCTAGCAAATGTTCGAGAGACGTGTTTGTTTATACCCCTTCATATGCGATCAATGCGTTTGTCATTTCAGGTTCAAGTGCGGCAGTGGCTATCCCGTCCTGTGAGGGGTAAAGATGAGGAGACACCTGGTGTGGCAGGCGACAGTAGCACGCATGATCCAACCTGAATAAAATAGTCAGAGTCATATGTGCAAGAGTCATAAGCGATTCGTGTGATTTTCGTCAGCTTGCTCTTACAGAAACAACGGCAGCAAGAAACAGTGACTGTGGTGCTGGCTGACATTTTCCGCAATCAGCTGGCTGTTGGGCGCTGTTATTTGACAGCATGCAAAGGGCACTCAAAAGGTGGAAGCTTGTGGGACACGTAGAGAACGGAAACAAAGGATCCTTGGAGGATGCAGAAAGTCGATGGCGAAATTTCAATACAGGGGACACACAGGGGACGAATGCGGTCTGTTGCCTTCAAGACAAACAGGGGAGACACAAAGGCCGTATGGTGTCTGTTGCCTTTGGGAGATAGACTGGACGCATGGAGGACGGAAACACACAGGACACTTGGAGGACGGAGAAAGTAGGTGGCGAAATTCAAACACAGAGGTAACACACAGGACGCACACAGTGTGTTTCCTTCGGGACGTAGACTGTCTATTGACTGGACATCAAAATTTTTATAAGGGTGCAATACGTGCGACGCTTGCGACAAAGCGCCGGTAGTATGCGCACAGTCCGAGAAATATTCGAGACACGTTTTATGTTTTGGTCTCGGGAAGTTCGCGATGGCTGATGTTTACTCCGGGTCAGACAGGAATCCCGTGGCATTGACGACATGGCAGAAAAAACTTGCGTTCCTCGTACCCGAAACGGCACTTTTCGGGCTTCAGCGTTAACCCCGACGTGCGAATGTCCTCGAGTACAGACTGTTCGTTGAAAGTCCGGGAGAATACCACAACGTCGTCGAGGTATACGAGGCAGATGTGCCACTTCAAGCTAGCTAGCACAGTGCCCACGACTCTCTGAAACCTTGGTGGAGCCGTCCATAGACCAAACGGCATCACTTTGAACTCGTGTAGGCCGTCCGGGGTTATGAATGCAGTCTTCTCTCGATCTCTCTCGTCCACTTCAATTTGCCAGTAGCCTGCCTTCAGATGCATCGATGAGGAGTACTTCGCATGGCAGAGGAGGTCGAGGGCGTCGTCGATTCGTGGCACGGGGTACACGTCTTTTTTGTTGATCATGTTCAATCGCCGGTAGTCAACACAGAACCTTAGTGTGCCCTCTTTCTTCTTTACAAGTACGACTGGCGCAGCCCACGGACATTTCAATGGCTCTATAATGTCGTCACTGAGCATGTCGTCGTCTTGAGTCCGAATGGCTTCGTGATCGTGTGAAGAGGTACGGTACGGTGACTGTCGGGTAGAAAAAGTTATCGACTTGGTCAGCATACCAATTATTGCGCCGTTGTCCGTGAAAAAGTCAATTCCGAGAATAACGCCGCGGGAGCCGTTAGGCAAGAGAATGAACGCGGCAGGGTACGTCGTGCCGTCTATGGTGATGGGGAATGTGCACGTTCCACTTGGCGTCACGTGGTGGCCTCCTGCTCTGCGTATGTGCGGACCGTCTTATATGGCCATAACATTCTTCAGCTTATACGCAAATGGTCCGCTCATTACTTAGTAGTCGGCTCCCGTGTCTACGAGGGGGACTACGTCAAAGCCGTCGATGGACACCTTGATGTCCGATGCCGCCTTCCTCGAGTTTCGGGTGCGTCGGGACGTCGCATCTCGGCTTGGGCGTGTTGACGGTCGTGCACTATGCGTCGTCGTTGTCGTCGTCTTCTCAGCGGCAGTCTCTGTCACGTCGGGTACGTGTCGCGCCGTGTAGCTGTCGCCTTGTTCGGGAGTCTCGTCAGGGTTAGCTCGGGTCGTCGGGATGAGGGCATGTCGTGAATCACTGTCTTCGGCACGTCCTCACGTCGTTGGAGGGTTGCCGGGTTTTCGCCGTAGAGCAACTTCACCTCTAGAAGTTGCTGCTTTTATTTTCCCCGGCGTGGGTTGGGGGACCTTTCACGTGCGGAATCAACATTGCTACGGCGGTTGGGCGACTGGTATTGGTAGGACGGCGGTAATCTGTTGAAACGGGCTGTTCCATGGCTGGTGTTGGACAGGTATTCTTCGATCTTCGATGGGCGCTGGCCGAGACGGGGGCGGGGTGCGTCGATGGAGAACCCTCGCATCGCAAACCGAGCCTCTTGTAAGGGCAGCGACGGTAGATGTTGTCGGCCTCTCCACAGTGGTAGCACAGCGGACGATTGTCGGGGGTTCCCCGGACTTCCATTTTCCTCGGGTTCCGGTTTTGGGCTGCAGGGGGTCGTGGGTGCCACAGTGGATGGCGCTACAGTGGTGCTTCTTGACGACGGGATGGATCGTGGCGGGGTTGACGAACCGCCGCGGAGTAGGTCATGGCTTGTGGTTCGCGGGGTGCTTCCGACGGCGTAGAAGTTCCCAGTGCATTTTGGACTTCTTCTCGGATTACGTCGGTCAGGGAAGCCACTTGAGGTTGCGCCTTCGTTGGAAAAAGCTTCCTAAGCTCCTCCCTCAGCACTGCTCGGATGGTCTCGCGCAATGTATCGGAGCTTCCAGTTGCAGCACTGATGGTCTCCCAGAAAAGCGCGTTGACAGGGTGGTCGTGCTGCCTCGTTCGAATTTCTAGCGTCTTCTCCAGCGCGGCAGCTTCAGACGCGAATTCGGCCACCGTTTTAGGGGGGTTGTGGACAAGGCAAGCAAAGAGTTCTTGTTTTTGGTTTAATCCTCTCATTAAAAACCTTAGTTTCTTTTCATCCGTCATTTCTGGGTCCGCATGGCGAAAGCGTCGATTTAAATCTTCGACGAAGACCATGACCCCTTTGTTGGGGTGCTGCATTTGAGTTTCAAGCAAAAGCGAAGCGCGTACTTTTCTGACCACGGTAGTGAAGGTCTTAATGAACTCGCGTTTGAAGTTAGCCCAGTTGGTCAATGAGCTCTAGTGGTTCTCGAACCAAGTGCGAGCGGAATCTTCCAAGCAAAAGAAAACATGCCGGAACGTTTCTGCATCGTCCCAGCTGTTGAATTTCCGGAGGTGCTCCACTTTCTCCAACCACTCTTCTGGGTCTTCTGCGGGGGCTCCTCGCAATGATGGCATTTCTCCTGGCTGCTGCAGGATGATTGGTGATGTTGCGTCTTGCACCATGGTGTCGGTTGCAGCGTTCGTTCTCTTGGGCCCTTCTCGCAGAAGACCGAACTCGAGTAGTAATCCTTGCAGTCGGCGGCTTTCCCTGGTTGGACTGGCTTGGCGGCTTCCAGATGTAAAGAGAATGAAGGGTGCGTACCCCGCACCTCCACCAGATGTCACAAAGCGTGAGACGACGCAGTTGTCTTGAAGGAAACTACGTTTATTGGAGCGAACTTTTGCTCCCCTAACAACTCTACGAAAAGACAGGCGGCGAAGCAGCAGCCAACAAAGTGACGTGTGCGAGCGAGCGTCGACGATCGGAATGCCGTGGCGTCTGCTCTGCAGGCTTTTATCTTTCGGCGCTAGTGTTTCTGGAATTGTCGATTTACATCCAGAACATTGTAGATCAGAGAAGATTATTCTGGGCTAGTGACGTTAAGACGAAACAGTCTACTCATATAAATGAGATAACCCCTGCGGCATCAAAAGAAAGAATTCAAGACGCGCTTCGGTTGACACAGATAACAGGGCCGGGTGTTGCCAGGCAGTAAAAAGAAACAATGAATAAAGAAAGAAACAATTGCATACATGGTTCGCGCAATATAGTACCTGGAATATGCAACAGTATGAAATGCGGACGTGTTTGTGTGTATCGGAAGGGGTTTACGTTATCTGCAGAAACACAATATCAAATACGACGACTCGAAAGCTGAAAATCCAATGCTGATTTTTGAAGTCATGACTTCGATTACAAGAATCAGTATATTAAAAGGGCGTGTATTACGTATCCTTGTTCACATCAGCCGGAGCACCACAGGGCCCATATCACCCTCTCCAGACTTACTGAAAAATAAATATACAGTGCTTTGTGTAGGTATTGGCCCCTCCCTCGATACACTTTACGAGTTTTTAAGTGCAACCGAGCACGCCAACTGTACAAAAACACCCCGCGAAAAAAAGAAACTTTTCGCCAGAGTCTGAGAACATTCATTTGAAAGAGAAGGTCAGAACGGGGCGGGGAGCGGAGGGGAGGTACGACACCAATAAGCATATTCGAACTTTTTTAGAATGTTCGTGTTTGGCGACATTTTTCTATCTACACTAACGACTCTGGCGTAGAAACGAGAAATTAATTGTATCGCGTTTCTCACCGCTAATTTGCAGCAAACGCTTTTGTGACCACAAATAAATTGTTGGAACGCGAACATTTCATCCAGCCTTTTGCATATTTAAAGCTTTTATTTAGGCCCATCTTTTTTATATTTTATTTAGGCATTCAGTGGAGTAGATAAGAGACTTGCATACATTGTTTTAAAGAAAATTTAATAATACGTTTCGATACCAGACAGCTCAACAAGCCTTTAGGGATATCCACACCCAGAGAGTCTTCACCACACGTGGTGGTCTGTATCAAATACGGCGATAGCCACGTAAAATTAATATTAAAGGTGCCTTAGAGTGCAACCACTAGGTGACAAACTACGCTGTCAATAAAGGAGTAGAGGCTCCTTGTTGTCAACAAACACATTGCGCACTTATGCGCTTTTACAGCCTGCTAACCAACCTTATACCCTATTGCTCGTATTTTACAGCACGTATTCCGCTTACGTACTTTGGTTTTAAAATACAGTAAACAATGGTGTAACTATGCCTTCCCATGGGCAAAACCGACAGGAGAATCTCCAGGAAAATGTAAAGCCTTGAAAGCAACCTTCACACTGGGCCGACCTACGGCTGGGCGGAATAGCGATGTTATACCATCAGCGGCATCTTATTTGGAGGCTTGCGACCTCTTCAACATTTCCTTCTGCATTGTTGAAGTAGCTTGCAGGTATGCGCGCTAATAAGATTGTGCTACACGCTTTTGCGAAGGCCCCTTCGTGGGAATGAGGGCGGACAGTGCGGCCCGACCGGCCAAAAGTTGTGTGGGTCAGCCGCGGTTGGCGCTGCGTTCGCCCGGCAAACTGCGTTCGCCCGGGTCAAAGGGCATTCCTCTTTTCATCGGGGACTGAAACAGGGATACCCTTCCAGCCCAATACTGTTTAAGCTTTACATGAAAGGCTTAGAAAATAAACTAGAAGAAAGTCAATTAGGCTTCATCCTAACGCATATGTTGCAAGGCGAAGTGGTACAACAGCGTATTTCAGGAATGTTATACGCAGATGACGTTGTTCTTTAGGCTGATAACCAGAACAATATGGAACGGCTCATAAACATAAGTAAGCGACCTGGCTCAAGTAAAGTTTTAGCTCGGAAAAGTCGGAAACAATGGTTTTTAATGATACTAGCACAGATGCAGTGTTAATCCAGCATATCGACTTTCCTATAATCAAGGAATATAAATACTTTGGAGTGTGGAGAAGCGAAGGAGATAACTACTTAAGAACTCATGACGAGCCACTTAAGGGTAAGGGAAAGCGAAATGCGGCTATAATAAAGCGTAAAGCTTTGTAGGTGCACAAAAAATATGAATTAGTGTGAGGAATGTGGAAAGGAGTAAGGGTTCCGGGTCTTATATTTACGAATGAGGTACTCTACCTAAAATCAGATGCTCTACAAGGTCTTGAGGTAACGGTAAGCCGTTTAGCCTTAAGAGCTCATAGAAAAACAGCTAACGAAGCAGTTGAAAGAGATGTGGACTGTGCGTCGTTTGAAATTCCCGAAGCACGAAGTAAAATATGTTTTCAGAGGAGGTTGAGAGCAACGGATCAACGTAAATGCACGGCTAAAGTTTTTGGGTACCTATGCATGAAAAGCGTGGACACGCAGCGGCTAGGGCAGACTAGCCGGTTAACTATGAAATACGAAAAAAATAGTGAAGAATCCAAGACAGCCAATGCAACCAGACAAAAAAGGGAAGGCATATGCAAACGAACAAATGGTGAGAAAAATGGAAGCTGAAATGTCGTTAGAGATGTACAGGGCTGAGAAATTGGACATCAGAAAGAAAATTTCTACCATACCTCCAAGGGCAGTGCTTTGCTTTATAATGCAAGAGCAGCTTGCTTGCGAACTGTGAGCTTTGTGGGGAAGTATACCGAAAATGCCGTGCTATTCGTGGTCTGCGGAAAACAAACAGAAACAATCGGGACATAGTATTAGAAGGCGAGGGTGTCCATCCAAATCAATTTGTAGGGAAATGTTCGGCTCCTAGAAGCCTTACGGTTTCATCTTGCAACGAGGGAGTCAACTTTAGGCCGCAGAAGTGACGAAAAATAATTAGAATGATGGAAGAAGAAAAGCAGAGAGAGCAATGTTGCCTGGGACAGCTGCCACCGATAACAGAAAAATTCGGTATTTGTGCTTCACAAAACTTTTGTGTACCTGCCCTGAGAGCAGCGCTAGAAATAAACGAAGAATGAAAAACATGGGAGCACTCATTTTTTATTTTTTTGGTAAAGTGACACGCCATCCCCTCGCTACAAAGGAAATACCCCTACCAGTAATTATCCCCATCATCATCATCAAACTAGAGCGTCCTGCACCTATAAGCAATAGAACCTCAGCGGTACAATTCGGTTCGCAGCCCTACCTCTCGCCTGAATTTGGGGGAGCGGCGTTACTTCAGCGATCCCAGGCAGCGAAAATGTCTCCACGCATGCGAAAGTTTTTTGTAAGGTGCTTTCAGCGATGTTGGTCCGAGAAGTTAAGCGGCCAGGTGTGCCCTCTTAATTCGGCCGCGAACCTGTGGTTGGCGTGCAAGCTCCTGGAATGTACTGCGGCGGAGGAACCTCAGGAGAGAGCAAGTGGCATCAGACTAGGTTGGCTTGTGAATGCTAGCCAATGAAATCATGCTTACCACTTCTCTTTTTTCTACGGGAGTGAGCGGCAATGCAAGGAGCTAGCACTGATCTTCAGAAACTGATTTGGCAGAATAACAGTGCCAAATCAAACTTTCTGATCTTCACGTCACATCAAAGAACCGTTCCAGGACGTCCTTGCATTACCCTTGATTCTAGTGTACTCTTTCTGTGTGACAGTTGAAATTTCATGGCATATAAATTGACCAAATCAGAAAATTCAATAACTATATCGCACCAATAGCAAGAAAAACAGCTTACGGTATCAGAGTGCTTTATAAAGCTCGCTCCTTTTTCAGTGAACGCATTCTTATCTCACTTCACTACGCATTTTTACACAGTCACATAGTATGCAGCATATCATCTCGTACACGCAACAATACCTTCAAATATTCCTTCTTTCCGCGGACCATTACTGAATGGAACCAGCTTACTAGCACCCAAGTACAACAGCCTTCACTTTCCTTGTTTACATCATCTTTAACTTAGTGCTGAAATTATGTCATTTATTCTTTCTTATGTACCTATGTATTGGTTGTTTGCCTTTTTTTGTGTGATCTCCTTATCATTTGTACCCTCCTGCCAAAATCCAAATGTGGGATTGCAGTACCAATAAATAAATAAGTAAACATATACAAAACTCATTTTTCTAAACCACAACACATTTAAAATCAAGCTATTGTAACTATCACCTATAGCCACTACCAATGCAAAGCAGAGTCGTTGCTTCTTACTCATATCTTGTCGGTTTCAGAATTTCTTATGTATTCCCATGACCTATTAACTGATAATTATATGAATAGGAACCTTCCCCTTTAGTAATTAGTATCGACCAATCTCCTTGTGGTAACTCCACTCGATCTTCTTTAAACATGAACGATTTATTTTCGGAAGTACCAACCAACTACAGAAAGTTTTGAGCTAACTTTTCAGCTATACACTTTTGGATTACGCTACCGCTCTGTATTAAAACATCCCAGACCATATATACATAAAAAGAATTGGGGTTCGTTCTTATTTCAACCTGAGTTATTACACTTTGTTGTATCACGCTAAATGGTGTTTCGTTATTCCTTGATTACTAATCTATTTATTGCTTACATTGTTCTTGCATATGAGCCGTAATTCACCTTGCTGATATTAGTTCTGTATTTTTCCTTGCATCGCTTCTACATGCATACATTCCTACATCCATCCATACATAGATAACTAATACATACATACATATATACATACATGCATACGTACATCCATCCATTCATTCATCCATCCATCCATCCATTTATCCATACATACATACATACATACATACATACATACATACATACATATATACATACATTTTTTTTCGCCTTCCAGACAGATACAAGTGCCAGCCTGTGTAAACAAACTCTGCTTTTATGCGAGACAGGGCAGTCACGTTGAAAGAAAAGAAGATATTAAAGGCACAATAAATTTTTCTACCGAATCAAGTAACGCCTGCCGAGTACACAAACACATCGAAAACATGTACTGTTATAATAAACAATTATATATATATATATATATATATATATATATATATATATATATATATATGTATATATATATATATAGATATATATATAACACAAAAAAGTCAAATTCCACAGGATCACCAAACGCGGATATTCAAAACACATATTGTTGAGGTTCCATATAACCAAAAAACGTAAATGCATAATTAAACAAGCCTTGAATATAGGCGAGCGAAGCGTAACTAACACATGGATTCAGAGCGCCAATGGCACCACGTAAAAATAACACGTTTACTGCAAAAAATTCCCCGCATTTCCCCGAGGGGAATAATGTGAAAGTGCGAATGCACGAGTTGAATTTGCGCGGTTCGGTAATGTTCGCGAAAGAGATATCCCACACACACACACACAACTACAAAGAAAGAAAGATGCATTTATTCACAGACACCTATTTGTGTTGTCGTTGTACTTGATTGCTAGAGCGGATCTCAGCTTTGAAATTTCGTGTCAGTACTCCTTTAAGCTGGTGCATTAGCCCTTCTCACGCCCGATTCCTGGCCAATCCCCCACGTGGGTATGTGCCATGTCAGCGGCCAGGCAGCGCGCGCCCATCCTTGAAATTTCGTGTCAGTACTCCTTTAAGCGGGTGCATTAGCCCTTCTCACGCCCGATTCCTGGCCAATCCCCCACGTGGGTATGTGCCATGTCAGCGGCCAGGCAGCGCGCGCCCATCTCCCCCCGTTGCTAAGGAAGACGAGGAGCGCGCGCACCCGCAGCTGTTGCTATGCGGACTACGGCGGCGGACGATTCAGGCTCGCTTAAGAAGTGCATTCGCACTTAAAATGTAATGGTACTTCTCCCTTTACGATAGCTATGTTGTGCTTTCGACAGAGGTTAAAATTCCTCGCAAAATGAAATCATGCCCTATAAATGGCTTTGTCCGGTATACAGGCCACGCAGGGCAATATATTATTTGGCCTATATTTTCGCATTCGTCTTTTTTGTCCTGTTGGAAGACAGGTATAATCAGTGAAATAAGGAAGACGAGGAGCGCGCGCACCCGCAGCTGTTGCTATGCGGACTACGGCGGCGGACGATTCAGGCTCGCTCAAGAAGTGCATTCGCACTTAAAACATCATCCGTAGGATAAAATTCGACATCGTAGACAAAATGCGTAAGTGAGCCTTCAGTAGCCTCAAAGGGATAATAAACCACATCAAATAGACCTTATACGCCTCGAGAATCGCGATCGCTGCGCCGCCTGCCGCCGCTTCTCCGCGGCGTTTGCGGGATTAGCGCTGCGTGGCTGATAGGTGGTCATGCAGTGTTTTGGTTTTCTTTCGCTTCTCTTTGCCTTTCCGCGCTCTAAACAACTTGTTATGGTGACGTCTGGAAGCTAACTGCACGTTTAGGGCACAAAAAAAAAACAGCTGAGTCTTGGTAGAGCGCTCTAACACCAACAAGAGCTACCCGGGGAGGCGGTTCTGCGCGCTTCTTGGCCGCTCTTTCGGGCGTCTGCGATGGCAGCAGCATATCACCGCTGTCACCTTCGAACACGTAAGCACAAGTGAATTCTATTCATTGTCGCCTCGTTTAGACCTGATATTGGCACTGTAAAAGGTTGGTTCGTTTAGCAGCGCAGACAACAAATGCGGCTTTGCTTCGAATATGTACGTCGTAGAAAAATATGTTTCGGGGACGTGATAACCCAATAGCTGACAAAAACTTGTGCCTTTTATGGGAATATAAGCCACGCGAAAATGTTAGGTACAGAAAAGAAAATGTTAATTCAGATATGTGCCCACTCATGCCTTATAGTAAGAGCCAAGGTATATGATATTGAAACCAAGCGAAAATGAATGGTCTGCAAGTAAGGAATAAATAGAATAGTCGTACGGGAATGAAAAAAAAAACGAGTACAGCTTCTGAAATGGTAAAGACGTTTGTTTGAGCAAGGTAGTATTCACCAGACCAACTAGATGCGAAATGCCCTGATATTTCGCTAGACATGCGGGGGGGGGGGGGAGGTAAGGAGGAGGACGCTCAACTATCGTTGTTTACAAATGCGGAGCGAAATCAACGAATGAACGTTTTAGTAATCACACACACAAGCTGCGTGTTCACTTTTCGTTTGTTCTTCGCCTTGAAAAATGGCTGATCACTCGGCGGACTCATTTTTTGAAGAATACAGGGTAGGCAGTTCACAAGCGATGCGAGGTGTCGTTGGAAGAGTTGATTGATTGATTGCAGGGTTTAACGCGCCGACGCAACGGAGACGATGAGGCACGCCGTAGTGGAGGACTCCCAATTAATTTTGGCCACCTAGAGCCTTAACGCGCGCCGAATTCTCGTACACGCGGGCTCGCTGGAAGAGTGTCGTATCTGATAAGGGTCTCTGATTTCGGTTTATGCTAGGTTCTGCAGTCTTCCTGTGTTATGACTCATATGACGGTGTTTCGAAGAAGAGTTTGGTCACGGACGCGGATTACTGTATAAGCCCATCTTCGCGCTTCTCGTGGAGGGTAAATGTAACAGATGAATCTTTGCGAATGCTCACCTCGGGACAAGACGACCCAGCATTAAATTTGTCGTCATGTGCTGACTCCGGAGAGTAATTTTGCATTATCCGTCCTACTTCTTTGGTACAATGTTTGTGAAATTTATGCCGCATTGGCTTGTTCATGGTACTGATCAATATCTAATACGTAATATTGGCAGGCGTAACTTGCGTGCTGTCAGGTATGAGTGCTCCGCTAGATTTTGTAAGTGTACAAAGTCGATTTACATCATAGTGTGTATGGCGGCAACATGACCATCGGAGGAAACACTGCTTACGGAGACACAGTCACTAAATTTCAGGGCAGCGGAATTGCAATCAGCTGCATGCAAATGCTGGCTTCGGGACGCCGGCCTGTGACACACGCCCGGCGCTCATATAGACCTCACTAAGATCGCGTCATAAACGTTTACACTCTCGTGAACATACCACGCTTGCAAACAGAGTGCCTGCTCCACGTTATTCGGTATTTCGAACGCGGACAAACGGAAAATCGCTGTCTTGAACGAGCCCCAAAAGCAACGGCGACAGGGGGGAGCGGGCCGGGGACTCCCGCGCCTGCTTTCGAAACGGGCCGCTAGGGGGATTTCAGTGGCGCCCCTACAGGCCGAGCTCGAGGCGTATAATATATATATATATACATGTATGTATGCCTACCTACAGACATACATATATATATACATGTACACTCATACACTTAAACATTTACAATAAGTTCTTCATCAGTCGCGTTTGTTTAGGCAATGTTTTCGGAAATCCAGGAAGGGATTAACGCTCGAGCGTCTTTCATGGAGACTGCTTGACAGTCGTTTGACCATTACTTGAAGTAAAATGGGAAATAAAATGAGCAGTCCTTTTGCCATAGCTGGTGTAAATATTTGAAATTTTATAAAGTTCACGTTTGCAAAGGTTTCGGATTGTTACATTTTTTTATTTTAAAGTCATTCGAGAAAACGTTTTTTGGAAGTGATACTGACAAAAATAGCTCCTGCACGCTGAAAACTGAGTGTGCTGCCATAAGCTTCGCTGTGTCATCAGAGAATTCCCTTGTTCCATATGCTAATTTTTTGGTTATCATTCGCAGTATTTTGTTCAATATGCTTATTTTATACGGAAAGGCTAATCCGTATATTGAGACACCATACCGCAATACAGATGCTCCTAATATTTTGTACATACTTTTACGCAATTTCCCTTCGCACACAGATCTCGTTTTGTATATTCATGCACGAACATGCCCTAGTAGAGTGGCGAGGTGTCCATAATGACTGGTGCATGAAAATGTATCATACAATATCAGGCCCACTTACTTTACTTATGTCGAAAAATTCACACTAGAATATTTTCAATTTACATAAATTAGAGACAGAGAGTTCTACTTTTCTATGCGGACTGTGAAAACAAATCAGCATACTATCGATGTGATTATCTTCAAACCAGGCCACTAGTTTATTTATATCTTCTTGCAATAATGCCGCTCCCTAGGATACGTTTTCCCCCAATAATACAAGGGCTGTATCATCAGCCTATTATTAGATCTTAGAATGTAGCTTAACTTCTGAGATATCATTTACGTACACAATAAAAAGTAATGGTCCCAGAATAGAGCCTTCAGGAACGCCATATTGGAGATGTAAACATTTAATATCAGTATTATTGATTCTAACAATTTGGTAGCAGTCTTGAAAGTAATATTTAAAGAAATTTGTATATATGCCGCTAGATCCGAACAATGAGAATTTGGTAATGATAATACCGTGGTCAATGGCATCGAATGCTTTTTCAAAGTAATATAAACACTCCAAGGACTATATTATTACTATCAATTACTTCGTTTACGCAATCTGCAAACTCCTCTAAAAAAATTCCCCGCATTTCCCCAAGGGGAAGAATGTGAAAGTGCGAATGCACGAGTTGAATTTGCGCGGTTCGGTAATGTTTGCGAAAGAGAGATCACACACACACACACACAACTACAAAGAAAAAAAGATGCATTTATTCACAGACACCTATTTGTGCTGTCGTTGTACTTGATTGCTAGAGCGGATCTCAACTTTGAAATTTCGTGTCAGTACTCCTTTAAGCGGGTGCAATAGCCCTTCTCACGCCCGATTCCTGGCCAATCCCCCACGTGGGTATGTGCCATGTCAGCGGCCAGGCAGCGCGCGCCCATCTTTGAAATTTCGTGTCAGTACTCCTTTAAGCGGGTGCATTCGCCCTTCTCACGCCCGATTCCTGGCCAATCCCCCACGTGGGTATGTGCCATGTCAGCGGCCAGGCAGCGCGCGCCCATCTCCCCCCGTTGCTAAGGAAGACGAGGAGCGCGCGCACCCGCAGCTGTTGCTATGCGGACTACGGCGGCGGACGATTCAGGCTCGCTTAAGAAGTGCATTCGCACTTAAAATGTAATGGTACTTCTCCCTTTACGATAGCTATGTTGTGCTTTGGACAGAGGTTAAAATTCCTCGCAAAATGAAATCATGCCCTATAAATGGCTTTGTCCGGTATACAGGCCACGCAGGGCAATATATTATTTGGCCTATATTTTCGCATTCGTCTTTTTTGTCCTGTTGGAAGACAGGTATAATCAGTGAAATTTTCATTCCTCTCGAAATTTTTTTGTTGCTTGCATTTTTAGATAAAATGTACACAAGGAATGCCTTAAGGTTTTCCAAATGCAAAACCAGGCCCCTAATTCGGGTTCCGTCATAATCTGGCATTTTGTTATGTATGTGTTTCTTGCTTATTTTGTACTTGCATCTATACCGTAATTTATCTTGCTGATATTATTTTGCGTTACGTTGATTGAGATATTTCTGCTTATGACGTGTGTTTCGGTCTCTTTAATGAATAACAGGAATCCCCCCTCAGTCTCTTATTGTGAGAGCTCCTTCTGAAACCTTTTATTTTACACATTCTTGTTGTAACAGTAAATAAAATAAATTCAAATTCAAATTCCCAGTGTGACAAGCGAGCTCAGCGATAAACATACATATTAGATAGCACGGCGGGGACAGTGGGAACGCCCTCCGAGAACGCGGGTCCTTGGCTCTTGTCGCCGCTCCAAGGCGGCGCGGCGGTGCAATTCCGCTGCCGCTCCTCTGCTCCATTTACCTCTGCGGGAACCTGTACCTCAGGTACAGTATGCTGTTAGGGTTAGCATCAAGAATAAAGAATTCAGGCCAAGGCTTTTCGAAGAGTACCGGAAAAACAAACGTGGCCAATAATAAATAACATTTTGAAACAAATCGGATAATAAATGTAATAATGTGCTTACCGATGATGTTGTGTAAGCAGAAAAATAACTAAAAAAAGTGTTTGTTGCCAGGAACATAGAGCTCAGTTAAACTTTGTGCATTCATCAAGATGTCTCACTATAACTGGGTGCATTTGTACGTCACTGCTAGACTTCATTTGAATGGTGTCTACAAGGATGAACTTATCGTTTCTGCTACACGCCATCAATGGTACTTAACTTTTAAACGCATCATTTTATCCACATATCAATGCCTTAAGCGGTGCTTCAAGAATGCTTTGATAGTGCTGAAGTGATTGCACGTATATTTTTATGGTACGATCTTCCAAGGGTAAAAAACCCGCTGGCGCATGTTTACAGAAAACGAATGGCAGGAAATAAAATATAAGTGTTACATAAGGAGCAGGTGTTCTAGAAAACTACGTTTTATTTTGGCGTCAAAATTGTCATTCCTACACATTTTCTCTATCCGGAATTATGCCAATTACGTCCATATCGTTCAGGCAAGGAACAGGATGTGCGTGAATGGCTGGGTACCAACACAAAAGTGAGCATAAGCGCAAGAAACAGGACACATGGGTTCTTTGGCTCGGAATAACACCTCAAAAAATATTCACGCAAAACTTGCTTTGTTTGTTTAAACTATCTCAAATAGATAGCATCTAGCTATATCTTCCCCCAAGAGGACGTCGTCTATGACACCACAGCCGCCTATGACGGAGACAAAAAGAAATTACCAGAAAGCGTGGAAAAGTATATTTGCAAATTTTTTTGTGCTTAACACGCCTTGAAACATTTTTTTAAATGGGTAATTCAGCCCTATCAGAAATTCTGATCGCAGACCTTAGTCTGTCTACGCCGAGTTCATGACGCCAGTGCGTTGCACGATTTAGAAAAGATGTTCAGTAAGTACAAACTGTGGTGAATTTTTTCTCTAAAGCTATATATGTAGGGAACATCACTATCGTTGACATCCAACCGCACCTTCTCGATTACTATATGCTGCATGAGGCAGCTCCGACGTCGTCATGGCAGCGTTGACAAGTTGAATACACCTCATCATCATCATCATATTCGTCGTCTTCATCGTCATTTGTCTACGCAGATACAACATCTGTAGTACCCAAAATAGGGGAAAACAAATTTCTGTTAAGAATTTGGGTGCCGTACATTGGCTTTAGAGAGGAGGAGGTTGAGGTGGATAAACATTTATTGAGAGTAAGTGCTGATGGCAGGGCACTCTAGCCCGATAGAGGACATCCTAATTCCGAGATACCCATGCTATGACTTGCCGTCCAGGCCATCTTTACCACTTATTGCTCGTGTCCGAGGTCCGGATCGACACACCATAATCTGCCCCCATAAAATGAAGTGGCCGACTGACTGACTGACTGACTCCTCAACCTTCCCCCGAAACCGCTGGATGCAGAGAACTGAAACTCCCTTGATATATGTCCCTCTTGGAGTAGGTGCTCACTATATTGCGGTGTTTTGAAATTAAGCCCCTAAATGAAGAAAAGGGTGTAAAGGGTGTTTCCCCAAATTCGTGAATATTTTGCACACCTGTTCAGACAACGAAGTTCTTGTTGCTTATATACGCTGGCCGTCGCAATCTCGAAAAATTGTTTTACTGTTTTGCCTCAACAACACTAGTGGCGTGAATCTGCATGTGGGATAAAATAAGGTGTTTTCATAAAACCACCAATGGATGTTTCACTGCACCAAACAGGCAATTGGTTTTAGCTGATAAATGTTAGAGGTTTTTTTGGCGCAAGGCCAGCTGGGGCAAAGAGCGCCAAACAAAAGTATCTAAAAGAAAATATAGGCTACTGAAGCCAAAATAACAAGAAAAGCAATAACGGCAATGGTGATGGCTGGTGTATAGCGCCAGATTTGATTATGTCTGATAGCAACTGAGGTTTAAAAACTTCACGTCTGACAAGTATTCAAACACACATTTTACGGAAAACATGGCATCGTCACCCAGAAACAGCGATCGGTGTAGGGGAATATGCTGTCTGTAGAGTTCTCTGAAGTGTTTATGTCGTGTTGTGTCAAGTGCCTTGCATTGTATGAGTATGTGGACTACGGATAGGCCCTCTCCACACCTGCTACACAGGGGTCTTGGAGATCCCGTGAGCAGGTGCGAGTGCGTTACATGTGTATGGCCCATCCGCAATCTAGCTAAGGTAACTTCAATGTGCCTGTTGTGTGAGTCAGTAGCGCATGGTCCCAAGTGAGGTTTTATTACATGTAACTTGTTATCTGTCTGTTCACTCCAGTGTGTTTGCCACGTGTTGTGAAGTTCGTGTCTGATGTGTGGCTTCATATCTGTGTACGGCAGTGTTGCTATGCCCACTGAATTCAAGAGTGTAGCAGCAGTGGCCATTTCATCTGCGGTTTCATTCCCGGCTATTCCACAATGGCCAGGAACCCAACATATTGTTATTTCAAGACTTGATGCGTATGCCGCCATAAGACCCTCAAAAACAAGATTGATTACATAATTTTTGAGCGTTTTGTAGACAAAAGTGCACGTACAACACTAAGAGAATCTGTAAAAACTATTTACTTTGGAATTTGATGTGGGACAATGTGGTCTAAAATAACTAAATTGCCGTGTGCTTCAGCTGTAAAAATGCGGTTGTGGGAGTTCATTCTTTTTGCTACGTTAAAGTTCAGTCCATGCGCAGCACAAGACCCAGCATCGGCTGTCTTTGATGCGTCGGAGTAAAACTCTGCACACTGGTACTTATCCTGCAGGAAAAGAAAATGCTGCATAATAGCTGCACTTGGTGCCCTGTTTTTGTCGTACTGCACAAAGGACAGGTCACAAGAAACATTCATGGCTTGCCATGGTGCAATAAAATCAAAGACCGCTGTCTTGTGGATATATGAAAATGACACTGCTAGCTCAGAAGCTTCTGCTCTCACTCTGAGAGGGAACGGCATGGGAATAGATGAACAGTTTAAAAAGAGCTTCAGAGGCATACAAAAAGTCAGTGTATATCCTCTGGTGATACAGGGACCATTTGTGGCACTCTGCATAGAGGCTTTCAACAGGGCTGGTGCGAAAGGCGCCACAAGCAAGGCGAAGCCCCAAATGCAGAACTGGGTCAAGCATTTTAAGTGCCTTTTTCGTTCCAGACCCATATACGACGCTGCCGTAGTCCAAGCGAGATCCTACCAGCGCAGTACTAAGACGCAGGAGTAGCTGCTTGTCTGCACCGTACGATTGGTGAGAGACAACTTTAAGGATATTCATAGTTTTTAGTCATTTTTGTTTGAGCATTTTCCAATGATGAAGAAAGGTTAGTTTGTTGTCGAAAATTAGGTCTAAAAACTTGTGCTTCTTTTTTACAGGAATAGACACGCCATTTAGAGTAATGTCAGGGTCCACATGGATCCCTCGCACACGGGTGAACACAACGGAAGTACTTTTTACGGGGTTCAGCTTAAAGCCGTTTGTGTCCGCCCATCCAGCAAGTTTGTTCACGCCGAGATGGACTTGCCGTTCACAGATTGACATTCTACGTGATTTAAAAGATATTTGGACATCATCTACATAAACTGAACAACAAATGGTTCGTGGCAATGCCTTACGGAGTGAGTTTGTCTTCACTATGAACAGTGTGCAGCTCAAAACACCTCCTTGAGGCACGCCATTTTCCTGAACATGTACATTAGAAAGTGCACTGCCAATTCTTACACGGAACGTTCGTTCAGACATGTAGCTAGAAAGAGTGCTAAGCATGTTGCTCGAAACACCGAATGACTTCAAGTCACGCAAGATGCCGTATCGCCATGCCGTGTCGTAGGCCTTTTCCATATCAAATAAGACTGTAATGCACAATTGTTTGTGAATGAAGGCATCTTTTACGTAGCATTCCAACGCAACCAGCTGATCATTGGTGGAGCGCCCCGCCTTGAAGCCTGCCTGGCAGCTCTCGAGAAGACCGTTGTACTCAAGGAAGTACACCAGCCTGCGATTGATCATCTTCTCGAAGAGCTTGCACAGGCAGCTCGTCAGGGCTATAGGACGGTAACTTGAGGGGGACGACGGGTCCTTTCCCTCCTTCAAAAACGCCACTACAATGGCCTCCCTCCAAGACTTTGGAATGTGCCCCGAAAGCCATATTTTATTAAATTGATGTAGAAGTGTTTCGAGTGTGTCTGCGTGTAAGTGTTGTAACATTGTGTATTTGATATTGTCTGGGCCTGGAGCTGAGGGTTTACACGTGCTTAAACACAGCCCTCAGCTCATGTAGTGAAAACAGGGAGTTGTAAGAAGTCTGTGATTTGTTGTTGTCGCGTAGGGACTTCTTTTCCCAAGAGGCTTTATTTTTCAAGAAAGTGTTTGTGTAGTGTGCAGAGCTGGACACGTGTTGAAAGTGTTGTGCGAGTGTGTTAGCCTGGTCTTCGAGTGTGCCCCCGGTTGTACTGACCAGGGGCAGGCTATGTGTATGTTGTCCTTTAAGTTTGCGCATTCTTGCCCATACCTTGTGTGCGTCTGTGTATGAGTTTAATGGATGTAAGGAAGGTGCGCCAACTCTCGTTTTGCCTCACGGCGCACACGTTTTCCGAACGCCTTGGCCCGTTTGAACAAAATCAAGTTACCCGACGTGGGGTACCGACGGAGGATACCCCACGCCTTGTTCTTGGCCTCCCGCGCCCGCCTACAGTCCTCAGTCCACCACCGCCTCCGCTGGTTGCGCGGGGCACCAGAGGGCTGGGGAATGGACTTTTCGGCGACATCGGGAATGTGCGCCGTGATGGATTGAGCCGCTTCATCCACGTGTAGGTGTCTTATGGTTGTGTAGTGTAGTTTCGATGTCTCTGTAAATGTGTTCCAGTTAGCTCGTGCTTCATTGAACCTACTAGGGGAAGATGAACTGCTTGGGCCTTTATTTATATATGTTAGTGAGGTGGGAAACTGGTCACTGCCATATGGGTCAGTTCCCACACCCTACTCGAGAAGAGGAAAGAGAACTGTGGAGCCAATAGCCAAGTCAAGGTATGAGTGTGTGTTGTGTCCTATGTTATGGAATGTAGGCTGTTTATTGTTGAAAAGGCATGCTCCTGAAGATGTAAGGAATTTCTCTATCAGTCGACCTCGGGCATCCGTACGAGTAGAGCCCCAAAAACAATTGTGTGCATTAAGGTAGCCTGTTAGGATGTATGGTTCGGGCAGCTGGTCGACCAACGCCTCGAAGTCAGAGCTCGAAAGTGCAAGATCAGGAGGAATGTATATGGAGCATACCGTCATCAACCTATTAAATATTATTGTTCGAATTGCTACAGCCTCAAGAACAGTGTTCAAAGTCACAGGGTGGCATGCTAAAGATTTCCGGGCGATTATGGCCACACCACCAGAAGATAGTGTGCAGCCGTCCCTGTCCTTTCTGTATACCAGGTAACTCTTCAAGAAATTTGTGTGCTTAGAATTCAAATGTGTTTCCTGAACACACATTACACTTGGCTGATTAGCAAGAAGTATTTCATTTAAATCGTCAAGATTTTAAAGAGGCCTCTGCAGTTCTATTGTACTATGTTCTCTCTTCCCATTATGAAATGTTCGGAGCTACTGAACTGTATTGTTTATGTGTCGTCTTTCGGGGCTGTGACTCTGGTCTTTTTTGGCTTGTCTGGAGGCTTCGGCGTTGGGACCCGTTCCTTGCGGTGCACCGCAGACAAGAACGGACCGACGTCCATTTCATCCTCGAATGTCCTCGGAGCGCCTGAGGGATCAGGCTCCTTGGACCGCGAACCCTTTGGGGCGCGCTTTTCCTTGCCCGCAAGCACCGAGGGATTCAGGAACGCCTCGGATGGCGCAGGCGGTGCTGTAGGGGTGGGAGCTGCCGCTGGCTCCCCCATGTACATCTCCTCTGCGCCCTCGCCTGTGGTTTGGGACGCTGGAGTGGAAGTGGAGGATGCAGCATCGCTTCCACGAGACGTGGTTGCCCCCACAGCCGCTGGTGGCTCAGTGAGTGGTGTGGAGGCGGGTTGGGCTGCGTGAGGCAACCCAGGGGGGGGAGGCGGAGGCAGGACCAAGTCCGACTCGCGGTACTGGGTCCCCGCCGAAACCAGACGCCGCTCCGCCCCCCGGCGAGCTGCGTCGGCGTACCTCCCCAGAGGGAATGAGGCGAACCTCTTCTGCGCCTCCGCGAAGGTGATGTTTTCAGTGACCTTGATGTTTGATGTTAATGTTTTTTTCTCTAGTTGAAACTTTTCACAAGCGCGAGAGTATGCTGCATGTGCACCCTGGAAATTCGGGCAGGTAAGGTTGGTTTGGCACATTTGGCACATGGTCTGCCACGACAGGAGTTGGTACCATGCCCGAACCGCTGGCACTTGAAACAGCGCCGCGGGTTCGGGATGTATTGCCGGACAGAACAACGAATGAAACCTGCGTTGACATGTTCGGGCAGTGTGCAGCGGTCGAAAGTCAGAATCAGATGTTTGGTAGCTATTTCTTTGTTATCTCTCCTAATGACGATGCGCCTTACTGCTGTCACGCCTTGGTCTTTTAGGCCTTCGAGCAGAACGGTCTCTGTCTCGGTTAGGAGATCTGACTCAGATATCACACCCTGGGAGCTCTAGAGGCTGCGGTGAGGGGTGACTCTGATATCAAGGTCTGCCATGCGGGTTTGGCTGATGCGAGTTGTCGCTTGCTGTTGCGTGTTGACCTCAACTAAGACCTCACTGGTTCTTAGTTTTTTAGCAATGTACCTCTTGCCAAGGATGGCTTCAAGAAACTTCGATACAAGGAATACCGATTGTGAAGAAAGAGGCTTGGATTTGTCAACAGATTCAACTATCAGAAAGCGGTGGTAGTTGTCGGGTTTCGGGGAGTTGATGGCAGGAAGAGGTGGATAAGATGCTTCGGTGCGGACCCTTTTCAGGGTCCTATCATGTTTGGAGGGGGGCTTTCGATTTACCATATGGCCTAGGAAAAAGCAGGGGACGGGGGTACTTGCTTCGCTCGGGTTACCCTGATACCGAGAGAGGTCCCGGAGCTCCCTGCCTGGTAAACAGACAGGGAGGCCATCCGCCGGAGCTTGACCTGGGCTCCGACGGCCACCGTTCGTGGTTTCTAACCCTCCACCTATAAACACATCGCCACGGTTGGATCCAGCTTACGTTTGGGGGCTCGGGGTTCGCGGTATTGCCAGTACCGTCACCAAGATTGCTCAAGGTGCCCCGTGTGGGGAGCTGATAAATGTCACTTATACAAATACACAATACCTGTTTTAATGATTTCCCCCATCAACGCCACAAAAACGTGGAAAATGTTTCTTTAATTACGCCCCTGATGGGTCGAAGCGGCCTAACAGGTTTTTTCAAAGCCTATCCAAACTACTTGTTTGAGATGCTTCAAATTTCAGCAGTACATTGCTGTTATTGCGCAGGAGCTCATATGGCTTAATTTTAAAAACGTACACCCCTGAGTGAAGAAGAGCTGACAAATGTTTTCGCTAATTTTTCTTTTCATCCCAGGGCCGTTGGGAGATCTATGATTTTTGTTGATACCGGTAACCCATACAAATGTCTAAAGCTATAATATCAGATTTTTCTATACAGCCTTTTCATAATGATAATCATTTTATGTAGTTTTCGCAGATTCTTCACTACCTATTAGCAGTCCCTTAAAGTATTCAATTAGATGTTGCTTACAAAAGCTGCCAAAAAATATCTCCAGAAAGTAATTTAACGATTTTGTATTAAAACACATGAAAAATTCTGTGGGACTTCTTAACTACACCTGTTCAAGTTGCAGAACACAGACAAACTTCCCCCGATGGAAGACTTCGCGCAATATCTTGGGAATTTTCCCATCCACATGACACTTGTAGGGTCCCATGTTATCTATGCCTACAAAATGAAACACCGTTATTACACACTGACTGCCAACTTCGCTGACTGACTGACTTATCAAAGCCCAGTCGAAACCGCTTCACCTAGAAACTTCAGACTTCCGGCGTATATTTTTCCAATAGTGTAAAGGCTCACAAGGCATTATTTTCGGCAGTTACGCCTCTAACGGACAAAACGCGGGAAATTGTCCCCACATGCGTGACCATCTCATGTAAACCGTGAGGAAACCGAAGTGCCTTCTGCTGACATATGTAGTCCGTTAGAATATTTAAGGGTTTGCTCAAACCAAGACTATTGGCGGGTATCTGCATTTCGTAGCAGACTGGGTGTTTTGAAAGGTCCCTCAATATTTGCTTCACCGCTTCGTACATCCAAATGGTTCCTGGTGATCAATAGTCCTCATACAAATCTACAAAACCAATTTTGATTTCGCCCTGCGACGCCGCTAAACGGGCGAAAAGTATTTTTAAAATTACACTCCTGATGGCCCAGGAGACCTAACAGGTATTATCAACGCCCAGTCAAATGGCTGGTCGTAGAAATTCAAGATTGAGCAGCATATACCTTCAATGGCGTAAGAGCGCTATATTTGGTCAATGATTTTTGAACCACACGTCTGAGTAAGTGAGAAGCGCTCATCAATCTTTTCCACAATTTTTTTATCGCAGATCTGTTGAGACACTGAACAATTTCTTGTTGATATAGGTATCCAACGCAAAAGAGTAAAGAGCGTTTTACGAGATTTTTCCGTAACACTAATGTAATGACAACAGTCAAGCCTTTAGGCAAATTTCGTGTGTTGTTCGGATTTCTCAATCGCACCTCGCCCATTGATATATCCTGTACGTTTCGCTATATGTGCATATGATGTCGCTATTGTACAGTCATTTCTTCCACATTTGACATAGTGTGAATGCAAGCATGCAAGCCCCACCTACCTTGCCCCAAAAAACTGTATAGAACACATATTACTGCATGAGCAAGATTACTCTACCCTTGAAGTTTTCACGAATAATCCGGGAGGCCTGTTTTACGAAGCTTCCTTCGAGTTGCCTCATTGGGGACGCCTCTTTTGGGACGCGGTCTTGTTCCGATTTGTAACTCGCCCGCACTAGGCTTTACATTTCTCACATGAAGTACACGACTTTATAGATCGATGTTAGGCCCAACATCACGATCTCGTGTTGCAATGGAAGCCCGCAACACGCGTACGCCGAGTATGACGATGCCTTGGATGCAAGGCGGGTAAACATAAAGGTTACCTGACTTTAACATTACTAGTGGTACTTACGCCTGGTGTTACAGTTTAGGTCTCACAGTGTGAGACAGTACTGGCTGTAAAAACTGATTTGATTACGTGCCCCACAAGTCCATTGAATGAACTCCGCATTATACTATTATAAATGCACATTTAGTTGGTTGTGGGAAACCAAGAGTCCCGGCGCTTTACCCATTCTTCGCCGCCTGCTGGCGGTGCGAGAAGGGGGGATCCCTCTCTTCTCCGAGGGCCGTGCTCCCTCTTCTCCGCGGCGCAGGCGTGTTTTGGCGGTGGCGCGGCGGTCCCTCCTCACGTAACCGGCATGCCCGGGGGCCCTCGAGGGCCGGTCTGGGTGCGCGGGACGAAGGAAGGGTGTCTTGGGTTCGAGCGAGCGGCCACGACAGAGATGAATACCGGAGGTCGGACTTTTCGCTTCCTTTGTCTGCTTCATTACGCCTTCCTCCTTATCTTCGCCGGACGGCTCGGTCAGGGCGAGCGAGGACTCGACCATGTTATTAGTGGAGCCCCAATGAACGCGAGTTTGGCCGTTTTGTTGTATTTTGTGTGTTTCGTGCTGTTCTCTGCCGCTACGCCGGTCGGCAGTCGGTGGCGGAGTTCAGCGGAGCTAGACTTCCGGCCGAGTCTTGAGGGTCGAGTTTTGTCGCCGTGAGAACCGTGGTCCCCACATTTTTGCCGCCCAGCTTGGGGCTAGTGTTCAGTCGAATTCGAGGTTCGCCAGCCCCGAAAAGGACCATGGCACACGAGTATGAGTTGGGGCATTTGATGCTTTTGGCCTGCCTTTGTTGTCATGCCCGGGTGTCCCCGCACAGCGTCCTGCGCACCCGCAGCAGCGGGTCAGGTCCCCCTTCTCCATGGCCCCTACGCAACCGCAGCCGCGGCTTGTGCGGCAACTGGAATCCCGGAAGGCTCAGGATTCGACGAGCGCTCTACGTCAGGACACTCCGCGCGTTCATACTCCAGGTGCCGGGACTACGCAGATGCTGAAGCCCCAAACCGCACGCCGATCGTCCAGTCGGCCCGCAGATGACCGTCAGCGGGGGAATGCCTGCACACCGAGGAAGAATCATTTGAGGAGGGGAACCTGCTGGGCTGGGACCGCATGCGCGGGTGGCGCGTAAATGTCACGGTCTGGCGAGGAGGAAATGCAGCTTTCGGAGCAGCACAACAGATGGAGCGTGAAGCACGTTGCCATAGTTAACATATTCTACGAAAGCGACGCACAAAAATTGTAATATCACGGAATATATTGTACAAATTGCCAGATTTATTTGTGTAAAATACATACATAGAAGTGCGGGACATTTCAGGAGCAGTTATCAATAAATACTGCTCTTGTTACAAGCCATACCGCACTTGAAACGAAGCACTAGAAGGAATCCCGGAGCAGGCAACGTGTACCGAGATTGCCTTTCCGCCACTAGTGAGTAGGTCTCGCCTTTCGGGGGCGGCTTTTCAGATTTGCGCGCGCTTATCATGTTGCATACGCAGGTGGGCGAAATTAGGGCAGTATAAATATGAACTATTTACATAGAGGATATGAACCATCATTTATTGGAACTAATCGTACCTAGAATATCAAGCACATGTTTTTTTTATTTTCGGTTTCGCGTTCTAAAAAAATCAAAGACCCTTCGTCCTACGAAAAATGTTTGAAACGCAATTTCTTCCTCCGCAAACCGACTCCAATGAAAGTCCAGTCGTGCGAGGGATTCGTTGGCGTCAACTGTCCACGGTGGGAGCCAACTATGCAGTGGCTGACCTTGAACCGGCGAGCGTTTTCCCTTTGGCGCCTCGCGACAGAGGGCGCGTTGGTACCGTGCCCGGCTCCGTGACTTCATCGCACCGCCGGAGGAAGCTCTTTTGCACCTCCTCAATAATTCCTGCTCAATGCTGCAGACCCAGCTTCTTTTATCGCGAACTCTCTTGCAAGGGCTATGCAGCAGGCGCTGCAGGCGGCACGCTCACCCGATCCCATGGTGAAACTGCAAGTGCCGACGTACAGCGGCTACGGCAATCATTTGAGCACCACCGCTTTCCTGCTGGCTCTGAGCCCTTACAAGCAGGCGACCGGCAACAGCGAGAGCGAGGTTCTCGCTCTGCGCAGGTTTTCGAGGTTCTGCGCAGAGTCCTGCCTGTAGCCCTAGTAGACCAGGCCGCCCTGTGGTATCGGATGATAGCCCACACGGCGTGCACGACGGACGACTTTCGAACGATGTTCGGGGAAGAATTCCTGCCCATCGACAACCTACGAAGAATGCGTAGGGAGTTGGAAATGCGCACCCAAGCCACGGATGAATCGCTCGTCGGGTACGTTCTTGCCATGCAGGAGATTTACGAGTACGCCGACCCATATGCCCCGTACTAGAAGCGGGTCGATCGAGGCGTCGGGCAATACCACAAGGGGCCACGACAGACGTGAGTGCCTGAGGCTCGGCTTTAGCCCTTATTTTGTCTGCCCCCTTGAGCCTTCCTCCTGATCTTCGCCGGATGGCTGGATCAGTACGAGCAAGGAGTCGACCACGTTATTGGTGGAGCACCAATAAACGCGAGTCTGGCCGTTTCGTTGTGTCTTGTGTGTTTCTTGCTGTTCTCCGCCGCTACTCCGGTCGGCGGTCCGTGCGGAGCTCAGCGGAGCCAGCCTTGCGGCCGAGTCTCGAAGGTGGAGCTTGGCCGCGCTGAGAACGCTGGTCCCCACATGCTGAACAGCAAATGCCCGGTTCAACCTTGTAAGGAACTCGGTGGGCGTCAAAGATATCCGTGGGACACCGGCACCATCACTGGAGCGGCGGGAGGCCCTGCGTACTAGCGCGGCTTCGCGAACCTCCAGGGCCTACTTAGACGGGGTGTTCGTGCTTCACGAAGCGGTGAACTGCCGTGATAGGGACCCCCCAAAAAAGCAGATATTCCCTTCACGACCATCGCAGCCGATTCCCTTTCTCTCCTTCACAAACTTGGGGCCCATTCCAAACTACATTCCAAACAATTTTCTGAGACGGTAGGCCCAATGATGTAGCAGGCGTTTAGGAATAGTTTACCACCAATCGATTTCTTCATCAAAGCTTCCCGATGAGTGGAAGCTTTGAAGGTAACACCATTACCTAAAGCAGGCAACAGTAGACACCCTTCTAATTTCAGGCCCAGCTTGTTCACCAGTACATCATGTAAAATACTTGAACACATCACTCTAAGAAGTAAATGAGTCCGGGAAACTCTTCAAAGGTGTTGAAATGCTTGTCCCATATACAACTTCTTTTTCAAGAATCAGGCAACTCCTATTACCCCAGCTTAGCCGTACTCATCACCTGGGAGTCGTCGACTATCGTAGAAAGGCGGTCAATGTATCCTAGGGGAGCTGCGAGGCGCCCTCGGAAACAGCACCGAACAACTACCAAGACGGCTTGGGGAATTCCACTGGCCATGGAGTTATTGAACGCCGGATCAAGCGTTACATCAGGGTTCTCAATGGACATTAAGGACATGTATTACTCCATACCGTATGATGAACTGCTACCTATTTTGAGGATTGCAATCGAGGAGCACGGGGCCATGGCATTCCAAATTTGACCCGGTGTGTCTGTTGACACCTTACTTGAGCTTCTAGCTGCATACCTTAGAGCCACAATTGTGTCGTTCGAAGATAACTGCTACACGCAACGCAGTGAAATCTGCATTGGTTGACGAGTTGCGTCGTATTTGTGCGACATTTTTCTGGCCTTCTTCGGAAGGCAGGTCACCGACATGCTTGGTGAAGAGAGACCGGTCATGATCTACCGTTATGTCGACGACTTTTTAGTTTTGTGCACGCAGAGCTCAGCAGCGCTCCAAGAAGAATCGGTCGAAAGGGTTATGGACGCATTCAAAGGCGCATGCCCAGCACTCACTTTTCCTCACGACATGGCAGACGAAGAAAAAATAGGGTTTCTAGACATAATACTGCACTTCAAGGCCGATCTCACGTGCTGGACATACGCACCGCGGGAAGGGAAGGGTTTTCTGCCCTTTTACTCAGCGCATTCGAAGAATGTCAAGCGCGATTTTGGGTACATTGCCTTGATCTCGGTTAAAAGCCGGTCATGCTGCCACGAATTGGAGAGGAGCTTCACGGGCAAATCTCGAGGCTGCGCAATGCAGCCTCCCCAAATGCTGTCCTGGTGTAGATCTGCGAGTCACTGCTTAAAAACAAAAAAGGAGAAGTCCCCGAAAGTCCGAGACAGGCCGTCGACATGAGCAAGCTTACGGTTGTGCCCTATCTGCATGAAGTAACACACAACATTAAGAAGATAGCGGCCACAGAAGGGGTGACGGTTGTGTGCTCAGCCCGAAACAAAGCGTATGCCATGTGCCGCCCCTTCAACCAGACAATGATAGCGAGCCAGTGCACAACCAACCACCGTACCTAGTACGCAGCATGTATGCAGGGGGTTGTGTACAGGCTACCGTTATCGTGCGGAAAAAGCTACATTGGCCAGACCGGCCGTTGTATCAATGACCGAGTTCGAACACAAGGCCAAGGCGTCAACAAAAAGTGTCCCGTCAGGACATTTGGCCACGCAACTCCGAGATTGCCCTAAGTGTGAAGATGACTTCAATGGTGCCATTACAATGCATAAAAACAACGATAGGCTGGCGCGTGAGATCATCGAAGCTATGGAAATTGAAGAGGGCGTCGACGATTGTACCAGTACTGCGTCGGTTTCGCTAACCGATAAACAAAAACTTTTTCTGCGGAATGTTGTTCCGGGGCCACGTGGCTACAGGCTATAAATGCACAAGGAGACGCGTAATAAAATTCAGTTGGTAGTGTCAGCGCTTGTTCGTCGTTTCTTGTCATTGTCTGCTCACACAGTTAAATTTAGGCTGACAAGTATTAATTCAAGTATGATCCAACTAGCTCAGATTCTGCCTATTCTGCTATTTAGCTGTCGACAGTGACAAGAAAGAATAACGCCCCCATGTGACGTTCACTATGCGGAGTACTAAAGCTCTATGGACCGGCACTTAGACATTGCCTGGGAATCAAAGTAGGAGCGCACCTTCACTCAATGTGTAAACCAACTGGTCGTGATTGCGCCGTCACGTAGTCGGCGGTAGAAACGCTGGAAACGAAACATGGCGGCACATTACCTTCCATAGCAAGGCGAAAATGAAAGAGAGAGGGCCGGCTGGCGCTACCTAATCTTGGCGACGGCGAGGGCAGTGTATTTATGCGTTTTAGTGGGAACCCCTGTGAACGGCACCTGTCTTTACGCGCAGTTCCTCACGAAAGCAGCGGAGACCACCTCCAAGGGCAGACATCGCCGCTCGTAAGCGCGCGCACCCAACACTCGGGAAGGACCTCCTGGTCTTCGAAGGCCGTCCATGGCGCTGGTCTTCAACCAACAAGCATCAATTGTTGCGAGTGGGGAATAAACCGCGGTGGTTTTGAACAACTGCTTCAGCCTAAGCTCCTTGCCGGTGGCAGTAAGCTGAACTGTCTGAAACTTTATTCAAACGGGCAGCACTCAAAATTTTATGGAGAGTTCTGATTTACCGTGACTTCCGCAGTCGTAGCAGATTGTGATAACATATTCGTACAAAATTTCTGCCAGCCTTAAAAAATGTAAGTGTTCTAAAGAACAGTAACATCACTTGGAATCTAGCAACACTATTCATCCGTAGAGAACATTTTCATGCTTGGCATGGGTCTATTTACCTGAAATGGTTCTTCTAACTTATTAAACAGCCATGAGTTATCTGTCGGAGAAGCTGATAATAAAGTATCACAAATGCTTTTATCGCATGGGTACTAGAATGATATATTTTGTGACACTGAATTACAACATAGTATCATTAGCATTCTCCGTACCTGCCATCATATACCTACTTAAACTTTTTGTTAATGATTGCCAATGAGGGGTATCCTACAATATTAAATTTACTCCCGAACGGTGAGATACACACGCAGTCGTACAAAGAAATTGTGTCAAAGGAGCCCAAATAATAGCAGCTGCATTAATCTTTTTCTATAGCAACAAGAATGAAATATGGAATATATGTAAACTTGATAGTCTTAGGTATTATTACATCTACCTGGACAAATAATTATTTTTCCAGCGCAAGTAACCATTGTTCGACATCCCAGTGACTGCTAAAAGACAACAGAAAGCTGAAACAGCTGAAGAAGTACCACAATATTTTAGAACATAAATGGGTAGCTTCGCGTTTCCTGAAACGTGTGCCCGTATTCGAAAAATATCGATTCCATAAAAATGCTTGGCTATCCTCAGTTTATCAAGCTCACACGTGTACAGAAGCAAAAGTGACATATCCGCACTGTCAGAGGAAATTGGCGGTAATGTGTTCTTGCTATATGCGAGGAAAAAGGCTGTTAAAATAAGTACGTTGGCAATTTATTTAGGTCACGCGTTGTGGAAGCGGTCAAAGTCACAGGTTCTTTTTTTAGTATTGGTCACAAGGTTTTCACATCTGCACTACGTAGCTTACAGGATTTGAAGAGCTACTTACACTTCACATCCGTACAGCTGTACAGCTCTGTATGCACTCTGTTTAGGTTGTAAACGGCCACCGAGGTATCTCTTGAAGCATGATCTTCTTTGTTCACGCGATTTGCTATGTAATACCCTGGCTCTCTTTCTGCGTGAAAACGCCTCGGGTTATTCCAGTTCCTGATTACTTCCACGTACCTGTCGATGGATTCAAGGTAAGGCTAAGTAAGAACGTTTCAAAAAAACGTGAAATATTCATGGGGGTAAGAGTACTCACTTGTACAGCTAGCCTCTGTGGTTGCGGAACCCTACTACATGATTGCATAGAAAGCAGAAATATTGCACGTCAGTATACCCATTAGTCTTTTTGGTTGCGCATTGAAATTTCAACGCAAGAGTTCTCACGCAATGTCAAAATATAGTACTGAGCCATGCCCACGTTGCACGGAGGCAAACTTTATCTGGCCGAGGAATCTAGGTTCCACAACCGAAATTTTCAACCTTGCCCTCAAGTTTACTACCCTTAACCGAAAAACCTCACTATTCAGGAAAAAAAACCTGAGAATGTAGCACACCAGAGTGAGCTGCAATTATTGGACGATTCATACAAAAAATAGTTGTACCAGCATGCAAACAGGCTCCTAAATGAAGGGCCCCCTTACGAAACAGTGCGTTAAGAAACGCACGGTAACTACATGTCCTTAGGAAGTTCTTATTGTCATATTCAACGCGAGCTGTGTAGGTAAACTGAGATTTAGGCAAGAGAAGTTTCCAAACACAAAATGGCGACACCTAAGTTTGGCGTGGCTACGTTGCCACCGCGACGATATCCATTTTTCCCTTTAGAGGCGAAAGCAATATTTCGGTATTATCGCGAACGGCTACCCGCACTTTCGATGCATGAAAATCGCGGCCGAATACAAGCTGTAGATTTGGCAGATTAGGCTTATCCTGGAAAAGCAGTGGGTCACCAGGATATACTGGGAGCCCAACATGGAAAGACACCCTGTAAGACGCGTTCCATTCCTTCCTAGCCCGCATTCAAAAGTATATGAAGCAGTATTTCATGACTACAATTTATAGCAGATCTCTGCTCCTAGGAAACCCACAATCCAAAAAAGGACAAGGGAAACTTGGCGCTTGTTACGGGCTCTGAATATGAAAGCAATTAATTCCAGTTCAACCCCTGGGATGTTTTTATATCACCCTGCTTTCTATATGGATTGTTCCTCTTTCTCCTTGAGATGCTATTCTTAGCGCTGTGCTACAGTTTGGCAGTGTACATTAGATTCGATCTGTTACCTACATGTTGCGTCACTGCTCGTCGTTGCCACCATGTATCGCGTGTGTCGGTGATGATGGGGGAATAGGCTGTCTGTCTGTTCATACGCTTGGCTGCATTATTGTGCTTCCTTCATGTGTGGTCACTCCGATGGCCACAAATGTTGCATTGACGGCCATATTTGACTAGTGCCATATTTATAGGTGTGCTATGAAACGCCACGTGCAGAACGCCTAAGGGAGGCCATGCTGGTAAAATACAAGTTTGTTTTATTAAAAACATTTCGTACTCTACAGTGTCCCAAGCGCTTAACCGGCCGCAAAAGATGCCGTTTTCACCGAGAAATCAATAAATTTAGGTCAACGTTTTGATTGTGTTGCCAAATGATTTGTTTTCATTGCGTCTACTGTGAATTCGGGTATTGAAGGGCGGGTATAGAAAAGAACTTCCAGTGCATCACTAGGCTCTACAATATTGCTTGCCGTCAGTCCCCCCAGATGGCGCTCCCATACTCAGCCGCGGACCGTTGTTCGACCCTATTTGCACCTGCCTTTTGTTGTTACCGTAGACAGTAACCGTTTCGTGAAACATGGGGTCTGCCTCACAAACAGATGGTCACGTAAGACAGCGTCGCTGTCGCCAATAGGCCAGTGTCGCGCAACACAATTCAAAGCGGCAGACTGCTGTGCAGCTAAACTAAGCTTAGTGTGCCCAGTACCTACAGTAGTGCGCATCCGCACTTGTATGTGTACGTGTATTTTTGTAACTTCCACTGTGTAACAACCCCCCCCTCCCCCGATTCCTATTGCTGTAAACTGAATATGCATTACATTTAGGGCGCAATAGCTCGTTTAGCAAGCTTATAAGCCCTGCCTAATTTGCGTTTGCATTTGCCGGCCTCAACCAATCGCACAACTGGGCATATGACATAATGGGTTCTGTTGCGGGAAAGGAGCTAGTGAGTCGGATGACCAATTTCAATTTCTTCCTAATTATTTAGCTAATTTGTGTGAAGTGTGCGTTAAAAGTGGTGCGCCTATGATTACAATGATGCAATTTTTCGAATGAACTAGCGAATGGCCTCATTAAGTACACGCCTTCGAGAAAACTTTTCACGACAGTAAAAAAACACTTTTGGACAGTTTGGTGCATAGTGGCGATAAAACTACAGCGCGACTAATACAGCGACAAGAGGAAGAGACGTTGTTTTTGTTACAACCCTGCAACCACGAGAAGGGTCCCGAATTTACGCACGACTATCCTGGTCGTGACACCGGGCAGTTTTTAGACAATAATTTTGGGTTTTAATCCGAACACAATATTTTATTGATTGCCCGCGTACCCGGAAACAGCTTCGGCCTTATGGATCTGCCTTTTTAAAAACGCTAGAAAAGGCCATAGCGTCTGAGGTTCCCGAATCCGCACTGAAGAATTCGTTCGTACTAGCTGTTCCGGAGAGCTTTTACACTCAGATTAAGATACTTCTGTGTGTCGGTTACCCGATCTCTGTCTTCGTTGGTGTTGCTGCGGATACCCGAAAGACAAGTTCATCAAATGCAGCTGGAACAGCCTGAGGTGAAACCAGTTGTTCTGTCTTATATGCATTGGGTTACGCACATCCTGAAACAGGTGGCAGAAGGGTGCGAAGTGTCAGTTCTGTTTCCCGCTCCACAGAACCTGAAACAACCGCGAAAAAAAGCATACCGAGCGTTGGTTGCCGTGAGGCGTCAAAATAGTGTATGAAATGGCGCTTTCAGGAGGGGACGCCTCAATGTCCAGACGGGCAAATGCGTGAATGACAGGGCACGCGAGCGCAACTCTACATTAAACGATATTTTCGCGTAGCCAAAAACGATGCAGTTGACTCGAAGGTAAACCAAGTGTATTGGAGCGAACTTGTGCTCCCGTAACAACTCAAACAATACAGAGGTGGTGAAGCAGCAGTCAACAAAGTGATGTGTGCAGGCGAGTGTCGGCGAATCGAATACCGCGGCATCCGGTCTGCGGGCGTTTGTCTTTAGGCGCGAGTGTTTTTCCAACCGTCGAATGACATTTATAACACTGCAGATCAAAGAAGAATATTCTAGGCTGGGAGACGTTAGTTCAAAACACTGTTTCTACCAAAGGCGATAAAAGATGCGGCATAAAAAATAAAGAATAGAACACGCGCTTCTTTTGGCCAGCAGATAACACCGACAACGCAGCCCGGCGTAGCCGAGCAGCAAAACCAAATCATAAATAAACAACGTCAATGCACGCTTCGCTGCAATATTACGTGCGCGTAATTTTCCTGCGCGTTGTAAACAGTGCCGGCCTTCCAGATCTTTCCAGACCAAATGCAGACCTTTTGGTTTTGAGCAGATAGAAATTCTCGGC
Source organism: Haemaphysalis longicornis (assembly GCF_048455015.1). Taxonomy (NCBI): domain Eukaryota; kingdom Metazoa; phylum Arthropoda; class Arachnida; order Ixodida; family Ixodidae; genus Haemaphysalis; species Haemaphysalis longicornis. The sequence continues at coordinate 38,071,614 of NW_027526295.1, forward strand.
AGGAGCAAGAATACAGTGGCCAGGGTGCTCTTAGAAGCGTCTGATAGTAAGAAACAAGGCAACGAATGCGTCAGCAACACGTCTGTGCCTCTACGTACCAGTGAATTCACTTTTTTGTTAGACGCAAGTGGAATTTAGCTATGTTACTGTTTCAACAGCGATGCTTTAGTGCATGGTGCCCAGCTAAACCTTGCCGAGCGATGACATCACCGCGCGCCCCGGCAACGCTTCACCATCGCTGTGCCTCGCCGGCGCTTGGCTGGTACTCGTGTCGCCTCCTGTTGTAGGAGCGATACAAGTGGTTTAAGCACGACTTTGGAAAGCTTCGTGGGCAGGCACGATACAACTGGTACATCACGGCTTTGGAAATGCGTCACGGGGTGGCTTGTTGCGACGAGAGGTGCACTTTCTAGGGTGTAAATAGAAGACTTACTGCCAATATAAAAGATCCCAAAAGGGGATGGAGTGGCAACAGTAACAGACTACTTAATTAACGTACCACATTCCAGACCACACAAGCTGAGCAGTAGCCACCAAATGAGTTAAAAAAATTTGAGCCACCGCGCGTCCCTCTGCACCGTACGCTTGTCTTTGAGCTTCACCGCAAAACTTGGGCACGCGTACATTGCAAATACTGTGATTGATTGATCGTACGGTTCAACGCGCCGACGCAACGCAAGCGATAAGGCGCGCCGTAGTAGTAGATGGCTCCGGGTTAATTTTGACCCCCTTCGGATCTTTATTGTGCGCCGAAATCTCGTACACACGGGCGTTTTGCTTTTCATCTCCATCAGAAAAGCAGCCGCTGCGGCCGGGAATAGAACCCGCACCCTTGTGATCAGCAGCACAATGCCTTAGCCACTGAGCCACCAGAGCGGGTGTAAATGCTTTAAAGACGAAGTGTCCATTCCTCTTTGGAGGGTTAAGGACGGCACCACGCAGAAGCATTGCCCGGTTCTTGAAGCATAACATTGCATAAACCTAATAAAACCGAAAATAAGCTAGGTGCGGCCGCAAGCATCGCTGTTTGCCCAGTGTTCGCCCACTTAGTGCGAAGCTGAGTAAAATTCTTTCTGTACTTTTGCTTTCACAGTATTTCAAGAGATTACACCTGTATTTTTAGGATACGATGCTTAAGATAAAAAAAAGTTATACCATCTTCCCGAGGGGAACCCTGAGGTGATGCGAAGTATCGCGGAGTTCCCTTTATTTTCACATGCGTTGGTTACCCACATCGCGTGAACGCAGGAGCGATACTCATCCAACGAAGCAACTGTGGCAGCGGCGCGTGTACGCGGTTATATTTAGCGCTGGCGTGGAGAGGAGGATGAAGGGAGCAGCGCGCTATCGCACAGCTGGCGTGGAAAGGGGGAGGGAGGGAGTAGCGCTAGGCGCAGCTGGCGTGGAGAGGAAGACGGTCTGAGAAGCGCATTATCGCACAGGTGGCGTGAAGAGAGGATAAGGAGGAGAGGTGCAGATGCCAATAGACAATGGACAACGGACATAGCTCCGAGCAAAAGATGCTTTGCATCTAAAAGAAGTTGAAAGTGAGCGCTTGTTCAGTCGTCTATCTATTGTCGTTGTCTCAGTGGCGCTCTAATTTTATAACATTTTAAAGGGGTCCTGAAATACCTTCCGCCGATGCATGGATGTACATGTACCCAAATAAAGCAATGTATTTGCAATCTCCTCCCGCAAGAATTTTGTTAAAGCGATGAGTATTAGCTGAGAAATCGTAAATCAAAAACCACGCATTATCGTCGCTCCGCGTTTCCTCCTCCTTTCGACTTACTCTCCGCTGTTGACGGCGCGCGAGCTTTGCCTCCCATGATGCTGCGCTCCGCAGCCGTGACGTACTTCCGCTATTGCGCTGCTACGTCGTCTGCTACGGGCAAGCTTTGTTGACACCATGAATCCCGCACTTCGCTCAAGGCTGGAAAACCGAACAAAAAACCTGGCCGCATGTGTGCGGCGGCCTGGCCTTGCCCTTTCGCGGTGTTCGTTGGTGCAGTTGCTATCGGTGCCACGTGACTTTTTATCGGCGGCGAACTCGCAGCCGTACGGGGAAGATCGTGCGCTCGTTCCCTTTGATGCACCGACACTGTTTATCCAAAAAGTGCCGTATCAGATGTGGCCCCGCTGGTGCCCGGTCTTATTTTGCGGCGGTCGTAATTCCTGCCGGCGGCATGTGAAAAAGACATTTTAAATCGATACAGAACCCGTGCACAAAACCCTTCAATCATGTGACCAGTTCAGCTTGGGGCGACGCGTGGTGGAGAGCGGCAACGTTGGCAAAGCATGCTCCACCGCGGCTCTGAGCTTTCTAGCGCTGGCGCGAGCGCCACTTCTTTGAGAATCTCAAACATCGGTTGCCTTGACAACAAGGCACAAACCACTGTAGAACTCAGTTACAGTTGCGTGTTTCCGGTTCAGCTCGGGGCCCCACCTCGCGACATGTGGGCACTGCAGGCGTACCACCCACTCCCATTGGGAAGTGCGAGATGCGTTTGACATTACAGCAGGCGATGGTGTGTGTGTGTTGTGGACGTCTTTGTTTCGCGATGCAATGCGACGTTGGGCTTCTGCGGGTGGATAGTGCTTCCCATGGTCTGGGTTATCTTTCTCGAGCGACGTACGACTCAACTTCGCATGGGGTATGTGCAGTGTGCGTGGCTAAAAGCCATCTCGGCTTGTGCGCCGGAGTTAAGTGACTTGCTGTTCGTCCCCGCAAACCGCGCGCGAGGTGAGTGCCGAAGTTACGACGGGCAGGAGGAGGCAACCCATCGTCTTTCAATCGCGGTTCAGATTTGCAACGCATGTTGTGACGTTGTGTTCGTTCGAAACCCATCTCTGGATTGTTTTGGAGTAGAATAAAATGTATGCGTCAAACCCGGGTGTTATGTCCGCGCGGTCAGTGACAAGCTGACGCACGGGCACACTTGAAATAGGGTTTATTCCCTTCAAGAAGGACGCGGCTTTTTAGCGACTGCTCTGCAGCAAGGTCCCAAAGCGTCTCTCTCGCCTTGTCCATCGCACCGCGGAGTCGGCGCAGAGGGTGTTGGTCGGGGGCGGCGTCGGCGAGGGAAAGGGCGCGGGGTCGAGAGGCGCCGACTGGTCGAGAGGCGCCGACTGGCGCGCTGTCGGAAAGCGCCGAAACGGAATGCACTTCCGCTGGGCACGAACACAACACTTCTTCCCCCCTTAGAAGAGCGCCTGGTAGCGGTCAGGGGGGTGTCGCTGCCGTGAGGATTTGCGTAGGTCGACGGCCTGGGGTTGCAATGCAGACGGGAGCTGGCCGTCTGCGCATGTGGTTGTCGGCGTCGCCCCGGCGCTCTCCATAGTGAGATGCCATGCCCTGTTGACGGGTGGTGACTCACAACTTCCTTCAGAAGGGGCTGGTTTGCTTGGAGACGGCCTAAGCTGGCGGAGCTGATTGAGGTGCCGCCGAGTTGTCGTCCCGGAAATCTCGACGAGCCACGACCGCAGGCCAATTCGTTTTTTTACGGTCGCTGGGACCCATTCCGGCTTGTGGTGAAACTGGCGGGCGAGCACCCGTTTTCCCTTTTGTATCCACCGGCTGCGCGGTGGGTCGCGGAAATCCTGTGCCGCCTTTGACGATGGCTCTGGTCGTACGGCCGTGAGAGGCGTCCTCATTTCCCGCGAAAACATTAGCCTCGAAGGGGTCTGGCCTGTGCTATTTTGCACTGTTGTGTGCTGCTTGAAAAGGAAGCGGGCCAAGCGTCGCTGTAATGACCTTGTCTCGTCCTTGGAAAGTGCCCTCTTGAGTTCGGCCACGTAGCGTTCGGCTTGGCCGTTCGTTGCTGGGTGGTACGGGGCGGATGTCACAGCGGTGATGCCGTTGTCTTTGTAGAACCGCCTGATCTCTGCCGACACAAATGCCGTGCCGTTGTCCGATACTATCTTCTGAGGTAGTCCGAACGTTGCAAACAACGCGCGCAGGGCGTCGATGACTGCCGCAGATGTTGGCCTACTCATTTGTACAACTTCTAGCCATTTTGTGTAGGCATCCACCACAACTAGAAATGCCGTTCCTTCGATTGGGCCTGCAAAGTCAACGTGCAGGGTGTGCCATGGCGTTGTTGGCTTCTCCCAATCAGGAATGGGGGCTCTCGGTGGGGCTTGTTGGTTTCCCTGGCAAGCTTGACACGTTTGCGCAGCTGTTTCGATGTCGTAGTCAATTCCTGGCCACCACATATAGCTGCGAGCGCACCTTTTCATGGCTACTATTCCTCGATGCCCAGCATGAATGAGCGTCATGGCTTGCTCGCGTAGTGCGTGCGGGATAACGACTCGTGACCCGAGTGTCACGCAGCCGCGATGGAGACTCAATTCCGTTGCTCTTTTCTTAAAGACGTTGAAGTTTTCTCCGGTCAGTTTCTGCACGCGGCCTTGGTGCAGTGCCTCACTCAGTTGCGACAACGTCGGGTCCTCTTGCGTCGCTACGGCGACTGTGTCGGCCGTTAGCGGTGGGTTAGGCAGAGCTTCAAACATCAGCACGCAGCCCACTTGTGGGGGATCCTCACTTGTTTCGCCGAGCGGCAGACGACTGAATGCATCCGCGTTCTGGTGTCTTTTTCCTGGGCGGTGCACGAGCTCGTAGTCGTACGCGGACATTTTTATGCACCACCGTGTCATATGGGGGGACAGCGTATGGGGTATTTGTTTCTGGGGGCCCAAAATACCCAAAAGAGGTCGGTGATCTGTAATGATGACCACGTGTCTGCCAGCAATGTACTGGTGAAAGTGTATGGCTGCATACACGATTGCGAGCCCTTCTCGATCCAGTTGCGAGTAGTTGCGCTCTGCCGCTGAAAGGGTGCGGGAAGCGAAAGCAATCGGTGCTTCCCTGCCTTGATCGTCGGCTTGTGAGAGCACTGCGCCCACACCGTAGGGCGATGCGTCGCAGGCGAGAAGCAGGGGCTTCGTTTCATCGTAGTGCCTGAGGACTACGCGCCGCCGGAGCAGGTCCTTCAGCGCGTCGAATGCCTTCTGGTGGCGTTGCGACCAGCTCCATTGGACATCATTTTGTAACAGGTGGTACAGGTCGTTAGCCACAGTCGCTCGCTGCTCTAGGAATCGATCGTAGAACGTAATGAGCCCAAGAAAGGACTGCAGCTCCTGCTTGTTGGTTGGTGCTGGTGCCTTACTGATAGCACGCACCTTGTCATCAGTTGGATGAATGCCTTCAGCACTGATCAGGTGCCCCAAGAACTTTACCTCGGGTACTGCAAAACAGCATTTCTCGATGCTTAAGCGCAAGTTGGCGCTGGCTAGCCTGTCAAGTACAAGCTCTAGGCGTGCTGCGTGTTCTTCACTTGATGAGCCGCTAATGATCACATCATCCAGGTAAACGCACACTCCTTCAATTCCAACAAGCGTGGACTCCATGTACTTATGGAATATTGCTGGGGCTGCTGCCACTCCAAACGGAAGTCGTTTAACCCTGTAGAGGCCCCTTGTAGTGTTTATAGTGAGCAATTCAGACGTTTCTTCGCTCACCTTCAGCTGTTGGTACGCCTGGGTCAGGTCCAGCGTGCTGAAAATTCGGCCTCCACGGAGTGTGCTGAAAACCTCCTGTGGCGTTGGTAGTGGGTAAGCAGAAGCCTTCGTTGCCAGGTTGACGGTGCTCCTGTAGTCTCCACAAAGACGTAGAGTTCCGTCTTTTTTTCTGACTCCGACAAGTGGTGTGGCCCAGTCTGAGTGCTGCGTCGGCTCAATGACATCCTGCTGCTCGAGCTTGCGAAGCTCTTCGTCGTACGCCGAGTGCAGGGCAAAGGGTACTGGCCTGGCTTTGAGAAATTTGGGGCTGGCGTTCTGATGTAGCTCCAGGTTGATGAGAGGTCCGTTGTGACCGGGAATATCCTTAGCGAAGACCGTTTCGTACTTCTTTTGAAGTCGCTCCACGAAATCCTGTCGCTCGGGAATATTGTCCTCGGTAGCCTGGTTGATACCTCCGATCGTTATCCCAAGAGCGTCGAACCAATTTCGACCCAAGGGGCTAGATCCGGCCCCTCGCACGATAAGTAGTGGTAGCTGACAGGTTGTGCCGTTGAAGGAAACGTCAACGTTGGCACTTCCCAGTAGTGGCAAGGCCTGCCCTGACTACGTTCTCAGGTGCGTGTCGTCGTCGAGCAAGATGGGTGCATGCTGACGCCAGGTCTGGTGGTACGTCTGTTCGCTAATGAGCGTACATGCTGCTCCGGAATCCACCTCGAAGTGGATCGGCTGTTGATGCACGGTGACGTCGATCATGATCTTCGGTTGCGTGCGTAGGTTGAGCACGGTGTTTAGGTCGTACAACGCCGGTGATGCTGGTAGACTACCGTGCGTCTCCTCCTGCGTTATGGCCTCTGAGGCGTTCACGTGCTTGTGCCGTTCAGGGGGTGCCCTCGACTGTTTCTTCTTTGTTATGCATGCCTTCTTAATGTGACCTCGTTTCTTGCAAAAATGGCACGTTGCGCCTTGAAGCTTGCATGACTGCGGGCTGTGCTGCTCGTCACAGCGCCAGCAGCGCTGCGTCTTAGGTGGTTTTTTGCCACTTGCCTGGGGGGGTTGGAGCTGGTGATTTGTGAGGTATGCCGGCTCGGTCGGCTTCCGGATGTCACGCTGCTGCTTGCCGGTACTCTCCGCTCGAATGGCGATGTCGTAAGCCTTTGCGAACGTCAAGTCGGTCTCAGCAAACAGGCGCTGTTGTAGGAAGTCGTCCCGCAGTCCGCACACAAATCGGTCACGGAGCATAATGTCCAGTGGTAGCATGGTAGGGTTCGCAGGTGGCGTGGCGACTGGGTGTTCGGTAGCTACCGTTGTGGTGGGCAGCGTTCCGAAGTTGCAATCGGCGGCCAGTTTTTTCAGCGCCGCAACGTAGGCGCTGACCGCTTCTCCCTCCATCTGGTCCCTTCGTTGAAAACGGGCCCGGCTGTACACTTCCGATGGCCTTGGGTCGTAGTGCTTCTGCAGTGCCGCAACGATGTGGTCGTAGTCCACTGCTGCTGGTGTGCTTGGCTGAACTAAGGAGCAGACGGTGTCGTACGTCTCCTCCCCACACAGCGTGAGCAGGTGTGCCTTCTTCTTGCTGGGGTCCACGATGTTGTTGGCCTCAAAGTAGAATTGAAGGCGTCCAAACCATGATCCCCAGGAGGTGCCGTTGAACTCAGGTAATCGTCCTGATGCGTGCGTAGCCATTGCGTAGCACTGCCTTTCAACGTGGGTCGCACAAACACTTCCTCGTCGCCACTGTTATGTCCGCGCGGTCAGTGACAAGCTGACGCACGGGCACACTTGAAATAGGGTTTATTCCCTTCAAGAAGGACGCGGCTTTTTAGCGACTGCTCTGCAGCAAGGTCCCAAAGCGTCTCTCTCGCCTTGTCCATCGCACCGCGGAGTCGGCGCAGAGGGTGTTGGTCGGGGGCGGCGTCGGCGAGGGAAAGGGCGCGGGGTCGAGAGGCGCCGACTGGTCGAGAGGCGCCGACTGGCGCGCTGTCGGAAAGCGCCGAAACGGAATGCACTTCCGCTGGGCACGAACACAACACCGGGCATTCGGCTCAGGGCGTTCTCTGCGATTGCACGAAAGAAGTGCCACGGGGCTTCAACGCTTTCTTTACGGAACGTACTCAGGTAAGGGAATATTCATGTCGTGTTATGGCCGTGCTGCATTTAATACGAACGGTTAAACGTTTGTTTACACTTGTTTCGTTTGTCGTAAAATGCCCAAGCACTCCGGCACTCCGCCGGCAGATCAGCCGGCGAGCCGACGCTGAGCAGACGACTCATCTCTTTGCCGGAAGTGCGTGAAAAAGCCGCCCAATAGCAGGATGTCTAGCTCATGACGAACATCTGGGAATCGATGATGTAGACATGTGAAGATGGCGGCGTCCAAAAACACGAAGGAAAGGGTGAGAAAAAAGCGACAAACTTTGCAACAAAAGTGTGAGCTTTCCGCTGCGCGTAAAAGAGTAATACTTGGCACAGATGACGTTGACGACCCAATCTAACGATTGCGCTAGTTCATTTAGTGTGCTCAAAACGCCTTTCAGGGCCCCTTTAACAGTTAAAAATGCCGAGTTCAAGGCCAGCACTAGCGTTGAAAGGTCTATTCATTTTTGTTCACGGAAACAAATGTGGCCACTTCCAAACTACGCGCCCTTTGGTTCTGTTGATTCCTGTTGATTTGCTCACCATGGCCAGCGGAGCATGTCCCCAACAGGCAGACATAGTTATGGAACGGAAAATTAACATGAACGCCCTTGCCATATGTATCTGCGCTCAATTATAACCTGGTGAGGAGAGTACCCGCCGGCTTATGAGGGGCCGTTTCCCTAGTTTACGAGCTGGAGCAACGTAGCGTGTGCGACGCTGAGCGGAGCATCCTGTTTTAGGGTTCATGAGCTGGATAGACCACTTCGATAATGAGAGAATATTATGGCAATATGGTTACGAACGTTTTGTCGTGGGCAGCAGTACAGCCATTGTCAAGAATAGACAAAACGCCAGCGTTTATGCAGCAAACCACCCATTGCTGCAGGTGAGTGAACAACAGATAGTGTCAAGGAAGACCTAAATAGGCGAGACAATAATACGGCGCTCTTTGAAAGTTGAAAGTTTTTCAAGTGGTCGTTATTCGTAACAAAAGTATCAAAATTTTATGTGCATTGGGAATTTATGTGTGAAAGAAGGCACAAGCTTGACAATAAATCTGTTCGAATGCACCCACATTTGTGTACCATAGAAGTGGTTTTTATTGGTAAACTCCTTCTAACCGACTTTGGCGTTTTGAATGTTACTCAAGTGACACGGACTTGAGAGTGAGACGGCAGGGAATTGTTCCACAAATTACAGCTCGTCTATCATAACTCACGGCGACTTGACCTAGTTAAACCTGCCGCTTATTGTTAAATCCGAACTTCTGTGCACGCTTTCTTGAATTTGTTCACAAAGCGGTTGCCACGGTTTTTTCTGGCTGTGAAACCACGAGCGTTTCCTTTAAAGAAGTTTTGTTCGGTACTGCTCGAGTGTAGGGCCGAATTCCGTGAGCCCGATGCTGTCCGTCTGGAGGCGCTGCGACATCAGCTTCATTGAGCCAACGATATAGGGTCCATGCTGCCAGAAAGGCATTAGTATATTTACTTCATGTTGCGGGTTACCTGCGAAAGTATTGCCCGTCATTCCTTCTGTTGCAGGAACATATCGAATTGTTAGGTCGGAGTTCAAGAGTACCGCTAGGTGTCTTAAAATAAGACTAAAATTTTTCGAACCAACAAGTACAAGAATACTTCCTTTGCCGCCCGAATGGGCGGAATAGAACTAACAAACACTTTGTTGTAGGTTTAATGGGCGCAATAACTCGAACCTAGTTCGAGGTGATTTGAAGCAAAGCTCGTCCATGGTATCCGAGGAATTTCTTAACGCTGCTTGGAGTTGGCCTTTAATGTCCCGTAAAAAAATTGCACCATCTTCCCGTAGGGGAACCCTGAGTAGTATGCGAAGCAGCCATTGGGTCGACTGAAGTTGCCATTAGTTTTCGGTTCGTCATTTCCGTTGACGTTAATCTTCGCGTGCCTTCTTTGTATTATAGCCTCTTGACGTATTTTGATTGAGTGAAAGACTTAAGGCTCGTTCGTAGCACATGCTCTCGTCTTGGTTTGTAGCGGAGTGGGAAGAGCACCACGTACCTTACGTTGAGGCCAGAAAGTCGTGAGATCGAAGCCGGGCGCCGCTTAACTATTTCTTTTTATAGTGAAGTGCGCTGACGTCAGGCCAAACGCTGACGGGGCTTAAGAGACGCGCATGCGCAGTAGAGTGCGGACGGCGGACGACCAGGGAGAGAGTGACACAGCCCCGAGCAAGAGATGCTCCGCATCTAAAATATGCCGCTCTACTAGTTCTCTATTTTTGTCCCTGCTGGTACCTTTTATATCCAGGTCGTACCGGCTGCCGCTTTCAGCTCTTTACGTAATGTGTTACGAGTGCACAGCGAGTTCGTCAGACATTTCAACCGGACTCATAAATGGCTGTTGACCACCCTTGAATAAGAAATATAATTTTCTGCGCATGAAAGCGTTCTTCAGGGTTCTGGCAAACTTTGCTCGTGCTCTGTTAACGTACGAATTTTAAAGCGAAGCTTACTTTGCCTCTTGTTCCCGTTATCAAGGGTGGTGGTGCTGCTGCTGGTGGCATTTTTGCTGTGTACCCCCAGGGCGGGCAGACGAGGAAGCGACTATGTGGTGATGGGACCGTTGGCGTCCAAAGAAGCCACATTTTCTGCGTGTGTTGTGTCCTGTGCATTTCAGTGGGTGGCCTCTTCTACAGATAGATCGAAAACGCTGAGTGTTGTTCCTTACCCCTCAAATTGCTCCAAAAAATCTTCAACGTTTACCGTTCATAAAAATCAGCAGTGGCGCCAAGCACAACAACACTAAAAAAAGTCTGTACGATGATGCAGAGCTACGTGTGCTGCCGCTATGTTGAAACCTGTCAGTTGTCAGCTTGATGGAGCTCTGACAATCTTTTACTACAATTGATATGCTGCCGACCGATTGACCAGGTCCTTTAATCGAAGTAACCACATGTTGCACGCTGTTGAATGCCAAACAACTAAACCAATATTCGGCACTGAAGAAGGCATTTGCTTACTTGAGCAGAATCGTGGAGTGGTATTTTGTGTTGGTCTTATCCATTGAAGTCGTGCATACGACGTACCTAATGATCCCCTATATATAACGGAACCATGTGGAACTCTGTAAAACGTATTTTAATGTGGCCGATTTGCCTTTGTTTAACATTTACCACTTTTACATATTTTCCTGTAGCAAGAATATTACACTATAAATAAACGGCGGGTGTTGAAGGACGAATTCAAGTAGGGTATACGGGTGGTCTGCAAATGATTTCACCGCAAGTGAATCATGCAGGAAGCCATGTTCTTAGAGAAGAAAACTGTCCATGCAAGTATAAGATTGTTGAGCACCTTAAAGGGTACTACCATTGGCAAAGGCTGCCGACGATTGCACATACAGAATCAGAAGTACGAAGGAACACTTTCCTGAGCGGATGAATTTACAGGCAAAGCCACAACGTAAAGCAACAACGCTTCACGACTAAAGTCGAAGCTTCGGTCGTAATGTAGAGTAAAACGAGGGACATCGCACTTACATTTATTAGGGTTAACCTACCGGAGCTTTTTTTCCAAGAGAGGGAACGAGCCATCGAAGTAACTATGTGCGTACGTTATTTTTTACTTCTTTTTATTTTCCCACTTCAGGAGAACGTGAGTGGTGGTATTGCATTTACACACTTTGCTAAAACCGCTTCTTTGTTTTCCTGATCTTGCGAAGCGCATAATCAGCGGTGTTTTGCCCATTCTTTTTTTCGCAACCCTTTTGGCTCCCATCCTCTTTCCTTCGCGCAAAGACCCGCGGAACACTCAGTGCGATGGGCGTCTAACTGCATCCTTGTAAAATACAGTTGGACGTATTGTCCGATAGCACTCAGCGTGTGTTTCTTAGCGCCGCTGTTATTCCTAACTGAGGACAGGACTAACTTGGAGCAGACGACATTCCAAGCAATGTTAACGTCGTTAAACCTTCAAGCGTAACGTTTGGGATAATCCTACCCGCGCTTCCCCTTTCTCCGGCACAAAAACCAAAAACGCCTTGTTTAAGCGTTGGTGAATACCAAAGCGCATAGATGTTCGCCTGCGCCAAGGTGGTGATACTTTAGGCATAGCACCGAGTAAACGAGAAAGGGCATCTGAGAGCTGCGGTTAAGCAGTAAAACCCAAGCAGGATGATCAAATTACACAGTTCATCACACATTTGAAGCAACAAAAACGACAACTATGAAAAGTAAGAGTGATATACGGGTAATGAAATTAAAAGGGTCGTGAAAGGCGCTTTGAGCACAATAAATAAATGAGCGCAATCAACGTCACCTGCGCCAAGTATAACATTTTTGCGTTCAGCGGAAAGTTCACACTTTGGTTTCAAATTTTGTTCACACTTTTGCACCCTTTCCAACGTGTTTTTGGGCTACGCCATCTTGAAGCATGTACGTCATCGTTTCTTCTGTGCGCATTACGAAACAGAATTCTTGCTATTGGACGGATTTCTCTTGCAGTTCCGGCGAAGAGAGGCGTCGTCTGCTCAGTCTCAACGCGTCGCGGCGGCAGCTTTGGTTAATTAGCGCTTCCTGCAGCACGCATACTGCAATCGTGTTCGTTTATGTCTTTTTTACTCTATTAACACACTTCTCGTCATGGCGCGTTGGCTATAGGCTGACACGAACAAAACGACGGTGAAGACGACTTCCGAGTTCGCTGACGGCCTTCTCACACGACGGAGACACGAACCATAGGCCGATCATAAGTCCCCGTGGTGTGACTGGCTCTCTGACGAAGACGCTGACAATGCCGATTGGCCTAACGTTCGTCGTGAATTTATAGAGAAGTCAAAAGTGCGCACTGATAACATTCGCGCTGTAATAAATGCGGCTTTGCTCTGTTGGTTCCTTGAGTGTAATCAGCATGGCGAAGTCCACGAAACTCACACATCTCAGCACTAGCGTTCAAACGATCCGTTTTTGTATTTTGTGTTTTTGGTATTCCGCTTACGAGGACTGGATCCGTCCGAAGGGCCGCATCAAACAGACTTTATCCGCACTTTGGCGGTTCGTTCTGGACGCCTCCATGTTGGGACACTATTGAGGTCTTCATCTCCCCTCCCTTCTCTTCCCCATTTGGCCTGGAGCCATCCCTTTTAATAAATGTTCGTTGATGTTGTTGTAACGATCCGTTTCGGCTGTTTGCTTTGTCGACAATTCATTTCCAGAAGTTGCACACTGCATATTCGCGTGAAACCAGCAAGGCATGTAGAAAATAGAACCTCTGTTAAGAGCCGAAGATGATCTACGGAAGGTTTTTAGGTAATAAAAAATCAACACATTCCAATGTTTTTAGCGTAACGCCTAAAACAGAAGTGCGGCAAACACTATTTCCGCAGGGCGAAATTTCTGTCGCAGCCGGAAACACGGTTGCAATCGCTTTTTTCCCCAAACCTGCTGCATCTGGATATCAGCAGTAGTGGGGGTTTCATGGAGCCTTACTCAAGAACTGTTATTCAGGAACTGTTCAGTTGGCCTACCCGGTGGACTCACTCATTATTGGACTGAAGCCTTGCCCTCACTCAAAGTCGCGGGTAGAAATCCCGGCACAGTATTGCTGTTTTTTGTGCGCGGTATTTTAACCACCATGGTCTACAAATTGTATTCACTAACTGCCCATCCCCCCCCCCCCCAAAAAAAAAAAAATAACGTTTTTGTTGAACTACGTTCGTAGCATGGCATCACGGCACCACTTCCAAGCTCGAAATTGGCGTGAACGAGCGGCCAGTTAGGCAACATAAACCACTGAGCACAAAGTAGCGGTTCGATTCCCGGCCGCGGCGGACGCTTTTCTGATATAGGCGAAAAGCAAAAACGCCCGTGTGTACGAGATTTCAGCGCACTTTAAAGATCCCCAGGTGATAAAAATTATTCCCGAGCCTTCCACTACGGCGCACCTCATCGCCTGTGCTGCGTCGTTGCGGTAAACCCTAAAATCAATCAATCAATTACCATATAAACCAACCTCCGTTCAGGACACATCTACGTGGTCACTCTAACAAATTTTGAGGCGTATATTTAGTCATTCGCTCACATATTTTAGACTCCCATACGTTGAGACGAAAGGTCTATGTCAGTAAACACGGGAGCGCGTGCCAATCCGTACACACAAGCGCTGTGGTGAAAGTCTGATGCACTCTCACAATTTGTACATTTAGCGGACACAGACTCTGAAACAAACAGGGCTGGATCGAGGAATTGCATGCGGCCGTAGTTCTGTCATGGCATTGTTTAACATCAGCGCGTGAAGAAGCATGGTTTGTATCACGCAATTTGGGAAAAAAGAAACGTTTAAAATATTCGTTTCTTTTGTGGTTGCTTGTGAAAAAGCGCTCGGTCTGCAAAGGTCTTCTGTGCAATCGCTTCCAGATATTGAGACGCAACAACCGCAGAAGACAACCGTTTATTAAGAGCTCTCAGCGGGTGCGTCCACTAAAGTTACAAACTGTGGGAGTGCGCCGGCCCGTCGCTACACCACTCTGCATGTAGTGAGCGACATGCGCTCCGGTGTTTAATGTCATAGACTATTGACTTTACCAAGACATGTGGTCGCCGCGAACGCGCGGTGGCAGGGGCGTTCTGTTTTGTGCGACCAGTCGGCATGGCGCAAAGCGTAAAGGTCCCGCCCCGTTCTTTCCGTCAGCTTTTGCAGCCGTGAGCGGAGCGCATGATTCATAAAAAGAATTATAAAAAAGTTACAGACACATGTACGTTTGTATTCTATTATGTGCGGAACGATAGCTATATTTTGTGCCCCACGGAGCGTTTCCGAACGCAGCTGCTGCATTTTCGATCTACGCTTGAAGAGCATGAAAGGTCATCGAAAAGAGAAATACTAGCAACAAGGTTTTTTAATCGCCGTGTCCCAGGAGAGACAAACGCTCTCTGCGCTTCTGGTGCTTACAATTTGAGCGTGAAAAGTAGTAAATGCTAGGTGTAGGTCAGTTTGAGCGAGGAGACAGTGTTAGTGTATGTCACAAACTCGAGCGTACGACGTCTAAAAGTACCTTATAGATTTTTCATTTTTATTGTACAGCGCCTAATTCTTGTTACAGTCGTTCGATTCATTCAGTTCGGTTCCATTCGCCCCTAGACAATATGGAAGTTTCTCGAACGAAGAGGCGGTAACACGATCACCCGCCGGCTCGCCGGCAAGAAAACAACAAAAATAAAACCCCCGCCGCTCCGGTTTCGTCGAAGCTTCCAGTACTTTCGAGGAGGTGCGCGTGGCCTTGCCAGTGCTTAAGAGCGTCGATCATTCTAGAAGGGAGAAGAGTGAAGTTATTCGCTGACGGCGGCGGGCGCGCTATGTATGTGCTCTCCTTCTCCGCGCCGGCACGGTTATAAAAGGAGGAGCCGCGCCTAAGCAAACCAGCTACGTTTGGACGTCGTGATTGACAACTGCACCTGTCAGTTCGTACATCACACCATCGGCGACCCGCGCCCTGGAGGACTCCAACGTACTCCCGGGCCTCGAATGACCGTGATCGTCTCGGACGGCCTGGCCTACAGCGAAGCCACGCTTCCCAGGTAGCCGACTCGCCTCCGACAGCGGTGCATCGTCCGGCCCGGTCGGTGAATATGCTGGGACTCTGTCTCTCATATGCATCGAACTGTTCGTTTCTTTTTAGTTAACTGCTCCGATTCGTAATATTCATTTGTTAACGCTCCTGTTTGTATCATTTTGTCGAATTGGACTGTTTCTTGCATTTGAATTCCATCTAAGTTGTCTGTCATTATCGATCTGTTATCTCGTGCTTGTGTTTGTAACTTGCCTGTTTAAATATAAGTCTTTGTGCTGTTTTTCGTTCAAGGCTCTTGCTCATTCTTGCCGCTCTAGTCGGCGAAAGCCGCACATCAGACGGCCACCCCCTTTGTCACCTGTGCCCTGTAGATTCGGTGGGGTTTGTTGGCTCTCTTGAGTCGACTCCCCATATCTTCTGACAGTGCACCCAAATCTAAGGAAACGGGTGACAATTTCTGGCGTCCGCGACAGGACTTCTGATGTGAGCGGTAGGGAGGAGAAAGAGCCTGGAACTTTTTTTTGGCATAGGTTGCTACTACCTTTATAAGCGGGTGCTCTTGTTCACTTGCTCTGTGTAGATATACCTAGCTAGAGGCTAGAGTATTGTGGCTAGATTGCGATATATTTGCAATCATGGATTTAGAGAAAATCGTAGCGTTGGGCTGTCAGCTGGGCCTGTCAGGGGCCGAATTACGAAAATGGGTCGCGCAGAAAGAAAAGGAAGAAAACGAGAAAGTTAAGAGAGCAAGACAGGCAGCACGAACAGAAGCCGAGAGGAAAAGAGAGAAAGAATTTCAGAGACAACTTCGGTTGGAGCGAGAGGAGAAAGCAAGAAAAGAGGAGCTAACAGGAGCAAATGTTGATGCTCAACGTTTGAAGCTTGACTGCTCATCAGCAGATCGGAGCATGAGAGGAGATAATAGGCACCGGTGTCTTAGTACAAACCTTGAAAAAGTTAAGGTAAATTTCGGAAACGCGGTAGCGGACCGAAGTAGGGCCAGCCAAAAACCCCCGCTGAAATGTTACTCTTGTAACAAGTTAGGGCACATTGCCAAGGACTGCTGGAGCAGCTTTAAGAGAAATAGTGCTTCCAGATGTTTTAAGTGCGGGCGGGCTGGACATAAGGCTGCGACATGCAGGAGCAGGAACGATGAAAGGCGCCAGGATTTGCGCAAATGCGCACCCCTCAGGGCACCTAAGCAGCACGATGCTACTGATAGCTCTGAGGAGCTGAAAAGGGGCAAGAAAATTCACGTCGTGGGTGCCATTACGGCATTCGGTTCGAAGACAGTGCCGGTGGCTGAGGGAAAATTGTCAGGCAAAACCATTACCGTTTTGCGCTCCACCGGCACCAGCACAGTTATTGTGCGAACGGACTTAGTCCGAGAGCAGGAGTGCACTGGGGAAACAAACCCAGTGTTCTTTATGGATGGCTCAATGCGAGAGTTGCCGGTAGCTCAGATCGAGGTGGAGACTCCCTACTATACGGGAAGCGTAACCGCCCTTTGCATGGAGAGGTCCATGTATGACCTCATCCTCGGCAACATCGACGGAGTCAGGGATCCCGACGACCCGATAACTTTAACTGCCCCAGAAGAGCCGCCACCCGTGGAGGTGGAAGAGCCACTTATTGAGGAGCCGCACCACGATGAGTCGGCTGGAGAGGCAGCTGTGGCTGCCGCGTCTCAGTACATGGATAGGAGCACAGAGATTGTGCGGAATGAGTTCCATCGGAAAGATGAACTCAATGATAAAAATTCGAAAGATGAGAATAGTGGCCAAAGTACTAACCGTGAGAAGGCAAAGGAATGCCAGGATAGCTCCGGAGGGGAAGAGGCGGATTCATCCGAGATCCGCAAGGAGGAAATACCTAAAGAATTGTGCGAAAGCGCACCACTTCAGACCTGGAAGGACGACGATCCTACAGGTGATGCGGAGCTTGAGGATGGAGATAACATCCCGGTTGTGGATGCCATCACGACGCCGGGGCCGAACCCTCTAGACGAAGGGGTACCCGATATTGCGGGGAGAGTGCCCGAGGAAAACGTCGGCTTTCTGAAAAACACGGGTACAAGCACGCTCACTGTGCAGGAAGACCCAGTTCGAGACTATGAACTCTCTGGGCAGACTGGCGCCGCGTGCGTAACTGACAGCTCGAGGAGCAAAGAGACTGACTCTAAGCTCAAGTTTGAAACCCCCGTGCGAAGCGGAGCCGCACTCCGCGGAGGGAACGCACCGTACATAAGCGTCGCCGACGATCCTGTGACTTCAATGGTGGGAGAGAAACCACCCGCTGTTTCGAAAGAAGAACCCCGATTCGATGCTTCGGAGAGAGGCGAAGCCGTGCTCGTCGTAACGCGGGCACCGGCAAAAGGGAAGCCAGCACAGTTCCGGCTCTCAAAATCTGCGGACGCTGCGACTGTGCCGCTTAGAAGAGAAAGGAGTGCCGAAGGGCCCGTAAAAAGCAAGTCAATGAAAACCGGCCTCCCAAAATTGTGCAAGCAGCTGAGCTGCCGAAACAAAGAGTGCAGGTTTGGGCTCAAGAGTAAGAGAAAACATCTCTACTGCCATTTGTCCCGACGGACAGGTGGTAAGAAGCGCCAATCCGTTATTAGCCACTCGGTCGTTCACCAGGTGAAGGCCCAGGCAGGGAAGCATTTTCGCGAGACCGCTATCACGGCGGTCACGAAAGAGTTTGTCGTTTCGCGCGACATTTGGAAAGGATCTTCTCCGAAGAGAAGAATTCCGCAGGCGCAGTTGCGCAGGCGCCCGATAGACACGGGATAAATATGAAGAATTCAAATTTAGGTATGCACGTGGGATATGAGTAGAAGTGTGTAAGACAGAGTTGTATTTTCCCGTCGAGTACTCTATACTCGAACGTTGTATTCATTGTTTCTCTGTCGTACTGTACGCGAAAGTTGTACTTATTTTCCCACTCTGGCTGTACAGGGTATATTCATGTACAAGTTGCGTTCTGCGTAAATTTTACTTTCACTGTTATACAGTACACATGCCGTGTATTGTTGGCGTTACTTGTGGTGACATTCGTGAACGTTGCGGTTGCATGTTATTGTTTGTGAACAACATATTAGTTATGTCGCTTATGAGATTCATTGTACCAGTACATTGTATGTATTTCTGAGTACTGACGTAGACTCACTGTATTTGAGACTACGAGATATTCGCACTGGAGCGCACGCTGTATTTTCCTGAGTTTCGCTCTTGTGATGGCTACTGGCCAGACATTTATTATGGGCACGGGCTTAATTCGAATGCTAGAACTTTATTGTTCTTAAACTTATGAGTTGTCCCTAGGATGTGTATTTGTTGAGAAATCTGCGCCAAACCGCTCTTCTCTACGCGAATTCTGTACCTGCCATTATTATTATGAAGAACATTGGGCTGTACTTTATTTTGTGTTAGTAGGCACAGCCTCTTTTGTTCACTAAGTGTGAACGACGCGAACGCACGACTTTGTGAGTTCTGGGAATATTATTGCATAATATTCTGAAACTGCGGGGCTGTGTCACAAACTCGAGCGTACGACGTCTAAAAGTACCTTATAGATTTTTCATTTTTATTGTACAGCGCCTAATTCTTGTTACAGTCGTTCGATTCATTCAGTTCGGTTCCATTCGCCCCTAGACAATATGGAAGTTTCTCGAACGAAGAGGCGGTAACACGATCACCCGCCGGCTCGCCGGCAAGAAAACAACAAAAATAAAACCCCCGCCGCTCCGGTTTCGTCGAAGCTTCCAGTACTTTCGAGGAGGTGCGCGTGGCCTTGCCAGTGCTTAAGAGCGTCGATCATTCTAGAAGGGAGAAGAGTGAAGTTATTCGCTGACGGCGGCGGGCGCGCTATGTATGTGCTCTCCTTCTCCGCGCCGGCACGGTTATAAAAGGAGGAGCCGCGCCTAAGCAAACCAGCTACGTTTGGACGTCGTGATTGACAACTGCACCTGTCAGTTCGTACATCACACCATCGGCGACCCGCGCCCTGGAGGACTCCAACGTACTCCCGGGCCTCGAATGACCGTGATCGTCTCGGACGGCCTGGCCTACAGCGAAGCCACGCTTCCCAGGTAGCCGACTCGCCTCCGACAGCGGTGCATCGTCCGGCCCGGTCGGTGAATATGCTGGGACTCTGTCTCTCATATGCATCGAACTGTTCGTTTCTTTTTAGTTAACTGCTCCGATTCGTAATATTCATTTGTTAACGCTCCTGTTTGTATCATTTTGTCGAATTGGACTGTTTCTTGCATTTGAATTCCATCTAAGTTGTCTGTCATTATCGATCTGTTATCTCGTGCTTGTGTTTGTAACTTGCCTGTTTAAATATAAGTCTTTGTGCTGTTTTTCGTTCAAGGCTCTTGCTCATTCTTGCCGCTCTAGTCGGCGAAAGCCGCACATCAGACGGCCACCCCCTTTGTCACCTGTGCCCTGTAGATTCGGTGGGGTTTGTTGGCTCTCTTGAGTCGACTCCCCATATCTTCTGACAGTGCACCCAAATCTAAGGAAACGGGTGACAGTGTATCAAAATGTTTACTGCGGGATGTCTTGGCCTGGCTGAACAATTTTGCTTATTTCAAAGAGAGAGAGAGAGAGAGAGATCTTTATTCAGGAAGGAATAGTTGTGGTTTGCAAAAATGGGACAATGCTGGCAGGGATCTCAAACGTGGAACTTGCATCGACGGTACCAGATACAGCAGCTCGTTCCCTTGCCCTCTCAATGAGCTCGCGCTTATGTTGAGGTAACGAGCTGGCCAAATCGGCCTCCCATGCCTCGAAGAAGTGCAATTTGTTATGTTTAAGATGCTCTTCCCTGCCATACCCTTAACATGGCTAGGTAGCCCGCACGAGTGTGAAAGTTTCCCCTATTTAGGCAGAGTTCTAAGCTAATGTCTGATGTTCCCACCAAACACCTAACGGACATGCATTTTCAGATAACTGTGCCAGTTTTTCTCCACTAAGTTTGTGGTTGTTCGGCATTGAAACCTCGTTGTATCAAGAGGAAAGGCTGTATTCCTAGGGATAGGACGAGGATTCCTTTTTAACGTTTTTCTAACAGGGAAGTGTGGTAGTCGGGATCACAAAGAGCATGGTATGCGAGTTCGTGTGCCTCTTGGATAGTGCGTCGTTCACTTCCAGACCATTGGATACGGCTCTCCAGAAGACGTTGTTAACTTTCTGCATTATGGTTTGAAATACCTTACCGAAGTGCTTGGTTTTCTGCCTTCATAAAACTGTAAATTTGGGATTTGTGAGTCTGTAATAATGTTATGCTTTTATTTGATATTTCCGCTATTCGGATTGCCAAGAGAATGGCTACAACTCCCACTTTTTTGTTCATGTATGTTCTAAGGAGATGCAGTCAGAAAGAATGCCAGAGTAGTGGTTGACTAAGACAATTGGGTCCTCGTGCGTTCGTACATACCAGAGTCGGTGTATTCTGTGGTTTTATGACATTTAAACTTTCTCCGAATTAACTTGAGCCTGCCATCCCGCCCCTCTTGTGAAGGATTGTATCCATATTCTTGGTAGAGAGTTTTTATGCGGGGTAACTGGATCGGTGCCATCTCTATCATGGTGTGCAGTGGTTTCTTTTGAAAGGGGTGGGGGTCTTTTCTTTTCTGCTTGGGGGTGGCTGTTTCTTTTCAAGTTAGTACGATGGCCCCTCCCGATTTTGTTTTGACATCTACTTTCTTAGTGCTTGGAGAGTGCATCGTTTCTCTACTTTCTTGAAATGAGTTAGGAAGAGACAACCTGAGGACCTATTTAAAGTCATTAAGATCTTTATTTTTTTCCAGAAGAAACTGGAAGGTCGTCCGGGCTAAAAGCTGCTAAAAGACAGCTTGACAGTGGCCCGGAAACCCTCACTTGGCATGGTTCAATAAAGGAAAAATAATCACTCATAACGAAAGCAATTGAAAGAGTACATCCCTCGTACGTAGTTCACAATAAGCTGAATTCGAAAAGTTATACAAGAATTATGGTTTCAAAATTCTCTATTCATACAAATTAACACAAAAAGACAGTTCTATACACAGGAAGACACGAAACAACAGCAATAGCACATAAATACAAAACACCAGCAATGATTGTAACAGTGATGGAAACTACAAGTTTACGAAGTATTGCCGCAACTGTTTGCGGGAAAAGCAATGTGTATGACTATGTTCATTTAGAATGGTGGGAATGTTGAAGTGCAGAGCCTGATATTTATAATTAGTGCGGAACCGCGGCACTACCCGTTGTTCTGTGCTGCGCGTGCGTGAATCGGCATCCCTTGCTGTAAGGGATGAGAGTGATATTAAAACGCTTTTTAGTGCGTTTGATGCAGAAACAAATGCACTTAAAATACGAAACCTGTAGAAGTGGTTTACTTTGATAATGCTGTATGTTGGGAAAGCATTTTGTGTTGATGCCAAATACGGAATACTGGCGATATTTCGAATCATTCTCTTTTGCAACCTCAAAATTTTTATTTCATTTGTTTTATTTGTCGTGCCCACACAAGACTACAATAGTTAACATGCGATGCAAATAATGCGTTGTAAATTTGCAGTTTGACCTGTGCAGGAAGGAAATTGCGGCATCGCGATAATACTCCGGTGACTGAGGACAGTTTATTACAAAGGTTAACTACGTGTGGTTGTGTGCAGAAAATGTAACGCCTAGAATCTTGTGTTCGTGTACTATGTCAATAACTTTATCCTCATAAATTATGTTACTTTGCAGGTTAAGTGCTTTATTTTTAGACCTGAAGATAACTACTTTGGTCTTATTGGAATTAATGCTCTAAGGTGATGCAGTAAGGTGATGCAGTGATTACCACAAACATCCTATTTAGGACGACTGCAGCACGAAGGCCTGTCCCATTGACCCTCCTCCGCTGTTGTCCTGCGCTTCCCGAGTCCATTCCTTGCTCCGAATACTGTTATTTCATCCCACCATCCAGCAAATGGCCGCCCCTTCTTCGAGAGCCGTCTATGCATGTTCATTTTGTTACCCTGGTGGTCCAATCTTTGACAGTTGGTCTCATAGTTGAAATTTCGAGCGTGAGAACAGCCTTATATGTGTCCTAATGCTGGTGTTTTATTCACTTTCTTTGGGGCAGGTAAATTTTTGGTCATGGTCACGGGTTACATGAGTCATCATTTGTTTTCTCTTTTTTTTTGCTCATTCTTGGTTGGACGTTTTGCATGTGGCCAATAATTGCCTAAAAAGTTTATATTTTTGCGGATTGTGATTGCTAACTACCCATTTGTCTATAACCCCGAGGAGCATTCTTACGTGCCTGTTTTCTGGGAGGATATTCGAACCTGCAAATTTTTCCCATGTTTAAATCCCGCAACAAGCAGTCACCATTGAATTATCGTCCGATTTGATTAACATCTCAATCCTGTAAACTTCTTGAACGTAGAATCTTCAGTCATATTATGAAGTTTCTTGAAATTAGTAACATTTTGTGTGATGTGCAGCATGGTTTCCGTCACGTATTTCGCACAATCACTCAGCTTGTCAAATTTTCTTATGACATTGCCAATGCCCTTGATAAAGGGAACCAAATAGATGCAATTTTCATAGACTTATCCAAGGCGTTCGACACCGTTACCCACTCAAAGCTTCTTTATAAACTCCGAGTCATACTTAATAACTCTGCCTTTTGATTGGATTGCCAGCTTTTTATGTGGCCGCTCCCAGTATGTTTTATCTAATTCCTCTAACTCGCCTGTAGTGAATGTGTCGTCTGTTGTTTCCTATGCTTCGGTCATGGGGCCACTTTTGTTTTTATGGTACATAAATGATCTGCCAAATTATGTATCTACAAAAATCCGTCTCTATGCAGACGAGTGTATTATGTATAACGTTATTATCACCAATGATGACCATACTTCCCTTAAAGGGGCCCTGAAAGGCATTTTGAGCACACTAGATGAACTAGCGCAACCGTTAGATTGGGTCGTCAACGTCCTCTGTGCCAAGTATTACTCTTTTACCCGCAGCGGAAAGCTCACACTTTTGTTGCAAAGTTTGTCGTTTTTTTCTCACCCTTCCCTTCGTGTTTTTGGACGCCGGCATCTTCACATGTCTACATCATCGATTTCCAGATGTTCGTCATGAGCTAGACATCCTGCTATTGGGCGGCTTTTTCACGCACTTCCGGCAAAGAGATGAGTCGTCTGCTCAGCGTCGGCTCGCCGGCTGATCTGCCAGCGGAGTGCCGGAGTGCTTGGGCATTTTACGACAAACGAAACGAGTGTAAAACAAACGCTTAACCGTTTGTATTGAATGCAACACGGCCATAACACGACATGGATATTCTCTTACCTGAGTACGTTCCATAAAGAAAGCGTTGAAGCCCCGTGGCACTTCTTTCGTGCAATCGCAGAGAACGCCCTGAGCCGAATGCCCGGGTTTGACGCATACATTTTATTCAAATCAAAACAACCCAGAGATGCGTTGCTAACGAACACAACGTCACAACATGCGTTGAAAGTCTGAACCACGATTGACAGAGGATGGGTTACCGCCTGCCCGTCGTAAATTCGGTACTCACCTCGCGTGCGGTTTGCGGGGACGAACAGCAAGTCACTTAACTCTGGCGCACAAGCCGATGGCTTTTAGACACGCACACTGCACATACCTCATACGAGGTTGAGTCGTACGTCGCTCGAGAAAGATTATCCAGACCACGGGAAGCACTATCCACCCGCAGAAGCACAACGTCGCATTTCATCGCGTAACAAAGGCGTCCTCAACACACACACCACCGCCTCCTGTAATGCCAAACGCATCTCGCACTTCCCAATGGGAGTGAGTGGTACGCCTGCAGTGCCCACATGTCGCGAAGTGGGGCCCCAAGCTGAACCGGGATCACGAAACCGTCACTGACTTCTGGAGCGGTTTGTGCCTTGTTGCCAAGGCAACCGATGTTTGAGATTGTCAAAGAAATGGCGCTCGCTCCAGCGCTAGAAAGCTCAGAGCCCCGCCGGAGCATGTTTTGCCAACGTTGCCGCTCTCCACCACGCGTCGCCCCAAGCTGAACTGGTCACATGATTGAAGCGTTTTGTGCGCGGGTTCTATATCGTTTTAATATGACTTTTTCACATGCCGCCGGCAGGAATTACCACCGCCGCAAAATAAGACCCGGCATCAGCGAGGCCACATGTGATACGGCGCTTTTTGGATAAACAGTGCGCGGTGCATCAAGGGAACGAGCGCACGACCCTCCCCGTGCGGCTGCGAGTTCGCCGCCGATAAAAAGTCATGTGCCGCCAGCAACGTACACCGCCAAAGGGCAAGGCCAGGCCGCCGCATACATGCGGCCAGATTTTTCGTTCGCTTTTCCAGCCTTGAGCGGAGCGCAGGATTCATGGTGTCAACAAAGCTTGCCCGTAGCATGCCCGTAGCAGACGACAGTCCGAGCAGCGCAATAGCGGAAGTACGTCACCGCTGCGGAGCGCAGCATCATGGGAGGCAAGGCTCGCGCGCCGTCAACAGCGGAGAGTAAGTCGAAAGGAGGAGGAAACTCGGAGGACGATAATGCGCGGTTTTTGATTTACGATTTCTCAGCTAATACTCATCACTTTAACAAAATTCTTGCGGGAGGAGATTGCAAATACATTGCTTTATTTGGGTACATGTACATCCATGCATCGGCGGAAGGTATTTCAGGACCCCTTTAACGATTCTTTTACAGTTTGACAAGTGGTGCGATAAATGGCAAATGGATGTAAACTTTACAAAAACAGTAACCTTATCCTTCAGTACGCGCAGTTCTGTTTCTTTCTTTATTTATTCGTTCAACGGATCTTCCCTACAGCGGGTGTCTGAATACAAGTACCTAGGTGTTGTCTTCACACCCACCTTGTCGTGGTCTAAACACATTGAATACACATGCAGTAAGGCACTACAAAAATTGGGCTACCTAATTCGTACATTGCGTGAAGCTCCACAGGAAACAAACTTGCTAACATACAAAACGTTCATCCGACCCATCCTAAAACACGCCTGTACTATCTGGAATCCTTATGAAATATCTGAAATTAACATGCTTGAATCAGTTCAAAAGAAATATTTCGCTTCATTTGCCGCCGTTTCAACTGGAACTTTTCTTCGTCATCCAACCTTGCCAGACTGGAATTACAACCCCCTGTCCATACGATGTGATCGCGAATGTATTAAACTTTTGCATATTCTCACGAACACTCCACGCTATTTATTGGAGAACAACTATTTGTCTCCTGATAGACTGAAAGGTACTAGAAATAGCCACAAGCTTAACCTTGCACCTTTTCGACCAAACACTAATCTAGTTAATTACACCTTCTTCCCCTTAACAATTGAAAAATGGAATTTACTACCAGGTGAAATTAGGGCATTGCCTTTAGAAACATTTTTGCGTAATTTAAATTGATTGGGTTGCGTGGATGTTTGTAAAATTCATTCCTTCCTGCACTTGTTGTTGCCTACTGCGTCTCAACTTCGGGAAACATGCGCGAGTTCTATTGAGTTGTCAATTTTGATTGAATTGATCTGTGCAGGATAGTGTTATTTCACTCTATGTACATAACTACTCCTGCAAAAGCGCTATTGTTCTGCAGTATGTAAAAATAAATAAATATATTTCAAAGCAAACCTTCCGCCCTGTACTAGCCAACGGTTTCTTCGTGGCATGCGGGACAAGAAACTACTAATGCGAATGAAGAGGGGGAAAGCAGTTTTCACTCACGGAGCACAGTACAGATGGCGCGCCGAACGCGCGCTACTACCCAGAGCAGCCTGCACGCTGGCGAGCACGACGGCGGAAACCGTTCCGTCGGCTTTGGCTCCTGGTTTAGCCACAGTTGTTTGGTCCTGTTTTGGCGCAGTTTCGCGTTCATTGCGCGCTTCCTTCGCACGGCTTGCTTTATTTGTTCGACAGCCCCTCCTGGCTAACCCGGACCCGACGGAAATAAGTGGTCGTAAGGCAAAGATACGCTAAATATTGGTTTTCAGCGCTGGAAAGCAAAATGTAGAGACTACGCACAGACATCTGGCCGCTAGAGAAACGTTACCAATGCAGTTGTGTTTTAGAGGTGCAAAAGGTGAAATGAGCAACTGGCTCTGGTAAATAGCGATTACAAGAGTTCCCTCAGCTTTTTCGCAAATCTCGAACTTGCTAAACTAACTATTTCAAGTCGATATAAACAGGAATCACTAAGCTCACATGCTAAATTGTTTCGGTGCCTGCGCTTGTGTCGCGCGTTGGTGTAGCCCCGAGCTAGCACATCAAGATGGTATGGTTCTGCGGTCTGAACCTTTGAAACATGCTCCTCTCCGTACTTCTTTCGGACGGCTCACGGCTGCGGTACAGCGACAGCATCCGCCACTCACGCCGGGCGGTGACCGACGCTGCTGCGTTCGGGAACCCGCCCCCGCGAATATCCGGTAACGGCTGGCCAAATCTCTGGTTTCGCCTATTGTAGAGCCACGCGTGTGAATTGAAGTGACGTGGCAGTGGTTTAAAGCTTTGCTTTTCAACCATCTTCACAGCGTGGATTGGAGGCAAATTTTAGGGTGATTTTCAACTTGGCGGCGTGGCGCCATCTGTCGTTTACGAAACCGAGTTTCAGCGTCGACATAACCATATAAAAATTGACCAATATTTTGAAAACATATGATTACACCTTACATAGTAGCCTTTTTTTAGCAATTTGCGGCATATAATCTATGCCTTCCGTTATTCCTGAGAGGCCGGCGTAACCCTTTATCCCCTTTTTTAGCTAGGTCACCCACTGCTGGTGCCTGCGTATGCCCCGCCGTTAAACGCAGCATGGTGCCTCAGTGGGTACGGCGTTGCGGTGCTGAACCCGGTCCGCTGGTTGAATTCCCGGCCACGACGTTCGTTTTTCTGATGGAAGCAGAAAATAAAAACGCCAGTGTAGCGAGATTTTGGCGCTCGTTGAAGATCCTACAGTCGTCAAAATTCTTCCGGAGGCTTCCACTTGCCGTGTAGCCCACGAGTAGCCTCGGGACATGAATTACCAGAAATTTGTGGTTTTAAGTGCGAATGCACTTCTTAAGCGAGCCTGAATCGTCCGCCGCCGTCGTCCGCATAGCAACAGCTGCGGGTGCGCGCGCTCCTCGTCTTCCCTAGCAACGGGGGGAGATGGGCGCGCGCTACTCTCCTCCTCCTCTCTCCGCTCAGTGACTGCGGGTGTTGGGCGCCTCCTCTCCACTTCGGGCGGGAGAGCTCTCGCTCGCGTAGCGGGCGCTCCGCATTCCGACGCGTGAGGGCGCTCGTGTAGCGGCCGCGTGGCGCGGGAGGGTATTAGTCGAGCGCGCACCGTCGTCGAGAGCGGTCGCTGGTCCTGCATCTCGATAACGATGATGGCGGACCGGGCAACGGTACCAGCGATAACGAGTGAAATATCTTTCTTTGTAGTTGTGTGCGTGTGTGTAATCTCTCGACTACTCATTAAGATTACGATATCCACCGTAATCGCGCAATCAACAACCGTGCATTCGCACTTACACACTCTCCCCCTCGGGGAAGTGCGAGGGATTTTTTTGTCTTCTGGTGGAAACCACGTTTGGTGTGATGACGGGAATTGCGTGCACGGTTGGAGACCGTGTCTGCCGAACGTGGAACCACCGACTGGGCATAGAACAAACTTCACCGCGCAGGCGCGGCCTCTGGTGAAAACGCGTCGAATTTCTTTCGTATCTGCCGTTGTATCATTGTCCTCCGTTGCAAACCTCTGTAGCCGTAGCGTTACATTACAGGTTCAGCAGAGGCCTCGAATCTTGCTGCCTCAGTTGTAGCTTCCGGGTGGCAGCGGTGACGAATTTCCGTGGACGCCTGATGAACACTGCTGAAAGCGGACGACTAGGAGCCACGGGGGAAACGAAAAATGAGCCTAACAACGGTATAGCGTCAAAACAAACAGCACAAACGGAATGCACAATGTCAGAAGGGCCCGTCTTAAAGCAATGCTACAACGCCGAATATCACAGTAGCAGACGCCCGCAACCGGACATCCTCGCATACGTCACCGAGAACCATTCCATCATGCGCAGTAACCCTAGCGCGGGCGAGTATATGTACGAAATGGGGGTTAATCGCGGTGCTGAAAAACATACAATATTTTGATTTGCAATAACTCCACTAACGATCATCCCTTCAACAAAAATAGTGCCCTTCCGCTCTGTGAATACGAGTGACCTAGCAAACACAAAACAATTTGTTTTTCACTTGCGATTGAGCAGACTTTCTAGCCAATTAACTGAATTAGGCATAGAACGAAAACGAGCTTTATTCTGTGGGACAAGCATGGAGCTGTTTGTTTCCATCTCACGTCATTTGTGCAACGCAACAACTGAATCCACTCGGCCACTCATGACACCACACAGGTCAGATTGGGCCGCTTCACATCCGCATTTCAATTTCCGGCCGCACAAGAGACATGTCACCAGAAAGCGCAAAAAACCAATAGCTGCGCATGCACGCCCCCTCCCCTCCATGTACTCGCAACCCGTGCACGCATAAACCCGCAACCGGTTAGGTGTGCATGCTTAGAAGTACAAGACAGCGTCGAAAATATCACTGTCAAACCTCTTTACGCCGAACAAGTACACGTCGGCGTTACAAGCGGGCCAGTTGCTCTTCATCCGGGAGGGATTCGCAGTTACTCGACGACCTGGACCCTGAGGCGGCAACGGCGGCCGCAGCGGCATTGCATGGTTGTGCCCATTCACGCTTCAGTTCGGCCAGACCCTCCTCCAATGTCAACTCCTCCTCCTACGCGCAAAGGACACGCGTCCGGCTCATTGCGAGTTAGAACCTGGAAGGCCTCGAGCTTTATTCTAGCAGAAAAACATGCCCCTCTTCGTTTCCCTTCCCGTTTTACGCATATTACTGCCTGCCTCCACACTATAACAGGCCCAAACCACTCGATAACGGGCGACAGTGGATAGGGCGTTTTGAGCTTTGAGTCTTCCGAGTTGAAATCACCTACAAACACAACAGGCAGGTTGGTATTGGCATGAATCCACGCAGCTTCCGCCCCCTTCTTTCGCACACATAAATCGGCCACCGGGGATGGACGCATAGTCCGGAGTGACATGCAACGAATAAAATGCCGCTCGGAAAGCCTTTGAAGCCGAATAAAAATTCTGGGCTCACCCTGGCGTTCCAAGCAGCCAAGGTACTCTTCTACTATCGAGATTTGAGCTACTCGGCGATGAGGAATTAGAGGCGGCAAAGGCGGCGGCTTCATGCTCTCAGCGGCTTCTTTCTGTAGTATATACGCCCATGCGCTTCGTTTTACTCTGCGAAATCACCTGCTAACGGCGCTACCACCGTTGTCATCCGATTGCGCTACTTATGAAATAAGCATCAGTGGTGGCGAGGGGAATAAAATTTGTGATGGAGGTGTCGGCGGTGGTGAGAAGGGGCCCCGGAGCGTCGCTCAGTAACTTGCCTTCACTACTGCTTCGCAGTAATTCTTAAAGGGGTGATTACAAGAACATTGATTTACTCAAAAATGTGACTACTCTTGTACCAAAAAAACTTGTTTCAGGGTCCATTTAGATGACATTAAAATGTTTCGTTAGGTTTTGAGATTACCCAACCGCCCTCACCAAGCGCGGAAGAGTGGCCGGCTGTTAAAGGGACACTGAAGTGAATTTGTCAAGCTCCCGTTTTTGCTTGCACTGCGTAGACTGGCTCAAATTAGCACACTGTTCATCGTTTATCCGGTTGACAAATCGGTAATTATTTTACAAAGCGCGAAAGAAGAAAAACTACCATGCGCGGTTTGCGGCGGCCGCACCAACTAAAGCTGTGACGTTGGGAGGAGGGGCGCCGTGATTGGACGATGCCCAAGGTTAGCAATCAAATGAGTTTCGGTTTCGGTTCTGTAAAACATAACCAATGGCGTTGTTGGATGGGCATTCTCAATATCTCAGTAATCATCGTACCGCGCTTCTGCCATGTTGTCGGCTGTAAAATGCACAAGATAAGCCTCCCAGGACGGCTTGTAGTCGTAGCATTCACTAGCCGAGACCTACGCAGTGCATGAACTCCCTCCGCGTACCCGCAGACGCCCAAATGTCATGCGCTTTTCCCCCATATTTGGAGCGTGCCTCCCTCATGCCTGTATCGTAAAAAGCGTGTTCGCACCAGGCCAAGGGTCTGTTCATTCTGGCCTGTGCCCACTGCCTGCAAGCAGTCGGTGCTTATGGCAATAGCACGCCAACGAGAACTCGCTAGCGCGCCAGTGCCAGCCTGCGCGCGTTTTGTGAACTAGTTCGTCTAGCCATGAACGTTGCGGCCCAAAAAAAGGTGAACTCAATATAGAAAACATCGGCGGAAAACAAAAAAGTTAACTTACAAAAAAAAAAACGTACCCGCGGGGATTCGAACTCGTGACTTGCAAAACACTTGCGGTGACAAACCTAACGCCCCAGACCACCAAGCCACGGAGCGGGTTGCGAAGGCCTGGCTAATATGGGGTATATATTGTACAACCCGTTTACACTTTTATTTAGTTTTGGCATTTCAAGCCGCTTAGGTGACTATTTGTTGTACTGCGCTCGTGCAGTAAGCGTCGCCCGAGTTTCCACAGTAGCTCACGTCTAGCAATTGCATTTCGTAGACGGAAAAGCGTTCGCAGATGCGTAGTCGTGCTGCTGACCACTGTGCTTGTTCGCCCAGCGCAAAAAAGTGCTTCCCGCGCCCTAGTTTTACGCTGTAGGGTAAAAATATCAGTTGATTTTATTTCCTTAGTACCCATATTGACTTCGCTGACTCTTCTCCCGCCTTCAAGAGGCCTTATATTTTCCTACTGGCGTACCAGTCAGCGAAGCGTCGCATGTGCTTTTGTGCAGCGCTTGTGTGAAGCGACCTTGACTTGGAGCTAGAAGGGCACATTCTTCCATTCACAAACGTGTCCTGGCTTCGTTTCAACTAAGCGAACGAATTGCGACCAAGCAATTTTTTTTAACCTCCTTGATTGCGACGACCCGCCGGCGGCCGGCAGACGAAACGCTGGGCCGACTGACTCTGTCTGAAGGCCGGGGAGCCGTGCAGCATCGCAGCCAATTGCCAGCTCATCCCCTCCTGACGTCACACGAAAACGCCACAGAAAATGGGCGAGCGTAAAGAGAGGAGGACAGCATTTTCGGATTAGTTTTTCTACTAAATAAAATCGCGTAAACGCGCCTAGAGTGGTCGAAACATGGCGTGGGGACTCCGGACTACAATTTGCGCTAGTAATCCCGCAATGTTTACATATCACTTCAGTGTCCCTTTAAGTTCGGTACACAACTGTTTGTAAAAAAAAAAGATGTGTTGCACTGAGCCCCTCACCCACAATTTCTAGAACAGGTTTACCGAAAAGTCCGATATTGGGATGGTATGTATTGAAAAAAATGTATTTTGCCATGGTTACCCGTCAAGTGCTATCGTGGCTTGCACAATTGGTTAAAAGCACGAGATCGTCGTCGTTGAATTTGTGTGCTGTTATCGCCTCCATGCTGTCCAACTTTTGCAATTACTTCTGTGGGCTTCCAGTGGCGAGACTGTGTCCTGTAAATGGCAAAGGTTTGTATCAGACGTTGAATCAGGTTTCAAGAGAGGAAGCTTCTGGTTTTAACCATCATTTTTTTTCAATTCGGGTGCGCTGAATGTGCCATCATCATCATCCTTTTCAGTTTGCGTGATGCCCTTCACGCCCTTCTGTTTACCGCTGTTGTATGGTAAGGAAATGTGTTTGTCGGACAAAGCCTGAATCTTATTGTGTTGAGGTGATAGGCAGGGTAGTTTGCGATGACTTTATCACTTTGTAGCCTTCATTTGAACTGCGCAGGCATTATTGATCTCAACTATCCAGCTAGATGCTGTATTAAGGTTTACAACGTGTCTCAACAACGCGTTTCTATGTCAAACACCGAAACCCAATCTCTCATTGCCTTTTCAATAAAATAGAGCAGACAATCGGACATGGTGAGCTTCAGCGCATGAGCTGGAGCACACGGTTCCATCTGATGGTCATAAGAAGCCGCGTGTTGCTTTTTGGCCTCGCTAAAACCCGACACCCTATGACGTATTCTTTTGTTTTGTATACTTTTACCTCTTAGTGATGTCAGCCATTTTAAGACCAACCGCTTGGTCACGCCCACTATGAATCCCCGCGTAATACTACATTTTTTTTGTTTTCGACGTAATAATGAGGTTGCTACCGAAGCCTTGACATTTACATACAGGAAATCCCAACTGCCTCGCCATACTATTGGTTTGGCTCTCGGCAACAGGAAAGTTTCGTCGCATTTTTACATGATGTAATGCCCAAAAGTCTTAACCAAGTGCCTCTAATTGATGCGTACACATCACAAAACGTTACTTAAACCACAAAGGTTGAAGAAGAAGTGAAAAAAATTTGCGTAGACCGAAATATAATTCCTAAACCTATAAAAATTATGACATTATTCTTGTCATCACCATTAGAAAAAATAACGCCTCTCTATGATTAACGAGGATATTTATTCAGGCATATAAGTTGAAATTTTTGTCTCTGAAAAATAAATTATTTTCGATCAGATCCCATTCCGCGAATGCAATCAAAGCGTCTTTTGCTCATAACACCTTAAATGATGCCGCGGTATAGTTGGTCTATATTAAAATATGCAACCGGGTTTCATGCGTTTTCGATGGCTAAGTATGTACATTTCGAGCCTCTGCGCTAGTTTAAAATGGGCTGAGACCAGCCGGCGACTTCATCTTTTTGAGGTTTATTATGCTTTGCAAAAGTGTTTGCTCAGTTCAGTGGGCCATATAACATCGTAAATTTTAATGTGTATACCAGGAAAAGTATTGTAATATTCGTTGTTTATTATATTTACTTTGAAGTGTCTATTACGCATAAGTTTTGCACCTTTATATTTTTATACTGCAACGCACTGGCACAAATCTTCTCGCAGGCGATGGGCAGGCTACCGGAGGCTGTAGCGGCCTACACGTCAAGCGACTGCCCCTCCTACTTGTGTCTCAGAGCTTCGCGCACCCTTTATGACGTGAAGACCAGACAGGTGTCATACATTTGGACGTTTGCAGGCATGAATAACACAGTGACGTGAGTAAATGCAAAGACTGTAACCACCACACTTTTAAAGATGGAAGTCATTTAAAACTTTTCTGTCTGTCTGCCTCTTAAATTACGCTTGAAGTAAAATGTTAAAACAATTTATCAACAAAGTAAAACAAACAATGAAACTGCTTCCGTGGGTTATACATGTCCCCTTTATTAAAAGAACCCTGCAGACAAAAGAAAAGTCTTGTTAGAATAGTACTGACGCCACGTTTAGCGTAGATGTCGCTCAACTCAGCTACCTAATTACAAAAAAGGGAATGGCACTGTGAGCCACTGGCTCATTTCCCGCCACAGAACATATGATGTCATCTGTGCCAGCTCTGTGATTGGCTTAGGCCGGCAAAAGCGAACGCAAATTGTCAGGGGTTTTCAGCTTGCCGAATGAGCTATTTTCACTTACATTCTTTTTATAGCAGTCGGAATGGTAAGGCACACAGTGGAAGGTACGAAAGCACGCGTAAACATAGAAATACCGATGAGAAATACTTTGCGTACTGCGTGCAATATGCTCTTTCAGCTGCAAAGCACTGCGGGGCTTTCGGGTTGTCTTAGGCGACTCTGGCCGATTGGCGTAAGCAAAGGTGTCTTACCTAACCATATTTGTCAAGCGACCACCTTGTTTCACGAAAAGAATTTTTTCAACCTTTTCACAAGCAAGCCAGGTTTTTTGCGGCCAAATATGGTGTAAACCAAAGCAAAGGCCCGTGGTAAGGTGGCATCAGCTAGGTTGGCAAACGGTAAACAAGACTCGTCATCACAATGGCATCATTTAAGACGTCACGAGAATGCACGATTTGGTGAGAGAATCAAATTTTAAATAAATTGAATAATTTTTGAGTGTGTAAAGCATTCTTTCCGTCTGGCCAAGCGCTGGGGTCCCTAAAAACACGAAACCTTTCGGATAAAACAAACTGGTCTTTTGTCAGCATCGCCCCTTTAGGCCGAAAGGGTACCTTATGCAAATTTGACGCAGCATGTAAGTACATAGCTACGGTTTTCTGTATTTCTCAGTTAGTGGTACATGTTAAGCGGAGTTTTACCTTACAAGTGAATAGAGCGACACAATAAATATTGCGCAGAACGACACCAGCTAACGCGAGGTAAACGCAAGCACAAAAAACGAAGTTCTCAGGAGAACTTCGTCTTTTGGACTTTGTGTGGTTCTGGGCCGAACAAGAATATAAAATAAAATTAGAAAGTAGGCGCACTGTTTAAACGAAATGCGCGAACAGTACAAAGGCCGAAAGATATGATTTCATTTAACAAACCTCTCTGCAAGAAATCACGCGAGGAGCCGGATGGGACCGGAAGAGCATAAAAAGGGAAGCGAAGAGCGAGAAACAAGTTGCGTTGAAAGGAGGTCAGGCGGACATTTTTACACGACATTCACAGGGAAGCTACGAAATAATCGGCTAGGTTTTTATTGTTACGAAATGTTCCGCATAAGAAGTCGATATCCGTAATGTTTTGATATAAAGAATCCTACAGTGTACACGACCAAGTACAAATCGTCAGCTCGAGACGAGGCCAATGGTTTAGTGTCAGCAATACACCTTTCATGTCGGCAAAATTTTGCTCTCCTGTGCCAAAAGGGCAGGCGAGAGAAGAAAAGAAACATGAGACAGTAGGGAGAGCGTTGAGACGGTGGTTTCTAAACTGGAGATTGCTGCCGTCGGAATGCTTGGGACGTTGCCATGTAGGCGCCAAGTCAATCCCTGGATCACAACTTGCCTCCGCGCCCAAGTGTTGTAGAACACCTAAGTACTGTTTATCATGTGGTAAATTCAAAATCAATGTAGTAGAATTGTTGAACTTACGTTTCAGTTTTTAGACCAGACATGGTTTGGGGACGGGGTTGAAGTAGATGGCTGAGCTTCTATTTACATATGAAGCGCACATATCAAATTCGCGGAACAAACGTCGTGGAGCAGGCAGCAAGTTGATTCTGTGCAGTGTAAAGACGTGACTTCTGTGGCGTCAGATGTCCAGTGGTAGCATGTGTCTTCTTCATAAAATCATCATCCCTTTCTTTTGTGACCACTATTTGCTTTCAACTTCGATTGCTGTGACTTAGGCTTGCGAAATAACCCGTTTTAGCTTCCATCCGCTTTGTTAGCAGGAATAATCTTTGCACCACTCGTAGCTGCTGCTTGTGCAGTTCCCTTTATCAAATTTCGCCTGTAATTTTCGCACGTCTCTGTAAGACATGTTACGTCTATATTCAGCCCGTGGTTGTTCAGTGGTTCCGGGTTTGTTAGGCATTCCGGAGTACACATTATAGACCCCTGATCGGCACAAAGTTTACCCATATTTTTTAACTCAACTAGTTACCTTGTTTACACGAGCTTCTCTGAATAAAAGGAACTCATTTTGAGTACACATGTACGTGGTTGGTATACTTTGAGATGTTGGCAATTGTCTGTATCATTCGTTGTCGATTTTATGCGCCTTAAATATGGTATTTATGTCGATACAAATAAGTAAACTCTGACACTAAACAATTCAAAAACACAAAATTCAGCTTAACACAAGACTCGAGGGCGTATAGAAGCACCATCGTAATGAGTTAGTGATTTGGAATCCGTTTTTACCTGCAAGAGTATTTCAAAATTTCCTAGCATTTTCAGCAAGTAGCGGACAAAGTGTATTCATAAAGAACACGCTTTCAGCATTCTTCAGCGCGTTTCATACTTATTGAGACAATTTGGGAGAAGCACACCTAGAGTCAAAGAATTTTCAGCTTTCAGATTGAAGAAAGAGCCGCGATTTGTTTTTAAACATTTTAGCTGCACGTCCACCGATGCGATTTATGTCTACGAGGAACCACGAGTACAGTCGAGCCTGTTTATAAAAACGTAGTATTGGAACTGCAAATTATTTTGCTGTTCTCAATATTCGTTTTAAGAGAATAGGTAAAAATCGCCTCTAAAAAATCGAAAACGTGGCTCCCGCAGAAATACTTTATGCCTTGTTGCATTTCAACCTTAATAAACCAGAACATGAGTGATCCGGAAGGTTACATAAAAACATAGCAAAGTTCACTTGACAAAACAGGTCTGCGATTTTACTTATTTGATGAAAAAAGTTATCTTCGTCTGGTGGCTACTCAAAGCACTCTGCAGGATGACGTTTTCCATAGTGTGCGCGAACAAAACTAACTTTATACTTCTGCAGTTTTGACGACGGTGGATTTCTTTACAAGTGTCTTGTAATACTCGCGGTAGAATATGTCTTCGTTATATCTGATATCGCGCGCGGCTCTGACGGTTTTATTTTCGTTGTTAGAGAATAAGTGTCATTGAAATAAAGCGTGACTAACCACAGTTTTCATTTATTTCGCTGCTGACGATATTTCACTATATCAGCGCTAGTTATAACGTGATTCAAGTGTAGAGGTATATAATAATTCCATAGCTAATGTATTATACGTTTAAAAGTGTCCAGTTTCTACCAAGTTACTGTTAACGATTTCGGCGTGTGGTTATTCAAACACACTCCGAGGTTATCGATTGTCATCGTCCCTTTCCTTTGTGCCCAATATTTGCTTTAAACTTTGGTTGCTGTGACTTAGGCTTGCAAAATTACCCGTTTCATTCTCCATCCGCACTGTTAGCAGAAACAATCTTTGCCCCACTCGTATTTGCTGCTTCTGCCGTTCCGTTTATCGATCTTCACCTCGAATTTTGCGAACGTCTCTGTAACACATGTTACGTCTCTAATCAAGCCATGGTTGTTCAGTCGTTCCGGGTTATATTGCACACCACAGTTTTAGTTTCTTTGTTAGAGAATACGTGTCATTGCAATAAAGCGTGACCAACCATAGTTTTTATTTATTTCGCTAGTGACGATAATTCACTATATCTGTGCTCGTTATAAAAAGGTTCAAATGTAGAGGTATATATTATATTCCATCGCTAATGTATTCTACGTTTAAAAGTGTCCAGTTTCTTCCAACACACTGGTAACGATTTTGGCCTGTGGTTATTCAAACACACTCCGAGGTTAACGATTATCATCATCTCTTTCCTTTGTGACCAATATATGCTTTCAACTTCGGTTGGTTTGGCTTAGGCTTGCGAAATTACCCGTTTTAGCCTCCATCCGCACTGTTAGCCGAAACAATCTTTGCCCCACTCGTATTTGCTGCTTGTGCAGTTCCGTTTATAAATTTTCACCATGAATTTAGCGCACCTCTATGTAACGCATGATACGTCTAAAATCAAGCCATGGTGGGTCAGTCGTTCCGGGTTTGTTTGCAGAGCACGGTTTTACTTTCGTTGTTAGAGAATACGTGTCATTAAAATAAAGCGTGACCAACCATATTTTTTATTTATTTCGCTAGTGACGATAATTCACTATATCAGTGCTCGTTGTAAAAATGTTCAAGTGTAGAGGCATATAGTAATTCCACAGCTAATGTATTCTAACAGCAAACTAAAAAATATCCACCTTTCTTTACTACAGATAATATTTAGTGTCATTTGCGGAGGAATAACTGTGCCGTCAAGAAATAATCCTTTAATTAAAACAGCCGTAATGCTTAAACAAATAAAATCGACAAAAGTGTTGAAAGACTGTTCACGGTGTTAAAACTCGAATTTTGATTTTTCCTGGCTTCCCTTCAAATTTAGAAAAATAAAATTCCAGCCGGAAAAAATAACACTTTTACACTTGATAAACACGAGCGGCAAAATCAGAAACTAACGAATTCATTGTAGCGAAATAGAAATTGCCTGATATAGTAACTGGGCTGTTTGAGTGTCTTGGAATGATAATGTTTTGTGCGTCATGCAGGCGTTTATATTACTTTAGAACTGAATTAAGTGGTCAATAAGGTGAACATAAAATACTGTCGGAGTGGGGAATGGATACGTACGCTGAAAATTTCTGGGCATGCTTGAAGAGTGACACCAAGTGACAACTATTGTCCGCAACAGCGAATAAATCGATTATTCATTTTATTTGTGGTCACTGCCACCCGGGCAGAGTTTGAAATGTCTTGCCGGGATAAACATTTCGCATGGTGGTTTTAATGAATAGCGGTTTGAGGAAAAACAGTTTTTAAACACATCACTCTTACAAGCGCATTCTCAATAAACTTCTATTCTAAGTGTTAAGATTCATAATAAGGTTCGAGCATGTATTATTCACGTCGCAGGTGGGTGGCTTTACGGTAAATTGACTGAAAGCATTTTGAGCGAACATTCCAACGGCGGCGTTTTAGAAATTCCCACTCCAATGTATCGGTCATTTTTGTCGCTTGCGGAAGCTGAACGGGTGGCTTGGTTTTGTATTCGGTCGAGTTTAGAGATGTTTTACTGGTCGATTTGTCCCAATCCGTGGAGGCATAATTCATAAGCGTATTGACGTTTGATTTGTATAAAAGCTCATTTCAAACTTGAGGAGTATTTTTAGCATTCCAGTAAAGGAATCCAAAAGCTCTGAGGCCTGAGCTTCAACGTCATCCACATTGCAATTCCGAGTGAAATCGGGCATACAAAAAAAATACTCCCAAGTATTTATACCCAAACAGCTGTGTTACTGTAGTGTTATTCACACTATATAAATGAATTTGTTGCATTGTTTTGGTTGATATCTAATTGGCGCGCATTACCAAGTTAAACGGCATGTGCTAGTTTTACACCACAAGTTAATTCATTACTGGCTTCTCAAGTTAATTCATTACTGGCTTTAGCTTATCAAGCTTAAATGCAGTGTGCCGTTGTTTAAAAATGCGATAATATTTTCTATTTTCTGGGCAAGACCGCGGTGTTCCCTAGAAAACCTTGGCGTACCCTTATTGCGTCTCGGCGTCAGTACTCATGGCGGAATATAGCGTTCACGTAGCTTAAATCATTTTCCCTCACCATTTACCGCAAATGTGTTGCGTTCTTAGTCTCGGCTTCAGCTTTAAAAACTTTAAAATAGACACTCATATCATCATTATTCTCGTTTAAATTACTTTTTTCGTTGTTATACACTTGTCTCCCTGCACTGCTAACCGCTTTTACGCACACACAGAACTTTCTTGCACCCTTTTTTGGTCGATAAGGGTGTAAGAATCTTGTCCTATAGCAAAAAGTTAAAAAGGTGCTTTGGCAAAAAAGAGGTGTTCGGATGACTAAGGGGTGTCGTGTGAACAACCTCAAAAGTGTGTAAGGTTGCTCAACACCTTAAAAAAAGGCCAGCCAGGAGTCAGGGCCAGGGCAGCAGTGCCAGGGCAGCAGCTACACGTACCAATGTGAATCAGCGGAGCGCACAGCATTCAACACAAACAGTCAATACTGCCACGAACCATGAATTGGGTGAAAGTGTTCTGGGTGAAACTGAATTGGGTGAAAGTTAAGTCGGCAAAAGCTGTTTTTTTGCAACTGAACACCTATTTCACATCATTTCGACAACCTACAGAAAACCAAGCGTGTTGCAGTCGGTAAACACTCCTTTCTGCCACACGGCTATACTCTTTTAATTTTGAGGGTTCAAGTTGGTGTTTCACTTACCAAAGCTAAACTTGGGCCATGAGGTGCAGCCATATGAAAACGAACGATCATTGCATAGAAGCAGTCATTTTTTTGTGTGTGAAAATTTTTTGCGAGTAGAGAATTATATAAGGGGATCTCTTGTTCTTTACAGTGCTATTATGAGTTCAAGCATGGCATTATTCAATGAACTGCCGAACACCTTTTCCACACGCTTTTTACACCCTAAGAAAAACATGGGTGTTGAACTTCATCAACACGCTTTTTTAAGAAAATGGTGGATGAGAATGAATTAAAAGGGTGTAAAGCCCACCCAACACCATTTCTCCACTTCTGCTACACCCTTTTTGGCTAAACGGGTGTAAAAAGCTCTATTCTGTACTCTAATCCTATTTCACTGATTACCGTGCTATGGTCGCTTATTCCAGAAATTAGCGCAATATGGTGGATTGAAAGATTTCTGTAAAAATTGAGAGGAGTAATTGGGTTGAGCGAAAATTTGAGATGTCAGACTTTATCTGCCTAAAGCCTTGTGGTAAGATTTAACCCGAGCGCACAGCTCTTCTTACGTTATTAGGGACTGCTACGTTCCCCCAAGTGTGTATATGCAGTTTTCAAACATAGCTTAGTTTACTGTCTTCTACAGGGCGTCATGCATTAATCAAAATTTCCTACTGGAAACAGCTCAGTTTATGTGCTGAGCGAGTGTTGCTAATTTCATATCGGTAATCACAAATACAAGGAAAAGGGCGTTCAGATATTAGTCCAACCAGACCTGCTGCTGCACGAAAACGTGATCGTTATATCTA
Source organism: Haemaphysalis longicornis (assembly GCF_048455015.1). NCBI lineage: Eukaryota > Metazoa > Arthropoda > Arachnida > Ixodida > Ixodidae > Haemaphysalis > Haemaphysalis longicornis. The sequence continues at coordinate 38,112,241 of NW_027526295.1, forward strand.
TGTTTAACGCAGAAGAACTTCGGAGTATGAAATACAGTACGGTAGCAGTTTGGACACAGCATGGTACTACATAGACGGTGGTAAGTAGCATGTTTTTTGTCAGATATTGACAAAATGCAATCACACATGTTGCAGGATTATGTAATTTTACATGTCAGTGTTAATATACTATTAGCGTTTAGTTTATTTACCGAAGGGGTTCTCATAGATAACAACAGTGGATTCAGAATCACTATTTATTTGTTTGCGCGCTGTAAACCTGCATCTGGAACTTTGTTGATGTTGTAAAAACATTGCTTTAGAAAGCAGGAAGAGGGAAGGGAGACAGGAAGAATCAGCAGTTTTTGGTGGCCGTCCTAGTTCGGCTAACGGAGGGCCATTGCCCACGTTTTCGCCAAGTAGAAAAGGCATTCCTGGTATTAGAGATATCAATTCACGAACAACATTAGGGGAACAGGTTGGTGAGGCACAAGGAGGGGAGATGGTGGGGGTTGAGTGAACATAGCAGGAAAAGGTGTTGGGACACTTACGAGAGTCGTTGTAGGGGCAGTTGGGTGCATATAAGGTGGGTAGATGTGTTGGTGGGTGATGTGGACGTGGTAGGTGTGAGTTTTAAGTCTTCTCGGCTAGATGCCTGAGTCGGAAGCTCGGTGTGAAGGGTGGTAAGAAAGGTAGGTGAGCGGGAGGCTGTCTGGCGTAACACCGTATACGTTGGTGTACAAAGGAGAGAAGAGGTCGATTGTGGTCGAGATGTGCGCCATCTCCCCTGCTAGCACTATGTTGGAACGTGCGGGCCACGGCAGGAGCCACTTCGTTCCAACGGAAAGTGGTGTGGCTGGGTGTCTACACAATGCGTGTGAGGGGAAGTGTAGAGCGTTTAAACAGAATCTGCAGCACCACGTTGGAAATTCTGACTTTGGCGTAGCGACAGCAGGCTTCATGACAGTCAGTCTCATCATAAATTATGGTGAGGGGCTATGCGGTGTTTTGCGCCGTGTTGGCTGATGCAGCTGGCTGGCTGGAAGTAAGCAGGGTGGTGGCCTTTGTGCGCACTATGAAATCTACGTATGCCCGTTGTGGGTGGGAGCAAACGGCGTTCGTGTAAGAAATAGTTGAGTCGTTGTTGCTTCTTTGAGACGAGAGGAGCTTCCATTGCCGTCGGCGTCCAATATTGTTTGGTGGCCCAAATCAATTGGAAGAAAATTGACGCGGATGTGGCGCGTAGAGCAGTAGGTATTCATTGGGGATATCGGGAGTCCGCGCGACATGTCAGCCAAGCCTAAGGAGCAGGTGTCGGTGCGCCTGGTAGGGTGTTGTCCCTGGGGCTAGTTATTTGTGTGGCCTTCCATAGATTCGATGAAGCTGTTATGGAGGCCGAGTGGCAATATTCGATCTGTGTACGCTAACACCGGGAAGCCGAGCGCCGGCTTTTGGGGTTTTCAAATTGCAACATCGGTATTGTGTGATCTTTCAGTTACTTTTGATAATTTTGCTTTACATTGCTTTTCAGATGCCTGCCACAACTTTACTGGATACGCTAGCTTCAGCGACTACCGAACGTGCTTGGTGACCGTAGCTCCCTACTATCAGGACAACAGTGAGTACATTTTCATCTACCTGCACGCGATAAAACATTCACGTTACCATCCGCGCGTTCACACAAGGCTAGACTGTGTAGCATTAGTTTCTGTTGCTCAAAATGGGCAACTTCAAGGGAGCGTTGCGTTTTAATCGCTGGAGAATATGGGGCACTCTGTCCTAAATTGGCGTCCCGTTCTGACCACATTGACCAGGGGTGCTGATTACAGATAATTAGCAGTCTAAATAGAAAACCACATAAAGCAGTGCTATAAATGGCCAGTATAACAACACACAGTGCCCCTGCGCATAAACGAATCAGAGGCGAAATGTACGAGCGCATATGGCGGTGCATACATTACATTTAAAACATAAAAGTCCTTCACAATGCATACACCCAAGCTATTCGTGGAAATCATCTTGTTTTAAGCGGAATATACGCAGAGGACAAAATTGGCGAATTCAAAAAAAAAAAAAAACGCACAGCGTTATTTGTTTATATCCGGCTGCAAAAAAAGTTATAAACTACGAAGAAAACATTTCAGAGACTTTCTTTTCCAATTTCGCGCTTAGGTGAAACTTCGAGCTTCTCTCGTTCGCAGGCAATGCTCGCAATATTTGCGTTCCTGGGGCTAGATTGATTGGGAGCACAATTGTTTGCGTTCACTGTGTACTGGATATTTGCAGCTTCCTTCCTGTTGTCACTCCGTCTTGTGTTCTTACTGCCGCCTCAGTATTTCACGACTGAAAGGGTTTCTTACATCACCAATTCAATGGTGCTGTTGTATTGTGCGCACAAGGACACAACTTGTTATCGAGGGTGCACGAATCTCGTTTGGTGTTCGTCATTTTTTTGTGTTTTGTTTTTAAACGTGACAAGCTGCATGGCCTGTCAAATAACAGGGGCTGATAAAGACAGTGGTGAATTTATGGCACATAAATTATTTTCCGGTCGTAAAAGGCGCCTACCGATGCAAACGCCAGTGCACACTGGTCGTTGTGCACAGGAGCGTGGGCTCGCATTGCATCACAGAGCAGCTGGTACAAAGAGTTCTTGCTTGCGAATTGAAGTCAGTATATCACTGGAAACAGCGAGCTGCAAAAGGGGTATACAGCCCGCAACGAATACTGACGGACAAATGAAGCGCTAGACACAAACCACACTAGGAAAAAAAGTCGGTTTGCTTCTTCAAACCTTGCGTTATCATTATGGTAAACTAAAATGAAGATTGTAAGAGGTTTGTGAAAACAAATGCACGGTAATTTCCTATCCACGCGGACTATTTGACTACTTATGGAGTTGCGAACATTTGTTTTGCTCAAGTTATTTAGAGACATAAACTTTCCTCCTACGGTGAAAAACGGAAGGATATTTATGAGGATTAACGAGCCGACGCTGAACAGGCGGTTAGGCGCGCCGTAGTGGAGCGCTGCGGAATAATTTTGACCACCTCGGATCTTTACCGTGCGCCAAAATCTCGAACACATGGGCATTTTGGCTTTTCTCCTTCATTAGAAAAGCGGCACCCACGGCCGGGAATCGAACGCGCTTCCTTCGGCTCAGCAGCACAACACCGGTAGCCATTGAGCCACATCGGTTGGTCAACGGCGGAAGGGGGCGCGCTGTGTGTGAAATCCATTCTTTATCTCCAAGGGATAGTTGAAGGCATCTCAATTAACACCGGTGGCTCTTGCTCCTCTTTTTTTGCAACTCCGAGCTGCTGCTCCGCAGACAGTATTTATTACGCATGCCGATGTGCATGAGGCCCTATGCATGCTGTAAAAAAGTGAAATTTTCTTTTAGTGCTTAACAGCTTTGCTGCAAAAAGGCAACCTAGGATATCTCTTTTAATGCTCCTGTATTGTTAGCTACCACAAGCCTCTTTATTGTGATTCTGCAACTTCAATATGTTTTATTCTCACTCATGCACAGCCTTGCGTGGGAAAAAAACAGTAGTCGTGATTTAGCTGAACGTATCTTAAACAATCCGTTTCATCTAGCTGAATCAAAAACAAACGTATTTAAAGCGACGTTGTAGACAGTCGACTCATATTCGCAAAGAATCACAACGTAATTTCCTAAAGAAAGGAGCTTAACCACTTTCCCTCTCCCGAAATTGTCCGCAGCTTTCTGCCCATTTGAGCAATTGAATGTTGTCGCAAGCCCAACTAGATGGAAGGACAGTAAACACGTGCTTCATTTATTACGTGTGTGTCGATAGTCACCTACGTTGCGGCTTCCCTGTAATATAGGATAAGATCAAGGACGTATGAGCAGCAATCATAACTAGGTTTAAATTGGAGTAGACCTACAGTTTGCAGATGATGCGTAGTAAGCATTAGTCGGTAGCTGTGAAGAGTTTGCGGTGAAAAGCTCAATGGAGGAGTTACAATTACTTATCCCCTCTACCTCCTCACATTTGACCCAAGAAAAAAAAATGTTGGTTGCAGAGTTCCTTCTTCACGTATATAAGGTTACATCATAGCTGGCAACTAAAATAGAAAGGGGGTAAGGCCAAATAGGATTTAGAGGAATAGTTTATGCCCGGTCCTTCAAGTTTTATTTTGTGGGGGGCGTTTACTATGAAACACCAACGCATGGATACTGCGAATATTGTGTCGGGTGCAGCCTAGTGTGAATAGGACTATCGGCAATAAAAAAACAATTCATAAAATATGGGTTGCTGCTTCAATATTTTGGGGACTTCGGAGGGCTAATTTAGGTTGCTCAGCCTCGCCAACAAAACGGTTGTTCGCATGAAACAACTTCCTAAGTCGTTGCGCTGTCCGGGTCTCAATTTTATGTCGGGGAGTGTGCGAACCTACGACCACATGCGTACCGGTTCCCGCGGCAGCTTATTTTGTCATATAATAAAAATATCTACCTTTTTGGTGGAAATTAAGGCCGTTACACTGTCCTTTCTGTGGGGGTACTCGTCAAAGAATGCTACGCAATTAAAAACGACCGTGTGTTCGGTACGGATTGTCGTAAACCTTTATTTAATAATTGTCGTAAATTAATTATTCAATTATTGTCGTAAACCTTATGTCGTAAACATTTAATACGCTACTACCCGTGTCTTTACTCTAACAACCAATTAACACGCCACTACTCCGCGGCTTAGCATCCCCTCAGGGTTCCCACGTGGGAAGATGGTGTAATTTTGTTAGAGCCTCCGTGAGCGTTCAGAGATAAGCGGACATAAACGAAAACAAACCGCCGTTGGTCTGATGCTTCATGCGTAGTTTTTTCACCAGTTCTAGATTTGGATGGTTTCTCCACTCGTATATCATCCACCTGATGCAATATAGTTAGCTTATTCAACCCAACTACCCCCTCCCGCCACCCCATGCCTGCTTGGCCTTGCCTGATATTTATGTGCATAGAGCGAACAATAATTTATTTATTGTTTTGTTTATTAACTTCACAGTCAGCCTAAACACCATTCGCCAAGGGTGTTGCATATGGTTAGCGTCACGTTGTTGAAAAACAGCACAGTGTTTAATAGAAGGTGTCACAGACTCCCCGGTAAATCTTATTTCTGTCGAAAGGCCCGCGTTTCGTAAAATGGCATGTGAAGAAAGACGGGCCACTGTTCAATGCTGCGTTGCACAAGATGTGATTTTCAATCCCTTCATTCCATCCAGCTAACGACGTCGCTGGGCCCGCGGGTTGAAGTTACTACCAGCGCAGCAGTCTGCTCATTTAAAGGGGTCGCATTACTGTGTAGCTTAGAGCAGGCAATGCTTCAAGCATTATCAGGAACATCGTCGTTTTGATTTTAAAGTCCCTTCTTCGTCATGGTCAGTCATAAATACAACCACTGAAGGTATTAGCAGTGCGTATTTCTTTCTCCTTGATGCAGAGAAAAACGTGCCCGAGAATGTTTTTATACCTTTAGTGCATTCTGGAACGTCATTACATATTTGGTGTCGTTTTCAGTGTGCATACTGTGGGTGATCAAGGCGCTGGCGGACCACATTCCTAAGCCCTGCATGGATGCATTTCGTGTTGCCTGCGGTGAAGGATATCGCGACTACAGCGAAGAGATGTGCCAGACTGACTTAAAAAATGCAACTGGAGACGCCGACCCGAAGAATGACGTCTCTGCACCCAGTTGGGTTTGAAGTCCTATAGCAGCGGTTGTTTTTATGTTTATTTGTACAGGCCGCCTAGGGAAAATAAAAATATTTTCCTTAAGTTTGATACGGATTGATGGGTCGTTTTATTTATTTATTTATTTATTTATTTATTTATTTATTTATTTATTTATTTATTTATTTATTTATTTCCCCGTGGGCTAAGGTTTATTCGGGTACAAAGACGATTGGTTTCGTAATGGAACATTGTGTCAGCATGGGCTAAGGAAAAACAGTACGCACGCAGAGAAAAAATGCAGAGAACATTTTTTACAAAGAAAGCTAAAGCGCAGTGTTAAATTCACATAATAAATCTTCGCACTCTCAAAGCTCTGAGGAAGTAGCAGCGAAACTCGGGTTGGTTTCTCTCAATCGACGCACCTGTAAAAAACACCTTTGTTGGTATTTACGGTTCAGCGCTCTTCCAAGTTAATTAGGTGGACCAAACGTGATACAACTGGAGTTTTTACGGACAATAGTCTTTCCAGGGCTAGGCAAACGCAAACAATTTTCTGCCAGTCTGTCTGTCTGTCTTTTGGTCCGTCACCGCAGCCATACAACCAAATGGTAAAATCAATTATTGGGGTCACGTTTACATAGGTGAAATAGAACCAATATTTTAAGTCATTAAATATGCTGCATATCTGCAAACAGTCTTTATCAGAAAGGTAATGTTAGGGTTACTTGAGGAAGAATGTCAATACATAACTCGCTTTTTGCAGTGTTTCTTTAAATTAAAGTACCTTTATGATCAATCTTTCGATAAATACGACAACCAATCGAAAGAAATGTTTTAACGATGATATCAAAACGAGGTTACCGCCCAGACCTCCCGCTTGAGGCTCTAGTGCTAAGTCTCAAGAGTCGCAACAGATGGCGTGCCAGTAGAGCGAACGCGGTAAAACCGAACTCCGCAAACGTGTAATAGATGGATGCCACAGAGTTAATAATGCTGACTCTAGAGGAAAAGCTGCCAGGCCAGCACGTATATTAGACCGAGCTAAACCCATACAGTTAATACTACTGACTCACAAAACCCGCGTGCAGCCATGATTCCGCCAATAATGCGTTGCCCGCTCTCTTCTTCCCTGCTAAAGTTGGCGGCAGTAATTAGTATTCACCTGTGAACCTACGAATTTTATCATGTCAGCCACCGCTGCAGTGAACGCGCGTATGCGCATGCAGGCGCATGTATAACTTCCGATTTTCAAAACGTTGTGTGAAGTTTTTTCTGTGTTAGGTACCCAGCTTTTGTGCCATGTTAACGCGCAAGATGCAGTGTTGAATTCCCCGAAACTTAGACAGGTAGCGCGTAGATTGGCGCGTGCTTCATACGCTCGGAGGAAGGTTTTGCGGATGCGTCAGGGGAATTCCGTCGTCACTTCAGAGTTGCGCGGACGCGTTTTTTCCAGCTTCTCCAAATAGGAGGGACTTTATTTCGGCGGCACGTTGCCCGATGGGCTGCCGCGCTGGACTTGTATGTCGACCGGCTTACGCTCTGCTGGTGTGGGCCGTATACCGCCACCAGCCGCTCCCAGTGCCCGTCAGTCTTCCTGGTTGGAACCGCAGCAGCTCGCCCCTAAGCTTCACAGATCCCGTCGAGGGTTCTCACCTCCCGGACACAGCATGACGACAGCCAGCAGAACACCAGGTGTGTTGTGTGTGATGGTATCGACTACAGTAGAACTACTTTTTTGTAGTGTTTTATAAGTTTTCAAACTTTACTTTTCTCTATTTTACCCTGTTTGCACTCTATTCCGACCGCCAGACTGGTCTGAATTCAGGTGCGCTCCCACGAGAGCTCAATTATATGCCCAGTCCATTTCTCTTCCTTCTTCCTTTAAAAATGAATCACTTCCGCCTGATTGCTTTGTCCATTTTTCCCCCCTGATTGATTCACCCTTGTGCGCGTATGCGCTAGATCTGTATATCTTCATTTGTGTGTGGTAACGCAAATCCGTTGATGTCCAGGGCTAGTTCAGCGTAAGTTATTCTTTATTGTCCTGTCTCTTCCGCCCCTTCTGAACATATTTCACCGCCTCCCCTTGACAATACCGTCAAGCTCCGTTGAGCTTCTCTTTAAAACCGGTTGCTTATCTAGCGAATAGAAGTTTTATTTATCTTCGAAAAACTCCGAATTAAGGGTTTCAATGATCGAAAGAACATCCATCGATGGAAGTTTCGCACACACCCGCACTCGAGTTTTACGCACCTATGTGTGGGAATTCCTTTCTACTTCGCCGTGTTTTCCTCTCGGAATCCATGTTATTGTGCAAATAAAATTATCGTTATGGTTATTACGTGGCGTTTGTTTCATCTTTCAAGCAAATAAAAGACCGTTCAGTGAGAGTATAACAGTTCACGTAAGCATGATGGTACATATAAGCTAGTCATCGTACAATGTTTCGGACTTTTTTTTTAATTTCCGAATCATATATACTCCGAGGGAGCCAGCCTATCTCCCAGCAACGTCTCACCTAACATGGCAAGACCTGCTCATGGCGACTTAAAATCAGCAGCATCCACTGCGGGGAAGTATGCTTGTTACAGCTGCACAGTGCAGTCCGGCGCTTTGGGGTTGTCTACCATGACACTTACCAATAGGAATAGGCGACATTGTCTTACGTGAATTTGTATGTCTAGCCTACCCAATGGTTACGAAATGATTAGTGTCAACCGCAACAAAAACAAACCAGGTGCCAGTCCACTCAAAAACAGAGCGAGCGCAGACAGCATTGTTTTGTAACTTCCGTTGTTTATCTCCACCATTCTTCGTGCGACAAAAATGATACGCATGTAATTTAAGTGTAATAGCTCATTCTGCAAGGCTATAAGCCTAGCCTAACTTGTCTTTGCTTTTAGAGGCGTCAGCTAATCGTCCGGCTGCCCAAATAGATCATACGTTCTCTTGCGAGAAAGGGGATTGTGGGTCGCATAACCTTTTTTTCCCTACTTTTATAGCTTACGTGAGGGATGTTTGTATTAAAAGTCAATGTGATTCTAACGAGGCATTCAGACGAACCAAAACTTGCATTCTGCCTTCATGCCCCATTTAAAGTAGAAACATTATTATAAACCATATGCGGAATTGGCTCACTTCCGTAAAAAAAACTGCCCTTTAAGGGTTAAATAACATTGGCTCGTCTCTACCACCCGTTTGAATACTGCGAAAGAGTGGTTACTGAATTCACCGGCTTCTCATTTATATGAGTTTGAGTGTGGTTATTTTAATGTGTACACATGTTCGAAGCATCAACTACGTCCCATGTGTAGGAAAATGTGTCGTTAGACTTTTTTCCAGTCTTGTTTCGCTTTTTGTTTGCTTAATTTGTGCACCTGTTGAAGATACTGTGAATTACGTGTGATGCAAATAAATGTATTACTGGAAGCTCTTTCTTGGTTTTTTTTTGTTGTCTTTGTTGTAACTGTGTTCGCTTTCTGTCGACGGTGCTCTTGAGATAGAAACGGGGTTGCGGCCTTGTATACCTGTCTACTGCAGCTTTTCTTCCTTCGCTCCTTGTTGGAACTTTGTCCTCTTCTTCGCTGTAGCAGACGACGCTGCATCATCGTCAGTTTCGTCTGACGACGAAGCGTGGCACGCGCACGGGCTACAACCGCAGCGAGTTCTATTAAAGCCCTCATTTTCATCAGACGTGCGCCCTCCGCTCTCTCTCCACGGCTTGCAGCCGAAAGACATCGAGGTCCAATTTATGGTGCCGGAAACCCGGGATCTCGCGACAATGCCTACCTCATGGACGCCTGGAGACGCGCAAGCCCTTTGAACCGACGCGACGCTGGCGATCTTCGCCCAAGAATCCCCGGCCGCCAACTTGCCGCCATAGAACGGCTACTCCGACATCACCAGAGCCTCCGCTCTTATCTGGACGGCGTAATTATCGAGCGGAAGCAGCGTTGCGAGGGCCACCTGGACTTTCGGCGTCCGAAGTGAGCTTTCTGCTTGAATGAATGAAGCGCTCCACCAGCAGATAAGGAAGATCGGCGACTGAATTTTTAACGAGACGCCCGACGACCTGCTGAATAATGAGACGTCGAACGCTGGTCGGGAACAGGACAGTGACCCTGAGTTTCGAGCTGCAGAACGCCCTTGCATCCAGACTACCCACACGACCGCTGAGCTGCCCGACTCCCGCCACGAGGAAGTCTAAGCTGCCTCAGCTTGATTTATTCAAGTTTGACGGGAACTGGAAGAACTGGCAGCGTTTCTGGATGCAGTTTGCATCGGCTGGGCACAACAACAGCGAATTGAGCACTGCGGACAAATTCAACTCTTTTAACACCCTCGTGACTGGAGCAGCCACGTCAGCCATTCCTGTGCTTCAGGACCGCTTGGAGTGCTACAAGGACGCAGTTGACATCCTGTAGAAGCGCTTCGGACATGAAAGAGTCATTGTCTAAGGTCATCTCAGAAGCCTTCAGGACCTGAAACTGGTTTTGTCGTCTAGCAACACACAGCAATTTCGACGTCTCTACGATCAGGCACATGTGAATGTATGAAGTCTGAAGGCTTTTGGCACTAGTCCCGCTAATTACTGCCTAATGTTACGGCAGATGCTTTTCAGAGTACTGCCATGTGACATGGTTCTGAAATTTCACGAGCGCTTCAGCCCACCGACGCCTTCACTTCAACAACGGCAACCACCGCAAGTAATAAGGGGCGGACCGAACCAGACGGCACAGCCTGAACAAGAGCTTCAGCAGCTTCTCCAGTTCATCGACCATCACGTTCAGTGTCGAGAAGCTGTAGAGCACCAGACAGGTGTAAGGACCTCAGACGTCGCTGTGACCCCAGAACAGCCACCTAGGAAGCAGTAACACTGTGACGTACACAGCCTGTCAATTCTACACCCTTCAGCGCACAACACTCAGCGGTGCCTGTTCTGCCAGTCGAAAAAGCATCGTTCAGAGGTCTGCGACTTCGATTAATGGAACCTCACACGAATGAAACAGCTGCTCACCAGGGAACGTCGATGGTTCCGATGTCTGAAGAAAGGCCACTTGTCCAAGGATTCCCGAGGTCGACTGCTCTGCAGCAAGTGTGTTCGAATTCATGCAACCACCATATGCGTGGCAGACGCCCCCCGCAGCAGCAACGTGGCCTCTACTGGACCCACCGTCCTCCTCCAAACTTCGACCGCAAGTACGTCTGTCCTTAGCTAGCGGAAACACAGAGAGGCCCGTACAGATTGAGGTGCTCGAAATCGACACAATATGCAACGAGCACATTCGCGTACCGGACGACAAAGTTATCACGACGATCAGGGAAATACACTTGGACACGCATGCCCTCACATCACAGCGATTCGGCGAAAGCAAAATATCGATCCTGATTGGGGCGGACCATCACTGGGAGTTTGTAACAGGAAACGCTAGGGCAATGCCGCTGACGTTTAAAGCAGTGGAAACCTTCCTAGGCTGGACAGTTCAAGGCCCGCTGCCATTAGGAGAAAATGCCACGCATTGTGCCAACGCTATCGTTCTGCGATCGTGCGTGGAAGCCAACGAGGAAACTAAAGCTCTGAAATGCTGCTCAGACTTTGCAAGCATCGTAAAATACAATGACGAGCGAATCTCGGACACCAAACAGGTGATGACACACTTTAAAAAACCATGCAAACCAACGAATGAGGGACAAGACGTTTTCGCGTGGAAACCAAGCCTTCTCCTAGAGGACAGCTTTGCCGTTTCGACCATGCGGCGCCACAGCTAAACGAAACACTACGAAAATATGCCAGCCTTGTGAGAAGGTGTGACGCAATGGCTGCAGTGCACCTGGAAAAAAGAACCAAGAAAGAACCGAACGCCCCTCTTGGTTCTGCACGTCCACGCCCAGGGCCTCCATGGGGGAGTACGAGATATCCTGACCGGAGTTCGCAAGAGGTGCTGGATACCAATGGCCGACAACTAGTAAAAAATACAAAACATTCGACGATGCTTCGTCGGCCGAAGTTTTCAGTCGAGCCATATTCACTCAAGCAACAATTACATCCGCTCTGCACCTGCGTCAACGGTCAGCGGGGGAGAGTGTTGGAACGTTTTTCTCTTCTGTGCTTTAGCAGACGACGCTGCATCACCGTCAGTTTCGTCTGACAACGAAGCGGTGGCACGCGCACGCGCTGCACCCTCAGCGAGTTCCATTAAAGCCCTCTTTCTCATCAGACGTGCAGTCTCCGCTCTCTCTCGACGGCTTGGCAGCCGGAGTAACTCGAGGTCCATTACACTATCTTTTCTGTCTGGAATTATAGGAGCAGAAAAAGTTGTAACACAAATAAATTTAGTTTTAAATATCAATATGTGTTGAGTGGCTGATTTCTTTTGTGTTTTTTCTTCTGTCGCTTTTTTAGGTGATGTGACGGAACGAGACAGTGGGCTCAGTTCAAAACAACTAAATTGGATATATGTACTGTTCAACCCAACTCGTGTCAGAAACATCTGCAGCCAGCGCTGCAGGCTTTGTCTGCGTGCATAGATATGCTGAACGTGCATGATCAAATATAATGGGTTAAAAAAAACGCCTGTATGTTTTCGACACCTGGTCTCTCAAGCCGCTGCACAACCACGATTCATACATACCAGTTACGGAATTACTGCCAGAGAAGGCACACCTTACATTTGGGTGACGGAATCATTGTTTGGACAGAAGGGGTGCTTTCTGCAAAATCCCCAGTTACACAATTTTTGTCAGCAGAAAACAAACACCTTACATTTTATTTTGAACAAACAATCCATGATAAAAGTCAAAGAATATGTAATACAAATCTTCCTTAATCCTGATCCTGTCCGTTTTCAAAAATACGGAAAGTGGTACCTCCGCGTTGTTCCGTTACATACCTCCGGGTTGTTCCGTTACCGGATAATTTTTTTTTCACTGTAGTGAACTCTGAATGAATGAGGGAGTGGAGGTGGCCGTGGCTTTATTCGTATCTTAGGAAGATCAGCCGCTGCAGCACGGGGGCAGATAAGCTGGTTTCCGCAAGCAACAAAGTGACACAGTAGACGACACCAAAGTGTCGTAGAGTGAAGTGTGGTAGAGATCCTCACAAAATCCCGGAGAAGAGTTTGACGTTGGGCATGTTGGTACATACTTTGAAAAACGGTGAAACCCAGCCTTGTGGAGAAGTACATGAGGAGAGAGTAGGACAACCCATTGCCCATTGCCGACATTGTGGATGAATGCCCCTCTCTGACAAAACAAAAATAAATGTCAGGGAAACCACAAAGGGCGAGAGGGAGTTTATTGAAGCTTATCAAATAAGAAAGAACACTTTGGATGAGTGCGTGGGCGCGCCCACACTAACGGTATCAGGCGGTGAATTGTACGGCGGTGAATCGTACGGCTGAGTGTTAAGATTTTAAAAAAGTGGCGCAGTGAACGCGGCTCCTCTCTTAGGGATTACTAGTGCTGGCGCACCATGGCGAAGTACGATGCTCTCAATGAGGAACTTTGCAAATTCAGCAACTCTGCTCAGGGCAAGAGCGTTTCTTTCGCCGTACCATGTCGAATAATCTTTCGCAACCACACTCCGTCTGTTGCCCGAGGACGACAAAGGAAAAGGCCCCAGCAGATTCACGCCGACATGCTGAAGCGGTACCTTTGGGGGTAGACCGGTTGTAGCAAACCATACGGTTTTGCTGTCTGCATTTTTATGGCCGCGGATGGTGATGCCCACAGATTTGTCAACGATGGTAGGACCTCATCCTGAGCATTTATTTCAGTGGACGTCGAATAGATTCCAAACTCGATTAAAGCGCTTCCGAATACGTCGTTTGTCTTCGCCACTAATGATACTATGTTTAGTATTTGTTGTTTACCGCACTTAGAATGGCAGAGCGCAATAGAAAGTAATGAAATTGATAACGCCAAGAAGCTCTTGCTGTTGCGATGGCGTGTTGCTAGGGTTTCCGCCACCTCGCATACATTTTCCTGCTTCATTCTGTGCAGAGGCCAATGTTAAGTTTTGTGGCGTGTTCTAATCATTTATTGCTTCTATACAGCGACTCCTGTCCTGTACGGTCCGATAAATGCTGATTTCTATCATTAAGTTCGTTATAAGTGTTGCCATTTTCCCGTTGCTGACGTCAACAAGGCCTCGCGCTACACATATTTCTCGGGTGAAATGCTGTGTTCGGCATTACCGGAACTGAAAGGTGATAGCAATTCTCGATAGTAACCAACTTGGTAGCTGGAGGACGTAGGGCAACGCTGTCGCCGCACATACGCAACGCAGGTCTTGACGTAAAGTCCATCGCATCGTTGACCGGACGAGGGGTCGAAAATGTAACAAGCAGCTCCCGTAAGTTCATATCAGCTCCGTATTCTCGAATAAAGTCCAAACCAAGTATTAGCGGTTTTCACCGTTCCCGCAGCCCAACAGAAGAACCACGTAAGGCGGCATCTCTAATTCTGATTGGGGCAGTAAAGACTCCAGTTGAAAAAACAAGGTGGCTAGGTGGCAAGCAGCTGTGCTTAATTGGGGCCCAAACAAGGGCGTTGTGACTGCGCTGCTTGTCTGCGAGTTGCCAGGTTATAATCGAATAATAGGCGCCTGTATCGACGAGAGCAGTTACCACTGGGATTTTCGACCAGAACGGGACTATCGGGCAAAATCAGTTCGTTTTCTTCAAAAGGCATTTGAATCCAATGTCGTGCGGGTGTTTTGTCGGTGCAGACTTTCGAGAATGCTTCACAGCGGCCTCACCCCCGGAGGTCGCTGATCTCAGTTTAACCGGCGCAGGCTCGGAGACCTGCTCCCGGTTGGTCGAGGGGAGACGTTACAGTTAGGTGACGAGTACCTGCGGGGTGAAGAGAATCTTGGCTGATGAGTTACGGGAGAATCGGGCGACAGCTTGTTGGTGGAAAGATAATCCTCGATTTGTCGTTGTCGTTCCCCGTAGCGCGGTCCATTCGGATCGGGCGTTAATCCACAAAGTCCCATCCGGCGGCAGGGCCGTGATGGATCCCGCGACCGGCTTCCCCGCAATTGCAGCAGAGAGAACGATGGCCGGGCGTGCGCCACACAGTCACTTTGTGCTCGAGACGTTTTGGATCTTACTACGGGGCCGCGTTGAAGGTGCGTCTGAGTGGCTGCGTTATTACAGGTGGAATCCGGGGAGGGACCCAACCGGCGTGCGGAACACACCTGTGCATTTGGGTTCTTCGTCCGTAGTCGCTGGAATGAGTACATCCGCGTGTGTTGGTACAGGGCGCTCAACCCTGGTTTGTACCACGGGAGTTATTACTCGTCGAACTTCGGCACGGATGACGGCGGTAACGGCAGCGAATGTTGCTCGGTTGTCACCATGCAGGAGCATCAGCGGTTCCGCACACGACGCTTCGCACCGGCTCCCATATGGCGGTTATGTCGTTAATTGCGAAAGCGCAAGTAGCCAAATTCTCTTGACGTCCGTACTCCATGGTGCGCTGCTGCAGTTGCCGCTCTACAGCTGCCGCTTCCCGAAACAGTGGTTGGTGGGATCCATACAAGACCAGCACAGAGCTACTCCTTCACACCTCGCATCAGGGGGCCCACTTTCTAGATGTGGAGCATCTAAAGCTCGGGGCTGTGTCCCTGCCTTCCTTGTCATTGTCGTTGTTGTCCACCGACCGCACCTAGACCTAGCATGCCTGGCCAGGCACCGCTGATTATGATTGTGTTAGAATGCCCTTAGGGATTGGCCAACCAAAGAATCCATCACGAGGTAGCTTCGCGTGCAACCACTGTCTTCATCTTTTCGTAGGGGAGCCGCTGAAGGAGAATAAGGAGAAGAAGACAAAGCTGCGAAGAGGAGGGCGTGTACGTTGCTCTGAGCCAGTTCACCAACGCCAACAACCTTTACCTCACCAACGCTGACGCAGACTACCGATTCTACCACAGACACGACAACATCCACAAGAACACGATGGACGAGTTTGGGCGCCTCGAGAAGCGCCGCCTGCTCCCCTTCATACAACAGTACTTCCGTGCCTTTGCCACCGGTGTGGACCCGGACACGGAATTCACTCTGGCGCTACTAAACACCAGATACCTCAACATAGCGGCAACACAATGGAACCACATGGAACCCCATGATGCTTCGCATCCTCATCAGGGTTCCCCACGGGAAGACGGTGTAATTTTTTTTGTCGTCACTCATACCCGGATCAGCTCGCCTAAACAAGCCCGGCATGTCTTCGGTGAACATAGAGATGCTCCCATTTGGCTTTTGAGCCCCGGATTGCACAGCAAGTTCTCCTTTTTTCTTTCAACTTGCTGATTTTGATGGCTTCGAGCAATCGCCGCCAAAACTCTGGCGGGCTGGTCAGGGATCTCTCGTGCTTTTCCAACACTTTTAGGCAAAGTCTCCGAGTAACAAGTAAACATTCCGCAGCTTACGTCCATCAGCCCAGCTACACGGTCGAAATGCTCGACCCAGTCTTCAACGTCTTCGAAAGTATCACCGTGAAAGGACCGGTGTGTTCGGGGCAAATGGGCGACCAGCTGCAAGAAGGCTCGACAGCACTGGTTTGTTTGGCAAGCCGTAGTAGTTTTTATGACGCGTGGATGCCCCAAAAGCAGGTCAAATTCTCGTTGCAGACCTCGGAGGCAGCGACTTCACTTATTCACTTGTGGTTTGTCCTGAAGACTCCAGCCTGTGTATACAAGATTTGCCTAGTTTGAAGTACGTCGGTTTACCCTGGACCTCCACTAAAAATGTCGCGAATAAAGACAGAAACCCAGTAGTAACTGGGCCAGGAGGACTTGTAGACGTCACGCAAGCTCACATTGAAACCTAAGCATCAAACGCTGATGCACTAGCTCGTCAACCTTCTCTCCTTATCCGATCCCTCATCTGTATACAATTGCGCATACCCCATGGCCGTGTGCTACCGTTCAAAAAAGGGAATACCTGCGGCAATATTGTTTCTTGTAAAACACTGCGCTAAATTGAAATTATGAGAACGAAGGACGGCGGAACACATGGTGCAGACTTACAAAAGCGCTTTCGTATGTCTGCATCGTGTGTTCTGCCGCCCTTTGTCTTCGAAATTTAAATTTAGCGCAGTGTTTTTACGAGAAATAATGTACCAACTTGCCCAAAAGCAAGATCCCATTGGAAATATTGATTACGGTGTACTTGTCCACTAGTTAATCAACACACGGTCGCGTCGACATTCCCCGGAAAGATAGGGGTAGAAGAAACAGAATGCACGACGCACTCTCAAAAACAGGTAAGTGTACCGTACCGGGCAACTCTTCGGCTGCTTTTTGCAGCAGCTATAAAAGGTTAGAACATGATCGGAATAATCAAATGGAAACTACAACTGCCCGTGTTCTCGCGTGCATGGCGTTACCACAACACGACCAAGCTCTACATTGGGGCGAACGCGCGGCCCGTTTGCAATATATATACCGACGCAGGTTCGAAACGCATGTACGTGCTCACTCTAACAAATTTGGAGGCGATTTTTTATTCGCTCACATATATTATGCTCCAAGACGTACTTCTAGTTGTCATCGCCGAGACCTTGTGGTGCGAGGGTCGTTCTCTTTTGGCCTGATCCCTCGACGTTATCTGCAAGCGTAAAAGTCCCACCCTATTCTTCTATAAGCTTTTTCAGCCTTGAGCTGAGCGCAGGATTCATAAGTAAACTGATAAAAAACGCCCCGAACAGAACGCAGAGTGTCAGGCGACGCCGTCCCAGAGCGATGTTGTGGCGCAGAATATCGCAGTAGCAGGCCATGGCCGCAACCAGATGCTCTTGAAGATGTCACCGAGAACCGAGGCATGACGGGCAGTCATGCTCGGCACTGCGAGGAGGTGGACGGAACGAGGGAGATTTGCAGAGCGGGCGAAAATGGGATGTTTTGATTTGCCATAACGCCACTGGTATTCATCACTTTAACAAGCCTTGAAGGAGGGCATTACAAGGACATTGATTTACGTAAAAATGCGAGCCCCCACGTATCTGCAAAACCTCTTTCAGGGCCTTTAACCTGAACTTCATGTTACAGTCGTTTTTGCATCCCACTGCCATGCGATTTCTTCCGGAATAGTTTTCATGAAAAAGGCTTACAATCGCACTCCCTACCAATACTCTCTTCGCAGACGGCCACACAGTGACAGAAGACGGGTAGTCTCTAACGATTTACCTGCAATGTAAACAAATGATGATCAAATTAAACTGTACGCAGCAGCCAATTTGCATGTAATCTTTCAAAATATATTTGGAATAAGATGAGACGTACAGAGCAGTTTTGAGAAATTAAAGAAAATAACATAAATATAGATCAATGGGCAAAATATATTATCTATGCTGAAGACACTAGTATATTTTTTACGGGCAGTGATAACAATGAACTGATACAGAAAGAGAACCAAACATTGTTCCAACTACACAAATGGTCCCACCAAGATTCTCTACTTATAAAAGCACAAAAACCACGGCGATCCTTTTTCTTGCGAAAAACAAAAAAAATGTGAAATGTCGAGTATAATTCACCTAAACAATGTTGAAATTCAGCTGTCCCAAACTGCTAAGACTTTAGGAGTTGTTTTTCATGAATTAATGCTATCGGACTCTTAAACCGAAGCTTTGTGCATCAAATTAAGTAAGTCTCTGGGTATGCATAGAAGGTGCGAGGCGCTTCTACCAACTCCCGTTAATCTTCTGCTTTTTCATACACTTTTCGCTTCACATTTAAATTATTGCCAATTGATATGGGCATCCGGAACTGAGTCAGCCAAAAACAAGATATACACACTCCAGAAAAATGCTATGCGTGCTATTGGGAATCTCCATTAAAATGCCCATACATCTCATTTATTCGCTAAATTTAAAGTCCTAAGCATTACTCGGTTTATGAATATCGGCTTTTAATGTCTTTAAAATCCCAAATTCACAGCAATATAACTACACTAAAAAGCCTAGCTCGCCTGCAGTTAAACGTTTGAGCTCGCTGTAATCGTCACAACGAACTCTGGCACATCCCTACACCGAGAAGAAATTACGGCTTTCAAATGCTGAAATTCGTCATTCCGCATGTGCTAAATAAATATAGGCTTACTCTGGAAGAATTGCACTCACTTTCTGCACGCGCTGTCTTTACTCTATTCAGTTGTGGCCAGCAACTAATTCCTCCTTCAGTCGTAGTCGTACGCAACCACGGACCATAGGACACCTATGTCTGTCCCACACATATAATAATATTCTACGTGGCGGCAGTAGAGACGACATGAACGATGAGACAGTCGAACTGTGTATTTTCAGCTGATTTACATGGCGGAAACGCCTGAGCCCGCGCAGGCAGCGCGCACCCAGAGATATTCTTCGTCGTCGCAGGCTGGGATCACAAACCACGCTGCATTGCCCTCTTTGTCGTCTTTTCGTAACAACATCATTTTGTCTGTGTGACATTTTTTTAGTAAAATAATTGTATTACCTTAGAAAAATTGTTCTACAAATTAGTCTGCGGTCGAAACAAAGTAGTGCTTTGAATGTGTTGTTATATGCAAAAATATATGTATTCGATACAAATCGCGGAAGCCTTATTTGCTAAGAAATAATTGCATAGTTTGCCTGCTTTCTTCCTTCTTGTTTTCTTTTTTTTTGTCTTTGTTGTTGTTGTTTCTTCTAGAAGGTGGGGCTTTGTGAAGATGCATGTGCGCAGCTTTCTCCTCATATCACGCACCACATTGCGTTGCTGACATTTCTGTTTGTAATTTCCTTTGTATGAGGACGCGCTGCATTGTGGTCAAATAAAAAGACTTCAAACTTCAAATACCTACATTTTGAAGCGACGCGTACGCGGATGGACATGGGCCGCCACTAGAGGGTAGCTATATAGAACTTCGTTGTAGAAAGCATGGTCAAAGTCGAAAAAAGACCAATAAAGAGAGAAAGCAAATGGGAAAACACTACAGTGAGAGAAAATTTCTGAAGTGATTACTTCTCAGCCTGATGGTGTAGAGCAACTTTCACAAGTACCAAACATCGCGCACACAGATACAAAATGCAAAAAGGCAATAAAGAAGAAGCCAATAAGCTCCACGTGTAAGTGATGAAAAGAGGTGGTTTTCCCAACCAAAATCAGGAAACAATAAAAAATGATAAAAGTAAAAACCCGTAAAAAAATGAACGATAAACATGCTGTTTACAAGTCACATACAGTCGAACACGGATATATCGAACTCCAAGGGCATCGCAAAAGAATTCGATATATCGATAATTCGATAAATAAAATACGCCTATCTGAAGATTATCTGACAACTCCACACATCACTGAGAGTTTTCTGAAGTCGTGGAAAACGGTTGTTTACCGCTTTGACCATCAAAGCACGGAAAATTCGAACTGGAGCATAATGACCATCCCACTTCATTTATCATTGAAATGTCTGTGGGCTTCGCTTGTTTTTTCTTCTTCGTCGTAAAGTTCGCCAAATTGTCTTCAAAATTACAAACACGCACAAATGAGAAAATCAATGCTGTACACTGTGCCACAACAGAGGCGAATAACGCTGACGTAACCTCGGCTGCAGTAGGCGGTTGGGAACGTTGTCAGCCACTGAGTGCCGTTATCTTCAGTATCCGAACCGAACACCTCCCCCATTTGGAGGCCTGCAACGAAGTCGCTTTCCACCTGACACGCTCCGGAATAGCCGGGGCGGGATGTGCTGCATTCGCCTTTACGTCAACGTTGATGGGTGCATCGCCCTCAAAACTACTGCGAGGAATTCCGTGCGCCTTTTCAACCAACATCTTTTCAGCAGCCTGCACCCAGACGAATTCCCGCCTTCGTTGCTCCGAAATGAATGCCTTGTACAAAACAAACATACAACGCCGCATCGGGCCTCCTGCACGAGCCACCAAACAGCTCAATCACTGAAAAAGAGTGCCTCCGGTCAATTTCTTTTGCTCCTTTATGTCCTTTCGCCACAACCACAATCCGCGTTCTAGCTATCATGGAGCTGCCCCTCGTGCTAGCGTGAAAACAGCTGTTGAAGGCCATCGAAGCGGCATAATGCCGCGGATGCCGCCTCTGTCTCATTAAGCCAGGCAGCTCCTGCGATGAGTCAACATTATCATCAACTCCACCCCATCAGATGAAGCAACCTTTCAGGAGCACCTTTGGCGCGGAATTTGATATATCGAATTTGCCCGTGATCAGGAGTTCGATACATGCGAACAACAGCCCTATACTTTTGCATGGGATTTTCAAGGGGATGTTTGCACTGTTCGATATAGACAATAATTCGATATATCCGTGTTCGATATATCCGTGTTCAACTGTATATCATATGGAAACAATAAGAGCCTGCAAAGTATTTTATTCTGTTATTGTGAGCGGCAAACTTAGGTACTCAACGCATAGATGCGGGTCAGAAATGAAAGAGTTGCGGAACTGCCGTGTTCTAGAAGGGACACTGAAATTGTCCGTAAGCTTTGCAGGATTGCTAGCGCACATCGTAGCCTGGAGTCTCAAGGCCATGTTGCGACCTCTCTCTCTGCGTTTACGCGACTTTATTCAGCAGCAAAACCATCAAAATGCTTGCTGTCCTCCTCTCTGCATTTTCTTTCCCGACGTCCTATGACTTTCATATAAAAAAACGAGATGGATTGGCTTGATAGCAGCACAGCACGGCTCGCCGACCATCCGACAGAAACAGACGGCCCAGAGTTTAGTCGGATGGCCGCCGGCGGGTCGTCGCAATTTGTTCGCTCAGTTGCAACAAACCCACGGCAAATGTATGCCTGCAAGGATGTGCTTTTAGCTAGTCGGTTGCAGACTGTGGGGATCTAAGCCCAAGAGACGAAGAACTCCACGAAAGGAAGAGCGACCTTGCAGATCGAAACGACTTTTAATGGCGACTTTTTGAAGTAGGATGAAGCAGCGCGAGATGGCCGCTCGGGTGATGATCTGCATCGATGATGGTGATGTCGGGGAATTAACGATGATGTCTCGTAAAGTTTCTATATCTCCCCCGACCACAAAGAAGCTCTGTTCAGTCCCGTTCTAGCGGGTACAAACGTAGCACGGGTCCACTCGGAAACCGCATAGTGCAGGAGGGAACTTTGTTGTCATGACCTGGATGTAGCATCTCTATACCAGCTAGACTCCATAATGCACGTGGTTTAGTCATCGTTGACGACAACGACCGATCCTTGTTTTAGCTGATTGGATGCCTTTCGACGTGCGTTGCTGTGGCATCGAAGTTCGTAGCGGTATTTCCTCTTCCACCGTGGCCAAATTTCGTCTAGTGTTGTTTATCGCTGTCGCAACATCCTTTCCAGCACCGTTGACGTCGACTCCCTTTCAGGGGATCCTTACGATGCAGCAGCCAAGGTGGTAATGGGGTGAGCCTTTTTCCAAGAAGAAAGCATGCTGGTGATAGGGGAGAAGGTTCTGTACCATCGTTATAAACAAACGTGAGTGGCCCGGAATTATGGGTTCCACTTCAACGATGATGGTAGCCGTTTCAGCTACGTCTAGCAGCCGTCGTTCTAATACCTTTCGCAAAGATGTTTTTACCGAGCACACAAGTCGTTAATAAAAGCCCCTCCACCAGGGTGCTGCTTCGACGACAAACCTCTAAGAAATTGACGAGGACGTAAAATAATCTTCTACATCAGGGAGCTTGAATGTTTTCTGCATAGCAGCGAGTTCTCGGGCGCTGTGTTTGAATGTACGCGCAATGTCACTGTATACCCTATGCCAGAGTCCGCGTCTCGAAACAAAACGGCGCATAGCGCGAAGGAAACTCTCTGATGTCATGTCTGGTGTCAGCTCGAGATGAACCGGTCTAGTATTTGCGCACGAAAAAAGAACGATGTACGTCCGGTTAGCTGACGATGTTGTCAGGCGTAGACTCTTTACGTAGAGTGAAACCGCAAAGTCTACTCCACAGGTTTTGATTGTAGTAGGTTCTATGACTCGGTCCTTGGGTAAGGCTGCTTCATCTTGAATACATGCTCTTGAATAAAATGGTTTGCATGTCACGCAGAAAAGAAGCAATTTCATGACGAGTTGTCGTCCTTTCAGGATCCAGTATCTTTCTCGCAGGTGAACTAGAGTGTCATGGAGACCAGCATGACCTAACGTCGCGTGGGTTGATCGTACGAGCAGTTCAGCATAAAATCACTTGTGAGGAATAACAATAGGGTGTTTCTGGCTGTAGTCTCCACGGGTAGCCTGTAGTCTTCCTTGCACTCGCAGGAGTCGTTGAACCCAAGAAACAGGCTTACTGCTTTTAGAGATGAGGTTTGGCGTAAAGGAAGCCTTTTCTTTACACAATATAGTTCTTCGAAAAAACCAGCTGATTGCGTGCTCTGAATGAAGTAATGCTCGGCCTTTCCGCCTACCTCAGCCGTCAAGTGTCCCGTAATCATGTTCTTGTTCCGAACGTTGTGTGTGAACCCGTGTATCGAAGCTACAACTTGATGGAGGCGTCAGAGGGAACTAAATCGGGGAAAGTCGATGACTGCAGAAGTCGAGACATTTGACATCAGGAACGGGTTTCGGGTCTTCTCGGTAACTTTTTTGCCTTGCGCATCTGAAGGCGTTTTCTGTAGGCCAAAACTCAGATGTGGCAATCCAGACAGGTTCTTGCCACCACGATGTGAATTGTTGCAATTGGCAGGATGAAATTTCTCTAGGCAGGAGGTTCACTGGATTGCCCTTACCAGGGCAGTCTAGGATTGTCCTTTCCCCAATCTTGTATTGTCGAAATCGCAGAAGCCATGCTGCGATGTTGGAATACAGATTCGGACCGGGCTCCAAGGTGTCATTTAATGACTTCGCGCCTTTGACAGGCGATGACGCGTCAAGCACGAGCCTCATCTTCGTGGTTATTCTTTCTTTCCGAATGACCACTCTGTGAGGTATATAGTAACTATACCACCCGCCACTGTCTGATTGAGGTAATTCTTCTTATTTTGTTTACTCTATTCTGCACAAATGGCTTACAAATAGTGGTCTCGTTTCGAATACAACATAGAGTAATCAAAGAATACGACAATAGATGCGTCTCTGGGATGTCAAAATTCAGGTTTTCGCGAATGTTTTGGCTCATACGTGCAGCTAAAGAAACAGACGTTAATTACAGCTCAAGTGGCTAGAGTGGTAGTATATACAGGGGCCACTATATTTTTGCCATAAAGAGACGTGTCTTATATGGGTATGTCAGATCTTCCAAAAGAGACATGCAGCGACACCGTAGGTTCTAGGGCTGGCGTCCGTGAATACGTGCAACGTAGCCTTCGCGATGTCTTGATCGAGCCCTTGACCAAAAAACCGCGGATTATGAATCCATTCAAGGGCGTCCACTTCTTCACACCAGCGTTACCAAATTTGCGCCATGTCTTTGTGTAGTTCATCGTCCCAATCAAGACGTCTTTTCCACAAATCTTGAAAGAGTAATAAACTCATACTTCTCG
Organism: Haemaphysalis longicornis; assembly: GCF_048455015.1. NCBI lineage: Eukaryota > Metazoa > Arthropoda > Arachnida > Ixodida > Ixodidae > Haemaphysalis > Haemaphysalis longicornis. The sequence continues at coordinate 38,136,389 of NW_027526295.1, forward strand.
CGAACTTTTACACAGGACAAAGAAAGAAAAGACGAAACACACTCTAGAAGTTAAGTCCTGTGTTAAAGGTCGCTAGAAGTATGAGTTGAGTGGTCAGCAACAAACTCGCCCAACTCTCTGCTTCACTTGAAGGAGTATCTTAACTGTGATAATAACAGGGGTAATGAATCCAAGGGGGTCGAATATTTTGGCAATAGCTTTCAGTATGAATCTCTTAGTAGCCGGTTGTTCATTCGTCGGGGCGGGAGGCCGGAACAAAAACACGTCTGGCAATGTGTCCCATTTCAGTCCAAAAACTATAGAAGTGTCTGAATGTGGCGAGCATACGGTAGAGGGTGAGTCTGTTTGGTTGTCGAGAAAAACAGAGGTCACCTTCCTGTTGTTGTTAACCTATTTTCTGATATTCATACAAGCAGATTTGAAAATATTGATGGTGTCATTGTATTATATAAAGCAAACGCTTATTGTTCTGTATGTGCACTGATTACGAGGTCATCCATGTACATGTGCTTGAGAGGTCCTGCCGCATGGGGATACGAAGCCACACGGCTCCTGAAGTGATGCTGAAATGTTTCCATTAGCAGAAAGGTGCTTGAAGTTACTCCGAAGGGGACTCGAGACATTCCCCACACCTTGTTGGGAGGAAATGGTTGACCAAGTTTAGGGCAACTATGAAACCAAACAAATCATAAGGAGTCGCGGTCTGGCTCCGGTGTACCCTAATGTAAAAAGGCCTTCTCAACCAATCTTGTATTGTCGAAATCGCAGAAGCAAGGCTACGATGTCAGAATACAGATTCGGACCGGCCTCCAAGGTGTCATTTAATGACTTCGCGCCTTTGACATGCGATGACGCGTCAAACACGAACCTCATCTTCGTGGTTATTCTTTCTTCGCGAATGACCACTCTGTGAGGTATATAATAAATATACCGCCGGTCACTTGGCGTGTTCCAATGCACTCGTTCTGCTGAACCATCATGAATATATTGACGGATGGCCTTGTCGTACGCGTTCTACCCCGAACTGCTCAGCTTCAAAGGTAATAAGTTGGGCGAGTTGGGTACTAACTAAGAAAATTATTGTACTAGCGAACACTAAACAGAGACAAAGGTAAAAGAGGCGACGAAACAGACGCTAGAAACACACGCTGTCGTGTGAAAAATGCTACGTCGGCCAAACTGGCAGGTGCCCTAATGTAAGGCTGAAAGAGCACCAAGCGGCTGAGAGCGCGGCTTTGAATGCGGCCAACTGGTAGATCATTGCCGAAGGTGTAAGGATTGCACTGCAGATTTTCTGCAGACGCGCATCCTGTACAGGTTTTTCTCAACGACAGAACGACACATTTTTGAGGCCTTCATGATAGGCATAGAAGGGGAAAGATGCCTCAGTTCGACATCCTTGGCACCGTTCGAAAAGAAAATCGGTTTTTTGGAGAGGTGGAGGAGGTTGTGCACGGGTGAGTGGTGGTAGCCGCACACACGCTTAGGTTTGATTTACGCCGAGTGATTTTGGTGGGCACTGTGAGGTGGCTTTGTGATATGAGCAAGTGTGACGAGTGCGATACTAATTTATTTTATTTTTGTGTTCGCTGCTTTTTCACCCTTTCTACGTTTCATGTACATACAGCCTTTTTTCGTGTTTCTGTTGCATAAACTGAGTTGAAGCCTAGCGTGCGTTTCGTCGCCTCTTTTACCTTTGCTTCTGTTTAGTGTTCTCTAGTACAACGATTTCATTTGGTAAGCTCCAGTTTTCTGATGAGGCGGTCCAGCCGTTTCTCAGTAACTTGAAGGTTATCGGGAAGGTCTACTTATTCTCCTCAGGGAAGAGCCACTTTATAGGGACCATTTTGATGTGGATGTGCTTCTCAAACTCAAGCATTACGAAGTGGTCTGTAGGATCTGGTTGTTCTTTGATGTCGATACTCTTCAGTTCCCAATATTGCTTTAGGGTGGTTGCTACTTCTGAAGACTCTGTGTATGCATGCAGTGATACAACGTTCGCGCAGTGAACTATGCGTGCAGGTTCCTTTGTTGGTCCTTGTACTGTCCATCCCAGCCGGGTCTCGATGGCTTTGAGATTAGGTGCCAAACTTTGAATCGGTCCAGCCACGACGTTCAAGTAAAAGTCCGATCCAATCAGGATAGCGATGCTATCGTGATTTGCTGGCTGACACATCGTGCTCCTTGTGTCGATGAGCTTCTCTCGCAGAGCAGCAATCCCAGTTTGCATCTGGGAATAGAATCGCGTGGTTGCAGATCGACTCGACTACAAGCGGTTTTACGAAGTTCGCAGAGTTGATTGTCAGGCTATTCAGCTGTACGCGCACTCTGTTCAGGGTCTGTGGTGCTTCTTTTTCTTTGAATACTCCTACTGTAAGGGTTTCCTATTCAGCCAACTCGCAGCCTAGTCTCATTGAGACTTCAGTCGTAATGAAACTGCGTTGATTGCCTCCAGCTAAAAGAACTCTGCACTTCAATGCTGTTGTTCATCCGGCCACTTTAGCATTCAGCGTTTAAAGCTGTATAAAAGAGCGCTCGTATCTGGATATCAGTTGTACTGGAGTCGTAGTGACTTGCTCGTCGATTTTCTTCGTTTCGTCTTTGTCTCACATGGAAGAAGCATGTCACCGGGAGCATTGCTGGCATATAATGATCATCTTGAATTGCCAGCACGATGTCCTTCTCTACAGCAGCGGAAGCAGGGTCCATCTCAAGAAAAAAGTGCCTTTTTCTCTTCCAAGGTTATCGACCGAGAGGAGCAAGACGCTACGTCATGGAAGGAAGAACAGAAGATGCACTCCTTAGTCCTAGTTGTAGCGCGGTGGAGGGATGCTACGGAAGGCACTTGGGGACTTGCATGCTTCTGATTTCAATTCGCATCGTTAAGCTCGTATCTTGACGTATTTGGCACCATCGCTTCACGACATTCAAGTTCTTGCGCCAAAAATGTCATAAACTGTTCGAAGTTTCTCTCGTGGACTGTAAATGTTATCGGAGAATCATCAATCGGATTGTTTGGCTTAGGAATCTTCGACCACTGATGAAATCGATGTACCAGATCTCCTGCTAGCGTCCTAAGCAGAATTTCTCATAGCATAAAGCAGTACGGTGTAGGGCTCGTTCTTAGTGCTTTTAGGCTTCGGCAATAAAGTTGAACATCGTCTTAGAGTTTGCGCAATCTCTCCACGTCTGAGGATGAAATGACCGCTGTTAATTCGATGAGGGCTTGCATAACATCTTGTACAAGGAAGGGCTCATTTGCGAACCGTTTTTTCAACAGCGCTACCGCGTCCTTGTAGCATTTCTCTATTGGAGGTATTACTGATATTGCGTAAGCAGATTTTCAAGTTAAAAGGTTGAATAAGTACTGGAATTTCTCCGTAGGTGTATAAGTCGTACTCTCGAACTGGTTCCAGAATTGAAGCCATTGTCGTCGATCGCCATTGAATTTGGTCAATTGCAGGGTGGGTAGGTTTGTTTGCGCGGCTGCGGTCCCGGAAGGTGGTGAGGTTGTCGGAGAAGGTGTTATACCACTCACCGCTCGGATGGTCTTTGGGACCGAAAGCGAAGGCCCATCATAATGTGTACGATTCTGTCGTTGAAGGCTGCTTCTTCGAATGTTTCCGCTGGAACGAGGTCGTCGGTAATGTCTTGGTAAATATCCTTGTCCAGCGTTTGGATCTGTTGAAAGAGGAATTCAATCCGCTCCGGAGAAGGAGGAGTGGAAAGGAGAATAAACATTTTTTGAGCGTAAGTGCTGATGGAGGGCATCCTTATTCCGGGATACCCAGGCTGCGACTTGCCGTCCCGGCCCTCTTGACCAGTTCTTGCTGGTGTCCAAGGTCCGGATCGACCAGACGAGCCATTCACTGCTCAAAACTTGAGAAAGAGATTGGGGGTAGGACTGGAGTTTGTTGGCACTCCCATACCTGATGGTACAGGGGGCCCGGCGTTGGACAGAAATTTCAAATGCAGGGATACTGAGTCGGGTAGATGGAATGCAGGCGGGTGCTGTGGGGATAAAAATTTGTCTGCAATCGCCGAAGAGTGATGGCTTCTTCTCTGGTTAATTGAAGCTGAGGTGGTGGGAATACTATTCTGCCGAGCCTATAATGTTCCAGAACGTCTGAATACAGGAGAAGTGGGTCCGTTTTGCTGTCAGCGGTGAACATTCCGTCTCGGGTAATGGCCCGGTGTATGTACGCACAGGCAGCGGTGTGAGCCGCCTCATTTCCGTCGATGGACTCATTCCCATTAACCAAGACGATTTAAATATCAGGTAGCTCTGCAATATTTTTCAGTATGTTCAGTGCTGGTGTAGAGATGCGCCCCGCTGACAACTTCGACATGCCGCTTGCGAGTCAGTTAGTGTAGTTAACGAGTACTTGCTGGTCGTGGCAGCCAGGGCAATCACAACTTTCTCTCCAGCTTCTGTTGAGGTTGTACGCACAGTAATAGCTGTCATTTCCTGACCGGCCGCGTTAACAACGCAGACGGCGTGTGCTGGATGATTTGGATATATGGCTGCGTCACTGAATCTTGTTGGGTTATTTGTATACTTGGCTTTGACGTCATTAGCTCTAGCAATGCGGTGTGCCTTGTTATGAACGGGGTGCATGTTTCTTCGTATTGGTAGAACTCGGATGTTCTGTCGAATCGCTAATGGAACACGTATCTTGTGGTCTTGCATGGGTGGCGTCACATATCCTAGGTGTCTAAAGTCGTTCTTGCCGTGTAATTCAGCTTCAGTCGTTCAAGCTGAGAGGTTCGGTGTGCTTTCTCTATCTCCTCCGAACTATTCTGTATTCCCAGTTGGAACAAACTTTTTGTTGATGTCTTTAATGGTAGTCCTTAGGCGATCTTGTACGCTTGTCGAAATATAGTATTCGATCTGGCTTTTTTCGTTGTTTTAAGGGCAAGATAGGGAGTGCCATATGCCACCCTTCTGATGAGCAGTGCCTGTATGATGCGCAGGGTATCCCACTCCAGCAAGCAACACCTTCTATTCAGCACCCGATGTATGAGCTGCATTAGCTGGCTGAGAGTTCGGTTGAGAGGGGCAATTGTATCCATTTCTGATCCATTTTCGGGAATCACAAGCCCTAAAATACGCAGATGAGGCACACTGGGAACTGGTTTGCCCTGTATTGTTAGGTCAGGCTCTGGGATTCTTTTCGTCCTCTGCGTAGCTTTCCCAGATATTAGAGAAAGCAGAGCGGACTTCCCTGGGGAACATTGTAGGCCTCGGGATCGAAGGTATTCATGTGCCTTGTCGATGGCTAATTGAAGGGCGTCTTGTTGCTACCCCATTGATCCCGTGGGGGTCCAAAGGGTCAAGTCGTCCGCGTAAAGCGCATGCCGGAGAGGTTAGATGTGATGGAGTATTCCGGGGAGATCTTTCATTGCTATATTGAATAGGAGTGGTGATACAACCGAACCTTGTCGAGTGCACTTTAGTATTGTTTTAAATGTTCTTGAACGGAGGTGGCGTATTCTGATGGTTGCCGTGCGTCCTGTCAGGAAGGCCGTAAGATAGTTATATAACCTCTGGCCAAAGTCAACTCATGCTAGTCCACGAAGAATGGTTTGTTGGTTAGCATCATCAAAGGCTCCTTTGATATCCAAAGCTAGTATGCATCTTTTGTGCGAATTCGAAAGCCTGTCTATTATTTCTTCGTTAAGTTGCAACAGGATATCTTGTGTGTTTAGATTGGGGCGGAGTCCATACATAGTTGTTGGGAAATGCCCATTATCTTCTATAAACGGGGAACGGCGATTTTGTACCGTGTGTTCCAATACCTTCCCAACACAAGATGTGAGGGAAATGGGTCGCACATTTGCTGGGGCTAGTGGTTTACCGGGTTTTGGTATCAGTGTAATGTCGGCGTGTTTCCACTGGGATGGGAGTGTTCCGGCAATCCAAATTCGGTAATGTATTCTAATAAAGCCTCTAACGCCGTGGTGTCCGAATTTCGTAGCAGCTTGTCTGGAATCTTGTCCTTTCCTGGTGTAGTATTCCACGTCAAGTTTTGGACCACCGCTTCAATTTCAGTGATCGTGAATGGAGCATCCATTTCTTGGTTGCAGCCACTCATGTACGTTTGATGGGGTAGTGGGGCCTTGTAACTTGTGTCTTCCCACGGTTTCTTTAATTCTTCCGCGAGATGGTCTTCTGTGCCTTGATAATTTTGAATGAGGTGTTTGAGTGGATGCGAAGCGGCTGATTTAGTTTCCTTGCTACCCATTACAGAGCGAAGGAGATGCCACGTGCGACGAGTTCCAAGGTTGCCCTGGAGAGCTGTGCAAAATTGAGACCAATTTTGCTGTCTGGCTTGTCTTACATAATCGGTGGCTAGCTGGGTCAGGTGAGCGATACGAATACGGATCTTCCGATTTTTTTTGCGTTTCTTCCACCGTTTAGTGAGACTCCGCCGGGTTTCCCAAAGGTGCATAAGATGGGCATCTATGAGCCGGGCAGTCCTGCGTTAATGTGAATTTTTTAGTCTGTTTTTTTGCGGCTTCTAGCATCTGCTCCGTCCATCTTTCAATTTCTTCAATAGGACCTGCTGGTGTAGTCTCTCTAAATTTCCACCAATCAGTAATGCGGGCTGTTCCTATTTATCTTTGTTGGGATGTGTTATGGGGGATCATAGGTTGTAATATATAATGATCACTGTCCAGAGTTTCTTCCAGGCATTCCCAAATGGGTTCTTTTACACCATAAGTAACGCCTAATCGGGCGTCGTGTCTCTAGAGACACTATTTCGAATCCTGTTGGGGACATTATTTACATTAGGCAAATGTAGGTTATGCTTCTGGATGCCTTCGCATAGCTGCAGGACTTTGTTGTTATCCCTAGGGTAATTAAAGGTAGTATGCTGCCCGTTAAAGTCTCCTACTATTACAAGGGCATGGCGTTTTGCACGTTGCTTTACTGTTTCGAAGAGGAAGTCGATGTCACCGAGTGGTGGAGATGGAGGACTGTATATGTTGAGGATGAAGAGGCTTCCTCCACTGGGTAGGTTGAGTTCGACGAGTGTATAATCAAACGAGGTGGGGAAGAGAATGTGTTTTTGGGCCGTTTGGTTGGCCTGGATGAGGATAGCCGTCGTCGCATTGGAATGTTCAGTGTATGTTTGGTATCCCCTGAGCTGTATTTCAGCTGTCTCTGTTTCTTGGAATTCAATGACTGTCAGTGTGTGTTGAGATGCAAAAAGTGATAATGAATGTTTCTGGCTGCGATAAGAGCGGCAATTCCAGTGCCATATTGTGGTTGACTTATTCTGGGGGCTTTTAGGGTTCCCCACTCTGCCAAGGTTCCCATTCATCATCGGTTGTCATTCGGCTTGGCGGATTATTGGTGGAAGAGTCTCCACGTTTTCTGCCATTTTTCCGCATAACTTCCTCGGCGGCTTCCTGCCTTCGTTCGATCGCTGCAATGCGACGTTCAATTTTACTTCCGAGATCACTGATCAGCGTTTCAAGCCTAATTATACCCGTCTGTGTTGGAGTTGGTACGCTGGATGGCTGTTGCGTCACCTCAAGTGTAGTCGCAGTAGGAGCTACGTGTTGCGCGTGCGCCTTGTTGATTGTGCCCAGGTGATTGAGGAGTTTTTCAATGCGTTGCTCTAGTTTTTTCGTGCGGGTTGCCTGTAGCTCTAATTGTTTTCTTAGTTGCTCATTCTCCTTTTCTAGTTGTTGCATTCGAAGGTAGTCTGCTGCGGGGGCTTGTTGTTCAGGCAATGGCGGAAAATCTTCAGGTACCCTTACAGGGTTAGCAGCAATCGAAGATCAGCTTACTTGTGGTGGTGGCTGATGCTGACATTGGACATTGTCTTGAATCTTCTGGAGATGTAGTTGTTGGGCTGATGGTTGTTGTTGCGGCTGGCGTTGGTATGTTACCGCACTTCTTGCAAGGCGTTCGCGCACGTGAAGTGGTGGTGGAGGCGGACGAAGCTTTTTTCGGCACTCTTTGCTTGCGGTTACATGCTCGGGTCCACACAGTTTGCATTTCGGTGCGCATGCGTGTGCTCAGGCGCAGGGTCGCGTTCGTGACAGTTGCCGCACACGGTCGCCTCTGGTGTCGGGCAAACGTCCCGGGAGTGTACGATATTGCCGCACAGCATGCAGCACTGCACATAGCGACGTTATGGTCTGCAGCGAGTGGATAGGCCGTGCGATCTGATGTAAAATAGCACATGTGGCCCTTTAAACGTTACCACCGCCGATGAGGACTGCCCAAGCATTCTGGCTTGCATGATCCTGGCCCTGTGGATGCGAGAATGAAAGGCAGTTGTTCTGTGTTAGTGCCGGGGTCTAGGCCATGAGTCACTCCCTTGACGGTTCCCAGGAAATGCTTGAAGTATGACAGTACGTTGTACGTCACTGCACCGAGTTGAAGCATGGTTACGTGGTGGAGTGCTTCTGCGCAGTCTTCGTTTGGCGTACTTGCTACAACTAGATTTAGGATTGCTTGCACTTGTATTATCACTTGATGATTAAAAATGCGTTCGGGAATTCCACTGGCCGCCTGCAGGCCGGCCGCAATTTGCCGATCGCACCCCGAAGCCAGGCGCAGCCCATCACGAGGTCGATAGATTATTTTGCAGTCCATATCCATCTGTGTGGTAAGGTGTCCATTGTGGAGGCCGGCTTCGACGTTCCTAACGATGCCATCCAGCTTCTCCCGCAGTCTGTTTCGTCCCCGTAGCTTCCTTTCAATGGAGGTCATCGCGGGTCGAAGTATCTGGTCCGCCGGAGCAGGAGTCGTCGTAATGAGGTAGCGGTCCCCGTGCTCTTTGTCTCCGACGTCAATTCCCGGGTGTGATGCGGGTTGTTGTGTGGATGAGGAGGATAAAGTTTACCCGGCGGAGAAGAAGCGAGGCCGTTGGCTGCGGACAAAAACAACGTGTATTCACGGGCAAATAACTGACGAAAAAGATAAATCGACATTAACCTAATCAAGGCAAGACAGTGAATGTCCTAGGCAACAAAGTTCGCGCCTCAAAATAGATCGCGCTCACGTGTTGGTCTCTGTCGGTGAGCTGTCCCGGTGCGCAGGGCTCGGTGCGCTGCTACGGTGTTCCTTTGAGGTCGGTGCTCCGGCCGATAGAAGACACGTTGGCTTCGGTTGAAAGTTTATGGTAGTCAACGGGGAAGGTGCGGCTCGAAGCGGAGTTCCCCCGAACGTTAGCGTCCGGCAGGTCGCTCCCCGAACCTCGTTCTTCCTGCTCGTTCGTACCACAACCGTCTTCTTCTTCACTCCCAAATGATGACACGGCGCTGTTGCCCGTGCGCTCGCAGTTACCGGAAGAAGGCTGTTGCGAGGCCACCACAGAGACAGCGTTGCCAGTCCGCAAGGCCAGGGGGGATATGTGGCTCGGCTCTGAGTCTCCTGGCCGTTCGCGTCCAGCAGAGAACTCGCCGAGAGCCGCGTTCCTCCTGCCTTCAAGTTGCTACCTCCGTTCCGCCTCCTGTCCCTCTTCTTTCTCCTCCTTCCCCGCGTGCTCTTTTTTCTCTCGAAGCGCCCCCAGCACGAGCGCTTCGTTGTCTTTACTTCTCACTCCGGCTCCTGGCTCTAAAACGCGCCTCCTCACACCGGGTTTCATGGGACCAAGCTATGGGAATCTAAGCCCAAGGGACGAATAACTCCACGAAACGAAGAGCGGCATTGCCGATCGCAACGACTTTTAATGGCGACTTTTTGAATCAGGATAAAGCAGCTGTGGATGGCCGCACGGGTGATGATCGGCACCGATGGTGGTGAAGTCGGGGCATCAACGATGACGACTCCTAAAGTTTCTATATAGACTCTAAAGCTGAAAGTCGCTCCACAGAAGCGCACAAGCGCCGCTTTACTGACTGGTACGCTAGTAAAACTAAGGCCGATTGAAGGCGGAAGAAGACTTAGCGAAGTGCACATTTGTACAAAACATTCAAAATAAACCGAAACGGTTATGGTACAGCGTGAAATCAAGGTTCGGGAAGCACGTTTTTCGCTAGGTGAAGAAGCGCACAGGTCAGCAGCACGACCACAGTTTCCCTAACACTTTCCCTCCTAAGAAAAACCGCTAGAGATGATATATTCGTGCAAATTCGGGAACGCTTACTGCACGAAGGCTATTGAAAAAAATAGGCATCTAAGCTGCTTTAAATGCTAAAAACGAAGTAAAAATATATACTTGCTATTGAATATATACCTGATGTTTGAGCCGCAGACAGCTCTGGCTTATGGCCGAGTGTTTGGAGCACTAGGTCTATTGTTTTCAAATTTGCAAGTGCGAATCCCGGATATGGAATGTTTTTTGGGTTTATTTATTTGTATTGAGCCATTATTTTTTATCCTTTTTACGCTGTAATGTTCATTGCTCCACGAGCGACACTGACGCGCTGGCATCTTATCAGTTGCCGTGGTGTTATATCTGGCACTGCTTGGCCTTGGAGAAAGCGACGCATTCACCCTACGCGCGGTCTTCGGCCATCTCGATGTGGCGCGGGGGCGTGATTGCGTGTGTGAGCATATCGATGTAAAGCGCATGTGACATAGAACGCCAGCCAGGTTGCTGAGAATATTTCTGTGACACTTGTCTTCTTCGGAATAGTTTCTGTCAAGCAGGAGCAGCTGTGTGCTTGTTTGAGAAACGGTGTTCCATACGAACCTGGTTTCAAAACCAGCTTTTTTCAATGCGAAAAAATGGTCGCTATCCCGCCCCTCCCCCTTCCAGCGAACCTCTTGTAAACCATTACAAGTGCTGTCAGAGTCATGTCCGCAGGCTATGTCGCTGGCGCTCTGCTTCTAAGGTGGCAAATTCCGGCACCCCCCTAGCCTGACGCGTGCGCTCCTTCTTGGGCAAGATATGCTCCAATCAGACAAGTTGTCAAAACGTATAATGCAAGCACGATCTTTACCAGGAACACATGTGGGGGGTCGTATTGCTCGCAGGCGCCGCCTCATCCATAAGGCGGATTCGATGCTTCTTTTGTGTATTGAGACGAATACAGAGCTCTATGCTGTATGCCTGATTAAGCTGACACATGCGCTCAGCGTCTTAGTTGAGCATTGCTAGGTGAGCCTGGGTTTTTTTTATACGACATTTTCCGACCACAAAGAGGGTAACAGCTTCGCTATAGAAACCATGAAATCACGAACATGTATACGACCACATTCTTTCCTTTTAGTGACGTTACAATGTAATGTCGTGCTGATCGATTACTGGCACTTACGCATTATCCAAATTGTGGGCAAACGATTCTTCGGATCCTGGAGTTTCCTCGCTGAGAGAATGTGTGGCGACTGCGATACTATCCTTTAATTCTTCATCGCATGGAGGATTGTTGTTCCAGTCATTTTGTTGTAAATTTTGAAGCCTTTCGCTGTCTCACCGAACGTCGCCCATCAGCCGCTTTGATTGGTTACTTGTTAACAATGCTAGAGAGGCTCGAACACATATGGAGGCGTACTTCGAAGCGTCATCGAGCAGCAATTGCAGCTGTTTCCGCGGCTAAACTTGTGCAGAAGGGAAACTAGATAATAGATATTAGATACTAGAAGTTGTAACGGGGAGTGTAGGTGACAACCATATAATTTCAAATGTTTGTTTACTCGTCGAATATAACCGCTTGCGGGATACAAATTGAAGATCCGCCGGGACAAATGTATGGCGCTCACGCCGATGCCGGCGTGGCCTAGTCCCGAAGACGTCGTGAACGTGGGTGGGATGTGGAGGCTCTGCGCATCCCGACCTCCCACTCCCTGCTGGCCATAAATAAAGTCTTTCTCTCTCTCTCTCTCTGGCGCCTTGAAAGGTGTCAGTAAATACCTTCCAGGCGAAGTATATTGCATTGCCCGCAATAAGTTGTGAGGGGAACCTGAATCGCATAAACACTTCCAGCACAGAATCCTACACTTTTTGAGACGTTGAGTTTGCAACGCAAAAAATTCGACGCACTTGTAGCTTGCTCAGTAACGAAAAGGAAAATCTTATGTCTAAGTGAACCCCTGTGAAAGAAGCTAATATTGTCACAGGCAACCGCCTTTTAGGGTGTCATATTTTCTACATTACCCATTTCTTCTAGGGGAGCCCTAAAGACGGCTGATATTTTAAGGCAACTATGAGGAATGGGCTTACCACAAAATATCTCGGCGCATTGATGGTCATTTTACAAGACGACGAAATTTCCAAAGAACATTTGGCAGAATAACTAGCGAAAAAGGCGGAATCCTCGTTGGAGTACAGGTACGACCTACCTCCCTTGCGAGGAAGAACTCACGGTAATGGTGTCCGTGTTTCCGCCACATGATGATGTGTCGACAAGGAAAACCGCATTTTCCTGAAAAATAGTAGTGAAAATATTAGTTGCACCTACGGTGTTGGCCGGTGCCTCCGGCGCGAGCTTGTGGCCCGCCCATCGATAGAATCTGTCATTGTGGGAGCAGTTCCGGTGTCCTACTTTTTTGAGCAGGGCTCCCTTCAGTTTTCTGTGCTTTGCTGCACCACTACACCATTGCAGCTAGGGATCCTATAAGCGTTTTTACCTACAACTGCGTGCGCCTAGGAACTTGTGAAATCGCATCAGCGACTACTTTTGTGTAGCCGTTTTTATGCTCTGACGAACAGTTACAACGCTCCAGTGTAAGCGCTTATGTGGCTTGTCTATCTTCTGGATTATGAAGGGCCTGCAGCTGTACAGCCGTTTATGATGTGTGAAATGGATATTAAAATTTTATTATTGGAAAAAAAAACAGTGCCGTTGCACTCTGTGAAGGAGGTGAATCTGCGAAACTAGACGCCGTCGAGGGAGAGCACTAAACAAACCACATTTGTTTCTAACTTGCGATTGAGCATACTTCTATCCACTTAGCTGACTGATACTTGAAAGTATGTGTGCTTTATTCTAGTGGGAAAACAAGGAGCTGTCGGTATCACTCTCGCGTCAAAGGCGTCTTACTATCTGTGTAACAAACCGACCTAATCCGCTCGACCACTGACTACACCAGATAGGACGCACTGGGCCGTATGACGTCCACGTTTAAACCTCCTTCCAGCACAGCGGACCTGTCATTAGTGAGGGCGTGACACCTTTAGCTACGCATGCAAGACCTCCCTCCCCCAATATCTTCGCTCACAACCCGGGGACGCATAAATCAGCAACCGATTATGTGCGCGTGCTTAGAAGTGAAAGACACCGTCAAAAAGTTCGTTCTGAACGTTCTTTAAGCTTAAAATGTAATATCGGCTCACTTTGGCGTTCCAAGCGGGCAAGGCGATTTTCATGCGGGAAGGATTCGCAGCTACCCTACGGCATAAAACTTTATGCACTAACGGCAGCAGCCGCGGCGCCGTTATTTTATCGCGCACTAGCGCTTCTACTCGCGCCCACGCTTCTTCCACTCCCACATTCTTTCCTTCAAGTAACAAGATGTGTCCGTCCAATAGGGACCGGGCGGCCGTTGTATGGCACCACCGTCGCTTCAGCGAACAGCGCCGCCCGTGGCGAACCGCTCATCAGTGGAATGCCGGTGGCGGCCAGCGCAGCGTAACTGTGCATGGCTTTCTGTCGTTTTTCTGCAGTGCGGCTTGGAAAGAGTACGTAACCCCACGTGCCATTTTCAGATCGGTAAATCTTGAGCGTGGATGTGACGTTTACGAGGCATGCCATGTGTGTGATTTACGCCCTTACTACTCTGCAAACGTTCTACTCTGCAAAGGTGCATGACCAGCCGAGCTACGTAAACTTGAATTTACTGTTTACTACGCACTGCAAACATGTGGTAAGCGAAGAAAATGGGCGGCAGCTGTGAAGCGAGCGTCTAGGCCGCACAAAAGGTTTGAAGTCGTATCTTGATACCAGGGCCGACGCTTTACAGGCGGTGAGGGGAGAAGGCACACCGTGGTTATTTTAATGTAAATCTGTGCTACGAGAGTTGTTATAATGCGCGCTTGGTTCATGCATGCATCGATCACATGGAAACTAGAGTGTGACAGGTCCCCTGATAAACATGTGCGATCTTGAAGCGCAAGTGTAATTGTAGAACAATCCTTTTCAGTGAGAAAATAAATTCGCTCAGATAAAGTGAGCAAATTGCTGCCAAATAAAGCATGAGTACCGGCATGGGACTGGTCTCAAGGTCGAAGTAAGCATGCCTAAAAAGCCATCGAGAGCTGGCATGCAACCCCTTTTAGTGCTACTTGGCTGGTGGCTGGTAGATTCATGATTTCAAAAGCACATAGTGCACGAACAAGTTCTAGACATAGGTTGGTAACAGGTCGAGCGCAAATCATAGAACTATATTTATCATCAAGCAGTAACATATCGCCCCTTAAAAAATACTGCGCCAAAAATTAGGGAGGGATAAAGACACATATATGTTTTGCGCAAAAAGAAAGACACTACACAAGAAAGGAGACAGCACAAGCACTAACTTTCAACGGAACTGTAATCACCGCCGGAGCCAGCAAACATAGAAACCATAATTTCTGTTACATATTGTTTTTGCACTAAACATATTTAAGATTCATGAACAAACTAGCTTTCCAACAAGGTTTGTTAAATTAGCGGATGCAGGATAGTTGCTGGATCAGTGCAGGTCTTCCGATAGTATTTTTCCAAAGAACTACAATGTATATTTCCCACCGCTGCCACTCATTAACTAATTACAGCCATAAAAACCCGTCCGGCACTACTGAAATCTCGTATTATAGCGCCAGATCCTACTGTTCTTCAGCTCACTGCATTTTCAAAGATCTTTCCAGAGGGTAGTGCTTCTGCGCCTGATTTTCTAACCCCATCTTTTAGTAAAAAACAATAATTTGCAGGTGGAAGGTTTATATATCTTATCATGTAAACAAATGTATACCACATACTCTGGAAATCTAGACAACACTGTCTTCAGTTACTGCACTGTTCGGCTGGATCAGAATAGAGACCCTTGCTTGCGCGGCCCCGCGCCGAGGGCTCATAGGATGAGGCAGCCTAGCCGGGTCTTTCTGCGCATTCATGTAACCGTAATGTCTACCACGTGAAAATATCGAACTGGTGACAGCGATTTTGGGGCTCTTCAGAATTGGTTGACACACGCGGTTGTTGCAGATAAAAAAGAGTGCTTCTACGGATGTTAGAACAATGCCGGCTGAAGTCGCCCCTATCTCTCGTCAGATCAGGGGGGCAGTTGTACACCCAAACATTTGCACACCCGAACATGTAATTTGTACTCCCGAACATTACGTGTCCTCGCAATCTTCCAATACTAGACGCCCGTTTTACCAAGGGTCGTCTTAAGATAGAAGCAATTCCTGTATTCCCCTCTGTGAAGAAGGACGACCTGCGAAGCTGGGCGCAGTACACAAAATGCACGAAACAAAACACGCTTGGTTCTAATTTGCTATCCAGAAATTATCACTTAGCCCAATCAAACTTTTACAAACTAGAGGTTTATTGTACTGACAAACATGAAGCGGCCGGTTTTCATCCCGCGTGGTAGGCATCTCACTGTCTGCATAACTTATCAAACCAATCCACTCGGCCACTGAGGATACCGGAAAGTTTGGATGGGGGCGGTGGATTTACACGTTTATTCCTTTCGGCAGCACAATAGACATGTAATCAGCGAGGGAACAAAACCTACACATACATATTCACGCTGCCCCCCCCCCCTTTTCCTCTACTCGCAACTCGTGGCTTAAAAACGCGAGCTTAGATGTAAAAAGCACCGCCAAAATTGTCGCTCTGAAAGCCCTTGAACCCCAACAAAAAATATAAAGCCCACGTCGACGTTCAGCTTCATCCGGGAGACATTTCCAGCTATTCGGTGAGCAGGGACGTACGGTGAACACGACGGCGGCAGCATCTTTGTGGTGTTTTCGCACCCGTTCGCGCTTCACTTCCGGCAGACGCTCCTTCGATACCAGCTGTTCTTCCCCCTAGCGGACGCTATGTGTCTGTCCAAACGAAGTTAAAGCGTAGAAAGACTGGAGCTTTATTCTAGTTGACAAACATGTGGCTGTCCGTTTCCATCCCGCGTCGTAGGCATCTTCTTGTCAGCGTAGCACACCATCCCCAACCCAAACCACTCAACCAATGAAGGCAGCTCCCAGGTCGCATTGAACCGCGAGGCTTTTACTTTTAAATTTCAAGCTAGCACAACGCGCATGTCTTTGGTAGCGTCATGAAGACTACCTCTGCATGCACGCCCCCTAGTCCCACCCCACACCAGTGCACGCATAAACCGGCAACTGAAGCTGGGCACGGCTTAGGCGTAAAGTACTCTGGCGAACTGTCGCGCTGAGAGCCTTTACAGGTGAAAAAGAATTTTGGGCGGACGTCGGAGTTGACAGCGGGCACGTTTCTCTGTCACTACCTGATAAGTGCGCCTCCGAGGTTCGCAGCAGATGGCGCAGCTTGTGAAACAGTCATCGGGGGGGCGAGCGGGGGGACGAGGGAAATAACAGTTGTGAAATTGGTGTCGGTGGTGCTTAGATGGAACGTCGCAACGACGCCGAGGAAATAAGTTTTTCAGGACAAAAAACTATGGTTAGACGTTTACTGCTTCAGAGTAAAAAGCATACTGTTTATTGCGGTGGTTGGCTGCAGTTCGCAATATAACCACTGCAGTGTTGGCGTCCCACGAGGCCTGCATGCAAACAGTCAACATCCGTGGATAATACAGGGCCCCATGAGCATGGGTCTGTTGGGAATCAGCGATCCCAACGCTGTCATCACTATTGGGTCTAGTCAATCTCATCGCAGCCCCCACTGTTGCTACTGGCCATCCGAGCGCAGTTACCGGTGTAGCGACGTGGCCTCGCTCCGTCCGCTATGGACGCATTGCTGAGAAGACCGACGAAGTTCTCGAGCCGACGAAAAGTTCCGGCAACATTTATATACGGTATTTACAAGGGTAACAACTGCGCTGCTTGGGACGCACAAAGGCGAATGCGCCTCTCCACTCGATGCCTCCGATAAACAACTTTATTGTGGGCAAAGTCAGCATGGAGCTTTCAGGAGGTGAAGCCCTCAGTTCAGGACCGCATTTGCCTTGCCAGCCGATACAGCATTGCTTTAGGCACGGCACCAATGTATAGCTTGGGATTCGGTGTGTGGGGACGGTGTTCTTCCGGCGCACAACAGCCCTGCTTACCAAATAGACTCCTCGTGGCGACCTCGTCGAAATGTCGCTATACACTTGAGTGTCGGACAAGACACGATAGTTTATGGATTAATATGGAACCATACAAAAGGACCACGCGCCTGTTTTCCGCCCCGCGCTTAGCTCACCATCGCTTTGGAGGCTGCAGCTCTCCGCAATCATCCGAACGGAAGCGCTTCGTTCTTTGTAAGCGCCCACATGTCGGATTGGCTTGAAGAAGCGAATGTTCTTAATAGCGACAATTTATAAGAATATGCGTCTCTGTTTACACGCGACGTAAAGCTCATATAAGCGAGGAGGGTGCCTGCTGTAAAAATCCAGCCCCCCTCGCTACAGCACTGGCGTACACGAAATTTCCCGGTGGGGTGTTACCCCCTCCGAAGAAGCTCGCCGGAGGCACGCCCCCTGCCCCCCCCCCTGTAATTGACGCCTATGGGGGTAATGAACAGAGATGACAGTGTTGCATGTGGAAGAAGGAAATGAGGAGTTATATAACGCGGCTTTTATCCACTATGGGGAAAATAAAGCGGAGTGATGGCAATAAAATTAGGACAGTCGTCGTAGCTGCAGGGTAATCCCCAAGACCAAACAAACACGTCAAATACGCAGTTTGCTACCGCCAACAATGTCCCCACAAAACGTTTCGCGAACAGCTGCGAGAGCAACTTCGGAAAAAGTGTTTTCAACAAACGTTTTACGAATACGAATTAAAAAGCTCATATAATATGTTCAACTATAAAATGCTAAGCAAAGCAGTTCCTCGTGAATAAGGACACGTTTAAAAAGGGGAAGCAAAAAATACGCGTTATGTACTATCACTTATTGTTGTGTTTGCCAAATTGACGGATGTCTAGCGCTATTTCCATCACCCCGAGGTCTTCTAAAACGTTGGATGATGCGTAAACATTGCTATATACAGCATTTTATTCGTCCACACTTCAAGGCAAAATAAAAACCTTTATACGGTGAAACTGCGTGTTTCAGTTCTCACAATTCTCCGGGTGGTTTTCCGCCAAAACACTGCACACCGCCGCATATTGTGCCTAAAACCAAGTGATCGCGAGGAAATGGTTCGCATGATTAGTAAGGCTCTTAAATGAGCCCCGTGACTTGTAAGGCCAACTTCTAAGGTCTACACGTTTCATTGAAGGCGTGGTACAGAAAGTCAGACAATCGGCGGAAAACAAATTTTGACCGCGAGCAGGGGAGCCCCCGCATTGAAAGGGAAAGAGCAGCGAGAAACGAGGTTATACGAAAGGATGACAAACCGTAGAACGTTCTACACGCTCCTTTGATTCATCCCCGCTTTGACTCAAAAATTCATCACACATCGCTTGCGGTGACGATGCATGAGGCCATATTCCCAGTTGCAGAATACCGAGAAAAAAAGCCGCAGCGGAAGCAGGTAGACTTGCTAGAAATGCTGCTTGTCATACCCGTCATCAGAAGAAGCGGCTACGGTTGCAGCTACCTCTGTGGCGCCACGAGTGGAACACGAAATTTAAAGAGACAGTTCAACTGCCCATAAACATCAACTCGAGCTCGGCATTCGCTCTCACATTCCATGAACATTGTACAGTTTATCGGTGATTTCTATATTAAGTGCGAATGCACTTTATAAGCGACCCTGAATTCCGTTGACCGCCGTCCGTCCAAATAGCAACAGCTGCGGGTGCGCGCGCTCCTCGTCTTCCTCGGCAACGGGGGGAGATGGGCGCGCGCTGCCTGGCCGCTGACATGGCACATACTCACGTGGGGGATTGGCCAGGAATCTCCTCGTCTTCCTTGGCAACGGGGGGAGACGGCCGCGCGCTGCCTGGCCGCTGACATGGCACATACCCACGTGGGGGATTGGCCAGGAATCGGGCGTGCGAAGGGCTAATGCACCCGCTTAAAGGAGTACTGACACGAAATTTCAAAGCTGAGATCCGCTCTAGCAATCAAGTACAACGACAACACAAATAGGTATCTGTGCATGGCACATACCCACGTGGGGGATTGGCCAGGAATCTGGCGTGAGAAGGGCTAATGCACCCGCTTAAAGGAGTACTGACACATTACCGAACCGCGCAAATTAAACTCCTGCATTCGCACTTTCACATTCTTCCCCTCGGGGAAATGCGGGGAAATTTGTTTTTTATTTTTTCACCAAGGCTTTCTAACAACCGATTTGACTATTGAAAGAGTACCGCTCTCCGTGTTGGGGCTGTACTCATAACTTCGCGGTGTTATCAAGAATGATGCTCCAGGATGTCAAAATCACAGTCACCTTCGATATTCAGAAAAACATAAATATTTGCCACTTTGTTGGTTTCTGCAATAGCACAACTCGCACATTTCACGCCATTTGTCAATACTATTAGTGCTAAAATGTTTATCGCTTAGTATTTTTAACAGCTATCAGTAATACGCTGCCTGACATTCGACCCTATGTACAGTTTTAGCTTCAGCAGCCAGCTTGCTCGGGTTTTTTATAGAGAAAGCCTAATCACAACAAAGCAATTGCGTTTTTTTTTCCTGAGTACAACTTTGTCGGCTGGTTTTTCGGCTAACTGTTTGACTAGAAATTCGGCAACCTTCATAACTTTTCGATAATTGCAAAGCATGTCGTGGTCTTTTTACTTTTTGAAAATTAAGTGCCCCTTAGGAAAAACTACGCCTGTCTAGGACGTCTTTTGAGCGGAAAAAGGCCGCGTGATAAGCTCAAGCGGACATTCTTTATTGCTACGCAAAGCCCACGCGCGCTGGGCATGCAGGTATGTCTAAGATAGTGCCGAATCAGCAAGGGCTGTGCGGGTTCTTGTGGCACCAACAACACAGGCGTGCGCTGCGCCACCTCAATTTGCTGTTTTGCAGCGTATCTGTTAGCCTCTCGTTGGCCGAAAAATTGCGTGCCGAAAAAGCAAAGCCCAGGGAGGATTCAGCAGTCCGCACCCAAGACGCCAAGCGCGTGCGTCAGGCGAGGTGAGGCCAGCATTTGCCGCCAAAGAAGGCATGCGCAATTTTTCTTGGCAATCAGGCATACACCATATAGTTCAGCAAACTTTTATTAAAAATCACCTATAAGGATCGGTAATGGACGGCAGATGATAAGGCGCCTATGAAGAATGAGACCCCCCTATGTGTTCGGGGTAATGACTAGGTTTTCAGCAGCTCGCGAAACCCGGGGTCGACGTCGTTCGAGGGCGAGCGCACGCGTCAGACAAGCCGAGCGCAAGTGACAAGACCGCCGACACGACGAGAAAATTGATAGCATCCCACATCAGCAGGTGTATTGGCACGGCCGCTGGATGAGAGCGCACGCAAGGTGCGGCCTGCCGCGTCCCCCGGATTTCAATGGGCAATGGCCTGAGTGCCGGTGTTTACGCTTGCCGCCGCTACACTCCCTGGCGGTGCTAGTATTCGGGGACGGGTTTCGGGGCAGAGCAGGGTGATTCCCTTGGGCGAGCCCTTGCGCCGACTGAAAGGGGCAGCCAGCGCACGTGTTTTAAAGACGCTGTAGTCGTTCCCGGGCTACTCAACCGCAAAAACTGTCTGTCCGCATGTATGCATGTTTTTGAGTTTGTCCCTCGATTCAGCCGCCCAGGCAGAAGAAGCCGCCCAGCCCAGTAATTCTTGAGTAGGCCCACTGCATTGCACTATTACAGCCGACAGTTGATTAGTTACAGCTGAAGAGGCATTTCTTGGGACTTTATTTCTCCGAAATTTCAAAGAGGACACCTTTTTTCAGGTAACGCGTTGTGGACAAACAGTAGAGCGAAGAATATTTGCCGCGCCGCGGTGGCTCAGTGGCGAAGGCGTTGCGCTGCTGAGCACGAGGTAGCGGGTTCGATTCCCGGCCGCGGCAGCCGCTTTTCTGATGGAGGCGAAAAGCAAAAACTCCCGTGTGTACGAGATTTCGGCGCAAGACAAAGATCCCCAGGTGGTCACAATTAATCCGGAGCCCTCCACTACGGCGCGCCTCATCGCCTGCGTTGCGTCGGCGCGTTAAACCCCACAATCAATCAATCAAGAATATTTGCCGGCAACGTATTGAAGCCTTGAGTACGGGGACACGTCTATTATAAAAACATGTTTGGTGGGCAGAATGCGCACCTCATAAAACGGAACTCGGTACAGTATCTTTGAATTTTGTTTTCTAAAAAGACAGACATTTCGCTAAGTGTGTCTTTTGAAACTACTCTTATTGGCTCATGTCTTTCCGCTCATAGAGATTTGGGTTGTTTCCTTTATGCAGGTGCGACACTGCCTTTAAACCCCTGCTAGAAACCTAAGGTTGTACACCGTGCTGTGTTCTAGAGGCAGTGCGTACGGTCGAGTCTCATATAGCAGTTACGCATCTTTTCATCTTTGCGATATGATCTAGCGCTATAGCTACATTCTCTCCGTTATTGTACCTCCTGTAGAACGCACTGATTGGCCCTCAGTGATACCCTTAGACGATCCCCAAATTGCATTTTCCGAGTTTTCTTCTATTTTGTTGTCTCATATTCAATGCGATACACAGAACCGTAAATGTTAAAAAATATACGCCAGTCCTCAGAGCCCTTGGATAAATGAAATTTTTTTGAAAGAACAAAGATCCAAAGAGAATCTCTATAAAAACAAAACGTAAGCCTTTTACTTTGAAGTTACCTGACCGATACAGAAGATTCTGTAATGCTCTTAGAATGCGGCTGAAAAATGTAAAAAGGCTGTATTATGAACGCAAAATTGAAGATGCTGGATCTAATGTAAAGAAGAAATGGGAGATAGTAACTCTTTCTTGAACAGGAACGAAAGGCACCATGGAATAACTACTGTTCAGTATAATAACGACACGTATGACAGCCCACTGGAAATTGCTGAGGCCTTCAGCAATTATTTTTTTCATACTGATAACATCCACTGTGCTGATTACAATGTACCCTACCACGGCTGCCCCAATCCTTGTTTTTATTTCCGACCCCATCTCACGAAGTCCATGATGTCAACCGTAGCCGGAAAACAACAAGTCCTGGTCTCGATGGTATTAACCCAACCCACATAAAAATGATTGCGCACGCTATTTCAGAAATTTTGGCAGCCATTATCAACCTAACTTTTAAAACTGGCATCTTTCCTGATGAACTGAAAAGGGGTAAAATCGTTCCCGTCTTTAAAAAGGGGACTGTGCAATAATATCTATCGCCCGATATGCATACTACCATTTCTGAATAAAGTGTTTGAAAAATTACTTGAAATTCGCATCGCGAATTTCATCAATAAATTTAAGATTCTAACACCTTCTCAATTTGGTTTTCGCCCGCCATATTCCACTGACCTCGCTTTGTTATCTCTAACCTATAACCTGAAGAAAGCAATTGATGGAGGGTACTACACAGGCTCTTTATTTGTAGACTTCCCCAAAGCGTTCGACACTATCAACCACCACATTCTTTTTATGAAGCTTGAAGCAATAGGAGTAACTGGTCCCCCACTATTAATAATAAAAAATTACTTACTCTACAGAAGTCAGGTTGTTAGTGTGTCAGGAATTAACTATAGGCCCAAAATAACCAATATATGCGTACCTCAGGGTTCTATTCTCGGCCCTCTTCTTTTCATAATTTACATAAATGATCTACCGAACTGTCTTAATACTTCAGGTTGCTTACTTTATGCAGATGACACAGCAATTGTTAACACTGATAAATGCCTCCAATCCCTTACAGAAAAACTGAACAATGACCTGGCAAGATTGGTAGCTTGGTGCTCTCATAATAAACTACAGAATAATCCTACTTAAACCCGGTTCGTTGTTTTTCCCTCTCACCAACGTGTTATAAATTATGTCCCACGAGTATTTCTGAATCAATGTGCTATTAAAGCAGAAGAAGAGGCTGTTTTTTAGGGGTTCCGTTGGACCGTCACTTGAAATTTCACTCTCACGTTTGTTATCTGAGAAGGAAGATAGTGCACGGCATACGTGTTTTGATTAAGGCCCGGGATGTATTCTCTCGGCCTACATTACTTTCGTTTTACTACGCTTTTGTTCATTCCCATATTAATTACTCTATTTCATCTTGGGCCAATACCTACAGCACCCACCTTTCCCCCCTTCCAACTATGCACAACCAATGTATTAGAATACTTACCCGCAGTCCTTACCGCAGTGACGCCAAAACACTCCTTCTTTAGAACAACATTCTGAGTCTTGAAAACAGTTTCAAATACAAGCTAGGTATCTTATTGTTTAAAAAATCAACAATCAGCTTCCTGTGTTCATAATCCCCGAATGCAAGCTATAAATACTAACTTCACAATGTTTGCACGCAATCACAATTTCTTTTTACCTCCAGTTCATTCCAACTACGGCAAACAAACAGCTCTTTTCACCGCTATCCGGCTATGAAACACCATACCACCGGAAATAAAAATTTCCAAATAAATTGGAAAATTCAAAAAAGATCTTAAAACGTTCCTCACGTCCATGACACAATCACCATAATTTTAAATAGTTTTTACTTTTCTTCTTGTTCTTTACCTTTCCACTTTCTGTCCCTCTCTTTTTCATGGCAACCTTTCCACAACCTTCTGCCGATTAATCATCTCATTGTGGTTGTTGTATATTACTGCGAATATTTGTGGTTTCTTTTTGCGCTCTTATTTTTGCTGTTTTCCAACTTGTGTCGCTCTCACAATTGGAATGTTGAATTACACTTTCTGCTGAATAATTTTTGCTTCATTTCTTTTCTTTTTTGTTGCTGTTCTGTTGTGTCTTTCAATCTCACAATTTGAAATATTGAATTACCTTTGTTTTTTTTCAACATAATTCTTGTTTTTTTTTGCTGTTCTGTTGTGGAATATCTTGTGTTGCCTGCGATGTATTTTATATTTTTCGCTACTACTGTTTGCTGCTTCAAATATATTTCTTATGTTCACTAATATAGGAGGTCCCGTTTCAGTCCCTGACTACGGGACCTCATTCTGTATACAAAAAGTTTGTATTCTATCAATTGCCTAATAAAATCCTTTTCTAATTCTGATTCTGATTCTGAATTAAGAAGAAGAAATGGACGCGGGCAGGTCATGTAATGCGAAGGCTGCCCATTAAGGGTAACACAGTGGGTGCCTAGAGAAGGCAAGCGTAGCAGGGGGCGGCAGAAAGTTAAATGGGCAGATGAGATCAAGAAGTTTGCAGGGATAAATTGGTCACAGTTGGCACAGGACTGGGGTAATTGGAGAATAATAAGAGAGGCCTTTGCCCTGCAGTGGGCGTAGATAGGCTGGTGATGATGATGATGATGATGATACTCAAAAGAACGGGCTATTCGTGGTCTGCGGAAAAGAAACACAAACTATGCGGCACATAGTGTTAGACTGTGAGGGTGTCCATCCAAATCAACTTAAGGAAAATGTTCGGCTTCCAGAAGCCCTACGATTCAAGGGTGCACAGAGGGAGTCCACTTTAAGGCTGTAGATGTGACGAAAACAAGATTAGAATACTCGTGGATGAAAAGCGGAGAGGGGAATATTGTTTGAGACAGCTACCACCTGTAACAGAAAAAATAAGTATTTTGTGCCTCATAAAACTTTTTTTCTACCTGCACTGAGAGCACCGCCAGCATTAAACAAAGAATGTAAAACAAAGCTATACTCGTTTTTTTAGCTTTCTGGTAAAGTGACACGCCATCACCCCGCTACAAAGGGAATACCACTACTAATCATCATCACCACCATCATCATCATCAAACTAGGGTTTCCGGAACCTATAAGTAATAGAACGTCAGAGGTACAATTCGGTTCGCAACTCTTAAGGAAGTGCTTGATGTTGCCCATTAACCCTGCCTCTCGCCTCAATTTGGGTGAGCGGCGATACTTCTGCCATCCCAGGCAGCGGAAATGTCTCCACGCAGGCAAAATTTCTTGTACGGTGCTTTCAGTAATGTTGCTCCTATACGTTGACCGGCCCAGGTGGGCCCTCCTAATTCGGCCGCGAACCTGGGGTTGGTGGGCAAGCTCCTGGAATGTAGTGCAGCGGAGGAACCTCAGGAGAGAGTAAGTGGCATCAGACGAGGTTGGCTTGCGAATGCTAGCCAATGACATCATGCTTTCCACTTCTCTTTTCTCTGCGGCGGTTAGCGACAATGCAAGGAGCTAGCTCTGGCCTTCAGAAACTGATCTGGCAGAATTAACGCTGCCAAATCAAACGTTCTGATCTTCACGCCACATCAAAGAACTGTCCCTGGACGTCCTTGCATTACCCTTGATTGTAGTGTACTCTTTCCGTGCGACAGTTGACATTTCGTGCCGTAGAAATTTCCAATATCCTGAAATTCAATAACCACATTGCATAAATAGCAAAAAAAAACTGCTCACGGTATAAGAGTGCTCTATAAAGTTGGTTCCTCTTTTAGTGAACGCCTTCTTGTCTCACTTTAGTACGCATTCTTAGACAGTAACATAGTATACGGCATATCATTTTCGGGAAATACATACAAAGCTGAGTTATCTCCAACGCAACACACTCAGAATCAAGCTGTTCGAACTATAAGCAATAGCCACATCCAATCCAAAGCAGTTTCGTTGCTTCGTACTCAAAATATCTTGTCGGTTTCTGAATTTGTTAAGCATTTCCACAGCCTATTAGTTGATAATTTTATTAATGGTAAAATTCCATTTCACTTTATTAGTATCGATCAATCTCCTCGTGGTAACTACACTCGATGTTCTTTAAACATGGACAATTTATTGCCGGAAGTAACAACCAACTACAAAAAGTTTTGAACTAACTTTTCAGCTATGCACGTTTGGACTATAGTACCGCTCTCTATTAAAATATCCGATACCGTCTTTACCTTAAAAATAGTTGGGGCTCGTTATTATCCCAACCAGAATTATTAGAGTTTGTTGTATTACGCTGAATGGTGTTTTATTATTCCTTGATTACTAATGTATTTCTTGATTACCATGTTCTTGCATATATGCTGTTAAATCTCCCGCTGGGTACGCGCCGTTCATCATCGTCATCGTCATAGAGATAGACCGTGCGTGTAAAGTTGTCATCCCCGCAAAGGGCAGCCATGGCCCAGGTTGGCCTTGCGTCGTTCTTCCGCTATATTTTTTGGAGCCGTTAGGCCCGGGAGAATGAACACGTGCGGCGAAGGAGAATACTGACGTCCTCTTAGGCTTGAGATTCGTAGAACGCCGTGATTTGACTGCCGTTAGCCGGAGGTCGCCATGGCTGGCCCTGACCGCCCACCTATGACCGACTGGACCCTTCAACGGGACGCATTGAAACAGGTAAAGAATTTGGAAAGAAACTGGAGAAAAAATGCCCGCCAGGTAGGATCCGAACCCACGACCAGCGGTCTGGAGGTCTGGAGGTGTCGAATGTGGCCGGCGCATTACAGAGTCTGAACGGCATGACGTTGAACACGTAAAGGCCATCGGGTGTCGTAAATGCCGTGTTTGAACGATCAGCGTCGGGCATGGGCACTTGCCAGTAGCCGGATTTCAAGTGTAATGATGAGAAAAACTGTCCTCCCTGCAGGCAGTCGAGCGCGTCGTCTCTGGGAGGCAACGGGTAAACGTCCTCGCGCGAGATTTTGTTCAGGTGGCGATAATCCACACAGAATCAAACAGAGCTGTCCTTTTTTTAACGAGAACCACAGGAGAAGACCAAGGACTCACACATGGTCGAATGACGTTGTGTTTCTTATATGTCCGCGACTTGTTCATCAATGACACGCCGTTCGGTGGAGGACACGCGATAGGGTCGCTGTCGCTACGGCGTGTGCGTGCCAGTGTCGATCTCATGACACAGAGTCGACGTGCAGCCCAAAGCGGTGTCGTAGCAGTGGAAGGGTGAAGTGAAGCGGTGTAAAAGAGTAAGTAGCTCGTCACGTTCGGCCGAAGAAAGGTCGTCGTCAATGGCGCTTCTCAAAAGACTGTCATCAGGTGTAGACTGAAGACCAAGAGCGGTGATGTCTACGGGTGTCGATTCCTCGAATACACTGAAAACTAGACAGGCATGCACTTCTTCTACAATGCCAAGGCATTAGCCGCGGAAAAGTGTAACGGGGAACGACGTCGGGTTCGAAATAACCATTGTGAAGGCACCAGTGGCCATATCAAGAACGGCGAACGGCAGTCACAACCATTTGCGAGCACAAATAAGACCGGATGGCGCCAAGACGACTGTGGTGTCAGAAATGCTGTCAGAAACGGCACAGCACAGATGAGCCAGGAGGAACGTCCGTATCGTCGTTGACAGGCAACTTGCCGGTTTTCTCGTCCTGCGGGTTTTCTACCTCCGGAAACAGCTCAACTTCAGCGCGATTACAGACAATGATGGCGTGGTGGCGCGACAAAAAGTCCCATCCGAGAATCACGTTGTGAGAGCACGCCGACAAAACGATGAGCTCGACTATGATGAGCTCGACAAAACGATGAGCTCGACTCGATACAACCCCTTGAATTGTGACCCGAGCAGTGCATGCGGCCAGCGGCTTTAACGGTTGCGCACTAGCGGTTCGGAGAGTAAAGCCACCTATAGGTGTCGTCACTTTTTGTAGCATTCGGCAAAGGTTCGCGTCAATAACAGACACCGCACCTCCAGTGTCAATAAGCGCCAGGGTAGCAACACCATCAACACACAGTTCGATTACATTGGACGGCAAACAATGAGGACTTAGGCATTTCGACGTTGACGCCATTTGTGCCTCCGAAACTGCGGCGTCTAATATTCCGAGTCATCATTGGTAGGACGACGGCACATTGGAGAGAGTGAGCGCCGTCGCGGAGACAGCGAACGATGGCTGGTGAAGTCGCAGTTATCAGAGAAACCAGGCGTCGTCGGCAACCGGGTCGGAGCGTGCTCCATTGGCGGTGTTGGCGAATAGGATACGGGCCACGACGCACTGCGTGCACCCATCATGCCACGACGGCAGTAGCGGGCCACATGTCCGGCAATCCCACACGAATAGCAGATAGGGTGATTATCCACCGTGCGCAAAGGATTCGCGTATGTAGACGCTGGATGTGGAGCGACACGCATGGACCGGACACGTTGAAGTCCGGCCGTGGCATGACTCACAGGGCTTGCAGCAGGTGCAAAGAAGGGTCCCGGCATGGTTGCAGGGAAAGGTTGTGCAACGCTCTCGGCATAGGTGAAAGGCCTATGTGGCACTGGGTCGACGAAGGTCAATGGAGCTGCCACCGTAGTTTGCGGCGTTACGTCGGCGTATACCACTGGAGCTACCGCGGAATTGGGCGGTCGAGTGCTTGGAAATGCATCAGACACTTGTCGTATAACGCTCCTGAGGGTTGGGGCTAAATCCAACTGAGGCGGCTTCGCTACGTCGCTAACGATAGAAAGCCTACGAGCCACCTCTTCGCGAACAAACTGTTAAATCTGGGTCAAGAGAACACCCCTATCCTCAGATGCCAAGCTGCAAAGGGAATGGTCGTGTTCCACGGGCTTACGAGTGGAGCCCCCTCTCTACGAAGTTCATTGAACTCTTGGCAAGCGTTTATGATTTCAGAAACCGTCCGATAGTTTTTAGCGAGCAACATCTGGAAGGCATCGTCGTCTATGCCTTTAAGAATGTGCATGATTTGGCCCTCTTTGGTCATAGCGTTGTTTGCCCGTTTATACAAGTCAAGGATGTGCTCGATGTAAGAGGCAAAGGTTTCATTCTTACGCTGAGCGCGTTCGCTCAAACACTGTTCAGCGCGCAGTTTCCGAACATCGGGGTGCCCGAACACTTTGGCAAATTCGGTCTTGAAGTCCGACCACGTGCGTAGATCAGACACGTGGTTCTTATACCAGGTCTCTGCGACACCGGTTAAGGAAAGACTGACGTTGTTCTGTTTGAGTTTATCGTCCCAGTTGTTATGGGTGCTCACCCGTTCGAAGGTTGTGAGCCACTCCTCAGCATTCTGGTCATCAGTGCCGTTGAAGAAGGGGAGATCCCGTGAACGGACCGTGCCAGGGCAGATGGTAGTCTCCACAGGAGGTAGGGACTCGTGGTGGTTACCTTGAGACATCCTCGAGGGAAGTGGCCGGCTGCGCAGCTCCAGGGTAGATAAATGGGGTCCCCAGCAGCACCGCCACCTCCACCAAAAATTGTAAAGGAGATATTCGGCGTTCCGGTAGAAGGCTGGACTTGTTTATTCACGAACAAAACGTTGATGCAGACGGGGTGAGCCGAAACGACCAGCTTTTCGCGAGACTGACACTGAACGAGGGCGTCCTCTTCCCCAAGCGGCATCCGGCGCAGCATATCCACGTAGGGGGATTTGCCCCTCGTGGCTGATGCTCACCACAGTTGTCATGGGTGCAACATGCTTACTACAATACATATATATATATATATATATATATATATATATATATTTATATATATATATGCAAGGTATGTAAATATAGAGACACACGCAAAAGACATTAAAAATAAAAATAAAAGTTTACTGACGTTTCAGGAAGAGGTCTTCCTTTCTTCAGAGTGCAGAATACGTTGGTTTCAGAGTTATATGTATACAGAAAATGTATCAAGGGTGAGGGCAGGGTAACAGAAGGGAGAGTTTGTACAAATGGATCATGGTTGGTGGGCAGCAAAAGAATGAAAGATGTGGAAGAGAGAGCGGGAAAAAAATAAAAATTATAAAAAGGATAATAAGAACCCACAGTCACCCGGTACGAACATGGGAAAGAAAGAGAAGAGCCAAGCACGAAGAAAGAAAAAAAACGGAGAAAAACAAATTAACCAGGTAATTCCCCCCTACCCCGTTGCAGCAGGGGTGAAAGAGGGTTCAAAGCAAGATATGCCCATGCACGTGTTTGAAATCTGCGAAAAAATCAGTCACGCGGAACGAAGAAGGTTCAAAGAAGATATGCCCCTGCACACAAAGGGCGAACATCTGCCCACACCCGTTCTAGGAATCAGGGTAAGGTCATTGAAACATGAGACACTTGGTTTCTGATGATAGGGTGGTCGCTCCCAAAAGCAGTAGGACAGGCAGTTTCGACGGGAAATCAGTGTACAGTGCTCACGGATTGAAACGCGACACTGCGAGTACGTGGCCGCCAGTACATGCAGTGCCGCCCGTGGACGCCTGTTGAAAATAGGTGTTGCCCCGCCGCGACAGCGGGGCGCTGCGAGCCTGGAGCGCTGGAACGCGTTTGTGCGCCGACGGTCCTAGCCCCGCTGTGCGGGCAGCCGATTTCGCCACATCGTGTGCGTGTGTTGTTGTTACTCATGCCCTCACAATGCGCACAGTAATGTTCGTGTAATGCACAGTCACGCCCTTCTGAATAAAAGAAACTTCTGTACGAAGGCACAGCAAACTTTATTCCACGATGTAAACTACAAAAAATGGAAAGATGGCTTTGCAGGCACGTTCGCGTGTGTTGCGGTGCATTAGTACTTCTGCTCTCCTCTGTTTTTAGTGTATATTATGAAAGAAAGTTGGCGTTTCCTTCCTGCAGACGCTCCTTTTATTCATTTAAGCGTGACCGTGCCTTACATGCACATTATCTGCGTCGCATCGGAAGGGCTCGCGTAAGAAGAGCGCGCGAGGAGACGATGTCGCGAAATTGGGTGCGCGGACTGCAGGGTGGCTACGCGCTCCAGGCTCGCCGCGCACCGCTGTCGCTACGGGGAACCACAACCCCGTTGATTGGCAACCGGAAGCAGGAACCCTTCGGGTAAAACGCTCTCATCCCCGTGGTATACCACAATGCAACACCTAGCTTCCATGGGCGTCCACGGGAGGCGCTGCATATACCGCAGGCCACGCGCTCGCAGTGTCGTGTTTCAATCCGTGAGCACTGTACATTGGTATACAAAGAACGGGAAGAAAAAAAAAGACAAGGTCAAACAAGTCATGAAAAGATAGAACAGAGAAGGCAGGTGCACGCGTATGACGCGGCATCGGGTGATATGCATCTGGCCGGCGCATGGTACCCGTTCAGGGAACGCCGAGGCGGTCAGCAACGAATAATTAGAAAAGAGGAATACAAAAAAGGAAAGAGGACAGGAAAGAATTCACACAAGCTGGCCTACACAAATTGATTACCAGGTGAGAGTATCAAAGCTAACAAAGGTACTGCAGCCTTCTACCCATAACATAATGTCCAGACTTGTTTGTAAAATTTGGTTCAGTGAAGCCATTGTGCTAAAAAACGCGGTGCTATCACGAAACTATACCCATCTACGGGAGCTTGCCAAGTGATGGGCGAATATTATCGAGGGAAAGAAATGAACAGGCATAACAATAGCCCGAGAAATGCAACCGAAATTTTAATCGGAGAAAAGACACGTTAATTTCCCATAACTTTCATTGATGCCAAATGACGCTAACTTAAACATGT
The DNA here is from genome assembly GCF_048455015.1 of Haemaphysalis longicornis. Classification (NCBI taxonomy): domain Eukaryota; kingdom Metazoa; phylum Arthropoda; class Arachnida; order Ixodida; family Ixodidae; genus Haemaphysalis; species Haemaphysalis longicornis. The sequence goes on from NW_027526295.1 coordinate 38,167,873, forward strand.
AGATGAGGTAGGACTCACGAACCTCGCGATCTTGATGCGTTTTAAAACTAGATTCAAGAATTGTGGCCTTCAGTTGTTCAAAGAAATGACCAGGAGTGTTAAGATGCTTTGATAGAGGCAATGAAGGGAAGGTTTTTGCATGAGAGCGGTGATTGTTAAACCTCAAACGAAAGGGTGTTTCAGTCTGGCATATGTGTTGTTTGCCGCAGCGGGTGCATTCTAGCAGATATACGACGTTGGCGGAATCACAGTTAAAGTTCCCTTTTACATTAACATAATAGTTTGAAGCTGTGCTGGCGGCGAGCTGTGTAGTGGTCATTTGTGGGCATACCTTACACCGTGGTTTATTTCAGGGCATGCAACCAGTAGTCTGTGGTCGGCTGATGCTGGATTTAGTGAGAACGTCGCCGAAATTTTTGCTGCGTCTATAAACAATGCGTGGCGGCTCGGGAAATATTCTCTTTAGGCGTTCACTTTGAGCAAACTAGTCTGATGTTTCCTTAGTATGGATGCAACTTTCGGAGAAGAGGCCGAATGGGTGAAAACGAGGATTATTTGTTGATTGGGTTTTGGAGCTGTTTTGCGGAGAATGTCGGGGCGGTTCATCTGGTTAGCTCGTGTAACCGCGTCATCGATCACCTGCTCTGGGTATTTTTGTTTCAAGAGCGCGGTTTTAAGTTCTTTGCAGTTAGAATCAAAATCCGCCTGACTCGTGCAGATTCGCCTAAAACGGTGAGATTGGCTATAAGGTATTGCAGTCTTGCAGTGCAAGAGGCACGCCATATCGGAGATGTTAACGGTTACTATCAGTATTGTTGATTCGAACAAGTTGGTAAGAGTCTTGAAAGTAATCTTTAAACAAATTTGTATATATGCCGCTAAATCCGAACTATGACAATTTGGTAACCATAATACTGTGGTCAATGACATCGAATGCTTTCTTAAGGTCTATAAATAATCCAAGGGCTATATTATTACGATCAATTACTTCGTTTACACAATCTGCAATGTCCTCTAATAATGTAATGGTACTTCTTCCTGTACGAAAGCCAGGTTGTGCTTTGGACAGAAGCTGAAATTCCTCTCAAAAGGACATCATGCGCCTATAAATAGCTTTCTCCAGTATACAGGCCACGCAGGACAATATATCAATGGGACTATAATTTTCGCATTGGTCTTTTTCGCCCTGTTTGAAGGCAGGTATAATGAATAAAATTTTCATTTTTCTGGGAATTTTTTCTGTTTCTAGTATTTTTGAAAAAATGTACACAAGCAATGGTTTCAGCTTTTCTAAATGCAAAACAAGATCTCTAATTCGGATTTTGTCATAATCTGGCATTCTGTTTTGTATGTGTTTCTTGCATATTGTGTACTTGCATCTATACCGTAATTTATCTTGCTGAGAATATTTTGCGTTTCGTTGATTGATATATTTGTGCTTATAACGTGTGTTTCTGTCTGTTTAATGAATAACAGGAGATACCCCCTCAGTCTCTGACTGTGGGACCTCCTTCTGAAACCTTGTATTTTACACATTCTTGTTGTAACAGGAAAACAAATTAAATTCAAATTTCCAGTGTGACAAGTGAGCTGAGCGATAAATACACATATTAGATAGGACGGCGGGGACAGTGGGAACGCTCTCCGAGAACGCGGCTCCTTGGCTCTTGTCGCAGCTCCTAAACGGCGCAGCAGTGCAATTCGGCGGCCTGTCCTGTGCTCCGTTTACTTTTGCGGGAACCTGTACTTAAGGTACAGTATGCTGTTAGAGTTAGCATCAAGAATGAAGAATTCAGGCGAAGGCTTTTCGAAGAGTAACTGAAAAACAAACGGCACCAATATTAAATAACATTTTGAAAGAAATGTGCTAATAAATGTAACAATGTGCTTACCGACGATGTTGTGTAAGCTGAAAAAAAAAAAACGTCTTTGTGGCAAGGAACAATAGGCTCAGTTAAACTTTATGCATTTATCACGATGTCTCACCATAACCGGGAGCATTTCTACGTCACTGCTCGACTTTATTTAAATAGTACCTTCAAGGATTGACTTATCGTTTCTGCTACACGCCATAAATGGTACTTTAGCTTGCAAACAAATTATCAAAATATTTTATCCACATATCAATGCCTAAAGCAGTGCTTTAAGCATGTTTTGATAGTGTTGAAACGATTGAACGTAGATGTTTTATGCTACGATATTCCAAGGGCAAGAAAAACTTACTGGCACAGGTGTACGGAAGACGAATGGCCGGAAATAAAAATATAAGCGTTAAATTAGAAGGTGGTGTTTTAGAAAATACGCTTATTTTTGTGCCAGAATTGTCATACCTATACATTTTCTGTATCCCGGATTATGACAATTACGTCCACAGGGTTCAGGCAAGGGACAGGATGCGCCTGAATGTCTGGATAAACACCCAAAAATTGGGCATAAGTGAAGAAACAGGATACATGGGTTATTTGGCTCAGAATAGCACCTCAAAAAATATTCAAGCAAAATTTGTTTGTTTCCATAAATGATCTCAAGATAGATAGAATTTAGCCCAGGAGGACGTAATCTATTACACTGAAGCCGCGTATGACGAGAACAGTACCAAACGTATAGAAAGCGCGGAAATGCAAACTTGCAAAACGTTTTCTACTTTTCATCCCTTGAAACATTTTTTTTAATTGGTACTTGAGGTCTATGAGAAAAGCAGATGTTAGAGCTTAGTCTGTGTAATGCCCCTTCACGACGCCAGTACGTTGCACGATTGAGGAAATTTGTTCAGTAAGTACAAACTGTGGCAAATTATTTCTCTAAAGCCATATATGTAGGAACATCACTATCGGTGACATCCAATCGTTGATTTGATTGATTGATTGATTGATTGATTGTAGGGTTTAACGCGCCGACGCAACGCAGGCGATGAGGCGCGCCGTAGTGGAGGGCTTCGGATTAATTTTGACCACCTGGGGATCTTTAACGTGCGCCGAAATCTCGTACACACGGGCGTTTTTGCTTTTCGCCTCCATCAGAAAAGCGGCCGCCGCGGCCGGGAATCGAACCCGCGACCTCGTGCTCGACATCCAATCGTACCTTCTCGAAAATTATAAGCCGCTCTGCTCCGATGTCGTCTTGGCCGCGTTTACAAGTTGAATGCACCTCATCATTATCATCATCATCATCATAATCAGCCTACCCAGGTACAACATCCGTAATACTCAAAATAGGTTAAAGCAAATTTTCGTGAAGAATTTTTTTGACATACATTGCCTTCTTTTAATAAAAATCTATGAATGAATAAAACCATTCAAGTTTGGGAATGTACTCGACCATGAAGGTATCATCTTTCTCAACCACAACTGAAGTGCTCTGGTGTGACGAGTACACGATTCTTAGCGGACTGCCTAGACTAAGTACATACAGCATTACCATAATCTGAGTGCAATACGCATGCGTTTTTTTTTTCAACTTTCAACGTGAGCGTCCCATACACATAGCCTATGAGCGGCACAAAGCTTTCTTCCTCCTCCAGGTTTAGCAGTAGGCTGCAGTTGAGGAGGCAAGGGCACTTGATTTCTATAAGTTGAGCAGCGCAGCCTGTTCAAATGATGCCGCCTGAGCTGCAGCAACGCCATGGTTGGTCAGTGCCGATGATCAGGCAAACCTGTTAAAAAAGTGAGGACTTGACAGCGTGAGTTTTTAAACCTTTGCGCGCATAAGGCAAAGAGTATAATATTAAACAGTGTGCCGTTCTAAACATCACGCATTACACATATAAATCAGCACGGGCCTTATGTGTGGCCCGTGTACTTAAAACTACCATTTGATCTATATTTACCTTTTTCACTGGTATAACGAGTGCCACCTCCCGCCCCTGCCATGCAACGTCTTCCGTATGCGTCCCTGCAGCAGCACATGCAGCAAAAAATATTTCGTAACCATCAGAAGTAATCAACAGAGTGCTGCTAAGAAACGGAAGAAAGTTCACTTTAAATAAAAAAATGGTTTTAAATTTACCATGCGAGGTCTCTTGGGACCAAAACAGCTTGCTTGATGCCATGGAGATGGCTGCGTGTTTTTATTCTCTGAGCCTTTGAACTGCTTATATGCACCTGCCGTTCCATGTGCCATCTGCGTAAACAAGTGTTCTTAACATGGTGGTAGACGAGCAATTTTAATAGAAAAAAACACAAATAATAAACGTGTTGACTGCTGCCTGACCCTTCGTAATCAGGGCTATTTCGACAATCTCATCAACATTTTTTATGAACCTGTCGTAATTTTGTTTCTTTTTTCTCAATGTTACCTCCATGTGCAGCTGCCTCACTCTGAGTGGGGAGGTTGCAGTCACCTCCATCATGACGCAGAGGCGTCGCTCACCGCAAATCAGAGTTGTTATAAAATTTTCAAAGGAGCTGATTTCACTGGAGGGCAAAATGTGGCGCTCTTCCTCGACTGAGCAGCTGTCTTAAGGTTGCAGCACACGGGATAAGGAACAGGTCACACATCGGAACGCCTGCAGAGCCGCGGCTAGATCCGCACAATGAAGGGTCGGTGCTGGTAGTGGCCGGCCTGCACCAATGTTTAGACGCTGAGGTTCGCAGTAGCGGGCGTACGATACGGCTGGTGCCTCGGAGGCATCGTGGGTGACCATCCACTAATCAACACTGCGTTAGCAAACAACCCTCCAGTGCGCGAAACAGCTACCGTAGTGATATGCGTGCCGTACTCTGGAAGATCAACAACAAAATCAGACGGCAGGAAATTGCCGCACTTGCTCGCCGGCGCGCACCTCGTCTCGCGGCCCGAACTCTCACTCCCTTCCCCGTGGTCTCAAGCTACACCCTGACACCGTTTCCTGCATTTGCATTATATTATGTTCCCCCTGCGCTTTTAGCTTCTCCCCCTGCGCCCTCATTTCTTTCCCACTTTAGGGGCGAATCACCTGAGGGCCTAGCTTTGTCCGTGGCTAGTCCCTTGGCGTCCGTGTACACAGTGTTGCGCGTGCGCGAGGAGCATTGAATTAGAATGGATTAAATTGAGTTGCATGGGATTGGATTGGATTGAAATTGTATAAACTGTACACACGCAATGTCACTCATTTACGATTTACAGTAAGAACGATTCCCAGTGCTTCACCCACTCGCCATGATTCACTTCGTGGAGATGCGTGAATTTTTCCCATACAGCACAACTCGCGTTAATTAAGCCCTCCGCCAGCACCCGGTTGAGGATCCCGCTGTCGGGGCGCATTGGCGGGCGTGTACGGCCTGCCCGATGCCTGACTGTAGCCGAGCTTCGCGAGTACGGCACGCACATAACGATGCCCGTCTTCGGGCCGCAGCAAGAAGGAGCGGTGAGGCCGCAATACGGACGACGCCTGCGAGGCGCCAGCCTACGATACAAACGTGGGAGTTCTGATAAACAGCCTTAATTTGAAAAAGCTTTTCGATAGACTTCTTCGTGTCGAGCGTAGGTCGAGATGACAGCTTCCTCCATTCACAAGGCACGTCAGCACACGAAACAAACTCGTGCTCATTGATGTAAATGGCCACCGCAGCAGCATTCTTACACCAGCCGCGGCAGCCGGCTTTACAAGTGCAGCTTGCTCCGACATTCTGCCTTGGGTTCACTGAAATTTTGATAAAATGCATCAATGCGTTAGATTGCACTGAACCAAACTTATTTCCATTTATTGTACTCACCTCCAGCCAAACGTCGTAGTCTACACCTTTCATTTGCGCGACGTACTTGCGAAGAACGTCAGGTCCGCTCGCGCTTGCCAACTCTTCCCGAACACCGTAAACATGGTGTGCGGTGAACAGCTGGCAACCACGTTTGACGCTTTTCTTTTTGAAAAACGAGTCAATATTGCCAGTGCCTGTGCAGCCACATTACAGCACGTGTTGCCAGGATCTGCTGGCCATTGCACCGTAACCGGAGCAGCATCACTCTTAGCCAAAAAGGATTAATGGGGCATCGGGGTTAGTTCTTTTGGGGGACTAAATGTGTAGCCACTAGCATTAGTTCTTTTTGGGACTAACGGCAAGGGTACCAGCTGTTAGTCTCCCTACACGTAGTTCCTTGACGGTTCAACTGTTGGTCCACCATAAAGACTAACTATTGGTCCCTTGCAGTTAAACTGTTAGTCTCCCCTGTTAGTCTACTCGAGACCAGCCGTTCGTCCTCTGAGTATCAGTCGTTAATCTTTCCCATTACTCCCCCTAGACCAATTGATGCTTTCAAGACTGAATGTTCATCCCTGCAAATTCTCTCCTCTGGATTAACCGTGGATTCTAAAAGACGATGTGTTGGCCCGTGCAAATACTCCACGTGGAGTGACTGTCGTTCCAGTAGACCGACAATTCAGAAAGCAGGAGTAAACACAAGAGACAAGAAACAGTATTTCTTGACCACTTAAAACATTCACGACAAAGGAAATGTCCCTTTCAAGCTTTTATTCCAATGCTGTGTAAGCAACATACACAACACAAGTAAACCGTACTCCACTGTGAATGTCGGAGTCTCTATTTCGAAGGCCTGTTTGGCAGACCTTGTCAAGGCGATGCGCCCAGCATTGGGCTACTCCGGGTATACATGGCTGCTGTCCTTGGCGCAAGCGTGCTCCACTTGCAAGAGGTACTTGTCCGTTGAGAGGAGACATTTATCCTCCGTGCCGCTGTTGTCAAGGGGCGCATGTCGTCACACTCCTACAAGAAATAAATACGTCAACAAAACGAGTGTTATTTAGGATAACTTTCGTTGTAGGACGCAAAAATGAGAAAAACGCAGTTTCTTGCAGCCGCAACAAGCATACGTAAATATACCCGAAAAGCAAAATCAACGCTTTATGTAGTCCAGCCAAACGTGGCCTGTGAAGTGCACTGAGTGCAACGCTACGGATTAATTAAGACCCTGGTCATGGTCGTTAACATGCAAAACTTAGGCATTGGTGTTTTTCCTACTCCAGCAGAAATGACGGCACTCAAACCAAGAACAGTACCTGGGGACTCATGCTCCCAAACTGAACGCATTGAACCACTGTATCAGAGCAACAGAAAATATAAAGATTGCTCATTATTCGCATGCCGAATCGCTATCATGCTTAGAGGCTTACGTAGCACGAAACAAGGGCCTCTTATCTCCCTTTCATGAGGCATGTAAGGAAAGAGACACTTGCTGTCAGCACCAGCTCTAAATCAACATGTTTGACTTCAAAAATAAAAAAAACAAGAAATATTTATTATTGGAAGAAAACCTCACTTTCTGCTCTTATGGTGCGGGTTTGTAGAACAAATTGATTATTTATTTCTGGCTGTGGTGTCGGTGCCTAATAATGCGTTCAAAAATGTAATAAGAGCCAAATTTTCTCAATGTTTAACAAATTTAAAATGTTTAACAAACAGCCTCGTCCCCTCAGCATGCTGCATGGGGAGTGGCTATGGCTGCACGTTTTTATTTCCTCCTTGCGGACAGTTCACAGTAAGTTCGTACCACTGACGTCCACGTTCGTACGTGCACACAAAAATGCTTTCAAAGGAAAGGGGCAAAAATGTTTGAGGCTGACCACGCTGCGAGCACTTGGCTACCACGAGGGAGAAACAAAAATAAATGAAAGTGAAGGAAGCTTTCGGCCACTGAAGATTAGTCACGCGAGCGTGCCCCTGCTGCTGTGAAATTTTTGTGAAAGGCACGGGTGACGGGTGGTGAGGGAGGCAGGACGAGAATGTTTCGTGCACGAGTTTCCCGAAAGCGAAACTATTTTGGCGGGGGAGGTGTGGGGGGAAGCACTCTACTGCCAGTTTAGTCTCGCCGTGGCGGCCACTAGGAGGAACTGTACTGGAAAAGGAGCCATTAGATCACACTGTATTCTGGAAAAAAAAACTCGCCGTGAGGTACAGAAAGATACTACGGTTCTGTTACGGGCTTTTATTACGGCGATCAGACCGCGCCTTCCAGGAGAACTTCAGTTTGCCGTTCTGCTGTTCGCCGGCAGATTACAAGTTTGGGTTCCGCAAAATATGGAGAGAAATGCCCTATTCAGTAAATTTACGTCAGATTTTAACCGCTATTGTCTAGTTTTATTCTAGACGTAGTGGCGGTTACAAGGGTGCAACTATTTTTGTCCTACTCAGCCTCAGAGTGTAGCATCCCTTGCAGATCCGGCGTTTTCCCATACTTTTAGATGCGACGCTCAGAGCATCTCTTGTCGGCGGCCCTGTCCTTCCTGCGTGCGTCCGTTGTTGCCCGCGTGCGTCCGTTGTTGTCCGCGTGCGTCCGTTGTTGTCCGCAGCTACTCTCCGATAGTGAACACTCTCTCGCGAGGGGCATTGTATTGGATTCGATTGGATTGGTTTGGCTTGGCTTGGCTTGGCTTGGATTGACTTGGATTGGATTTGGATTGGATTAAAGTGGATTGTGTAGGATTGTGTTGCGTCATAGCCGGGGTAGACGCACGGGCGCCGGCGCGTGCCCAGGTGAGAGCGTGTGCGGCCCAGCGCGCTCTCACTCCGCCGCTCGGCGGCGCTGCGCGTGCTGCTGCGCATGTGCAGTACTCTGTCTCTCGGCGGTCTCCTCTCCTTCGGGCGCGCTGCGCATATAACCAGTGTGCCGCTCTCCGCCGGCCTTTCGGCCGACGGTTGCTCTCAGCTTGCGCTTGAACCCCCCTCAGCGTCGCATCACACCAGGGTTCCCACAAGGGGACGGCGGCGTAATTTTTTTTTCTCATTTTTCTGCTTAAAATATCCCGTTTTCATTTAAACTTTAATATTTCTGCGCGTAATTCTCGTATCCTAACAGCACCATGTTGTATTTTAGTGTTCATATGTTTTCCTGAAAAGTTAGAGCCCTTCAAGAATCTCTACCATGTGTTAACCACGCTTCACGACATTTCTGGCTATAGATTTATTTAAACTGCGATTTCAAAAGAAGCAAAAGTTAGCGGTAAGGTTCCTTTTTGTACGCTGCTCCTACTGGGGCGGTTATTTATGCGGTTAGGGCGCTCGTTTGAAGAAAATTGCGTTTTTACTGTTTTAGGGTTAAGTAAAAAAATTAGGTAAATATTGACGTAAACAAATAAAAATTAGGTCGCCGTCAACAGTAGCGCACAGCGAATCGACTGGCGTTGGTTTAAAAAAAAAACGGACACTCTGACGCTAAGGTAGAAGCTCACGAACTTCAAAAAAAAGGGCGAATGGGGAAAAGCCGCCGCCTCCGCAGTTCACCTTTAACACGCCCGTCCCCGCTGGCTGCCGAACAAGTAGAAACAAGTCGGAGGGACCCCGCCAGGGGGAGCAACAGCAACGTTGCGAGAGCAAAGGGTGCTCCCGCACCCTTTGGTGCGTCTTTAGGTAATTAAATGTTCTTCGCGAGGCGTAAGGGCTGTAGTTCGTCTTAATTTCGCCTATTTTGGCAAAGAGTGATGGCAGGCGCGAATAACATCCGAAAATGGCCGGAGTGCTCGGAGGGGGTGTTAGCGGTTAGTCGCCGGTGTCGCCACAATACCAGCGCACGGAGGCTATAAAGTGCGCAAAGCGCAAATATGTCGTCGAGCCACTGATCCACGCTGCCACTGACAAATTTTGACTGAAAGCCTGTGGAAACGAAGGGTTCCCAGGCCTAACAGGAACACGTTCTCTGCGTCCGCTTTTTCTTGCCCCGTTTCTCCGTATTGCGGTGTCACCAGCTCTCGCGCGACAGCTTTCTGTGGACGGCGACATCCCCGACCTCCTTCCAACTTTGTCCTTTGTGCATGTCTTGTTTCTAACCCGACTGAGTGTTTTTTTGCGATTTTATTCCTTCCTGCAGAAAGGATGCAACCACCCTTACCCCATCCAGAGCGGAGAGAGTTCGCGAGCAGTTTTATTTTGCTGTCCTCTTGGAGTGAACAGGGCATCTGATACAGCTACGGTTGCGGGCGGAATCAAACAACGCCGGTAGGAGTAGAGAAGCTTTTTAACTCTTGAATCACGCCATACATTTATTAGAGTGATCCTTTTAAAGGGCATGACATACCCCAAGAGGCCAAAGGCGCCTTCTCCCATATCCATTGCGGCTTTGGAAGTAGTGTCAACTATGCTGCTCACAGACGCTTTACACGACCTCGCTGTTTCTGTCGATATCCACACACAAACTGACCTAATATGCAACTTTTTAAATAGTTCAACTCCTTACGCCTATAGCAAACGAATCACAAAACTAGAAAGCACATTCGGAAACGGAAATTAAACTACTTGGATTGAAGACTTCCTATATGACCATTCGCCATCTGTAATCTCTAAACACGTGCCATCAGAGAGCAAACGTGTCACGCCAGGGGTCCCCCAAGGCTCCGTTCTTTGTCCACTTCATTTCCTTATGTTTATTATTGACATCACGGCAAATTCTTTATGTAACATCAAATTTTTCGCTGCGGATTGTATTACCTACCAGGAAATAAGCAGTCCTAGAGACCATCTCGCACTTGCTCATTCTTAAAATTAGCTTGCCATCTGGTGCAACAAATTTTAAATGACTATTAATCTGAAGAAAAGAATGGATATGACAGAAACAAGGAAAAACGAACACACAGACGTCTCCTTCCACATCAGTGGCACGCAACTGGCCGATGTAAATGAACACAAATATGTGGTAATTCTAACATCTGATGTCGAATGAGACCCGCGTATCGGAAGCATTACATCTGCTGCCTTGAACAACTTGTTTTAGATTACAAGATGTCTGCGGCTTGCGTTTCAATCAAATAAAGTCATAGCTTACAGCACATACATGAAGCCAGTACTAGAATACGCCAACACCGTATGGTTCCTGTATACAATAGGTCGGCGTACTCACTCGTGAGTATACTCATTTGTACTCAAACTGACGAGTGAATATGATGATGAGAGAGTGCACACCCAGACTGAAAGAGTGAGTACGATGACGAGTCAGTACAGTGGTAAGTCCACTACTCGTGAGTTTAGTACTCATGTGACACTACTCATTAGTATGAGTACTCACGAGTATGATTACTCATGAGTACCCAGTACTCACGAGTACTACTCGTGAGTATACAGTACTCATGAGTACAATACTCATGAATAATGTATTTTCGAGTGCTTGCACTCGTGAGTTCAGTACTGTAAACAAGTTCTTTCACGAACTTGAGTCTGGACGCGCGTCTACGAGTCGCAAACAATTGGCGGTGCCGCTGTGCAGCTTACCTCTGAAGGATGGTAAAATCAGACAACGAAAACTGCTCCTCCCTCCTTTCCCTGCCCTATTTGGCGCTGTTAGTGTTTTTCGGCGGTCGCTTGCTCATGGGTCGTGGTGAAAAGAGAAAAACGAGGAGGTGGGGTCCCTGGGGGAAGTGCAGCAGAAGTAACTCTGTTTCTACGGCACGTGTTGATTGGCGCAGTTAATACTGTTTACAAATACGCGGCCTGGGAACACGTAGCTGTGCCGCTACGCTTACTCCGTTCAAGTTGCTTGACGGGAGGCGGTGGTGGCTGCTAGAAATGCAGGCACTACGCGCACCGAAGTCGCTCTTTTCTGGTCGTCCGCAGTTTTCGTGGAGGCATGTCACTTTCTGAACCCGTTTTGTGAGCCGAACCGTTCATTTCAACAGTCGCAGTTAATTTACGTGATTCGCGGCAAATCGACTGCATGGTTTGTGTCGCCGAAATTGTCTGCACCATACCGCGGTGCGCATTCAAGCGATAATTTGGCCGATGTACGTGCGCCCATGAAGTTTTATTAGGCTCCCATTTTGAAACTTCTTGCTGAGGTTCGGTGGGACTAAGGTTTCGTGCAGTGCCATTTACAAGTGAGCATATAACCCCACCGTGCAGGCGCGGCGGGGTAATTTTCCCCTGCATTGGAAATAAAATATCCGAGTACACCGAAGCGCGTTTGTGGGATGTTATTCGAACATCATAATGCCCAGTTGAACGCGTGCGACGCCTTGTTTCACCTCGCATATTTTGTTGAAGAGCTCTGGCATCTTGCGGCTGGAGGAGCCTTTTGTTTTCGAATGGCTTTGCTTTCTAATGGGAACCCAATGCGTTGCTTCTCGTCTTTGCCACCGTGTATTAAGGAAGTTGATGACGATGGTGAATTTCGGTGGTTGTTCGTCCCCTACCTTCATCTGCTCTTCACTGTCGGTGCGACCACCCCTCGCTAGCAACTACGGCCGAGTTTAAGCTCGCACTGTGGAATGCCTCGCGAAAGGGCCGTTTTTATGTAATGAAAGGCAACGCCAGACGTTGGGGTTTTATGTTAATCACCCGCATTGGAACGTCTCGTAAAACATGTTGCTTCCCCATAACGACGCCACAGCCCTTTTTGAACGATATCTGTCAGCTTCGTCAGCGCTACTCGAGACAAGAGCTACAGATTTCCAGTGTGCAACCAACGCACCAACACGGCAATAAAGCGACGTCAGTGCAACCAATCACATCTCCGAAAAACGCGTCTGCAAACTTTGTTTTCGAGTTCACAAAGCACGGGAGAGCAGTTTGACAGTGTATTAACGGCTACAAAGCACAGCAGCAACTGGGTGCACTGCGACTTCGAGCGGTATGCGCCCCACGACCCATTGCCCCAACACACACATACATTTTTGGGACTGGGCCATGCCAGCTCAGTCACCACTGTTGCGACGTTGCCCTGCTCAGTCGGCTATCGAAACGGCGCAGAGTAGAGCTACGAAATAGTCGAGTCGCTGGTGATTTGAAGCTGTATTTATATACAACATATACAAAGGTCGCAAGAGCGTTACATGGCTCGGACAAAAGCGAAAACACTTCTTAACTGAGTGCCTCGTATGAGATGCCGCTGCACCACCACTACTTCCGGGCTGGTGTTATACGCTCGGGGTTCCGTTGCAGCCTCCTGTAGTTCAATCCCTCCAATCGGAACTATCACTGGCCAAAGTTTGAATCTGGCGAATGGAGGCGAAGCGGTTGCATCAGCCGAGCCGCCCAGACAGGGAAAGCGAAGGCGAATCAGCGGCGGCGTCTCTAGGCGCTACTTGCTGCGTGTCTGCTGGAGGTCGTTTTTCCCAGGCATGATTTGGTCCAGCCGTCGCGATGGGAAAGTGAGAGCAGAGTCAGCGGCGCCTTTCCCGCCGCTGGCGCTTTGACCCAGGCGCGAATCAACTCCGCCGCCGGTACGTCACCAGGTGCAGCGAATTTGTGTCGGGCGTGCTGGCACAACACACACACGCATACAAAAATGAATGGTAAAAGTCACACCCGTGTAGGTTCTGCCCTGGCTCTTAACGGAAATAAACATCACGACGCGTAACGCCCCGTTCCCGTGGTGGGACGTCCCTCTTGGGCTTTTCGCGCTAGCCGGTTTTTGTTTTTGTGTTTTTCTCTTATTTTGCGGTCTGACAGCGGCGGCGAGAGGTACGGTTGCGCCATGTTCGCAGCATGCGGAACAGTTGCGGCAGCGTCTCTTTGCAGCTAATTTTGAAGTAGATAGTCTTTATTTCGCTACTCGACCACCACAATTTTCGCCTGTTTGTCTGCCTATCGGTCTGTCTGTCTGTTTGTCGGTCTGTGTCTGTCATAAAGATAATTTGTTATTGGAACGTATATCCCGCCCCGCTGTATACATGGCAGCTTCCTGCCCCGTACGTTTTTCTTGCAGTACTTGCAGCGACAGGTCACGTTGCAAAAATCCTTCTAGTGCCGATGTAATCATAGTGGTCCTTCACGCTATATGGCATACTAAAACAATGCACTATCACTAGTTCGTCCGCTGAGTGCGTGCTGCAGGCAGCCATAGCAGGGCTTACAAACAATCGTCAGAGCAACACTTTTTTCTGACCTGAACAGCCCGTATCCGCATACTGCGCATACCTCGAATTTTGGGCCTTTTATAGCGTGCTGACGGCTCTTTGCTGGTTTTTGTTACAACTCCTCCTCGGAAAAATTGTTCCGTCTCCTCCTCGTGCACAAAAGAACAACACGAAATAGAACTCAAGACCGCGTTAATCGTACGATCACTCATATATTTTTGGCTTCAATGATTTCATTTAATGGCGGTGGTCATGTTCAACAGGGTGTCAGAGGAGTAATTTTGAAGTCGCAGAAAGAGTGCTCTCCAATGTGTCACTCGGAAGGAATACTTGCCTTGCAGGTGTTGCTAAGAGCTACCGAGGATGATGCAACATTGCCTGATGCAACATTGCGTGAGCTGTACGACTTCGCAAGATGCAACATTGCGTTATTCGTAACTGGGGCTATTGGTCGGATGTAGCCGATACGGGCGACGAAACATCGTGTCCTACCATTATATATTCCCTACGGCGTGCATCAGGCTTGCTTTGAACTCACAAGACCGATGAAAACCTATTTTCACTAATAAAGAAATTTTCTACACGATATTGAAATCAAATAAAAACAATGACCATCGCAGAAAGACCACAGTCTGACGAAAGTTGAGCGACACGATTTGCATCGAAAGCACTAAAATTAATGGCAACTTTGGTACCCTGTTCAAGGCTACCGTTGTCTAAATAAGCATTGGTGTTGTTTATTTACACTGCCCCAAAGGGTAAGGGTGATATTCGTAACAATGATATTTAAAGATGATAACGATGATATCTGTGTAACGATGATATTTACCACCTTGCACAATTGCCCATATTAGTAGAACCATTGTTGAATACGATCAAATGTTAGTGCAGATTATGTACAAGGAAATACAGGTGATTACAGATTGAGTAGAAGTGAGTATACTGTCAGTAAGCTCCGAGGATTCGGAAAATTTCTGTGCACCAAGAAACGATAAGCCACGAGAAAAGCTGCCGCCGAAAAATACCCAGAAAACCGCAGTATACGGCCACGGCAGCACCGCGAAGTCCCGATTCCCACAAGTGCACGACGCGCCCCAGACTCCTTTGCTTCGTTACTGAGAACACGACGAGACACCAGACGCAACGCGAGTGCTTACGTTCCGTTCTGCTCTCTCCCATGTACGCGCCTTCGCGTCCTGCGTCGCCCTACGACAGTACACAGTGCAAGACGTTTTGTTTCCGTGCTCCTTTGCCCTGATGTATATATAACTTCACTATTTCTGATTAGTTAAACACCTAATTTTTTTTCCTGTTTAGCCTTTCGTTCGAGCCACGACCTAGCCAACATGGCGCAGTCGACAGCATCGTGATTTCAGTCCACGGGAGGACGAACGGAAGAGCAGACGAACGACGCGGACGAACCGCACCACGACTACGACAGTGCGTCACGCAGACGTGGGCACCGACGGACCCCACGTAAAAGGTGGCCGACACGCTGCTTACTTCAACGGAACGCTAGGTCCTATGTTCAACGAGGAAACAGCAGTTCGTGAGCGCACAACGATTACGAGGGCTGCACTGCTCTTGCCGTAAGGATGACATGGTATCGCATCCTCTAGTGGACAACGAGCAAGGTCGCTAGCTCTCCAAACAAAACAATGGGTCAATTACACTTCAGGCTGCTTACGATGACAATTGGAAGAGGAACTGGCAAGCGGCGCCGTTTGTGAGGGGGGTGCTGCGTGAAGAACGAGAAAGTTTTCTTATACAACTGGCGAGAGTTCGCCACACTTTTGCCACAGTGCCTGAACTGCGCAAGATCCGGACTCAGGCAGCATGCACGACGGCACGCACACGAACGAGATTACGTATGCAAAACTCTGATTGCCTACTCACCGGACCTCTCCCAGGTAATGGCGAGATCACGAACATACGCTGCCCTGATACCGGACCAATCGACCAGCTACATCACCCGTGCGCAGGTCACTCCAGCAACGAGCAACGAGGCGCGCAACGTACGCAGCTGGCACGAAGCAGAAAGCACTAGGTGCCTGGCACCCGCTCTTCCGGTCCAGACGTACACGAAGGAAACGCTGAAAGCGCGGAACTCAACGGGGCCAGAACGTGCATTGCCCGCACGTCCTGTCCCGGCCCCGCTCCGCTCAAGCAACGACATCGCTTCCGGATTGGTGGATACGCCACGACGAGCAAGACGCACGGCGCACGGAACGCACCATACCTGGTGAATGACCCGACACCAATGTTAGTGGAGTTTCCTAGGAAAAACTAGACGCACAGCGCACGAAACGCACCAAAGGTGACGAACAACTTCCAACTTGTACCGGTGGAGTCGACCACGGCGGACGACATGCAAAGCGCACGGAACGCGACCCAGCCAGCACACACGCAGGAAACCGCTATTTACGACATACTCGCTCCCGGTGCAGCTATCCGGACTTGGCCAGCGAATGTCACAAACGCCGAAAGCAGCTTTTCCACCAGCAACAAACACCCCACTGCACGCCATATAACCCTACCGGAACGTACGAGCTCTCCGGCACCTGTTGCTCCAACCCGAGTCCAGCGAACGAACGACATTACACTCGTGCACGTAGGTCCGTGAACGAGCAACGACACGGCCAGCGCTGGCGGAACGTCCTAGCCGGAACTTGCAAGATTACCGGCACCCGCTGCTCTGTTCGAGACTCGCACGACAAACCCCATTTTATACAAGAAGACGCAACCGCGAGCAAGCAGACTCGGGACGAACGTAACTCTTTCGAGCCTGCTTGTACGTTAGAGATACCGATTTTAGCGTTCTCGAAACAACGGGCAAAAGAGGAGAGCTAGAGCGACGACACGGACACATGAAGAACGTCAACAAATGAGCCCGAGTCAGACGAAAGCACAGAACTCCCTACCGATCAAATGACGCTTACGACGCCAAGGAATGTGGGCCGAACGAACGAGACGAACTACGCCCGCTTCCCCATTACAACGGTTACACTTTGGAAGCAACCACGGTGAAAGCGCGCACGGAACCGCAACGAATTGACCGATCCGCCACGCCACCCTACGACAACACCACGCCACCGCACGGCAGCAAACGAAAAGACAACCGGCTCCCGCACCATACGCAATGCATACCTCAATTGAATCAACGTCCTCAACGTGCCGAAATATGCAATCCGCGCCCACCGCAGCTCACCAGCAGACATGGTTTCGACGCTCCCACATGCGTCAAGCACAGAACGAGCTACAGGAACACGGTCGCCGACGGAAGCAACGCGGCTAACGCAACGACGTAAACGCTGTCAAGTTCAGGTCCGACGAGGTGAATACCACGGCCCGCACATTAAAAACCAAGCTCATCTGATATTCACCGAACACCATCGAGACAAATGCCCTGTAACGAAGTTTCTGGTATCCGGAACCACGAAAAACCAGCGCCAGCATCAAACAACTGAGAGAAAGCAGATAGTGATCTCTAAATGAATGGACGTCAATATACGCGGACACTTAATTGTGCCTGGGGGCATTGAGTATTGGTTTGAGTATTCGTGAGTAATACAAATTCCGTACTCATGAATACAGATTTAGCACTCATGAGTACTCATGAGTACAGATTGAGTACTCATGAGTACAGATTGAGTACGAATACTCGTAAGGACAAATGAGTTTGAGCACAAGTGAGTACGCTTTCAAAGTAGTATGTGATGAGTGAGTATGAGTCATTTTGAGAATAGACGAACTTTTTGAGTATGAGTGATTGAATACAGGTTTAATGAAAAAAATTGTGATTGGGTTTCAGTGAGTTTTTTGTGTTTTTTCCGACCTATGCTGTGTACTGCCCCTAATATTAAAAAAGCTGGAAAGGGTGCAGAGGCAAGCTGTCAGGTTCATCTCGAATAAGTATGTGCGTACCGACTCAATAACTAATATGTGATGGGATTGTGGTCTTTGTACACTTGAAATAATAACCAAACAAGCGGGAATAAAATGCCTTATTGAACTCTTGCTTATTCATTAAAAAACCGGCACATACAACTACATCCGCCTTCGTGAAACCCCAGCAAACAAAACAAAAGCACCCGCGCACTTTATTCTGATATTCCTGTCATAACAACGCCTTTTTGTGGTCATTGTTTTAGCGTGCCATTCGGTAGTCGAACCGCTTTAAGCCCACCTATTATTAACACGGGTTGATTATCTTTTTTTTAAGAATCCTTAATATTGTTTCCTAACAGGAAAACAACACAAAGTTGGAAAGCTTTTCAGCCAGTCCGCATTGAAGTTACGCTGCAGTACGCTGCACAGGGATGAGCACCTTAGGCCTTTGTATGCCTGCATTGCGTGTTGCAAAGTATGCTTTTTGCGGCGACTCTTGACTGTTATTTCTTGCTTTATTCCTGATTCCTGTAAAAATGTGTTTCTGTTGTAATTTTGATTTTGCATACCGTGCTGTACACGCGTGATTGATCTTTGCTGCTTCGATGTAAACAAAACGCTACATTCACACAAGTACACTTCCCAGTTCCGTTCCGTCAAAATTTTGTTAAAATATCAGTCGAGAACTTTCCTTTTCTTGTCGACACTAAACACCTAGATGTGTCACCAAACCAGCACCTTTCTTTTTATGGGTCTTATAATGTTTATTTACGACTATAATGTTATCTAACAAAATATTCTTACTGTTATCGTATATGTATACTCATATATGCCCATCTGTTCTGGTGTCAAAAGGGACTAGCAGTATTTCAAAAAGATCAATAAGTAAACCTTCATACTACTACATTCATTTAACGTGGAGCTGCGGTTGCCGTCTGAAGATAGATAAAAGACAAATGTTAAACATGAGCGGGGCACATTGAACAGTTGCTGCCGTTTTCCTAGAAAAGCGATACACAACCATATAGAATAGACATACCACTACTCACGAGTGGCCAACGTTTTATAAAAAAATGGGGCCCGCACTCTGAATCCCTCATGCCTACTCTCACAACTGCCCCTGGACTGACAAAGCAAGTAGGTGGCCAAGAACCCACTGACGGCATTACACTACCGCGGCTGTCATATCGCAACCAATGGCGGCATTAGCATTCTTTTACGCAACTAAAGAGGGAGGCAGAAGAATGTTTTACCAATGTCGAAATAACCAAGGAATGTCTATATTTTAAACAGAAACGAATCAAAGTGTCTCGTAGTAAAAATAAAACTAAGTGTAAAGCGCCTAATTACACTAAGTTGTAATTTACTTCTCAGATTTTTCGCGGTTTAGTCACAACCGCATTGTGTGTGGAGCAAATGAGTGATGGCATCATGCGGCCAAGATTAAAAAAACACCCCAAAATATTTCAGGACGTCATTATCGGGAACCCTCTTGCAAGACTCCTCGGAGTGATTCTGCGGAGAGATGCTAGAATTGTTCTCACAGACGCCAAAGTAGATATTTGACGCATTGGCTCCCATTGTAAAACGCCTTACTCAAGGAACAGCACAAGCTGAATATGATGGTTTAAGACTGATGCAGGTACTGGTTATGAGCCAGATATTGAAGAGCCCTCCGTAACAAAAAACTTCCCCTTACCGAATAAAACCAAATAAACGCGTTCACGGGAACAGTTAGTGAGGCCACCCCCATACTACCTATTATTATGGCTGACGAAAGGGTAGTCAAATTTGGTCTGATAACACGTTTGAATACAACAAGAAAGCCACTATCCTAGCGCAAAGTAACAAAAATGGGGACAGGAATCCTATCCAAGATAGGCAACACCCCACTATCGTTGAGAGATACTGGACTCCATAATAACATAATATGGATCCAAACACTACTACGCATACACACCCTTCCCAACGTACATCATTGGATACCAACCTACGAAGGACTATTGAGAAGCCCGGATCAAATTCCTTCGATTACATTACCGAAACCATGCAAGCACAGTATACACCGGTGCCGTAATGTGCGAAAACTGAAGCAACAATCGTCGCAACGTACTACCCTGGCAATCTTCGTGACTGAATGTTGGGGAAACTTTGCGATGTGATGGAATGGGCGCCGGCTTCTATAAGGCTGAACGTTCATTACGAGGGCTAGTCGTAGCAGGACTGTATAAGAATTTCGACCAAATTGCACCTTGGCGTCAGCCTGTTATATGTAGCTAAAGGGACTCAAGACGATAGGTGATCGCACAATACGTTTAGTTGAAATTTGTACATGGGGAATCTCCCAGTGGGCCAATATTATGAAAAGAGTTTCTTAATTCGCGTAATCAAAACTTGCTTACATGTTACAGAATACATTACGCACCGGATAGAAAAAGTCTAATCGAAAACCGAAGCACCCAGTGAAATAAGATTTTTATATTATACATATTTATGTATTTACCTATTTCTTTTACTACCGCGCGTTCCCGTTTGTTTTCTAGCGTGACTTTTCACAATTTGTAACAGGCTGCACCGAATTATACGCTCCAAATCACCGTACTAACGTATTACTGCATTTCATGAGGGGATCAGGAAAAGGAGTCATAACTTTTTAATTGCTGAATAGCATTCATCAGCGTTTGAAGTGTATACCCCTCCTTCCTGTTGCGGTAATGATACATTTCGCATTTTTCGCAAACTGTAGTACACCAACAGAAAGTTAGAGCGCGCAAAAAAAACCCTGAATTTCCAGAAACAAAACTGTTTGGTGCGCCCGTCTTTTTCGCCCAGATCCTGTGAGATAAACTACAAGCCATAGCGAACAAAACATTTCCAGTGGTGGGCCCTTCTATGAAAGCCTTCTCAGTGTTACAAGATCTCAGAACACTGTCTGCGAAATGGGGGAATTTTTCCGGTATCAATGGTGTCTCGACGGTATCTCGACGATCTGAGATACCGATATCCGGTATCTCAGATTCCGGTATCTCGACGATCTGAACCACTCCCGCACATTACGGAGTATAATCAAGAATATTACGCCAATTTCAGCATTGGGAAGGGGTTGAACGATTCGTTTAAGAAACATCCCCCTCATCCGATACAAACAATACAACAAAAATTATTTTTTAGCTGATTGAATGTGTCTTACAATACCGCAGTACTGGTGATGGACCTGTTAAGTTATGCAGATTGACTGGCATCAAGCACATGTGAAAATTTATTATGGAAACTTGCGCCACTTAGTTTTGCCAAAGAGAGGCTTTTGTTAAATATTGAGCTTATACATGGTCCTTGGAAACCCAAACAGAAAAACAGCACATCTCAAGCGAAACCACAATGAATGTGCGAAACACCAATAATTCGTGCGGATTTTTTATCATTTTCGACGGGCTACGTTATACAAATCAATGAACGTTTCACATTGTGGAAATTGTATTGCTGGTCGTTAGCTCTATAACAAAGATCATCGTTGAATTTTTACTATCGGGGGTTAAAATAATGATAGTCACATTCTATATTATATGTGTAAGACCCAAGACCCAATAAAACCCGATAGGACCAAATAGGACCCAATATATGTGCGTTCTACAGCTGTGGCGCGATGCTCAGAACGCGGAGCGACACGTCTTGTCAGGTGGAGGCTTTATGGAAACAGCTATAAAAAGCGGGCGCGAGCAGGCTCAGCCACGAGAGCATGGGACAGCTCATGAGAAGTATAATGAAAATGATGATGATCGACTTCGTCTGCTGCCGGTGAGGAAAAGGAAGCCCCAACAATGGGCAAAGTCAAATGAACGGGCATTTGAAATTGTAAATCGTGGACCATATATTTCGACCCTGTCCCTGCATTTGTGAACACGCAAAATGCTGCATCTGAGCAGATGATTCATTGTGGCGGTGTAAACAGCCGAAAACAAATGTAATTTTCATTCCCTGTTTGTAACTTGTAGGAGCCTACGCTGCTAATCTACGCTTGGACAAGTGGGTGCCTTTACGTGCAAGTGTCGAATCAGGCCAGCGGCGTACCTTGTGGATCGCGCACGCCAGGAAGGCTTCGCGCGATTATCCCTGCGCACAAATATGCACGGTGGTATATAAAATTCGTTACAATAGGCGTGCATGCCTGCACAGCAGATTCTTTTTATTATGCAGAGACAGCTGCTGACGACTGGCTGCACCAGACCCCAACCCCACGCAGCACGAGCCACGGACGAGAACCTCACACGCTTGGTCCTTCTGCAAGGACCTCTGGGTCTTGGGAGTTCATTGCACCGGTCTGCCACCGCACAGCCTGAGCCTTGGGAGCTGAAGCGCTTACATCACAGCCTCGTCCGCTTTTATAAGTAGCGCCATCCTTTGAAGAGTGCCCCCGCCTAGTTCCGCTTGCGCGGGGTTCGAAAAGCCTGTTTCCTAGCAATTTCCGTCGTTCAGCGTTGAGGGAAAACCAGAGATTGTCCTACACACAACATAGGGGGTGTGTAGACCCCCCTTGTTTTTTCTTGACAACCCCCCCCCCCCCACTTGAATCTCTAAGTTTTGCTCATGTCAAATGTTGTATTAAACGTCTGGGCAGTTTGGTAAAGCCTCAATAAAGGGAGTGAAGCAACACGTTACCACCTAAAGCGAGACAGAAAAAGAAAATACGTGCCGGTCTGCTTATTTTTAAGGGGCTCTACTTCCAACCAGGGACCAAATTTCTCTGAAGATATGATGCCTCATCTGAAGCTTTAGCTGCAGTTGACCTCAGGTGGAAAGAAAAAGGAAGGGATGTTGTTCGAGGCCCTAAACTATAAATGGAGAACGTTTATAAATGCACACAACGCTAATAATTATTGAAAACAAGTGATACAACCTCAAGCATATTTTATAGAGAAATTAAATTTAAAAAAAAAGTATACGTCACCACGGTGAGCACGCCGAGCGACACGTCTTGATAGGATGATGCTTTAATGGAAACGGCTATAAAAAGCGGGCGTGAGCCGGCTCAGCCACGAGAGCATGCGACAGCTCTTGAGGAGCGTAATGAAAATGATGATGATCGACGTCGTCTGCTGCCGGTGAGGAAAAGGAAGTCCCAACAATGGGCAAAGTGGGCAATTTTAAAATTAATTTTTAGTTGATTGGATATATCTTACAAAGCTGAAATACTGGTGATGGACCTGTTAAGTTATGCAAATTGACTTGCATCAAGCAGATGTGGAAATGTAGAATGAAAACTTACGTAACTTGTTTTGCCGAAGAGAGACGTCCAATATTTAACTAGCGGACACAAAAGAAGCATTTTAGGTTGTTTATCTACCCTCCCGCCTCTCCTGCCCACCCCCTCCCCCCAAAGCTTTTGAGACACCCCCGCCCTTGATTTTATTCCTAGACAAACACCTGGTGATAACAGTCACGGGCGGCAAATACGTCCACGCTTATGCTTATGCGCGCTGTCAAAACGCTATTTGGCTGTTGACGGCGACAAAAAGGAATGACGCCCGCCGACGACGTTCATTATGCGGCGGACGAAAGCACTATGGGACCAGAACTTAGACATTGCCTGGGAAGCAAAATAGCAGCGCAGCTCCATTCAATGCATGTACCAACTGGCCACGATTGGGTGGTCACGGAGTCGGCGTGGAAACGCTGGAAACAAAACATGGCGGCAGATCCGCTTCCATAGCTCGGAGAAAATGAAAGAGGGAGGGCTGCCTGGCGCTACCTAATATAGGCGGCGGGCGAGAGCAGTGTAGCGATGGGTTTTAGTGGGAACCCCTGTGGATGGTGCCTGTTGTCACGCGTGGTTGCTGACGAGAGCAGCATTGACCACCTCCGAGGGCAGCCAGGGCCGATCGTAAACGCGCGCCGCTAATACTCAGCAAGGACCACCCGGTCTTTGAAGGTCGTCCCTGGCGCCGGTCTTCAACCATCAAGTATCAATTGTTGTGAGCGGCGAATAAACCGCGGCATTTTTAAACTGCTTCAGCGTAAGCTCCTTGCTGGTAGCAGCAAGCCAAACTGTGTGAAACTTTAATCAAACGGGCAGCACTCAATACTTAACGCAGAGTTCTGATTTATGGTGACTTCCGCAGTCGTAGCAGGTTGTAATAATGAATGCGTACAGAATTTCTGCCTGCATCAAAAAATGTCAGTGGTATAAGGAACAATAATTTCACTGGGAATCCAACAAAAAGAACACTATTCATCCGTTGAGAACGTTTCCAGGCTTGGCACTAGTCTGTTTCTCTGAAAACATTCTTCACACGTATTAAAATGCTGTGAGGTATCTCTCAGGGAAGCTGCTAATAAAGTATCACAAAACGAATTATCGTATAGGCACTAGAATGACATATTTTCTGACACTGAGGTTCAATAAACCATCATTAGCATTCTCCGTACCTGTCCTCTTATAGCTACTTCAACTTTTTCTTGATTACTGCCACTGAGAGGCATCCTACAAAATAAAATTTACGCCCGAACAGCGAAGTATACATACAAAGTCGTATATATGAAGGAGCCTTAGCAAAGGAGCCCGAAAGATACCAGCTGCTGTTCTTTTTATAGCAGCAAGAAAATATTATGGTATATGTGTAAACTTGACAGTCTCAGGTATTAGTGAATGTACCTGCGCAATTATTTATTTTTCCAGCGCAAGTAACCATTGTTCGACATTCCAGTGACTGCTCATAGACAACGTAAAGCTGAAACACAAACTTAGTCCCAAAATATCTCAGAATATATACGGGCAGGTTTGCGTTTTCTGAAACGTGTGCCCACATTCCTAAAATATCGATTCCATAAAAATGTTTTTTCATCCTCAATTTATCAAGCTCACATGTGCAGAGTAGCAAAACTGACATATCCGCGCTCTCAAAGAGAAAATTGGCGGTAATGTCTTCGTGCTCTATGCGAGGAAAAAGGCTGTTAAAATAAGTACGTGGGCAATTTATTTAAGTCATGGGTTGGGAAAAGAGTGTAAAACACCGCTGAAAGTTGCCGGCTCTTTTTTTAGAATTGGCAACAAGGATTTCACATCTGGAGTACGTAGCTTACAGGATTTGGAGAGCCCCTTACACTTCACATCGAAACAGCTCAGTGTGCACTGTGTTTAGGTTTTAAGCGGCAACCGAGGTATCTGCTGAAGCATGATCTTCTCTGTTCACGCGATTTGCTACGTAATACCGTGGCTCTCTTTCTGCGTGAAAACGCCTCGGGTTATTCCAGTTCCTGATTACTACCACATACCCGTTGATGGATTCAAGGTAAGGCTAAGCGGGAATGCTTCATGACATATGAAATGTCCATGCCCGTAACAGTATGCGCTTGTTGTACACCTAGCCTCTGGTGATATATATGGAGCGCGGATTCCATAGAACATGATGGCATTGAAAGCATAAATCTCGCGCCCCGGTGATACGCGTTCTACGTTATTATTTTCGTTTGTGCATTGCGATTTTAACGCAAGCGTTATCGTAAAATGTAAAAGTATAGTGGTGGGCCATCATGCCGCTGCACGGAGGAAAGCTTTAACTACCGCAGGACTCTAGGCTCATCAAACCAAAACCTTCAATCCCGCATTGAAGATTACAAACCTTATCCGAGAACCCATCCTTTTCAGGAGCAAAAAACCGGAGAAGGTAGCACACACGCGTAAGCTACAATAAATGAGGGAAGTGCACAAAAAACAGTTCTACCACCATGCAAATTGTCTCTTAAGTAAACGGCTACGTTACGATACAGTGCTTATCGGAAGAAAAAGTACGGTTACTAAGCTTTCATAGGAATTTCTTTTAATTGAATTTGATGCGTGGTGTATGTAACCTGATATTTCGGCAAGAAAAGTTCACCAACACGAATCGGCCACACCCAACTTTGCCGTGGTCACATAGCCACCGTGACGATCCCCATTTTCCACTTTAGAAATGAAAGCAATGTTTGCGTATCATCATGTATATTTACCCGCTCTTGAGGGTAAATATACTTGCGGGTAAACTATCTTCCACTTGCGGGTAAACCTTTAAGGCCGCAAACAAGCTGTGCATTTGGCAGGATACGCCTATCGTGAGTGTATAGATGAGTAAAGACACTGGGTCACCATGATATATGTGGCGCCCAATCTCGAAATACCCCCAGTAAGTCTCGTTCCAGTCTTGCCTAGCCGTATTCAAAGGTAAATGCGGTAGTATTTCATCACTTCAATTTACAGCAGAGCTGTGGTACTAGGAAAGTCACTATCCTAAAAAGCCCAAGGACCACTTTGCGTTTCCTAAGGGCCCTTAAAATAAAAGCAATAACTTCCAATCTAACTTAAGGGGTGCTTTGCTCCCGCGCTCTGCAGGGATGCTCCGAGTTCTACAGTGATTCTTCCTTTTTCTCCTTGAGACGATATTATTCACGATCTGCTACGGTCTTACAATTTCGATTGTCTTCGATGTGTTACCTACATATTGCGCCACTGCGTGTGGCTGCAACCATGTATTGCGAGTGTCGGGAATGATGGTGGAAACATGACGTGACGTGATATGCGTTATTGAGCTACCTTTATATGGGGTGTAGTGGCATCGACGGCACATTTGAATAGTGCGATATTGAGGAGCTTGTTCCGAAACGTGGCGTGTAGAGCGCTTTAAGTAAAAGCATTCGAGGAACATTTTTACTGCATCAAAACACACTGTTGTTAAGTTTCGTGCCTAATTGTTATAAAATTACAGCGCGACTGAGACAACGACAAGAGGAAGAAGCATTGTTCCGGTCACAAGCGTGAAACCGCCAAAGTAATCTCGGAGAATGTTGGTCGGCACTACAAGGGTCTCGCATTTACGCACGAGTCTCCTAGCCATGGCACCATGGAGTTTTCAGACAATATTTTTGGGTTTTTATCTGAAGATAATATTTGATTTATTGCCCGAATGCCCCCAAACAGCTCCCGCAAATTGCATCTGCACGCTAAAAAATGGTACAAAAGGGCCATGGCGTCTGCGGTTTTCGAATCCGTACTGAAGAAGTCGTGCGTACTTTCTGTTCCGTAGAGCTCTGACCCACAGATTAATATACTTCTGTCTATTGGTTACCCGACCTCTGCCTTCATGGGTGTTGATGACACCCTGCTGCGAAAACCCGAAGGCCAAGTTCATCAAAACCAGCTGGAACAGCTTAAGGTGAAGCCAGTTGTTTTGCCTTATGTACATTTGGTTACGTGAAAGGTGAAAAAGGTGGAAGAAAGGTACCAAGTTCCAGTCCTGTTTCTCGTTCCACAATACCTAGGTCGCCTGTGCCGGAAAATTTCTGGAAAGCCAAAAAGAAACTTGTGCGAAAAGAAGCACACCGAGCGTTGTCGCCCTGTGACGTCGGAGTAGTAAATGAAATGGCCCTTTCAAGCGGGGACGCCTATATAGGCCAGACGGGCAGATGCGTGAATATCAGGGGACGCGAGCCCAATTCGTCACTAAACGATATTACGCACCTGCAATTTGCCTCCGGGTTGTCAACAGTGCTGGCCTTTCGGATGTTTTCAGGCCAAATGCAAGCCTTTTTTTGAGCAGGTAGAAATTCTGGGCAGGAGCGAGAATACAGTGACCAAGGAGCTCTTAGAAGCTTTTGATACTCAGAAAAAAGGTGACCAATGCGTCAGCGACACGTCTGTGCTTCTGCATGCCGGTGAATTGATTTTGGGAAGCGTCAAGTTGACTGTAGCTATGTTACCGTTTTTACAACGATGCTGTTCGACGTGGCGGATGGGCCGTTGATCGTGCTCAGCAAAACCTCGCCAAGCGATGGCATCATCGCGCACCCCGGCACCACTTCACCGTATCTTTGCCTCACCAGTGCATGGACGGCACTCGCGTCGACTCTTCTTGCAAGAACAATACAAGTGGCACAAGAACGACTGTAGGAAAGCTTCGCGGGGAGGCACGATACAACTGGTACAACACGGCGTTGGAAACGCGTCGCGGGATGGCTTGTTGCGACAAGTGGTGCAGTTTTTAGGATGTAAATAGAAGACTTAATGCCAATATAAAAGAATCCAAAAGGTCGTGGAGCGGCAACGGTAATCATCTTCCTAATTATCTTCCCACACGCCAGACCACACAAGCCGAAGCGTGGCCACCGAACGAGTTCAAACATTTGAGCAACTGCGCATCCCGCTGCACCCTTCGCTACAATTCGAGCTTCACGGCAAAGCTTGGAACTCGTAAATTGTAAATACTTTAATGACGGAGTGTTTATTGCTATTTGGGGTTAACGACGACACCATGCCGAAGCATTTCCCGAGTCTCGAAGCATAACCCCGGAGAAGGCTTGTCCGAGTTACCAAGCATAACCGCGCATAGACAAGGCCAACACTATCGCTGAAAGGGCTATTCGTTTTTGTTGAATGAAACAAATGTTGCCACTTCAAACCAATGCGTCTTTTGGTTCTTCAACGAATGTGAAAGCATGTTTACTCGCCAATGCCTGCGAAAAACGTCCACAATACGCAGACATAGTGATTGAGAGGAAAATTACATAAACGTCCTTTTCCATATGTCTATGCGGTCATTATTTTTAAAAGACCTCTCGCCGGCTTATGACGTGCCATTTCCCTAGTTTGTGAACTGGAGCAATGTACTGTATGAAACGTTAAATGGAACATCTTGTTGCAGGGATCAGTAACTAGATAGGAGCCTAAATAATGATAGTATCTTACCGCAATAGGGTTACGAGTGTTTTGTCGTGGGAACCAGTCGAGCCATTGTTTAGAATAGACACAAAACGCACGCGGTCATGTAGCAAAGCACACATTGCTGCAGGCTGAGTGAAGAACAGATAGTGTCAACGAGGAGCTAAATATGAGCGACAATAATACAGCGCCCTTGTGGTTGGCTTGTGTTGGAAAATATTTTGAAGACGTCGTTTTTCGTAAAAATCGTATAGGCATTCTATAAGCACTGAAAATATGTGTCTGAAAGAAAGCACAACCTTGAAAATATGTCTGTTTGAAGGCACCCACATTTGTCTACCATAGAAGTGGTTTTTATTTGTAAACTCTCTCTAGCCGACTCTGACGTCTGAAATGTTACTCAGGTGACACGGACCTAAGACTCAGGCGCCAGAGGATTGTTCTAGAAATTACAGCCCGTGTATTATTACTCACACCGAGTTGACGTAGCTAAACCTGCCGATTATCGTCAAATAAGAGTTCCTGTGCACGCTTCCTTCAATTTGTTCACAAAGCGGTTGCCACGGTTTTCTCTTGCTGTGAAACTGAGAAAGTTCTTATTGGAGAAGTTTCATTCAGTGCTGCTCGAGTGTGGCGCCAATTTCTGTTAGTTTGGTGGTGTTTGTCTAGAGGCGCTGCTACATCACCTATAATGATCCAACGGTGGGGTCCATGCTGGCAGAAAGGCATTTGTATTTTTCGTTCATGTTGCATGTTACCTGTAGAAGTATGGCCCGACTTTCCTTCGCTGTAGGTCCGTATCGAATGGCTGAGGTGGAGCCCAAGGGTGGCGGTCGATGTCATGATAAAATATTTTAATTTTCCGCACCAACAAGTACGAGGCATACTTCCTCTGCGGCCCGCATGGGCGGAATGGAACTAAAAAAAACTTTGCTGTACGTTTTATGGGCGCAATTAGTCGGAGCTAGTTCGAGAGGTTTCAATGCAAAGCTCGTCCGTGCGCTTATCCGACTCATTCTGCCCTGGTTTCTTTCGCCCGACACTGCGGTCACTCCTATACTTCTCGAAATTCTCCGTGCAACCCCATTCTACCCGTGGCGGTGTCTTGTTACTGACAAATGGGCGCCTCCTATGCGCTTTCCCTTGTTGTTCCCCGCAGTCGGGCAATCTCTGTTATCCAGTTTTCTCCATGGGAAGGAAGCGCTGCAACGAAGTTCAAACTCCATGTCCATGGTATCCGCGGAATTTCCTAACCCTGCTTTGAGTTTGCCAATAACGCGAGGAAAAAAATGTGCGGCTCTACTAGATGTGTATTTTTGTCCTTGGTGGTACCGATTATACCCAAGGCGTACCGGCTGCCGCTTTTGATTCTTTACTTATTGTGTTACGAGTGCACACCAAGCTTCTCAGATATTCGAACCGGTCTGAAAAATGCCTTTTGACCACCCTAAATAACAAATATAGTTTTCGGCGCATCAAAGCTTTTTTTTTTTTGAAAGGGTAAGGGGGGGGGGGCTGCCAAACTGTATTCATGCTCTTTTACCAAGCGGCATTTAAGGCGCAACTTAATTTAGCTCTTGTTCCTATTTATTTATTTATTTACTGATTTATTTAGTTATTCATACTGTTAGCCCAGGAGCCGGTACAGGGTGGACGTACAATAGAGAACATGGAGGTAGTAACTGCCGCCTGAGACAGGAGTGGTACGCAGGATGTGTGCGATACAGTATGCGGTACAGTATGCGGCACAAGTATAGTATTCAGCTACATTATGCACAGGTTGAAAATGCAAAGGTGCAAAGTGCAAGGGTACAAAACAATAAGCAACTCTTGCACAAGCGCAATTCAGCCAAACTGGATACGACACATAGCTTCCGTATGGGCGCGGACCCCAGTATAGGGCCAAGTCATCGAGAAGAGACACCACTATCGGCTTCTATGCAGTGCAACAAGGATTTTTCAAACTGCGCTAAGGAGTCTGATTTAGTAATTTCTGGCAGCAAATTGTTCCAGTCTTTAATTTTATTGTGAAGGAAAGAGTGTAAATGTATTTAAACGAGTCATGATATACATTAATTGGTTAGGGTGACTACTTCTAAGTGTACGAGAAAGTCGAGGTTTCAAATATTGCTCTGTGTTAAAGTTAAAGTAGTCACGGTACATTAAGTACAGAAACTTTATTCTCGCTACTCGGCGCCGTTTTGCGAGAGGTGGCACGTTTATTTTATTTAGTATGGCAGTAACCGAATCTGATGACCTGTAGTTGGATAGAATAAACCTTGTGGCCCTCCTTTGAATTTTTTCATTTTTTTCCTTTTGTTATTTCTTCGAACGGTCCCACAGGATGCAGGCGTATTCTAATAGTGGACGGACAGTGATTGTGTAGGCAGTCAACTTGGGTGTCGTAGTCGCTAGTTTAGGTTCCTTCTCAAGGACCATAATTTCTGTTCACCTGCGCAACATAATTTATTTATATGCGTTTTCCAATTTAAATCTTCAGAGATTGTGACCACCAGATACTTGAAGTGAGTGACACGTTTTAAATCCTTACCTGCGAGCTCATTTTTAGTTTTGTTTGTTATTCTGGTGAATACTGTTTTGACATACTTAATTTTCACATCCCATTTCGTGCACCATGCATAGATTGTTTGCAATGCTGAATTCAAAGTAACTTAATCACTGTGACTGGATATTTTAGAATAAATTAAGCAATCGTCCGCAAATAGACGAACTGTGAGCTTTTTGTCATTACTATCTGCAAGATTATTGATATAGCACAAAAATAAAACAGGGCAAGGACACTGCCCTGTGGTACCCCGAACTTGACCTCTAAATGAGTTGATTTCACTCCCCTAATCTCGACGTATTGCGATCTGTTCGGGAGATATGGTTTAATCCAGTTAACAAGGTTCTTACTAACTCCAAAGTGAGTAAGTTTAATTACAAGTTTAGCGTGCAGTAAGAGATCAAATGCCTTCGATAAATACAAACACACTGCGTCTATTTGACCTGAGTCGTTTATTGCGCTAGCGAAATCATGAATTGTCTGGAATAGCTGTGTTACTGTTGACAGTTTTCGTCTGAAGCCGCGCTGGTTCGGAAAAATTACCTTAGAACTTTCGAGGTAGGTAAAAAGACTTCTAGACAGTATATGTTCCAATATTTTACAACCGGTGTGGGTATTTGAAATAGGTCTCTAGTTTTCGATATCATATTTGTTCCCACTTTTGTATACAGGTGTAACTCTTGCAGTTAGCCAGTCATCAGGCAGTTGGCTTTGATTTAATGACGCGGTGAAAATTATCACTAAGTACTTAGCCACCCACTCTGCATACCGCGTGTACGGAGGATTTTTCGGAACGAGCAAACACAGAGTGAAAGTATTCGTTAAATCTTCGAGTTATTTCCGATTCGTCAGTTGCAATATGTCCATCGACTGAAATAGATTGGACCTGTCCTTGCGACGGGGAAAGGTGACGCCAAAATCGCTGTGGGCAGTTAAACAAACTGGTTCAGAGTTTCTGAGTAATATTTTTCCTTAGCTGCTGACAATTTATGCTTGAGCGTACGTTAAAGATCCCTAAGATCAGACCTATTGCTCGCCTTGTTTTTCCTCATGCGTTTTATTTTATGTTTTAAATGAATAATGTCTCTATTAGTCCAGGGATTGTATTTCCTAATCGGTTTCACTCGTTCAGGAACAAAGTGATGCAAACAATGGTTATATATCTTTCAATTGGTTCCATAACACATTAACATCAGACGCCTCTAGGAAGCGGTACAGTGACAATTTTAAATAATCAAGAATACTAACATCGTCAGCACTGGAAAAATTTTTTGCAAGGTAAAGTGGGTCTCTTACCATGTTTGGTTGACAGCAATTGTTTTCTAGAAACCAAAACCAGGTTATGATCGGAAATGCCTTCTTTAGTTGAGACATCGTATTCGGATAGCCAGCTATATAAAAATATAAGATCAAGGGTGGACTCTAAAGCAGGCCCTACCCTAGTTAGACCTTCAACACACTGCGTAGGGCAATAAGTAAATGCTATGTCAAACAAAATTTAGCAGTGTTTGAAATGTGCCGAGTTTATTTCAAGTATACCCCATTGTATCCCGGGAAGATTGAAACCACCTGCGATGATTAACAGAGGTTTATCAGAAGTATTTACGAACAAAAAATCTTGGATCGAATTAAAAAGGAAAGAAGAGCCTTCGGTTGGCGGTAGACTGCCCCGATAACACAAGACATGCCGTTGAGTTCTGTTTTAGACCAGACACTTTCACAATCAGGACTAATAGGCATTAGTACAAGCCTTAGTTTTTCCTTAAAAATGATTGCGACGCCACCGCCCCGTGAATGGCGGTCTTTACGTACCATGTTACATGCGGGGGCAATGATTTCGCAGTCGTTAATTTCTTGTCGCAGCCAGGTTTCCGTTACGATAACTATATCAGGGTTGTATTAAAAAAAAGGCACTCGAGATCCTCTGTTTTGTTTGCTAGGCCACGCGCATTGATGTTGACGAATACCAAGTGCCAATCTGAATCATCTTTTTGCGAATTTTTTTTTGTCTAACGTTACCCTACAATCCTTTGCATCATCCCACACGAATGTTTCTTTTTCAATCGTAATTTTGTCACGCACTAGCTTTACTTTCAGGACCCTTGCCCTTTCCTTTTAGCACTTTCCCACAATTTGCGTTGTTTTTGCAGCGTTGTCTGTGACAGATCGTTTGCGATGGAAATATCACTGCCCTTTAGTTTAGCACAGTTCTTAAAAACCATAGCCTTTTCATTGTAGTCAAAGAATCTCATAATTATTGGGCGCGTCTTACCATTACCTTTTTTTTTCAGCGTGTGTATTTTCTCAATTGTTGTAACTGAGACACCGAGGCGCTTTTCGATTACACCGGTCAGGACTTTTTCTCTTAGCTCGTCGTCAACTTCGTCCGCGCTCTCCGGAATTTTAAAAACTAAAAGATTGTTTGGACAACTCCTGTATTCAAAATCGACTAGCTTGTCCTGCTGACACTCGATAAGAGTTCGCATGTTGTCTATGTCGTCTTTCAGCTGTGGAGTTTTCGCCTGATGTATCTCGACTCTTTTGTGTGCAATTTCAATCTCCGAAATTTCGTGGCTCATGGCGTCGAGTTTCCCTGAGAATGCCGTTTGCGTTGTTTTAATAACTCGTATGTCTCCAGCTATGGTTTTCTGTCTTTTCAAGAGTTCATCAAGCATATCATGCACAGTATCAGGCCCAGGATTGAGCTCTACATCACCAGCTAATAGTAACATTGAAGACGCTGCATAGCATTTGCGGCAGGCACTTTGGGGCACGGCACAACAATAATAAATCTGTTGTCGCATGTGTAACATTTCACAAATTTACTGACCTGGAATAACAGAATAACAGGTTCAGTTGTCTTTATCGGGAAAGCTTCGCCGTGCCCACAGGATGTTGTCGCCGATCACTGGTCTTATATAGTCCGTGCAGCGTGTTGTCGATGCGGTCAACGTCCCGTGCGCATGCGCCAGTCCTTCGTAGGAGGCGGTGTCCCTTGTAGATTCGATCCAAATGGGATCACGGTAGCATACGATAACAAGGCCCGTGTTTGAAGCTTGCACTGCCGTTGGAAGAATGCACAGCAAAGCCTGGAATAACAGAATAACAGGTTCAGTTGTCCTCATCGGGAAAGCTTGGGCGTGCGGCTGCTGGTGGCATTTTTATTGTGTACGGCTAGGCGGACCGCCGGGGAAGCGACTATGCGGGGATGCGGCAGTGGGCGTCCAAGGAAGTCACATTTTGAGCGTGTGTCGCGTCCTGTGCATTTCACGGGGTGGCGTCTTCTACAGGGAGAGCGAAAACTTTGTTCCTTATCCATCAAA
This sequence comes from Haemaphysalis longicornis, assembly GCF_048455015.1. Lineage (NCBI taxonomy): Eukaryota > Metazoa > Arthropoda > Arachnida > Ixodida > Ixodidae > Haemaphysalis > Haemaphysalis longicornis. Next base: position 38,202,105 of record NW_027526295.1, read on the forward strand.
TTGCTCCAAGGTTCACCGTTCAGCAAAATCAGGAGCCACGTCAAGCACAATAACACTGAAAATGCCGCGTGGCGGGACAGTTTCTGTGCGAAGATGCACAGCGACGTGTGTTACCGCTAGGTTGAAACCCTTTAGGTGTTTGCTTGATAGAGCTCTGAAGATCTTTTTGCCTAATCGAGGAGCTGCCGACTGTGCTCTCGATGAACCCAGGTGCTTCAATCGTAGTAACCACATGTCGCAGGCTGTTGCATGGCTAACGACTAAACCAATATTCGGCGCTGAAGAAGGCATTTGCTTCTTGGAGCACAACCGTAGAGTGGTGGTTTTTGTTGGTTTAATCCATGGAAGTCGTGCAGATGATGTACTGCTTGATTTCCTCTTTCTGTGTAATGGAACCGTGTGGAGTTCTGTGAAACATAGTCAAAACTTATTCAAACGAATTAAGGCCGAATTGTTTTTTGTTACATTAACCACCCCTACACGGTTTCTTAGAGCCGGTATATTAGACCTTAAATAAACAGCCGGTGTTGAAGAAAGCATTGACAGCACGGTCTACGGGCAGTCTGAAAATGATTTCGCCGCTAATGAAGGGTGTCAGCGGCCATGTTCTGAGTGCTAAAAACTGTCCATGCAAGTATTCAGACATTCTTGTAGCAGTATGTTGGAGCACTTTGAAGGGTACTTGCTACTCGCAGAGGCAGCCGACGATTGCATACACACAATCTGAAGTACAAGGAAACCCCTCACTGAGGGGATCAATTTGCCGGTAAAGGACCCACTAAAGGAGCAACGCTTCACCGCTAAAGTAGAAACTTTGCTCCTATTGTAGAGCAAGATGAGGGGAATCCCAATTACGTTTATTAGAGTAAACCTACCGGAGTGTTTTTCCAATAGTAGGAATGCGCCGCTGAAATAACCATGTCCGGACTTTATTTTTTGACTTCGTTTAATTTTTACGCTCCCCGGAAACGTGAGCGCTGGTATTGCGTTTACTTTCCTTGCTTCATCCCCTTGTTTGTTTTCTTGGTCTCAGGAAGCACATGAGCAGCGGTGTTTTTCCAATTCTTTTTCTTCCCACTCTTTTTGCTCTAATCCCTTTTCTTCGCACGGAGACCAGCAAAAAGCGTTTCTTGCTGCCGCTGTTATGCCTAACGGAGCAAAAGGCCTAACTTTAAAGTAGACAATATTCCAAGCAATGTTTACGTTCTCACAACTTCAAGCGGAACGTTCCGCATAACGCTATCGGCGTTTCCCCTGTGGTCGGCATAAAAAACAAAACAGCCTTGCCTAAGCGTCGTCAAACACATCAGGGGGTATGTGTTGCCCTGCGCCTCGGCAGTGACACTTTTAGCACCACACACATGAAACGAGAAATGGCGATCCGAGAGCTGCGGTAAAATGATAATATTCACGCAGGATGGGCAAATTTCACCGTTAATCAGACATTTTTGGTAACAACAACGACAACGATGAGAAGTAACAATGATATATTGTTCAAGGAATTAAAGGGGCCGTGAAAGGCGTTGTCAGCACACTAAATAAACAAGCGCAATTGTGAGGCTCGTTGGTCAACGTCATCTGTGTCAAGTTTCACTTTTTGTATGTGCAGCGGAAAGCTCATTTTTTTATTGGAAAGTTTGTTGCCGCGTCCCACTCTTCCCAGCGCGTGCTCCCCCACCTTCCCCCATGTACGTCATCGATTCTCCAATGTGCATTACGAAGCAGAAATCTTGCTTTTTGACGGCTTTTTTTCGCACTTCCGGTGAAGACAGGCGTCGTCTGCTCATCTTCGACGGGTCGCAACGGCAACTTTGGTTAACTAGCCCTTCGCGGAGCACGTGTACTGCAATCGTGTTACTCCATATTTATCTTTTTTACTACAATAATTAACACGCTTCTTGTTAAGGTGCGTTGGCTAGGCCGACACAATAACATCATGACGGTGACGCCGACTACCGAGTTCACCGACGGCCATGTCACAGGACAGCAACACGAACACGTTGGCCGATCGAAAGTCCAAGTGGTGTGGCTGGCTGGCTGAACGAAGACGCTGACAATGCTAATCGGCCGAACGTTTGTCGTAAAGCGAACGAGAAGCGAAAACTGCGCCCCGACAACATTCTGGCCGTAATGAATGCGGCTCTGTTCAGTTAGTTCATAAGGTGCAATAAACACAGTGAAATCCATCATGGTAATGCAACTCAACACTAGCGTTCTTGCGATTCGTATTTCAACTTACGACGCTTCGTCGGTTCGCTTTGGCGACAATTCGTTTGCCCTAGTTGCAAACTCCATAGTAGTATGCGACCTTCAAACGCTTGTAGAAATTGTAAGCTCAGTTAAGAGCAAGAGATGAGTTACGGGAGGCTAGGTAATAAAGATTCCCAAACCGCCAACGTTTTTAGCGTAAAGCGTAAAACGAAAGTGCGGCAAGCACTATGCGCACTGGACAAAATCACAGCCGCAGCCGGGCACGCATTCGCAATCGCTTTTCTTCCCAGAACAGTGCTGCTGCTGAAGATGAGTAGTGGTGGGGGCTTCATGGAAACTTACTGCGCAACTGTTACTCAAGAAATGATTAGTTAACCTAGCAAGAGTTCTTGAAACGACGTAGAAACATAGATGTGACACAAAGGGCGGGTCTAAATCTAGTATACAGATCATTCAAAAAGATTGCTTTTTAACTTATATGTTAATGACATTGCAAACTTTGTACTTCATTCCCGGGTATTTCAGTACGCGGATGACACTCTGCTTGTTTTTTGGCATAGTGCCTTCGATCTTGCCATTGGGAATCTGCAACATGATTGTCAACAGACAATAAAGTCGTTTTGCAGCAACTAAATTCGAATCAACACTAAAAAGACTCAAGTTGTTTGCTTTTATAATAGTCTAAAGCCAATACCGAATGTTACATCAAGTGTTTTGCATTTTCCTGATTGTTCGAACTGTAAATGTACACCTATTTTGCCTGTGGACTCCGTTAAATGCTTGGGTATATTTCAAGGATACTGTAATTTGGGTGAGTTGGTGAACGTTCATGATTGGAAATCAGCGCGGAAAAAAACACAGCACAAAAAAGGAAGGAGAAGTAGACAGGACAGCGCTATATTTGGGTATATTTTTTGATTCTAACAAGTCTTGAAACACGCATCTGGCCTTTATATGTTCTCAACTGAGGAAAACTGCCTGTTTGATGTACGGGCTCAAATCACTTTGTACCTTAACAGTACGTAAGCAAATTGCTTTTGCCTTGGCCTATTCCACATTAGGGTACGAAATTTGTTGTTTTTACTGATGCTCTTATTTCTGGAAAAATAAGGTGGATGCTATTTTACGTTCGACACTCAAACACGTTTTGTATGGTACACCAGATCTTGATAATAATGATGTATTTCGCATTTTGCGTATGCCCGATTTTACCTTGCTGTTCAAACAAACGATTGTACTTGAGTATATTTGGTCTCTGCGATTTTGCCAGCCATGCAATCCTGTGCGGGATTTACGCCCTCGCAATCGTTTTCTTTACCACGAACTACAACTTGATTTGATGAACGTGTTCGACAGTACTATGTCCGATGGTCCTGAACTCTTTGCCAGACGTCTTCTTTTCGATGAATAGTCAAAGGAAAATGAAATACATTCCGCTAAAACTTCACTTACGCCTTTAACAGTGCTTTTTTTGTCTAAATTATTTTTTTATAACTTTTGTCTTTTTGCCGGATATCTGAATAGTTTTACCTCTTGAGAGCGAATATTATCTGTTGGTGTATGGTTTACGACGTGTTGCTCTCTGCCGGTAACAGCCCTTCAAGCCCTTGTGGCTTTGGCAGACCCGCATATGCATCCTGTTTTATGGAATCAATAAACTATATTAATATTATTATTATTAATATTTCCGTGGCATCTCCAGTTGTGTCGTTGCGCAGAGGCACTCGTCAAGTAAAGCCTGGCGTCTCGGATTTTCACAGTGATTAGACGATTGTTGCAGTACCGAACACGTGCTCCACAATATCAGTGCGCATCAACCTCCTGAAGCTGACGTTTCGCGGTAGCAATTTCTTCTGCACACGTGCAGACATTTCGCTTTCAATTTTAGGGAGGTTATCCAGGCTTTTAAGCAATGACTTTTCGTGGTAGTGCTTGTAGAAAGTAATATTTGACCGACACTCAATCGCTATGGCCCGAACTCCTTGCTTGAACAGCTCACATGCTGCAAGCAAAGGCAAGTGCATAGAAAGGCATGCCTGCAATGTTTCCCGCACATGGCCACAAAAGCCCTTATTCCGTAAAAGAGACGAATTAGGTTTCCATAGAGCCCATCGGGGTCTGAAAGTACTACGACCACCTCCGCCCAGCCTCACAACAACAAGACAGTGATCCGAGAAAGAAATGAGCTGGATGTCACGTGCATAATTTTCCGAAAGGAGCTCATAAGAAATCTAAATCTTGTCATGCCGAGCATGGGAGAGCCATTGAAAATGTGTGTATGAACAAGCCGCTCTCACCTGTAACCCCTGGTCCACTAGCCAAAAAACCGCAATGACGGATGACTAAACCTCAGCGCTCCTATTTTTAGGTGCTAGAAGTTGGGAGCGCCACCACGCTGTCACTAAGTTCATTCCGGATACAAATTCAAATGGTGACCTTTTCACTAGCGCGAAAGTGATTACATCTGAATTTAAAAATTATTATAAGAAACTATTCAGTGGTGACTCTGATCTCATTGATAGCGACCTTTTGGGACATTTAGTCGCCCTAGTATACCAATTGACAGATGAATACAGTTCCATTAAAAGTGCCCCTATTACCTTAGAAGAGATAGAAGTCGCAGTAAGTCTGCTTGAGGTCTCCAAAACCCCTGGCCCCGATGGGCTGCCCGGAGAGTTTTGTAACGCTTTTAAGTATATTTTACGTCCAGTTCTTTTTGGTGTTTTGGAATGCTACGTGGACGCTAATTCTCTTCCGCCTTCACTCACGAAATGTCATACACTATACTCATTCCCAAAAGTAAAGACCGTGAAAAATTGCAATCTAGGGATACCTACACACAAATCATTCTTACAAATGGTGACTACAAAATTTTTGCGGAGATATTATCTAGTCATCTGCAGTTCGCCACGTCCATACTTATTGGTCAACTTCAACATGGACTGAGCGACCGATCAATGCAGACAAATTTACTCATTGCTCGAACAGCCCTTCCTTCCTTTAAAGATTCCTATTAGCAGCTCGCATTCTAGCGGAGAGATGTTTCAAAGGCGTTTCATCGTGCTTCCCACTAACGTCGGTTTTCTTTGTTAGAGCGGGCCAACGCTGGGTCGGTCGTTTTCAAAGGAGTACGTCTCTGTCATAGTAACTAATCTACCCACTTAATTGGTAATGGTTACCTTTCTAAGTCCGTGCCTGTATATTCATCAGTAAAGCAAGGTTGCCCGCTGTCGCCTTTACGTTTTTTACTCTACTTAGAGCCTTTATGTCACAGTATGCTCGAATACAGTAGCATTCGGGGTTCTCATATGCTCAGAACCGAACTCAAACTACTGGCGTATGCTGACGATTGGGCCTCTTTCTGTAGTGAGAGACCATGTATTGATAAAGTTATTTCCATGAAAAACGAATTCGGGTTAGTTTATGGTGCTAAAGTCAACCTTTCCAAGAGATATAGACTTTGGTTCGGTTCATGGGCAACAACACCAACCGAGTATGCCAGCGTTCAATGGTCCTGTGTACCAACTAAATCCACCTAAATATCTCGGTGTTCCCCTGGACTTCTATTGACAAAACGCCCGTTTTTGGCGGGCGCGCACTGAGGCCCTTCGTAGTCATTCGCTGGCTTTTGTTCCGCATAAATTGTCAATTTTCGGAAGAGCCCAGGCATGTAACAAGTTCGTGGCGTCAACCTTGGTCAATGCAATGTAATTTCTTCATTGTGCTCTGTGTCACATACAGCGGTTCCATCGGGTTTTCGCAACATTTGTGTGGTCGTTTACCAGGAATCTACTGATGCGTGACAACCTTTTCAGATCGGTCTGTGGTGGAGGGCTGGGCTTAACCCTTCTCTTTGTACAGCAAATGATTGCACAGTTTTGTTTTCGGGAGTTCACCCACCCTGTTATTCGCGCTTTTTTGCATGTTAATCTCCCAGAGGTTTTGCCTCAGCTTGTGTAATCATTATTCTCGACCAGACCTTTTTTGTGGTGTTTAATGTATGAAGTGTACACTTCAATGCTGTTTCGTTGGTTCGGTTTTCCCCTGATTATATGTTCACTGTGTCTCGTGTTAATCTCTACAGGGACCTAATTTCCATGCCTTTCTGAGCACGACGATATATAACTGTGTACTCTAAGTTGTCTTGACAAGATGTGCTCTTACCTGTCCGCAAAATGCCACTTTCTTCCTCCACATACGTTCTTCTTCAAACTGCTCAGTGAAACTTTGCCTGTTGAGACGTGGCTGCACACCCTTAACATTTTTGTGTCTTCTGTAAACTGTCGCCTGTGCGATGTACTCGAAATTATTGAGCGTTGCTTCATAAATTGACAGGACGCCATACTATTTGGGGTGTCCTCCAAAGAACTCTTAAGAAAGACTTTGAATTGACTCCACATTCTATAGGGTATCTCGTACGAACCGCAGAGGGTAATGTTCCATATAATTGTTTTTTTTTCTAATCGCTGTGCGTACTTTATGGAAAACGCGAATGCTGGATAGGCACGCTGAGCTTCCAGATCACACTTCTGCCAAATGATAATTCATCTTAAAGACGTCTATGACCAAAATGACGTCTATGACCGTGACTGTTATCTCCCCCTTATTAGTTGTTCACTGTTTCCCCCGCTTTAAACCAAATGTAGATAATTCTTTATTGTGTTTACTTTTGCATTTCATCTTGTAATCAGCTCCTCTGTATGTGTACCTAATTGTAAATATGTGGTGTAAATATCATTCCCTACATTGACATGTAGTGCAATAAATACCAAGTAAAAAAACCATCGTGGTTTCAAAATGCTACGATGATGATGATAAGCAAAGCTGCAGAAAGCGCCTCTATAAAAATCCTTGCTGTGGTCGCAATCGAACGTGGGTTCCTCGCATTATGAAGCCGACATCTATCCGATTGCGGCATGGGGACACGCTCGAAAGAGGTTACTCTTTGGATGTTGACTTTGAATCATGTTTCAAGGGAGCAGGATAGGAGGGAAAGCATCGCGTTATGTTTTTAATTCGGATGCTCTGAATTTGCCATAATCATCTTCCTTTTACCTTTGCGGGATGATTGCACTGCGGGGTGAATTGCGGGATGAATGTGCACTGTTCTATATGTGTTGGCGGAAAAAAGCCGGAGGCCTATTGGGCTGAGGTGATAGGCAGGGCAGTGGACCATCACTTTCTGACTGTTGAGTCCTCATCTGAACTGGGCGGGCACTATAGATGTCAATTATGCAGCTAGAGGAATGTCAGTGTTTAGAATATAAACCCTTCGGAACGTACAGTGACTTGAAGTGTAATTACTTTTGTGTATGTGTGGTGGTGGTGCGTTGGCTAAAATGGAAGTTCGATAATGGGTGAATCTTGATAATTCTTTTCCGAAATGGTAGAGATTAGGTTTTGTGGAGCGTCTGTATAAGGTAAGGGTTGAAGCACTTTTTAAAAGACTCGGACGTGTAGGCTGCATTTGCAGCGTTCTTATTAACGGCGATGTCTCCAGAGTGCGCGAGAGAATTATTGCCTATAATACCAATGAAGCAGAGACGTCTTGGTAGCGTTGGCTTTTGGCTTTTTGAAACGAATGAGTTCTTTGTACGGGGTACCTTGGGAGGAGTCGCTTTCTAGGGAACCAGTGCCGGGGCAGCCATACATATGCGATAATTGAGTACAAGTGCTTTACAACTCGGGATATACGGTATTAGCCTTTACCACGTGTCTCTAACAGACGTTATTAGCTCAAACAATAAAACGCAATCTCTAATTGCATTTTTATGAGCTACATCTGAGAATCTGACATCGTGAGCTCCAGCGCATGATCTGAAGTACATGGTTCCTGCTCATGGTCATAAGAAGCCGCGAGATCCGTTTAGGCCTTGCCTACTCAAAGCGCAGGTTAAAAGCGCCGATACCCGTCGCGGTATTAATTTTGTTTTGTATACTTTTATCTCTTAGTGCTGTCAGCCATTGTAGGACCTATCCCTTGCTCATCCAAACTTCGGATCTTCGCGTAATGCTGCAGTTTTTTGTTTTCGCCGTAAAATCAAAGTTGCTACCGAAGGCTTCATATTTACATACAGGAAGTCCAATCTGCTTGTCTATGCTATTAGTTTGGCTGTCGGCAGCAGAAACATTTTGTAGCGCTTTTCAATGAAGTAATGCCAAGAACACTAAACCAATGGCCTAAACATTGATGCGTATACACTATCGAAGCCTTACTTGAAGCCTGAAGAGATAGTAATTAGGTTGAGTTAAAAAGTAAAAAAAAAAAAACATCGCCCTATACTTTTGTATTTCTGAAACCTATGAAAATTATGGCATTTTTCTTTTTATCAAACTCAAAAAAGAACGACTTTATATGATTTGTGAAGGTATTTATTTATGTGCGCACGCGGAAATTATCCCCTTCAAAAAATAAATTATTTTCCTCCAAATTACACACCAGCCATCCAATGAAATCATCTCTCTCGCATATTACCTTAAATGTTGGAGCGGAAAAATTGGCCTATATCAAAATATACGTACCAGTTTCATGCATTTTCGACGGCCAAGTGTCTGCATTTCGAGCTTCAACGCATGTTTAAAAATTGGCTACGAACAGTCAGCCACTTCACCGTTGAAGGTGTTTATGCTTTGTAAAAATGCTTGTCTAGTTTTGTGTTCCATATTACATCGTGCACTTTAAGGTGTATACGACGAAAAGTATTGTAATAATTTTTGTTTAATATATATACTTTGAGGTGTGTATTACACGTACAGTTTGCACCTTCAATGATTATATATGGCAATGCACTGGCACAAATCTTCACGCAGGCGATGGGCAGACTACCGGAGGTTGTAGCGGCCTACACGTCAAGCGACTGCCCCTCGTACTTGTGTCTCAGCTCATCGCGAACCCAGTATGATGTGAATACCAGACAGGTGTCATACATGTGGAAGTTTGCTGGCCTAAATAACACAATGACGTGAGTAAATGAAAAATAGAGTAATTTCCACAGGTTTAGGGTCGATAGTCTTCCATAAACTTTTCTCTGTCTGTCTGTCTGTCTGTCTGTCTGTCTCTCAGTCTGCTAAACTAAAAAATTACCCTTGAAGTCACAAGTTAAAACAGTTTGTCAACAAAGTAAGAAAAACACAAAACTGATGCGTTGGGTCATACATGTCGCCAATATTTAACGCAGAGGGTAGCTTAGGTCAATTTGATCCAAAATTGAAGTACATAACACGGTGATTTTTGAGTTAGTAATACATGTTAAGTTGATATTTACGATAGCAAGGGTATAGAGCGGCGGGATGAAACTTGCAAAGAAAGACTCCAGCTCATGCGAGATAAAAGAAAGCACACAAAAACGAAGTTCTCCCTTGTGCTGTTCCAGGCAGAACAATAAAGAAAAAAAAGAAAAGGATTCTCACTCTCTCACCAGGGGGCGCAATCAGTGCAAAGGCCAGAAAATATAATTGGATTGGACAAACCTGCCTTGAATAAATCACAGGAGGAGCAAGAGGGGACCGGAAGAACGTGAGATGGGAAGCGAAGAGGGTGGAAGGAGTTGCGTTCAAAGAGCGGCCGGCGAATATTTTTTAGACGACATTCGCAGGGAATCAAGGAGATAATTGGCCAGCTTTTTCACGATAACAGTGTTCGCATAAGAAGCCGCGATGACCGTAACATCTTGCCATGAATCCGCTAGAGTCTACGCGACCAAGTGCGAATCGTAAGCTCGAGACCCGAGGAACGGGCTCGTGTTGTGGTACCGAACGTTTTTTGCTTGCTCAGCCATGCATGAGTCGTGTCGGCAAAATTTTGCTTTCCTCTGGCAACAGAGCGGGCGATAGATGATCAAAACATGACACAGTAGAGATTGCGTGGAGATGGTGGCTTTCAAAGCTGGAGAGTGCTGCCATCGCAATGTTTGCGACCTCTTCATGTAGGCGGAAATGCGAAGCTTGGCTCACAATATTTTTCGGCCTCAAGATATTCTAGAACAACTGAGTATTCTTTATTATGTAGTCAATGCGAAACCAATGTTGTAGAACGGTACAACTTATGTGCCGGTTTTCCGGCCTGGCATGTTTTATGGGTGCTGTTCATGTAGATGGCTCAGTGTCCATCCACTCATGAAGCGCACAGATCAAATTCATGGAACAAATGTCGTGTAGAAGTCCGCACGTTGATCCTATGCAGGGCTCCTATGGCGGTACATGTCCAGTGGTAGCCTGTGTCGGCTAAAACAATCATCAACCCTTCCCTTTGCGACATTTGCTGTCACCTTCGGCTTCAGTGACTGAAAGGCTTGAAAAATTCCCTATGTAGGACTTCATATACCCCGTTAGCAGGAACGAACTTTGTAACTCTGGTATTTGGTACTTGTTCAATTCGAATGATCAGTTTTCCCGTGAAATTTTGGGCATGTCTTTGTAACACGTGTATCAACGTTGAATGCAACTACCAACTCACTGGGTTTTTCTATAGTCAGGTATGATCAAGCCGTAGTGGTTCAGTGGTTCAAGATTTGTTCCGCATTTGGGATTACGCCTAATAGAACCCAACCGGGTACAATATTTACCCTGCATTTTCAACACAACCTTCACTTTGCTCACGTGAGCTCCTTTGAGCAACGGGAAGTCATTTCGAGCACTAATGTACAGGTTTCTTATCTTTTAAAGAGCAACTGCACCCAAGTTTCGAAATGTAAAAATTTTCATCTAATGGTAGAAATAAAAAGAGGGCTAACTGCAAAACACTGCGTCCCAAACAGGTACGTGGGCGACGTAAACAGCTCGTGAAGAGTGGAATTTTCGGTAACGAACTGGAAGAAAAGGTGGCCATTACCCGTCGCCGGAAGTGACGTAGGTGAAGGAGCCGAAGCGGGCGTGCCCGCGCCGGCGGCCGCTCGCAGCAGCCTCAAAATTGTCGTGGTAGCATCCCGTTTCCCGCTGATATTTCCACAGAAGAACGTCGACTGACTTTTCCCCGGGGATAAGGAAGCTACGCGCAATTCGCTGTGCAATCACCCGAGATGAAATAGACTCTGTGCACTTATGTTTACCTTAGAATTCCTGCTCGAGTAGCAGTCCTTCCCGTTGCGAGCAGAAAAGCAGGCCATTTGCTTGTATGATATCCAAAAGCATCTTTGATTAGCCTGTGCCTTAGAAACCGGTCTTTTTTTTAGCGGGAACGAATATAGGACGGGCGGCGACGAATGCCAAACCGTTTTCAGCGTTTTTACGTGCATACAGCTTTCTGAATATTTCAGAGACTTTCACCTAGTTCCACATCGAGCAGAGACTTGTAAGATCGCTTGGCAAGCCTACGATAGCTTCCAAGCTAGACGAAACACTCAAACGCGCAAAAGTTACCTATGTACCGCCATTTCGTGCTTTCACCAGGGGCATGTGCAGTTGATAAGATGTTTACTTTAGGTAGACTAAATGTAACATTCTACAAAATTAAGTACGTTATTTCTCTAATAAAGAAAGTCTAATTTGTCATATAGCAGAGAAGCCCTGTTGTTAGATTTCGCACTTCGCAAAAACGACGGGCTATCTTTTTGCAGATATATTTATTTACATGGGCAAGGCCGGTTTTAGTTCACTTAGCGAGGGAGGACAAGGTAGCACGTAGAACAACTTAAGTTGAGTCGTCACCCTTTGAGTCGTCGTCGCCAGCCTAGATACAACAATATTGGTCTGTAGGTGTGCGGGCGGTCAAGAATTTATAGAATATTTTTGTTCCAGATGCAGCAGGAATGGGTAAAAATATTATTGAGTATGAGTAAAAATATTATTTTTAAACCAGAAGCTTTTGATAACTCCGCAAACATTGCAAGCGCGGGATTAGTTTGTTAGCTTCTGAAAATTGCGGCTATTGTTACAAATGTGGTTTTTTCTAAAACATGTGGTGCTGATAACGATACAGCACGGCGGTGTAGCACAAAAATCCCAACCGAACCCAACTGTGCGCACTGCGGCGCGCCGTGCCAGTCGCCGGACAAGCGGGAGCTCCACTGTACAGGTTCCCCTTCTCTTTCACAGGCCATTCGGAACTTGTTTCGGCGAATTTACGCCAGGTGCAAACGTCGTTTCGCGGAGCTTCTTTGAAAATTTGTAGTTATTGTTTATGTGGGTATCTGGCTTAGAACTTTGTCATGATAACATTTACAGAATAAACAACTCATTCGGATCAAATTTGGGCAAAGAAATATATTAGTGCAACTGGTCTTTGAACTGTTGGCGATTCTCAGTGTCATTCGTAGTCGGTTTTGTGCGACTTGAATGTGGTTATAAATAAGCAGTCTACATATAACCATTCGAAAACATAGATTTCCGGGCAACACAGCACCTGACGTTGGCCACCAGCACTACCGTAATTAGCGACTCGGGATCCTTTTTTGCTGCCAACATGATTTCAAAATTTTTGCCTTTTCAACAAATGTCACGTGAAGTGTATTCATAAAAAACACATTTTCCGGCATTCTTTCTCCCATGTTAGGCAATTCAGAATATTTTGGGTAAGCTTACCAACAATCAACTAGTGTGCTTTTTCTGCTTGAATAAAGAGCGGGATTTGTTTTTAACCATTTTAGCTGGCTATTCACCAAGGTGATCGATGCCTACGAGGAATTACGAGTAGGAGTATATATTGCGTCCAGAGATAAGGTATGCTACCGTTGAAAGGGACCAGTTGCTCGCAACTTATCGAATTAGGCGTGTGGTTATTCAAACACATTCCCAAGTTTTAAGTGATAAATAATGTTGGCCTTTCTTTAATATCGATAATAATTAGATTTATTCGGCGGATGAATAATTGTGCCTATCAAGAAGACTTTATCAAGGTATAATGCGTCAATGAAAACTACATTAATACCGAACGAATAAAATCAACAATAGTAGTTCAAAAAAGGTCCATTGTGTTAAAACTCGTAGTTGTGTCTCGTGTGTTCAATTGAAATTTCGGGGAAAATGTTATTTGAGCAGGAAGGTAATACATCTTTGTCTTTACATGATAAACGTGATCGGCAACAGCAGAAACAAACTCTTCGCAGCAAAATAGAAATGACTTATAGAGATATTAGCTGCGTTTGGGGGAGTCAGAGTCATAATGTTTTGTTCGTAATGCATGGGGTCCTGTTATGATTGAAGAGAATTAAGAGGTGGATAACATGACGTTTTATATAATTTCATATAAAGCAAGGTCGGCGTGGGGAACGTACACATGCGCAGAAAAGTTCTAGTCATGCTTTTAGAGTGACACCAAAGGACAACTAGTAAGCAAATACGACCAAATCGCTTCCTCCTGATATTCGGATGCTATCACCAGGCTAAAGATTGAAATGTTTTACTACGACAAGTACTTCGTTGTTAAGCATTAAGCCGATTTCAAAGTATAGGAGGAAGACTGCCATACCAAGATAGCAAGTTACTTTCCGTCATAACGGTTAAGCTCCTCTACGCTTTTGAATATGGCTGCTGATATTACTAAGAAGGAAGAAATATCAATTGCAGAATAAATGCATTGCCTTGAATACAGCAGTTCAGGAGGGACGTCTGTTGACCCTGAACAATTTGGTTCACTAAGCTGTGCAAGGATGATGTTCTGATTTTCCATTAAAATTTATTCTCTCTCTCTCGGTATCAATGTCGGAGACGGAGCCAGCAGATGGAATTTTCACGTAACATGTGGAATTTTTAAGCATAGTGTCACCCTTAATTTGGCGTGGCGTGCCACTTCCAGTTCCCATTTCGATTGGCTTTCTACGTGTTTCAATTGTGGAAGTGATAGCGTTAGCGGTGCAGGGTCATTTCTTTTGAAGCTAGAAACATTTACTCTCACCGGCCGGCACTTTATTCGGGAATATTTACACAGTCCATATTCTCTTCAAGAAACGTCAATGAAAGGCCGCACCCTGCGTGTAAGTAAAGCAGCTCACGTAGGTGTTTTTTTTTTTCAGTTTGTGCGCATGTTTCATTAAGGTGTACAGTTTGTCTATGAAATAAGAACTTGTTGCGCATGGATGTAACTAATAACATCCACAACAATGGATAGTGAAGCTGTCTCGCAGCGTGCAGCGCAGATACCTTTCGGGTTGTATCGTGGTTATTTTCGTATTCTGTTGCAGATACCTTTTCATGTACGGCTAACGGCCTAATATGGACGTCCACAATTTGTTTCTCAAAATTGAGATCGATGCACCGCTTTCACGATTGGCAAGTTCGATGTAGATCAACATATGTTTGTTTGTGTTAATGCTCAGCGTTTGCAGCAGAAAATACACCTCGGTAAAACTGAATTCTCTACGGCGTTTTTACTAGATCCCGCCTGTGGTCTAGTCAAAACGACCTCAGATTTAGCTGGACACATACCACCAGCAAATACATTGTCACAACAAAAATTTAGTGACAACTACTAATAGCCGCTACATTTTAGCAATTAAATAGGACCAGTCAAATCATGTTTCACATTTTAGAGAGCAAACAAACGCCTCAGTTGACCAGCAAGGAAAAGCATAACATTTTTATGCACATTGCGGTCGCTATTTTAAAATTGCAGGGTAACCGCGTCCACACGTCTTGATTAAAAGTGGGCTGCAAACATGATGTCTGTGAAGACGGGTGCTCCGTACGGTCGAATCCACGTGGCCAAAGAAGTTGGGGCAACAAGCTGTCATTGCAAAATTTCATCCACAATCAGCTAAAAATGGGCTATGTTCTCATGATTATACGCAGTTCAATGAATCAGATGATTCAACGACGACCGTCATTTCAAAATGACTCACACATTGCGCGAGGTTTGGCGCTCTGTCTCCGTCCCCGAAATAACCAACGTGCTGTGAGATTTCTAAGGTGTCCCGGGGATGCACCAGAAACCAGAAATGCATGCATTTACGCCAATACGGGGTCTTTGATAACTTGCAGCCATCGTGTCAAAAATCCGGCTCCCGTGACGCGTTGTACAGCGTCGAAAGTGCACATACGTCGGTCGCTGAACGAATTTGTCAGGAAAAGCGTATCAGGGTTTGGTGAAACTTCATCAATGCTGTTTTTCGTGCCAAGCAACAAGCCGCGACGACAGCTCTTGTTTAAATCGGTGCTTGCAGCACAATGTCTGTGATGATGGCTTGTCCGGAACGTCCACTCCCTGTAGTGAGGAGAAGTCGAGAATTGAGCGGGAGTTGGTACAGCGTTGATGTGAAAGGGTGCCATAAGCAAGAGATTACAGGCAGAGTACGGCTCACAAACTAGCACCGATAGTGCACCTGCGTCGGTCGCTGATACAGTCTGAAGTGACAAAAGTAACAAGATATGGTGAATCCGCTCGCTGAGGCCTTTGCATACCACACTATGATCCAAGTTTGATTACCAGACTCCTGTCACCAAATTTGCTTTCTTTGCCTTGATATTCATTACTCGGGCGAACATTCTCAACCAAAGCTTGGTCACAGCGACGACCGACGCAAGAATTCCCCTTCAGCTTCATCGAAAGAGTTCTGCAAAAAAAAGAGAGCAGCAATAGATTAACTTAGCGAAAATTCGAGATGTCAAACTCTATCGGCCTAAAGCCTTGAACTCTGACTTAGCAGGAGCGCATAGCTACGCTTTAAACTCTCCCCCCTGTGTTTCCTCACGTGTGTATACGTTCTATCTGCCTAAATACGTTGAACTCCGGCTTAGTAGGAGCACTAAGCCCCTTCTCAAACTCGCACTCCTGTGTTCACTGACGGGTGTATAAATTCTTCGGCCTAATGCCTTGAACTCTGGCTTAGCAGGAACATATAGCTCCTCCTTAAACTCGCACTCCTAAGTTCCCTAAGTGTGCATATACTGCTTGAAAACATATCTTAGTTTAATTTCTTCTACTCTGTGTCATGTGATCAAGACTTTCTACTCGAAACAGCTCAGTTTATTTGTCCAGCTAGTGTCGCTTATTTGATATCGGTTCTCACAAATACCAGGAAACGGATGGGCATATATTAGAGCATGCATTCTAGAGACAGACGGCGTGGTGCAGCTGTGCAAAAGTTTGATCCTTATGTCTATGTTTAACGCAGAAGAAACTCGGAGATGGAAATACAGTTCGGTAGCAGTTTGGACGAAGCAGGGTTCTACATAGACGGTGGTAAGTAGCACTTTTTATGTGAGATATAAATTAAATGGAG
This sequence comes from Haemaphysalis longicornis, assembly GCF_048455015.1. Classification (NCBI taxonomy): domain Eukaryota; kingdom Metazoa; phylum Arthropoda; class Arachnida; order Ixodida; family Ixodidae; genus Haemaphysalis; species Haemaphysalis longicornis. The sequence goes on from NW_027526295.1 coordinate 38,218,469, forward strand.
GGTGAGTTTTCGCGAGATTTTGTGATTTCATGTATGCCAGTGTTATAGTTTTAGCATTTAGTTTATTTTCCGAAGGTGTTTTTAATTAAAACATTAACATTTCGTTAAGAGTCACTATTAATTTCCGCACAGTAAACCTGCAACTGGAATTGGAATAACTCGAACTGGAGTAACTGGATCTGAATAAACCTGCAACAGTTGTTGATGTTGTTACAAAACCTTTATTTAGAAAAAAAGGGAGACGAAAGACACAGAGAAAGAGTCAGAGGATGTTGCTGGCCATGCCAGCTCGGCAGAAGGGGGCCGTTGCCCCCGTTTTCACAAAGTAGAAAAGTGATTCCTGGTCTTAGAGATAGCAATTCACCACCAACTATAGGGGAAGAAGGTGGTCAGGCACAACGACGAGGAGATTATGGGGCGTTGAAATGCTAGGGAGATGTGGTGGTGCGCGACCTGCCTGTGGTAGGCGTGAGTTTGATGTCTTCAGTAGATGCGCGCACTGGAAGAGGAATGCGAAGAGTGGAGAGGACGGTAAGCGAGTGGGAGGCTTTCTGATGTTACACCGTGTATGTTTGGGGGAACGGGGAAGGAACAGGAGGATTGTGGTCCACGTTAGAGCTGCCCATTAGGTCTGTGAGCACCAGGTGTGAAAGCGCAGGCCGTGGCATTAGCCACGTCGTTCCCAGGTGAAAAGACGTGGGTGGGTGTCTACTCGTTGCCTGTAAGGGATAGTGTACAGTCGTGAACAACTGAAATAGAACCACCAATATATGAACCAGAAGACACAAATGGCGCGATTCCTTTCGATGTTCGGCACAGTGCCACGTGTCTTAATAACAGTAATGGAGGAGGGAAATGTGGCATTCGAAAGAGACCAATAGAGCGTCATTATTCGGCCTCCACGAATATTACGTTTCAATGTGACCTGTGCGTGTTCATAATTTCGTGTTCTCATTTCATTTGTTCTTGACGTTACAGCCTTTTGGCAGGACGTGAAGTGCCAGATTGGAAACTCTGACTTGGGCGTGGCGACGTCAGCCTGCTTGGTAGTTAGTCTCAGCGTAAACTGTGAGGGGCTATAGCGGCGTATTGTTCCGTGTTGGTTGATGATGCCAGTTGCCTTGAAGTCAGGAGGACAGTGGCCTTTATGCGCACTATGTCAGCTACGTATGGCCGTTGTCGGTCACAGCGGACGGCGTCGGTTCAGATGGTAGCTGAGTCGTTTGCGCATTTTTGAAGCAAGGGGAGCGTCCGATGCCCTCGGTATCCGATACTGTACGTGCGGTCTGTATGGATAGGAAGCAAATAGGCGCGGTTGTTGCGTGTAGAGCTGTGGATATTTCTTGGGGATATTGGGAGTCTGCGCGACGTGTCAGCCAAGCCTACGTAACAGGTGTTGGCGGGACTGCTATGGTGTAGTCGACGCAGCATGTTATTAATGCGGGCCTCCCTAGACTCGGTAAACGTGTTTGGAGGCCGAGTTGCAGTAGTCGCCCTTTCGAAGTTAGCGCCGAGAAGCCTAGCGCGGTCTTTTGTGACTTCCAAATTAGAGCGTCGATTTTGTGTGCTCTTTTGGTTTGTTGTGATAATTTTCCGTCACATTGTTTTTCAGATGAATGCCACAACTTCACTGGGTACGCTAGCTTCAGCGACTACCAAACGTGCTTGGTGACCGTTGCTCCCTACTATCAGGACAACAGTGAGCTAATTTTCCTCTACTTGCAGTTAATCATTCTCATTACCAACCCCTCATTGCCACTAGCCTAGACTAAAAAACATTATTTAATTTAGGTGGAAATGGGCCGTTTCACGGGGACGTTGAATTTTAATCGCTCTTGTAATGAGACACTCTGTCCTAACAGCAGACCGCGTGCAACCAGCGATTCTGATAACCAATAAATAGCAGTGTGAATGGAAAGGTTTATAAAGCAGTCTTACAACTGACAAGCCTCACTGAAAATAGTTCCCCTGTGCATTAAAGAATCAGCGGCGGAATGTACCAGCGCATATGCCATTGCATACAACAAATTGAAAGCAGAAGAGTCCATCACACTGCATATACGTAAGATATAGGTCGAAATCACTCGTTTTAGGCGGAATATATGCACAGCAGAAAACTGAAAAATTCCCAAATGACACACAGCCATTTGTTCATATCTGGCTGCAAAAAAAGTTATGAACAGCGGACAGAACATTTCAGATTATTTTTTTAATGGCGCGCTTGGTCGAAAATTTTTGCGTCCCATTTAGCAAGCAATGTTCGCAACATTTGCGTCAATGGGGCTAGATGGATTGTCAGTATAATATTTTGGTTGCACTGACACTGGACATTTGCCTTCCCTATTCTGTTGTCACCCTGTGCTGTGTTCTCGTTGCCGCCTTTGTACTTCACGGCTAAAAGGCCTTCTGACATGACCCATTTATTGGTGCTGTTTTATTGTGCGCGGGAGGCATCACTTTTTACGGATGGTGCGCGGATCTTCTTTTGTGTTCCTGTCGCTTTTTTCACGGGATAGGCTGCATGGCCTGTCAAATAATATGGGCTGAATGAGATAGTGGTGAATTTATGCCATAGGAATTATTTTCCTGTTTTAAAAGCTTCCTACAGATGCAAATGTCGTGCACATTGGTCATTGTGCACAGGAACGTGCGCTCGCGTCGAATGACACAGGACGCAATACGAAGAATTCTTGCGAGCGAAATTAGGTCAGTATATCACTGGAAAGAGCGAACGGCAGAAGGAACATACAACCCGCTGCGAACACTGAAGGACAAATGAAAGGCAAGACACCATATAAACTAAGAAAAAAAGGCCGATTTACTTCTCCGAAAGTTGCGTCATCGTAATGGTAACTGATAGAAATAAAGGTCATCAGAGTTTGCTCAATGCACAATAGTCTCGTATCCACACACGATATTTGTCTACGTAAATAGTTGGGAATATTTTTCTTCGCTCACGTTATTAAGTCGTATAACATTGCCCTCTACGGACAAAGGCGGAATATTGATTATGACGTTTACCGCGCCGACTATACAGAGGCGAGGAGGCGCGCCGTAGTGGAGTGCTCCGGATTACGTTTGACCACCTGGAGATTTTTCACATGCGCCGAAGTCTTGAACACACAGGAGTTTTAGCTTGTCGCCTCCATAGGAAAAGGGCCCGCCGCGACCGATGATCGAACCCTTCGTCCTTGGGCTCAGCAGCACAACGCCATAGCCACTGAGCCACTGGGGCGGGTTAAAGGAGGAACCGGAGTGCGCAGTGTCCGAAATACTCTCGTACCTCCAAGGGACAGTTAAAAGCAACTTAACACTTGTGACTCCGGCTTGCCGTCTCTTGAAACTCAGATCTGCAGCTCCAGAGACAGTATTTAGTAAGAAAGCAGATGTGCACGAGGAGCTATGCAAGCTTTTAAAAAAAGTGTATTTTAAGTGCAGAGCACTTTAGGGTCTCACCTTCTCGTGGTTGCTCGCTCGCTGGACCCAAGTAGAGCCACACGGCGCTCCCCCGTAGCGACTGTGTGCGCGGCGTCCCATAGAGGCTTCGAAATCTCAGTCGTTTATATAGTCACAAGCGTTCAAAATTCGTTGGCCCTGGCGCTTGTTATACATCTCCCCGTTGTTTAGCGCAAAGAAAATTGCCGCTACATTTGAGGCAAACTATACCTAATTAACTCGCAGCGCCCGCGTTCATTTAGTTATGAAGGCTGTTTGGGTTGGTTTTTTACGATACGATAGTAAGCAAGACCAAGTGGGAGTGCAAAGCCGGCACGTGGCGGAGGAAAAGCAAGCACAAAAAGAACAGAACTACTTCTGGCGCAGCTGCAGCCAGAGGGTGCGCGACCACTGCGAAGGCGGGAAATTTGAAATGCCTTGGATAGAGATAGACAGAAAGAGAGAGCGAGAGAGAGAACCACTTTATTTTACAACTGGGATTTAGAGGGAAGGGATGGCCGAAGCCCATACGGCTTCGGCGACCGCAAAGGCCCGTGCGGTTAGAGTATCCTGAACCGCCAGGTCCGAGTTCCCCAAGGCCTGTTCCCAGTGGTGGGGCGTGGGGTAGGAGGGAAATGGGTCTTGTGAACACTCACAGGGCGAATGAAAGTGGGTATCACGTTGGTGGCATAGAGGACAGTGTAGTGTTGAAAATTTGTGTGGGTGCGTGTGTGTGAGCGTGGTTGTGTGGAGGACGCCGTGACTTTGTAGGATGCGCAACATAGTGGAGGCACCTTGACTTAGCAACGGGTGCGGTGGGGGATAGTGCCTGCGGAGGAGTCGGTAGTCCTGGACGACTTGTCGATATGTTGGAAGTGCATACCGAGAAGCCGTCGGGGCAAAGTCTTTTCACACACACCGTTGTTAGGCGGAAAAGAGGGTCTGCTCTGGTGGTCAGTGCTCGAGCTTGATGGTGGGCCGCCTCATTACCGCCTATGCCGGTGTGGGCCGGGGTCCACAGCAACAATACCGGTTGGGTGGGGGGCTTTTTCTGCAAGATTTGCAGTGCCACTTTAGAGATGGTGCCCTTGGCAAAGTTGCGAAGTGCTTGTTGGGAATCGGTGAGAATTTTCATGGGCGTGGGGGTTTGTGTGAGGGCGAGGTCCACTGCCGATTCCTCCGCTGTCACCGGGGATTTAGTGAGGATGGTTAAGCAATTGGTTGGTGCATCCGCGAGTGAGGTAAGCACTACTGCAACGAAGACTTCCTTGGGGTGGTACGGTGCTGCGTCCACGTACAGCGTGTGCTCCGAGGGTGGGTAGTTTGTGTTGTGGTGTTGTGCTCTAGACTGTCGCCTGGCCAAATGGAAGGTTTGGTGCACGTTTTGAGGAATTGGACTGATCGTGATAAGTTAACGTAGGTCGTTTGGTATGACCTGAGGAGGGTCGAGGGGCATTGGTGGGTTGAGGTTAATCCACTGGAGGATCCTTCGCCCAGGGATGGATTGAGACAATCTGTTCATCTGAGCTGTTCTGTGGGCCTCAACAAGTTCGTCAACGGTGTTATGGACACCCAGGGCGAGAAGTCTCGCAGTGCAGTCTGAGCGGGGGGGGGGGGGGGGGGGGGCAGTATCAGCGCGGCTCTGTAGGTTTTGTGGAGTAGCGCGTCTAAGTAGTTTTTTTTGGCTTGCGGTAGATTCCGTATGATAGATGGTAGCAGAAACGGCTTATTATGAAGCTTTGCACCAGTCGGAGGCGTTCCATTTCTGATATTCCATGGTGTCTGTTTGTTATTCGTTTTATGAGTCCGATGGTCTTTAGAGTGTGATTTCGAAGGAGAGCGTTGTGTGAGGATTCTGCTTCTATTTGCTTGAATCGTAAGGCCTAAGATGCGTAAGTTACATGTGAAATGGGGTGGTTAATAATTGCTATATGGATGGTGTGCTTGGCGGGGGATTTTGTTGTTGGAGGGCTTAGGATTAAGAGTTTGGATTTGTGCACAGGGCATGTGAGACCGGCTTGTTGTGTTGTGTGTGCGACTGTCGTTGTTCCAAGTTGGAGGACTTGCTCGATATGTGCGTCGCACCGCGGGGTACCCACAGTGTAATGTCGTCTGCGTATATTGTGGATCTGAGTTCCGGTATGTTTTCCAGGCTGCGTGCAGTGGGCATCATTGCCAGATTGAAAAGCAGGGCTTAAAGGACAGCGCCTTGAGGAGTGCCTCTCGCTGGCTTTCGAAAGGTTACAAAAAAGAGTGGGCCTAATCTGAGCGTGCAGTTCTTTCAGTGAGAAAAGTCAGCACCTACATGTGTGTGCGTTGCCCTAGGTTGAGAGATGTGATCACTTGTAGTACTGCTGCATGGGAGATGTGATCAAAGGCCTTGTGTAGGTGTAAGGTGAGGATCTCGGCATTGTCTTTTTTGGAAGGAGCGTGGATTATGTGGTAAATTCGATTGTGCGCGTGTTGAGTTGATAGCCCTGCGCGAAACCCTATGAGGTTGGGTGAGAGAAGGTCTTGTTCAAGGTGTCTCGTTATTTTGGTATGCATTATGTGCTCGAGAAGTTTTCCTTAGCAGGACGTAAGGTAAATTTGACGGAGGTTTTTCTAATTTGATCGGTATTGAAGGTGTAGGGATTAGAGAGATGTTAGAGTCTTTCCATGTGTTTGCAAGGGTCCGTGCAGTCCAGTGGTGGTTGAAGAGTGTCGTGATTGCGTCGAGGGCTTGATCTTCAAGGCGTCTTAGTATCTTGTTGGTGATTTTGTCGGAGCCGGGAGCTGTTAAGCGTCAGAGCCTAAAAAGGGCACTGTGTACCTCTGCCTCGGTGATTTCTGTGTCTAGTGTGGGGTTTGGGTCGCCTAGATATATTGGGTCGGGTGGGGAGGTATCCGCTGCTGAGGGGATGTACATGCTGCGTAGGGGGGGCCTGCTTATGCAGTAGTTGGGTTATGCGCTGCGTAGTGCGTGATTTAGAAGGGGCGGGGTCCATGAGTTGCCGGAGGAGGGCCCAGGTGCGCACCATAGACAGTCCTCCCCTCATTTCGTCGCATACTTGGTGCCACTGTGCTCGGGTTAGTCGCGCGGCATGTTCTATGATCTCCCTATGTAATTGGGCAAGGCGTTTTTTGAAGACCTATCTGTGTTTGCGGGTTCTCCAACGGCGTTTTATGCTGCGGTACGCCTCCCACAAATGCTGTATGCGTAAATCGGCGTAGGAAACTGGTATTTCGGTATCAACAAGTTTTTCGTTATCTTCCTTTGCCTGCATTATTTGGTTGAGCCACAGTTCTAGCTCTTCGTCCGTTTGGTTGGATGGCGGTGAAACGTTTAGGGTTGAGGTGCGGAAACCGTCCCAATCACTGATGTGTTTTTGTTGCGGTTTTTTATTAGGACAGATTTGTATAAATCTGCCTGTACAAATACGAGATCAGGTGTTGTGTTCCTTTGTGCGCTATTGCCTATGCGCGTGGGTATGTACGTTTCGTTGTATGGAGTCAGCTGTAGTTTTTGTATTGTTTCAAAAAAGTCGGCCTTTTTTTGTTGTTCGCGTGTAGCCCCATGCCACGTGTGGGGCATTGAAATTCCCCATCACCAGGAGGGGTTGACTGCCTGCTTCTCGTAGTGCTTCCATGAGGACGTGTTTGAAGTTGTGTTGGGTGTTTTTTTGGAGAGCTGTATAGATTGAGCAAGTGTAATTTGCTGCGGTCGGGTTGGAGAGGACATAGCGTGACGCAGTTATGTGGAATAATAATATTTTAAAACACCCCATGTTCGGCGCTTATGTTGCGTTGTACAAGTGTCAAGTGTTGCTATTTGGGCGTTTTGAAAGGTCTCGTATTGTTAGTTTCACTATAATACCTGTTTCTTGCAGTGCTATAACCCTGGGGGATTATGAATGATTGACAGGTGTGTTTGGAGGGCGGGGCGTTTGTCGCGATAGCCTCTACAATTCCATTTACAGGCAGCGTGTTTTAAAGGTCGGCATCTGCTTCCATTTCGATTGGTAGAGGGCTACTGGCAGATGGGTCGGGTGTTTGCATCGCTAGTCGTTGTGGCCGAAGTTCTTTCATGCATGTAAGTAGTTCATTGTGTAGAGCCGTTACAGATTCCTGCATGGTGGCTTGTGCCGCCTTGACTGATCCGTGAAGTTGTAACTATTCTTGTCGTTGTGTTCGTAGTTCTTCGGCGATATCGATTGACACTGCAGAATTTGCACTCTCTGTTGTTGCCCTTCGTTTGAGTGGTGGTGATTTTGTGTGGGAGGGTTGGTGAGATGATTGTTGGTTGCATGTCTCTTCTTCAGAAGATGAGTGTAGTTGATGTCTCAGTAAGAGATTCTGTTCTTTCAGCTGGGCGTTTTCTTGCCGCAGTTTGAGAATTTCAGCTCGTAGGGCCTATATTTCTTTGATAAGTGCCTGGTGTGCATTGGTTTGAGTTGTTTGGGGTTGTGTTTTCGGAGGCGTGTTGAGTACGGGTTTCGGAAGGCCTTGGTGCTCATCTGCATGTTACTGCCTTGAGATGATTGGCTGGGCGAATGTTGAAGGGCATCTCTGTACGTCAAATATTTATGGTTGGGGTCTTGCTTCTTTGTGGAGTTTTCTCTTGCTTGGGGTTGGTGCTCAGCCTTGAAGTCTAGGGCGACGATGGGTGGTTGGTGGGGACGTCGTGGTTAGAAGCGGCGGGGACAACACGATGCTCCGGTGAGGTGGGAGTCTGCGCAGAGTATGCAGTTAGGGTTGCACGGGTGGTTTTTTGTTGGTGGGGTGGAGCCGCACTTGGTGCATCAAGGTGTAGGGGGCGGGGGGGGTAGACATCCTGTCTGTACCCAGGTCGCCAGCAGTTAGGGCAGGCTTCGGATTTCCTCTTGAAAGGGTAGCAGCGTACGATCGCTGCCCTGTAGCGTACCCAGAATGGTATTGTTGTTCCGTTGAAGAGTATTACACCAATGAAGAGTTTTGAAGTCTTTTGGCATCCATTATGTGAAGCGCTGGGTTGTAGTCAGTTAGGCTTCTGAGTATTGTGCTTCCATCGTCCTCTGTTGGGGCATTGAATATGACGACAACACATGTGTTGGACGGTGGGGGGATGTTGTTGGAGAGGAGGTAGGTTGCTACTTGTTATTGAAGGGTCGTTAGTTGGAGGTATAGCTTGGCTCGCACTTGTGACGGGGTAGTGATCACGATGAAGTTAGATTTCTAATTGATTGGGAGTTTATCCTCATTGTTGAATGATGTTTGCTTCCCTTCGGACGAGGTCTGCAAGGGATGCTGCAGGAACGGTTTGGAGGTCCAGGCCACCTTGGGGTCGTAGCACGATTTTGATGTCGCCTTCTCGCAGAGGTTCTGCAGGCCGAGGTAGTTTCTGTTTAGGCTGTTGTCTGGGCTTGCGGACGTGCTCAACGGTCATGGTGCTGTGCATGAGTTCTTGGTTGAGAATAGCTGACTGCGGGCGTTTTGGAGGTTCAGTGTTTTGGCTTGACAGCAGATGCGAACCCATCCAGGTTTATCTAGGGTTGCTGGGTCTATTGGTTGTCATTATACGTGTATTCCATGGCGTGGTGTGAAATCATGGAGGGTAGTGGGTGCAGGCGATGTGCGTCGGGCCGAGCGAGCGTCCGCGTTGTTGGCAAAACCGGCAGGCGCCGCTGCCGAAGTGAGCGGCTGCGGCGAACGCAGCTACCGCGTGGCGGCCGCGTCGTCAGGAAGGGGGGGGGGGGGGGAAGGGGGGAAAGGAACGCTAGGCCTACTTTGAAGCTCCGAGGTGGCAGAGTGAAAACCGCTTGTTGTGCAAGTTTCGATGATCTAAGCTCACCTTGGTTGGTATGCGGTGATAGCGGGCGTCTAGCTGGTCATGTTGTCGCTCGTTTTCGGGGGCTAAATTGATTCGTTGAGGGCATGGGCGATGTCGAAGCGGGAGCGATGTGAAGAGACGTCCACTCGCTTTTGCCACCTGGCGGCCTACGAAATGCGTTGGACAAACCTCTGCTGAATTCACCAGGAGAGGAATGGGACAGGGCGGCGAAGAGCGTGATGGGTGGTAAGAATGAGCTGATAACGGCGTCACAGGCCATTATGGCAAATCACTGCTCTCTGTTTCCGACAGTTTTCACGTTGAGTGGAGCGGCTTGATTTTAAATGCAGAGGATTTCAGTAACTCACGATGTCACTCGGTTGACGTCCGTAGTCCGCACCGTCGTTGTCCCTACTATATAAAAAAAGACTATCCGGCACCCGGTTTCGATCCCTCGACCCTGCGGGCGGAACGCAATGTACATGGTGCTCGACCCACTGCGCCACAAAGCCGACACAGAATGGGACGCTACGAACGCGCCTTATATCGTTGACTCATTCAAATTACTGCTGACGAGCGCTCTCTCGTCAGCAGTTGCCACAAGTGCAACAACATTAACGTAACGCAAACTACTTAACGTCGTGCGCCCCCGGAAATACTCTGCATTTGATCGTGCCCCTCGCGAGGGGGATGTTTCACTGCGTCTTCTCTCGGTCGCGGGACCCGTGGCGCCATCTGGCGGAGGCGCGGCACAACTCGTAGCACTTTGAAAAGATGCGGCGCCAGCCAGCTGTGTGTGTGCGTGCCGCACTTGTACAAATGGCGAGTGCATTGGCTGCCCACAGAGCAAAGCATTCGTGCAAGTCAGCCGTTGCAGTCAGTCAGTCAGTCAGTCAATCAGTCAGTCAGTCAGTCAGTCAGTCAGTTAGTTAGCTAGTTAGTTAGTTAGGAACTCCGCAAGCATTTGCGTTTCTTGCTTTTTTTCTGCCTTCGTTACCCAACACAGTCCTTGTATTTCTTAATGAGCTTCACAACTTTGCAGAGGAAAAGGCAACGTAGTGTTTCTGTTTTGATGCTCCACTGATGTTACCTGCCAGAAGCATTTGCATTGTGATTCTACAATTTCTATATGTTTTATTCTCACTCACGAAGCGTGTTGCGAGGAAAAAGAGTACCAGGCACATTAACTTAAGCGTATCTTAAACCAATCCGTTTGTTGTAGCTGAATAAAAAACAAACGTATTTACAGCGACGTTATAGGCTGTCAACTCGCATTCACAGAGAATCCCGACATAATTTCTTAAATAAAGTCACTTAACCATTTTCCCCGGCCCCCCGAAATTGGCAGCACTCCCGGTAGATCATATTTGATTTTGTCGCGAGCCGAACGAGATGGTAGGAGATTAAACCTGTGCTTCATTTCTTACGGGCGTCGGTAGTCTGCCCATGTGGCGGCTTCCCCGTAATTTGGCATGACATCAAGGACCTATTACCGCAATCATAACTAAGTTTAAATTGGACCAAACCTATACTTTACAGATAATTTATAGTAAGCATGAGTCGGTAGCTGCGAAGCCTGTGCGGTGAGAAGCTCAACGGAGAAGCCACAATTCCTTATCCCCTCCAACTCCCCACATTTGACCGAATAAAAAAAATCTCGGTTCAAGAGTTCTTATTTCACGTGTATATTGTTTCGTCATAGGTGGCAACAAAAATAGAATGGGTTAGGGCCAAATAGGGTTCAAAGGAACAGTTTTTCCCCGGTACTTTAAGTTTATTTTTTGGTGGACGATTATTGAGAAACACCATCGCATACACACTGCGAATATTGTGTCATGTGCAGCCTAGAAGGAATAACACCGTCGCCGATAAAGAAAATATTATAAAATGTGGGTTGTTGCTTCGGTGTTTTGGGTCCTTCGGAGGATTAATTTAGGTGGCTCCGACGAAGTCCCACTCAGCCTAGACATCTAAGCGGCTGTCCGCCTGAAACAAATCCAAAAGTCGTTACCTTCATCGAGGTCGATGTGCTACCTTGAATCTCCAGACTTCTGCAGGAAAAAAAGAAACAGGTAAAGGTACGTTTTCTGTAAGTGTCGGGGTATCAGTTTTATGTCGAGGGGCGTGCTATTACCTTTACTACCGCCTGTGTATCTGCTCCAGCGGCGGCTGAGTTTCTTCTGGGATCCCTCAAATAACCGTGTGTTCGATACGCAGTGTCGTAAACGTTCATTCACGACCAACAAGAACCAGAGGAAAGCATTCCTTGCTGCGTGGAAGGCTGAACTAGACTAAGTGTGGTAAAGGGGGCGAAGGGTGCTCTGTGCGATCAGGCGGTTTTTATGCTAGGCGTAGTTCTTCGGCCAAATTCACTTTGCGTGGGCAAGGATTTCGGACGCACGTTGTGTGGCCACTACGTAATTGTAACTCCGGCGGAGGCCCCCATCAAAGGTACACGTTTTCTTCAGTGCGTTTCGCCTTTTACGATGCAGTGTATTCGCTACCTATTTCGCTCTAAAACAAGCAAATATGACGTATATTCAAAGGAATAACTGTTCGGAGAAGCGTGTACAAAAAAGGCATAGTTGTCTCCTTTCAGTGTATGTGAATGTGTGGGCACTGCTGAATGCGTGTTTAGGTGCACGTGTTTTGGCGAGTACGTCGGCTTCCTTTGTTACCAATGCGGAAATGGCATCGACATAATGCTGGCACACTTGCCTGCATGGCCGGTTGTCTATCTACTTTGACTTTTTTAGAGCCGCACTGAGCGTTTAGAGATACGCGGAGATGAATAAAAACAAACTACCGTGGGTCCGCAGTTTTTTCATAGGTTCTAGCGTAGGCTGGTTTCACTACTCGTCCTTCATCTGACGCAAGACAGCTGGCGAGTGTAACCGAGCTGCTCCTCCGATAACCCCCCCCCCCCTCCACCTATGTCCGCTTTGCCTTGCCTGATATTTATGTGTGTAGTGCGACCACTAATTTATTTATTTATTTTTGCTTCACAGTCACCCTAAAGGCCATTCGGGAAGCGTGTTACATAGGGTGAACGTTAGATTGTGGAAACACACAGCAGGGCGTAAATCTACGTGCTACAGCTTCTTCAGTAATTTCATTTTCTGTGGAAATGCCGGCGTTTGGCAAAATAGCATTTGCAGAAAGGCAGGGCATTGTTCCTTGACCCGTTGCCTAATGGCTGATTTTCAATCACTCTGTGCAACCCTTCCAATGACTTCACTGGGCCTGTGGATGACGTTTCAACCAGCGCAGCAGTCTGCTTAGTGAAAGGGGTCGCATTAGCGTGTGGTTTAGAGCAGGCAATGTTTCAAGCAATTTCAAAAACTTTGGTGTTGTGATTTAAATGCCCTTATTCGTCATTTTCAATCATAAACATAACAACTTCTGAAGGTATTACTACTGCGCATTCCTTTCCGCATGATCTAGAGAAAAATGTTGCCGACATATTTGTTATAGCTAATCTCCCATTCTGGTAGATCATCACCTATTTGGTGTCTTTTGCAGTGTGTATACTGTGGGTCATCAAGCCGCTGGTGAACCAAATTCCTAAGCCCTGCATGGATGCATTTCGTGTTGCCTGCGGTGAAGGATACCGTGACTACAGCGACGAGATGTGCCAGACTGGCTAAAAAATGCAACTGGAGATGGCGAACAAAAGAGGACGCCTGTGCAAAAGATTGAATTTGATGCCCGATGGCAGCGGTTGTTTTTATGTTTATTTGGTTCGGGCCTATAAAAGAAAATAAAAATACTTTCTTTAACTTCTTTATGAATTGACGAGTCGTTTTTTGTATTTATTTATTTTATTATTTATTTATTTTTATGTATACTAAGGTCTCTTCGGGGGGCAAAGAAGCTGGGATTCGTAATGAAACATTGTGTCAGCATACGCCAAGGAAAAACAATACGCACGCACAGAAAAAATTCAGAAAACAATTTTTACAATGAAAGCAAAAGGGCGAACTTAATTTCGCATAAAAAATCATCGGCCCCTCAACTTTCTGAAGAACGAGCAGCGAAAATGGGGTTTGTGTCACCTCAATCGACGCACCTATCCAAAACGCCTTTCTTGGTATTTACGGTGGAGCATACTTCCAAGTTAATTACTTGAACAAAACATGAAAGAAATAAGAGTTCTTATAGACAATAGTCTTTCCAGGGTTACTCAAACGCAAAAAAAAATTATTTCTCTCTGTCTGTGTGCCTGTCTGCTTATCTGTCAATCTGTCTGTCTGCCTGTCGGTCCGTCACACACAGCCACCCAGCCAAATGTTGAAATCAATTATTGAGGGTCACGTTTATTTAGGAAAACATCAGCAATCCATTAAATCATTAAATATGCTCTATATGTGTCAAAAGTCTCCAGCAAAAAGGTAAACTTAGGGTTAGTTGAGGAACAATGTGAATACATAACTGGCGTTTGCAGTGTTTATTTAAATAAAATCAGCTTGATACACGAGTTTTCCGGGAATCATAAAACGTGTTGCTTGAAAGAAATGTTTTAACGGCGAGATGCAGACACGGCTGCCGCCCAGACCTCCCACTGGTGGCTCCACTGCTAAGTCTCAAGAGTCGCACCAGATGGCATGCAGCAGGACGAACGCGGCTAAACTGAACACAGAAAACCTCTAATGGATGGGAACCTTAGAGGTATACTAATGACTCTAGAGGAAAAGCTGCCAGGCCAGCCCGTATATTGAACCGTGCTAAACCCTTGCAGTTAATACTACTGACTTGCAAAACCCGAGCGCAGCCATGATGCCACCCTTAATGCCAGGCCCACTGTATTTTTACTTGCCAAAGTTGATGGCAGTAATGAGTATTCACCTGACAACATACGCATTCCATCATGACAGCCTCCGCTGCAGTAAACGCGCATATGCGCAGAGAGGTGCTCGGATAACTTTCGTGTGTCAAAACGTTGCATGAAGTTGTTTGTATAGTACGTAGCCAACTTTTGCGCCATGTTAACGCGCTAGATGCAGTGACAAAGTCCCCGCAACATAGAAAGGTAGCGCGTAGAGTAGCGCGTGCTTCGCACGTTCGGAGGTAGGTTAAGCGGACGCGTTTTTAAAGCGAAGCTTAACTACTTTCGTCCAGTGGTGTCGCAGAGGAGGCGCAAGTTATCATTTCGACCAAAGGCAAAACACCCAACACACCCAACAGCCAACACGGCAACACACCCCTCCAAGCGCGTCGCTCGATTCCCTGAGTCCGCTGCCGGCGCTGCCCACAAGGCCTCATTTTAAGTCGTTCTGCTAACATTGCGGCCAGTCCCGTCGCCGCGGCGACGGAGCGGCCGCTCGGCTCATCTACAGCCGACCAAATCCACAGCCTCCCACCCATGCGCGGCTGGGTTATAGTGAACTAGAAAAAAACTACCACCTCACCTGGCGGGAACCCCTGTGTAGATGCGACGCATAGGGTGTTCACGTTGCAGCGTTGGACCGCGGAGGAACGGCGCTGGAACGATGGAACGGAGCGGCGCAGGCACCGCGTTTTATAGCGCGCATAACGGTGAGGGGACGCGCCGGCGCCAGTGCGTCTCTCGCGGATATGACGTAACACAATCCAACACAATCCACTTTAATATAATCCAATCCCAATCCAATCCAATCCAAGCCCAGCCAATCCAAGCCAACCCAATCGAATCCAATACAATGCCCCTCGCGAGAGAGTGTTCGCTATCGGAGAGGAGAGGGGGTGAGCGGCGGAGAGCGAAGCTGGCGCGGCGAGGAGAATGGGGGAGGGGCGGACGCTGACAACAACGACGCCGACGCCGGATGGAGGGACAAGGCGGGTGAATGAGATGCGTGGCATCTAAAAGGCAATGTGACCCATCTTGCACCACGATCGCCGTGAGAGAAAGCCGCTCTCGCCGAGAATGAAAGCGAGGCCGGTCCTCCTTCTGTTAGCGTTGCACGGTACCGAACAGCTCTGAGCCGTGGTCGGCAATACAGCTACACCAAATGTTAACCGAGCGAAACCAAGACTCAGCCAGACTACGCCAAGCTTTTGCTTTGCATATCCAAGGTTAGCTGAGCTACGCCCCTTCAATTTTTTCACGCTACTCGACAACAGGACGGACTTCGTTTCGGCTGCCCGTCGTCCGGGTGGGCTGCTGAGTGTATGTCGACCGGCTTTCGCTCTGCCGCTGTGGGCCCTCGAGTGTCAGCTGCCGCTCTCAGTGCCCGTCAGACGGCCTGGTCGGAACCGCCGCAGACTTCGTTCCTTGTCACAGCAAGCTCGCCTGTGCGCTTCACCGTTCCTGTCGAGGCTTCTCGTAACCCGGACACAGCATCACGGCAGCCAGCAGAATTCGAGGTGTGTTGTGTGTGATGCGATCGACAGCAGTAAAACTGTTCTTTTCTAGTTTTTCTAATTTTTCTAATTTTTTTTCTCCTAACCTCTTTCCCTCTCATTCCCACCCCTGCACTGATTCGAATGGAGGTGCGCTCCCACGAGAGCTCAATAATACCACCGGCCATTTCTTTTCCTTCTTCTTTTAAAAATGAATAAGGTCTCCTAATTGCTTTTTTCCCCCGATATCTTCCCTGATTGGTCGCCCTTGTGTACGTATGCGCTGATTATGCATACCTTCTTTTGTGTGCCGTAACAGAAATAAGTTTGATGTCCAGCGCTAGTTCCGGGTAATTTCTTCTTTGTTGTTCGGTCTCGGCCGCGCCTTGTTAACATTTTTCAGCCCCCCCCCCCTCCCCTAGATAATGTCTTCAAGCTTCGTTGAGCTGCCGTTTCAAACCGCTTATTTTTCTAGCGAATAGAAGTTTGATCTGGACAATCCTACCCTAAAATCCGTGCAAATGTACCCCTTAAATGTTATTGCACTTTATTCTAAGGAAACACGACTTTTCGAATAATGGAAATGACTGTCTTTGAGGCGCCTGCAGCACGCGTGTCAACTGCTTATCCTCAATTCTGATGCCTTTAATTAGTGGTGCTTGGATTACCTTAGATTCAATAACCCAAGGAACGTATTACTATGTTATGTGCCTCAAGAAACTCACTCCAGAGATGTTTCCTCTTTCTAGGTAAGCTTCGAAGATCGCGCAGAGGTGTGTGCTTGGGGGACGTCACAGAAGCCACATTAACACTCTTTGCAGGTTGCTTTAAGAAGCGAATAAATTATTTCATAGCTGCACAAAAATCTCCATCAAAGCCCACCAGAGACTACAAGAGTATTGTGATGTATTTAGTGGCTAGAAATTGAGATTTGCGTTGCACACACGAGAGAGGCCCCTGGGAAGCTTTATGACCACGGACACAAACATTTATCTGGACGACTAAACAAGTGGGACTTCATAGGGAGAAGAAGAATGCGACACGGATATCAATCCTAAAGACAGAGTTCTACTAGGGCATAAAATTCAAACGTTCCAGTTTACTTTGATCGATTAATTGATTGATTGTAGGGTTTAACGCGCCGACGCAACGCAGGCGATGAGGCGCGCCATAGTGGAGGGCTCCGGAAGAATTTTGACCACCTTGGGATCTTTAACGTGCGCCGAAATCTCGTACACACGGGCATTTTTGCTTTTCGCCTCCATCAGAAAAGCGGCCGCAGCGGCCGGGAATCTAACCAGTGAATTTGTGCTCAGCAGCGCAACGCCTTAGCCACTGAGCCACCGCGGTGGGTGTTCAAGTTCACTTTCAACAGGAACCGGTAAGGAATAAAATGTTTCACGTGCGCTGGCACTGTCGATGCAGTCGATTCTGCTACTGTCCCGGTTGTCGGCGATCTCTTGGTGGTTGACACGGGTACCGACACGTCGTCCAGTCGATGCTGGCGACTTAATGCCCGGTCGTCGACGGCTACCTTGCAGCCTAACTGGGTCTCTGGGCGTCCTTAACGACAGCCTCGGGCGGTCACGGCTACAGCATTTTGTAGCCAGCCCTCAGAGCGCGGCTCCACCGACTCCACTGTCCGTTTTCCCCAGCCACGATCACCCCTTCCTGCTTCTCTGACATAACGTTTTTCTACCGGCTATTCCGCCGGTTCCCTGCTGACGACACCAAGGCGGCACATACCCCCACAGGGTGATCGTCCACATTAAACAGTTGAACTTCGTCGTCGTCGAGGCCATTTCCGATGCGCGCAGCACAACTGTCAGTCATCTCATCACAGGTATTATGCAAAACACGCAGTGCAATTCTGGGTCTGCTGTAACTGTGCCTTTCAGTACTCCGAAATACAATAAAAGGAGTGGAAGTGTTAAATACAATCGCTGTAGTGCTGTTACCGCTTAAAATTCCATGTTCCTCTTCTCTCAGAATAAATAGAGGAAAACAATGTTGGCAGCTCAGTTTCTCCAGCAGAGCTAAAGCATGTTTAAAGCCAATAAGCAGATAGCGCTAACAGCCACAATACCTCTTTGAAG
Organism: Haemaphysalis longicornis; assembly: GCF_048455015.1. NCBI lineage: Eukaryota > Metazoa > Arthropoda > Arachnida > Ixodida > Ixodidae > Haemaphysalis > Haemaphysalis longicornis. Next base: position 38,236,106 of record NW_027526295.1, read on the forward strand.
AAAATACCAATTTGAATGTAAAAACCTTATGCGCTTGAAAAGAGAAGAAGAACGAGATAAACCGATGTAAATAGATGCAGCATAGACTAGTGTAAAATGAACAGAACAAGTGCAATTCTACGATTCAGTTAGGCACAAAAGCTTGCATCAAAAGAGAAGCTCCACTTCGGGAAAAATAAAAACTAATAAAAAAACGTTTGAACAATATTTATATTATGTGCACCGCAAATCAGTCGTATTTCTGCTGCTTTAGACAGGTGCAGCCAAAGCAGTGAAATCAATTCTTGTCTTGAAGAAGCAAGTTTAATTGCATAATAGAGAAAAAAAACACACAGTACCAGCTTGCATCAACCATCGTTTGCCAAATTTGTTCTGTTGCCTGCGTATATTAAACTTTTTTTGGGCCGCGGTGTTGTCTTTCTACTAGCCGTTTCCACGCCCTGTTGTTTTACATTATACCCAATTTTCTATCGTTTATTTTTTACCAGTCCTTTCTTTCCCTCTCAACTCTCTTATTTCTATTTCATGTCTAACGCAATGAGTCACACTGTTCTTCGCCTTCTTTCCTTGGTTAACTTCCCTACCTTTCGTCTATTGTTTCTTTCTTTCTTTAAACTTGCACATTCGGTCACCTTAGCCTCGCTTTTACCACCACAAATTTTCCTATACGCCTGGTGGGATTACTGGTGGTGAAATAAATCTTGTTTGATGATAACTGCATGTACATCTGACCCTTTTGCCTCTTCTGTGTGTCATTTGCTTGTTCTCGGAGCGAGCGTAATGTGCTACACATATGAAGAGAAATATAGGGATGTACGTGTACAGGAATTAATTCGGTTCAGCTTGCACAAATAATTTCTGATGTTGCAAATAAAACTGATGAAAGCATGGATCGGCAAGGCTGTCGATATCATATTTGTGTTTATTTTGTTGCCGGGATCGCAACACATAATGTTCTCTATGGTGTGAAGTACACGAAACACACGGTGTCATGGCATTATGCCTCCCTTATGTCTGATGAAGATAACAATAGTGATGACCAAAACCTGAATGAGCATTACCCGAACCTTTCATAATCAGGTACAGCATTACTGGCATCCTGCTCTGGTACTGCAACTTCGTCATCCTTGTTGCTGCGAGCACGCTGGAATGGAAGCGTGGAAATTCGAGGTCGGGCATGGCATCTTTTTCGCACCGGTATGACGTTAGCAGAAATAAGAAGGCTGTGCTACGCATTTCTAACTGTGTGGTGGATGGTATAATATACCTTCCTTCTATCCTTTGTGTATAGCTGAAGAACGTCGCTAGATAGTCCTAGCTGAACAGATACGGTCAGCTGCAACTGCCGGAAAAGAAATGTTTTGAGTTTGATTTATTTTCGGCCATCCTAGCGACTGATATCGCAATACACATTAAATCTATCAATACTCTACAGTAGAGAAGAATGATAGTCTCATGCTAAGTATTTTACTTCACCTGTTATGGTTATCTGTTTGGCAGCTATTTCGAAATTAATCACTATGATTTAGCTAATAAGGTGCCAAAATTAATTTATATGCACACTATTATTCATTTACTTCTGAAGGGAGACATACATTCATGGTCGGCTTTGCCTTGAACAAAATACACTATGGGGCCATCGCGACCCCAGAACGCGCGTATGTGCCTTAGGTTAAGATGCTTCCAAGAGGGTTTCTATAGACAGACCTTGATTTCCCGCCAAAACCGCAGGCATTTCAGTCAAAACTACCTTGAGGCGGTGTGGTCCTGATAACCGGGCACGTACGGAAACGTCTCATTCAAAGCATCAACTATATCTTCAAAAATTCCGAATTGCGGGTTTCAGCGATCGAAGGAACATGTATCAATCAGTCTCGCACACATTCGCACTCAGAATTTATGCCTCTACGTGTGGGATTTCCTTTCTGCTTCGCCTTTTCTTCTTCTAGAATGCCTGTTATTGTGCAAATAAAATTATCATTATTGTTATTAGCTGGCGGTTGTTTTATCTCTCCAGAAATCAAAACAGCGTTCAGTTAGAGCATAACACCACACTTAAGCAAGGTCGTAGTTATACACTTGCAATGAAAAAATTTTTCGGACATTTTTTTTCTTTTTAATATACGAATAATATAAACTCAAAGTAAGCCTATCTCCAAGCAATGTCTCACGTAATAATGCATAACTGGCTGGCGGTGAGTTAAAATCGCCAGCAGCCACTCCGGGCACGTAGTGAACAGTTGATGAATGAATGAACGGCGGTAGCGCCGGCCTTATTCGTATCGTTGGCTGGTCAGCCGCTGCAGCACGTGGGTAGATAAGCTGGTTTCCGCAAGAAACGAAGTGACACAACATACGCCACCAAGGTGTGACCCAGTGAAGCTTTTTAAATTACTCCCATATGACAGACGCTCCTCATAAAATATCGGATTAAAATTTGAAGCCTCATCCCGCATTTGTTTTTGATTTATATTTGATGCATTTTGTATCAAACATAAATGCGTTTTTGAAGCTTATAAAAGCATACGATACTTCGTAAGTATGCTCAGTTATTGCCATAAAAGGTGCCTAGTATTACTTTCGGGATCTGAATTTGTGCCTCACTTTAGAAAAATTGTTCACTGTATAAATAATTACTGATCTGGCAACAACACCGGGACATCATGGTGGCACTCACGTTGATACAGCTTTGGGGGATAGCTTTATCCGCCAGGTGGAAACCGAGGGGAGAGAGGGCAACCGATAGACCGGTGAGCGGATAACACAGGAGCAGCCGTTATGTCATTGTTATGTCTAGAGACCGGAAGTTTAGGCAGTAAAAAATCGGGTTTTAGGCGCCTATTGTAGGCGCTCAAAATCGTAATTTAGGCATATATAGGCGCTAAGTACTACCTTATAGGCATATATAGGCTCGAATAACATTTACTCAGGCGGTGTATTTCAGGGCAATTTTTTGGCTTTGAGTAAACACAGGATACAAACATCGGGATTTCGAAAATGCAATTTTATTTTCTTGATGAAACACGTAAGGGTCGCGCTTTTAAAATATATATAGGCTGACGCAACACTGTGCGAAAGGCTGTGGAAGCAGTGGCCAACAAGCACCATCTCCAGGTTTTCGGGCTTGAAGTTGTGCCTTTTGTCAGTCAATATCTGCTTGTAGGCAGAAAAAGAACGCTCCACATCCACTGAAGTTAGCGGAGCGTACTTGTACTTCGTCACGTTGGATGTTTTGATTCCATCTGGAATCGCGGTATGTCCGCCGCTCAAAACCTCAGACAGTTCCTTCAGCGTAGAAAATCAAGGATTTCTGTCCAAGACAGACTTAAGCTTCTTTATAGCTCTGTCAGCAGCAGGTCCCCTGGGAGCACTAGCGAACCTTTCCTGGGCGTCCAAAATCAGCTGAATATTTTGAGTAAGCGTGGTGCCCGAACTTTCTCAAGTTTCTGTATTGTTGTTGCCAAGAACGTGAAATGGGCACACAAATAGGCCAAGTCACATGGAAGTGTACCATCATGTAGAACATTCTGGGCCCTTCTCACGGCGACACTCTCTCTTCTGCAAAGCTGCTAACAACAGCCTTAACACCGTTTAAGTGTTGGTTGTAGTGTTCCACTGCCTTCAGCCAAGTTCCCCAGCGGGTAACAAGAGGCTCCGGTGGAAGAGGTACACCCGGCAACTGCTCCCTGAAAGCACGAACGCGAGAAGGAGCCTTGAGGAACACCGCCTTCCCTGCAGCTATCAGTTCGTTGACCGAGCTGAACGACTTTCATAGCTCTTCACAAACCCGATGAATCCCGTGAGCAAGACAAGTGACGTGCAATGTGTCTGGATAAAAAACCTTGAGAAGTGCACCAGCCTTATGCATATAAGCTGCTGCATCTGTGTAGAGCATCACTACTCGGTCTTCGTGGGCTCCGGAGGGGTACAGAAGCGGGCGATGGTCTCGCCGCTAGTTTTTTCCAGCTCTTTTGCGCAGATTAGTAAACGTGTTCTTTTCTCTTCTGCCTGTAGCCTCTCAACTACAGTGACCAAGTACTCGTCCGGTCGCATCTATCGTCTAGTCCACATAAATCCATATGTGGAATTCACCGATTTCTCTTCTAATTTCTTGTAGCGCCTTCTCGTACAGTGGTCGCAGGTACTCCTTGCGAAGAGTCGACTCTGATGGTACATTTTGTTTGCAGTACTTTTGCAAGAAATTCTTGAAAGTGTTGTTTTCGATCTTCGCCCAAGGGATGTTAGCAGCGACTTCGGATAGGTCTGCGCTGAATTAGCAATGTTAGCAATGTTAGCAAGCCTCAAGTTAGCAATGGAGAGGGACAAGATGCTCATGCATTCCCATCGGTCCAACAATAGATCTCCCATTTTTGCATCGAGATATACGACTGATTTAGGCAAAATCTGTACTCGACAGCACAAAAAAGGCATTTATAGGAGCTTAAAAGCTTGTATAGGCACGGACCTCAAATTAGGCACGTATAGGCACAATTAACTATTGCTTAAAATACTCCCCTTCCCTTAGTTCATGCTTATACGTTAAATAGGCTAGATACGGACTCAAGTAAAAAATAGGCATTTTGCCTAAAGTTCCGGTCCCTAGTTATGTCATATGTCAAGACTGCCGCATTTCGACGGCATTTGGAGTAACGTGAGCTGATCCGCGGTCAATTTTTTCAACGGGAGAATCATGAGGCTGTTCGTTTCCTTCCTGCAGAAGCGGATGTATTGAGAGCAGAAAGCAATTCTACAAAATTTAAAACTTTCCCGTGAAATACGTAATTAGGACAAGTACGCTAAAGGGGTCCAGAAAGGGGTTTGAGTAGACTCAAAGAAATAGCGCAATCGTTAGATTGAGTGGTCAACTTCATCTGTGCCTATAATGACATTTTTACGTGCAGCGGAAAGCTCATAATTTCTTCTCAAAGTTTTTTGCTGCGGTCCCGCCCTTTTATGCGTGTTTTTGGGCTCCGCCATCTTTCAGCACCTACATAATCGATTCTGCGATGTGCGTCAGAAAGCAGAAATCTTGCAATTGGACGGCTTTTTCTCTCACTTCCGCCAAGGAGAATCGTCGTCTGCCCAGCGTCGACAGGGCGCGGCGGCCTTTTAGCTTTATTAGCGCTTCCTGCAGCACACTTAACGCTATCTTGTTTGTCCACATTTATCTTCTTTACTCTATTACCACGATTTCCGTTAAAGCGTGTTAACTAGAACTACACGACGAAGACACAAAGGCGACGCCGACATCCGAGTTGGCAGTCCGCCAGGTCACACGACATCGACGGCGATACGAACCCGTCGGCCGACCGGAAGTACGCGACTGACTCGCTGACCGAATTATCCGACAGTACTGATGGGACGAGCGGCCGTGGGGAATCGATTGAAAAGCGAAACCAGCACTGCGAACACATTCGTGCGGTAATAAATGTCTGTTCTGTTAGTTCCTAGTGTGTAATAAACATATTTGAATCCATGAAGCACATGCAGCTTAACACCACTGATAATCTGATCCGTATTTCCGCTTGGTTGATTGCTTGTAGGGTTTAACGCACCGACGCAATGAAGGCGATGACGCGCGCCGTAGTGGAGGGCTCCGGATTATATTTTACCACCTGGGCATCTTGACCGTCCACCAAAATCTCAACACACCGGGTATTTTGCTTTTCACCTCCACCAGAAAAGCTGTCGCCGCGGCTTGAGTCGAACCCGCGTCATCGTGGTCAGCAGTAGGAGTATTTCGGCTTACGACGCTTTGGCCGTTAGCATTGGCGACAAGTCGTTTTACAACTGCAGACTTTTACGTGTACGACTGGCAGCGCTTCTAGAAAACATAAGCTAGAGCATAACAGGAGTTGCGGAAGGTTTATTAGGTAAAAAGGCATCAATATCGATGGAAGATGTGACGTAAAGCGCAAAAGAAAAGCCCGGCGAGCAGTATTCCCGCATTGCGAAATCCCATTTACATCCCAAATAGAGCTGTTGCTGCAGATGAGCTATGTTTGGGTATTTAGGAAACCTTATTGCCGAACTCTTACTCAAGAAATAGAAATGTTCAGTCATCCAGCCACAAATTCTTGAAATACGATAAGAAACATTTATGTGACACACAGGGTGGGTTTCATAGTAGATTACAGGGTATTTCTGCTCAAATTACATTTTTTTTCTGGCGCAGTGTTCTGAAGCCTCGCACACGATCGATCGAAGTCCTGGGTTTAAATTCTGGCAGGATGGCACTTTTTTCTCTTTTTTTCCCTGCATTCTAAGTGACGTAGTTTGCGTATCGTATTCGCAGATTGAAACCAAACCTTTCTGATTGAGCAGTGGAACTACCCCATCAACGCGTGAATGCATCGTTTTGAGTCACGGGTGCAATTTGGTCAGTGTTAAACTCGTGCATCTTATATGCATCTTATATTTTCAAAGGACGAAATACTGATGTATGTAATTAGGAAAAGTGTTATGTCTTTATATAGAATAGACATAGTTTTCTCCCGTCAAGTTAAACACGACAAAAGGTAGGCTGGGGGGGGGGGGGGGACAGAAAGTAGGGCCGCAGGCGGCAATCAAACCCTCTACGTATCGCCAATGGCAGCACTGAGAGCGTAAAAAGGTAACTAACAGCCTTTATAGAGATAAATAGAGTAAATAGCATGGGTGTAATAATTGTTTTGTGCTATCATACGAAAAGTCGAACAAAGAGGCAGGCCCGCACAGCCCCCAAAACTCGCACTACTCTTCCGAGAACGTCTGTAATATTGTAGCGAATAAATGCAGGAACACAATATTTGCTGCTCCAGCAGGACTTGTAGACGACACACAAGCTCACAGAGGAACCTAAGCAACAAAATTGAAGCGCTAGCTCGTCAACCATCTGTTCTGCTCTCACCCCCAATCCTTGTACGATCGTACATACTCCGTTTGGAAAAACGGCCGTGTGCCACAGTTCAGAAAAGGGAATATCTGCTGCATTATTTCGTCCACTGTAAATGCATCGACCAATTGCACCGAACTACGACCAATTTATCTCCGAGAACGTCTTCATCTTATCTGCCCATCTAAAATTCTGCCACCCCCTGCCACGCTTGCCTTCTTTAGGGATCCCCTCCGTTACCATTAATGGCCAACGTTTATCTTGCCTTCGTATTACATGCCCTGCCCACGTCCATTTCGTGTTCTTAATTTCTACTAATGTCCTTAACACGCGTTTGTTGCCTGATCCACTCAGCTCTTTTCTTGTCTCTTAATGTTACATCTATCATCTTCCGTTCCATTGCTCGCTGAATCGTCCTCAATTTAAGTTGAACCCTCTTAGTTAGCCTCCAAGTTTCTGCCCCGTAGGTGAGTACCGGTAAGATGCAGCTGTAAAACATTTTCTTCTTCAGGGACAATGGTAGGCTGCCATTCATTATCTGAGAATGCCTGCCGAATAAACTCCACCCAATTCTTATCCTTCTGATTATCTCTGCCTCATGGTTGGAAGCGGGGGTCACAACTCGGTCTAAGTAGATATATTTGATTACCACTTCCACTGCCTCGCCACCTATCTCAAACGGCTGTGCTTTACCTTGGTTATTGATCAATACTGTAGTTTTCTGCATAGTAATTTTCAGGCCCACGTTTGTATTCGGTTTGTCCAGTGCGGTAAGCATGCTTTGCAATTTGGCCCCCCAGCTACTTAGCAAAGCAACATCATCAGCAAATTTCAGGTTACCGAGATATTCTCCATTAACGCTTACTCCCACATGTTCCCAATCCAATGTTCTGAGTACTTCTTGTAAACAATATTTGAAGAACATTGGAGAGATTGTGTATTCTTGTCTGACGCCCTTCCTTATAGGTATTTTACTGCTCTCCTTATGGAGGATGAAGGTAGCTGTGGACCCATTGTAGATATCCTCTAGTATTCGTACATAATGGTCGTCTACACCCTGGATCTGTAATGCCTGAATGACCGCTAACGTTTCCACCGAGTGAAATGCTATCTCATAAATAGACGGAAAATACACGGGACGGGAAATAGAGCAGTTCAATGCGAAGTCGGGCGGGTGAACCACGATTTCAATCTTGCAACGTGAACGACGTAAGACTGTGTAGCGGTGCGAGATAACGCCCAGCTCCTTGGGGAAACACTTTGTAATTGACGGCACCTGTTCGACTAACTATTTTAGAGGGGCCGATGTAACGCCTCTTAAACTTTTGGGAGTGATCTCCTAGGCAAACAAGGCTCCACAACCCAGACCAGTTGGCCTGGCTGGCATTCAGCTTGTCGGTGTCGCGGGTTACACCAAAGATAATCGACTGCCTGCTGACATACAATGCCCTGGCGTGATAGCTGGCGTGTGGCGTCTGCGTGCTGAACACTTTCTTGAGCATCTGTAGGGAAGCTGCCATTGTCGATAGGTAAGAGCACCGAGTCCCACATTGTCCGGATGTCTCTACCATGAACCGAACGAAAAGGGCTGAACTGTGTTGTTGCTTGCCTCTCAGTATTATACGCAAAGGTACGTACAGAAGGATGATCTTAGTTTCAGTGGTTCACATCAACGTACATAGACTGCGTATAGGCAATTGTCCTTTGCAGCCGTTCAGTAAGTTCATTTGCTTGGAGTTGATAAATGGTTGTACGGCGGTGACTCTTACGGCTGAGCGCTAGGACTTATTGAATAAGTTGCACCGTGAACGCCGCTCCTCTCTCAGTTATCACTAGTGCTGGGGCGCCATGGTGAACTACGATGTCCTCAATGTGGAAATTAGCAACTTCATCAACTGTGCTCCGGGCATAAGTGTTTGTTTCGCAGTAGCATGTCAAGTAATCTGTCGCAACCACAATCCATCTGTTGCCGAGTACGACAAAGGAAAAGGGCCCAGCAGATTCATGCCGACTTGCTGAAATGGTACGTTGGAGGATAAATGGGTTGTAAAACGTTTTGCTGGGGGCCTTTTTCGCATGTGGCAGTCCCTGAAAGTCTGCACGTACCTTTTCCCATCTTTGGCAAGCTTCGGTCAGTAATAAAGGAGGCGTATGCCGGATGGGGTACGTGCAACGCCTAGATCTCCGAAAGATGGTTCATCGTAACATGCCTGTAAAACGTCGTCACGCATGTCTTTCCGTTGAATAAGCAAGCATATCAATACTGTGGCACCGAAATGTTGCTTATACAGGATGTTGGTGCGCTAACCAAACGACGTAAGACCACGTGCGAAAGAGCTTGGCAATGGGCTTGAGTTCTCTTCAAGGTAACCAATGACAGGGCTAAGCTACGGATTACCCCTTTGTTACTCGGCAAGGCCAGAGGGCGTGATGGCTCCAAAAAATCCTTCGTCACCGTCTTCGTCACTCGAGGTTCTGTTGATCGGGGCACGGGAGAGGCAGTCCGTGTCGCTATGCCTACGATCCGAGTTGTAGGTGATACTCACATCAAACTCCTGCAACTTGAGAATCCAGCGAGCGAGACTCCCCGAAGGATCTTTTAGATTTGCCAACCAACATTAAGAGTAATGATCCTTAGCCACCTTGATAAAGTCTCCCTTACAGATATGGTTTAAATTTAAATTTACGAATGGCCCATATTATGGTTAAGCATTCTCAGTCATGGAATAGTTAGTTCCTTCCCTGTAGTGGAATATTTTGCTTCGGTGCGTGACGGCTCACGTAAGGTACGAACCGATCCACACCGCCTTGCCACTGAACTAGCACCGCCACCAAACCAATGTTTCTCGCATCTGTGTGCAGCTCAGTGGCAGCGCCCTCGTCGAAGTGGCTTAGAGAGGTGGGCTCTGCAAGCGATGTTCGAGCTGATCACATGCTGCGTACTCTTCCTGGCCCCACATAAACTGTACGTGTGTCTTTGTTAAGCCCGTAAACGGTTCCGCTACATTGGAAAAGTTTTCCCCAAACCATCGATAGTTGGTACAAACGCCTAGAAAACGACGTACGGCATTTTTGTCGGCTGGCGTTAGAAAAACAGCAACCGCCGCCGTGCTTTTGAAATGTGGACGGACGCCTTGAGAGCTGACTAATCGAGCCACAAATTTCTTCTAATCGCACCCAAAGTGGCACTTCTGTGGGATTTGTGATAGCTGGGCGTAGCTTACGGCTACAAGAACGGTACCTAGCCAGTTTAGGTGTTCTTCGAAGTTTTTGATAAAAACACCATAATGTCGTCTAGATACACCACACACGTCACACGTCTTCCGCTTTAGTCCAGACAGAACAGTGCCCATCATTCGTTGGAACATGGCTGGGGCCGAGCACATCCTAAAAGAGGCCTTAAATTTGAACTGCCCTTCAGGGGGAATAAAAGCTGTTTTTCCGTGATCTCGTTCATCTACCTCTATTTGCCAGTAACGGCTCCGTAAATCAATAGAAGAAAAGAATCGAGCATGGCGCAAGCGGTTTAACGAGCAGTCCATGCGTGGAAAAGGGTTACTTCATGTTACTTTATTGAGTTTGTTGTAGTCCACACAAAAACGAACAGTAGCGTTGTTCTTCTCAACGAGGACGAACGCTGATACCCAAGGACTTGTCGACTGTTGTATGACTCGTCCTGGAGCATTTCCTTCATTAGACAGCGAATGGGCTCCCGTTCTTTAGTCGAAACTCGATAAGAGCGCTGCCGAATATGTCGTTCGCCTTCGCCAGTGGTGATATGATGTTTAGGTATTGTTGTTTTCCGCACTTTCGATGGCGTCGCGAAACAGTCACTAAAAGTGCGGATAACGCCGAGAAGTTGTTGCTGCTGTGATGGCGTCTGGTTGGGGTTTACGTCAACTTACATAGCTATGCCTCGTTGATTTTATGCAGGCAATGATGTGAAGTTTTGTTGCGCGTTCTGGTCATTTATTTCTTACATAAGGCGACTGCTGTCCTGTCCGATAAATTCTGGTGTTCTGTGCTGAAGTTAATTATATTATTTTCGTTGTCCCGTTGCTGACGTCAACAACGCCACCCGCTACACAGATTTGGCGGGTGAGCAGGCGTTAAACGTTTTGTTCGGCTATACGGGAACTAAAAGATGACAGCAACACTCGACAGTAACGAACGTACTAGCTCGAGGAGGTAGGGTAACGCTGCCGCCTCAAATACGTAACGCAGGTCTAGACACAAAGTCCATCTCATCGTTGCCAAGGCGCGGGGTCAAAAATGTAACAATCAGCTCCCGTAAGTTGATATCAGCTCCGTATTCAGGAAGGAGGTCTCAACCAAGTAGTAGAGGCTTTGGCCGTTCCCTAAGCACAACAAAAAACCCGCGGAAGGTCGCGTCTCGCACTCTGATTCGGGCAGTACAGACGCCAGTTGCACAAGGTGGCCATCAGCTGTGTGTATTTTGGGCCCAAATCAGTGCGTCGAGACTTTACGTTGCTTGCTTGCGAGTGACCAGCCTATTATCGAATAATCAGCGCCTGTTTCTACGAGGGTCGTCACCGGGTCATTGTCGACGAGAGCGGGAATATCGGCCAAAATCAGTTCATTTTCTTCAAAATACGTTCGAATCGGATAGTCGCGCAGGTGTTGTGTCGGTGCAGGCCCTAGAGCATGCTCCACAGCGGCCCCACTCACGGGGATCGCTGGTCTGAGTTTCCCCGGCTCGGGCTCGAGGACCTGCTCCCGGCTGGCCGAGGAGAAACGTTGCGTTTAGGCGGTGAGCACCTGAGGGGTGAAGATGATCTGGGTTGATGAGTTACGAAAAATTGGGCGATGGCTCGTAGGTGGAAAGATACTCCTCGATTTCTTGGGGCTGTTCCCTGTAGCGTGGTCCAGGTGCTTCGGGCGGGAACCCACGCCGTCCCATAGAGCGGTAGGGTAGTGACGGGCCATGTGACCGGCTTGCCCGCAATGGCAGCAGAGAGGCCGATTGTCGGGTGTGCGCCAAGCAGTCGCTTTGCGCTCTAGACGACTTGCCTCACACCACGTGGCCGGGTTCAAGGGGCGTCTGAGCGGCTGCTTCGTAGTAGGTGGAATGTGTAACGGGACCGAAACTGGTGTGCGGAGCACACCGGTGTAATTGGGGCGTTCGTATGTAGAAGCTGGAATGCAAGCACATCCACGTACGTTGCTACAGGGCGCTCAAACCGGGTTGGTACCAGGGGAGTTATTACTCGCCGAACTTCGTCACGGAGGACGCCGGTAACGGTAGCGCATGTTGCTGGGTTGTCACCTTGCTGGAGCATCCGCAGTTCTTCGAGCACGATGGTGCGCACCAGCTCCCGACTGTCGCTTTCGTCGTTATTACGACAGCGCAATTAGCCAAATTCGACTGGTGTCCGTGCTGCAAGGTGCCCTGCTGCAGTTGCCGCTCCACAGCTGTCGCTTCCCGAAACAGTGGTCGGTCGGCTACGTACAAGAACATCAAAGAGCGGCTACTTCACACCTCGCATTGGTGGCGCACTTTTAGGGGCGAAATACCTTAGGGCCGAGGCTTGTCCGTCCGGCGTTCGTCCGGCGTCCGTGCTCCCGGCACAGCACTGTATAAATCGAAACATCTGTGAGCAAAAGGTTCACAAAAGGTTTACAAGAACAAAATAAAAGGTTCACAAAAGGTTAGAGAGAGATGGGGAGAGATTGAGGGAGAGAGAGAGAGAGTGAGAGAGAGAGAAAGAGAGAGAGAGAGAAAGAGCGCTGTGGTTCAAATGGGTACATAAGCGCGTTACAGACCACACATTCTCTTTCTGCCAAGGATGAAAACGAACGTAAGGCGTGGCATGCAGCGCCTCAACATCTACGCAGACAAAAAGCTACCCCGGAGGCGATAGCTCGAGAAGCGGCAGCAAAACGACAAAAACGCCAAGCGGACCCAGAGTTGAGTGCTCGGGAAGCAGCGGCTCAACGGCAATGCCAACAACAAGCTACACCGAAGTACATACTGTACACACGCGTTGTCACTCATTTGCATACGCGAGAGGGCAATGCTTTGGGTGATTTATGCTAAGAAAGATCCCCAGTGCTTCGCCCACTCGTCATGGTTTATTTATTTATTTATTTATTTATTTCAAAATACTGCAACCCAGGGAGGGTTATAGCAGGAGTGGGTACAAAGGTTTTTGTACAATGCAGATGTGGGATCAGTGTAATGTATCTACACCGGGTTAGGAAAAATAAAACAAGAAAACCAAATACTACATATTAATTACATCGAAAGCAACACACATACAGTAGCAAAATTTAAACAGTTATATTTTACAGAGGCGCCATACACTATAATACAATGGGAAGACAGTGATGACGTGAACACTATTGCGATTATTGCGATTAGACCACTGTCAAAAATTGCTGCTGCGGCTGTGCACGAACAGAGCCAGGCAGGGCATTCCACCACTCTATGGTGCGGGGAAAGAAACTGTATTTGAAAATATCGGTTCGGGCAAATATTGATGTCAGGTTAAGATAGTGATGGCTTCGCGTTGATAATGGTCTCGAAAATGTGAAGTGAGTATCGTTATAAGGGGCGTGCACGGCAGAATGTAACAATTTTAACGACTCGATGCGCCTGCGTTCGGCAAGTAGGGTTAGATTAAGAGACAGCAAAGCAGAGGTGGGCGAAAAATGTCTGTCGTAACAGCGGCATATAAATCGAATGGCTTTTCGTTGAACTGATTCGATTTTATTAATTTCGAGCTGCTTGTGCGGGTTCCACACGGGTGAGGCGTATTCGATTATTGGGCGGATTAATGACTTGTACATAATGAGTTTAGTATCTTTAGGAGCTTTAGCTAAAACACGACGTAAATATCCAAGTTTTTTTAAGGCTTTAGCAGTTATGTAGTCTATGTGTTTCGCCCATGATAATTTATTGTCGAAGATAACGCCAAGATACTTGTAATTATTTACCCTAGACAGCGTGCAGTTGTTAAACGAGTAGCAGAACTGGGAAGAGGATATGCTGGTAGTGAAGGTTAGTATAACAGTCTTATTAAAATTAATTTTCATCTGCCATTTACTGCACCAGGAACAGAAGTTAGCAAATGATTCGTTGAGAACTTGGTGATCGTTTTGCGAGTTGATTACTTGATATAACACGCAATCATCTGCATAAAGTCGTATACTGGAATTTATGTTACTCGGAAGATCATTAATATACAAGAGAAATAACAGTGGTCCAAGGACTGAGCCTTGTGGAACTCCTGAAGAGACATCCATAGTAGAAGATTCAGCAGAATTAAAACAAACAGATTGTGTGCGCTCGGAAAGAAAGTTAGAAATCCATTGAACAAGAGAAGGATTTTTTTTTATTGCGTTTAATTTACACAGTAATTTAGAATGAATGACGGTGTCAAAAGCTTTTGAAAGGTCTATGAATATGGCATCTATTTGGCTTCCGGAGTCCATGCTGCGAGATATGTCGTGTGTAAATTCTACCAGTTGCGTTACAGTACTGAAACCACGACGAAAACCGTGCTGAAGTTTTGAAAGTATGGAATTTGACTCAAGGTACTCCATTATATGTTTAAAAATTATATGTTCGATAAGCTTACATGAGTGTGAGGTTATAGAGATGGGCCTGTAGTTCGAGAACAGTTGTCGATCGCCCGCTTTAAAGAACGGAAGTACCTTCGCATGTTTCCATGCTAAAGGGACAGTGGCGGTGGACAGCGATTTCTGAAAAATGATGGTGAGGTAACGGGATGTCCAAAGTGAGTAGCGAACGAGAAATGCATTCGGGATATTATCCGGTCCCGCGCCTTTTTTAGTATCTAAGTTCAAAATTAGGTTCAGAATCCCTTGCTCACTCACTGAAACATCGGTAATGGGAGAATAGCAAGGAGCATTCGAAAACGGAGGAATTACACTGTTATCGTCCGTAAAGACTGAGTTAAAATACGTGTTAAAAGCGTGTGATATCTCTTTAGTATCTGAGATTATTAGGCCTCCGGAAACAAATGAGGTCGGTGTGGTGTTAGTAGGTGAAACTGTTTGCCAAAACTTACGTGGATTAGTTTTCAATAAACCCTGCAGCTGGAAACGAAAATAAAAGTCTTTAGCGCTATTAATTTTGGCATGAAGAAGCTCTTTGGCCTTGAGAAAGCGGTCAATGCTCTGACCATTGGTGGATGATTTCTTACGCCGTAGGCGGTTGACTTTACGCGATGCATGTAAAATGTCGCGATTCATCCAAGGAATGTTCGGGTTTATTTTCTTTGTTTTAAGAGGAACGAAGCGATTAATGCAATCTTGAATGACACTTTCAAAGTTTTTTACAAGAATGTTTACATCACCATCGAGATTAAGATTAGAAAATGTATTAAAATTGCCAGCTAAAGTATCGATAATAGAGGTATCGTCAGCCCGGTTGAAATCATGAAACGTTGTATAGACGGTACGAGGTTTAGGTAATGAACAGGGAATTGAAACAAGAACACCTTTGTGGTCCGAGATACCATCAATTATATCATAGGTGACATTTTGCATCAATCTAGAGTTCACAAAAACTAGGTCAAGGATAGCAGTCAGTCTTGTAGGGGAGTGTACTATCTGGGTAAGGTCAAGACTCAAAGATTGGGTGATCAACTCGCGCCCAATTGCAGTGTCGCTACCAGAGTAATTTAACGAGGACCAATCAATGCCTGGGACATTAAAATCCCCCATTAACAATAAGTTACCGTGTTGAAGGTTATGACTCAGCATAAAATGGCTTAAGTTGTGCAATGTATCAATTGGAGAGCCGGGTGGGCGATAGAAAAGACCTATTACTACAGATTGCTTGTGGAGATGAAGTTTACACCAGGCGGATTCTATGTCAGAGGGAGAGGGCAGGATTGAGAATTTAAGGCTTTGACGAAGGAGTAAAGCAACACCCCCTCCTTTCCCTATTTGACGATCAGTTCTAACTGCGATATATCCGGGAGGGGTGAATTCGGAATCGTAGATGCCGTCATGCAACCAAGTTTCAGTAATCCCAACAATGTCAGGTGAATATACGGACAGAAGAGCAAGCAAGTCTGGAAATTTATTGACAATACTTCTAGCGTTAAGATTTAAAACCACTAGCTTACTATCACAGTCATTGTTTGTCCGTCACCGGGAAGAGGAAGAAGCAACTGCAGATGCTCCAGTCATATTGACAGAACTGCTTCTGTCTTCCCTAATCGACTTCAAATGCTCATCCCACACGTAGCGTTTGCCATCGATATAGACATGGTCATATCGTATTTTGACTGTCGAACCATTTTTGCGGAAAGACAACGTAGCGCTGAACAGATTCTTTCGTATATTACGTACCCTAAGCGAAAAATCTTCAGTTATGTGATAATCCGATCCTTTAAGTTTTGATGCATTTTTCATGACAAGAACTTTTTCAGTAAAATCCAGAATCTTCATTATGACTGGACGAGGACGTCCATCGCGTGGCTTACCAATACGATGGCAGCGCTCGATGTGCGGACAGGGAATTTCAAGTGATTCCGTTAGCAGCTTGGAAACTTCTGACAGAAGTGTGTTGCTCTTCTCATTGGGATCTTCTGGTAAACCGTGTATTAAAATGTTATTCCTACGAGAATGGCTTTCTAAGTCTTCGTTCTTTGTTTCAAGCCTTGCTAAGGACTGCTTCAGTGAAGCTACCTCGGAACTCAGTTTTCCGCACAAAGGTTTGGAGCCGTTGGTACTGATGGATAATTCCAAGGATGTTACGCGGGTTTCAAGTTCTTCAAAACGAGAATTAAAAGACTGCTTGATGTCGGCAATATCCTTCGCAATCTGGTTCTGGCCAGCCAGCAGCCTTTCAAGCATGACTGTCGTCTCCGGAGCGGGGGAAGTATCAGTTTTGGAACGAGTTGAGGGGCCAGTTACTGCGGGTGATCCATGCTTTGATTGGTTTGAGGAAGGGGCAGGTTTAGGGGGTCCAGGGTTCAACTCAACGTCCCCGCTCAAGAGAATGCAGATAAAACTGTACAGAACATTCAAACAAGAAAAACGTTTGGGGCAGTAGAGCAGCAGCATAAAGCGATCATCACAGCGAATACCGTAGGCGTTCTTAAGGTAACATACCTGCAGATAGAACAAGCGCCGTTTGAGCAACATGCCGAAGCTGCTGCTGTTCTGCCCACTGAAGAGTGTTGAAGGTTTCCGGTCCTTTATACTGGGACACGAAGATGACGTAATCTTGGGGCAGTCCATCATTGGATGATCAGCGGTGACGTTGGCCCAGAACAGAGCACGCGGCGCGCCATCAGCTGCGCCAACGGACGCACCAAGGCTATCACCTCCAAGGGTGATAGGGCAGTCGGCAGGCACCCGCTTGGCACCCACGTGTCGAGGACTGGACACCGAAGTAGTTGACCGTGATGGAGCAGTACCCGAGAGCGCAGGCCCGGTGAAAGCGAAGAAAATCTGCAGATAGAACAAGCCAACATGCCGAAGCTGCTGCTGTTCTGCCCACTTCGTGGAGAGGCGTGAATTTTTTTTGTCGTCACTCATACACGGATTAGCTCGCCTAACATGCGCGACATGTCTTCGGCGAACATAGGGCCGCTCAAATTCGGTTTTTGAGCACCGTATTGTAGGGCAAGTTCACCGTTTTCAACCCCCTCGCTTGTTTTGATGACGTCGAGAACTCGCCGCCGAAAGCGAGCTTGTCAGTAATGTGTCGTGGTTTTCGAACCACGTTATTGCGAAATACACCGAGTGAGAAGTAAAGATTCCGTAGCTTACGTCGTCCATCATCCCAGTTGTTGAACACAGCTACACGATCGAAATCGAGCCAGTCGTCAACGTCGTCAAAAGTATCACTCGGAAGGACCGTGGCGTACGGTGGGGATGGGCGACCAGCTGAAAGAAGGCTCAATAGTACTGGTTTGTTTGGCAAGCGGTAGTAGTTGTCATGACGCGTGGAGGCGCCACCAGCAGGCCAAATTCTGGTTGCAGACGTCGAAGGCGGTGACTTTAGTTGTGCACTGGTGTTCTCTCCTGATAACACCCGTATGGGTCTAGACGTTTACCTAGTTCGAGGTGCGTGGGGTTACCCTCCCCTATACCACAAATGTCACGAACAGAGGCAGAAATATGGAAGACTTTTCAACGACACATCAGCTGACAGTAGAACCTGAGCACCAAAAAGCTGAAGAACTAAGTCGTAAACCTTTTCGTAAGATTCAACCCCCATCTTTGTAAAATTGTGCATACCCCGGTAGGAAAAATAGCCGTGTGCCATAGTTCAAAAGAGGGAATCCCAACGGCAATATCTGTTGACGTGTACTTGTCCAGTGGTCGATCAACACAGGGTCGCGTAGACGTTTCCCGGAAAGTAAGGGGTGGAGGAAACAGAATGCACGACGCACTAAAAAGGTCTGTGTGCTGTACCGGGCATCCCTTAGGCTGTTTTTTGTTGTGGCTATAAATATTTAGAATTGATCGGAATAACGGAATGGAAACTACAACTGCCTGTATACTCGCGTGCATGGCTTTACCACAGCACGACAAACTCGACATTGGCGCGAACGCGCGGCCAATTAAGCAATATACAATCCGACGTTGGTTCGGAGCGCGTGTACGTGACTCTAAAAAATTTTGAGACGATTCTTTATTCATTCGGTCGGATATTTTATACTCCAATACGTACCACGAGATGTCGTTGCCGGGACCTCACGGTGCCAGGATCGTTCTCTTTTCGCATGATCTGTCGACGTGGTATTGAAGCGTTAAAGTCCGGCCACATTTTTTCTATCAGTTTTTCCTTCCGTGAGCGGAGTGCAGGATTCATCAGCAAAATGATAAAAAACAGCCCAAACAGAAAACAAAGAGTCAGGCGAAAGCGTCGCAGAGCGATGTTGCGCGCAGGATATCGCAGTAACAGACGATTTCGGCAACCGGATGTTGATGTTGCAGACGTCACCAAGAAGCGAGGCTTCATTGGCAGTCACGCTCGCGCGGGGCAAGGAGGTCAACGAAACGAGGCAAAGTCGCAGAACTGCCAAAATTGCGATGTTGCAATAACGCGACTAGTACCCATTGATTTAATAAAAGTCTTGAAGAAGGTTATTACAAGGACATTGATTTACCTGAAGATTTGAGCGCCCATTCATCGGCAAAACCTCTTTCAGGGCCCCTTTAGCCTAAACGTCATGTTAGAGTCGTCTTTGCGGCCAACTGCCATGCGATTTCTACAGGAATAGTTTTCATAAAAAAGTCTTACAGTCGCTTTCTCGACCCATCCTCCCTCTGCAAACGGCCACGCATTGACACCAGACGGGTAGTTTCCGACGTTTTTACTGCAATGTGAACGGATTATGACAATCAAATTAAACTCTGCGTAGTGGGCGACTCAACTTATGAGCCAATTTCAGTATAATCATTTACAAGATATTTGTACTAAGATGAGAGGTTCACAGTGTTTCCGACAAACTGGCGACAAAAATGCCTTTATTTTGACGCGACGCGTAGTCGGGCGGACATCGACTGCCACTAGAGCGTAGCTATATAGAACTTCGTTGTGGAAAGCATACACAAAGCCGTGGAAAGACCAATGGAGAGGGAGAAGATGCGAAAACGCTACAGTGAAAGTGAGAGAAAATTTCTGATGTGATTTCTTCTCAGCCTGCTCGAGCGTACGTAAGTCCAGAAGAGCAACTTTCAGAAGTAGCAAAACATCGCGCACACAGATACAGAATGCAAAAAGGCAACAAAGGAGAAGTCAATAAGCACCCAGGTTCACTTATGAAAAAAGGTAGACCCCAAACCCAATCCAGGAAACCATACAAAATGATATAAGGGGAAAAGCAGCAAAAGATGAACGCAAAAAACACCCTAAATTTAGACAAGCATTTTGCAAGTCAGATGTATGATATGGGAACAATATGAGCCTGCAACTTATTCTATTCTGTTATTGTGAGCGAAAAGTTAGATACTTCAACGAATACATGCGTGCCAAAAATGAAAGAGTTGCGGGTCTGCCGTCGTCCTAAAGGGACGCTGAAGTGATTTGTAAACACTGTGATATTACTAGCGCAAATTGTAGCATGGAGTCTGTAGGCCATGTTTCGATCACTCTCGATGCGTTTACGCGACGTAATTCAGTAAAAAAAGCAA
Source organism: Haemaphysalis longicornis (assembly GCF_048455015.1). NCBI lineage: Eukaryota > Metazoa > Arthropoda > Arachnida > Ixodida > Ixodidae > Haemaphysalis > Haemaphysalis longicornis. The sequence goes on from NW_027526295.1 coordinate 38,256,126, forward strand.
TTCGCAAATGCTGTCTTCCTCTCTGCATCCGCTTTGCCGAATTTCTATGACTTTGGTAAGACGTAAAAATGAGATGGCTTGGTTGACTGCGCTGTAGCACGGTTCGCCGACGTTCCGAGAGAACCAGACGGCCAAGCGTTTATTCGGCCGGCCGCCGGCGGGTCGTCGTAATTCGTTAGCTCAGTTGAAACTAAGCCACGGCACATTTGTGCCTGGAAGAATGTGCCTTTAATTTGTTGCTTTGTAGACTTTATTAACCTCTCAGCCACTCCACACAAGCGCACATGCGCCGCTTCGGTGACTGGTGCGCTAGTAGAAAATCTAAGGTCGATTGAAGGCGAAAGAAGAGTTAGCGAATTTGATATGTGTACACTCTTAGGCAAAAAGGACTAAAATAGGGACTAAAATACAGCTGTTAGTCTTCGCGGGAAACAGTTCGTCTTCGAGTGTAGTATCCGTAGCAGAGTGTGTGCGTTGTGCACAAATGCGGACTAACTGTTCGTCCCCGCCGATCTATAACGAGTAACGGGAAGATGAAACGCACGCATTTAGTCTCGTTGCTGCGCCGTTTATTCCCTGTAATGGCGTTGTCGTTGCCATTTCGAGCATATGTCTATGGACAGTTTCAGATTTCTCATACACAAGTAATTGCAGTCAGTGGGTCCTTTACATGATGCCACGAGGGAAAATATATAAGTTAATTATAAGAAAATCGCCTAGCGTCATTGGGGCGGCGGGTAATGGCAAGCAGCGGCGAAGCGCGATCGACAGACGCTTCTCTGTGATGTTATGTTGATACGCTGTGTTGCATACGATTCGGGAGAGGTAATAACGGCCAATGAATGATTTTAAACCCGTCAACAGTAACACAAATATTAGTGACAATAGCAAACGTTGATCCCCAACCGTAATGAATATGTATATGTTTAACAGACGAGAAGAAACGCATTAGTTACTGGTGACAACAACTGCAAAATCAAAATGCTCGCTACAGGTAAGCGTCTTGAAGTTATCTTTTACACTCGGTAAATAACTGCCTTGCGCACTAAAGCTATGACAATGCTGCAACTGCTGTAAACCCCAGGTGCATTTCCCAGCCCCGATCGTCTAGCGACTTTAACTTGAAGAATTCAGGCTAAGCAACACCGAATTTGAATTCGCCGATGCAGGAAAATGTGGTCTCTTTCCCTATTCTGACACTCACACAGACGATCGCTTTCACGAATGATACGTGGAGCACTTAACACCTGTATCGAACACTATGAATACACTTAGTGCTAATTTGTGCGGAAACGATTGAGTCGTCCGATCACCCAGCCATCTATCTCATGTAGGAGACGAGTTGATTGCTTTTTACGAGAAAAAACTTGATTCTGAAGCTGTACCTAGAATCGAAGCGAGCAATATTCCCTAAAGTTAGCAAAGCGCTAAGCGCAAAGCTCAACTCGCGGTCACGGTCGCATGCACGGATAGAAATTCCGGCAACAATTGCAATGAATCCACCCGGCACAGCACTACAGCCGCGTCCGTCCGGTGGCATGTTGTAGTGGTTGCGCGTCGGGTTCCTTGTGTATGATTGCAGTCGTCGGTGGTTCGGTCCCTACTGGTGCCGAACTTTTGTTTCCTACTCTCATCACTTCGCCTTTGCGGAGTATCGGAACGGACCAACCGGGTGGCGGAATAACCGTTCGTCCCCTCACGTTTAGTCCCAAAAGGGGGTGATGATTGGGCCAAAGGTCGTTAGTCCCCCAAAGGAAGAACTTTTAGTCCTTTTTGTCTAAAATTGTATTAAAGAATCAAAATCAACTGAAACGGTTATCGTACAACGTAAAACGAAGGTGCGGGAAGCACTTTTTTGCGCTGCGTGAACAAGCACAGCAGTCACCAGCACGACCACACATTCCCTAATGCTTATCCGCCTAAGGAATGCAGCTAGAGATGAGATATTTGTAGAATATTGAGGCACACTCACTGCACGAGGGCTATTCCAGAAAATAGTTATCTAAACTGCTTGAAATGCTAAATTTAAATAAAATCGTAAACTCGCTATAGAATACATACCTGATGTTTCAGGGGCTGACAGCTCTGGCTTATGGCCGAGTGGTCTGGAGCACTCGGTTTATTGTTTTGAAATTCGCACGTTCAAATCCAGGATCGCGTGTTTTTTATTTTGGGTTATTAGTTTTGGGCCAATAGTTTTTCTACTGAATTCACCCTTTTTGCGTAATGTTCATTGCTCCACGAGCGAGTTCGCAGAACGCGTGCGGACTTGCACTGAAGCGCTGGCGTGTTATCAGTTGGCGTGGTGTTATATATGGCATTGCCTGACCATGGCGAAAGCGACGCATTCACTTTAGGCGCCGTCTCCGGCTTTCGCAAGATGGCGCGCGGGTGCGTGATCGCGTGCGTAGTGATACCGCTGTAAAGCGCGTTTGACATGGAACGCCAGCCAGGTGGCTAAGAATATTCCTGTGACACTTGTCCCCTTCGAAATAGTTTCTGTCGAGAAGAGCAGTTGGGTGCTTGTTACAGAAAGGGTGTTCGATACGAACCATCGTCGTTTGGCTTCAAAAGCTGCTCTTCCCCCTTGCGAAAAAATGGTCGCTATTCAACCCCCCGCCTGCTCTCCCCCCCTTCCAGTGAACCTGTTGTAAACCATTACAAATGCTATCGGAGACAATTCGGCCGGATTGTCGCTTGCGCTCGGCTTCTATGGTAGCAAATGCTGGTACCCCCCTAACCTGACACGTGTGCTCTGCGTGTTGGGAAAGATCTGCTCCAATTAGTCACACTAGTCCCCGCGAGTCTTCAAACATAATCTGCAAGCACGACCAAGACACATGACGGGGGGTCCCATTATTTAAAGGCGCCGTATCAACCATAGGGTGGATTCGATGTTTGTTTTGCGTATTTTTACACGAATACTGAGCTCTATGCTGTATGCCTGATACATCTGACGCACGCGCTTGGCGTCTTAGGCGAGAACTGTTAGGTGAGCCCGGGTTTTTTTACGACACGATATTATTCGACCGCAGAGAGGCTAACAGCTTCGCTGTAAAAACCATGAGATCAGGAACATGTATACGACCACATTCTTTCCGTTTTGTGATGTTACAATATAATGTCGTGGTGATCGATTACTGGCACGTAGGGGCTATCCAAACTGCGGGCAAGCGAAGCTTCGAATCTGTGACTTGGCGCGCTTAGAGGATGTGTGGGGACTGTTATACAATTCTTGGATTCTTAATCTCACGGACGATTCTTGTTCTCGTCATTTTGTTGTAAATCATGAAGCCTTTCGGTAACTCACCGAACGTCGCCCATCAGCCGCTTTGATTGGTTACTTCTTAACATTGCTCGGGAGGATCGAACACTTATTGAGGCGTACTTCCAAGCGTCATCCAGCAGCAATTGCAGCTGTTTCCGCGGGTAATTTTGTGCAGGAATGAAACATGTGACTCTGCTGAGCCGGTGTGCGACAAAAGCCATTTGTGGAAGCTTTAAAGGCTAAAACTTGTAACGAGTAGTGTGGGCGACAATCGTATACTTTGAAATTTTTGTTTACCCCCTCTATTGTAACCGCTTGCGGGATACAAAGTGAAGGTCGGGTGGAACAAATGTATGTCGCCTTGAAAGGTGTCAGTAAATACTTTCCTGGTGAAGTTTATTGCATTGTCCGCGATGAGTCGTAAGGGGAACCCGAACCTCATAAAAACTTCCAGCAAACAATCCCAGACTTTTTTAGACGTTGATTTGGCAACGGAAAGAGTTCGGCCCACTTGTAGCTTCCTCAGTAACGAAAAGGAAAATCTTATGTCTATAGGCAACCAGCTGTGTTGGTGTCATACTTTGTACCTTAACCATTATTTCTAGGGAGTACCCAATAGACGGCTTATCCTTTCAGGCAACTATGAGGAATTGGCTTACCACAAAATATCTTGGCACATTAATGGTAATTTTACGGTATGACAAAATTTCGAAAGCCCATTTGGCAGAATGACTAGCGAAAAAGGCGGAATCGTGGTTGCAGCCCAGGTAAGACCTACCTCCCTTGCGAGGAAGAACTCATGGTAATGGTGTCCGTGTTTTCGCTCACATGGGGATGTGTCGGCACAGAAAAACGCCTTTTCATGAAACGTAGGAGTGAAAATATTGGTTGCACTTGCGGTGTCGGCCGGTGCCTCCGCCGTGGTCTTGTGGCTTACCCATCGAGAGAATCCATCATTCTGAGAGCAGTTCCGGTGTTCTGCTTTCATCACCAGGTGCCCCAGCATTTTTCTGTGGTTTGCTGCGCCATTGCACTATTGTAGCTAGGGATCCTACTAGCGTTTTTACCTGCGACTGCGTGCCACTAAGAACACGTGAAATCGCATCGGCGACTGCTTTTGTGGAGCCGTTTTTATGCTCTGAGGAATAGTTGCAACACTGCAGTGTAACGCTTATGTGGTTTGTCTATCTCCCGGATTATGAAAGCCCTGCAGCTCTTAAGCATTTTGTGATGTGTCAAATTAATACTGAAATTTTCTCAATTCAAAAAACCAGTGCCGTTGCGCTCTGTGAAGAAGGCGGATCTGCGAGTCTAGACGCCGTCTACGCAGAGCACTAAACAAACCACGTTTGTTTCTAACTTGCGATTGAGCATACTTCTAGCTACTTAGCTGAATGATACTTTGAAGGACCCGTGCTTTATTCTAGTGCAAAATCATAGACCTGTCTGTGTCACTCCGGCGTTGTGGGCATCTTACTCTATGTGTAACACGCCGACCTAATCCGCTCGACCACTGAGTACACCGGATACGTGCACTGGGCTGTATGATGTCCACGTTCAAACCTCCTGCCAGCACAACGGATATGTCATCAGTAAGAACGTGACCCCTACAGCTACGCATGCAAGCCCCCCTTCCCCCAATGCCCCCACACACAACCCGGGGACGCATAAACCAACAACCGATTATGTGCGCGTGCTTAGAAGTGAAAGACACCCTCGAAAATGTCGCTATGAAAGTTCTTTAGGCAAAAAATGTACTATCGGCTCACGTCGCGTTCCAAGCCGGCAAGGCGCTTTTCATTCGGGAAGGATTCGCCGCTACCTGACGACCTGGAACTTGAGGGAGTAATGGCAGTGGCAGCGGCAGCGGCGCCGTTGTTTAATCGCCCAGTAGCGCTTCTACTCGTGCCGATGCTTCTTCCCCTCCCGCATTCCTTCCTTCAAGGGAAAAACATGTGTCCGTCCAATAGATAGCTGAGATTTCGAAGGCCTCGACCTTTATTCTAGCGAAAAAACATGCAGCTGTCATTTCCCTTGCCCTTCGTAGGAAACTTACTGTTTATGTAACACACAAAGCCACGCCAACGTGCTTGATTGCGGAGAACAGCTGACAGGGCGCATTGAGCCATGAAACTTATATGTTTAAATCTCCAACTAGTACAACGGGCAAGTCATCGTTAGTGGCATCAAGCCCAGCTGTGTGTGCACGCCCCATCCTTCCACCCCCAACCCGTGCACGCATAAGCCGGCAACTAAGGTGGGTGCGTGCTTAGGCGTAAAGCGCACCAGCCCAAATGTCTCTAGGAAAACCTTTCAACCTGAAGAGTTACGGCCTCACGCCGGCATTCCTACCGGGAAAGTAGCTCTTTAACCCGAAGGGATGCACAGCTACTCGGCGAGCTTGAATTTGAAGGGGCGATGGGGGCAACGGCGGCGGCGATCGCGGGGGCTTTTGGTGGTTTTTACACCCATTCGCAGTTCTGTTGATTATCTGCAATTATCTGAAAACGGCGCTAGCGTCGTTGTCAGCGGACTTCGCAAAATATGAAAGAGGCATAGGTGGTGGCTAGCGGATTAACAGTTGTGCAGGACGGCTCGGGGCGTTGGTGAGGATGAGCGGGGCAACGGCACCCCGAGTAAATTGGCTCCACCAGAATACAATGTGCACAGGGTTAGACATATACAGCTTCGAAGTAAAAAATCAGCACCGTTCTACTCTGTAAAGGTGCATGACCAGTCTAGCTACGTAAACTTGAATGTACTGCTTACTACGGACTGCAAACTGGTGGTAAGCGAAGAAAATGAGCGCAGCTGTGAAGTCCGCCCCTAGGCGGCACAAAATTGTGCAGTCGTATCTTGATGCCAGGGCCGAGGCTTTACAGGTGGTGAGTGGAGAAGGCACACCGTGGTTCATTTAATCTGAATCTGTGCTACGAGAGTTTTTATCATGCCCGCTTGCTTCATGCGTGCATCGAATGCATGGAAACTATTGTGTGACAGCTCCCCTGATAAACATGTCCAATCTTGAAGCGGCGAACGTAATTGCAAAGCAATCCTTTTCAGTGAGAGAATAAATTCGCTCAGATGAAGTGAGCGAACTGCTGCCAAATAAAACATAATTGCCGGCATGGGACTAGCCTCAAGATCCGAGTAAGCATGCCTAAAAAGCCCTCCAGAGGGGGCACGCAACCCATTTCAGTACCACTTGGCTGGTGGCTAGTTGGTTCATGATTTCCAAGGCAAACACTGCACGAACAAGTTGTAGAGAAAGGTTGGCAACCGGTCGAGTGCAAATTGTAGAACATTGTTCTTTTATCAAGAAGTAACATATCTCCCCAAAAAATACTGCCCCAGCAAAGGAGGAGGGATACAGGATACATAACTGTTTTGCGCAAAGACAAAGACGGTACGCAAGAAAGGAGACAGGACAAGCACTAACTTTCAACTGATGTATAATCACCGCCGGAGCCAGTAATTACAGAAACAATAATTTGTAGGTAAATATTGTTTTTGCACAAAACATATTTAACAATCATGAACCAAGTAGCCCCCCCTGCAAGTTTTGTTAAATTACTTGATACAGGATTGTTGCTGAATGAGTGCATGTCTTCCAATAGTATTCTTCCATGGAACGGCAACGTATATTTCCCACCGGTGTCACTCCTTAATCAATCAACAGACATTAAAACTCGTCCGGTATTACTAAAATCGCATATAACTGCGCCATACCCTACTAAGGTCGCTGCGTTTTCTTGGATCTTTCGAGGCGATATTGCTTCTGAGTCTAATTTTCTAGCCCCAACTTTTAGTAAGAAAACAATAATTTGTAGGTGAAAGATTTCCATATGTTATCATGTAAAAAATTTTATACCGCACAGGCTGGAAATCTAGGGAGGACTGTCTTCAGTGACTGCACTGCTCGTCTGGATCAGAATAGGGACCCTTGCTTGCGCGGCCCCGTGCCTCGGGCTTATAGGATGAGGAAGCCTAGCCAGCTACTTTTGTGACTGCATGCAACCAGAATGCCTACCACGCGAAAATATCGAACCGGTGACGTCGAGTTTGGGGCTCTTAAAAATTGGTGGACAAACACGGTTGCTGCAGAAAAAAAAGGCTGAATTCGCCCCTATCTCTCGTCAGATCAGGAGGGCAGTTGTACACCCGAAAATTTCTACGCCCGAACATTTCTACACCCGAACATCTAATTTGTACACCCGAACATTATGTGTCCTCCCAACTTTCCACTACTAGACGCCCGTTTTACCGAGGGTCAGCTTAAGATAGAAACAATTATTGCTGTTCCACTCTGTGAAGATGGACGACCTGTGGAGCTGCGCGCAATACACGAAATGCACGAAACAAAACACGGTTGTTTCTAATTTACTATCCACCAATTATCACTTAGCCCAATCAAACTTTTACGGACGACATATTTATGGTACTGACAAACATGAAGCTTTCGGTTTTCATCGCGCTTCGTAGTCATCTCACTGTCTGCGTAACATATCAGCCTAATCCACCCGACCACTGAGGCCACCGGAAAGTTCTGATTGGGGCGGTGGACTTACACGTTTATTCCTGCCGCCAGCACCATAGACATGTCGTCATTGAGAGAAAAAAACCTACATACATATGTTCACGCCGCCCCCGTTTCCTCCACTCGAAACTCGTGGCTCAAGTGCGCGAGCTTAGAAGTGAAAGGCACCACCAAAAGTTTCGCTCTGAAAGCCCTTCAAGCCCAACAAAAAATACATTCCCACGTCGACATTGCGATTGATCCCGGAGAAATTCTCAGCTACTCGGCGAGCAGGAACGTGTGGTCGAAACGACGGTGGCTATGGCTTTGTGGAGTTTTCGCACCCGTTCACGTTTCAGTTCCGGAAGACGCTCCTTCGATACCAGCTGTTCTTCTCCCGAGCGAACGCTATGTGTCTGTCCAAAGGGAGTTAAAGGTGAGAAAGACAGGAAATTTATTGTAGTGGAGACACATGTGGCTGTCCCCTTCCGTCCCGCGTCGTAGGCATCTTCTCAGCGTAGCACACCATCCTGAACCCAAACCACTCGACCACTGAGGAGAGCTCGGAAGTCGCAATGAATTGCGAGTCTTCCACTGTTAAATTTTCCGCTAGCACAACGCGCACGTCTTCGGAAATAGCATGAAGTCTACCTGTGCATGCACACCTCCTAGTCTCACCTCCAAACAGTGCACGCATAAACTCATAAACTGGCAACCAAAGCTGGGCACTGCTTAGGGTTAACTACAGTGGCGAAAATATTGCCTAGAGCCTTTATAGCTGAAAAAGAATTATGGGCTGACGCCGGTATTTAAAGCGGGCAAGTTGCTCTGTTTGCACCTGATAAGTGAGCCTCCGAAGTACTCAGTAGATTTCGCAGCTTGTGAAACAGGCATCGGAAGGGGGGGGGCGGGGGCGAGAGCGGGGGCAAGGAGGATAACAGTTGTGAAAGTGGTGTCGGCGGTGGTTAAAAGGAGCGCCGCCGCGACGCCGAGGATATAGGCTTCCCCAGAATAAAAACTGGGGTTAGACGCATACTGCTTTGGAGTAAAAAGCAATCTGTTTGTTTACTGAGGTGGTTGGCTTCAGTTCCCAATACAACCTCTGCAGTATTGACGTCCCACGAGGCTTGAATGCAAACAGTGAACATCTGTGAATCATAGAGGGCCACATGAGCATGCGTCCTGTTGGGAATCAGCGATCCCAGCGCTGTCACCGATGTTGGGAATCAGCCATCCCGTTCTGTCACCACTATTGAGACTGGGCAATCTCACCGCAGCCGCCCCTGTTGCTACTGGCCATCCGGGCGCAGTCACCGGTGTAGCGACGTTGCCTCGCTCCGTCCGCTATCGACATGGCGCAGAGAAGACAGATGAAGTTCTTGAGCAGGCGAAAAGTTCAGGCAACATTTATATACAGTATTTACAAGGGTAACAACAGCGTTGCATGGCTCGCACAAACGTGATAGCGCCTCTCCACCCGAAGAGTGCCGCCGATAAGTGCCTCCGGGCTGGTTTTTATGCCCCCGGAGCTCTGTAGCAGCCACGAGAAGTTTTAATCGCTCCAGTCAGGACTCTCGCTGGCCAAAGTGTGAATTTCGACGAATGGATGCGAAGCGGTTGCGTCAGCCGAGCCGCACCGACGAAGGAAGGGAAAACGACGCCGTCGCCATCTCAGCGAAACCAATTCTAAGCAAGTAGCAGCATGTTGTTTGCCGGTCGTTCGCCGGATCCGTGATTCGGCCGAGCCGCCATGACTGGAAAAGGAGAGGCAACTCTGCGGCGTTGCAAGTTAGGGTCTGTCGGCCGCGGACGGTTAGGTCTGGTTTGGTCGAGGCGTGAATCAGCCCCGCTGGCGGCGTGTCGCCCCCTATAACGAATTTGGGCTGGGCGCTCTGATACAATAGCACCCCCTCCACCAGAAAATGCGTCAGGAAAACGAGCTGCCTTCACGTGGCTCGGATTCCGGGCGTGCTCGTTGGCCAGGCTCTTTCAGGTTCACCTAAGTGCTCCCGGAAACAGCGGCTCCACAACGCTCCTTTCAACGAACAGGTACCACCTGCTAGGTCGTGATCGAAGGTACATCGCCGTGCTGCCCAGGTGTCTTAACCAGCTTTGCCCGGCTGTCCCAGTATTGTTTCTAAGCACCGGCTGCCCATCGTTCTGTAGCTTTCAAAAAACGAACTTCCAACAGGCAACACCCAGCGCAAGCAATAACCCTGTGTCCTCCGTCAGATCACATGACTCCAAAACATAATAAACTCTCCTAGCTAAGTGTCTATCCCAAATTTGTACCCTCTACAACAAGCGACCAATGCGGGATGCAAGACTCCTAAATGAGAACTCAAACTATGTGTCGAAGATAACACACGTCATGAAATGATCATAACTAAGATTGATTACTTGAAGTCACGCGGTGCGAAATAATCAACTGAGACAGCAAATAAGGGCAATAATTTTTCTGCCATATACCTGTCAGTCAAAAGCTGTTCTCCAAAAGGCGAAACGAAAGACACGCGGAAGACGAAGGCAGCATTACGTAGAACGCGCGGCTTAGTGCGTCTGCGTTAGCGTTCAACTTTACTTTCCTAAAGCGAACGAATACATTGTGCTGGTTCAGTAACGTACTCTACCTAAGCAAACGACCACTTTTGGATGACATGTTATTTAACCGGGATAGCGGGAAATGATCAGTTTCTGCAACAAACTTGGAACAGGCTAAATAGCACGCAAACTTCTGTACTGCCCACACGACGCAGCCACATTCCTTTTAGGACGTACTGTATGCCTCTTCAGTGCAAGTTAGCTTACGGCCTAAGCACAAAAGTAGTCGTTCCTAGCAGTTGCCACCCTACTGGCATACTACAGCTCCCATGCCACAATCGCTGGCATCGCACTGAATCACAAAGCCCTTTGCAAAGTCTGGGGCCATTAAAACTGGCTCCTCGCTCAAGGCTCTTTGCAGAGTTCGAAACGCGTCCTCTTTCTTTGTGTCCCATTCCACCTTTACTGTCTCCGTCTTTCAGAGAGCGTCAGCTAAAGGACTAGCCAGTGTAGAGTAGTCTATCACGTTGTGCCGGTAATACCCAGCAACCCCAAAAAAAGCCCTTATCTCTGACTTAGTGGTTGGTAGGCGATAGTTCACGAATGCGGGTCCCAGGCAGCACGAGCATGTGCGGCCAATCTTTGCCCAAAGAAGATTGGCCAGCCCCTTTCCTCCCCGCCAATCTTCGGCCAAAGTGTTCGGGCCTTAGTCCAAAATGGTCCTTGGCCGTGTAAGGCTGGAGCTTGGCTGTCATTCATTGGCCAATCTGCTATGGCCGGTAATACCATTACCGACCATTGGCCTAATACGCATGGCCTACGATTGGCCAAAGAAGTATGGCCTACTATTGGCCCAGCATATATGGCCTACCATTGGCCAAGCATGTAGGCCTACCATTGGCCAAGTATGTATGGCCTACCATTGGCCAATTATGTATGGCCTACCATTGGCCTGATTCAGATTATTCTATGCAGGCCAGAGGAAGCCCGCCCAAGGTTGCTGCCATGCATGCCCTACAGCAGGCCTTTAATCTTGGAATAACTTTGAAAATATATTTTTAATGCATTTCAATTGCATTAAAAAGGCTCAGACAATGTAATTTTAAATAGGTACAAAATGCAATCGTAATGCATTTTAAATGCACAGAAAATACTGCTTCAAATATACTCAATATGTGTTACTAGTGTATACTAAATAAAACCCTAAATACATTGAGAGATGCCTTGCAATGTGTCTTAGGGGGAATTATTCACGTTCAACTAGAAAATTTCATTTTGTGGTTTCGAAAAGTTTAATAGGCTCTATCCTAAAAATATGATCCATTGTGAAAATGTAAACCGGTCATGCTCTGATTGCGGGCCAGCAAATGACTGAAAAGAACTGCATGTATGCGCACAGATTGGCTGTTTGAAAGTTGTTTATTGTACACCTCAGCAAAGTGGTCAATTTCACCATTACTAAGCTGCAGGAATGAATGCCTTGCAGTCACCTATGTAGCCAGCGCAGATGAAGCGTTGCGCCTCAGAGTCCTCGTACTTCGGATTCTCCACGCGGGAAATTTCACCAGCACCTGCAGTGAAAAGAAAAGAAAACGGGGAAAACACTAGGGAAACACTTCTTTTTTGCAAGCAAATCAATGTCAAATCAATCAGGCCGTTTCTATAGCCGGGCCAACGTTCCTCGAGAGCAAGGATTTTTTAGCTTCCCTTTCAAAGAAAAAAAAAACTCATGAAAACAATGCCCCTTTGAAGGACGTCAGAAAATGTATGCAATGTTAAGTATAGTTTATATTGTCATGCAGCAGCGACATTGGATCTTCAAGACCATTATAAAGAAAGGATGGTGGTTGGGGGGTACGCTTATGTTTGGACATTGTCTGGAATAAAAATTAGCGAAAATTACGAGAAAAAAACAGACACAGCTAAGATAACAACGTTAGCAAACATGCAACAGAGTTCTTAGCGTTACGCTACTTCTCTTTCTTAGGGGCTTGAGCTAACTTCAAATGGTCGCCATTCTAGTTTTTCAACTAACTAGGAAAAAACTGTTATGTGACCTCACAGGACGCTAATAAAATAAGTAGTAAACTTATTAACTATAATTATTGTTATGTGTTCCGTATTTCGGCGTCAACTTCATCGGAGATTGCCTGCTAAAAAAATACTGCGCAGCGAAACAGTTTAAAAATGCATGGGCAGGATTGTAGTAGAAAGCTTACATAAAAGTCATTAGATTGGCGTAACCACTCAACAATGCCTTCAAAGGAAGGGCAAAGTAAGTTTATTTCGAAAAAAATAAACTTTCAAGCCGTTCTTAAAATTACGAGCTCTGATATTGTAGGCACCTAACCGAGGCGATTAAAACAAGCTAAGCAAGAAAAAGTGTAATTTTGCTGACACACATATGTAATTTTTTTGCTCGCCAACGCACGTCACCGGTAATTTTATACTTTTTGCTGTACACAGACAACGTAATAATTTATTTGGGGAGCAACGCGGAAAATATTTGTAAATGTTCGCGTCGTTAACATACAAAAAACAGATACACGCCTGTTAGAGTCAGGGACCATCAAGTAAAAAGTAGTGGCTTCATAAATACTCGAGACACCTAAAAGAAACTCGTTTAAGTACACCCTTTAGACGCAAATGAGCAGTTACGGCTGCTAAACACACACAACCGCCAAGCAGCCCACACGCACATTTTTGAAATTCCCACTCGACCATGAGCGGCCTAAGGGTCCCTCAGAACGCGCACACGTGTTCGTGAATGCGCTACAAAATTAATACAGCAAGGAGGGGAAAAGTTGCTAGGAAACACAAAAGAGGAAGGGTGGAACATCCTGAAGTTTTACGAATTGTTAGGGGGAGCGATCCAAGGAACAAAAAGAGACAAACCCGGCTGGGGGACCCGTTCCGCGAACCGAGGGGTGTCGTGCGGGGGAACTGGTTTCCCCCCTCGCAGCCCTCCTTCCTTCACGGTCCTTCTTTTGCTGGTTCTTGGTTCTGGGAACGGAAACTGATTGTAACTTAGCGGCGACTCTCATACAGTTTGTCTTAGATGGACAAATCATTTTAAGTCCCTAGGCATGAAACACTTAGTGTTGCTAAGCCACTTGCACCGAAGTTACGTGGGTGGCTTGAAACACTTGGTCACTTCCAAACAGACGGCGAAAACTCTTTCAATGCTTTAGTTGACAGAATGGTGACATGCGACAGACAAAAATCGCTAAGGCTACTCAGCTTCTCGCCGTATGGCGCGGGCATGCGCATTAGTGGGATGCATGTATGCCACAAACTTCGTTCCTGACCCGTACGGCGGCTGCTGTGAACATGCGCAGCTGTGAGCGGCTGCTGGGAACAGAAAAAAAAAAGCTGCGTCCCAGAATACACTGATTTGATTGTTTGTAGGGTGCGATACTTATGTAGTGCAGGCGGGGAACCTTTTTCCCTCTCACACTCTGTAGGGTTTAACGCGCCGAAGCTACACAGGCGATGAGGCGCGCCGTAGTGGAAGGCTCCGGATTAATTTCGACCACCTAAGGGACTGTAACGTGCGTCGAAATCTCATACACACGGGCGCTTCTGAATCGAACCCGCGACCTCGTGCTCAGCATGAATACACTTCGCAAATTTCTCAAGCGTGTAAACATGGACGGCGGACTTTCTGTGATCAGGCCGTGCTAACAACGTTCCTGGCTGTTATGTGTTTACTGCAAGTGTTAGTCATCAATAAACTCAGAACGGAATAACTCGATCTTCAAGAAAACTCGTAGCAACAGTCCCCCGGCCACTCAGCAGGACCCCAGCTAAAAATTACGCGCAATAAGGAAAGCACTAAAACCCGTTTTTTAACATCTTCTTGTGGTTGTTGATTTATGGGTATATTCCCTTGCAAGGAGTAGTGACGGTCAGAAATCTTGCTCGCAGGTGGAGGTTAGCTTAACAACCACGTGCGGATTTCATAAAAGGCGTTAACACACTTTTATTGCAAGGCAAACATACATCGATTAATTGTTGTGCGACACCGTACGCGCAAATAGCCGGTAAATCGTGCTTACCTTGGCCAGACGGCAATCCTGATAAAAACGCCGCTGCAACGCGCCGTCCAAGCAGAGAATCCGTCCGCACGACGACCACGCGTTGAGGAGTCCGAAAACTTGTAACACCACAAGACAGCCAAAAGAAACGCAGCGAGGGCAGACAAAACGTGCAGGAGGGGTGCGCCACTCACCACAGGTACGGGGCACAGAGGAGGAGGTAGTGAGCGGCACTGAGAGGCGCCAAGCTGCTCGCCCTCGCAAGCATAGCCAGCGTTGTCCATCTAAGACCAGCCTTTTTCAGAAAAAGAAAATTTTAAAAGCCTCCACAGTGATACTGTCGTCACAACGCTGGCAAAGTGCTAGTGTTTTCATACATATATATACTTGTTGAATTAGATGTTTTTGCTTTGCCGATTGCGTTGGAACACCGCCGCTTACATATTTGTACGCAGAGTTTCTCCCTAATACGGAGACCTTATATGTATGCCTGCCTTAGGCAGTGCAGTAAGTGAAAGTATCTCCCTCAGTTTCTTTTATTATAAGCAAACATCGAGGAGAAATGCTCAGTACGTTTATTCATTTCAGATGTATTTTATCCGGCACTTAAGATATGCTTTACGTGAATCTTACGATTCAGCAACTGAAGTAGCGCCTGTAGTGTACTCGAAGTGTATTTCGGCAAAGCTTTTTTAATACATTCAGAATGTATTTTCAATAAATATTTTTTCTGCATTGAGAGTGTATCTCTACCATGTTCGTTCCACAAACGTAAAATGCATTTGAATTATATTTCGAATATATTCGGAGTATATTTCAATGCTTCAGCACACTTTTTAAGTATACTCAGAGTGCGGCTCTAAATGTAGTTATGTAAGCGTATTTTTATAATATATAGAGTGGATTTACACCGTGATCGTTTGGCGGGAAGAAATTCATTTTCAATATATTCTGAATGCTTAAGCGCGCATTCGTGAGGTTCAGTACACTCTTAATCTATTTGTAGGGTACTTAAAAGCACTGTATTTTTTCCGCATTTTTATAATGTATTTTCAATATTTACTAAAAATTGAGAAAGTACAATTTTTAATGCACTTGAAATACATGTACATATACAAAGCATATTTGAAGTGCACTTCAAGCATACTCGTAGGTATTTCAAACGTATTACTTTTCGCTAAGAGCCCTTATTCTCCCTCTCCTACCCCTCCTGTTCCCTCAGTAACACTCAGCCCGACGTTTGAGCCGACAGTAGACTTTCATTTGATTGATTGCAGGGTTTAACGTCCCGACGCAACGCACGCGATGAGGCACGCCGTAGTGGAGGGCTCCGGATTAATTTAGACCACCTGGGGATCTTTAACGTGCGCCGAAATCACGTACACACGGGCATTTTTGCTTTTCGCCCCCATCAGAAAAGCGACCGCCGTGCCCGGGAATCGAACCCGCGACCGCGTGCTCAGCAGCGCAACGCCTTAGCCACCGAGCCATCGCGGCGGGTGACAGTACACTTTCACTTCCTGCCCTAAGTTTTAAACAAGCATATAGTCCCGCACAGAACCGATGCTTCTTGTTTCTATCTTTCGAGTGAGGAAAAATCCACAGAAGTAGCTCAAAAGCGTTTTAGTAACCACAAAGCTCCGCTTGGCCGGAAATGTTCGTGAAAAAATAGGAAGCGACCGGTGCAAGAGTAGCGCGCATGTGGGAGAAACCGGATGACGGAGGCGTAGGGGCAAACATTTTTGTGTTCAGGCAAGACGCGACCTCATGCCGGATCTTCCTTCAGCAGTGTCACCAGTAACCTCCATTGGTTTTTCGTTAACTTTATAGATGGCTTTTTACTGACGATATCGAATATTCTATTGAAGTACTTGGCCAACTGATAGCCTCACAAGGACATTGTACGGAAGTAACTATTCGTAATGCTCTCGTAATAATTCATTTTGTAGACAGATTGATCACCTCGGCTGCGTAAAAATGGCGGCAGTCAAAATCGTGAAGAAAGCGTTCAAATGCACTAGATTCGCTACTTTGAAAGAAAAAAAGCTGTGATACATGCGTTGCCTGGGTGAGAATATGTTTGTGGTAACGACACGGAGAAGATTATTAAAGCGATAATTGAAAGCATGATATTCCGTTGCAGGGAAACACCGCGTAACGTTCCTTTAAATCTCCCATGTGCAGCTTTCCCGCTCATGGCAGTGCTTTCAACAGTGATTACTCTGCAATTTTTTAGCGAAATTAAAATGTTCGTTTGCACAACTAATATTTGAGGGTGAATACTTGCTTTGTGCACAGTTTCAAGTCGCGCACGTTGCGCGACTGGGTTCCTGAGCCATGGGAACTATCCCATAGAAATGCATGAGGAGTTAGATTTGACAGCGAAATATACAAAAACATATTCAGAAACCTGAAATGTTCTTTTAGCGTTTTAATCTTTACGTTGACTTCTAGCATTATGCCAAATTTTATTTTCCTAAAGTGGTTTTTCTAGGTTGCCGAGAGGTTGTAATTTTGAGCGAGAAAGCTGGGTATGATGTTACAACACGCCTACGCGTTTCATCACACCCACGGAATACATTATTTTCAAATTCAGGACGCGCCCAGCACGTGATTTCGTACTATTAAGGTATTCACAATTGTCGTATGTATAGCTTGGATTCAACAACCTGCGTGCAACCTCGTAACCCTTATATTATCCTCTGTGCATGTCAGGAGAGTTCTTATGGCCTGGCTGCCAGAAATATAGGGCTTCGCAACTTGCGTGATTCCCACCCCTTTTGATGAATAACTCACGTCGTTTCAGAGCATTCGCGTTTCATATAAGTATACATTAGAGCGTAAAACCTTACATGGCCTGTAGCTATCGTAAATTCCATATTTCGAATCCTCGAAGGGTTCTTCTTTTTATCCAGGTACTAAATTCTATAGGAAATATAACCGAAATGAAGTGTCAAGGATGTTCCACTCACAAAAGACGAAACATCGTGTTTTCGGCGAAGCAGCTGGGTCACGAGACATTGTGGCACAGGGAAGTATGCAGTAATGCAATGCAGGTCTAAGGGGTATGTTGTTATTACAACGCAAATTTAATAATATTTATTAACACAACACATGTCTCAAATGAAAGGCTCAGTAGCGCCACGTGTATCACGGGGACTTAGCTGTATGCTAGGAGCATATGCATGTGCTTGGTAGGCTGGTAAAAAGAAAATTAAATGACTTATCTACATGTTCATTGCCTGTTTTTGCTTTTATTCATGGGTATCACGCGTAAAGTAACCAGAGTGGCGCGGTGCTTCCAAACACGACACGAATGCTAGTTAGATCCATTGCAACAGCTGCCGTTTTTTTTGTTTTTTTCTAAGAATGCCCTTACGTCGCCTTTGCGGCGCTAACGTAATATCCTCGTGGGATGTAAATGTAGCATTTAGGTGTGCCTTTTTGTTTGAGCCAGCTTCGGCGCGAAAAAAATGTTTGAAGTAGGATTTAGCATCCCACACACTAATATTTCAGTTAAAGCAAGTCTCATGTCAGCAGCCGTACCTGCTTTATCAGAGCTTATAAACTGAAGGAGAGATCTTTCTGCCTATAATGGCCATCATTAGCTGACTCACAGAAAGGGAGAATCGCGGTAGAGGTCACTGCCACCGCCAGGCGCTCGCGAAGCTACATATCATGGTACTGCATGCCATAGAGTCCCCGCGGACAAGCGGCTCGTCCCCAGCACCATTGTATTTCCTGCCCACCGCGACCCCTCCTTTCAGAGGTCGCCACGCACACACGCGCAATTCTCTGTCCGGAGATCTTTTCTACATGGGTGGCCGCAGAGAAAACGAATATTCCGCGGCCAGATGCTTGTCGTTCGTCTTCGGACCTTTGTTGGCCAAACAGGAAAGAAGTAATTCGTGGCCAGACTGTTGCCGTTCGTGTTCCGCCTTCCGCTGGCCAAATGGGAAACGATTACTGCGTGACCAGACGCTCTTTTTTCGTCATCAGACGTATGGTGGCCATGGAGAAAGCGTGTACTCCATGGGCAGATGCTTGCCGTTCATCTGGGGACCTTGACTGGCCAAACAGACAACGCGGCCCCCGTGGCCAGACGCTTGCAGTTCGTCTTCGGACCTCACCTGGCCAAAAAGGAAACAAGTAATCTGTGGCCGGGCGCGTGCTGCTCGTCGTCGGACGTATGGTGACCAATGAAAAAACATGTTCTCTGTGGCCAGATGCTTGCCTTTGGTGTAAAGACCTCGGCTGGCCGAACAGACAA
The DNA here is from genome assembly GCF_048455015.1 of Haemaphysalis longicornis. Taxonomy (NCBI): domain Eukaryota; kingdom Metazoa; phylum Arthropoda; class Arachnida; order Ixodida; family Ixodidae; genus Haemaphysalis; species Haemaphysalis longicornis. The sequence goes on from NW_027526295.1 coordinate 38,274,758, forward strand.
CAAGTATTCCGTGACCAAATGCATGCCAAAGAACATATGTTCTCTGGCAGTCCAAACTTTGCCAATGGCCAAACAGGCCAAGCATCGGCCAAAAATAAGCCAAAGGCTGGCCATGCTTTCTGTGCTGCCTGGGGTAATTTGTTTTCCGACGGTCGGCGTCGGCCGCGCTGCCACCACCTGCATTAGATGCGTCACTTCGGTCTATCCTATGTAGCCGTTCAACGGTTGGACTGAGAGGCCTGCTTATTTGAGCCTGCTCAGCCCGACTCGTAAGTGCTCACGTGCTCCTCCCATGTGCTAGAAAAGCTGGCGGCATCTTTGAAGCAAAGGAGCGCATTCTCAGACAGGCTACGAAACACACAATCCGTAAGTTTTGAGAGGAAATACGGCGCGTTTTTGAGACTGAAGCTCAACATTACGGGACGTACTGTTCCGCACTGGGAAACGTTAGAACTAGCTCTTTTCCCCGGGCTCCTTCCGTCATTTGAAACTGAGCACGAGGTCGCGGGTTCGATTACCGGCAACGGCAGCTGCTTTTCTGACGGAGGCGAAAAGCGAAAACACCCGTGTGTACGAGATTTTGCTGCACGTAAAGATTCCCAGGTGGTCAAAATTGATTCGGAGCCTTCCACTACGGCGTGCCTCATCGCCTGCGTTGCGTTGGCGCGTTAAACCCTTCGTCATTTGAAACGTCATTTGTCATTTGTTCGCCATTTGTTGGCATGTCTTCGTCATTCGTTGGCGCGTTAAAACCAATCGTCATTTGAAACGCGTTCTCTTTTCCCGGTCATATACAAGCTTCGCAGGGCTGACGCCCGTAATATCGTGCGGAGCTAACTTGAAGGCCAAAAACAGAAATAAGATATACCGAAGCGAAAGACACGGATGGTGGAAAGGACGGGAAGGGCGCTAGTGCACGGCACCCTAATAGATCGGCCAAAGGAACCTCCACTTCTACAGACAACTTCTTGGTGAAGCGACAGAATTTTGGTGGAGAACCATTGTGGTTCATGTAACCAAGGCCACTGGTGGCAAAGTGAGTTCCGCCGGAACTCTGAAGGTCATCGGGGATGGCCATGTTTTAGGGGAAATAGCCGGCCTTCTCCAGAAGGGACCCAAATACAGTGTGGAAAAGAGGATGCCAGCCCACGGGCTGCTTACCTTGAATAAGCGGGTAGCCAAGAAAGCCCAAGAAGACGACAGGGAGAGGTGCCTTCTGGATGGCGTGGACAGTCTACTTAGTAGCGTCTCTTCAGCAACACCCCATCACCACTAGTTGGACGACGCAGCCACCCATCTCAATGGCAATGACCTGAGGCTTCTGCAGAGGAGACAAGGAAGGAGGATTTCTGGTGGTGACCTCCGGAGTGTCCAATGAGAAAGGCAGCCTGGCCGTCCACAGGAACTGTATTCCGACGAACGTGAGTGCCGCCAAGGGGAAGAAAAACGCTGTAGCCTTTTGTAAGAATCGTGATTTTACTAAACTTTCTAAGGGCATCTAACATCCTGGGCCGCCGGATAACCACCGGTTTCTTTAAAGGGTACAAGCGTCCCCGTACCGTAGCTGGTCTCGACGGTGGAACAAACGCTTGGAGCTTGACCACAAGCAGCCATGGTAGGCCATGTAGAAGATCCCTCTAACCCCTTCGGGCGGGGTCTGGGATCTCTGGGCACCCACCAGTTAAAAGGGTACAAGCGCCCCCGGTCTCGGCGGGTGATGAAGGGCTTCGACACGCACTACCACTGCGGCTGACGTGGTAGGTTCCTCTGGAGCCGCTGGTGACCCACTAGAATAAAAATGGGGACAGGCGCCCCCTGTACGGGTTATCCAGTGTACTGTAAACCGTTCCACCACATCGGTTTGTACCATGGGGTACGAGAATGTGGGAGGTACTTCGGTACCGCTGGGCACCAACCAGTAAAAATTGGTACAAGCACACCCTGCCCAGGGCATCTAGTGCTTGGGAAGTTACCCAACTTTGTCGGGAAATGCCCCGGTGGAAGGGGTCGTAACTTTTTGAACCGCAGCGATGGCTCAGAGGCACTCGCCTCGTATGCGGGAGGTACTGGGTACGAATCCTGGTACCGCCGGGCAGCCACCGGTTTCTTTAATGGGTCCCTCGTCGAGTGCGGACCCTTGAAAGGGGGATCCACGCCTGGAAAGCTGCCTTTACCCTATCGAGGGGCCCCTGACCCTTGTCCATCTGGCGGGGCCCCTGACCATCATGCCGCGTTGCGCCATTGCCGGGGGTGAAAGAGTCTGGCGGCATGTCCTGCCACTGTCGGTTGCGAGTTGGGCGTCCATCGTGCCTGTGGAAGGCACCAAGTGAATTCGTGTTCCTTGGTGGCGCCGGGCACCTACTGGTAAAATAGGTACAAGCGACTCCCCGGCCTGGAGCTCGGCCCTTGTGTGGGACTACAACGCTTGGGAAGTTCACCCGGCTTGCACGGGAAATCGCCCCTATGGAAAGAGGCGGCTGCAAAAACACAGAAACTTTTTTTAGTAATAAAACCTGCCTGTCGGTTTTCTTCGCTTCCAAAACACATAAAGTTGCGATGTCCTTCAGGACCATTGGGATCCAGAAAGATTCTTGGAAAGCAATTATTAGTCGCTACCGTCTGAAGCAGCTTAGCGGTTTGTTAATAAACGACCCATTTGATACCAGGTACTCTACGATGGTAATCAGTGGAATGCGGGGCAACACGGAGATCGGCTACGCCTTTTCGATTGATGTAGAAGATTTGTTTTATTCCGTACCGTACAGTGAACGTTTTCGCGCGGTTGTAGAATGCATTAAGGCAAATGGTGACATAGCCTTCCAAATGCAACAGGTATTTCTATCACTGACTTCATAGTTCTACTTGAATTCTACCTAAGTAAAACGTGCATCTCCTTTGACGAGAAGCTTTTCATTCAAAAGAAACTGTGTGTTCGTTTGTAGCGCCAGTAACGCCGGTTGTAGCGCCAGTGTGTAGCGCCAGTAGCGCCAGTAGCGCCAATAGCGCCGGTGTGTAGCGCCGGTTCGTGTGTAGCGCCAGTTCTGTTCAACAATTTCCTAGTGAGTTTCGACCGTGACCTAAGTTGCTCATTTAGCTCTGACAAGGTTTTTAGGTACGTTTACGATTTTCTGGTCCTCATGAAGAAACAAGCAAAGCCACCTACCCGAACACTGTGACTAAAATTTTAGACCTTTTTATTCTGGATGGGAAGGGTTTAACTTTTACTTACGAGGTAACCCTTTACAGGAGTCTCCAGTTTTTAGATTTTCACTTTAACTTTTTAGACGACCGCGTTAGTTGGGAATATTCACCACGACTGCCAAGGAACTGCTTCCTTATAATTGCGCGTATGCGCGTATGCTATAGAAAATCGTTTTGGGCATCAGATGACCAGACTAGAAACCACAGGTTTCACACGCTCAATGCTTACTTTCGTGGCCAAGGCTTTGCTTCGCAAAAGAAAAACCGGTTTGAAAAAATCTCATACAGAGCCTTTGCACAAAGAGAAAACACGCCCTGAAGATATAGCTTACGTGCTCCGAGTCGCACATAATATAAAGAAGGCCTGCGCAAGGTATAACGTCCCGGTTGTGTTTTGAGCACCGCCTAACCTTGGCACACTATGCGGGTGAACCGACCCTACATAGAAACAGCCCAAAACATGCGATAAGAAGCATGCTAAACCTTTTGTAAACTGCAGTGAAGGTGATGCGTACGAGATACTATTGGATTGTGGCAAAGTACACATCGGCCAAACTGGTCGATGCGCGAATGAGCGAGTAGGAGAGCACGCTCTTTTCATGAAAAACGGGACCGGATCACACTTGCCACCTACTGCAAAGAATGTTACGGTGTACCAGACTTCGATAAAACAAAAATTCTGAGACGAAGTCGGGACGTCACGGCACGTGAAGTAGCGGAAGCGTTCTACATCAAGCGAAAGGATGATAACTGCGGGAGTATGCCATCGCTGCTAATCTACGTAAAAGAATGTGCGTTTCTTGATAACTTTCTTGATAACATTCTTGAGTTATCTTCGAAAACTTTCTTCGAAAACCATATAGTTTCTTCAAGTTTCTTCAAAACGCATATAGTAAACCCAACGAGAGTATCTGCATATACGTCTTCCATAATTGACCACATGCTATCAAATTACGACGAGAAGTGTGTCCAGGCAGGAGTAATAACAGAAGATATTACCGATCACTATCCGACATTTTTGTTGGCAATTCTTGACAATCGCAAAATAAAAAATCAAGATACGCAATTGGTGGAATGATGGGATTATAAAAAAACAAGCCATAATGTAAAAGATCAAGACTTCTCGTCGCTTTGTGAAGCAAGTGGAAACATAGCTTACAATAGATTCTCAAAACTGCTTTTATCAGCCTGTTTAAATTTTACCATGTATTTCCGCCGTGCGACATACTTTTAGGTTCCAAGTTTTCCCTCGATGACGGAAAGCATTATCAGTGCTATCAAGCGCAAAAAGCACTGGAGGAATAAGATGAAAGAAAACAACGACAACCCTTACCATTAAGCACAATGTCGCTCGGCGCGAAACTTATCACTTGCCCTCATGCGCAAAAGAAAAAAAGAGTACTACAAAAACCTGGTCAATAAAGCAAAGGCAATTCCAAAGACATCTAGCGTATAATCAATTCTGTAACATAATCGCCCCAAAAATGCAATAGTCTGCCAGATTTCCGGATATTAAACAGCAGTCTGGATGGTGCCGCGGAAATTTTTAACGATTTCTATATTAACCTAGCAAAGCACCCCCCTAGCAGTAAGTGTGGTGAAAACGATCCTATCTTACCTCTACCGTAACCCAATTCATTTGTATTTAGTGAGACTTTTATTAATGCAAATTATAAGCAAGGCAAGACCGATGAAACCAAGTAAGGCCATTGGACATGACGCAATTACTGTTAAAATTATCAAAGACAACATTGAAATCCTTGCGCCAGCGTTAGCAGCGATGTTTAATCAGGCATTTCTTTCTGGAACTTACCCATCACAGTTGAAAATTGGAAAGGTCGTGCCCATTTATAAAGGAGATGACCCTAATGACCTGGCAAATTACCATCGCATAGCTTTTTCTTACTGCATCAGCAATCTTTTTGAGAAACTAATAGCGTAGCGTGTAATGAACTTTCTAGAAACTTTTAGCATAATAAAGGAACACCGTCACGGTTTCAGGAATAAATACTCAGGTAGTACCACTGTTAAAGCAGTTACAGAAAACGTAAACCAGGCCCTTTACGGTAATAACATGGTATTTGGTATATTTCTGGATAACAGAAAAGCGTTCGAGTCCGTGAACCATACCATACTACTAAAAAAACTACAACGCTACGGTTTTCGAGGTTCAGCTATTAACGTTTCCCGAAGTTATGTCTCCGACAGGAAACAATTTGTCCAAATAGCATCTAGTAAATCTTCACTCAAAGATGTCATAATGGGTGTGCATCAAGGCTCTGTATTAGGCCCCATTTTTTTCCTCTTTACATAATGACCTTGCACGCCTGTTAAAACACGGCAATGCTGATTTGTAAGCGGGCGATACAGATCTTATGATCTCTTGTCAATCCTATCAAGAAGCAGGGTCGCTTGCTAAGCAGGAACTCCGAAACACCTTAAGCTGTTTAAAGCTAATAAGCTCGAATTCAACCCTTAAAAACCCAAGTTTGTAGTATTCGCGTCGAACGGAAACGAACAGACCCGCCTATGCAGCTTGAACCTCGGAGAAACAACAATAGAACAGGTTACCACCCATAAATACTTAGGTATAACATTAGATTTGTCGTTACAGTGGACCCCTCATGTAGAATAATTAACAAAAAAATTATCATGTGGCTGTTTCACACTGATGAACGCACGCAAACAATTTTCGCCGCAAGTTTTACGCCTCATTTAATTTGCCGTGTTTCACAGCCTAATGACCTATTGCATTGAGTCATGGGGGTTCACGTACGCGTCTTACTACAAATCACTCAGTGTAATCCAAAAACGAGCCTTTAGAATATTGGCCGTAGTGCCGAGGAATCAGCCACCAGCGATGTTCTGCGCCGAATTTCGCAAATTGCTGTTTTATTGAGTCAGGGAATATACAACTGCTGTAATTATCCACAAAATACTTACCACAAACAATGCGTACTACTCGCTAACGCAAATTATACACAAGCGAGATACAAGGCACGCTGATCACAAAAGTCTTAACATGCCAATAAAATATAATGTATAGGTTAAGCGCCTCTTGTCCTTCATGGGAGCAAAAATATGCAATTACATACCAAACTCCATCAATACAATACCAAAATTGTTGCCGTCTTTAAAACATGGCTTCAGAATTCAAGTACAATAAACCAGAAGCGCTAACTTGAATGTAAGGAACACTACTGTACAAACACTAAACAATGTAACTTCCGGCCAAATATTTTTATTTGTGTGCGACAATCAATCATTTTGCCAGAATTATATTTTTGAAAAGATTTCTGCAATGGATCCAATAGTACCGTACAGGCTATAAATCCAGGTGCCTCATCAACAGGTTTTTTGATGTTTTTTGATGAAATAAACTACTTTGTTCTGTTCTGTTCCGATGTTTGTTGATGTGTGCCTTGACTGGAAGCCAGTTAGTTTTTTTAACACACGTGTGAGATTACGCCGAATGTATATATGCATGCAAAACTGCATAGATACTGCATATGTAAAACTGCATAAACATCCAGTTGCGAGTAAACTCCCGTCCCGTCCTTTTCACGGTCCGTGTCTTTCGCTGCGCTAAGTCTTATTTCTGTAATATGAACCAACTCGCCCAGCAACACGTCTTATACAAGCCCAATATTGCGGCAGGCACGCATGCCTCCCAATCGGGTCGTCGCTCAGAGCAGAGAGCTTTCAACTTTCGCTTTCACACTGAGTGCCTTCGCTCCACTGGGCTACACTTCGGGTGAAAATGCCCCAACATGATTTCAAGCAAGCCATCGAGAACAGGGGACAACATCGAGTTTGCCTCGCAACGTGCGGCCAGTTGGGTTTCTGTGCCTATGGGGATGACGTCACCCGCTTCGGCCGTTGGCGGCTTGTCTAAGGCTACCGCCGGAGCTTTCAGTCCGCTCGCCGCATGGGCTATCGCGTACGCTAGTGCGACTCAAGGACCCTGAGCCCTAGAGAGAGCGACCAGTGCTTCTTTATTAGATGTGCTCGAACCACTCTCCCAATTATGATAATGTGCCGCGTGCCCTTGCCCGCTTTCCCATCTTCTTCATTTTCAACATATTCCTGCGGGCCCGAGATGGTGAGGCGGCGAGTTCAAAAGGGTGCAGTTTTTGCACTGGACGATTGCACATGAAACTTGTCGTATGCGGCAGTGAGACTTGGCAAAGTCCCATTGCGATTGCAGTGCATTGTCGCTCAGGATCACGATTGCGATGTCGTCCATCTTCATTTTTCCTTCCTTGTGGTCAATGGTGGGAGCATTGTCTATCTGTCGCAAGCGGCATTCGGCTCGCAGTTGAACCACTTGTAGACAGACGTTTCCACTTGTTTATTGATGCAAATTCCTCGCTCTCTCTTGGCTTCTCTTGGAGCTTGAGGCAGACAATACGGTCCTCTCGGTAAGCCAGTCATATTCTTTGCTGCCAGAATGTGGTTCCGTGTAAACCTCTGTATTCCTTCTCGTACCGTTGACCAACGGGCACATGTTGGGTCTGCGGCTCCCACTTGGGTGGACGCCCAGAACTAACCGAATTCCATTGCCCGTTTGCGGTGGTCACTTTTGATGCTGCGCTTCGATTCGGCGTAGTATCGTCAAGTTCATAATTTCTTGGACTTTGTTCAACGGATCGGCGTCTCTGTCTACCATTCTTCCAGTGGCTCCTTAGTGCCGGTACCTGTCTGAATTGTCTTAGGCGGGTCACCTATTCTTGAACTTCCCAGCTTGGGTTGACGTCCCCACGCTGCGTTTTCAGTGGCGATATCGGTGAATTCCCGTTTCCATGATGAGACCTTCGAGTTGATTGTCTTCTGGGTATCTGCGCCCTCGGATGTCAGCTGGCTAGCACTACAAGTCACCTGCGTCTCTTCGATGGTCATTGCGTCTTAAACTTCTTGCTTGGCGCATGTCTTTTTACGAGTGCTCGGACGGGCCTTAGGTTTTTCGATTTCCAGCGATGAGCAACAGCAGCTCTTCCGCCGCCATACAGTAGATGCTTCCAAGTCTAAATGACTCCGTGTGCCATCCGACAGACACATGACGCTAGCTAACCTGCACTCCGCAGATTCGAGCATTCTCTGAACCGTCCAACCTAGAACAGTTTCTACAGCTGTCATATCGTTAATGATCATGTCTATTTTACCCATGGCCACATTCCAGTAGGCGTCCTAACCAAACTGTATGCCGATTTCATCCTCCTTCCACGTATTAGGCTGGAAGGCATCGGCGAGGTCGTACCGCCTTTCACTCAGGATATTAACTTTGGCGCTGTCGAGTTGTGGACTTGTGACCAAGAAATTCTTAGGGACCTCCAAGGCTTTCAACGTGATTGGCTGTCCGCAAGCTTATCCGCGTAGCGTTACCTCGACTCGCCGGCAGCGTAATATCTTGTGAGCCTTTGTCCTGCCGAACATTACCAACGCTAGCTCTTCTGTGTCGAGAACAGTCCTTTGAGGGCTTTAGACAGGGCCTGACGAATGAACGTTCACTGGCGTCTGGTATCTGAAGTACTCGCACTAAACGTCGCCGAGCACCCTCTGCTTAGGCTCGGGCCGTCTGCAGTAGTACTGAGGTATGTCTGGAGTGCATGGTCGAAGCCGTTACCACAGTTGCCGGTGCACCTTGTGCAGGCTGTAGCTGCGGCTTTGATGTGGGCGTGGCGGAGCACGTCACACAGCACGGTGAGGTGGCGGCCATTGCAGGTACTGCAGGTCAGGTTGCGCGACGCTCTGCACTGACGAGAAACATGGTTGCGGCGGCCACATCCGAAGTAGAAGCGAGCATTGCGCAATCGCGTCCTCTTCCCGGCCGCCGAACCGGTTGACGGGACAGTCCGCCAGCTTGTGACCACGGCAGTCACACAAGGGACACTGTCGATGTGGCTGGGGACTCGGTCTACTCGGCAAATGCCAACGCTGAGGTTACGGGTGTCTCTGATTGTCCTGGGGGGATTAAGTCGGAATATTGGACGGATCGACGAGCTGCGTTCGATGAAGGCTGTCCGCGTCTTCCTTTCTCGCGAATTTCGATTTGAATCCTGAGGAATTCCATCAGTTCTTTCAGCTGGCTAGCTCCTTGCTGCTGCCTCGCGGATTCATACGTTAGCCCTTGGTCCGTCTCTATAACCATCTGCCGGTACATTAGAGTGAGGTCATCCGGCAGGCATCATAGGAGCACACGGTTCAGGAATACGGCGTATAGATCTCATGGAACTCACAGAGCTTCAAGGGCGCTGACACGGAATTGCACCTTGTCGTAAAATTGGCGGAGCCTCTCGATATCCATTGAGCTTAGTATCTGCTTCGATGCCATGAGTTGGTCAATGTGCTCGTTGATGAGCAAGTCTCGTAGGCCGAACCGCTAAGTTAAAGTCTTCGCCGCGATGGCATAGTTCGCGTCAGCAAGCCGAATTCCCTCAATGGGTAGTATGGCGTGCCACTCCACTTCGTTGCTCAAGCACCTTTTGTGCCCGGTTCGCCGGCTTTGCCACCACATCGCCTGAGTTAAAGCTCCTACCCGAAGGAGCATCTGTTTGCGGGGGCTCGCGCGGCTTCGTCTGGTTAGCATCACAGATTACACTCCTTCGCGAAATCTCGTTATCACGCGCACTGTGCGCGCCCCGGTTTGAAGCAGTATCAAAAGGTCTCCCCCGATTCTGAGCATTCTGACGAGGTCGTTGAAACCGAGGCTGACATATTACCGCTATCAGGGGACTCGTACGGCCCTCTATCGAACGTCTCGGCAAGTGCTTTATCTCGTCCAGGTACGCCTTTGGTCTCCGAGACGACAGTACTCTCCCTGTAAACGTCGTTAGCTACGAGCTCCTTGGATTTCTCTCTCGGCAGCGTTTCTACCTTGGACTCGTTTCCGCGGAACCGCTGATCGTACGCTAGGGCCAACGTACTCTTTGTGTCGCCCGGCTGCATCCGCCGCGTTTCTCCACCGAAGCGTTGCACGCAAACCGCTTCAGCCGCTGGCGTCGCGACTAGGCTACCACGAGAGTAGTTCGGGCTACGCTGCTCGGCGTGCTTTCGTGTCTCGCTTTGGAAGAGCCAAATTTCTGCGAGAACTTTCCCGGTTGTGAACTCGCGAGTCTCATGCACTGGCCGCTACTGGCGGACTGTTTGCGCGTATCGAAATCTTTATTTCGATGCTGGTTGTCTGCCCCTGCGCCCTTCTTCTTTTTCTGGCTCGTTTCTCTGTTCACGAATACGAGTGCGATCGCTACGCGTTTGCCTTGGTACGCTCCGTCTTCCGCCCCTGACCTCTCAACAACGAATGGCAGCCGTTGGTCCCGGCTTCTTGACCGCTCGCCTGAACCGTTGGAGAAGTCATGTTGGACGCCACGGAGCACCGCCGGAGCCTCATCTGTAGCCCCATCAACTCGAGCTCCCTTTCGGCTTGCTCTCTCAGTTGCTTCTTTTCGGCTTGCTCTCTCCGTTTCTGCCTTTGGGCTTCCTCGCGCTCACGGTGCTCTTTTGTTTCCGCTTCTTCGCACGGACAGCGCTCTTTCTTTTCGGCTTCTCCTCCGTTTCTGCCTTTCGGCCTCTTCGCAGTCACGTTGTTCTCTTTTCCAGGCCTCATCGTGCTGACGGCACTCTTTGATTTCATCCATGGCCTCATTGACTTCCTCAAATGTAACTTTCTCCTTTGTCTTGATCTCAAAGATCGCATGCTTCCGTTTCGCATCGCCGAAGTCAAGGCCTAGCTCCTTGCAAATTTCGGTGAGTTCCTTTACTTTAAGGTCCTCCATTGTTTGCACTAGCCTCTTGCGGCTAGCCCCCGTTAGAATTCTCTTGCGGTTCTTATACTATCTAGCTATACTATTAAGGTACCCACATGTAATTTCCTACGCTGCTTTGTTTTTACCCTAGGCACCAGCTCTTGCGTCAACACACTTTCCCTAGGCTTGAAACAACCAAAGCTTTCACAGTGCTTCACACAGCTCTTCTCTAAACTACCATAACCTGTGCAGTCTGGTGAACTGAGAAAAAACGTTGAGCGCTTACCACACTTGGTAGCAGCCGTTGCCGGTCTATCCCGGCGCTTCCGTCCCTGTTGGGAATCAGTAATCCCAGCAGTTTCACCGATGTTGGGAAACAGCCATCCCGACGCTGTCACCACTGTTGGGACTGGGCAATCTCACCGCAGCCACTACTGTTCCCACTGGCCATCCCAGCGCAGTCACCGGTGTAGCGCCGTTGCCGTGCTCCGTCCGCTATCGACGCGGCGCAGATCAGAGAGATGAAGTTCTCTAGCCGACAAAACGTTCAAGAAAGATTTCTTTACAATATACCCAAGGATAACAACAACGTTACATGGCTGGCACAAAGGCAACAGCACCTCTGCACTCGGTGCCCCCGAAGAGTGCCGCCGATAAGGGCCTCCGGGCTGGTTTTGATACCCCCGGAAGTCCGTTGCGGCCACGAGAAGTTTGAATCGCGCCAATGAGGACTCTCGCTGTCCCGCGTTTGAAGTCCGACGAATGGATAAGAAGCGGTTGCTTCAGCCGCGCCGCCCCGATGGGGAATGGAAAGGCCACGCTGCCGCCGTCTCAGTGAAGCCGCCTCCAAGCAAGTAGCAGCATGTTATTTGCCGGTCGTTCACCCGGTCCATGATTCGGCCGAGCCGCCACGACGGAAAACGATAGGTAACTCTGCGTTGATGCAAGTTTGGGCCTGTCGGCCGCGGGCGGTTTGTTCTGGTTTGGTCGAGGCGCGAATTGGCTCCGCTGTCGGCGCGTCACCTCATGCAACGAATTTGAGCCGGGCGCTCTGGCTCATCAGTCCCTACTGTGTTGGACAAGATTCACAATTTATCTGCGGCGATAGCCGGCGCATCTTTGTTACACAGACGTCTTCACAGGGGACACATGGAATGGGTTGTGAGTCACACCGACGTCGCTCTATGGGATGGTGTGGCATTTGACGGCTCTTTATTATATGGTGTCCACCATCCAGAGCGCCTTCAGTGCAAACTCAGATATGCAAACTCGTCTGTGAACCCAGGGTAGGTCTGCTTCAAGGTACAAATTTTCCGCACTCTTGTGATGGAGAAGGCGGGCGGTTTCCCTAAAAATTCAAGGTAGAGAACATTGAGTTAGTGTTGGATCAAGGCGTAGCACGTTGTGTTGTATATGACCTGTAATTTCGGAAGCGCCCTTACAACAGCGCGGGTGTTCTGTAACACGGCGCGGTAAATATACTGAAATGCCAAATAAAAAGTGCAGAAGATGATGCCTTGATCATTCTACTTTCTTCGCATCTACGCAACTAGGTCACAATACCAGCCATAACTAAGATGTGTTTCCCAGGCCTTGGTGTCAGACTTGAAATATGTCTGTTCCGTGGCTATGCGTATTTGGCTGCGGGTGGTTACAGTACCACGTTTTAGCATTTAAGTTGTTATGACGGGCGCTTGAAAGCATGCAAGGGATATCAGGGAACAAGACTATGGTATGTGTTTGGACGTTTCGCTGGTTCGCTCGCCTCTGCTATTCGTAATTCTCCATCCTAATTATTTCAAAGGTAACTATCCTTCAGTTTGCATCGGATATTGGTCATAACAATTTATTACCGTACTCCGACCCTGAGTACATTGATATTATCTCAAAGCTCTTGAATTTCCCGAAATCCTTTAAAAGCTAGAATTTGTCTCCCGCAATGTTTCTTACCTCTTTTCCTTTATTTATTGCTATTAAATGTATGTTTCCCGCTGGCCTTAGGGGCAGACGGTGACAGAAAATTCAATAGGGACTTTTAAAAATACAAAGCACCGCCAAGCACACGCGGTGCTGTGATTTTTTTTTAAAAATCAATACAGTTATATATGCATTAGGTATACTTCAGGTTGTGTCGTTTTCTTGTCGGAAAGCTGAAGTGGTAAATTATTTAGATTTATTCCACACGTACTTGCTATTAAAGATAGTACTCATCGTTGAATACGTGTTCCACATCTTGCAAGGAAAATATAAAAATGATTTCAGAGGCACATGTATCCTCGTCTACTCTCTGACTATGTCTACGCGTTGTTGAAAAGAGTATGTGTTACAAAGGCCTCCAATTTCTGTTATGGCAACGAAAGTGTGCACTGCAATCACCATTACCGTTTCCACGTCCAGCAAGACCAATTGGAAGGTAATATCTGTGTTCTGTACGTCAGTAGAGAGGCCGCAAATACATCCGGAGCGTAGTTATTCCCCAGAATTTGAAGCAACGATAATGTTCCGGTTATATCCGCGCCTGGTGTGAGAAAAAAGGTTGGTAAGTTCATTTATGCCGGTTGTACATACCCTACAGTGATCAGCCAGTGTTTGCTGTTTGTTTCTGAGGAGCCCAGCCTGCAGTCTTTTAAAAGTTTGAGTGCCATCAGCGCTTCGTTAATCATGATATTTGTAGTTAGCGCAGTTTGCTACGTAATACCATGGCTATCCTTCTGCGTGAGAACCCCTCCTGTTATTCCAGTTCCTGATTACTACCACGTACCTGTTGACGGATTCAAACTTTCGCCCAGATGCGAAAGTTTCATGAAACCATGATAACACTCCCCGGTCGAATATTTTTAGTGTACTTTGTCCCTGCGCTTCGTAAGGGAAGACGAAAGACATAAGGGCTTTTTCTTGGAAGAGACTGCACTGTTCAACATGGTTTCCGCTTTTGTTCGACGGTAAACTATATTTCGTATGTTAAAGAGCTCTTAATATCCTGTCTGCCACCCCTTCAATTTTTACACACCGCAGAAAAGTCTGACATAGTGCGAAGAGTTACCGACTACAAGGTTGTTGATGGGACTGCATTGTATAGAGTAAAAAAACTACTTACTCGAACTGCAAGTAAAGAACGTACCACCGGACATATCGTTTGTTCTATTGCGCAAATAATTGCGAACATTAGGCGCTTGTCTTCGAATTTAAATTACAAAGGACCGTGTTAAGGGCCAAGCAATTCGGGTACCTCAGTAGACGGGACTCATAAATATACAAACCTTTAATGTGAAATTGTAACTGAAGCCAAGATTTTTGGGGGTGGAAGCAAAACAATCAACATAATAATGTTTAGGAATTGCTGCAAGTATCTTTTTGGAAGTCGCTTGCTCAACAGAGTGTCTCCTCTAGCCCAGAATCAACATAAAATTATGCCACCCAGGAGGTGAAGTACATTTGAAAACTATATATTGGTACTGCAAAGCCAAAGTGACTGGGGAAATACCCTACAGGAAAGTTGAAATTCTTCAACGATTGAGCAGTTACAGAAACTTTTCATTCTAGCTCCTCAGGACGTTGGGTCTGTTTTAAAAATTGTGCTCGTCTTAGCATAGCTAAAACAACGAGCAACTTCATGAGAAACTTCACTTTACATCATTTCGAAATACAGGGCGCTAAACAGCGCCGCATAGAAAATACATTTTTAAAAGCCGTTAATAACAGCTTGTGTATATGATTTCTGATTGTGATCCCTGATACAGAGCCGCACACAAACTGACGCGAAGTAGTTTTCGTTGTATTGCGGAACACAAAAACATTGTAGAATATAAATGGCTGGTGTGAGGATATAATTTTAGGGATTGTGTTTTTCGTAGGCTACAAAAGGAAACCGTATTAGCAGCTTTCTGAATTCAAAAGTGTGGCTGAATACAGAGCCGCCAGAAGGCACGATTTCGCCTTCCTGATGTAGACCACGTCATTTCTGTTGACATATTTTATTCTGTTTCACATCTGGCGTTAACGGGGTGTGCATAGACTGGTTTAAAGACAACAAAAACAAGTTAAATTTCTTAAAAGACTACAGTTTGGGAGTAGCATTGTTCATGGGCAATAATTGTTTTATGTCCGCCAGCTTTTTTTTATCTGGAAGCAAAACGTGCTGTGACAATACCCGGCCGTCTGCTAAGGCTCTAGATTCCCACTTTTACTTAGCGACCTTTCGGTAGAACAATTCAAAGTTAGACACCAAAAATTACTTGCAGGCGAGGTATATATTATTATCTTATGTCTATTCAGCTCTTGTTTCATCTGGAAGCAAAAAGTGCTTTGACAATACCCGGCTATCTGCTATGGTGGCTTCAGATTCGCACTTGTTCTCAGCGGCGTTTCGGTAGAAAACTTCAAAATATGACCACAAAAAATACTTGCAGGAGAAGTATTCGGTGTTGGAAGATACTTGGATGATCACTTGTTTGTCCTACCACGTAATGAACTGCCATAGAACGTTTAAGCTGCCGTGGAGACGTTTTAAAATACCAAAACTAGAATAAATATCACCAGAGAGCTTGCTGCAGAGGTCACACCGCTAAAAAGCGCATAAACCGATAACCGACAAAAAAAGAGACCCACAAAAGCACTGACTCCAACTACCTGCAATTAGAACGAGACGCACCCTAATATGCATTCATAAAAAAAGGATAAGTCATGTCAAATCACCTATCGTCATTTCACAAACCTTTGGTTAAAATTGCTTGAACCAAACAAAACAGTTATGGGAATGGCAGACACGCGGCACGTATTTAGTGAGCTCAGAATATAGGAGATCCTAAATAACTTGTCTTTTCTTGTTTTAGTACAACGAAAGGCGACTTTGTCTATTCTTCCTCTTGCTTTGCTATTTCAGCTGACTGGATGGTATCGTGTATTATTTCATAATTATGAGTGAAAATCATGACACACTTCTTAAATAAAAGGTGGCAGCCCTTATAGGCGCATGTCCGACAATGCAAGCTTAGAAGCCTTTCCAGACCACTCTCAAATTAGTGTCGCGTTCCCGCAACCTGCTGTTAAACCAGCGGCCCGTTTGCCCTACGCAGTTCTCAACACCCGACAGAAAAATCTTCTATATTACCCCTTCAGCACATTCAACATATCTTGTGTTCTGTTTGACCGGGAAAAGGGTTCCCCTTTAGAGTTTGGCCTATTTTTTTTCTCCGTGCGATAGCCCTATGAATTACGAACAAGCCGGAACCCTTCGACTTCAATTCTTATACGAAAGTCAGCTTAAATTTCTTAAACATACAGATAACTGCCGGCACAGACAACCGCCAGCAAAAAACAACTGCCGGCAAAGGCCGACCACCCTCAGCAACTGTGCTGCCACGCGAGAATTTATATTGTGTACCGAAGTTCCCTGTGTTGTGGGAAGATCTACGTGCCGCAGATGGGGTGCTGCTTCAGTATGCGTTTAACACAGCAGAGATTGACCAAAAACTCGTACGTATACAAATTTTCCTGGTTGTACAAAGCGAGTGGATGTGTGCCCCCACTCGTGCTAAACTTTTCTGCTGTGAGAGAAAACGTATTTCTCTACCTGACCCGTACAATAGAGTGGTAAACGTTTTGTGTATCAAAAAGGGCTCACTCGATCGCTGGGTATTTACCCGCAAGATGCCCGATTAGTTGGCACTGTTGTACACAGTGGCATTAGTTATTTTGGCGTTTGTTATTTCGTAAATATTAGGCCACCGCACAGTTTTTACTTTTGCAAGTTCTATATCCGTTTCTGTTATTCACGAGTGCAATTCAAATCAAGATTTTATGATTTAAAAACGCCGGCACGAAGCAAGTTTCACTAATGCGTATTTCAAAATAATTTGTTGCAGTACTTAAGGAAAAGGAGATAAGCCAGAGATAAAATATTAGTTTTAGATTGTATAGGACCCCCCCCCCCCGTAGACAGTGCTTTCAAGGCCAAGTACATTTGTGAATGCCCTATTTTCTTTGAGATACGAATGCATATGTGTGTTGTGTTGCCCAAATTCAAAGAATAAAGAGATGTAAGTGGTGATGAAAACTAACCAGAAGACACTTAGAGTTCTCCAATTGAACGTTCGTGCTTTCGCAATCAGTGCATAAGGACCGCTTCGGTGTCTTCGTAGATATTTTGCACGACCTGACTGCGCTAAAATTTCGTGTCCCATATTTTTACTGAAAATAAATAAGAAGCATAGTTATTGCGTCTATACAATTTATGCACAAAAAGTACTTAATTATTTCCACGCAGGCAATGGGCAGGCTTCCAGAGGCTGTAGCGGCCTACACGTCGAGCGACTGTCCGTCATATATGTGTCTCAATGCTACGCGAACTCGGTACGATGAGGAGACTAGAGAAGTGTCTTACATGTGGAACTTCGTGGGTCCCAACAGCACAATGACGTGAGTCAATAAACACGTTGCCGTTTAAAGCATTTAGTGTGTGGAGCTGTTGGGCCCCAGGTACTATATTTTTTAAGAGCCTGGAACAACCCTGCTTACGTACAAAAAGGAGCGGGTCGAATGGTGGCGCAGCTAAAGACACTACCGGCCCGGTACATAGACGGCGGGTAACAAGCTTTGGGTTCATTGATCTCCACCAGCTACTCCAATATATAAGAATTTTATTTCTTGGTGGCTGCTAAGTACCTCGAGGGAAGGCACTAGAAGAATGCAGTAAAGTTCGCGCAGTGGTCAAGAAACCATGACTATTTAGTTATTCTGGATGTTAATTAAGACTGCCCTACACACTCATAGCTCCTGCGGCATTTCGATTGTGGTAGCGATTGTCTTGTAGAATCGTATAGTTATCGATTAAGAAAAAGAATGCTTTTGGTACCGCCGAAAATTATCGTGTTGAAGAGTAACTCCACGCAAAAAACATCAAAATAGAAACCTTCGCCTACCTTTGTAATATTTCGGGTGCATATTTTGGGTCTGGCTAAGGAGGTAAATTGCACATGCGTCAGGGACCCATCGTACAAACATTTGGTTTTTGGATTCAGTTTCATAAAATCTACTTTCAAACATTTGACAGCTGGGTAAAATATGGATGCAGTAAAGCGCAGCTTTGTACGACTAACTGAAGGGAATTCCCGCGTTTCCGTGTACGAGGAAAACTTCTCCGACACAAAGCAAGTTCATGCGCAAAAAAACGAGGTTGGAGAGGAGTTAAAACGGGAGGATTTTTTCTGGCTTTTAAGATGGCGTACCTGCACTCTAGTATGCATTGACGATGTCTGTGGGAACGGTGCATCGAAGGGAGTGAAAAAGTTTCGCATCAGGGTGCTAACGGCGAGTTATTGCGCGAAGTACACCTGAAGCGATCACGTCGGGTAGGGTGGTGGCGGCACTGGTGGTGCAGGATCAACTTAGTAAATGCAATGCCCGGGGAGGCTTCACAGACAGATAAGTAGGCCACGCGTCAAACGTAAATCACCTGCAGTACGGTGAGACATATTATCCCCAGGTGGTCAAAATTAATCCGGAGCCCTCCACTACGGCGCGCCTCATCGCCTGCGTTGCGTCGGCGCGTTAAACCCTACAATCAATCAATCAAATCACGTTGATACATATTACAATAACGATAAATTATTTCAGAGAGCGCAATAACATACATCAAATAAAAATACTTCCCTTCTGCTTCACTCCCAAAATAAAAACATGCTCATAAAAAGACTGAACTCATAAATATGAGAAACACATGACCCCCTTTGTTTGCGATCTCCGTATGTGGCTGTTTGCCTAAATAAACGCAGATTACTTACATTTGATTGTAACACCCTTGAAAAGGTGCCTGTGAATTGGTAATATCTGAAACTTACTGTTCAAACACTTCTATTTACGTGCTGCGTTGTGTGCCTTGCTCATGTTGGAAGATTTAGATCGAAAACTATAGCTGGGCCACGTCCTGTCATTTTTCAAGTGCAAGCTGCCTTTTTGTGCCATCTCAATACAAATACTCCTTTCTTTCATGCAGAAGAAGCTCGTTGTTTGACATACATTACGGAAGGACGATAGACCAGACATGGTTTTACATCGATGGTGGTAAGTTTAAGTTCCATACATCCACAAAACTCTTTTTGCTGATGCGTATTGTAAAAGAAAATGCTTCTATAAATAGGATATGATCTACCTTAGCCTGGACTCCACTGCTTCAAAAGAACTCATGTGTGGGCTTCATGAACACATTATTTTTGAAACTGTGCTACACCTCCATTCTCTCTTTTACCCTCTCATAAGTTTGCCGCATGTCCTTCCCTTTAGAAATAAATGACTACTACAACAACAATTATAGCATACTAGCAGGAAGGGATAACACAGTGATAAACGTTCGAGCTGTAATAGTATAAAAACACCTTAACAACCAGGGATTTCCAAGACAAGTCCATCTTCCCATATGCCATCTTTTCTTGGCGACGCGGATGCATCGGTGTGCTGTGTCGTCATAACCAAAAGAAGATAGAGAGAGCTAGAGTATGATCAAAATAAAGGGAAAACACGTGGTGTTCTGTAAATGAACATTCATGTTTTAAAAATTATACATAAGAAGTGCTTAGGCATACCAAACCTTTTTTTTTTTAGTTATTTACTTGGTACTTCCAAACACGGATGGCTGGCGGTGCCTAAGGTCGAATTGTTTCAATTGGGAGTTGTGTTTTGTATTCTTTCAAATTTTTAGTGTCGGCGTATGCACGTTGTCGACACAAACAACCTTCTCAGCGTTGGCAACGTGTTCAATACTTCAGGCCAAGTATATTTTTTCAGCAGCAGATTCTCCGAATATTTTCGTACAGCTGCGTGGACACCGCAGAAAACCTCAAGTGCCATAACAACCTCGCTTTGGCTGAGATCTTTGTCATCCCACGGAAGAGCTTCGGCGTACGAGCAACAAGAAGTGCACTACAACAAGGCCACCAAACAAACCCGCGTTCGTAATCCACCTTGACGTTCAGAAGGGTACTGCGATGCGTCTGTAGAAGTGACCTTAAGAAATGTATACATTTCGCCGGGATTATTGCTTGAATATTTTGATTGGTTCCTTACTTATATGTGTTTACTGCAATACGCAAGGCCAAACTCATCAACGAAACAGTTTGGCGAGGTAATGTTGTGTTTTAATAAAATGATTACAGTGCAGAAAAGAAGCAAAATATTTAAGGAAGTTCATACCTTCCTTACTTTCCCCCCTCTACACGAGTTTTTCACCGAGACGAAATTACTAAAGATGGAGTTGCTCCACATCATTATTTTCCTAAATGGCAGTATATAGCATCGGTGTTTCAAATTTTGTATTCTTATGTCAAAGGATTTAGGTGACGGGTTAGTGTGGTTCGTTCCGACTTGTTAAAATGAAGAAAACTTTAAACAGATTTTGCATTCCCGCTAAAAAATAGGACACCAAAATTTAGGACATTGACGGTAATACTAGTGATTTATTTACTTATTAAGACCTTGTGACAGACGATCAAATTCAAGAGCAGTAATTTAGAATTGTATATGGAGTTCGACGTCAGAATTACAGCTTTACAGCTCCCGTCCCTCTAAAGACTCAGGACAAATAAATTATTTCTGTCTTTCTTTCTTTCTAAAAAAATTGCGGTATTAACACTGACAATTCGGAATGGCGATCTTAACCGCGAGGAAAAAGTAGGGCACAAAATGTTTCTCAGCGGGTGCGCATTCGGTCATCGCCTTCATATAGTTAAGAGATGCCTACAGCGGAAGATCGAATAAAAGAATCAAATGAATCATCGTTTGTACTACCGGTATTTACTGAAACACATCAGTTTGAACAATAACCAAACACCTGTAGAGCACTTAGGACTCACCGAAGGGTCATAAAATTCAGAATGATAGCCGTGACGTTGAGATATTTTAGAAAAATTAAAGACCAGCCTCCTATCACTGGGGAGGCGGTTGGGGAGAGGTATGTCATGCGGAGTCAGCCATCGCTGTAACAAAATGGTACCAGTAGGCCATCGCTGTAACACAAGGACACCGAAAGAAAGCGCTCGGACTACAGGAAGACACAGCTCTATGAAGGGACAGGATATAAAATGTTTGAAGAATACATGAAGCAGGGAAGGAGATTAGCAGTAAATGACCAATCAAGCAGTACACACACTATTATGTTCATATCCCTGATGATGATGATTATAAGCTTTGGGCCTCATATTGTGACCATCAACGTTGGCAAGGAAAGGCTGCCGACTGGCCGCAATGCTGACCCGAAGTGACATTGAAAATGTGCCTAAAAGTCGACCACGCTAATAATTTGACCAAACCAAATGAGACCTTTGAAAAGGCGACAGGAGCAAACAGAAGCCAAAATGAGAAGTTGATAGCACACTGTACGCTTGCATCAGGACGCAAAAAAGGAAAATTTACACCCCCCCCCATAATAGATTATTTACGTGCAAATCTAAATTCGTTAGTTTATTATAAAATAAAAATAAAAGTCATACCCTTGTAAAGTACGTGGATACCGTTGTTAACTAACCATCCTGCATCAACAGGCTCTATTGCCTGTATTAGGCAGCTTGAGAGGCCTAATTAAAGCTTTTTTATGGGAGGTGGCCATCAGTGCCATTTTTAAGGCGCTGTTCTAAATGCCACCTCATGCACGCCTTACCACCTGGCATCCCTGTACAAGGCAGACGATAAGGATGCGGTGGCTGTGTAGCATAGGGCTACTTGGCACATTAATCATTGCAGATGGACTGCAAAGTCCCCATTTACAACGGTATGCAGATCAGGCATGCAATTACCAGCGCGGATGCCTTATCCTATATTTTTCAGACAACATTACAACGCTTTGTTCATGTACGTAAGGAACCCATTACCAATGTGCTTAAAACATGCGTGTATTCAACAATGCAAATACTAGATATATCCACAGCTATGGAACATGCAGATGAACAATCCAATTCCTGCATCCTTACCACTCTACTAATCTGCGGAAATAAAGCAGTGGCTTACAGTATGAAAGACACGTTACACTGACATCTCGAAAACACACCTGTTAAAAACTGTCTTTTTTCAGATTCCTGTCGCAACTACACTGCTTACATGATGTACAGCGACTACCAGACATGCTTGGTTACCATATCTCCGTACTACCAGGACAACAGTAAGGGCAGTGCTCCTTGAACGTGGTCAATCATATCAGCAATCGGCTGCTTATTGCAATAAAGTGGGACGTAATTATATCGGTGAACACCTTGTAGACACGAGTTATTCAGGGGAAGGTAAAAGATTATAGGGACAGGATATGGAATGTTGTAGCTCACTTGTGCATTGTTTGTGCGTAGTAAAATCAAACTTTAACTCGTTTACACAAGAATTCTTTGTTCTATTTTGCAGCAAATTTTGTTCTAAATCGCATCTTTTTATGACAAATCTTACTGAGTTTTATTGTGCCCTTCCCCCATTGAATGATTTCGAGGGCAAATTAGATATAGACAACCGTGTTTCAGGCTACACAATCACTAGACACGCGTAACCTTTCCTCCTTTGGGGATGTCAGGCTATTTCTTTGAAACGTATTTATTTTCCCTGACATGTGTCCCAAATAGGATATAACCATGTTCCATATGCACCAGTTGCGTTAATAGTAAGTGCAGAGCACTTAAAGCGCTTGCCTTGCCGTCCTAGCTCGCTCCTTCGACCCAAGTATATAGAGCACAAATGCGGCGTCCCGGGGTAAAGCTGGTGTTCGCGGCGTACTCCAGAGGCTTCGAAAGCCAAGCGGTATATAGAGATGTGCGTTCGAAACTCGTGAAACGCTGGCGCTTGTCATACATCTCCCCGTTGTTTAGCGTAAAACAAACCATAGACACATTTAAAAAATATATCCGCAATTAACTGGAAGCGCTCGCGTTCCTTTAAGTAAGGACGCCCGTTTGGTTGGTTTTTACGATAGTAAACGTAATATGTGGCAGTGCAACTCCCGCACGAGCGGGGAGAAAAGCACGAGGAGAACACAACTCCCGCTGGCGCAGCTTCAGACAAGGGGCGAGGCAGCACTGCGAAGGCGGAAAATTTGAAATGCTGTGAGCGGCAGCAGTTAGCGGACAACGGCGCGGCGGCTCATTATGGCGAATCACTGCTCTGCACTTCAGAGAGCTTTCACATTAAGTGGAACGGCTTTAGTTTTGGGGGAGTTGATCTGGAGATAATGTTTTTATGCTACTTTGGGCTGGTTCTCGTCAAACTCCCTGATAGGGTGTAATTTTACTGATTTTCATACAGCAATTTTAATGAAGGAAGCTGTTGGAGTAATTCGGTCAGGATTCTGTCCTCCACGGGAACGTTTACTCAACTGCAAGTCCGTGGTGCACATTGTAATTGCGAAGTGCGACGAGTTCCATAGACGCGTTGAGTCCGCTGGCCTCCCGCAATTCTGCAAAGCGTCTGTTGAGAATTTTTTACAATTGCTCAGGATTTATCTTTACTCCTCTGTGGTGCATTTTAGTGAAGAGTACGTTGTTCAGAGAGATAGAACTTGTATTAGTTTGCGTATGGCAGCGAAGTTAACTGAACAGGCTTTAACGCATTTTGTTAACATATTGCCTCGTGCCTGGAGGCAGCAACAGTTGCCACCATGGTTCGATATGTCGATGATTATCTTGTTATTATAAAAAGAGTGGAAGCTTACGAAAGACCCCGTGCTCTCGACTGTCTTCTTTAAGTTTTTAGAATCAGTGCTCAAGGACTTCGGTTCATGCACGAAATGCAAGAAAATTGCTGTCGGCAGTACCTTGACATGTGCATATACATGAAACGCATGCTGGAGGTATATTCTGCGATCACATAAAAGAACATTTGGGGGTTAAATTTGGCCCGCCCAAAATTATAAAAATTAGAATAGCACAACAGTGCGTGTAGCTTGCTCTATAGATAAGTCGCGTGAAGTGCATTTCGGCCCTAGCGCCACGACACCAGTCCCCGCTGAAAGAGGAGGTTTTGCCGGGGAAACCATTGAGTTCGGCGGAGATCCTTGTTCCTGAAATAAAAGCGGGATAAATCTTTCTGACAAAAGTGAGCAATCTGAAAAATACGACCAGTGATGGTAATTTACCTCCATTAGCTCCCGGATTGCCTGAAAAAAATTACTGCCACCTCCCCTCGCGGGAACCCCTGTGTAGATGCGACGCATAGGGGGTTCCGTTGTTGTTTCTGTTAGGTTGATTCTCCCATCGCGTGAAACGTGCCGCGAACCCCATGCCGCGGCTATGACGCAACGTGGCGCGGCTATGACGCAACACAACCCAACACAATCCACTTTAATGCAATCCAATCCAAATCCAATCAAATCCAATCCAAGCCAAGCCAAGCCAATCCAATCTAATCCAATCCAATGCCCCTCGCGAGAGAGTGTTCGGTATCGGAGAGGAGAGGGGCTGAGTGGCGGAGAGCGCAGCTCGCGCGGCGAGGAGAATGGGGGAGGGGTGTGGACGGACGACAACCACGCTGTATGAAGGGACAAGGCGAGTGAATGAGATGCAGTCGCATCTAAAAGATGGCGGGGAAAAGTGGAGTGTCTGTTGTGTTGTGGCTTCGCACAACGTGGGTCAAATACATTAGCTATTAAACAAAAGGAGCTGAGGTTCAATATTGAATGTGAGTATGGTCGGTTATGTAATAGAGGATTCTAATGAATTCCCCTCGGTGCGAACGTGCTCCAACCTCAGGGTGCACTGACCTCGCTTTGTCGGCACGCGAGCGCAAGCGTGTCCAGTTTCCTTTTAAAATTCGGGGCGGTGGTGTACGGTGGCACCGCCCTTTCTTGCCGGCCTTCAGTGTGGTTTCATGTCTAGATGATTGCGGCCTCTCGGGAAGGCAGCCCCTAAGTCAAGGCAAATTGCCGTCATCCATTTTGAATTTCACTTCTCTTTTATCGTCATAACAGGCTAACCGCGTTTTTTACCGGGATTCCAGATTTGCTTGCCCTCCAACCTCACAGATTGAAATGACTCATAATAAATTTTTTGTTCCACTGTCAGATGTATATAAAACATTGAGTTGGGTGTGATTGTTGCCCTTACCCTGAAAAGCACAAAAAAGATGAACTATCATTCAATAAATGGTATTTCTTGCGGAGCGATAATCCTGTCTTTATGTTATATTGCAGTGTGTATGCTGTGGGTGGCGACGTGGGCGGTGGAAAACATTCCTAAGCGCTGCATGGACGCCTTTCGTGTAACATGCGGCGAAGGATATCCCGACTTCTCCAAGGAGCTCTGCTAGGCGACCTGGCACAAAATTTAACCGCTGGAGACACAGCACCAAACCATAGCTCCAGTGCAGCTTTCAGTTCTTTTGGGTGTAGTACCTTGAATTGTTGTGTTTATCAGATGTAACTTCAGAAAATTTTTTTTTGTGCGGCAGTTGCTATTGCATGAAAGTGTTTTAAATAAAAGTGCCTTTGATAAACATGAACTTTTCGATCATGCGGCGGTTGTAGTCAAACGATATAGTACGTGTTCGTTCGTAATTCTAGTGGAGTGTGTATCATTGTTTTTCTTTTCAGGACACTTGTACAAGGGTATCACAAAAGTTGCTTTGTAATAGAGAACACAATACCATTAAAAGAAGAATCCATGTAATTTTACGCAGCGAAAGCATGATTTACGAAACCTCCTGCATTATCCGCTTTTCTAATTCATAAATAAGATTCTGAGGGCGAGGTCTTTTAACATAGACACTCCGCCACGACAGAGTAACCACTTTCAGATGCGAAGCATCTTATGGTCGAGGCTGTTCCGTCCGCCGTTGTGTGGGTGCCGTTGCGCGGCGTCCTCACCCTCACTGCGAGTGCCTGGCCAGGTACCGCTGATGATGATTGTGGAAGGATGCCCCTAGTGATTGGCCAACCAAAGAATCCATTACGAGATAGCTTCGCGCTCAACCACCGTCGTCATCTTCCCGTAGAGGAACCCTGAATACCACACCCCCACTGCGCATGCCTTTTCGGGCACCGATTGTGATGATTGTGGCAGGGTGTCCCTAGGAATTGGCCAACCACAGAATTCATCACTAGATAGCTTCGCGTTCAACCACCGTCGTCATCTTCCCGTAAGGGAACCCTGAGCGTTATGCGAGGCATTCCTCCTCTTCTCTCTGACGCTCCTCTCCTTTTCGGAATTCCTCCTCTCTTTTCTTAAGCTACTCTCTTCTCTGGGATTGCACAACAAATGGAAACACCTGCAGGTCCGCGCACGATAGTGCGAAGCAGCTTAGGGTTAACTCTTTCACGACGGCGCCATAGGCCATCGGAAGCCGGCGTCCGATGATTTTAAATCTCCCGCAAAATCTGAAACCCGCGCTCCACAGACAACTATCGCCATCTGGTGTGTTCATTGGCAACTTCTCTTTCAATTTCGGTTTCGTTTGTTTATGTTTGTCGTGTGGTGGTGGCGTAGCAAGAGAAATTTGAACCGAAGGGGGAGGGGAGGAGGAGGAAAAATGGCGTCGGATTCGCGCCGCGCTCCGCACAGTCGGACTGCTGTAGCAAGCACTTCGGGAGCTCCTGCTGTCGATTTTTCTGATTCCAGCAGCAGTGAGGGGTCAAGCAATGATGTGGGATCTTCAGATTTTAGTTAGGACGACGAAGCTCCGGTTCAGGTGCCTCGCACTTCAACAAGCGCTGGCAGGTAATTTCGTTGTAACTCCGCGCTGTATTTATAAATAAAACGTGCTTCTTATCTGACGACTGCGGTTTTGATTTTGTGTTTAGGGTCTCGACAACGTACGGCCAGGATATTTTGCCAAATGCACCTCGCCATATCGCGCTATCACCTTCAAGATAACCTGGCGCTCGTGTCAGATTAGCGCTGCAGCGTTCAGGTGCGACGCTTGTCGAGAGCGCTGGATTTTTTTTCTTGTTTTTTACCACCGAACTGATAAAGACTTTGTGCGAGGACACAAAAGAGTATACCGTAATTATCCGATTCTAACGCGCACCAGATTTTCCTGACAAAAAGCCGAAAAAACTTGCACCTCCGATTGTAACGCGCTCGCAACTGTGTGAGCAAGAAAAACGAATGCGAGAGAAACGGGTGATTTATACCCCGAATTAATCTCATTCATCTCTCTCCTCGTCGCTCTGCGCTGACCGGAACATCTAGCCCTCGGTGCCGCCAAGCACGTTCGCGATGCCACACTTCTGAACTAACGTTCAACCATGGTCGATGGGATCGTGGCCCACGCCTCACACGCCCATCCCGCGAGCTTCTCCAGAGGCGCACGCTTCAGCCGACCGCTCGTTTTGAACGCCTGAGAGCCGCTGCTGCCATTGCTGTTATCAAGCGCGCAAGTGGAACGATTTGACGATTTGCGTGAACGCCGATAGAAAAGCCTAGGCGCCTATGATTCCTGCGTCCGAAAAATCGTTGCTAAAAGCTTGAGCGCCATCTTGACATGGTGATGGCGATGGGTGGGACGAAATTTCCGCTGTTTCGGTTTCGGTTTCGTATCCGATTTTAACGCGCATGCAATTTTTCGACCTATTTTTCCCGTAAAAAAATTGCGCGTTATAATCGGTTAAGTACGGTACTTGGATGCGCATTTTACAGAGACTCACTCACCCTTGAGTGCCCTCGCAGCGTGGTACAGCCGTCAGTTGTGCTAGGTTGACGGGCCCTCAAAACTCCAAACCTTGGTGTACACTGTTGATTTATATATTGAATCATAGCCAAGGAACGTAGGAACAATTTGTATATCTTAAAATACCTGAAATAATTTTTATTCTGGGTAAAAGTGCCGATTTGTGTTTTTCGTATACTTTTCTGGGGGGCTTTTTTCTGATTACTTGACGAATAAACGGTAAGTAATTGTACCTTTAACAAAACTGCTGCTTTGTGTTTGGAAGAGCAATCTATAAGCTACAATTTAATGCATAGCAAGGCTACGTGTGTCCAGTAGCTCAAGAGAAAAAAAACATTTTTGTGGACGCACCTAAAATCGGCCGTTTTTCCGCCGTAACGAAAGAGTTAAAGACGCAACGGTAGCTGCTGCATACTCCGCTGGGGGCGCCCCTGTAGCTCCGCGGTATAATGACGCGCGAGCGCACTCCGCTTCCGTCATTCTCCTCACGCAGCGCCGCGATCGAACTGAAAACTAATGGGAACTTGCATCCACCCCATGGATGCTTGGAATACTACTCAGGTTTCCCCTACGGGAACATGGTGAAATTTGTTTCAAAGAATCCGCTGGTCGTGCTGAAACTAGGTTTATTGTTTAAATTGTTGAGACGTATTGTTACAAGGAAGATGCAAAAATAGCGGTTTATCTACACGTATTTACAAAAGGCGATCAGGAGGAGTCACGACGAGTCAGGCAAGCAGGCCGCAATAAGAACGAGACCGAACCTCTTGTTTTCAACCTTCGTTGGAAGCGCTAGGAGCATGGCTGGCGCTGCCCAGGCACATAGCCCCGTTATCTTTCATGTGCTGATCATGTGGCCAAGCGCTGCTTTCTCCTAGCTTGCGTCGGAGCATTACCGAAACGCGAACGTGTGTCATGCGTTAATAAATGAGAAACATATAAACGTAGACTCGAGTAGAAAACCCGTCTGTGACGTCTCTTGAGCTAAATTTTTATTACCAAAGAAAGAGACCAGATTTTGGCACTGGGAATTGAATCAGGATCACTCGTGTGGAGTGCCGTGATGTAAAACCTAAAAATGTTGCACTTTCCAGCTGCCCTAGTTTATGAGTGTGATTTCCCGCACACGCTGGGCACACTTCCCGAGCGTTACAATCCTGCAAGAGGAGCGATCGCTAGGCCGGAGAGTCGCTTTTACGCTGTTTACCAGTGCGTGCAGAACAGCGCGTCCAAGATCCATGTCCCGCCGCGGTTGTATCTCACTGGGTCATGTTTGAAATAATAGTGAAAAAAACTAGTAGAAGGAATACACCGACCTAAAGAAAAAAAACAGGAATGGAAACCTAACACAGTCTTGCAGTTACGCCTGCTTCAGCTTGCCTTCCTTCATGTTAGTTGAAGCTGACCACACAAGGGGCAAAACCATCAAAATTTAATAAAGACGTTTACGCAAAACCTTCCTAACTATAAAAATCACACTGATAAGCAAAAACATCCAAGCAAACTCTCAAAAACGATACAAAAGAAATCAAAGTACCGGCCAGTGCAAAATAAACGATGGAACAGGGGTAAATAGAGCAAAACTACCCGAAACATTGTCACGAAGTCAAAGATGACGCTGTTGTATTGCAGGAAAAACCACTTTATTGGAGCGGACTTGCGCTCCCCAAACAACTAAAAAACATTTAGCGCCCTTCCGTTCCATGAAGAAGGATGACCTGTACAGCAACACGTCCTACACCGAGTGCAAGAAACAAAATACATTTGTATTAAGTCGCAACTGAGCATACTTCCTAGCCAATTAACTGCATGAAATATTGAAAAGACCATGGCTTATCTTTGTGGACAAACGTAGGGCTGTCTAGTTCCCTCCCGCGTGGTAGGCATATTACTGTTTGTGTAACTCGCCAACCCAATTTTCTTGACGGCCATGTTGAACCTCACGCCAACACAACCGACCTGTCATATGTAAGGGTATGAAACCTATATCTGCATGTAAAACCGGCCATCTCTCCCAATCCCTCCATGCATAAACCGGCAATTGGTCATGTGCGGGTGTTTAGAAGTGAACAATACCGTCGAACATGTCCCTGTGAAAGCCCTTAAAGCTAAACGACTGATATTGCCCCCCGTAGGCGTTCTAAGCTGTTCAGTTGCTCTCAATAGAGGAGGCATTCTCAGCTACATGACCAGCTGGAACTTGAGTCGGCAAAGGCGACGGCAGCGGCTTTCTGTGGTTTTCACTCCATTCAAGCTTCTCTTTGGGCTGACACTTCTTAAGTTTCCGCTCTCCCCAAAAGCGAGAGACATGCGTCCGTCTCAGGGAGAGTTACCACCTCGAGGGCTTCGACCATTATACAAGTGGACACACACTTGCGTGTCCCTTTCACTCCCTAGTCGTAGGCATTTCGTGTCTATGCAACACACCAGCCCAGACCCAAACCGCTCGATTGCGGAGGACAGCTGACTGGGCGTATTGGGCCATGAGACCGCAATGGTTCAATCTCCCAGCACCACAACGGGTATGTCATCCGTAGCGACATTAGGCCCTGATGTACATGCATGCCCGCCCCCCTTCACACCCCACCGTGCACGCCTAAATCGGCAACGAGGGATAGGTGTGTAATCAGATGTGAAATACACTGGTGAATGGAGAGAGAAATACTTTATATTCGAACAGACTAAGATTTATTATTATTCTTCCGGCAGAAGAATTATGATCAGCTCGCCCGTGAGGGCCGCCAATGTGACAGTGTTGCTCGGAATGGCTTTCAAACTAAAGGAGAAGAATGTGCTGACACCAGCCGGGGTAGCTTAGTGGCTAAGGCATTGTGCTGCTGAGCACGAGTACGCGGGTTTGATTTCCCGCCGTGGCGGCCGCTTTCGTGGTGGAGGCGAAAAGCATGAACGCCTGTGTGTACGAGATTTCGGCGCACGTTAAAGATACCCAGGTGGTCAAAATTATTTCGGAGCCTTCCACTACGGCGCGCCTTAGCACCTGCGTTTCGACAGCGCGTTCAAACGTGCGATCAAATCAAAGAAAGGGCTCACGCCGGCGTTCGAACGGGGCAAGTACTTTCGACAGGCAGGGAAGCACAGCTAGTGGGTGAGGTGGAATGTGAAATGGAAACGCCCGCGGCTACATTTTTGGTGGCGGCGGTGGCGGCGGTATTAGGGTGCCTTTAGACCCGTTCGAGAAGGTGATGATTCTCCGCAATCATCCGAGAATGGTGCTCCGGCCACTGTCAGCCGAATGCGCAACTTGTGCAACAGGCATCAGTGGTGGCGAGGGGAACAACTTTTGTAATAACCCTTGTAAAAAAAAGGTCGGCGGCGTCGAGGAGCAGCCCCGCAGCGTCGCCCAGTAAGTGTGCTTCACTGCAACGAAAAGAGGGGGGGCGGGAGCGTAGAGGGATGT
The DNA here is from genome assembly GCF_048455015.1 of Haemaphysalis longicornis. NCBI lineage: Eukaryota > Metazoa > Arthropoda > Arachnida > Ixodida > Ixodidae > Haemaphysalis > Haemaphysalis longicornis. The sequence goes on from NW_027526295.1 coordinate 38,305,742, forward strand.
GAGACATACACTGCTTTGAATTATTACACAGGCAGCGAAGCAGCAGTCAACCATGGTACGTGCTCAGGCGAGTGTCGTTGAATCGAATGATGCGGCGTCTGCTCTGCGGGCATTTATCTTTAAGCGCGAGTGTTTCTCGATCCACCGAATTACATCCAAAACATTGTAGATCAAACAAGATTAGTCTAGGCTGAAGATGTTAGTTCGACAAACTCCCCCTATCAAAGGAGATAACACGTGCAGCACGAAAAATAAAGAATGAAACCCGCGCTTGACTGATCGCACAGAAAACATAGCCCGGCGCAGCCGGGTGGCAATGAGAAAACAAACCCAATGCATGGTTTGCGGCAATGTGGCTTACAATGCACGAGTGTGGCATTAATTGCTTTCAAATGTGGGAAAAAGAAAGGTACGTCAACTCATGATAATAATGAATATTATGTTTGATTTTTTGGCGTGAGCCTAAATAAGGGCAACCATCGACACAGGAAAGTTTTTCATGATAGTGGAATGACTGGATTTGAGCTATCTCAATAGAAACTTGAGAGAAACAAAAGGCAATAAAGATTACTGGTGTAAAGGGCCAGATTGTAGAGATGCAGTGTAATACTCAAAATTGAATAACTTAACATCGGTGAGAAATTCCAAAAAGCGGTTCACGGAAAACATACGCGAATCTCGTAACAAGTACGGTGGGTGTTGTGGATTTTGCTGTGTGTATAGTCGTAGAGAGCGTTTCCGCCGTGTTGTGTCAAGTCCCTTGCATTAGATGAGTATGTGGATTACAAATTGCCCCTGTCCATACGCACTTCCCATGGGTCTTGATGAGCGTGTTACATGTGTGTGGCCTATCCATAACCTTGTTTAGGCATCTTCCGTGTGTCAGTGGTGTTTTTCGGTGGTGTATGGTGCTAAGCGTGATTTCATTAAGTGTAACTTTACTGTGTATTCCAGACTGCTTGCGATATGTTGGGAAGGTGTTTTCGGATGTGTGGCTTGAGGCGTGGTTTTAGGTAACTGTACTGTACTGTTGGTATGTGCAAAGTTTTTGGAAGTGCAGCTGCACTGGCCGTCTCATCCGCTGTCTCATTACCGGCTATACCAGAGGGACCAGGCACCGAACACAGAGTCAGTCCATGATTCTAGTGATATGCAAGGATAATTGTCTTGGTAACAAGAGTGGTGATGTGGTTTTTAGAAGGCTTTGCGGACGACACTGCACACAACACAACTTAAATAGTATGTTTAAATTACAGGCCTAAAGATATATTGTTCGACAATAAGACTTGCAACACGGACATGGCCCTACCCTTCAGATATACAGGTAATGGTGTTTGTGTTCATGCTCCGACGTGTAGTAAAATTGGTACTGTGCGCAGCACAGGACACGTGGAGGCAGTTTTGGATGCGTCACTGTAAAATTCTGTACAGAAATGTTTCCCCGTAAAAACATTTTCTGCGTTGCCCGTTATACCTCGGTTCGTACCTCGTTGCACCCGTTATACGTCAGTTCCCGTTCCACCGATTATACCTCGGTACGTGAGAGACAGCCAGTTCAGACGCTTGCTCTTTCACCCTGCATAAAACAGGTACGGAAATGAATGGGCCATTTATAATAAAAATGGACGATGTATAATAAAAACAGGTTTTCAGGGGAGGTTATTCATTTATGAAGTTTCAAAGACGTATAACAAGTCAATAGAAGTTCGCTGGTGTGCCACGAACCATTTGTCAGACCGGGGAAACACTCTGGGCAGGCTGGTAACGAAAGTGTGGCGCGAAAGGCGAAGCCTTAAGTGGAACAATGTGTCGATCATTTTTAGCAGCGCTGTTTTGGTGGCCTACGCGTATGCAAAACGGCCGTAATCCATTCGAGATCACACCGAAGCGGTATAACGACGCAGTAAAAGTTGTATGTAATCCTGGTAGGTTGGTGCTACAGGACCTTTAGGATGTTCATTGTTTTTAAAATTTGCTTTTCTTTAAGATGTTTGATATGCCCGATAAACGTGAGTCTATCATAAAGACCAATTCCCAAAAAAATGTGTTATTTGTTTTACTAGTATCAGGAGATCATTCACTTTATGCCAGGATTTCGTAGCAACCCACGTGTTTTGGAGGCTACAACACAAGTGGTCTTAACTGGGTCAAGGCTACTCCTATTTGTAGATGTGAAGCATCTCATGGTCGGCGCTATGTACCCTCCCTTGATGTTCTTGCGCCGCCCACACCCCCACTGCGCATGCTCGGCTTGGTGAACGCCCGGCGGTGTCTTATCCTCTAATGGCTCCTGGAGCGACAGTGTTGCCGGTGTCTTCCTGAGCACGCTTCCCACACAAACAAAAGGGGGCCCGCAACTGAGCCTTGGGGAATTCCTGAGGTCGCGGGAACATATCCGGACGAAAAATCATTGAGAGCGACCAGCTGCTGTCTTAGAGAGATATACTCGGCTATCCACGCAATAACCGATTCATTCAGTTCATTGCCCGCAATGTACCAACAAGAAGGTGATATGAAACACCGTCAAATGCTTTTTTGCCGCACAAGAAAATAGTCAGCTACTTTAAGCTTATCTATTGCTAGAGCCAAATCGTGCGTGAACTCAACAAGCTGCGTTGAGCAAGAAAAAGCCCACGAAATCCGTGTTTGCTAGGATGCTGGCGATTATGTTTAACCAAATGAATTATATCCCAAGTGTAGCTAATCTCAATTTCAAACACCGCAACTAAATTAACATCCAGACTTCGTCATTCACAAGGGTCTGTTGTTATGGCAAGTTCAAAATTACACTTGTTTCTAAATAGGCAGTCATAAAATTCCATGAAGTAACATAGTGCAGGGCACGAAGTTGAGCCTACCAATGAACGAGCTTAGCCTCTTCTACGTTTATCACAAACAATATAGCGCACATTGTTTTTCGCAGTATTATTGTGAGAAGAATAGCCGGAAATTTGCGCTTTTGCGCGCCCTTGCCTTTCTTTGGTGGGGAGTCCTTGACATGGCGCCGGTTCAGCTCCTGCATGGTGGCCGCTTTCTCGACACCCTTTAAGGCCACCTATTTTGGTTAACCACCGCCATCTCGGGTTGGACATCGCAGCCGGGTCGATGTCTCCAATGGTCTCCATTTCTTGAGGGGGCGAATAGCCACGAGCTGATGCGTCGGCGCAGCCGACGGGCGAGGCGTTCTAGCGGCTATGACTGGCGAGGCTTAGCTCACCCGTCGGTGTGGCACAGTTTTCTTGTGGCAATAACTGGCATTTCGATGGCCTAAACGTTTGCCGGGTAATGTCCAGCGAGTCCTTGCACCTTGCGCGTTCACCTAGAACACTCATTACTGTTTTACAAACGTAGTTCGTTCATTTAAAACGTAGGAACACCGAGCGGATGAAAAACGTGTCTGCGCCATTCGACTCCTTAACGGCTATTTTTTCACCCAGGGAAAAACCGGTCCTACATCGGCGGATCTTCTTCCAAGCACGTCTGTGCATGAATTCTCGGCGCCCAGACGCACGCCGTTGTTCGCATAATGACGTATAACCTGATAGCTTACGAAGGCCGGTCTCCTCTTGAACACCGGTTGCTGAAAATTCTGTGGCCGTTCGCTTGCCGTAATTCGGCCGAGGACCGCTAACTAAAAGATAAAGGTACATTCTGAGGCCGTAAGTCGGCCGGTCTCCTTTATAACACCGGCTGCTCGAAGAAAACGAATATTCTGCCGCCGGACGCGCGGATCACGTTGAAAGAGCGGATGCGCGGCAGCCGCGCTACGGCCGGTGTCCTTTCGAACACCAACTGCCACAAGAATACGGATATCCTGTGGCCGGTCGCTTGCCGTGCGTAGGCTGAACACCGCTTCCCGAAGGAAAAACGGATGCCCTAAAGCCGTACTCCGGCCGATTTCTTTCTCAACATCGGCAGCCGAAAGGCAACTGAATATCTGACAGCCGGGAAGCTGCCGGTGTGCGTCCGAACACGGGCGGCCGAAGAAATACCGAAGTGCTGGTTGCCGAATGTTGGCCGCTCGTCGAATGATCAGCGGCTGCCAGAACCTGGATGCTGGCCGGACGTGCCAGAAAGCGGCCATAGACGGGCCCGTCTTCGGACACACTTTCTGTGCCGCGTGGGTTTGGGCTTTCGGCGTGGTACATGCGGTTGCTAGAGAGACACGGAACATTTTTGCCGTCTTATTATCACCGGATTGCCAAAGGGCAACGCAAAAAAAAACAATGGTCTTGGGCCCTTCGCAAGCGTGAAGGAAGCTGTGCAGGCTTTAATGCCCTTTCCAGTGTCAACACTCTAGAGCACTGGACTCCTCTACGCATTACATTGGCCGGTGGGCTCCAGTTGGTACACTGATTTGAACCCATTACTTCCCGCATACGAGGCGTGTGCTATACCTCTGAACAGTCTGTCAGGAGGCTGAGCCTTTGGTCTAAATGCTGTAACAATACCACAGCTGCTTTACTGACAACAATAGGGACGACATCGTAGCAAATTTGCGCTTGTAAGCATTTAAAATATGATGGTGCAATTGCACGACCCTGTCACAGAGCTGGTAGTAGGTCTAATAGAGTGTCTGCAGTGACCTGATGAGTATAGCTTGCGCTGCCGTTGGGAGCCCTTCTCCTAGCACGGAATAATTACGTGGTGCAAAGTGGCACAGCCCCTCGCTCGCCACAGCCATTCCATACCCGCCGACTTGTGTCGCCGGCCGGCATAAGTTTCTCCTATGGCGCCTGGACGACTATGGCCACTTTATTATATTTATGAGGAATTTAGAAGGCACGGAGATCATAGGCGCCGTGTTTTCATTTTTCGGTAGGAGGAAGGCACACGGTGAGCCCCAGATCGGGTTTACCATATCTATCTGTCTATCTATGTATCTCTCTCAATATAATAGAGTTACTCGGCTTTGCGGTAGAAGAATGAACTTGTTCATTCACGAATGAGGTATCAACGCAGACTGCGTGAGCCGAAACGATCAGCTTTTCGCGAGTCTGACACTGGACGAGCGCGTCCTCGTCCTCAAGCAGCATCTGGCGCATATCCACGTAGGGGGATTTACCCGACGTGGCTGATGCGCATCACAGTTGTCATGGGCGCAATATGCTTACTGCAATACCCCAGGCGGAAAGGGTAGTGATCCTGGCGCCCTACAGGGACCACAAGAAGAGCGTGTCATAGTATGGCTTTAACATCTGGACGTGAACCGTCTCGCGACCACGACGTCGGTGGTCTGAGGTGGACATTACGGGTTTAACAACATAGTCCAAGGGTGACGTTTGTTGTAGTACACGGCAAGGCGCCTGGCATTGAGAAAGAAATTTCGACGAAAGACCGGGAGCCGGGCACGGTACTGAGAGCATGACAAGCGATCCTTTCGTAAATGCGGGAACTGTAATGGAGTCATCGTGACGCGCCTTTTGGCGTTGCTGCTCTCCCAATGTAAATCATCCAGCTATCTGGTGTCATTCCTCGGCGTGTCGAGCGATGTCAGACAGTGGTGCATACTCGGATGCGTTAGGTCGGTACGGAAGCACTGTATCCAGCAGGAGGGCTCACGACCACACAGTAAAAAGAACAGCGATAATCCTGTTGTCGCCTGCGTGGCCGTATTATAAGCTTACGTCACGAAAGAAAGAACGAGGGCCCAGTTAGAGTGGTCCGAGGAGACGTATATGGCGATCATATTGCCAAGTGTACCTCTAAAGTTTTCGGTCAGGCCATTAGTCTTGAGGTGGTAGTACGTGGTCTTTCGGTGGGCCAATTGACACTAGGCTAGAAGGGCCTCCACGACTGCGGATATAAAGACGCGGCCACTGTCACTCAGTAGTTTGCGAGGAGAACCGTGCCGATGAACAAAACGGCGTGGAAGGAAAGACGCGACGTCGCGAGCCGAGGCGACTGGTAGCGCAGCTCTTTCGGCATACCGCATAAGTGATCAACAGCGACGACAATACAGCGGTTACAGGCGGATGTGCTTGGGAATGGGCTGTAGAAAGCAATGCCTACGCGGTCGAAAGGCCGCGCTGGGCAGGTAATGGGCTTGAGTGGGCCACTGGCGTGATGCGGCGGAGACCTGTGCCGTTGGCAGTCTGGGTAAGATAGAAGAAACTTGGCGACAAAGGTATACATCTCGCGACAGTAGTAGTGAAGTCAGACGTGCTCGTAGGTTTTAACGATTTCAGCGTGAGCACTTTGCGCATCGGTGTGAAATGTTGCACAAATGTCTTTGCTCAATTGGAGACGAATCACGAGTACCCATTTTCGACCGTCGGGTAAGTAGTCCGGGTGGTATAGGAGCTGGTCACGAACAATACAGTGGGAAGCTTGACGGTGCAGTGATCGAGGCTCAGAAGCTGCTCGTAAGTGCGACAATTATTCGAGGATCGAAGAAATCCGAAGGTCTTTGCGCTGCTTCACAACCTCGTCCCTTATTTCGAAAGAGGTTAGGCTGTGGTTTTCTGTGAACAAGCTTTCTACATTCCACTCAAGCGGAGATCGAGAAAGAGCGTCGGTGTCGGTATGCTCCCGTCCCGATGACTACACTAGACAGATACCATGCTCTTGAAGGTGGAGTGCCCAGCAGCCAAGACGGCCAGCGGGATCCCTTACTGACAATAACCCACACAGGCCATGATGATCCGTTACGACGTCGAAAGGGCGACCATACATGTGAGGACAAAATTTGCTGATTGCCCTAAAATATCCAAACATTCTTTCTCTGTTACAGAGTAGTTCACGTCGGCATTCGTCAGTGTAGGGCTCGCGTAACTCACCACGTATTCGTCAAAGCCGTCCTTTCGTTGAGCGAGCATGGCACCTAAGTCAACACCACTGGCATGCCTGTGAATTTCAGTGGGCCCATTTGGGTCAAAGTGCGGCAGTATCAGTGATGATGCAAGGACCTGACGTAATGTTAAGAAGGCGCTCTCACACTCGGGGGACCATTTGGCAATGTCTGTGCTTCCGGTGAGAACCTGTGTGAGAGGCCCGATGATGGAGGCAAAGTTTCCTACAAAGCATCGGAAGTAAGAACCGAGGCAGATGAAGCTTCGTAGGTCTTTCAGCTTGGTCGGCTTCGGAAACTCCCACACGTAACAAAGTTTGCCCGAGTCAGGAAGGACACCGTCTTTCGAAACAATGTGTCCTAAAATGGTAAGTTATCACGCAATGAAGCGGCAATTGAGATTCAGCTGCCGACCAGCGGCGGCAATGCATGTTAGCAATTGTTAGAGGCGTGTGAGATGGGTTCGCAAAATCATGCGCAAACACGACTATGTCTTTTAAGTTGCAGAAATATGTTTTCATTTTCAAGCCCAGCAGTACGCTTGTAATCAGTCGTTCGAATGTAGACGGCGCATTACAGTCTTAACGCCATGGCGTTGGACTCGTGAAGGGTATCAGGCGTCGTAAAAGCCGTCTTTACTATCACAATCGGCCATGGGCACTTGCAAGTAGCGGGATTTCAAGTGTAATGACGAGAAAAACTCGGCTCCCTGCAGCCAGGCCATGCCATTATCTATGCGAGGTAGCGTGTAAACGTCCTTGGGCGTGATTTTGTTCAGGGGGCGATAATCCACACAGAATCAAATATAGCCGTCCTTTGTTTACGAGAACAACGGGAGAAGCCCAAGGACTCACGGATGGTCGAATGGCGTGGTGTTCAGCATGTCCGCTACTTGTTCATCAATGAGGCGCCGTTTAGTGGAGGACACGCGAAATGGTCTCTGTTGCAACAGCGCGTGCGTGCCGGGGTCGATCTCATGATACACAGTCGACGTGCGTCGAAAAGCGGACTCCAAGCAGTCGAATGATGAAGTGAAGCGGTGTAAAAGAGTACGTAACTCGTCATGTTCCGCCGAAAGAAGGTCGTCGTCAATGGCGCTTCTCAAAAGGGTGTCTTCAGGTGTAGACTGAAGACCAAGTGCGGTGATTTCAACGGGCGTCGATTCCTCGAATACACTGACAACTAGACCAGGGATGCACTTCTACAACGCCAAGGCATTCGCCGCGTAAACGTGTGGGAGGGAACGACGTCGGGTTGGAAATAAGCATTGTGCCGGCACCAGTCGCAATATCAACAACGGCGAACGGCAGTGACAACCCTTTGCGAGCACAAATAAGACCGGATGGCGCGAAGACGCTGTGGCTTCAGAAATACTGTTTGTGACAACGGAACAAGCACAGATGAACCACGAGAAATGTGCGTGTCGTCGTTGACACGCAACTTGGTGGTGGTCTCATCCTGCGGGTTTTCTACCTCTGGAAACAGCTCTACTTCAGTGCGAGAACAGTCAATGATGGCGCGGTGGCGTGACAAAAAGGCCCGTATGCGAATCAGGTTGTAAGAGCGCGCTGACGAAACGACCACCTCGACTATATATATAACCCCTTGAATTGTGACGCGAGCAGTGGATTTGTCCTGCGGCTCCACAGGTTGCGCACTAGCGGTTCGGAAAGTAACACCACCTATAGGTGCCGATACTTTTCGTAGCCAACGGCGAAGTTTCGCGTCCGTAACAGACAGCACACCTCCAGTGTCACTAAGCGCCAGGGTAGCAACACCATCAACGCACACTTTGATTACAAGGAGGAATTAGGCATTTTGACGTTGACACAGTTTGTGCCTCTGAAACTGCGGCGTCTAGTTTTCCGGGTCATCATTGGTAGGACAACGGCGCATCGGAGAGAGTGAGCGCTGTTGTGGAGACAGCGAACGGCGGCTGGTCAAGTCACAGTTATCAGAGGGAGCAGATGTCGTCGGCAACTGGGTCGGAGCGTGCTCCATCGGCTGTGTTGGCGCATAGGATAACAGCCACGATGCGTTGCGCGCTACCGTCATAAAACGACGGCAGTAGCGTGCCACATGTACAGCAATCCCACACGAATAGCAGATCGGGCGATGGTTCCAGTGAAAGGTCGTGCCAAGGTCCTGGCAAAGGTGAAAGGTCTATGCGGTACTGGGTCGACGAACAGCAAAGGAGCTGCAATCGTAGTTTCCTGTGTTATGTCGGCGTATGCTGCTGGAACATCCGAGGGATTGTGCGGCCGAGAGCTTGGAAGTGCGTCAGCGACTCGTTGCATAACGCTCCTAAGGGTTGCGGATAAATCCGACTGAGGCGGCTTCGCTACTTCGCTAACGAGAGAAAGCTGACGAGCCACAACTTCGCCAAAAAACTTCTGAATCTGGGCGCAGAGGACACCCGTTTCCTCAGAAGCCAAGCTGCAAAGCGAATGGACGTGTTACACGGGTTTACGAGTGAGAGCCCGATCTCTGCGAAGTTTATCTAACTCTTGGCAAGCGTTTATCACTTCAGCAACCGTCCGAGGGCTTTTTGCGAGCTACATTTGGAAGGCATCATCGTCTACGCCTTTAAAGATATGCTTCATTTTTTCCTCTTTGGTCATAGCCTTGTTCAGCCGCTTGCGCAAGTCAAAGATATCTTCGATGTAAGAGTTAAAGGTTTCGTTCGTGCGCTGAGCACGCTCGCGCAAACGCTGTTCATCGCGAGTTCCCGAAGAGCTGGGCACGCGAACACTTTGGCAAATTCGGTCTTGAAGTCTGCCTATGTGCGGAGATCAGACTCGTTGTTCTTGTACACGTCTCTGCGACACCGGTTAAGGACAGACGGACGTTGTACTGTTTCAGTTTATTATCCCAGTTGTTATGGGTACTCACCCGTTCTAAGGTGGTGAGCCAACGCTCAGCATCCTGGTGACCAGTGCAGTTGAAGAAGGGGAGATCCCGTCAACGGCCCGTGCCAGGGCATATGATAGATTTCACAGGAGGTGGGGACTCGTAGTGGTTACCCTGAGACATCTTCGAGAGAGCTGTTGGCTGCGCCGTACCAGGGTAGATAAATGGGGACCCGAGCAGCACCGCAACCTCCACCAAAAACTGTAAAGGAGTTAGTCGGCGTTCTTGTAGAAGGCTGGACTTGTTTATTCACGAACGAGGAGTCAACGCCCACGGGCGGAGCCGAAACGACCTGCTTTTCAAGAGTTTGGCACTGAACGAGCACGTCCTCTCCCTCCATAAACAACAGGCGCCTATCCACATAGGGGGGGATATGCTCGTTGTGGCTGATGCTTATCACAGTTCTTATGGGCGGAACATGCTGCCTACAGAAAACTGTGAGAAGGAGCGGAAGATGTTTTGGAAACGGAGAGTATGCATGCAGTCGGGCTACGCCTATGTTACAACAAAAACAACTTCAAAAATGCATCAAACAGAATGCAAAAAACAGCATTAAAGATGCTGCTTTATTTAAAGTGGCTGTCACTAATTTTATTTGTAAGTAGCCTTAGTTTAACCCAGTAGCAAGCGATGTTACTTGATTGCAATTTTTCTGTTGTATTGTGATTTGTATGTACCCACTCCCCTCTCTAATGTCCTCGGGCCTTTAGGGTAACTGAATAAATAAATAAATAACTAAATAAACAATAAAAAAGGAGAGAGAACGAGAGAGAGAAAGGGGTCGTGTTAACAAAGCAGCGTTCAAGGTGATACCAAACGAGGCTACGTACGCGGCGTGGGCTGCAAGTTGAGACGATGCGGAAAACTGGAAAATCGCGGTTTCAAAAGGAAGGGAGGAGTATACAGTAAGGAATTCAGTGTTTGGGGAGACTGGTTGGGGCGGAAGCGAAGATGGGTGTGCCCCTTGCGGATGAAGAGAATAGATACAGGGCACAAAACAACATCGCAAAGAAGCTAGCAATTGAACAGGAAATAGGAAGGGTGTATGCATCAGAAAGGGTTAAACATTCCTAAGTGGTGGTGAGAACGCGGCCTCCTTCCCAAGGACAAATGACATTGTTGAGCTGCATTAGGCTAATAAAGCTGCTAATTTTGGAGAGTTTTGGCGAATTCTGATGAGAAACTCAAGGGCAGGATTAATGAACATAGTTCTAAAAAATATGAGGCCGCCCATTTTATTCGAGGGATAAACACGTCAGTTTTTCATAACTTTCAATATTCCAAAGCGTCAATGGCCCAAAATTATAAATGAGATAAGATTACCGAACCTCGTGTTAGTGGTTAGTTTTGAAGGTGGATTCTAAACTCGTTGCATTAAGATGTTCAAATGCATCCCCGGGACTGTTCACATGTCTTCACAGGGTCAAATAAGGATAGCTTTTTGCAAGAGAGCGCTGAGTATTGAACCGTATTCGGAAGGGCGTTTCAGTTTGGCCGATATATTGTTGCCCACAAACACTGCACTCTAGAAGGTATACGATATTAGCGGAGTCACAGTTAAGGTTACCTTTTATATTTACAAGGTAGTCTGAAGCCGTGCTGATGGTGCGCTGTGTAGTGGGCATGTGTGGGCAAACTTTACATCGGGGTTTATTACAGGGCATGCCGCCAGTAGTTTCCGGTTGGTTGATACGAGAGTTAGCAAGAAAGTCGCCTGAATTCGTATTACCCCGGTAGACAACGCGTGGTACTTCGGGGAATATGCTTTTTAAGCGATCACTTTGCATTTGGGTATTGTGATGTTTTTTTTAGTACGGTTGACACTCTTGGAGCGGAGGATGAGTGGGTTAAAACGAAATTAATTTGCGGGTTAGCGCTCGGAGCTTTTTTCTTACAGATTTCGTTACGGTTTAGTTGGTTTGCTCGCACAATAGCGTTGTCGATAACTTGTTCCGGGTATTTTTATTCAGAAGGGCGGTCTTGAGTTCCCGACAGTTTGGGTCAAAGTCGGCGTGGTTTGAGCAAATTCTCATAAATCGGCGGGCTTGGCTGTAAGATATTGCTGTCTTGCAGTGTCTCACATGGCTACTTTGGAAGTGGAAATCCTGCCGCGTGTCTGTCGGATTTCTGTACAGTTTAGTTTGAAGCCGACCTTGGGAGGTAGTAACGGTGACGTCCAGAAATTTCGCACTGCGTTCCAAAAAAGAATGAGCAAGGGAAATACTAGGATGGGCTAGGTTAAATGCCTCAATAAAGGTGAGAAGCTCCGCGTCACCGTGTTGCCAGATCATAAATATGTCATCAATATAGCTTTTATAGTACAGTGGCTTCAAATTTTGGGCGTCAGGAAAGTTTGATTCGAGATGGGCAATAAAGATTTTGGCGTAGTTAGGTCCGATTCGAGTTCCCATTGACGTTCTGCTGACTTGCACGTTATGAACTCCGTCGAACTCAAAATTGTTAAGTTCTAGAATAAGCCTAAGCAAAGCTTGGAGAGCAGAAGGATCGATAGTTTTGTCGCACGATGAGTGCTCATACGCAAGGGATACAGCGGCGATGCCATTTTCATGGGGGATTTGAGTATACAGTGACGCAACATCGAGGGTGACTAGGAGTCAGTTATCAGGAATTTCAAGTTTGGAGATGTCTGAGAGAAAGTAATTGGTATCCTTAATGAAGGAGGGAAAGCTTGGCGGATTGTTGCAAGTGAGATTATCAGCCTAGCGCGAGAGGTTTTTGGTAACAGTGCCAATGCCAGCAACAATAGGGCGCCCTGGGTTGTTCACCTTGTGAATCTTTGGGAGAAGATAGAATTTAACGGTTACTGGGCTTAAGGCAATCAGGTAGCGAGCCGTGGTTTCATTTATAGTTTTATTTTTATCAAACTCAGCAAGTTTATCTTTGACAATTTGCTGACAGTCTTGAGTGGGATCATTGGGTATTGTTTTATAGAACATCGAAACCAAAAGTTGCTCATTGGCCTCGTTACCATAGTCGGTTTTGTCAAGGATTGCGATGGCGCCTCCTTGTCGGCAGGTTTAATCCTTATGTCGGAACAGCTTGCGAGTTCCTCTAGGCTGTCTTTTCGTTGTTAGTTTTGTTGTGGTGGAAAGCAATTTGTGTTTGGTATGCTTTTCACACATCGCGTTGGACAGGTTTGGTGTACATGTCGAGGCAACTATCACGCGGTGTGGGAGGGATCCTGTTGCTATAGCTAGGTAGTGTTCGGCAGGATTCTTCCGTCGTGGGGTGATCGTAGAAGTATTCTCGTAGCCTCATGTTTCTGGTAAAATTATCTAATTCCTTGAAAAGCTGAAATTCATCAAAACCGCCTGTAGCCGGGCAAAAGTTTTGGCCCTTTGACAAGACGTTCATCTGAACTGGTGAGAGGGTTATACTTGAAAGGTTCATTACGTTCCCGGTAATATTTTCTTTTGTGATGGCAGACGAGGGAAAATAATTAGTACAGGGGTTTAACTGATTTGGCTGGGGTGCAGTAGTCGAAGTATTTATACAGTAGTAGTGACATCATCGGTCGTATTGTCAGAGTTGGGGCAATTACTAGTGCCGAGCTTGTTACGTTCTTACGCGTGTGGCCAGTGTTGGAAACCTTATCTCGGGTAAATTTTCAGGCTTTTCTTGAAGATATGGCGCATGCTGTCTTGGATTCGTAGTTGCTTACAGGGTTCAACTCTCTTTTCCTTAGTTCCTGACTAAGTAGTTCCTCTTTCTTTCGGAGAGAATGGGCCGTAGTTTCAGTTATTAAAGATTATTTCAGGTAATCGAAACGATTCTTTATCGAGTACCTGCTTCCACTTAAAAATGTTAGACGGGGAGACGTCTGTAGTAGGAGGTTTTATTGTAATCCTAAGACACCTGGGAGCGACCGCGGCAGCAAAATACTGTGCAAGAACGGAAACGTGCAATTCGGGACGTATGCGCTTTTCACTGATTTTTCTTAACTTTAGCAACTGTCGCGAAACGGGGAAGCAGTCCGCGTTACCTGCTTTTTTGTGTTGTAGTCAGTTGCTGCTATGCTGATTCTTTCGGAGGTTGTAAGGGCATTTGGCACGGAGGGCTAGATTTTGGACCCCGAAGGTCCGGCGGACGCGCTGCTGTTGGTTTCCGTGTGCTCGGCGGTCGCTGCAGATGCGGAGGTTGGGCGTGGCATGCTGCTCGTGTGGCGCTGGTCGGGAGCTTCGTAGTGTCGCCGCGAGCGTTCCTTCGGGGCGTTTTGGCCGCTGCAGGTTTGGCAGTTGGGGGCGGCATGCCGTTGGCGCTACGCTCGTCAGTGGACTTTGGGGATGGCGTGCTGGCGCACGCCCGCGGCGCCGTTGTTGCGGTCGATCTGCGGGGAGGTGGCGGTGGGCTGCTGGCACGACACTGCTCCGCGGGACCTTACACTGGATAAAATTGGAGGCAGTGGTGGAAAGTCGCTCTCATTTGTAAAGATAGCCGGGGCTGCAACTAGGTTGGCGGTGCATGCGAAGTCGCGCCACCCCAGAGGATTGCAGCGCTGTTACATGAAGCAGAGTGCACAGACAAATAGCCAGCTATCGGTATCGACGTTTGATAAGGCGCTACCCAATGATCCCACTCAAGACTACAGGCAAATTTTCAGATAAACTTACTCAGCTTGTTAAAAATAAAACAATAAATGAACCCACGGCTCGTTCTCTGATCCCTTTAAGCCCAGTAGCCGGTCATTTATACCTTCTCCCAACGATTCTCAAGGTGAACAACCCAGGTCGCCCCATAGTTTCTGCCATTAGCACTGTTACCGAAAACCTCTCTTGCTATGCGGATACACTTATTTGCGACATTCCGCCAAGCTTTCCCTCCTTCATTAAGGATACCGGTGACTTTCTCTCAGACATCTAAAAAATTGAACTTCTTGATAACTGCCTGCTAGTCACCCTCGATGTTGCGTCAATGTATACTAACATCCCCCATGAAGATGGCATCGCCCTTCACCCCTTCATCAAGTTCATCGCCCTTCATACGAAAGAGATAAGTGTTCATCCCTTGCGTACGAACAGTCATCGTGCGACAACCCTATCGATTCTCCTGCTTTCCAAACTTTCCTCAGGTTTATTCTTGAAATTAACGATTTTGAGTTCGACGAAGTTCAATACGTGCAAGTCAGCGGAACGTCAATGGGAAGTCGAATCGCACCAAACTACGCTAATATCTTTATGGCTCACCTCAAATCAAACTTTCTTGACGCACAAAATGTAAATCCACTGTACTATAAAAGGTATATTGATGACATATTCATGATCTGAAAACACTGTGACGCGGAGGTCCCCACCTTCATTGGGGCATTAAGCCAGCCCATCCTAGTATTTCCCTTGCTCATTCCTATTCGGAACACACTGAAAACGTTTTGGACGTCACCGTTACTACCTCCAAAGGTCGGCTTCAAAGTAAACTGTAAGGAAAACCGACATACCCGCGGCAGTATTTGCACTTCCAAAGTAGCATGTCAGACACTGCAAGACAGCAATACCTTATAGCAGAGCCCACCGATATAGGAGAATTTGCTCAAACCAAGCCGACTTTGACTCAAACTGTACAGAACTAAAGACCGCCCTTCTGAATAAAAAATTACACCATCTTCCCGTGGGGAACCCTGATGAGGATGCGAAGCATCGTGGCGGTTCCGTGTGGTTCCATTGTGTTGCCGTTATGTTGAGTGATCTGGTTTTTACTAGCGCCAGAGGGAATTCCGCGTCCGGGTCCACACCGGTGGCAAAGGCACGCAAGTGCTGTTGTGTTACGGTGAGTAGGCGGTGGTTCTCGAGCCGCCGAAACTCGTCCATCATGTTCTTGTCGATGTTGTCTCTGTGGTAGAATCGGTAGTCTCCGTCAGCTTTTGTGAGGTAAAGGTTGTTGACATTGGTGCACCAGCTGAGAGCAATGTAGACACCCTCCTCTTCGCAACTTTGTCTTCTCGTTCTTCTTCTTCTTCGGCGGTTCCCCTACGGGGAAGATGACGACGGTGGTCGAACACGAACCTATCTCGTGATGGATTCTTTGGTTGGCCAATTCCTAGGGGCATCCTGCCACAATCAGCATCAGAGGCGCTGCAGACGGGGCTGGTTGGGCTGCAAGGCGCGTGGCGCTTCCCGCCAAAGCTTTCCCACGGGAAATTTAGCAACCCCCTCTAAAGTTTTCAGGTCATCGTTTCCGTTGACGTTCAGCTTCGCGTGCCTTCGTTGTATCAGTAGCTTCTTGATGTAGTTTGAATGAGTCAAGGACATAAGGCGCGTTCGTAGCACTTGTTCCTGTCCCGGATTTGTAGCGTAATGGGAAGAGCACCGCTTACGTCCCGTTGCGGCCAGAGAGTGGTGGGATCGAAACCGGGCGCCGCTAACTATTTCTTCTTTTTATAGTGCAGTATCGCGGAGCTGTGGGTGTAAGGAGGAGAGTTGCGCATGCGCAGTGAGCGTGTGGACGGCACCGCCATCAACGACGAAGGACCAGGCGAGCTTAAGAAATGCTCCGCATTGAAAAATACCCTGAGCCAGTTCTTGACGATGGTATTGTGCTGACAAACGAATTGGTTTGTAACAAAGGCTGTAAGAAAAAAACCCCGAACGGTAACCCGCAAACAACGTAGTTTTAACCCACTCGTCCTCCGCTCCACGAGTGTTACCCGTGCTTAACGAACATCACAATCTCCTAATGCAAAGTGATCGTTTAAAAAGCGTATTCCCCGAACCACCACGCGTTGTCTAACGGGGTAATCACAATTTAGGCTACTTTCTTACTAACTCTCGTATCAACCGACCGGAAACTACTGTCTGCTAACCTGTAATAAACCCCGATGTAACGTAGGCCCACACATGACCACTACACAGTGCGCCACCAGCACGGATTCAGACTACTAGGTAAATATAAAAGGTAACTTTAACTGTGACTCCGCTAATGTCGTATACCTTCTAGAGTGCAGTGGTTGTAGAAAACAATATATTGGCCAAAATAAAACGCCCTTCCGAATACGGTTCAATAATCACCGCACTCATGCAAAAAGCTGCCCTTATTTGACCCTGTCAAGACGTGAACAGTCCCGGGCATGGATTTCAACGTCTTAAAGGACTGATTTTAGAATCCGCCTTCGAAACCCAAAACGACCGCGAGGTTCAGTAATCTTATCACATTTATAATGTTGGGTGAGCGGCGCTTGGAATTAATGAAAGTTACGGAAAACTAACGTGCTTATCCCTAAAAAAAAAATTGGCGGCAAAGTTATAAAAAACTTTTATAACTTTGTTCATTATTCCTACCCTTGAGTTTACCATCAGAATTCGAAGAATCTTTCGAAATACAGCAGCTTTATTAGGCTAATGCGGCTCAACAATGCCATTTGTCCTTGGGAAGGAGGCCGCGTTCCCACCACCTCTTAATACTGTTTACCCCTTTGTGATGTAGGGACCCTACGTACTTTCTGTTCAGTGTCTAGCTTCTGTGCAATGCTCTTTTGTGCCCTGTATCTATCCTCTCCATCCGCGGGGGGCACACCCATCTTCGCTACCACCCCAACCGGTCTCCCCAACCACTGAATACCTTACTGTATACTATCCCCTTCCTTTTGAAATCGCGATTGTCCAGTTTTCCGCATTGTCTCAACTTGCAGCACAGGCCACGTATGTTGTCCCGTCATGGGGCAACCTTAAACGCTGCTTTGTTAACACGACAACTATCTCTCTCTATCGCTCTCTCTCCTTTTTTGTGGTTGTTAATGTTGCTGCTGTTGTTTTTGTTGTAACATATGCGTAGCCAGACTGCATGCATACTCTCCGTTTCAGGAACATCTCCCGCTCCTTCTCACAGTTTCCTGCAAGGCTATATAAGAATTGCGTTCCAAATGTTTGTGACAGCCAAATCATGTAAGTGTACTCTGATGAAGGCAAGCCCCGTTGCCGCTACATAAGTACACCTTGTTGGTTATTGTCCTTGAACTCTTTTGTTATTGTCCTTGGACTCGGACTCTTTACTTATACTAGTTCTGCGCGCTTGGTGAGTTTTATGTTTCTCTAGATTTGTTTCTACACTGAGCGCTGACAAGACCACAGCAAAGAGCATCATCTGGAAATTTCCGCAGAACGAAACCACAACAATTGTGATCGGCGACTCCCAGACCAAGTATTTGTATCATCACTTCGTTCCCCTCGGCCCGGGAACCCCCGCTTTTGTTTATCAGCATGCGCTACGCTCACTCATAGTCTTTATCCCTGCCTCGGCCACTACAGTTTTTCTGCATGTTGGTACTAATGATCTCAGTTCTACGTTCGCTGAACATGCTTTCTCTGACTACCGCTCACTGACTGACCTCACTCTTGAATCTCGGCCGAACATTTCCACTATATACGCCAGTCTCATTCTTCCCCGCTCCGCTAACCGCCGCCGCGACTACCGCATCTCTCACTTGGCTCGCTGCTGCAACGAAAAGGCATGCCGGTTCAACTCCTTTGTCCGAGAATTTTGCCGCTATTCACGCTTTGTCCGCTTCGTAGATCATGGCTTTGAGAACCTTCCAGCCGGCCTAGTGCTCGCTGCTGATGGCTTACACCCGAGCTTCGAGCTTAATAAAACATTGTTCAGTTGGGCAATATTAGAACTTATGTTCATGTGTTCTTTATACGCATTTTTTGCCCCGGAGATAACAGTTCTCGCGTGGTGCGTTGAAAAAAGAGTGTCCCGGTGTTTTAGCACCGTTACTACATAAAACTACGTCGTCGACAGGAGATACCGACAGCCAGAGTACTAAGGGGCGTCGCTCCAAAGACGTGGTCTCAGGATACTTCTATAGAAGATGCATGAAGAGCTTCGAAAACGTGCATTTTGAAGGGCACGTTTGACCTACTACTATTGCTACAAAATGTTCCAAACGCACACAAATCTCATCATTACACATTTGTTGAACTCGGAACACTCAGGACGCAGAAACGGGGCGAATTTTATTGTGATAGGGAACAGCTTGTGCATATGGCAGGCGCTGGCACTGTTAGATTACTGAATAAAAAAATTACGCCAATCTTCCCACGAGGGAACCCTGGTGTGATGCGACGCATCGGGGGGTTCAATTGGTGTTTCCGTTGGTTGATTCTCTAAATCGGGTGAAACGTGTTTTGACGCGAGTCGAACGAGATCGAGCGCTGACTGAACCGCCGCAGCGCGCTACCCGCTTTATATTCGTAGCGCCTGAACGAGATGAGACAGCGCAGGAGAGTCGCGCATGCGCGCACTTGCGCGACGGGAGCGGAGCGAAGCGAGCGAAGTGCGCGCACGCAGCTTTTGTTTATGATAATGAGACGGAGTGAGACTGGCGCACAGCTGTCGGAGAGAGGAACGGAGGAGAGTCGTGCATGCGCAGGTGGCGTGAGGACGCCGCCGACGCCGACGCAGGGGGGACATGCCTCAGAGCAAGAGATGCTTCGCATCTAAGAGGATGTCGAGATATAAGTATTGACTTTTGATGCACCTGCATAAGTACATGAGACAATGGCTGCCGCATACAAAATATTTCTGCTTGCGAGTTCTCAGAGAAAAGTTCGACGTGTTCACTATACCTTTTACGATACGTGCATGCCGATTGGTGGAGCGATAGTCGGTGCAAACGTTACGTCTTAGCTTTTATTTGTAAAAAAACTCGTCAACTCAACTACAGTGTGCATGACGACGTGGTATGCATTTCATTTATGTTTATTGAATAATCGTCCACAACAATCATTGAACGAAATGCTTTGTTGGTTAGCATTCACAATATTTACGACATTTGTATTCCCTATCTCAGCTTTCCGTATTTACAATGCTTACAAAATTATTCCAAAGCGCGTCACCGTAAGCATGCGTTGATTGCAAGAGGGCGAAAAAGTGAAATACATCGGTTATTCCTATTTTCTCATCACAACCGTTACGTGGTTCTGGTTTTTGTGTTCCTCAGACGGTTAGGAGAGGATATTTTTTTGTCCAAGGAACAACTTGTTTCGGTACCCTGCTCCCGCGCCATGCCAGGTGCCGTTTAAATAGACGTAGCGGACGAGCAACACGTTCTCTGTCGCTGAGTCATAATTATCATCCGGCCACTAGTAACAACTAACTGCAGCATGTGAGGCCGTTCTGGTTTTTTCAAGTTTGTGGAATTTCTTCACTATCCTCACTGTACTGAGAATTCCCTAAGAGCTATGTGAGTTTTTAGGACTCGTCTTCCCTTTATTTTATATCTTGTTTAAACGGCCCAACCGGCCGCCTAGCGTTTCAAATGAGGTAGGTGATTGACGAGACGTCCGGCGTGTCAGAGACATGAGAAACTACCGAACACTATACCTGCACGTTAGCGCACTGTGGTTTCTCATGTTTTTGCGTTTTTTTTCTTATATAAGCGGAAAAACTGCCTAGAGGTATGTGACTCCGTAGCTCTCGTTCACACTTTTTTCTCTATAATTTTGTTTCTCTTTTATTCCTTTTTTCGTAGATTTGTGTCCTAATCCACTCGTCTCTTTTCTTACTCGGGCCAATTAAATGCCTCTGCGCTTAACCACCTTGTCGTGGCTGTGTTCAATGTTCTAGTCTGTAAGTTTCATTGGCAGTACTTCCTCTAATAAGATTATGTTCGGCTTTGACAACGTTTTGAGTCTTTCCCAAGTTGAACACGACAAATTCTGCGTGAAAACTCCATTGTCCAAGGTAGCGAACACAGGTGAACCCACTTTTCATTGGAGTTACAAATTGCCTTTTTCCGGCCACAAAAATTGGTGGTTCAGACGTCATTAGCATGATAGACATAGTAAAGACTGGTAAAATATGCGGTAGTTACTGCCAGGTTCACCGGACGACCAAGCATGCATGTTGAGAGTTAAAGGCAAACGATACTCGATTTGTAGCCGTAAATCAAACCGCGTCCTTTCTGCGGAAATTCACGTTTTAGATGTCAACGCAGCGTTCAAACTGACAAAAGAGCAAACTGTGATAAGCTTTAACCGTGGATTGGTAATAAAGTGAAACCTTTGATACGTCATGACTGAAAGACAATAGCATAGAGCATCATAATGTCAACCTATGTTGGCACATAAAAGATGGCGGATACATTCTATTCGACTGTTTTACGATTAGTCATTCGAAGCTGTCGTGAATGCCGAGACCAAATTTTGCACACGAAAGTAAGCAGCACCGTAAACACTACTAACTCAGGAGTGCTCTCGGTCTGCTAGCAACAACATCATAGAATAAACAGTTTTTAAAAGCTCCCAACATATCCCGCCCTCCCAAAGACCCACCGACTATGCAAAGTGGGGTACATTCAAAGAAGCACAAACTGCCTCGGGGGCTAGTACTGCCTCTGGCGATGGTGACGAAATTAAAAACACGGTTTCGAATGGCAGAATTATTTAAAATAGGGCTTGGCTGTTTCTTCTCCAGCGCGTGAAAAGGCTCGTCGTTGCACTTGGTTTGGTTTAACACCACTTTTCTGGCCTCGCGGTAACGCTGTTCGACGGGGTCGACGCGTCCGCTATCCATAAAGATGACGGGTAAACATTGGAAGGCTTTAAAGACAAACTTTAATTAAGGATAAATGAAAACAGGAAAAAGTTACAAGTTGAAAAAAGAAAGGTTTCTTCCTCTGATTAGCTCCGTAAAAAAAAGTGGTGCCGTCTCGAGGGCTGGCAGCGGTACACTGCTGGTCGTGGCGTCTCTGGACCCAGGCGCGGCACGGTTCTGCGAAACGCAACTCAACACCTCGCCGGGATTGCAGGATAGTGGGAGAAGCGGGCCGAATTCCTTTTCCGGCCGTCCCCGGCTTGGAGAGGGAAGGAGAAGCGCGCACGCACAAGCACAAGAACAAACTGAAAACACACGTTTCCCCCTCCGAGGGACACCGACCGGCTTGGAGTTCAGAGTTTGTGGCGCCTCCCTGCGCGTCGAGGAATGCGAGCAGAACAACCACAACACCCAACATATCAAATTTGATAAGTAGTGCTCAAAAGCAAGAAAGCGAAAATAAATCACCATAATATAGTAACAAAGCCCACAGCATCATTTATGATGAAATGTAGGAGTTTCGACATGTCAGTAGCTAAGAAAGGTACCACAAGGGGTTCGATGAAAGCTGGCGCGAAAAATGGAAGCACCCTGGAGCTCGCATGGTCCCAACCACCAGCAGCATTTTACTCAAAAAGTAGTGTGTCGAACCGAAAAAATACCGGTTCGGTTACAGTTCTAGTTCAGGCGAAATCATTTCGTTCCGGTTCAGTTCCGGTTCGACAATATCACGTACCGAACCGGCTCGCGACTGCTTTTTGAGCTTGAACTGGTTCGCGAACCTGTTCGAGGAGTTGAATTATCACTGAAATTAGAAAAAAAAACATTTAGTAGTTTAACCAACAGTCAAACCAAAATACAAACAAAAATTCAATGTGATGCTGTTTTCTACGGGCAGTGGCGCAATGTCAAAGCAAACTTTAAACAATTACGAGATATCAGAAAAACAGATGAAGTGAAGACGATTTACCACCTCCTTTCTCGCCCAGGCTTCATGTTGTCCTAGTTACTATTCATATAGCCACCGCCAAGAGATATGACGGTAGGATATATTTTCTACCCTTTCCTTTTTTGTTGAAATCGCGATCGTCGCTATTGAATCGGACATCACGCTAACGTTCAATTCCTAAATTTTAGCCTGCGCACTGACACGTTCAAATACCAGTGCTTGATAGCAATGGCGCCCATTTTGTATATTTGTAACAAAGCAGAAAAATCCTGCTACGGGCACATAAATACTACCAATGAATTAGATAACTTGGTCACCCTGAATAATTTGTTAGCAGTCATCTTGTCGAATGTCTTAGCCACAGTTTTGTTAAAAGTAAGCTTTAGTTAACGCTCAGTCACTGCGTTATTGCTCTGACCATCACTGCGTTATTGCTCTGACCACTGCAATTCCTTTTGCGTAGCTATACCGGATGTGTGCATTGCAATCAGTATGTCGTCTTAGCACCTGACCGCGGCGGTCGTTCCGTGTGTACGTAGCGGAATCTTATAACAGATTATGCTGTTACAAAATGAAAAGGAAATTTGACGCGCGGATTTTGCGATGGGACTTTTTTGTCTAGACCCTCTTTCCGGAACGAGTAGCAGTAAAAGTAATATAGCGAGTTGGGGAGTCACTACAAGTGCACCTTCAAAAAAAGCAGAGCTTAAATAAGCGAAATTGTAGAAGAAGTAGAAAAGATGATTGATGGGCGAATGGGACAGTGTAAGGTGCCGGCCTGCCTTTCTGCACGTGTCATCTACTTTATTACTGTTTCTGCTTTCAAGACAAGGTCCAGAGCTGCAGTTTTTTGCCAATGGATTAAGTGCGCACCTTAAATGTTTTCACTGACATATCTGTTGTGATTTGTGTCTGTAAAAAATAGAACTTTTTCACGGCACTGTCCTCAAAAAGTAACCACGAAACTCACTACCTTTGCATGGATGGCACGTTTTGTTGGGAAAGCAGGGCAAAGAAAAGTATAGAGCAATATCAAGGTTTGGTGCTTTTGTTTACTTTTTTGGTGTTACTTACTTTTGCGTGATATTTTAAACAACGTCATTCGCCTTTTCTTTTTCGTTCCGTTCCGTGTAAACACAATTTATAAAAAAAAACTGGCTCATTTGATGCCCCGTGCTATATCTCTGTTCCAAAGCGGAGCCTATGTTGCAGGTCGGCAGACTTATTTTACCAGCTGGGGATATTCAACATGGATCAAAACCTCGATACATGGAAGTACGCGATTTCCATCTACTTCAGAAAAACGGTAGTGGGGAAGGGACATCGAGGCCACTTGTGGTCAGGAGAAAACGGCTTAGCCACAGAACAGCTCCTGCGGTCACACTTGTCAAGTATTACAGTTTTGCAGGTATTGGACCTTTTAAAAAAATTATGAAATGCAAAAAGTTTCCACACATGGGGTGTGGGCTTTCGCTCTTCCGCAGTGGAGCGCTGCAATAAAGTCGCAGCTAGGGAAGTTAAAAGTCGTTTTATATCCCCTGCAAGCTGCCGAGAATGACATTTTGTTTGGTCAGCTTATACTACGTTTGCGCTTGCAGGAGCATCAGACCATTGCTACATTGGTGTCATTCATTTCCCGTGTTGTTAGAGCGTGGTAGTGTTCAATTGTCTGTAGGCAAATGTGCGCGACCGGGTACGAAGTTGATGGTACGTGAAAGAAAAATAAAAGGCCTGAATTGCATTGACATCAATGTCAACAACAGAGGGTCGAACCGTTTCGGCATGAAACGGTAACCGTTATTTCTTTTTTCGGTTCCCTTCCGGTTCAGGTTCAGCGTGGTGAAAAAATAACGGTTTGGGTTCGGGTTCAGTTCCGGAAAAAAGACCGGTTCAGTTCCGGTTTTTCGGTTCGGTTCGGTTGCGGTTTTTGTAACAGATTTGATACAGTGGGCCTCCATTGATGGTGCAATTTTTGTATCGCTTTTGGTACCAGTTTTATAGCAGAGTTCAACCGTAAACACTAAACCCTTCTTGCCAGAAGGTGGTACATGTATGTCACATACCATGCTATCTTCACTTACTTCAGAGACGAGTAGGATGTCTACAGGCGACAGAGCCATCAGTTGAAGGAGCGGCAACTAAACAGAACTTCATTTGCAGCCTAACAGAAAACCTGATTTCCGCAGGAAAAAGCTCCAAGAGGACAGCCGACCCCTCTAGCGTTGCGTTCTGTGAAGAAAAAGGTCGCGCCTAGAGCCACTAAATAAGCTACGCTTCAGAGTAAATTCACTAGGGCACGACGGTGGCCATTTTGGTGCCATTCGCAAGTGTTGCCAGCTTCATGCGCCCAATTGCAACCGACCTTGACGGGCGGCATTTGTCCAGGCGCCGCTTGGCAACCACGACAGCTGTGTTTTTTTTTTCGAGGTGCACGCCGCCGCGACAAAGCCGACACAGCAGGGTCAGGCTGAGTTATGCTGGAGCCACTATATATGCTACGCTTATCTCGTTGCTTTTTGGTTTCGCTAGGCAACCAGTCTTTCACTGCATGTGTGATCCAACCAACATGATTTACAGTTTGTTAGTTATTGCATGATAAAAATGAATTGTTGCGCAATTGATTACATTACACGGTTGTTTTACGAGCGGCGTTTTGTTTTGTGTTCAACATTACAGCTGTTTTGCTTTGCAACGAGTCCGTCCTTTGGTGGCCATTCCAACTGAGGCGTAATAGCAAGCCTGTACTCGCAGCGACCATTCACGATACCAAAGTTGATTTGCAACGATACGATGGAAATTATGGCTTGCCCTCTGAATGCGCGACATCGCGGTGAGGGCCTCGCGAGACCCACTAGATAAGGTTATTTAAAGGCTTTAGGTTTCGCCGTAACCACAAGACGTGAAACACGCGGCCTAGGCGATTTCCGCCAATATTTCAACCCGCACCTTCCAACTAACATTGTTTGAGTCACCATACTGTCCATCCTAACACAAGTCCACCCCACCCCGCCAATAGTGAAAGCAAATAAGATTTAGCAAGTAGGCATCACTCATTCGGAAACAACTACTTGATTAACATGTCGGTCTTCACCAGAAAAATAAATGCGGCCAAATCATTTATTGCCACCCGATAGAAATACCTCATTCTTGCAGCCTTTTCAACAAAAGGACACACACAAGTAATCAACCCAATAAAGAAACATCTAGGAATGAAATCGTTATCAAAAAAATATTCAAAAAGATGCATTATTCACAACTCACAATGTCAACGAAATGTTTATTACAGTGTTATGCTGGGCAGCATAAACCAGGTTCCCGAGTAACACATGAGGTTATCTATTAAACAGATTTAGTTGTACGACAGGTGTTATCTTTTGAAATCTAATCACTGACAAACTTACTTTGGTTTTTCAAGCTGCTAGCTTTTGGTCACACTTGACACCAACACTCGCAGTTTACTGAAAATAAGTGTGCTGGAAGCCATCAATCAAATGCAGTGTTGAGCCCCTGAATGTGGTTTTATTGGTTTGTTGCTAACATGAAATAATAAAAATAACTCATTTCAACCCGTCTCCCCTTTTTAGTCAGTTCAAGCAGTCGGTTTCTTACAATTCGATTTGGGCTTTAAAAATTAACAGAGCGGGATCCCCTACCCCAACTCCGAGAAGTAGGAGCAACTTTTTTTTTCAGTGTCAATAGTAGTAATTTTCAAATCTGTTTGAGTGTAAAAAAAGCTCGAAATATTAAGGTTTGATTGACCCCGAGCCTAATGTAATTTGTATTAGTAATAATAATATATTATTATAATAATAATTTATTATAATATTATTTATGTAATCGTCACAAAATGTAATGTAATCGCACTTACCGAAACTTAGCTATCCTCATAAATCACGTCTACGGAATATTTTACCCATAGTTATGTTGTTTTTTGAAGTGACCGAACTAGCCCCACTTTTAAAAGTTGCGGTAGTGGAGTGCTCATTGCGGTGGACAACTCGGTGAACTGCCGTCGTCACTCAGACCTCGAAACTGCTGCAGATTCAGTGTGTGTGGAGTTTTACGGCGGTAGCAAAAGTAGTATCCTAACTTCCACCTTTTATATACCTCCATCCACTACTCCGCCGAATTTCAGCGCTGTTTCGCATCAATAGAGGATGTTGTTAATGCATACCCAGACACTAAGTTTCTGATATGTCGAGACTTCAATGTTCCCTGCGTAGACTGGGGTGATCGCACTGCCAGACACGATCATCATTACATTTCCTGGAAGGGCTACTGTCTGTTACACTTTATTTCTTTCAGTGGTGTGGAACAAAGTAATAGGCGTAAAAACATTTGTGGCAATGTTTTAGACCTTTGCTTTTCCAACCAGGGGGGCCTTACCATTTTTCTGTAGGATATCCTCCAGGTCCGTTCCGACAAATTTCAGCCTGTCCTTCATATGTAACTGCCGCATGTGTCGGAGCAATCGAGATGCTCCGGCCATTCTGCACATCCGAAGTACAATTATGCTGGTGGAGATTACATTGCTTTTTATAACTACTTATGTAACACTGACTGGTCTCTCTCCGTCAAACTTCCCTCTGTTGAGGACCAAGTCGAGAAACTTTCTACAATTATTCAGCAGGGAATGCAAATGTTTATACCATGAACGTCCGCAAAGAAATCTAAATTTCCGAAGTGGTTTTCTGCAGAACTGCGAAAGGCTTTAAAATGTAAAGCCCGTGCTCACAAGAAAATTCGCGGGCTACAATTCGAAGCTTGGAAAAAAGGGTTTAAGTATTTCAGAGCCCTGTGTAAACAGCTGTATGATCGCGATCGGTCAGACTACATAGCCAATGTAGAAATCAGCGCTACACGCGACCAGAAAAGTTTCTGGCAGTATGTTCGCTCTCGATCTGCTGGCAAGGTTGCCGAAATCGTTAATCTTCTAGACGACAATGGAAACCCGATTGGAGACGTTGCTAATGCCTTTGCGGATGATTTCAGCTCAGTATTTCCAAAAAGTGAAGTTAACATTTTGTCTAACTCTTCCTCTGCGTCGTCTAATTTCTGCGTTCCCAGAATAAGTGAGGGCGACGCTCGGAAAGCCCTGAAGCGCCTCAAACCGTCATTTTCCTGTGGCCTTGACGGAATTGCTCCCGCAATATTAAAAACCTATGGGGAGCTTCTGATTCCTATACTAAGCGCTATATTTAAAATTCAAGTCACTCTGCTTCTTTTCCAGTAGCCTGGAAGTTAGCACGCTTGGTTCGTGTATTCAAAACTTGTGCTTAAGATAGTGCTAAAAACTATCGGCCTATTTTGCTTCTGTGTGCTTCGTCTAAGCTCTTTGAGACTGTGTTGCACGATGTTTTAACTTCCGGTGTTAAGGGCATACTAATTTCCGAACAGAACGGGTTTATGTCCGGACGTTCCACAACCAGTAACCTCGTTTGTTTGATGCAGCGAGCATCCGAAGCGGTTCATCATAGGAGGCAGCGTGATACTGTGTACTTTTTACCTTTCCCTGAGCAAGGCTTTTTGTGTGGTCAGTCACCCATTGGTATTTCCTAACCTGTCACACCTGAACATAGATAATTTTTTTCTTGACCTCTTAATAAGCTACTTGCGTTTGCGGACTGCTACGTAAATGGTAATGGCCAGCAATCCTATCGTTACTGCGTTTCAAGTGGTTTGCCACAGGGGTCTAATCTAGGCCCTCTTTTGTTTTCTTTATTTGTCAATGATGTTCCAGCTGCTATAACGTATTCTTTTTTTTACTTTATGATGATGACATCAAGTATTTTATGGAAGTTTTGGGTCTTAGCAACTGCACTCAGTTGCAAAGAGGTGTGGATGCATGTACACTCTGGTGTAAAGAGAACGAACTGATAGTGAACGCAGTGAAAACCAAAGTGTTGTCGTACACGAGTAAAACACACTGCCTGCTTTATCACCACTCAGTTCATAATGTTACTTTGCCTCGAATCTCGACGACAACTGATCTTGGCGTGGTCTTTGATATCCAGCTGACCTTCACACCGCACCTAAGATCCATCAAACAGCCAGCTCTCCGCTGCTTGGGCATGGTCTGCCGGATTTCTAGAGAATTCTGTAGTGCAAAATCCTCCATAAAACTGTACTCCAGTGTCTGTCGTACCATGCTGAAGTATGCCTCGGTTGTCTGGAATTGCACATGCAAGTCTAACCGCGGAGCTATGGAAAGTGCAGAATAAGCTGCGGTTCATATTTAGACATCGCTTCCCTCGCGAGTATCACCGTCTGGACTCCGGACCACGGTACTTGAAAGTGCTGCCTGATCTAAAGGCTAGGCGTGGTACAGCTGACCAGTTATTTCTTTTTAGGCTCACACATTGACCAATTAGCAGTGCAGAACTTCTTTCTGAGCTCCAGCTAACAGTGCCTCTTAAAACCACAAGAAAATGTAATTCTTTTTGTACTCTCAGCTCCTGTAACCAACATTGCCCGCTGTTGAGGCTGCAGAGCACGTGTAACTTCTATTCAGCAGACATAGATATTTTCAACAGTTCCTCAATCAGTTCAGTTCAGACACTTGCAGAATTTTATTCGCTAATACACTCCTTCTTATTCTCTTACATGGAAGTATATGGAATATTTCTTTGTTCCGTCATACTGAATGGATCTTGTTCTGGTTATAGTAACTTCTTTTTACCTGCTTGCCTTACTATATGAATACTATGCTGTTTATACAAATTTTTTTCTTTTCCACTTTATGGATTGCTGTTATAACGTTACACGATTACCTGTAGTGTGCAGATATTCTGTTTCATCTGTACGATGTAAATACGAATTGTGTTCTATCCTGTCAGTTTTGTTTGTGTTCATTGCATGTATTGTATACGCTATCTACGTTTTGTAGTGGTTTGTACAGTATACGTTGTAAAATACATTGTAAAAGTTACTTTTTTACTCTTTTATCTTTTACGTTGTCAAAGCGTTCTTTCCTGTTATTTTTTTCTTTTTTTCACTAGTATCCATCTGTGCGCCAGCACCAAGGCCTCACGGCTGTTCCCGGGCACAATAAATATACATGATTGAGTGATTGAGTGATTGATAGATTGATTGATTGATTTACTGTACATATGCAAATAGATGATCCAGCCCGCATATAGCATGTGGGGGTCACTTGTCTGCGTGGCTGGGCAGCCCAGCGCATCACAGTTTGGGATCGAACATAATAAATAAAAAATATAGCCATTTACAAACAAATAGTACATTTTCAACGCATAAAAACAACCTCGATAAATAGGAACACAATTGAGGGAACATACAGGTATTCTAAAAAACACAGCGATTAAGGAAGCTTTGTGAGAAAGAAAAAAAAACAATCGTTACATAAAGGAATGAAAGCTTGGTGTCAAACACAGTAAGAATTACAAAGTGAGTAACACACGGTGTGGAAGCATGGGAACCTTTATTTGTCTGTGCTCAACCACAGTTGAAGCAAGCGTTTCACTGTTATGAAGTTAGGGATATTGGGGTGAGAGTTAAGCTGATTAAAATAAAATGGAATAAAGAAGCGGCGACTTCTTTTACCAAAATTCGTGTACACACGATCCTGGACGAATCGTTCAGTGTAACGTAGCGGCTTTACCTGTTTACTACTTTCATTGAATAATGAAAATACTTTTTTATTGTTACATCAAGAATACACTGCAAGCGCAAAGAAAGCATGTCAAAAGAATGCATAATTATTTGAAGACCGTAATCATGATATCGCGTACCATACGCAAGGTTAAAAGCAATTTAATTTAATATTCTTTTTATAACGTTTAATTTGTAAGGGGAAGTAATCCATAAGCGGTCAAATCATATTAGATAATATACTCAACCAAGCATTTGTACGCCATTTTTCCTAACAGAAGCATCACAGCACGACGTCAGAGAGTATATAGATATATACAATCAAACGCAGCCATTTAGCCACCTCCTCAATTTGCAAACTGCAAGATGATGTCTTGTCAAAGCTCAAACCAAGGTATTTAACATTGTGTACAAGATGAAGTTCAGAGCAGGAACAACCGAAAAATTGAGTACCAAGTAAGAAAAACAGAGAAAGTCGGCGCTGGACTTTATGCGGGCTATTAAAACAAAATACCTTTTTTATGTGTGAAGAAAAGTACTGTTCATATTGAACCAGTCGACCAAACACAAATGCCCTCTTGGATAATTCTAGCTCCATCACCGTATGTATCGCAGGCCAATGCAAGTACTGTATCATCCGCGTAAAGGGAAATTTTGGATTTCAAAGGAAGACCGCTCAGTTGGTTAGCATATATATTAACGTTGGTTAACATAAACATTAAACCCAGTGAGCATCTCCGCAAGGCCATGAATGGCGTTGGTGACATAACCTTCTGCTCTAGGATTTGCAAGTGGCACAGACACCATGCCGATGGGTTTTTCACTGTGGGGACAAAACCTAGGCCGGGAGTGCGCTGCATCTCATCCACTAGAAGAGCACAATGCCGCTCTTCTGGTCACATCGTCTCCAGCTTGATCCTGAAGGCCGGTAGAAGCTCTTCAAGAGTTCCTAGAAGAGTGTAATGGCATGTGAGCAGCATGGCGTTGTGTCGCGTCATGAAGTTCAGCATATGATAGGGACAATTTCCGACTGGGCAAACAACGTTTTGTAGGTTTAAGTAATATTTGGGCGTTGGGGGGAAAAGGCGCCATTCTGAACAAAGAGACACTGCTGATGATTTAGTTACCTTAGTTGAACTTAGTAGGAGCAATGAAGAGATCTTAATGTTTCCTTGAAGGAGTGCGCTTCTACCCTACCTTCCAAATTAACCCTTGAAATAAAAGTCGAGAAAACAATGATTATGCAAGAGGAACACTTTTTACAAGAGTCAAAAAACACTACCATTGCACAACCTATGTTTTCTTGAATTTTCTGGAGTAAAGCTTCACAAAGCCCAATACTTCTGTGGTCATGGAACGATATTTGAGAGCTTCATGAACTGCCCAAAGAGACCGCATTGCAGCGTTCGCCGTGGTCATAGGGCAGCCAAGACGGCGCTTTTTGAGGCAGCCACAGAATGAATGATCCCTGCTGCAGTGTCAGGAAGGCACGTTTGTTTTTCCTCTTGTGTGCTACTGAAATGGAAGCAGTGTTTTATTGTGCGACGGCCATTGTTATTGTCTCTTGTTCTGGCTACAAGGTGCACAAAGGCTTTGTTCTCTAGCACGAATTACAAAAAAGAAAGGCATATTATCAACAAGGCATAGCATCAACAAAATAAACACAGAAACATTGCACAATGTTATTTTACACAAGGAGGAAAAGTGGCCATATAATTCTGTCGGGGAACATAGGGTTATATCAATGTTTTCAGAACCAAGACTGTTAAGTAGCCGTGGTAAGCAGGACCGTAACCACTACAGGAGATAGTTGGTTCCGGGCTGCGGTACATTTCAGTACTCGAGTGTACGTACGAGTGCACTAGTGCACAATGTTTGGCTTAAAGTTCGCCAACGAACAAAGCAAACCAGTCACAGATCTTTGTTCTTTTCGATAATTAGTTGCGAGCCGTAAATTTAGCAGGTCATGAATATTTAAGAGTTGACTCCTTAGGAAAAATGGTTCAGTGTGCGCAGTGAACGGTATCCTAAAAAGAGCGCAAAAGAAGTTTTTCTGCAAGATATACATTCGGTTGATATAGGCGACTGTAGTAGTACCCTATACCGGTGTACAGTAGTTAAGGTGGCTGGCGAACAAACCATTGTAAATTAACAGTTTAATACACTGCGGTGCATGAGACAGAGTATAAATATTACCAATGATTCTCAAAAGTTTATTTACAAGGAAGTCAACATGATTAGACCAAGACGTGTTTATCCAGAAATATGCCTAGTGTTTTCATTGAATCATCTAAAAGTTCGATGGTTTGGTAAACAAATTTAATATCAATTTGCAAAAACATTGCTTGTGTATGGATGAAACAGTATAGCCTCTGCTTTTTTTGGCGTTAATGGTTAGACCGTTTGCCTCGGACGACTTCTGCAATTTTGCAAGTGCAGTATTTGCAAGGGACACTAAGTTTTCAGCGTTATCAGAAGAAAATAGTGGAGAGTTATCATCGGCGTAAAAATGAACTTGGTATTGGAGTCAATA
Organism: Haemaphysalis longicornis; assembly: GCF_048455015.1. Classification (NCBI taxonomy): domain Eukaryota; kingdom Metazoa; phylum Arthropoda; class Arachnida; order Ixodida; family Ixodidae; genus Haemaphysalis; species Haemaphysalis longicornis. Next base: position 38,338,079 of record NW_027526295.1, read on the forward strand.
TCAACAAGGTCGTTCACATATATGCAAAAAAGAAGGATATCTGACACGCGAACCTGAGAACATCAGCTAAAATTCCGCGTGTTTCAGAAAATGCTCTATTTACTTCGACGTACTGGATTCTATTTTGCAGATACGATTTCAACGTGTCATGGGCAATGCCAAGGATAATACAGTGGTCACGTTTCAACTCATTACCTCATCTTGACTGTTTACCTCATTATCTCGTCTTGACTGTTTGGAAGTTTTCGCCGGATTTTTGCGCAAGCGGTGTAGTAAATTTATCCGTATTGTGCCTTTTGAATTCGGATGATTGCACGAAGGAAAGCATTTACTACTCAAAGAAGCTTCGCTCGCTGGGACAGAATCGTCAGTCATCTACACCAAAAAAGTTCCGTCCTCATATGCAAAAACACGCGATTTAAAGTAAGACGCTGCTACAATAACCACTGACAGCAAACCCGGCAAATGTTACGACAGAAGCAGAACACAGTGAAAACTTCGTTATTTTGAGAAATGACTCGTCGATGGAGAGTTACGTAAAAAAGGGGCGCGTGGTTAGTATATTATGTAGTAAACCCCTAACAATTCCAAAACACAAATAAAATCTAAACTTAAAAGTCTTTACAACAAAGTTCTACACAATTATTTAAAATCCATAAGTACATCAAGTCGTAAAGTCTTTCCTACCACAACTCCTTAGTTGTGTCCTACAACCCTAATGGACTGGCCTACCCCGTTGTCGTCGGCGCTGACGTGTCGCACCTGTTGCGTGGCTGCGACTCGGTGGTAGCCCTCCTCGTCTCGCTTCGGTGCCGGCGTTCGATGCGCGCGGTCACTCCTTGAACGACGTGGGCTCCGCGCGTCCCAACTGGTTTCCAAAGTGGCTACCCCCTGGTAGCCGCTGCCCCTGGAGGACCCATCCAGGCTCGGCACGAACGTCGCCTTCCGGGGCCGTCGAGACGAATGTCGACAAAGCGTGGACGTTGGCCGCTGGTGCCCGGCCGATGCCGCTGGTGCCACAAAGACGCAGGTTCGTGGTGCACCTAGGATGACGGTGCGATGCAAAGTGGGCCCACTCCCGCCCAGGCCCGGATGACATGGTCGATGGGCTGGCCGCGTCCCCCTGGCTCGTTCCTTGAAGCGAACGTGCTCCTACCGCCTCCTGGTTTCTTGGGTTTATCGCCTCCCCATTCTCTTTGTGCGCCCCGCTTTTATCCCGTCAGGGATCCCTCGTGGCGCACTCTCATTGGCTCATTTCTTTTTCCTTGTCCATATATGGCCATCACGCCACTAGTCTCCTGCGCGGAGTTCTCTGATTGGGTGACCAGGGCGCTTCCTTATTGGCCCGTGATGCCTCAGTGTTTTGGCTCTGGCGTTCGCTCATTGGTGCTCTCCTTGCGCGCACTTCAAATTTCAGTTCCCTTGTTCTTTTCTTTCACGCGTCTATTGGGCTGCGGCGACCAGGTGGGGGTGATCGTCGAGTTCCTGTCTCGGCAGCGCGGGACTGCCCGGCGCAGCTTCCTTATCCTTGAGGGCTGCGTCCATGCCGATGTGATGCAAAGCGGGGGCGAGCATGTGGATAAATCAGCAAACCCCACCAAAGCTATTACCTTTTGGGCAACCCAAAGATGAGATTACGATAATTAAAAATGATGATCTCTTTATTTACACTTGTTACATAGTGGCCAAGACAGGGAACGCGGTACCTCCGCGCACACACATCTTCAACCTCAACGGCTGAAAACACAGTGGTATGTTGTACGGCCATGTTCAGTGTCTTCCCGTTAAAATAATAAAAACTTCAAATACAGATGCGCAAACAGTCATTAGGCGGTTTTTTGACACGCTTTAAAATTGGGTGGTTACTTTAGCGACCCAACTTTTCTCTGTGTTTATGGAACCTGTGTTCGTTAAGACAGCAGGCTTATTTAGGTTAAGGGCAGGAACCCGTTACCTGACGATAATTTGAGGACGCAATTTGAGATATCATGAGACGCATCGTATACTCAGTTACCAAACGTTCCGTAAAGATATTCTGCGCAGGTATGAATGACTGAGAGATGGTTACAATGAGATGCCCTACGATGCTGATCTGGTTCCGATTCAGCACGGCGTGGTTCCGAATCACTGTTTGCTCATTCCTAACTCGCGTTGGCGATGACAGAGGGCTGCACAGTTTGTCACTCTGTAAGTGTGTTTTTCATATCAGGTGGCATCGGGGCATTGTTTGCAGATGCATACATCAGCTTGTGAGTTTTGCGCTCCTTCTGCAATTACGTATGTAACCTCTTTCTCACGATTCGTGCTGGCATCATTTATAATTCATCAAAGGTGCCTAATTCTCTCTCACAGACGAAAACTGAAATTCTATTGTATACTACCTCATCGATCGTGAATAGCCCAGGAAGGTGCACATCTCGTTATTTTTTTTTTTTTTTTGCAGTGTGTGTGCTATGGATTACAAACTCAGTTGAGCAGGACATCTCTGAGATGTGCATGAACGCGTTTCGTGTGACCTGCGGTGAAGGATATCCGCCAAACGCTTTGAGTACGCCTGAAGCCTGAATGATAATTCCTAAATATGTGCATGAGTGCAATGTTCTAAATTTTATGCGATCATCTTAATAAAATGAAAGCTAGCAAGATGTTTTTCTAAAGACGTCATTATGTTATATGCTCCTCTTCCCCTCTTTGTGCTTTTCAGTTCAGGATAGAGAGTAAACATAGGTCCAATCAGTTTTGCAACGCTTTACACGACTTTTAGAGCATCACGCAAGTTGGAGGCGGCAAATGACATCTGCAGCGCTCCACGCACTGCTCGTGCATTTTAGGAATTCGCATTGTAGTCATTCAGAGACGGGGTTGTATATTTTTAAAGTGAATAGCGAGCCTCGGTTGTTGTGCGGTATTAAGTTACAAGTTTACTCAGTCAGTCCGGCGTGGTCTTTCAACAATACCACCCCTTGAGATCTAAACCCTTCACCTAGACAATGCCAGTATAAAATTGCAGAGGGAAAATGACCAGATGCTCAAGCATTTCCTAACTACCCGCTAAGAGACCTTTTCCGTGTTTTTAATTATTTTAGTGATACACTACCTTCAACACCGGAGACATTTCATTTCACCACTTGAACAATACAGAGAAATTTTGTTCGTGCGAGTAGAGTAAGAAAACCAAATCTTGAAAACATGCGCACTCCGCATTCAGGGCTTGTATTAGGATATGTTTGCATGTTTCTCATAATCTAGTTACACAACTTTCCTTTTAAAATTGCAATCACTCCATATGCCGTTTCCTGTTGAGAGTGGGAAACCATACTACGTTCCTCACGTAGCGGTTCTAAAATGAACGAAAACACACCTTTTTTTAAATATTGTCAATATCACAATTCCCCTCTAACCTCATCTTGCTGTGAAATGCACAGAGGGCCTATAGTTTTGATCTCATGAAAAAATACTGAATAGTTCACAGTTATATCTGGACACTTGTAATTTGCAAGCTCCAGCGCATTTTCCAGAGGCTTTTTTTTTCAAGTTGTATAGTAAGTTACCACTTTCTATAGTTGGCCGTATCTAGATCGAATGCTACCCGTATTCGGTTCAAAAGTTAATTATTTGCCGCATTTGCACCTTCGAAGAGCGTGTTCAACAATTGAAGGGCTTTAGTGCAACGTACCTAAAAAGGACGTAAACGTGCCACTTGGGATAACTTGATACAAACATCGTAAACATAAGCACCATCCTGTAAAGACTGAACATAAAAATACCCTTATTTTTCGAATTCAATCTTTAATTTATTCCTTAGGCCCACATATTTAAACTCGTTGAATAAGTCCATAAGACAAATAAATGGGGTATAACGCTCTCGAGTACACCTAGTCGCGCTAACAATTTTGTGTAGAAACAGCTCCCAAATGTCGCATCCGGCCGGAAAATGTTGCAGAGACATGCAAAGGTCACCAGACCTCTGTTAATGCAATGCATCAAGTTTAGAAAATTAAACTAACTGAACCATATGTTGACATGCACCTGCTCCTACCTCTCCGCTCACGAACACTTCATGTGGTGTGCTGCTTGCTTCAAACAGCTGCGCTTAGGTCTAGTTGTAAAGCAGGTGTTTTGGGACTCATGCATTGTAGCGTCATGCGGTTTTTCAGAGCACGGTGCATTTTTACTGTTATGTAGAAACGATTTGCGCTACATCACTGTTTTAACTGGTTTGCCCCTTCTACGTGGCCTTACATTTGTGCATATCAGCGAGAAAAACACACGGGCACAATTTTTGGGGGAATTTCTCTGCATGATCACTCACTCTGATACAAAATGCATAAAGTCATACCACCCGAGACCACTCCGTAAAGCAAGTGGGAACACATTTAAAACGAGGCGTTTATACAGTTGAAAGCAGATGAAAGTTTATTTTACAAAAGGCGAATTTACGAATTTCTCTACCTAACGAACAAAATGGGATTCCATGAAAGTTGATTTTACAAAAGGCGAATTTACGAATTTCTCTACCTTAAGAACAAATTGGGATTCCCCCCTCAATTGTGCATAGGCCTAATTCTTTTACGAACTCGAAATAAAAAAACTTCGCCGCCATAATTGATTTCGTGACGCATTCCGGGAAAGAAGATGCAAAAGAAGGTTTGTTTCAATTTTGTGGCGTTTATATCTGCCAGTGTGCTGCCAGCGTAAGAGAGGTACAATCGACACAGTGAAGGCATTGCCGTTTTCGTTCTTACGAAATTAAGAACTGGAAGTGCACGAACGACCGACTGCGAGTTTTTGTGCAGGATTTCTTTTCGGATCATGCCTCTTCCTGCTCGTGTTGGAAGAGGCATCGCCCGGGAAGAAATCCTGGAAAAAGATGCGCACTCTACCGTTCCGTAAAGCTTCGGTTTGTAGTTTCGTAAGAAACAAAACGACAACGCCTTTGTAGCGGCATCATCATCATCACCACAGCAGCGCCTATTGAGTGGTAAAGGCCTCAGTGAGTGTTGCCTTTTTTATGTCGTTGACCGTACAACCGGACAAAGATTCGTCGTCTATACGGGCGCCCAGGTCAGCATCCTGCCCGCTACACGGTGGCAGCGATTGCTCACCTCGGCCATCATGTACCTCCAAACTGTCAACGGTACTAGGATCACCGTGTACAAGCAACGTTCACTCACATTGAACCTGGGACTCCGCAGAGGTTTTCCATGGATTTTCCTGGTGGGTACATCGGCTGCGCGATTATCGGAGCCGATTTTCTCACGCGTCTGAGAAAATCCGCTTTTTTCAGTACAGCTGTTGATGTGCTGGGCTTGACGACAATGTATCCTGGTATTGTGTCAAGCTGTTACGGAGAAGGTTTCTCAGCCTCCGAAGAAGAGCTTCCCAGTAAAGACATAATCATAAACAATAAAAATTGCCAATAGAAATTTCAATATTGATATAAACCGTACATTTTCCCCATAAAAATAAAGTCTTTCTGGCATTGTTTTTCTGTTTACAAGTGCAGCCGACTCTAAGGAAAGTTGTGTAAGCTTTGTCTTTGGCCACAGTGTAGCAAGGCGACCTAAGAAGGGATCATGAGGACTGAATACGGACCTAAATCTTGCGTATTCTTAAGTAATCCAAAATTATTTACATAGCAATTAGCCGCTAATACGACTCTAACTTTACGCCAATGTTTAGTTACTTGTAATATTTCCTCAATACTGAAGTTGTAAACCTTACAGCATAACAGTCTGGTGTCAGTAAATGGCAGCTACGGAGGGAGTACGGTTATAGAAGACGGCTTTCACCCTGGGTAGAACTGGGTTATACGTTTGAGTATTATGACCCTCGTTCCAGTCGTGTGGGCGCCCGTGTAAAATATTTAATTGTTAAAAATGACTCGCCAACGTTTGCTATTGCAAAATTGATGCGCGCCTTCCAATTGCTCGTCACCAGTATAAAATGATTAGTTTTCGTGGTTGCTCATTTTGGAAGAACACCGCAGGGCATATTCTGAGCTACGTTGAACGCTGTTGAAAACGTTGAACGCTGTTTCTTAACCCTCAAATTTCTTCAAGAACTCACCACGGCTCACCATTCAAGAACATCAGCAGCTATGCCAAGCACAATAACACTACAAATTGCGCGTGGCAGGTCATTTTCTGTACGACGAAGCACTGTGACGTGTCCTACCGCTATGTTGAAACCTGTCTGGTGTATGCTTGATAGAGCTTTGAAGAACTATTCTCCCAGTCGAGAAGCTGCTGACCTCCCGATGAGTCCAGGTGCTTCAGTTGCAGTAACATGTTGCCCGTTGTTGTATGCCCACCCACTAAAACAATATTCGGCCCTGAGGAAGGCATTCACTTTGAGCAAAATCGTTGAGTGGTGGTTTGTGTGGGTTTAATTCTTTGAAGTCGTCTATATGATGTACTTGTTTATCCTCTCTGTATAATGGAACCGAGTGGAACTCTGTGAAACCTACTCAAATCTGGCCGAATTGCTTTTTTACGTATACCACCCTTACATAATTACTTTTAGAAAGAATAATACACATAAAATAAACCGCCGGCATTAAAGAAAGTAGTCATAGTAGGGTCTACGGGCAGTGTGCAAATAATTTCACCGCAAGTGAATAGTTCAGGCAGCCATGTCCTCAGTGTAGAAAAATGTCCATGCAAGCAGTAGTATTTCATTCTTGTCCTTTCTTGTAGCAGTAGGTTCGAGCACCTTAAAGGGTGCTTACCACTCGCAAAGGATGCCGGAGATTGCACATACAGAATCTGAAGTACGAATGTACCCTTCCCCAAGCGGAAGAATTTACCAGCGAAGCCAGAACGTAAAGTAGCAACGCTTCACCACTAAAGTAGAAGCTTCAGTTGTATTGAAAAGTAAAATGAGGGACATCGGAATTACTTTTATTAGGGCTAACCCACCGGAGCTTTTTTTCCAAGAGTGAGAACGAGCTGCCGGAGTAAATATGTGCGCACGTTATTTTTTACTGTTTATTTTCGCACTTCAGGAGGACGTGAGCGGTGGTATTGCGTTTACTCTATTCGCTTAAACCTTTTTGTTTTCCCGGTGTCCGAAAACGCATGAGCAGCGCTGTTTCGCCTATTCTTTTTTTCCCAACTCTTTTGGCTCCAATCCTTTTTCTTCGTGCGAAGACCCGCAAAATACCCCGTCCAACAAGAGTCTAACTGCATCGCCGTAACATCCAGCTGGAAATATTGTCCGCCAGCCCTCAGCATGTGTTTCTTAGCGACACTTTTATGCCTAACGGAAGACAGGTAATACGTGGAGCGGATGACTTTCCGAGCAAGTTGACGTCGTTACACTTTGAAGCGTAATGTTTTGGCTAACGCTACCCGCGCTTCACCTCTCTGCGGCACAAAAACCAAAAATCGCATTGTTTAAGCGTTGGTAAATACCACAGCGGATATATGGTCGCCTGCGTCTCGATGGCGATACTTTTAGCACGGCACTGAGGAAACGGGAAATGGCAATTGAGAGCTGCGATAAAGCGGTAAAACCCAGGCAGGATGAGCAAATTACACCCTTCATCACACGTTTTAGGCAACAAGAACGACAACTATAAAAAGTAACAGTGATATAGTGTTGATGGAATAAAGGGGTCGTGAAAGGCGTTGTGAGAACAAAAAATAAAGAAGCACAATCGTTAGTCTTGCAGTTCAACGCCACCTGTGCCACGTATAACTTTTCTATACGAGCAGCGGAAAGTTCAAACTTCCGTTTCAAACTGTGTTGACCCATTCAGATCCTTTCCAGCGTCTATTGGGCTACGCCGTCTTTAAGGATGTACATCATCGTTTCTCCCATGTGCGTTATGAATCAGATATCTTGCTATTGGACGAACTTTTTCCGCACTTCCGTAGAAGACAGCCGTCGTCTGCTCAGTGTCGACGGGTCGCGCTGGCACCTTTGGGTAATTAGGTGTTCCTGCAGCACGCGTAATTTTATTATGTTCATCTATGATATTTTTGCTCTATTAACACGCTTCTCGTAAGGCGCATTGGATATAGGCCAACACGACAACAACACGGCGGCGACGCCGACTTCCGAGTTCGCAGACCGCCTTGTCACACGACGGATACACGAACACGTAGATCTATCGAAAGTACGCCTGGTGTGACTGGTTCACTGACCGAAGACGCCGACAATGCCTATCGGCCGAACGTGAGTCGGGAATTGATAGAGAAGCGAAAACAGCGGATTGACAACACTCGCGACGTAATAAATGCGGCTCTGTTCCGCTGGTTCCTTGAGCGTAATAAACACAGTAAAGGCCATGAAACTCACCCAACTTAACACAAGCGTTCAAGCGATCCCTATTTCGGTTTTCGCTTTAGCGACAATTACTTTCCGGAAGTTGCAAACTGCACATTCGTGCGAGACCAGCAACGCTTGTAGAAAATAGAAGCTCTGCTAAGCGCGGAAGGCGAGTTATGGAAGTTTTTTTAGGTACTAAGAAATCAACAGCTGTCAACTTTTTTGGCGTAACGTGTAAAACAAAAGTACGGCAGGTACTATTTCCGCTGGGCAAAATCACAGTCGCCGCCAAAAACACAATGGCAATCGCTTTTCTCCCCAAGACAGGGATGCTGCTGGAGATCAGCTGTGGGGGGGGGGCTTGATGGAGCCTTGCGCAACAACTGTTATTCAGGAAAAGTTCTGAAATTCTTCAAATTCACTGGAAATAATAGATATGACACAAAGGGTGGGTCTCAATCTAGTATACAGGGTAGTATATAAGTACCATCCTATATGCGATAGTATATATTCTTATATAAGATAGTATATAATCCAGTATATAAGATGGGCCCACAGTGGCCTAAAGCCTTGCTCTCACTTAATCAATGTCGCCGGTTGAATTCCCGGCAGAAACTTGCGGTTTTCTTTTTTTCGACGCGGGTCTGTAAGCGGCACAGTCTGCAAATTGTATTCACAAACCACCAAAAAACGCTTTCTTCGAACTACTTTGGTTGTATGGCGTCATTACAAAAATACCAAGCTCGACATGTGCGCAAACGAGCGGAAATTAAGCCCTATATAAACCGACGACGGTTGAAGATACATTCACGTGGTCACTAAACAAATTTTAAAACATATATTTAGCTAATCGCTCACATATTGTAGACTGCCTGATATACCGTCTTAAGCTAAGTCATGGCAGTTACAAAGGAGCACGTGCCAATCCGTACATACAAGCGCTCTGGTGAAAGGCTGACGCACCCTCAGAATTTGAATGTTTAGCGGACAAACACTGTAAAAACAAAACACTGCGCGATCGAGATATCGTCTGCGGCCGTGGTCCCGTCATGGTATTTTTAAATATCAGCGCGTGAAGATGCACCACTTTCTATCACCCAATTAGGGAAATAAGAAACGTTAAAAATAAGTGCCTTGTTTTGCTTGATAAAACAAGTTCGCTCCTATCCACGCTCTCAAGGTGGTTGGAAAGCAAAGCTATAAACGACGGCCACAACAATTGCCCATGCGCCATCACTTCAACTCACACAAGTGGCTCGACAAAGAGTGAAACCAGAGATTCTGCCAGCCTTTACCTGGGATTCGAGTGGGTGGCGTCCCCAATGAACATCCGTCGGCGAAAACAAAACGGTGAGGAACGTTTTTAAAAAACTGAGTATGAGGGCGAAACGAGCGTTCATGCGTTGTCTCTTGCACTGCCTCCCGTCACTCTTGTTTTATGTGTCGCCTTCAAAGCGGCCTCCCCGTCCCTAAGCACTAAATGAATACCAGGCCCAAAGCTACCATCACAAACCACACAATAAATTCGTCACGGCAACGTTACCACAGCTGTGAGGAAGCACCTGCGCGGGGAAAGCTGGGTAACCATTCGCCGTGCCATCTACACTGTGCTCCATGAGTGAACACGCCGCCCCCCACTTCCGCTGCCTGCGCAACCGCTTTGGGAGTTCCTCGTCCCGCACGCCACGGAAGAACCGTTCGGTGGTAGAGCTAAAAAGGTTTGCTTTAGAAGCGCTTGATCTGCAGAGGCCTTCCCTGGAATCGCTTTAAGATATTGTGACGAAATTACCCCGTTAAATAACCATGTGATTAACCGCTATCAGGGAGTGTGTCCGCTAAACTTACAAATTCTGGATGTGCGCCAGCCCGTCGGCACAACGCTCTGCATACAGTAGGCGTCCTGCGCTCCGGTGTTTATTGTCATAAAGCTTTTGACTGTACCAAGACTTGTCCTCGCCGCAAACCACTCTAAACTTTTTTTTTCCCATATACTCCATAGAGGTTCTTTTTCGCCTGTCCTCTAGTGGTCCTCCTTGTAGGAGTTTTTTTTACTACATGGAACAGGGAGGTTTTGTTTACCTCCTCAAAACAGGGAGTTTTTAGGTTATAGAAAGGAGGAATTTAGGGAGTGTTAAGAAATGTTCGGGAGAATTTAAGGAGGTCAAAATTGAGTATTATTTACTTCCTGAAGGGCGTTTTTAAGGGATGTTTATGGAATTTTTAGGCGGTTGAATAGGAGCCTATTATGGCTCCCTTTGGAAGTACTTATGTTAGTTTAGGGGCGTTTTTAGGAGGTTCAAGGGAAGCATTTACTTCTTTTGAATGGAGTTTGACGAAAGCTTGGGGAGTTTTGTAGGCCTTCCGAAAGGAGGTTTTCAAGGCCACAAGGGACAATTTCTAGTTCCCTGCGGGAGTACTGATTTCACACGGTTTTTCTCGATTTCAGGTTTATTTCAAACGAACTATCGCAGACAAGTTTACATGGTACATGCTGTACACAAGGGGGCTCCGAAATAAATACTTATGGCGACCTCATATTAGAAATCACAAATGGTACATTGCTAAATAACACGCCAGTTAGGAATTGAAGACAGCAATACGATGCTAGTTGAACAAAACGTAGAAACAACGTTACTACAAGAACTGGAACTACGCGAAAAACAAAGATAGGCACAAACACAACCGCATGGTAAGTGAAATCATTATAGAATACTAGAGGATCGAGAACGCGTCAGTACTTATCAGAACTTATCAGTGCGCATCAGCGCTCAGTACACAGTGAAAAAAATGGCTGCAGTGGTTTACAACAACAACAAAAAAATTCAGTAGGTGGTGAAATGAGCGAGAGCTGTCTGCTAGTTGAACAAATTGTAGAAACAATATTAATACAAGAACTGGAAATACTTGAAAAAACAGATAGGCACAAACACAACCGCATGGTAAATGAAATCATTATATAATACTAGAGGATCGAGAACCCGTCAGTATTTATCAGAACTTATCAGTACACATCAGTACTAAGTACACAAAGTGAAGAAAAAATGGTTGCAGTGGTTTACAACAACAAAACAATTTTTCAATTTGTCGGGAAATAAGCGACAGCTGTGCAACGATTTGATATTGAAAGGTAACAAGCATTTTGTAGGTGGTAAAGGCACAAGAGATAAATGATGTAGGAGACAGACTGCAGTGAGATGGCTATGGATAAAGGAGTAATATAAAGAACGAAAAATATGCTGCGGAAAATACCAGTGCGTTTTGATAAAGACACAAATGCGCCAAGAAAAGTGACCGAGTCTGACCGGTTAATTGCAATGATATAGAACAGAATGGGTGGTATCGCGACAGCTTCTTTAGACTGAGAACAAAAAGCCATGAAATTCGTGTTGTTCGGATAATTTTTAGTTGATTCATTTCGCACCAGTTGCCAATATTATTTAGATAATTGTTTCAAGTTAAATTAGTTTGTTAATATTATTCACTGAAAGATAGCTGTATTATGAGCATACAGAACGGCCCATCAAATATCCCCTTTTCAGTAAAGAAAGAAAAAAGAAGTCAGAAATATAATACGGAATTCTTTTTGACTACTATCCAATGATTACAGGATTGAAAACAAATATTAGTGAGCGATATTGATGCGATACAAGTTAATTATTTCTAAATCCTTCACACGTGCTTTGGTGCAGGCAAGGTCCAAAAAGCCATGTTCCACAAACGTTAGAGCTCTGTGTGCCTTCTTGGGATATTGAATGTTGAAAACCCAGAACGATGCAAACAGACTACACAGTCCTCCCAGTAAAGATGATGCAGTCAAGACACGCTGGCCATCGATGTGGAGGCTAACTTCCGCGTTCACGGAATGCAGGCAGGGAGTCAGAGGAACATCTGCCTGAAAAAGCAAAAAAAAAATGTCCCACACATAAAATTCAAAACAGACACTATGGGTAAATGAACTTATTAATTTGGTACAGTAATAAAATTGTAAGGCCAGGTTCCCTGCGAATTCCAGTACCTAAATTAGGAATGCAAAGGCTTCATAAAATCAAGTGCCAGTACATTAACCGTCGTGGCTTTTGCAGCAATAAAAAAGATATTACTTCCGCACAATATACTCGAGCACAACTTTAAATGACAGTGAAGATAAAAAGCAAGTCTCTGTAGGTTGATAGATTAGTTTTTGTTTTTGACTGAAAAACACTTTGGTATTGCATGATTTTGTTAACTGCTGTTTCTTGCTTTAAGATGCCAGCTTGAATCTATTCAAGTGAGTGGGCACAGTTAAAACTGCAAAACCCTTACACTGCCTCTCCCCTACCATGGTGGCTCACTTTCATAGAAAAAGTGGAGCTTTTGCGAGCTGTACGGCTGTTGCAAGCCGTGGCAATACTCACTTCTGCTGGAGGGGCCAACTTGGTTTCCGAATGCAGCCTTGCCTTGTACAGCACAGCCTATCCTGCCTTAATATCTATGAAATCATTCAACTCGATCATGTATCAGGATCTGCGGAAGAAAATCGTGTCAGCAAATAATGAATTTTTGCCGGACAGGCACCCAGTGTTTCAGTTATACTTGCAGATACCTCCACCTATTTCCCTCCTGGTGTTACATCCAAAGCTAATTTGTTACGGCTTCTCTCATCAAGTATGGTCATTTGTCATAACACAGCTAGTCATACAGGAAAGTCCTTCACTGGGTCAGAAAACACTTTCTTTTTTTACAGTAGTAATAAACTAGGCGACTCAGTCATCCGTATTCTGACACCTTAATATTCTGTGTCACCGAGCTGACAAGAGTGATTCGTGCATAAGGTCATTTGTAGCCGCAACCGTTACTACAGCCTTGTTAGCTAACGTAAACCTCGTTCATGGCACCAAATTACTTGTGATTGCATGGCAACAAAAAAAAACAGCTGAAATGGAAACGCTATTCTCGCAAACTTACCAACGCTGCATGCCACACACACCTGCCTTAGTTAATTTACCGTGATTGTAGAAGTTTCCGTCACGCAAAGCCACAGTGCACTTTTTGGAGCTGCAAGCTCCGTGTCAAAATCGAGTGTCAGATGAATCGAGTAATTTATGTGTATGGTCTTACTATTGATTATGACAAATTTATTACCAACAAAAGAAGAGTGTGTGCATTGTTCTTGTAAAAAAATGGTATCCTTTTTTATGCCCGGCAGACTTGTGTCATGCTACGGCAAACTCTGTTCTCTTCCATAAGGGCATGAATTTGTGTTTTTAATTACGTGGCCTTAGCTGGCGACTGACGGGCCCCGAATGCATACAGACCCCTCATTATCATCCGAAAGGGAATAAAAACATTTCGGTTTCGAACCACGTTGCCGTCGTGGTCCACACTATATGCATTTAATCGTTCGATAGGCTCATAGCATCTTTTACGCATGTCACCGTTTCCTTAATAGGGTACGCTGTTAGACGTGAAGAGTCGACTCAAGCGAGCAAACAACTCCACCGAATCTACAGGGCACAGTTTTCGAAGGGGGTGGCCGTCTGATCTGCGGCTTTCTCCGACCAGAGCGCTAAGAATGAGTCAGAGCCTTGAACGAAAACAACACAAAGACTTATATTTAGACAGGCAAGCCATCAGGAGCGTTAACAAATAGATATTACAAAGTAGAGCAGTTAACTAAAAAGAACAGGAGCAGTTCGATGCATATGAGAGACAGAGTCCCACAATATTCACCGACCGGGCCCGACGATACACCGCTGTCGGAGGCGATTCGGCTACCTGAGTAACCGTCACGTTGCTTTGAAACGACGCCGCGCGCGACAAACGATGTCATCTCGAATGCCCTGTTACAAACCGGCCTACAAAAGAATGCGAATGCATGCCCCAAAAGCCACAAACAAGTACAATAAAACGAGTGTGCGCTTTTCTCTTTGCCCGTGCGTGTACGTGCTGTGTGCGGCACGGGTACTTCGCAGTTAACCCTATCCAAACGTTTGACAAACGCATCGACTGATGAAAGAGCACACACCAGCGAGCTGTCCACAGCTGTCGCCGTATCCAAATATTGTTAGCGGCCGTTCGTCGTGTGATAGGGGCACATAAAAATCTTTCCACCAAATGGCACTACTAGTCCTTCTCAAATAAGAAAAAATGATGGCCCAAGGCGAGGCGCCTGAAGCTCCGACCGCACCAAGTCACCGGCCGCGCTGCATTGATAGCACGGACTCTGTTTACATCCGGGCAGCAAGTCGCGCCGCCAGGGCAAGTTGAGTGACTGCAGTCGGGTGCGTTGGCGCGCTGGCACGAGAATTGAAATTGTCTCTACATGCGCAAGCAAGCGAAACAGATGAACATTGCAATTGTTTGCAACGACGAGAACTGTCTCTTTGTTAGCAGCAGAGTTTGACAACACCTACCGCCAAAATAAACACATTGAAACAACACGGCTGCGCTGTCTGCTTGTGATCGCGCTGGCTGAAGCATCTATACGGGTATACGTACGGTATCGGTTTTGTAGCTGCATGCAACCGCCGCGTCCTGCTTTCTCGTTCTAATTAGCATTAGTCCACGGTTGAAGTGCTGACACACGGAAACAACACAAGACTAACATGGCGACCGCCCGCTTGAGATGATTACCCCAGATGGGGAGTTTATTGTGGACGTGGTTGTTTACAAGGGACCAAACGCCATCTCACAAATGGTGTTATGTCGTTCTAAATCCTCCCTTTTGCTACACGGATGGGCAACGGTACTACCATGGAGGTTCGTCCACTTGTTTAGACCATGCCTAGGGAGTACATTTTTTGCCATAAGTACTTTTCAGGGCACATTACTTGATTAAAACTCCATTTCCGGATAGTCTGCGTTTACAGTGACGCGCGGTGACAGGGTTCTGTTTTTGTGCGACCAGTCGGCTTGGTGCGTAGGGTAAACGTCTCGCCCCGTTCCTTCCGTCAGCTCCTCCAGCCGTGAGCGCAGTGCATGATTCATAAAAATAACGATAACAAACAACGACACAAACGGAATGCATAAAGTCCGAAGGCCCCGTCCCAAAGCAATGCTCCGGGTTAGAATATCGCAGTAGCAGACGCTCGCAACCGGGAATCCTTGTAGACGTCACAGAGAAGCAAGGCGTCATGGGCAGTCACGCTCGCGCGGGGCGAGTGTATGTGCGAAAAGGGGGTTAACCATGGCGCTGGAAAAAATGCGATGTTTTGATTTGGAATGAATCCACTAACAATCATGCCTTTACAAAAAAACTGAGTGCGCTTCCACTCGGTGAAGAAGGATAAAGTGCGAAGCTGTGCGCAGTCCACGGTGCGCAAGAAACAAGAGAATCTTGTTTTGAACTTGCGATGGAGCAATCTTTTTAGCGAACTAACTGAATTGAACATAGAACGACCCGAGCTTTATTAGGGTTTACAAATATAGGAATGTATGTTTTATCTTGCGTCGTTTGGGTAAGGCACCTACAGAATGCACTCGGCGAGTGATGACACCAGGAAGGTCAGATTGGGCTGTTTAACGTCCGCATTCAAATTTCCGCCCTCACAACAGACATGGCACCAGAAAGAGCACAAAACCTGTAGCTGCGCGAGCACACCCCCTCCGCTCCCTGTTTCTCCCAACCCGTGCACACATAAACCGGAAACCGGTAATGTGCGCGTTCTTAGGAGTGAACGACACCTTCGAAAATGTCGCTGTGAAATCTTTTAACGCTGAGCAAATACACCTCGGCGTTACAACCGGGCGAGTTGCTCTTCATCCGGGAGGGATTCGCAGTTACTCGACGAGCTGGAACCTGAGGCGGCAAAGGTGGCGTCCGCGGCACGGCGTAGTTCTTCAACCCATTCGCGCTTCTGTTCGGCCAGACCCTTAAATGTCCACTCCTCCTCCTACGAGCGAACGACATGCGTCCGAGCGAACGACATTGCGATTAGAACCTGGAAGGCCTTGAGCTTCGTTATGACGAAAAAAGATGTCCCTCTCCGTTTCCCCCCCTCGTTTTACGGATATTACTGTCTCCGCACAAACACGGGCCCAAACCGCTCGATTACGGACGATAGCGGATAGGGTGCTTTAAGCTTTGAGACTTCGCGATTAAATCTCCCACCAGCCCAACAGGCAGGTTGTCGGTATCGGCATGAGTCCGCGCAGCTTCTGCACCCTTCCTGTGCACACATAAACCGGCAACTGGGGATTGGCGCACATTCAGGAGTGACATACAATGACTAAAATGTCGCTCGGAAAGACTTTCAAACCGAATAAAAATACTGGGCTCACCCTGGCGTTCCAACCGGCCAAGGTGCTCTTCTACCAGCGAGATTCGATGATTGCGTCATCTACCGCACGGTGAGTGACTTCAATGATGTGTCAACCCTGCAAAAGGATTTGAACAACATTAACTCGTGGCGTCACACGTGGGAATTGGGGCTAAACACAGCTAAGTGTTACTATGTTTCTTTCAGTAAAATTAAAAAAAATTGTCGATTCTTCCTACCATATTGGTACTGAAACTCTAAAAAAATTATCTGAAGTTAAATATCTTGACGTCACACTCAGTGCGGATCTGACTTTCAATCATCACATTGATAACAGCGTAAAGAAACAGTTAATGTACTAAACTTACTCCTTGGGAACCTTCGCAATGCTCCTTCATCTGTGAAAAAAGCCGCGTATTTTTCGCTGGTCAGACCCATCCTAGAATATGCGAGTGTCGCATGGGACCCTCACCAAGAGTATTTATTACAAAAACTTGAAGCAATACAGAATCGCGGAGCCAGGTTTATTCTCAGTAATTACACTTGGGGGGCAAGCGTCACAGAAATGAAATCATCAATAGGCCTAGAACCTCTCAGGGAGCGACGTAGAAAGCATAGGTTAAAACTCCTCTATTGTATATATAACAATTTAACAGGAATAATGAAGGAGAAATATTTGCAAACCCCCTACTATGTATCCCAAAGACGTGAATACATTAACAAAATACGAGAGATAAAATGCAGGACCAATTATAAAAAGTTTTCTTTTTTCCCTTTGACTATATCTCAGTGGACTGAATTGGCAGCCGACATCGTTTCAAATAGTGGTGAGACGTTCACTCACGTGCTTAGCGAATTGTGATTCTTCAGTTGTATAAATATTATTCTGTTGTTTGCTCTCTTTTAGGTATTACACTGTTTACTCGCGTGCTTAGTGCAGTGCGATGCTGTCGTTGTATAAATATTATTTTGTTGTGTGCTCCCTTTTAGTTATTATATATTGACAAACAGTGACCGTGCTAGTGACTTTATTGCAATTTGTACTATGAGACCCACTCCCCTGCTGTAATGCCTCGGCGCTGCAGAGTAATGTGTAAATAAATAAATAAAATTGGAGCTACTCGGCGATGAGGAATTTGAGGCGGCAGCGCCGGCAGCTGCATGTTCGCATCGGCTGCTTTCTGTAGTTTATACGCCCATGCGCTTTCCGTTTTACTCTGAGAAATCACCTGATAACGGCGCTACCACCATTGTCAGCCGATTGCGCAAATATGAAATAGGCATCGGTGGTGGCGAGGACTTAACGTTGCGAAGAAGGAGTCGGCGGTGGTGAAAACTAGCTCCGGAGCGGCGCTGAGTAACTTGCGTGCACCGTAACGGAAACGGGGGGGGGGGGGATGTATAATGCGTCGCAGTAATTTTTAAAGGAAGTGATGAGGAAAACATTGATTTACTTGGTAATTTGAATATCCACGTAAAGAAAAAAATGTTTCAAGGCCAATTTAAGACACAAGAAAAGGTTTCCTTATCTTATCGAGTTTGAGGCCACCCCCGCCTCACCAAAGGCGTAGGAGGGGCAGGCACTTAGGTTCGGTACACATCTGTTAGTAAAAAAAGCTGTTCAAATAGGCCCCTGGCGCACAATTTACAAAACAGGTTTACGGAAATGTGGGGTATTGGGTGGTATGTTTTAAAACAGAAGTATTTTGTTGTCTTTACACGTCAATTGCTATTGTGGTTTGCACAATTGATTAAAAGCACGAGATTGTCGTCGTTGATCTACTGTGCTGTTATCGCAAAATGGCTATTCAACTTCTTGAATTACTTCTGTGGGCATTTAGTGGCGCGTCTGTGTCCTCTAATACGGTGACGGCTTGTATAAGACTTTCAGTTAGGTTTGAAGGCAGAAAGCTTCGTGTTTTAACCATCCTTTTTCAAATTCGGGTGCTCTGAATGAGCAATCATCATCATCCTTCCCAGTTTGCGTGATGCTCTTCTCTCTCTTCTGTTTACCGCTGTTGCATTGTCAGGAATGTGTTGGTAAGACAAAGCCGCAGGCATATTGCATTGAGGTGATAGGCAGTGTAGTGGGTCACGACTTCTAGATGCGACGGCATCTCATTCACTCGCCTTGTCCCTCAATACGGCGTTGTCGTTGTCCGTCCACACCCCTCCCCCATTCTCCTCGCCGCGCGAGCTGCGCTCTTCGCCGCTCACCCCCTCTTCTCTCCGATAGCGAACACTCTCTTGCGAAGGGCATTGGACTGGATTCGATTGTATTGGCTTGGCTTGGCTTGGCTTGAATTGGACTGGATTGGGTTGGATTTAGATTGGATTGGATTAAAGTGGATTGTGTTGGATTGTGTTGCGTCATAGCCACGCCACGTTGCGTCATAGCCGCGGCAGGGGATTCAAGGCACGTTTCACGCGATGGGAGAATCAACCTAACGGAAACAACAACGGAACCCCCTATGCGTTGCATCTACACAGGGGTTCCCGCGAGGGGAGGTGGGAGTAATGTTTTACTGTTTAGTCTTCATATGAACTGCGCAGACATTATCGATCTCAACTATCAAGATTGAGCAATGTAATATTTGAGCTTTTGAAAGCTTTCGAGACGTACACTGTATATACGTGTACTTACTCGTGTGTATCTGTGTTGGTGGCGCGTTGGCTAAACTGGAGGTTTACTAATAGCTGAATCATGAGAATTGTTTAATAAAATGGTAGGGTTAGCTTTTGTGGGACCTCGGGGGAAGATGAGGGGTGACACACTTTTTAAAAGCTCAGAGGGGTAGGCTGCGTTTGCGCTGTCCTTATTAAAAAAGATCTGTCTAGAGTTCGCGTAAGAATTGAGGCTTATAATATCAATGAAGCTGAGATGACTGGGTAGCGCAGCGTTTTGGCTTTGTGAAAAGGATGAGTGCTGGGTAGGGGGGTACCTTAGGAGGAGTCGCTTTCTAGGGAACCAGCGCCGGGGCAGCCCTGCATATGCGCTAATTAAGTGCAAGTGCTTTGCAACTTGTCTTGTACTGTACTAGGCTCTCCCACGTGTCTATAACACGTGTTTCCACATCAAACACCAAAACCCAATCTCTTATTGCATTTTTAATGAGATAGAGTGGAGAATAGGATAAGGTGAGCTCCATCGCATGAGATGAAGCACACGGTTCTACGTCATCATCATGAGAAGCCGCGTGTTCCGTCTTGGCCTCGCATGTTAAAATCATAGGCTGAAAACCCCGACACCCTTTGGCGTATTATTTTGTTTTGTACACTTTTATATCTTTTAGCCAATTTAGGACATATCGCTTAGTCACGCCAACAATCCATCTTCGCGCCATTCGACATTTTTTTTTGATTTGGACATAATAATATGCTTGCCAGCGAAGGCTCCGCATTTAAATACGGGAAATCGGATGTGCTTGGCTATACTATTTGGCTCTCGGCAACCGAAAAATTTCGTCGCGCTTTAGGATGAAGTGATGCCCAAACGACTTAACCACGTGCCTCTAATTGATGCGTATGCATCATAAAAAGTTACTTGAACCACAAAGATGTGCTAATAAGGTGAAGAAAGATGTGGTAATAAGGTGGAGAAGGACAGTAAAAAATTTCGCTTGGACCAAAATCTATTTCCGACACCAATGAGAATTATTGCATTTTTCTTGTCATCAACACCAGAAGCCGTGGTTGTTCAGTGGTTTCGGATTTGTTAGGCATTCAGGAGTACACCTTATAGAACCCAGCTCGGCACAAACTTTACCCCGGTTTTTTTAACTGAAGTAGTTACTTTGTTTACACTAGCTTCTCTGAGTAAAAGCAACTCGTTGCCAGCCCCCGCACGGGGCACCTTGAGTAAACTTGGTGACGGTGAGTGGCGACACCGCGTACCCCGAGCCCCCCATACTTAAGCTGTTACCTACCGTGGCGAGAAGTTGAAGGGTGAAGGGTTAGAAGCCGTGAACGGTGGCAGTCGGTGCCCTGGTCAAGCTCCGGCCGATGGGCTCCCTGTCTGTCTATCAGGCTGGGAGCTCCGGGACCTCTTTGACCATCAGGGTAAAGTCAAAGAAGGAAGTACCCCAGTTCCTGCTTTAAACTATGTCGCATGGTATTATCGAAACCCTCTCTTCTAAAAGATCGGGCCCCGAAAAGGGTCCGCACCGAAGCAACTAAGCTACTGTCCAACAGCCAAATATTTTGTGCACCACGGAATTTTCCCAAATTCCTTGTGATTCACTCTCTTGAAGCTGAAATTGCACTCGCAAGCAAGTCCGTGTTCAAAGTGGCACGATCCCTTGAATCTATTGTTGGTAGCAATTATAAGGCAAAGAAACTGTTATCAGGTGATGTACTTGCCGAAGTATTCACCAAGCACCAGTCAGACAAGCTTCTAAACCAGACTGATATGTGTTACCTCAAAGTAGCTGTCTCAGCGCACCGCACCCTGAACTCTTCGCGGGGGGTAATCTCTGAAATAGAACTTTTGAATGAAACAGAGCAACATCTTCTTGAAGGCCTGCGTGATCAAGGTGTAACAGCTGTAAAACAAATTTCTATGAGACGCGACGGCAAAGAAATCAAGACTAAACATGTTGTACTAACCTTTAACAGAAGCTCTCTTCCTCAGACCATCAATGCTGCTTTCATTCGCTGTCAGGTTCACCCTTACATTCCAAATCCTCGAAGATGCTTCAAGTGTCAGCGTTATGGGCATGGTACCACCACATGCAGAGGTAGGCTGACATGCAGAAAATGTGCTCAGCATGACCACAAAACCGAAAATTGTCCCAGCAACACATTCAAATGCTCTAACTGCGGAAATCCCCACGCAGCCTATTCCTGGTCTTGTGAGGTCTTCAAAAACAAAAAGGAAATCATACACTTGAAAGTCACTGAAAACATCACTTTTGCCGAAGCCCGCAAAAAGCACGCTATGTTCTCATCTAGAGCATATGCCGACGCAGCTCGCCGGGGGGCGGAGCGGTGTCTTGTCTCGGCAGCGACCCAGTACTGCAGTGCAGACATGGTCCTGCCCCCGCCCCCCTCTGGGTTGCCCCAAGCAGCCCAGGACACTGCTCCGCCGGTTGGGGAACCACCGGTGGTAGTGGCGTCCACCACCACTGCCGTGAGAGAGTCTGCACTCCCCAGTCCTGTTCCACTGGCCCCTGAAAGCCTGACGGGCAAGAACGTGGGAGTCGCTGGCTCTTCTGCGAACGCTGCGCTGATGCAGCCTTCTGTGGCACGCACAACCAGCACTCCTAAGGGTGCGCGGGTGAAGGAGCCTGACCCGTCAGCTACTCCTTAGCCATCAGATGAAGAGATGGAGGTGACGCAGGCCTCGCCGGCTTCACAAACGTACCAAGAAAGGCGCCATTCCCTTGAGCGCCAGAAAAAGCCACCTCCAAGAGTTCAACCACCCAAAAACAAATGATACTCCAGAAACCCAACACACTAAACTTCCTCTTCTAGTAAATAAAATATGAAAGAAAGCCTAATTCACTGGAATTGTAGGGGCCTAATCAAAAATCTTGACGATATATATGACATCCTTACAGAGCACCAGCCAAGCATATTATGTCTTCAAGAAACACATTTGAATTGTCAACAATCTAACTTTCTTAGGCAATACACTATCTTTCGAAAAGACAGAGCCGGCTGCACTCATTCATCAGGTGGTGTAGCTTTAGTTGTTAAAAAGTCGGTGGCCTGCCAAAAACTAAACCTACGGACTAATATAGAGGCTGTAGCAATGAGGGCCATTATTTTTGGTAGGCTAACAACTATATGTTCAACATACATTGCGCCCGACTATCACCTAACAACAACAGAGTTTGAAAGTTTAATAGACCAACTTCCAGCACCATTATTATTAGTAGGGGACTGGAATGCTCACCACCCGCTCTTGGGTTCAGCACGGGCTGACCCTCGAGGGCGACTCCTAGAAAAATTCTTGTTGTCCTCTGGCACCTGTCTGTTCAATAAGAAACAAGCAACGTTTTTCAGCGCAACACACAATACATTTTCTTCTATTGACCTAGCGCTGGGGTCTGCCACTCTACTTCCTCTAGTTGAATGGAGCGTCGCTCCAAATCCGTATGGCAGTGATCACGTTCCTGTCATACTTAAATTAGCTCACAACCCTGCAATTTCAACCATCCCAACAAGGTTTAAAGAAGAGGGAGCAAACTGGAAGAAGTTCAAAGAAATATCTGAGCTTTCTTACACATCCATACAGCATCTAGACATTGACCAAGCCACAGAAATTATTACTGCGCATATAATTGATGCCGCACATTCCTCCATCCCTCGAGCTTCAACAAACACAAAAAACAGGCCCAGACCACGGTGGAACGAGGAGTGTAGGACTGCACGAAAAGAACAAAGTAAAGCTTGGGGAACCTTCAGAAGATATCCAACAGTTGAAAACCTCATTGCATTTAAACGAGCAAAAGCCAAAGGCAGACGAATTCGACGTGCTGCGAAAACAGAGAGCTGGAGAACATTCCTGACCTCTATAAACTCATTCACTGATACACACACGGTATGGAAACGAATAGGAGCACTTCAGGGTCAGAACACGAACACCCTCCCAATTATTAGCACAACAGGTGACACACTAGAGGATCAGGCCAACGCGTTTGGCAAGCATTTTGAACATATCTCCAGCTCTACCCACTATTCAACAGAATTTCTTCGTCATAAAAAGATTGCAGAACGTAAACCTCTTCACAACAAGAAAATAATCAAGCGACGGTTATAATTCTCCACTCACAAAACAGGAATTTTCCATTGCATTTTCATTATGTAGGAAAACAGCTCCAGGGGCAGACAACATAACATACGAGATGATAAAACATTTACGCCAAGACACGCTTGAAGCAATTCTTTACCTTTTTAACTTGATATGGCAAACAGGACGACTGCCAAAGTCATGGAAAGAGGCAATTGCCATTCCTGTGCTGAAGCAAGGGAGAGACCCAGGTCTGCTAGCAGCTACAGGCCAATAGCCTTTGCAAGCTGCTTTTGTATATTGTTAGAAAAGATGATAAACCGGCGTTTACTGTATTTGTTGGAGTTTCATGGTGTTCTGGATAATCACCAATCAGGTTTTCGAGTACATGGTTCCACAAACGACAATCTTGTTACCTTTGAATCGAGACGCTTTTGTTCACAAATACGAGACGCTTTTGTTCACAAACAAACTTGCATGTCGGTATTCTTTGACTTAGACCAGGCGTATGATACCACGTGGCGCCACGGAATTTTACTGGACTTAGACTCGCTTGGAATCTGCGGAAATATGTTAAATTTCATTACAAGTTACTGAACCCAGCGTATTTTCAGAGTTCGTGTAGGCTCCTCGCTGTCGCAAATCTTTACCCAAAAAAATGGCGTTCCTCAGGGGGTGTCTTGAGTTGTACGCTGTATATTGTCAAAATGAATTCCCTGAAAAAATGTCTTGCCACGCTCTATATTTTATTCTGTTTATGTTGATGACATCCAGATAAGTTTCTAATCCCGTAATGTAGCAGTTTGCAAAAGACAGGTACAATTAGAACTTAACAGGCTGTCAAAATGGGTAACCAAAAATGGCTTTCGGTTCAACGCCGACAAAAGCTCCTGTGTGTTGTTTTCTAGGCAGCGAGGCATCATAGTGGAGCCGTTCATTACGCTGAATGGAAACCAAATCCCCGTGAAGGATAGACAGAAGTTCTTGGGCAATTTGCTTGAAAAAAGCTCACTTTCATTCCACATATTCAGCAACTCAAAATGAAGTGCATGCAATCTTTAAACATACTTAAAGTTTTATCACACGAGTCCTATGGCACCAACAAGACATGCTTACTGAGAATATTCCGTAGCCTAATTATCTCCAAAATTGACTATGGAAGCATTGTGTATCCGTCGGCATCAAAAACAGCCCTCAAGATGCTCAATGCTGTTCACCAGCTAGGACTCCGGCTAGCTACAGGTGCTTTCCGTACGAGTCCCGTTTAAAGTCTTTATGTGGAGTCTGACATGTGGTCCCCAGAACACCAGCGTAAATTCAGTGCACTCTTGTATGCCGGTAAAGTGGCCTCGCTACCTCAGCATCCCTCTAACGCACTACTCAGCGATCACACTACCGCAAACTTGTTTTTAAAACGCCCCTCACTGGCCCAACCATTTTCTTTTACAGCCAGGTATGAGGCCCTTGAGTTGGGAATATTTTTCACGGACACTCAGAAAACTATTTTTACGGATTTCATTTCACCTTGGAAACCTCTACCCGTGTCATGCGACTTGTCATTTGTTAAAATTGATAAGAACCGAGGCCCTCATACAACAACACTTCCTAAGTCTGCAACACAAATATCAATGCACAGAATTCTACACTGATGCATCCAAAACGCGCTCTGCAGTAGCATGTCCGGCACTTGGCGCAAACTTCTCCTGCTCAAAAACAATGAACCTAAACGCAAGGATATTCACTGAAGAAGCATACAGTATTACAATGGCTGTTGAACACAACATACAAAGCGTAATACCTATGTCAATTATATACACAGACTCACTTAGTGTTGTAATGGTTTTATCGTCTGGCAAAAGCCACAAAAATACATATTTTAACCAGCTTCTAAAGACTATTATGTGTGCATACTCCATGGGGCTCCAAATTACAATCTGCTGTGTCCCCGGCCATTGCGGAATAGTTGGCAATGAGTCTGCTGACAGACAAGCAGCTGCCGCCACCCACCGTGATGAGGTTGACGTGACATTAATACCTTACACTGATCTAAAGCCTCTCATCAGACGCAAACTCCGCAAGCAATGGCAAGAAGAATGGGACACACAGACAGAGAACAAACTTCATGTAATTAAGCCAAAAATAGCAAATACATAACAGACAAACGGAACAGAATCATTGAAGTTACACTTTGCAGATTACGTATAGGACACACACGGCACACATTCTTACCTTTTAAATGGCACACAAAGACCGCAATGTTCGAGATGCGGACAAGCACTTACCGTTATTCACATCCTTGTTGAATGTAAAGAGCACGATGCTGACAGACGCAAACACTTTCCAGAACTCTACACGCACCACATACCGATTCACCCAGCACATTTCCTTGCAGACAATCCCATGTTTGCATGCAGTCGTGTTCTAGAGTATTTATTTAGCGTCGGATTTTTACAAACAATTTCATATCGACCATAATTGTTGCACCGATTTCCCTCTGACGAGGACTGCATAATCACTGAAAGCTGAACTGTATTTCCACTCACCGCTTATAGTTCTTAGCAGTATGGCTCTCTACACCCCTACATCATTTTTTAACCCTTTTACTTAAATAAGTATACCCCCAAAGAAATATAAAAGACCCCGGTATTTGGCGCTCTTTGGCCAAGCTGCCCTTGCGCCAATAAACAACACATACAACAACTCATTGCCAGTACACAAGTACGGGTTTGTTATCCTTTGATCTGTTGGCAATTGTCTGTGTAGTTCGTTGTCGATTTTGTGCTCCTTCAATACGGTATTTATGTCAATGCAAATAAGTACATTCTGACACAAAACAATTCAAAAACACGAAATTCACCTTAACACAAGACTCAAGGGCAGATAGAAGCACCATCGGAAAGAGTTAGTGATTTGGAATCTGTTTTTACCTGCAACAGTATTTTAAAATATCGTAGCATTTTCAGCAAGTAACGGACGAAGTGTATTTATAAAAAACGTTTTAGATGCCAAGCATCTCTTGCTCGGGGGGATGTCAAGCATCAGTGCGCCATCCGCAGCGCCTCCGACGATGATTGTGGCAGGATGCCCCTAAGGATTGGCCAAAAAAAGAATCCATCACGAGATGGCTTCGCGTTCAACCACCCTCGTCAGCTTCCCGTGAGGGAACAGCTGAAGAAGAAAAAGGAGAAGAAGCCAAAGCTGCGAAGAGGAGGACGTGTACGTTGCTCTCAGCCGGTGCACCAACCTGAACAACCTTTACCTCACCAACGCTGACGGAGACTACCGATTCTACCACAGAAACGACAACATCGACAATAACACGATGGACGAGAGTCGGCGCCTCGAGAACCACCGCCTACTCACCGTAACACAACAGTACTTGCGTGACTTTGCCACCGGTGTGGACCCGGTCGCAGAATTCGCTCTGGCGCTACTATACACCAGATCACTCAACATAACGGCAACACAAGGCATTCTTCAGCGCATTTTATATTTATTGAGACCATTTGTGGGAAGCGTACCTACAGTCGAAGAATTTTCAGCTTTCAGATTAAAGAAAGAGCCGGGATTTGTTTTTAAATATTGCTCCTGCATGTTCACCAATGTGATCGATGTGTTCACGTGATTACGAGTGCAGTCGAACTTTGTTATGGCAGAGTAGTATCATAACAACAAATTACTTTGTTGTATTCAATATTCGTTGTAACAGTAAATGTAAAAATGGGCTTTAACAAATAAAAAATGTGGCTCCCGCACAAATACTTGATACCTTGTTGCATTTGAACCTTATTGAAGCGGCAAATGAGTGAACCGGAATGTGAAACAAAAACATACCATAGTTCACTTGACCAAACAGGCCTGCAGTTTTTTTTTTTTTGATAAAAAATCTGATCTTCGTCTGGTGGCTACTCACAGCACTCAGCAGGATGCTGTTTCCATATTGTCCGCGTACAAAAGGACCTTTATACTTCTGCAGTTTTTGACGACGGGGGATTTTTTTTTCAAGTAGCTTCTCATACTCTAGGTCGAATATTTATTGGTTATATCCGAGATCGCGCGCGGCTCTCACGGCTCCAGTTTAGTTGTAAAAGAATATGTGTCATTGAAATAAAGCGTGACCAATCATAGTTTTCATTTAGCGCGCTAGTGACGATAATACACTAAATCAGTGCTCGTTATAACGAAGTTGAAGTGTAGAGGTATATATAATTCTATACCTAATGCATTGCACGTTTAAAAGTGACCAGTTTCTTCCAACTTATCGTTAACGATTTAGTAGTGTGGTTATTCAAACAGACTCCGAGGTTATAAGTGATATAATTTATTGGCTTTTCTGTAGTTCAGATAATATTTACTTTATGGGGCGGATGGATACTTGTGCCGCCCAAAAAGAAGTGATCAAGGAATAATCCCAAAATCAAAACAACAGTAAAGACCAAACAAAAAAGTTCAAGAAAGTATTTGAAACACTGTGCACTATTGTAAAAATCGTTCTTTGATTTCTCTGGCTTCAGTTTAAATTTTCGGAAAGTAAAATTGGAGCCGGAATTTAACAATTTTTTTAGTTTGGTAGACAGGAGCGGCAACGTCAGAAACTAACTCATTCCACCGAAATGGAAACTGCCTTATTGAAATAATTGGAGCGTTTGGGAAAGAAAGTATTTGAAACACTGTGCACTATTGTAAAAATCGTTCTTTGATTTCTCTGGCTTCAGTTTAAATTTTCGGAAAGTAAAATTGGAGCCGGAATTTAATAATTTTTTTAGTTTGGTAGACAGGAGCGGCAACGTCAGAAACTAACTCATTCCACCGAAATGGAAACTGCCTTATTGAAATAATTGGAGCGTTTGGGGTCTTGGAATGACACTGTTTTGTGCGTCATGCATGTCGAGCCGATTATTTTAGACCTGAATTACGTGGCGGATAACGTAAACATAAAACACGTAGGGGCTGCGTATTGCACACATCAGGTGTAAAGTTTTAGCCATGCTTTTAGAGTGACACCAAGCGACAACTATTGTCAGCAACACCGAATAAATCGCTTCATCCTAATTTTGGTGACTACCACCACGTTAGACTTGGAAATGTCTTATCGCCATAACTACTTCATTGTTAAGTACTTTAGCGATAATTATATGCAAAGAGTATCATAGCAGGATCACAAGTTGAACGCAGTGATGACGTTCAAGCTCCTCTACGCTTTTTTATATGGCTGTTGATATTACGGAGAAGAAAGGTAATATCGAATGCAGAATAAGTGCGTTGGCTTGAAGGAAGGAAGGAAGGAAGGAAGGAAGGAAGGAAGGAAGGAAGGAAGGAAGGAAGGATGTAGAAGGAGGCAAGGAAGGAAGGAAGGAAGGAAGGAAGGAATAATGGAAGGAAGTAAGGAAGGATGTAGAAGGAAGGAAGGAATAATGGAAGGAAGGAAGGAAGGATGTAGAAGGAAGGAAGGAATAATGGAAGGAAGGAAGGAAGGATGTAGAAGGAAGGAAGGAAGGAAGGAAGGAAGGAAGGAAGGAAGGAATAATGGAAGGAAGGAAGATAGGAAGGAAGGAAGGAAGGAAGGAAGGAAGGAAGGAAGGAAGGAAAGTTAACCTGGCTAGAGTCTATTTTGCTTTCCTAAACGTGGGAAAAGAAATATAGTCAAAAAGCAGAACGGAAAGAATGCACAAAAGTTGGATCAGAGAGACACGTGCAGCGCTGAAGCACTAGACGATCAAATTCAGTGATTGCTGCAGGAGGCGTTTAGTCTATTGTCCGGTGTTTACGTTCGGCGCTCGTTATAAACGTAGGAGTTCCTTAGTCGCCTTCTGAGCGGACGACAGAAAGAGCCAGCGACACAGAATCCTCTCCTACGAAAATGGCCCCCGAGAGTCCAGGTCTCTTAGTGCTGACGGTAGTTTCTTAAGGCCGAGGAGCGCGGGCGCTCGCATAAAACGCAACGTATTGTCTCCGGCGCGCCGCACGCTTCCCACGCCGCCCTTTGTAACATTCATATTAGTATGAGTAAACATTTGTGAATGCCTACCCCGGCCAGACGCGGAAAAGAACAGTAGCGTCAGACCGTGGAAGGCTTAGTGGAAGGGAAGCTTAGTGGAACCTATATATACACTGATGGTTTGGTAACACAGTCGGGTTCGGCTGGCACTGTTATTATACCAAGAATGTCACTGTCCAGCAAATTCAAGATAGCCAATCCTACAACCTACAGGGTTACAGAACTGTTGGCTTGAACACAGCATTGAGGGAGGGACGTTTGTGGACACTTAACCATTGCGTTCACTATACTGTGCAGAAACGTTGATCTGGGCATCAGTGTGGCAGACGGAGCCAGAAGATGGAATTTTCACGTCACACGGACGACTTTTAAGCCCCGTGCTTCACCTAACCCAGGCAGCACAGGCCTGATCGGCCTAAAACAGGCCGGTGTACTTTGGCCGGTGATTTTCTGTCCGGCCGTTTTCCGGCAGCCATGTTCGGCCCATGTCCAAATGTGGGCCTTTTGGCCGTATACGGCCGTACTCCCATGGCTGTCCAACGGCCAGTGTCCGTCGGCCAGTCGGCCGGCTTACGGTCATACGGCCAGATTCCAACCGTAGGGCTCCGGCCATTCGAAAGCCACCCGTGTACGGCCGAAGTACGGCAGCCGGAGGACAGCCGAGGTGCGGTCGTCGGACTCCAGCCGGACTAAAGCTACCGGAAATACGGCCGTGCTACGGGCATTGGAGTTCAGCCACAGTACGTTAACTGCAGTAACGTACTGTGGCTGAACTCCAATGCAGTACTGAGGCCGATCACTGCATGTCGCGCAGGCAGATGACTCATTCGCGCAGTGCAGAAGCAGCACAAACCCAGCATTTTGGGTCCAATGCAACCACATCAAAGTGAGCTCGCGCGCAACCACCAGCCGTCAAGCTTTCAGCGCAGCCTTGCTTAATTACCAGCCTCAGTTGACAGCAAAATTCATTTATTAAACAGTGCTCACAAATTGTCGTTCCTTTAATTGCTGTGCCTTCAGTCTTTGTATTCAGTTCAGTTCTTTGTAGAGCTTGAATACATGTATTGTCCAGGTCCTGATATCCTCTGTGGGGCGGCTTACCTGCAATAAACGGGGAAAGAGGAGGGGGGGGGGGCGGCGGAGGGCCCATACTTTAGTGGGTTGAATTTCGGACAGATAAATTGCGCCGCTTTTAGCCAATTTCTTTTAAGGCAATATTCCGGAACACTTTCATGCTAT
This sequence comes from Haemaphysalis longicornis, assembly GCF_048455015.1. Lineage (NCBI taxonomy): Eukaryota > Metazoa > Arthropoda > Arachnida > Ixodida > Ixodidae > Haemaphysalis > Haemaphysalis longicornis. The sequence goes on from NW_027526295.1 coordinate 38,368,560, forward strand.
GACTACATCAACTATTTTTATAACAGTTGCTTGACCAATTTTGATGTATATAAAACCGGCGTGAATGCCTTTACGAAGCGTTTTGTTTCTCAACAAAACACTCGGGAGCATTTAATATAACTCATTCACAAAAAAGGATCTCCAGTTTTTGCCCATTTTTCTTGCAAAGACATTTTCTATTCGATCAACTTTTCTGATGACCTTGCGCAGGGCTGATCCTAAGAAGGAGCGAACAGGTACTTTCATTTTCGATCTATTTTAATGTTGTTTTCATGAGTATACGTCCACACCACTTAATAGTCCAAAATAACTTAATTTTCTTCTAATGTCATACTACGTTCAAAAAATTCTAGACGCGTTGCGAATGACGCCCTGCTTCAGGTGGCTGCAGTTGTATCCCTCTGTGTTCACGCAAAGAAAGGCGTAAAATTAGAGTTGCATAATTTGTTTCAAACCAAAACCATAGCAATGGTAGCATGCATACAGGAAACCTTGCATACTGCGACGAATAGGGCAATAAATATTTTATTGGTCAAGGTTGAATGCGTAGGGTTCTCAACCCGTCGGAGGCAAACTTGCGCCTCTGGAAGTTTATTTATTTATTTATTCGTTTGTTTATTTATTTTTATTCATTTATTTATTCATTGTTTTATTTATTTATTTATTTATTTATTTATTTGATGCCTGCTTGCCTTTGCATGCATTACAGAAGGGAGATACATAACACTAAGCATTAAATATGAGACAAAATAACAAAATAACTCTACAAAGCGCGCTGAAAATGGTCAATATAAACAGTTAATGCAATCATACGTGGAAGATAATTACACTGCAGTATTGATGTGCAATAAAATGAATCGCGCAAGGCGTCACCTTTAAAGGAAAGTTAATAATTTGCTTTAAGCTAGCGGTCCCACTTTGCGATATGTAGAATGGCGCTTGGACATACTTATCCCCTTCTACTCCAGTTTTCGAATGATAGATATTACGAAAAAAGTTCAACCTGTGGTTTCATTTGTGATCTTTCACGTCCTGCCATTTAAGTTTGCTTTTACTTTCTCTCATGCTAAGTGGAGCGTGCCAATTACCTAATACGAATTGCACTGACATATTCTGTATGATTTCGAGCGTATGAACCAGCTCTTTTGTGTAGGGATCCACAAAAACACATGCATACTCCAAGATTGAGCGCACATGAGTGAAATACGGTTGTTCTTTTCAGTTAGATGGAGGTTCACTGAAATCTCGTCTCAGAAAGCCAAAAACATAAGCAGCCGTAACTTTTATGGTGTGAACCTGCCTATTTGACCTCTAACCACTCCTTAAATAAACTCCTAGGTATTTATATTCCTCGGCCGTTGTCAAAGCAGCATAATTTACAGTATACGTATCCAATTGGAATTAAGGTTTTCTTGTAAAGGTGCCGTTAACACACTGTTTAACATCCAAAAACTTTTCTGAATCAGCACACCAGGATGTTATTAAATTCGAATAAAGCTGCAGGTATATGGAATCACGTTCATTCGCTATAGTCCGGTTAACTACACAGTACTTTTGAACAAAGCTATAGGGCCAATAGTAATAACAATGCAAAAACCGATTCATTCAGTTCATAGAATGAAATGTACTACGCAGAAGGTGATATGCAACCCCATCATTTGCTTTTTTGCAGTCCAAGAATATACAGTCAACCACTTTAAGCTTATCTATTGCAAGAGCCAAATCGTGCGTGAACTCAACAATTTGCGTTGAGCAAGAAAATCCTGACAAAATCCGTGTTTGCTAGGATGCTGGCGATTATGTTTACCCAAATGAGTCATATCCCAAGAGTAGCTAAGCTCACCTTCAAACATGGGAACTAAATTAACAGCTAGGCTTCGTCAGTGACAAGGCTCTGTTTTATAGCAAATTTAAAATAATTTTGTTTCTAAATAGGCAGTCGTAAAATCCCCTGAAGTAACATAGTGCAGGGCATGAAGTTGATCCTACCAATGCACGAGCGAGTCTCTTCTACGTTTATCACCAACAACATAGTGCAACATTGCTTGTCGCAGTTTAATTGTAAGCAGAATAACTTGCGCTTTTGCTCGCACTTGCCTTTCTTTGGTGGGGAGTCCTTGACATGGTGGCGGTTTAGCTCCTGCGTGGTGGCCGCTTACTCGACGCCCTTGAAGGCCAGTTATTTTGGTGAACCATCTCCATCTCGGATCGGACATCTCTGGCGGGTCGATGTCTCCAATGCTCTCCATTTCTTGAGCGGGCGAATAGCCTCGAGCTGATGCGTCGATGAAGCCGGCGGCAGAGGCGTGGTAGCGGCGATGACTGGCGAGGCTTAGCTCACCCGTCGGTGTGGCACAGTCTTCTTGTGGCAATAAATGACATTTCGATGGCCTAAAAGGTTCCCTGCTAATGTCCAGTGAGTCCTTGCACCTTGCCCGTTCACCGAGAACACTCATTACTGTTTGACAAACGATGTTCGTTCATTTAAAACGTAGAAACACGGAGCGGATGAAAAACGCGTCCCCGTCGTTCGGCTCCCTAACGGCTTTTTCTCCCCCCAGGATAAAACCGGTCGGTCTCCTTCCAAACACGTCTGTGCATGAATTCTCGGCACCCAGGCGCGAGCCGTTGTTCGGCTGTATGCCGTTTGCCGAAAAAATGACGTATAACCAGATACCTTACATAGGCCGGTCTCCTCTTGAACACCGGTTGCCAAATATTCTGTGGCCATTCGCTTGCCGTAATTCGGCCGAGGACAGGTAACCGAATGAAAAACGTATATTCTGGGGCCGTACGTCCGCCGGACGCGCGGTTCACCGTTGAAACAACGAATGCACGGCAGCCGCGCTCCGGCCGGTCTCCTTTCGAACACCAACTGCCGCAAGAATACGCATATTCTGTGGCCGGTCGCTTGCCGTGCTTCGGCCGATTACCGCTTCCCGAAGAAAAAACAGATGCCCTAAGGCCGTACTTCGGCCGTTCTCTTTGTCAACATCGGCAGCCGTAAAAGAACTAAATATCTGGCAGCCGGTTAGCTGCCGTTGTGCGTCCGGACAGGGGCGGACGGAAAAATGCCGAAGCGCTGGTTGCCGAATGTTGGCCGTTCAACGCATGATCAGTGGCTGCCAGAACCTGGATGCTGGCCGGACATGCCAGAAAGCGGCCATAGACGGGCCGGTCTTGGGGCGCACTTTCTGTGCCGCCTGGGAATCTGGTGCGGATTCCACTTGCCATTCCGCCTCTTACTGGCAGTCTACGCGTCTCATGTGTGGCGGCGAAAGAGTCTTCCCGACGCTCACATTTGCGTTTTAAGGACTTCACAGATGAATGATGCAAGGTCCTTGGTTTTGAAGCTAGAACAATTTACTCTCACCAGCCGCCCGTTATTTCAGGAAGATTTTCACATTCGACGGAAGATTTTCACAGCCTGAGAGAACCTCAATCAGGAGCCGCAGGCTTTGTGTACTATGACTTTGTGTACCAAGTTTTGAAACCATGACAACCATTAAAGGGCGTGATGGAAATAGCCTGGAAAAGGCCTGCCCCATCGAAGCCCGTATTATAATTTTTGAAGGAAAACACTATAGCGAGACACTCCTTCTCTGTCACCGAATTTTTTGTTAAGCACCCTACAGAGTACGCCTGGTGAACGCAAGGTGGTACACTTCGGTGCTATGCTCCTGTAGCAAAACAGCCCCTTGGACGTACTCACTTGCATCGGTTTCAACAATGAAGCGGTGGTTGAGATCTGGCGAATGCTGCCTTGTGGTGTCAGCGACAGCTTTCGTCTGAGCCTGAAATGCCTGCTCCTCCGAATCCGCCCAAGACCGTGTGGTGTCCTTAATTAGCAGATGAAGCAGCCGTGCCAAGTCCGCACACTTTGGAATGATGTACCTGTAAAAGCCCACCATACCTAGGAAGCGCTGCAGACTTTTGACGTCCTCTGGTGTAGGGAACTGTAAGATCGCCTTGAGATTCTCCTCGTTTGGCCGCACTGAACCCTGGTCCACAACGAGGCCCAGGAGCCCGATGCTGCTGGCAGCCCGTTGTACCTTGCGAGGGTTTACTGTGAGGCCTGCATTCTGCATGGGCTGCAACACCGTCCATAAGTGAACAACGTGATCCTCAATGCTGTTTGAAAATCCAACCACAATATCCACGTAAGCCATCGCGTAGTTCAACTTGGCGTCTCCCAGCACGATGTCCATTATGCGCTGGGAGGTTGCGGGGGAGAGAGAGAAAGTGACTTTATTGAATGTTCCTGCGGAGGGAGGGGGCTACGGCCAATCAGGGCCGGCCTCTCCTAGACGAGTGTCAGGTCGTCCTAGAAGCAATGCCTCGCGGGCGTCGGCGCGTTCGGCGCGCGTTGGGTGTGCGGGTGTTGACCCGTCGACCCTCCGACGACGCTTCCCTACGCTTCTTCCCTGCAAGAGCAGCCTCGAGCCGCTGGATAGTCCGTATTTTTATCTCGTGCTCACTCGAGTTCATGGCGAGAGTGGTGTCCTCGGGCATACGCCTTGCGTCATCTGCCTCTATTAAATGTCTTTCACAGCCCCACATCAGGTGGGCTAGCGTTGCATTTGTTCTCTTGCAGATACTGCACAACACGTTTTCGTAGATGTCAGGGCACACGTGGCGCGCGAGCACCTGGGTGAGCACTGAGTTCGTCTGTAGTTGCCTGTAAAGCACTGCGTCGGAGCGGTTGAGCTTCGGATGAGGGGGCGGTTTGGTCCGCCTCCCAAGCCGGTACCATTGTAGTATCTCCCCATATGATGCAAGGGGTTCTTGTTCGATGTCGTGGGACCCGTCCGCCGGTGAGGAGCGGGGGGGCGTCTCGCGGTTCGAAAGTTCGCGCGCGGCGGCATCCGCTTCCTCGTTGCGGTTGGGGTGGCGCCGACGGTTGGGGTGGTGCGGTTGAGGTGGCGCCGTTGCGGTTGGGGTGGCGCTGGCGCCGACGCTTGTGTGCGCCGGGAACCAGCGGAGATGGGTGACTTGTGCGGTTGGTTCTCGTCTGGCTGGGCACTGTACTGAGTTCACAACGCCCGCACTCAATAGGTTCACTGAACTTGCACTCACTGTGTTTTTGGCGTAGTTTGCGATAGCCGAGCGCGAATCACTGAGCACTGTAGTACAGTGCGGGTGTGACAGCGCGAGCGCGATGGCAACCTCCTCTGCCCGCGTGCCAGAAGGAGCACGAACACTGTTGCGGGATTCGTCAAACCGAATGGCAGTGTCACAAATTAAATCAGCCCTCTGCTGCAAGTGATTGCTGTTTACTTGATATCCTTTTCAGCTACAGGAATCTGTAGTAATCCTCTACTACAGTCGAGTGCGTGAATATTTTTGCCGAGCCTAGCGCGTAGGTAACCGTACCGATAGATGGAAAGGGGTAGGAGTCTTCAGTGGGTATCGCGTTTAGCGTCTGTAGTCTACGCACATGCTGAAATTGCCTTCTTTTTTAGCTGCAAACAGAATTGGAAATACCCAAGGGCGTTCTGATGGCCTCGCTGCTACCGTATTCACCGTTTCTAGTAGGTCTCCATCCCGCTTTGATTGTTTGTGGATGCTCAAGGGCCTCGGGCTGAAGCGAAGTTGACGTGCATCTCCAGTCTCGGTCTGGGTTTTTCCGAAATGTTCACCGTCCCAGGAGACTCAGTGAACATGGCTGCAAAGGGCAGTAGAACTGCTGCCAGCCGCGATTGTAACTACGGGGTTCCTGAAAACGACTGCAAGATTGCTTGCAACCCGTTTTCAACCTTGCAGCACGGGCCCTCTGCCGTCAAAAACTCTGGCAGCGATTTAGATTTTCTTTCTGCGAAGCTGTTTAGCGGTGTTTTGGGGCTGACTGGTAATTTTTACAATTCACGTCAAGCGCTAGCCCTGTCCTGGCTGTGAAATCGCGACCCAAGATGGCTGAACAGTAATGACAATGGAGGTGCAAAAAACGTTGCCTGTGTTTGCGGCCATCAGCGATTACAATCAGCCTCGCTGCTGATGTTACCCCCACAACCTAGTCTGCTGATACTGGAGCTTACGTGACAAAATTTGTTCTTCCTCCCGGAGCGCTGTTCTCCCACAAAATCTCCAAACATGGAAACCGCTGCTCCAGTCTCCAGTAGGGCAGGTACCCTTACGCACGGTAGCTTTACGGTAATTAAAGGTTTATTATCTACGCTTGCACTCTGTTCTCGCGGAGCGGACGGCCAGGAGCTCAACATGCGCTGATTGTTTTTCCCTTGAGGCCCCAGCAGTGCTTCGTGCCCTAAGCCATCACCTTTCATGCCCGTCTTTTTTGCATGTGGCGTGCCCAAATGTAGTTGGTCTGGAATGTTTGCTCTGGGTCAGCCTCCGCCGTCTGTGTCAAATTTTCTGCGAGAGTTTCAGGGGCTTTGGTGGTAGCAGGTCCGTGCACTGCTGAGACCCCAGGTGCGTATACTTGTTTATACCGCAAAGAGATGAGGCTGGCCGCAGTCTTGAGCTGCGTCTCTGACTCGGTCGCGCACGAATTTCTGCACAGCGTGCTCCTGGGTTGTAGGAAGGCCTAAATACAAGTGGGCTGTCCTCTGCGCCCGCTGGCTGCATGGTGATAGAGCTAGATAGCGTTTCTTGGCTTGCCAAGGTAATGGGCTGTAGTGCTCCGTCTGGTAAACAGCACCTCGTCACTTAGTGGTGTCGGTCCACTCAGGTGATGCGTTGAGGAATTCGTTGTTGACGTCAGCAGAGATTGATAGGCAAGGGTTAGCCAACTCCTCCACTTTTGGCGCTACGTGCCCGCGGTCAGCCTGACCAAAAGGCACCTCCCATAAAGGCTCCTGATCGCTGGGGTAAGTCACCGCTTGAAAGTCATCTCCCGTGGTTGCGCTGAACCACTGAGGTGCGTCAGCGTGGCAACAATATCGCCCGGTGGCGCTGCCCCGCTTTGAAGGCTTGGTGCAGAAAACTCTCTCTCTCGTTCGCGCCGTATTATGGGGCGAGTTTGCCTGTACGGCTTTTTCTCGGTGGCACCACCGAGCTTGGGACAGCCGTGGCTGCATTTCACCCGCGATTCCTCGGTTGCCGAAAAGCCCTTCGATGTTTACCACTTTTGGCTGGCCGCTCTCATTGCTGGGGTAGCAAGTCGTCGGTGCTCGAGTCAATGAACAGAGACTGCTCAGAGGGCCGGGGCCTTGCCGTTGTGCCAAGATGCCTCGGCCGGCTGGTTCGTCCTGCCATGTGGAGGGCTTTTTCCCGCACAGGATTGCTCCAAACACGTCTCTCTAGGAGGAGGCGGCTTGTAATTCTCTGCTGCCTGCATGGAAGCTTCAATGGCCAAAGCCTGTTGAGCAAGGTCAGCTAAGCCCGAGAGCTTCCGTAAGCTCGAGTATGACCGGAATCTGAGAGAGCTCTGGAAAATAACCCTGCAGACCTTTTCCAGTTCGGGCGCTTCCGGTTCCGCGTGCTCGTACAAGCCCTGTATTGAACGTACATATCTCAGCAGCCTTTCGGTCTCAACTTGAGTACGTGCGCGCAGTTCATCCTCGATCGGGTTTTGGAATCCGGGGGGCAGGAACTCTTGCTTGAAGCACCTCGTAAAGTCCTGCATGTTTTTAAATGGCCTCTGATGTCGTCTCCAAGCCGCTGCTGAGGAGCGCAACGCCACTGGCAGGATCCTGGTAATCAGTGTGTCATCCGAAATAGCCATGGCTCGTTGGTAATGGGACAGTTCGCAAAGAAAGTCAAATACAAGTTTTTCGGAATAACCTGTGTACGTTGTTATGGCCAAATTTAACTGCGGCGACACGCTGCAGTGACACCTTCCAACGTTGGTGTCTGGCACCCAGGCAAACGATTGCTTGGCGCTGTTTAGTTTTGGTTCCTCGAGCGCAAGAAGCTGCTTTTCGAACTCGCTCTTTATTTTGAGAAACTGCACCATCAATTAGATTATTGGCTGAGTGCTGTCTGATACCGGTAACATCTGCGCAGTACCATCAGAGTACAGTGCTGGTGCACGTTTGTTGGGGGGGTGAATGGGATTCCGCCATCGTTGCACATCAAACTAGTAATCATCGTATTGTTTGACCAGCCGCGATTGCCTGAAGTTCATAACCTAGCCCAGAAGGCAACGTTGCGTCCATAGAGGCAGTTTGAAATCAGCCTTAAGCGCACGCCTTGGTGGCGAGTCGCTCACACGATTCGTTGTGTCGGCTTCAATCGAATGAACGGCTGCGTAGTCCGCTGTGGCCATCCCACGTGCGGTAGATGGCTGCTGCTGGGGATGGAGGGAGTGCCTACAGTTGGCACGGCAGGTTTCTGGTGGACCTCCTTCCACGACAGCACCTCTGCAGCATGCAGGTTGCAGGGGGTTACAGCAAGCAGGTTGCAGGTTGCAGCATGCCTGGCGTTAAACGTCAAGACAAAACCGAACCGATAACTCCCATACCCATCCTAAGTGGACGTACTCATCGCGGGGCGAGTCAGCGGTCGAAAACAAAAACCGCGTTGGGTGCCAGTGAAGGGACCTTCTTTATGTGCGAAGGGTTCGTGACCCTCATCCCGCCCGACGAAATGACGCCGACAGGAAACAGGAATCACCGGTTTATTACGGCACGGCTAAAGAAAAATGACGTGACTAGAAACACCAGCTGGTAAGGGTTGCGTCCTGGGCACGTTGGTACTCCATTGTTAAATAAAATGATTGCGCTAAAAAGGGACACGGACGGAGTGAGGACAGACACACACGGCGTGTGTCTGTCCTTACTCCGTCCGTATCCATTTTTAGCGCAATCATTTTATTTAACCAGCTCGTAACACATACGGTCATGCAAACAACCCGACACTGAAAAACGCACTGCACTTATTGCGCAGAAAACTAGTACAACGCTTTGCTCTACACTCACGACAACGCTCCAGTCGTTGTACCAATCCACTTCGTGTGCGCCCACCCCATGGGACGGTTAGTCCGAGTTGGCCAGGGGTCGTCGGTCCGGTTTTCCGCATCTTGCTGCATCAATCCTGCTTCTGCTGCTGCCGAGCTTTACCATCCAACTCCCCCCAACCGCACCCGTGAGAGCAGTCTCTATACAAAACGGGGCCGTTGTGCGCATGTTCAGGTCTTGGTACGCACCACACGTGTTCGTTGTCGGCTAACTGTTAATCGCATACACACGCACAAGAACATTACGCACTGACCTCACTATCGGTGCTCGACGTGCGCTCGCTGCACTGTAATCACCATACGCAGGCGCACGCAGGGGCTGCGTCCCAAGAGTACATGCGGTGTTGTTATTTGTCTTATAGAAATTGACACAGTTATATATACATTACCTTGGACTTCACGTTTTGGTTTGTTGTTGTAGGAAAGCTGAACTGGGAAAGTATTTTTACTTATTCCACACGCCCTTGCTCCTAAACATATTATTCATCGTAGCATATGTGTCTCAAATCTTGCAAAAAATATAAAAATAATTTAGGACGTACATCTACTAAAGGTATAGGTACATCTAGAGGTATATCTAGAGGTGCATCTACGTCTACTCTCACCCTACGTTTACACGTTGTTCAAAAAGTGTATGTGCTACAAAGACCCTCCGATCCCTGTTCACCAACGAAAGTGTGCACTGCAATCCAAGTCCAAGCCCAGCAAGACCAATTGAATGGTAATATCTTGTAAGATTAATTGGCGTATTTATGGGGGGTTGTGGCCGTTACTACACCAAGGTGGCCATCCTGCTCTAGTGTGGGAGTGCATTCCCGGCAATGGTCACCAGGGTGAGGCCGCACCCCAAGCCCCTTTGTGCAATTCCATCAATACGCCGTTTTTTCCGGTGGGAATTGTCCGGCACCGGGATTCGAACCACGGTTCTTCTGCACGGGAGTAAGGTGCTCTACACCAACGCCATTGCTGACCACCGTATGGTAAGATGTCGAATTAGGCTAGATCTGAGGAGGGACCGCAACAAGGGAGTACGAAAGAAGCCGATAAATGAGCTAACAGTAAGACGTAAAGTAGAAGAATTCAGGAACGCGTTGCAGAACCGATATTCCGCTCTTAAAGAGGAAGCCGAGTTCACGACACAGGAAGCCAGCGACAACTTTACACGTATTATCACGGAGTGTGCAGTAGATGTCGGGGGCACTATGGCTAGACAGGATACTGGCAAACTTTCACAGGAGACAAAAGATCTAATTAGGAAACGGCAAACCATGACAATCTCTACCGCAGCTGATAGAATACAACTATCGGAGCTTTCGAAGTTAATCAATAAGCGTAAGACAGCTGACATACGGAAGTATAATATGGAGAGGATCGAATACGCTGTAAAGAACGGAGGTAGCCTGAAAGCTGTGAAAAGGCGTCTGGGCGTGGGTAAAAATCAGATGTATGCACTGAAAGATAAGCAAGGCAATGTCATCACAAATAGGGATAAAATAGTTACAGTGGCCGAGGAGTTCTAAAGGGATCTGTACAGTAGCCGGGACATTTAGGATAATTCCGAACGAGACAGTAACTCAGAGGAGATAGACATCCCACCAGTAACGACCGAAGAAGTAAGGAAGGCTTTGAAAGAAATGAAAGGTGGCAAAGCACCTGTTCAGGATCAGATAACAGCAGACCTCTTAAAGGATGGCGGAGAAATTGTACTTCAAAAACTGGCAAACGTGTATACGCAATGCCTAATGACCGCAATGGTACCGGAGTCTTGGAAGAACGCGAACATCATTCTAATTCATAAAAAAGGTGACATGAAGCACGTGAAAAAATTACAGGCCGATCAGCTTACTGTCAGTCGTCTACAAGGCACTTACCAAGGTAATCGCTAACAGAAGTTCTGCAACCTTAGACTTTAGTCAACTTAAAGAACAAGCAGGGTTTCGTAAAGGTTATTCAACAATGGACCATATTCACACGATCAATCAGGTGATAGAGAAGTGCGCTGAGTATACGGAACCCCTATATATAGCCTTCATTGATTATGAGAAAGCATTTGATTCGGTCGAAACCCTAGCAGTCATTCAGGCATTACGGAACCAGGGGGTAGATGAGCATTATGTAAGAATACTAGAGGATATCTGCAATGGGTCCACAGCTACCATCATCCTCCTTAAGGAGACCAGTAAAATACCTATAAGGAAGGGTGTCAGACAAGGAGACACAATCTCTCCATTGTTATTCACAGCATCTTTAAAAGAAGTATTCAGAACGTTGGATTGGGAACAGGTGGGAGTAAGGGTTAATGGAGAATACCTCAGCAACCTCAGATTAGCTGATGACATTGCCTTGCTAAGTAACTCGGGGGACGAATTTCAAAGCACACTTTCTGCACTGGACGAACAGAGTAGAACCGCGGGCCTTAAAATTAATATGCAGAAAACTAAAGTAAGGATCAATAACCTCGGGACAGCACAGCGGTTTGAAATAGGTGGCGAGGCAGTGGAAGTGGTAAGCGAATATATCTACTTAGGCCAAGTTGTGACCGCATATCCCAGCCATGAGGCAGAGATAATTAGAAGGATCAGAATGGGGTTGGGTGCATATGGAAAGCATTCTCAGATAATGAATAACAGCCTACCATTGTCGCTGAAGAAGAAACTGTATGACAGCTGCATCTTACCGGTACTAACCTACGGGGCAGAAACTTGGAGGCTCACTAAGAGGGTTCAACTTAAATTGAGAACGACTCACTTGGCAATGGAGCCTAAAATGATAGGTGTAACATTAAGGGACAAGAAGAGAGCGGAGTGGGTCAGGGAACAAGCACGTGGTAAGGACGTATTAGTAGAGATTAAGAAGAAGAAATGGACGTGGGCAGGGCATGTAATGCGAAGGCAAGATAACCGCTGGTCATTAAGGTTAACCGAGTGGATCCCTAGAGAAGGCAAGCGTTGCAGGGGGCGGCAGAACGTTAGATAGGCAGAGGAGATTAAGAAGTTTGCGGGGATAAATTGGTCACATTTTGCACAGGACCGAGGCAATTGGAGAATTATGGGAGAGGCCTTTGCCCTGCAGTGTACGTAGATAGGCTGATGATGGTGATGATAATTATCTTGTAGGAAAGGGGCCGTGGACTGGGTTATGCGCTGTGGCTCTCCTACATTTATTGTTGGTGTGCAAGCGCCGGCGGGAATTGGAAATCGGCGATGGCGTACGACCGCCCATGGAGCGCAGTCGTGTTCGATCTCTCATTTCGGGTGTCCCTGCTTACGCTGGCCAGGCACCGCTGATGATAATTGTGAAAGGACGCGGATGGTGATGATAGTAGCGCTAAATGGAGATTGTGTTGCCGCTGCTACCGCGCCCCTCCCCCTCCACCCTAGCGCGGAGCACTTTATGATAATTGTATGTCTGATGCGCTGTGCGCGAAAAAGACTATTTACAGGTATGAACTACACAAGCAGTTATGGAGGTTTCTCCACGTTCGAGTTTAAACAGTAAGCCGTCCTGTTCGGTCGGGTCAAAACGTCCGGGGTGAAGACTGACCACCGGCGGTCTATCCTGGCAGTGGCGTAGGCGACGCGGACTGAAACATACGTCTTGTGATAAGAAATCGAAGAGGTGCACCCAGAGGCAGAAGAGAGGTCGGAAAAGCTCGGGTGCATCGTGGGGTCCACAAAGCTGTCCCAGGAACTGGGCGAAGAAGGTTTGCGTGTGTTTGACGGCTCCGTTGTGCAGGCACCTTTGTGGTTACGCGGGGCACGATAACGGGGAGCATGTGAAGGGCAAAGGGTCATCCGTAGTCGCCTAAGAGTAGAAGACTGGCGATGTGACATGAACATTCGTGGTTTCTTTGTCCGATGACTCATCTTACGTCTGAAGGAACATGAGTCTGAAGCACGTAGACGGGTGACCAGTGTCTGTCGGACGTGGCGCTGCTGTTGCCGATGGTGGAGAGCCAGAAGTTTGCTCAGCAGTGCTCGCGACGCCGGCAAAGTTGTGAAAGCGGCTGGGTGATAGAGAACGACGACTCCGCAGTGAGGTGCACAATGTTTGTGTGTTCGCTTGCCGCTGTGGCGTCTCCGAGCAGAAGACGTGGCGTCGTTTCACGAAGGAGCAGTCGAGAGTGTGGTTTGGTATTTACGAGCGGTATCGGAGCCTCCAAAGTTTTGCGCCAGTAGTGGTATGGTCACGTGTGCTCGTTCAGAGTTCTCCAGCTGACTCAGTTCCTGACTGGCCAGCAGGTCACTCCGAGGGATGGCAGTTCCGTTCATAATGTCGTTGCGACTGAGGAAGTCTTGTGGGGGAGACTCATGATTCTCCTTTGTTTTCGCCGAGACAGGACGCGCAAAGTCAGAACAACCGAATGTGCGTGCTCGATGTGTATTTTTCCGGTGACCCACAGTGCCTGCCCTGGAGGCTCGCTTTGAGAGGGCAGAGTTACGGTGGACTGGTCGTGGGGTGATGTCGGCAGCCGAAGAGGAAGTGTGGTCGCCGCCTCGAGATTGCGTGGCTCGCCGGCGCTTTCGCGTGGAGTGACAAAAGGGGCCGAGGCGGGTGGTGGTCGGTGGACGTCAGCGATGTTTTCGGGTGCCAGTCCCGTCGGGTGTAGGTGTAGCTGCCGCTCTGGAGGTGGAGTTCAGGGGTGCTGCACTAGTGGATGGAAACGACACCGCTGGTGCAGAACGTACGATGTGTGGCGGCGAAGCGTGCGCGGACTGCGCGGGTACCTTATCTGCCACAGGCCGAAAGCAGTCGCCTCCGAAGCGGTGGTGTGCGAGCAGGGCTGCACGAAGGTCATCGTGGGGGGTTTCGCTTGGCGTTGGGAGGGCTAGTACGCAGCAGAGCTCTAGCGGGAGCGTCTCCCGGAGAATGGAGTGTTTGAGCGGCTGAATGGTGACGTAATTCAGCGAGAAGGTGGCCTCAAGTTTGAAAAACCAACCCCTGAGGTGGTGCGCGTCGAACACCGGTATCGGCGGGTCTCCCCACGTCACTATATCGGTGTGCCGCTGGCCGGGTAGCGTATTCGGGATTAGGTTTGGACCATATCCCGAGGTGGCCCAGGCCGACCACACCCCCTTCAAACAGCGACGTCCCAGCGTGACGTCACTTTCTCTTCGAGCGCGACTTCATGCGACGTGAATTTTTTTTCTCATTTTGGGCGGCGGTCGATGGCTTCGCTCCGTACGCGAAGCTGGGGCTGCGGCACTGGGGAGCTGGCGCACATTTAGTAGAAGTTAAAGGCCCAACAGCATGCAGCGTACTTTCGGCGTTTTCTCGCGTGGCAACGCGAGCTGACGCCCGAGCAACGCCGAATGTCTACGCTCGCCAGATATCAGCGTTGACGCAGCGCGAGAAAGCAGCGGAAAGGGGGCCATCTGGCGCAATCTGGCGTACACAAATGCGACCGGTGCAACTTCTCGATCGCGAGTGAAACATGCCGTGTATCAGCGAGAGTGCGTCAAGCGCGTTCGGAAACTCGATCGCCATTCACTTCAATCGCGATTGAAAGGGCCCGTGTCTGCGCGTTGCCGCCGAACGACGCTCGCGCGACGCGTGATTTCATGTCCATGTGGTTTGGACTTTAACCTTTTCGTACCTATACGTTCCCAAAAGCACTCAAAGACAAAAGTTTGTTTTGGTTTTTTGTTGTCGCACTGCTTCGCCGAGGTCGATGGTTTCGGCCCGTGCGCGAGCATGACGTACGTGCTGGGAAGCTTCAAGCACGAAGTATACCTTTGCATACCTGTTCTCTCTTCTCACTCTCCGCCATCTCTTGCGAGCCTGCAGACGCTCGTCTTCTATCCTGTTCCTAGTTAAGCTAGCGCTGGGCGCGCTGCTCTAAGTGCGCGCGCAGGCGGACGCTTTTTCACGTACATGTGGTCATTGTTTACGCTCCTGAAAGCGAACACTCCATCATTACAATGAAGACGAAAATGTTTTTTTGATCTTGGGTGGTCTTTTGGATTCCGTACCGAAGCGCAGAACGTTTGCTCCCAATCGGTCGAAAGCACACGCGTACGTCGGTCGCTCATCGGCTGTTAACATCAGCGAGCGTGTTGATCCCTTTTTATAAATGTGTCATTAGCGTCAAATCTGAACAACATAAGATAGAATGATGAACGAAGACGCACTTAGCAGAACTTTACTTGCTACTTGATTTAACCTTGATGGTATGTACCGACTGCAGCATCATGGGTGTTGAAAGTGTGAGCAAAGCAAATTTCGTGGCTGCCTTGACACTGGGGGTACCATCGAATGTCACTTGCAGGTTAAACCGCAAGGCACTCTGGCCCCCTTTGTTTAGCTTGAAAAGAAAAGAAAAGCCGGTGAAACCCTCATCGCAAAAAAATGAGGTTTCGCCAACATTCGAACCATGGACTTTCACAACAAAACGACAGAACATAAGCGCGCAACCACTCGACCACGCCAGGAGAAGACGCGGGTCTCCAGAATTTGGTACCCTAACAGAGGCTGCCAACAAATATTGTCGAGGGATTTGCTTTAGTCATGTTTGAGAGATTTGAGCCGTGGTAACGCTTGTTTCTTACGCACCCATCTTGGATCCGAGGGCAGTTATGCGATTACTACAAGCGATGCAACCACAGCCCCCCTTATTTCAGTGAAGATAAGCTATCGCAAAACCTCGGTCTTCCCTACGAAAGCCACTATAGCAACGAATAGAATGGCATGCGCCGCTAGCATGATGGCGTTGATAAGGCTTGGTCATCACGCACCAATCTTGCAGCCACGCCCCATCATGCGAATACTACAAGCGACGTAGCCAGAGCTCCCTTATTTACCTCAAAAAAAGCTATCGAAAATACCCGATCTCCCGAATGAAAACCAAACAAGCCACAAATGAATGAGCGCTTTCGAAGAGAAATAGCTTGCAATCTGTCTTAATTCAGCCGATAACCACAAGTTAAAAATAAATTGATTCTCTTCTGCTGAAAGGAATGCCCCTAACGCACGAGAAGGACGTGAAACCCGACCGCCGCTGCCAGCTTTCCTCTGCTTTCTCGCGCTGCGTCGACGGATATCTGGCGAGCGTAGACATCAGCGTTGCTCGCTCGTCAGCTCGCGTCGCCACGCGAGAAAACGCGGAAAGTACGCAACATATGGTTGGGCCTTTAACTTCTACTAAATGTGCGTCAGCTCCCAAGCGCCTCAGCCCCAGCCTCGCGCACGGATCGAAACCATCGGCCGCCACCCAAAACAAGAAAAAAAATCCACGTCGCATGATGTAGCGCACGAAGAGAAAGTGACGTCATGCTGGGCTGTCGCCGTTTAAAGGGGGTGTGGTAGGCCTGGGCCCCTACGGGATATGGTTTCGGAATACGCGACCGGGTATCAGGCGCAGAACCTCCGAGTAACCAACTGCAGAGCGCATGCCACAGAGGCGTTGAAAGAGAGACGACCAGACTACGTACCAAGGCTTGTTTATTCGGAACTCCGTGGGGTCTCTATCTACTGATGCAAGGGGCGCGTCAGCCCTCCGGCGGCTGAGCGCACTCGTCCTACGTCACGCTGCTACCGCTGGCACTGTGGCTTTCCGCTACAAACTCGTTACTTTATGGCAGGAAATAGGTCGTAAATATATCCTGAGCGTAATTATTTTCTAGAATTTTTAGTGACGGCGAGGTTCCGGTGACGTCTGCGCCTGTTTTTAAAAAAAGATCTGCAGCAGTCCATTTAGGCCTGCTGTACATACCTTACAGTGATCAGGCATTGTTCTCTGTTCGCATCTGAGCAGCGCAGCCTGCAGTCTCGTAAAGTTGAGAGTGCCATCAGCGCTTCGCTAATTATGATATTTCACGTTAGCGCAGTTTGCTACATAATGCCATGGCTATACTTCTGCGCGAGAACCCCACCTGTTATTCCACCTCCTGATTACAACCAGGCACCTGTTGACGGATTCAAGGTACGGCTGGCATGCGAAAGTTCTAGAAAACCGTGATAACACTCCCTGGCCGCATTTGCTTTATAAGTAAACTTTGTCCATGCGGTTTGTAAGGGAACACCAAAGACATGATGACTTTTTTTTTTGAAGTGGGAGACTGCACTGTTCAATGTGGTTCCCGCTTTTGTTCGACGGTAAACTATAGTTCTTTAGTTAAAGAGCTCTCATTCTCCTCTCGGCCTTCACTACAATTTTTGCGTACCGCAGAAAATGTATAATGCAGTGCGAAGACTTACCGTCTGAAAAGTTATTCGGGGTGCTTCAGCCAAGAGAATACTACAGACAAGGAGGAGCACTAGCAGCTACTTACACTAGGAACGCAATGCCGAAAACATCTTTTGTTCTATTGCGCCAAAAAATTGAATATTGAACGGATGCCATAGCAGTTAAATTAGAAAAGAGAGTGATAGGAAACAAGTGATTCGGATACATTCTATGAGGGGTCTTATTAATACGCAACCTTTTCAGCGAAATTGGAAAAGAACCCATTTTTTTGTGGTGGCAACAAAATAATCAGCATAATAACATTGAAGTCCTGCGTGTTGAAAGTCACACGCTCATGACAAGTTAATATATTTTTTTCTGTTTACAGCTTCCCTTTAAACTCAATAAACGTTTTGCCACACACAGCCCCTGCACCAGTGTTTGTTGCAAAAAACACTTCGACAAGCTACACATATATTTTTCTTTTTTCTCGAGCAACTCATTGTAGGGTGGAAATGTATGCTGTGTTTTTGACGGCTTTCATATTTTAAGCATTTTCTGCGTATCACGCTTTTTTTGTAGAAGCGATTGATTTGTTTAGTTTCGCTGAGGTGAAATCTTCCGATTAAGGTCGGCATGTCCCTATGTACACTTTATTCTCTTGTTACATATGTTATAGGGATAGCCGCCCATGATAACAGCAAAACAATAAAAATATTCGATCCCTATATTGCGCTACTAGTTCTTAATTACATTACTATTCCAGCAGTTGAAGGAGAAGAAGGGGTACTATTGGATTACAGTTGCATACAATATTTCTCCAAAATGTAAGACAATTTTCTGTTGGCTGTCCACAATTTGCTTGTAGAAAAGCTTAACACGAATGGGGGTTCTTGCCTAAACGCGCTCTCTTATTCTATCTGTTGTACAAATTTCCCGTTGGCTGTCCCGAATTCGCTTGTAGGAAACCTTAACACGAATGCTGGTTCTTCACCAGACAAGCTCTTATATTCTATCTTTTGCTCATATTAGTTGAGGTCTTATAGTAGAATAGGCATGTTTCAAAATTTAAATTCAGTTAATGCCGGCGTGAAAACAAGCCAGAATAACTACGCAAGTGTTATGAAACATCAATTGGATTCAAACGTGAAACATATCCTGCATCGTATGTTACAGAAACAATAGGGTATACTGTTAGGGTAATACTTTATATGAATTTTGTAATATTTGCATTTATTAAATGTCAGGTTGTACGTAAGCCGAGGAAAGCAATACTGTAGGGCAACAAACCGAATATGGAATGCATTTGAATATATATGCTGCATTCCCGCAGATATTTTGCCGAATTTTCAAACGATGAACCAAATGCCATTTCGGGAGCATTTACAGGCTCTTGTAATACAGCAAGGCTTGGGAGTGGGCTAGTTGGTGTTTTAACATCTTGAAGGCAGCGGCCCTCTGCGCTTCAAGATCTTGTAATACATGCTCACTTTGAAACACCGCATGCATCAAATAAAGTGGTGCAGGCTCAAGCTGTTCTGTGTGTGGTGGTGAGATACGACATGGCTTTCCGAAACCATATTTCCATTCTAATCGAGATGGAAAGCCAAAACAAATGTGCTCTTCTCGCAAAAAAAACAAAGTATTTACTCAGTGCGTACTTCGAGAACTGTACGCTCCAATAAAGACATGAGCTATAACAGCAATAATGCAAGAAGGTTGGGCGTATGTAACGACATATTTATTCTAACCGCGTTCTTTCTCTTCCGTCCCATAAATTACTTCAGCCTTCCCTCCTTATAGCTTAGAATCGAGATATACCCACATATTAATAAATTTAGTAATAGGTAAATTGAATTTTGCAGGCATCCTTCTCCTGCCCTCATGCCAAACTTGAAACGACTCAATTAGAAGCATGGAGGCTATAAAAGCGCCTCGTATGGTTTGCTGATTGCATTGTGGTATAGCATGAACCAGTAAGTTGCAATGCGTCAAGCAGTTGACGTTACATATTTCACAAATCAGTGGAATGGGTGAGTTTTTTCGCAGTATGAGTACGAGCGGGACCTCGAGGGCATCTGCAGTGGCGTTGTCAAAGATATAAAAATTTCAAGCACTAAACAAACGAAGGAGGTATTCCCAAATTTCCAGTTAGGTGAAAGCAAGGGCGTGACCGCAATGTTCCAGGTTGTTGCAAAGGATGAAGGCAATGGACATGCTATAAAGTTGGTGTGACATATTGGAGCGGATATGCTATTTATTTCAATACATGCGTGTCTCTTCCTGCCCACGATCTATATAAAAATATGACACCCAGGATGTGACATACGTTTGCAAAATATGTGTTGGTACTGTATAGGAAACGTGAATTGCGAAATAACGCGCAAGTCACTTGAAATTTTTAAACAATTTTGCTGTTACACAAACTTAACATTCCCAGGGCCGAGCTCGTTGAAACTGTTTTAAAAAATCGTGCTAGTCTTAAACAATGGCAGCAAAACATGGAGCATTTTGAGAAACTTCAGTTTATATCGTTTAGAAATTTAAGGCCCTGAACACCACCACAGAGAAAATACATTTGTAAAACCAGATATTGCACCTCGTGTACATAATGTTGGCTGATTGTGATTCCTGATACAGAGCTGCACACAAACAGTGACGGAAAGTCCTTTTCGTTGTATCGCCCAACACAAAAGCATTGTAGACCGTAAATGGCTCGTGTGAGCATATCGTAGAACGGAAGGTGATCTGATGCATTCTTCGCCTTCCTTTGCGATTTCAGCTGCATCGATGGTATCACGTGTTGTTACATATATATGAGCGAAAATGCTTATCGGTAAAACCGTGAAACATTCGCCCACATATCATATAAAGACTCGAAACATTGTTATAGGTCTTCTTGGCGGCGCGCACCATCTGCATGAGTGAAGGACAAAAGGCGCATTCATAGCCATGCTCGCGTCTCCGTTTGTAGCGCAGTGGGAAGAGCGCCACGTACCTCCTGTTTCGGCCAGATAGTCGTTGGATCGAAACCGGGTCAATGGCACTCGACACGTTCTTATAGGTCTTCTTGACGGCACGCTGCTTCTGAATGAGTGAAGGACATAAGGCGCTTTCGTAGCCATGCTCGCATCCCGGTTTTTAGCGCAGTGGGACTTGCACCACGTACCTCCCGTCGCGGCCAGAGAGCCGTGGGATCGAAACCGGGCGCCGCCGCGTGAAGACCACCACTCCTCGCTCGCAATGCTTGAGACTTCCCACCGCTCCGTTGACAAGCCCGTCGACGACGTCGATATTTGTGGTGATTATTTAGGGCCTGTTAGGGACGATGAGAATCTCCATGGGTAAGTTGGCAATTTCGGTGTGTGATATTTAGCCATCTTGGCCGTCGCCTTCTCCAGAGCATCTTGTGTCGTTTACCCCCGCTACATGTCTTGAGCTCGCAGGCGACGAAGGACAACCTCTTCTTCTTCCTCTCCTCCTTATTGGGTAGCAAAGAACGCGTTCAACAATTTGACCTCTTCGGCCAATCTTTGCTTGGGCAATCCATAGGGGGATCCTGCCACAATCATCATCATGCTGCCGTGTATGGCAGCAACGAGGGACGGGACAGGGCCCGAGGAAGAGGAGCTTCGCCCCTAAAACTATGCCACACATCCTAAACAAAAAGTAGCAGCCCATATGGGTGGATGTCGGACAATGCAAGCTTAGAAGCCCTTTGAGACCACTTTCACATTGATGTGGTGTCCCCGCAGGTTGTTGTTAAGGCATCGGCCCGTTTCCCGACCCCATCCTCAACACTGCTTAGGGGAATCTTGTAGATTAACCCTTCAACACATTCAACAAATGTTGTGCCCCGTTTTGTCCGGTCAAAGGGGCTCCCCTTGAGAGGTTGGCGTATTGATATTGCCCACCTTATCGCGCTATGAATTGTCTACAAACCTGAACCTTTCGTCTTTTATTCTTATGAAGAAGACAGTTTATATTTCCTTAACATACTTATAACCTATGCCCAAAATCGCGTTTTTTGTATCTCTAATCATATGTGTGTGTGTAAGAGCCGCTCCCTAAATTCACACCTGGGCACTTCAAATGAGCAGGGGAGGCATATCCATGTGAAATATTGCATCCAGAGTAGAAATATCGCGTGGTCGCTTTGCAAAGCAATGCTTTTGCAATTAGGCTGTATATAAGCACCCGGATAATCGAATCGGTTACCACGTTCGTGTTCGAGGGGCTAGAGCGGCCGATTAGTACGAAAAAAAATTAGCAGCAAAAAAGAGCGAATAAAGAGGTGATTATGCAACTCACGTGCAGGATGAAACCCTGGATAAAGAGTGCAGGATCCCACTTCTCCGCCCAAACCCTCTATCTAGCCAAAAAACACCCAGGTTGTAAATGTTAGGGAACAAAAACAACCACGGCCAAGGCCGGCCATTCAGAGCAACTGTGCTGTCACGCGTGAATTTATATCGTGTACCGAATTTGCCTGTCTTTTGGGAAGATCTACGTGCCCCAGATGGGGTGCTGCTTCAGTATGCGTTTAACAAAGCACAGATTGACCAAAAGCGTGTACGTGTACAAATTTTCCAGGTTGTACAAAGAGAGCGGATGGGTGCCACTACTCTCACTGCACTTGTCTGCTGTGAGAAACAACATATTTCTATACTTGACACGTACAATCGAGTGGTAAATTTTTTGTTCATAAAAAAGGGCTCCCTTCATCGCTGCGTGCTTACCTCCAAGGTGTTCAATTAGGTGACACAGTGGCGTTTGCGTTAATATTAGGCCACCGCACAATTTTTAACTTTTACAACTTCTATATTATCGTTTCTGTTAACTTACACGTGCAATTCAAATCAAGGGTTTAAGATTCCAGACCCCCGGCACGACGCAAGTTTCACTAATGCGTGTTGCAAACACCTTTATTGCAGTACGCGGACAATAGGAGATTTGCCAGACAAAATTTCGATTTGTGATTTTATAGGAACCTCCATTCAGGCAGGGATTTCAAAGCCACGTACATTTGTGAATGCCCTCTTTTCTTGAAGATGCGGATGTATCTGTGTGCTAAGTTGCCTTAACGGAAAGAAAAAAAGGGAACTAAGGGTTGAAAGCAATAACCACAGGACACAAGCAGTTCTGCAATTGAACGTTTGCAATTTCGCAACCAGTGCATAAGGAGTGCGTCGGTGTTCTCGTCAATTTTTTGAACGACCTCATTGCCCTGAAATTTTGTGTTGCATGTTTCTTACTGAAAATCACTTGAAAGCATAGGTATTGCTTGTATACCGTTTACACACCAGAAATTTATAAAATATTTGCACGCAGGCAATGGGCAAGCTTCCAGAGGCTGTAGCGGCCTACACGTCGAGCGACTGTCCGTATTATACTTGTCTAAATGCTACGCGAACTCGGTACAACGAGGAGACCAGAGAGGTGTCGTACAAGTGGAACTTCGTGGGTCCGAAGGGCACAATGGCGTGAGTACATAAAACAAGTGGCCGTTGAAAGTGCTTAGTATATGTGACTGTTGGGCCCCAGATGCTAAATGTTTTTAAGGGGACGGAATGTCTCTAAATAGGTACAAGAATGAACGGGACCAACGGTGCCACTGCTCGGCACTACCGACCCGGTACATAGTATGGGGGTAGTGATCTTTGCGTTCGGTGATCGCTATCAGCTACACCAATCTCTACGTGTTTTATTTCTTTTTGGCTGCCATGTACCTCGACAGAGGGTACTAAAAGACTGCAATAGAGGTCGCTCAGGTGTCAAGACACCATTATCTTTTAGTTATTCCCGATTTTAATAAAACTGCTCAACACATTCCCAACTCCGGTGGCATTTTAATTGCGGTAGCCTTTGTTTTGTAGAGTCATATATTTATCGAATAAAGAACTCTGCTTTAATCGATAAATATCTGCCCATCTAATCTGCCCATATAATCTGATCTAATCTGCCCGATAATCATCTGCCCATCTAACGTTCTGCCTTACCGTACGTTGCCGTACGGTACGGCAACCTGCCGTAGGTTGCCACATAAAACAATAACCACAAAATATTACCAGATCTCATTAACATTCATCAAATAAAAATAACTTGTCTATTGCTTTATTTCTAAATAAAAGCTCGCATATCAAAACATTCAACTCGTAAATAAAATTAACACATGGCCACCTTTTGTTGGCAATGTCCGTATGAGGCTGCTTGCCTAAATAGGCGCTTATCAGCTACATTTCATTGTGACATCCTAGAAAAGTTGCTTGTGAATCGGTACTATACAAAACTTGCTTTGTAACACTTCTATTTACGTGCCGCGTTCGTGTGTCTCGCCGACGTTGGATGATGCAGATCGAAAACTATAGCTGTGTCACGTCCTGCTATTTTTTCAAGTGCAAGCTGCGGTAGTGTGTCATCTCGATACAAATTATCGTTTCTTTAATGCAGAAGAAGCTCGTTGTTTGAGATACATTACGTGACGAAGATAGACCAGACATGGTTTTACATCGATGGTGGTAAGTAAAAGTCCTATATGTGCACAAAACACTTTTTTACTTATTGGTATTGTAAAACAAAATGGTCCTATCAGACAATATATCATCTACCTTAGCCCGGACTCCGCTTCCTGAAAGGAACTCCTGTGTGGGCTTCATGGACACATCATTTTTAAAACATGCTACTCCTGTTTTCCCTTCTTTGCCCTCCCATATGTTGGTGGTATGGCCTCCCCTTCATAAATAACGGACTACTACGACAACAGTTAGAGTACACCAGCAGGAAGAGATAAAACAGAGATAAAACTGCGAGCTGTAATTGTGTAGAAGCACCTTAACTACCAGAGATTTCCAAGCGAATTCCGTCCTCACCATATGCTATCTTTTTCTCGGCGATGCGAATGCATTTGTGTGCTGAGTCTTTCTAACCGAAAGAAGGAATAGAGAGAGCGACAGTATGATTAAAATAAAAAGAAACACGTGGTGTTCTGCAAATTAACACTCATGCTTTCGAAATCATGCATGACTAGTGCTTAGGCATTCTATACATTTTTTGAGCGATTTACTTGTTACTTCGAAAAACTGATGGCTGGCGGTGCCGAGGGCCAACCTATTTCAGTAGGGAGTTCTATTTTGTAATTTTTCGCATTTTCAGTGGCAGCGTATCCACGTGGTCGAAACAAACAACCTTCCCAGCGTGGCAGCGTGTTAAATACTTCAGGCGAAGTATATTTTTTGAGTAGCAGATCCGCCGAATGTCCCCGTACAGCTGCGTGAAACATAGCAGAAAACCTCACGCCGCGTTTCATTTTGAACAATTACGTTGATGTTTTTCTTCAGTAAATTTATGTAGAAACATAGGTCGAACAATTCGGTTGCTCATTTCTTTGATATAAGCTATGATGGTGAACAGTAGGTGTTGCGGAACAGTACAGTATTGAAATGTAGCCAAATCGATTAAACATGTACCAGTTATTTTCAAGGACAGATAACTCTTCAAACACAAGTTAAACCTGCCCTAACAACGTAGCTTTGGCGTAAATCCTTGTCATCCCACGGAATAGCTTTGTCGTACGAGCAAGGAGTAGTGCACGACAACCAGGCCACCGAAAAAACGCGCGTTCCTCATCCGCCTTGACATCCGGAAAGGAATCGCAATGCGGCTGTAGAAGGGAGCCTAACAAATTTATACGATTGGTTCCTTACTTCTATGCGTTTACTGCATTACCAAAGCCAAACTTATTATCAAGGCAGTTTGGCGAGGCAATGTTGTATTGCAATAAAGGGGTTACAGTACAGAAAAAAAGAAAAATAACTAGGGAAGTTCTTACATCACTTACTTTCCACTCTCCACACAGGTTCTGTTAACGTTAGTAAATTATTAAAGAACAAGCTGCTCTGTATTTTTACTGTACAAATGGTGGTGGATAGCGTCGGCCGTGTTAAAGTTTGTATTCCCATGTCAGAGAATTTTTGATGGGTTAGTGTGGTCCCTTCAGACCCGTAATTATGAAGAAAACCTTAGACATATCTTGCATTCCCGGTAGAAAAATTATACACCAATATTTATGACATTCGCGGCAATTCTAGCCATTTATTTATTCACTTACAAGGACGTTGTGACTGACGATCAAATTCACGAGCAGTAAATGAGAATTGTATAGAGGGTTCGATGTGATAAGTACGGTATTGACACTCTGGCAATTCGGCATGGCCATCTTCACTGGGAGGAAAAAATAGGGCACAAAGTGTGTCTCAACTGGTGTGCATTTGGTCATTGCTCTCAGGTAGTTAACAGATCACTAATGCGGTCAATAAACAATAGAATCAAATGAATCTGCTTTTGTACTACGGGTGATTACTGAAAAAAATCAACTTGAAACCTCGCCAAACATCTCTAGAGTACTTGGGACACACCGACGGGTCATCGAATTGGGAATGATAGCGGTGACAATCATATATTTTAGAACAGCGCGTTCAAAAGTAGGCGTCAAGGTTGAGTAAACACCTTCTGCCTCATATAACTGGGAAAGTGGTTAAGGATGGGTATTTTGCGGGAAGATGTGTAACCAGTCGGCCATCGCTGTAACACAATGGCACCCAAAGACAGCGCTTGGAAAACGGGAAGACGCAGCTCTATACAGGGACATGATATAAAATGTTTGAAAATTGCATTGGGCAGCGAAGAAGATTAGCAATAAATTACGAATTATACAGTACACACGCTATTTTATACTTATCTCTGATTATGATTTATATACAATGTGGCTCTCCTACTGTGACCGTCAAAGTGGGCAAGGGGAGGCTGTAGATTGGCCGCAATTCAGTCCAGAAGTGACATTAAAAATGTGCCTTAAAGAGGACCACGTTACTAACTCTACAAAAACAAAAAATGTATTGAAAAGGCGATGGGAGCCAGCAGGAGTCGAAATAAGAAGTTCATAGCATACTGTACGCTTGCATCAGTCTGGTAACAGGAATATCCCCAAATAATGGATTAGTTAAAGCGTGCAAATCCAAATTTGTCAGTTTATTATCAGAAAACATTAGTCATATCCTCGTAAAATGCGTTTATACCGTTGATAACAACACATACTTCATCGACAACCTACATTGCCTTTGTTAAGCAGCTTGAGAGGCCTAAATAAAGCCGTTTTTATGGGAGGCGACCCTCAGTGCCATTCATAGGCCGAAGTGCTAGTGCCTCCCCATAGAAGTCTTCCCAGTTGGCATCCTGTACAAGGAAGACGGAAACGATGCGGCGGCTGTGCAGCATATTGGTACCGAGTACATCAAACACTGCAGATGGATGACAAAGACTGCATTTTTCAACGGCATGCACACAAGCCGTGCAAATAGCTGCGCGGATGCCTTAACCTACGTGCTTCAGCCTGCATTACAATGTTTTCTTCGTGTACTTAAGGAACCAATTACCAGGATACTTAAAACATGATTGTATTGAACTGTTCAAGTCATAGATATAGCCACAGCTATGCAACAGGCCAATTTTCAATCCCATTCCGACAGCCTTACCAGTCTTCTAATCTGCGGATATGAAGGAGCGGCTTACATTATGAATGACACGTTATACCGACATCTTGAAAATAAACCTTGTAAACATGCTCTTTTGTTTCAGATTCCTGTCACAACTTCACTGGTTACATGAAGTACAGCGACTATCAGACATGTTTGGTTACAATATCTCCGTACTACCAGGACAACCGTAAGGGCACTGCTCCTTGAGCGTGGTTAATTATATCAGTCGGCTGCTTATATAAAAAAAGTGGGACATATTTATATCGGTGAACACCCTGTAGGCACGAGTTCTTCAGAGCAGGTACAAAGAATATAGGGACAGGATATTGAATGCTGTATCTCATTTGTGAATTGTGTGCTTAGTCAACATAAAACTTTCGTTACTAGTTTAAACAACAAGGCATTGTTCTGTTTTGCGGCAAAGATAATTAAGACAGCACAGTAAAGGCTACATAATCACTAGACATGCGTAACATTTCTTTCTTCAGGGATGTAACGCTACTTCATTGAAACGTATTTATTTATGCCTCACATGCTTCCCAAATATGACAACACTGTTCTATACATATTTATTTATATTTTAGTAATACTCTCAAGGCCAATGGCACTATAGAGGGGAGTGGTTACAATCACGCGTAAAACAACAAAAAAGCAGCAAAAATTATACAAAAAATACCTATTTACACAAAATTAGGCAGGAGAAAAAAACGCAGCAAGCAAACAGAATTATACACAACAAGGAATGGTTTATATAATGTTGACTATGACATTTTTGAAAAGCGTATGGTTGACAATGATTGCTATTGGTGAGGGAAGGCGATTCCATTCTAATGCTGTTCGGGGAATAAACGACTGATAAAATACGTTCGTTCGGCTCCATGCTATGCCGACCTTGTGAGCATGCTCAAAGGGGAATAAACGTACAATGAATGCAACATGAGTTCATTGTGCAGGCGTTGGTGATGAAATATTTTGTGGAACAAAAACAGTCGGAAAATTTTATGGTGAACTTATAGGGATGGAAGGTTAAGGGTAGATTTCTTATCAATTGCACTGGCTGTTCGGTTAACATTCGTCAAAATGAAACATTCAGAAATATTTCGGACCATTTTCAGTGTGTTAATGAGATTGTGAAATAAATGGTCCCAAACTGAACAGTCATATTCTAATTTAGACGGGATATGTGTTTTGTACAACAGTAATTAAAGAGATGATGGTGCTTTGGAAAAATTGTGCCCGTGGTAACCGAGCATGCGATTTGCATTGTGAATAATATATTTTATATAAACGGACCGGGTGAGATTGTTAGTCATGTTAACACGGGGATACTTATAAGAAGAAACAGAGTCTAGGGCGGTGCCATGAAGATAATAGACATGTAATTGTTATTTTTTCTCAATACCCGCATGAAGTTTATCAATACGCGCATGAATTTACACTTGTTAACATTAAGTTCCATTCGCCAAGATGAAATAGATTTTAGGTCAGCTTCAAGGCTAGTGAGGTCATTATCACAAAAGATACCACGAAACACTACGCAATTGTCGGGAAACAAATTTATGTTAGGTGAGACACACGACGTCAAACCTTTAATGTATACTAAAAAAAACAGAGGGCCACGAACAAAGCCTCGTGGTACACCAGACTGGACAGCGGTGTCAGTAGAATTTTTGTTTTAATTGAAACAAATTGCGTGCGAGCGATTAGTTAGGAACATCTGAAGCCACGCAAGAAGTTTTGTTTCAACGTTAAGCTGACGTAACTTGTGTAGTAGTAGTTTATAGCACACCTTGTGAAATGCTTTCGAAAAGTCTAGATATATGCAATAAGCACATGATCGATCGAGTATGGCATAAAGCTCATGTGTGAAAGATACCAACTGTGTTTCACATGAGCAACTTGTGCGAAAACCATGCTGTGATCGCGCAAAAAATGAATTTTATTCCAAGAAATTTACAAGGTGGGAAAAAAGAACATGTTCAAGAGTTTTAAAAGGGATGCATGTAGTGAAACTGGCCTGTACTCAAACGGTTAGTGTTTGTTTCGTGCTTTATGAAGCGGAATCACCTTCTCAACCGTCCAGTCGGCAGGCTAAGAACCAATTTTCGTTAAAATTGTGGATGAGTAGGCACATGTGCTCTTCAAGAATTTTGGGGTGATATCTTCACAACGAGTAACAGAAAAAAATTTGAGTGATTTAATTAGCTTGGCTACTCCACTTGGTTCTATAAAAATTGGAAACTTACCGGGGTAGTTGAAAATTTTAAAAGGGGTCAGTAAACATTTTCGGACAAAAAAAAATTACCCACATTGCTTTTATCAAAAGCATGAGCGCATGCCTCCGGAGGAATAGAATCACCATCGCTGTCGGTTAGGTGAATATTATCGCTATCACTAGGATTGATGGTACGCCAAAACGTTTTAGTGTCAGTAACTTGCTTATTGGGTAATACGGTACGCAGAAAGGTTACTTTCCCCTTATCTCAGCACCGCAACATCGTTATTATTAGCCAATTTGTAAGCCACCTAATGCGCATCATTCCTTGGAAGTTTACCTGATATGTACAGACGTTTTTTCTTGTTAGATAAACGTTTAAGGTTATTTGTATAGCATAGAACATTACGACATGAAGTGATGAAGTGACTAGGACTGTATTTGTTCGTGAGCTCGCTTACTTTTTAGCTAAATATGCTCCAGGTTTTTCCCACAGTTTTATCATAAAAATCTTCTAAGACAGTTTCAAGAAATTGGCATAGGTCGTTGTTAACGGCCTCGAAGTTCGCACGGGTATAGTTACGGGCAGGGTTACTTTCTTTCATTGTTTTTGGACGTAATGAATTTAGACCGAACGTAAGTAAGGAATGGTCGCCGAAACCTGGTGAGTGTCTGAGGTTAGAAACCAGGTCAGGCATGGTTGTAAGTACTAGATCAAGAGTGTTACCTGTTAAGTTCGTTATTTTGTTGGTTCTTTGACTTACTGAGTTAGCGAAAAAAGACAGCACATTCCTAGGAATTTTTGAGCGAAAGTAGAGGAGAGAAAAATAAGACGTTGTTCATCATCCCATTGTACATGCAGCCAGTTAAAATCCCCCAACAAAAACAGGGGTGACATGGGATAGCGTGCAACAAGTATGCTTAAAATATCTTGAAGCTCGATTTCAAAATCAGATTAGAAAGTAGGGGGGACGGTAACAGGCACAAATTATGAACTTTCGGGACCCTATTTCAACAACAGCGCACACAATCTCGAGGTTGCTGATAACGTGGATGTTCTGTGACGAAACATTGTTAGAGATACCCAACAAAACTCCACCGCCTCACCGTATCGTGCGGTCACATTGATATAACAAAAAACGACATTGGTGTGGAATTTCGTGATCTCGAACTTGTGCGTGCAACCAAGTTTCTGTTAGTACGATGATGTCAGCGTTACAGGTCTTGATGACGGATGCTAAAGCATCCCATTTGTTGATACAACTCCGAATGTTCATGAAAAGCACGGACACATTTGATAATTTTATGCCACTTCCCATCGCGCGTCGTTAAAAAACGTGCTGAAGCGGCATCGCAATGCACCTGGCTATGTTTTCTTTGTGGTTCTAGTTCGTTAATGCCATTGCTGGAATGGTCGTACGTGTCTGCTTTTTGCTAATTATAAGCTTAGTATGGGGTAGCTTGAAAGGCGGTGAACCTGGTTGGCTTTTGGCAAACGCCACAAGCGTTCCTCGAGCCTGACTCGTAGCAGGAGAAAAATCTTCGGTGACGGCGACATTTAGCTCTTTTAAGTACGAACCTTAAGAATTTTGTCTTTTGTTTTGTAGTAAGAAAACTTCGCTATCATGGGACGATGATAGAGGCGAAAAATTCACTATATATACAGGGTACCTGAATATTTTTTTAAGTTGATGTCGAGATAAAGTGTTTAGGGTAACTTTGGCTGGTGGTCTTCAAAATCACTGAAACGGGGTAATTTTAGCGAGTTTTATAGAATAATTTCAAAGAAAAAAGCTGTTGGAGTAATTCTTTCAGGATCCTGTCCTTCAAGGGAACGTTTATTCCCCTGCAAGTTCGTTGTGCACATTGTGATGGCAAACTGTGACGACTCCAATAGATGATTTCGGTCCAGTGGCCTCACAGAATTCTGTAAAGGTGTCCGTTCAGATTTTTTTAGAATTACTCAGGTTTTATTTTTCCTCCGCTGTGGTGCATTTGAGTGACGAGCACGTTGTTCGGAGGGATGGAACGAGTATTGGTTTGTGCATGGCACCGAAGTTAAGTGACCCGGCTTTAGTGAATTTTGTTAACATCTTGCCACGTGGCTAGAGGAAGCAACAGTTGCCAACTTGGTTAGACATGTTGATGATAACCTTTATATTTTAAAAAGAGTTGAACATTAAGAAAGACCCGGTGCTCTTGACTATCTTCTTAACGTTTTTAAAATCAATGCTGAAGGACTTGGGTTCATGCCCGAAATGCCAGAAAATTGCTGTTGGCAGTAGCTTGACATATGATTATGCATGAACCGCATGCTAGAGGTATATTCTCCGGTCAAAAAAAAATTGTCGGGGTACAATTCGGCCCACTCGAAATTATAAAATTATACATCATGTGAAGTGCATGTCGGAACTAGCGTAACGACACCGGTCTCCCGTTAAAAAGTGC
This sequence comes from Haemaphysalis longicornis, assembly GCF_048455015.1. Lineage (NCBI taxonomy): Eukaryota > Metazoa > Arthropoda > Arachnida > Ixodida > Ixodidae > Haemaphysalis > Haemaphysalis longicornis. Next base: position 38,399,834 of record NW_027526295.1, read on the forward strand.
ATGTTATGCAGCGGAAACCATTGCGAGTGCGGCTGCGATTCTTGTCGTTGAAACAAAAGGCGGCAGAAACATTGCTGACAAAATCGAGAAATCTAAAAAATGAGACCAGTGATGATCCCCTACATCCATTAGTTCTCGGATCGCCTCAAAAAAGTGGCGGGAAATGTGGAGTGTCTGTCCAGCCTTAGGGTGCACAGCCCTCGAGTTGTTGGCATTGTGAGCGCATGCGTGTCCAGTTTCCTTTCACAATTCGAGGCCGTGGTTTACGGCGGCACGTCCATTCTTGCTGGCCTTGCAAGTGCTTTCGTGCCTAGATCACTGCAGCCTCTCAGGGTGGAGGCCCCTTCTTCAAAAGAAGTTGCCGGCATCCATTTTGAGTTTCAATCTCTTCTATCACCCTAATAGGCAAACCTCGTTTTTCCCGGATTCCAGATTCGCTTTCCCTCCAACCTCACAGACAAAAATGGCTCAGAATAATTTCTTAGTACCATGTGAAGATTTTACAAATTATTGAGTAGGGCGTTTTTGTTGCCCTTAACCTGAAACGCATAGGGAGGACGAAATAGTATTCAATAAAGAGTATTTATTGTGGAGCAATAATCGTGTTTTGTATGGTATATTGCAGTGTGCGTGCTATGGGTGGCGAAGTCGGCGGTGGACAACATACCTAAGCCCTGTATGGACGCGTTTCGTCTAACATGCGGCGATGGATACCCCGACTTCTCCAAGGAGCTCTGCTAGGCGACTACCACTGCAGGAGACACAGAACCAAACCATAGCTTCAGTGCAGCTTTCAGTTTGTTTGGACGTAGTACCTTGCATTGTAGTTATGTTTATCGGGTGTAACTTCAATAAACATTTCTTTGGTGCTGCAGTTTTTATTACCTGAAGTTTTAAATAAGGGCGCAGTTGATTACAACAAACATAACTAATGCGGTGGTAGCGTTAAACCAAATATATTGCGTGTTTGTGCGTAATTATAGTGAAGTGTGTATTATTTTTGTGTCATCAGGATCATTTGTTCAAGGGTTTCAGAAAAGTTGCTATGTAGTAGAGAGCACAAGAGCAGTAAAAGAAGAATACAAAAAATTTTACTCATCCAATACCTGATTAACGAAAGCTCCTGCATTCTCCACCTTCCTACATCATTTAAAAGATTCTGTGGGGGAGGTGTTGCAACGTAGAAACTCCGCCGCGACACAGTAACCTCATTTTAAATAGAACCCTTTGGTCGTACTGTAACTATGTTTATTGTTTAAGTTCTTGAAAGACATTGTTACGAGGGAGATGCAAAAACAGTGGTGTATTTACACGTATTTACAATTGGCAAGCAGGAGGACTCAGGACGAGTCAGGCAAGCCGGCAACAGTAAGAACGACATCGAACATCGTCTTCTTCACCATTCGCTGCAAGCGCTAGGGGCATGGCTGGCATGGCCCAGGTACATAGCCTCTTAACCGTTCATGCGCAGAGATTGTGGTGGCGCGCTGCTCCCTCCTAGCTTGTTTAGGAACAATAGCTAACGTGAAAACGTGTCATGCGGTAATATTTGATAAGCATTTAAAAGTAGCCACAAGTATAGACCCGCTCTATGATGTCTCAGGAGCCAAATTTTCCCAATTAAGAAAATACGGCAGTTTTTCGGCACTGAGAATCTAATCTAGATCACTCATGCTGAGGGCACTGGTGTAACACCGCAAAGAAGTTGCATTTTCAAGCTGCCCCAGTTCATCAGTGTGATTTACCGCACAAGCCTGGTCAACTTTCCAAGCGTTACGTGCCTGCACAAAGACCGACCACCAGGCCGGGGAGTCGCATGTACGTTGTTTACCGGCACGTGCCCGGCGGCATATCCAGAGTCCATATCCCGCAGAGGTCTGCACCTGACTGGGTGTCGTTTGGCAGTAGAAATCTGGTTAAAGCAGATAAAAAAGAATTCAAAGGGGAATATTAAAAGGCATAACCAACCTAAACCACGCCGGACACAGCTAACTGAAAACAAAAACAGTAAGCAGTTACGCCTACTGCAGCCTGTCTTCGCTCAAGCTGCTGCGGGATAGATAAATACAACCATAACGGGGACAAAACCCCCAAAATAAAAAAGAAGACTGACGAAAACTCATCTAACTACCGATAAAACCGCGCTAATGATCAGAAGAACTAAGAGCCAGTTGGGCTAGTTGGATCATGTCAAATGTTTACAGCGCAGACACACGAAGGGCAAAGTACAGCGCGTGTGGTGTAACGTTCTTCTTCGTCCTTCATGTGTCTGTGCTGTAAACATTTGATCTGAAGAAGCCACGCTAAATGTTTAAAAACGACATAAAATGAATCAAATAACGGACAAGCGCAAAATAAAAAAATAATCGCGTGAACCGGCGTAAATTGAGCAACACTACCAGAAATATTGCTTACAATGCACGAGTGCTGCACCAAAAGCTTTCGCGCGTGGTAAAAAGAAATGTGTTTTAAGTAACGCAAACAAATAACAAGCAACCAAAGACGGTGCCTTTGGGCTTTGAGCATTGAACTGCCGCTTGCTGTACAGACACGGAGCATTTTAGCCGCCAGTCTCTTTAGCCGGTGGACAATGCGATGTTATTGATGAGGATAAACAATGATCATGGGACCCTCGCACCGGCAAAGGGGTTGTGCAGGCTTGAATGCCCTTTCAAGTGCCAACACTCGCCCGCAATCAAAACGTGCACCGATTAAATAAGCCGCTTGGTGTCACGTGGTACGCAGATTCGAACCGGTTACCTTCCGCATATGAGGCGTGTGCGGTACCTGAGAGCAATGCCGTGGGTGGCTAGCCATCGCTCTGAACGCTGTAACTGTAAGACATCAGAAGTCTCAGCAACCATAGTAACCCCATGGCAGCAATTTTTTGCTGCGTTTATAGTCAATAATTAAAACGTGATTTAGAAATTGGCGACCTTGTCACAGAGCTGGTAGTAAATGTAACAGAGCGCCTGCAGAGACCTGATGAGCATAGCTTGTGCTCCCGTTGGAAGCCCTTCTCCTTGCAAGGAAGAATGACGTGGTGTAGAGCGGCGCAGCCAATTGCTCGAGCCCCGAGTCTACCATTTTATTACTTTCGCCTTTGTCGCTCCAAGGCATTAGTTCCTCCGACAACACCGAGAAAACCAAAACGACTGAGGAATAAATGTTGAAGACAAGGAAATGACCTTACACAACTCTGTCGCTCCGGAAGAAAAAATTGAGGTGGTATAATATTGAGCTGTTTTTACCAGCGATGAGAAAAAAAAGAAGAGCAGTGGCGCCTTCAAAATGAAGATAGTAGGCGTTGCTTCAGGGTCATCCACAAGGCAGCAAAAGCGTGCTCCCGTCAGCAGTCTGCCCAGGCCACTTTCCGTGAACAACAGCGAGATCAACCAGGCGATGCGTTTTTTGTAAACATTTTCACTGAATACGCATTCAGAAGCTCATATAATGGGTTCAATTGTTTGATGCCAGACATGGAGGAAAGAAAAGGTTAGGAGAGGCCCTGACGTCACATTTGTGAAGGCGAGGCCCGCCATGACTTGAGCCCACGAAGCCCAGCACTCTATCCCATCATCCTTTGCTGTCTCCGGTTTGATTTGACTAACATGGCGTCGCCCTGCCCTTCCGCTTCGAAGCGAAAGCAGCTTCGTCGCTAATTCCTCGGTGCGATGTCATCTTCTAAGTTGTTGATTTCGCCTTCAATTTGCCCATTCTAACCCTAACATAAAGTTTCAATCGAAAAACGGTCTTCGTTTTTGAGATAGAAGGACGATTTTTCAGCTCTTAAGCCTGGCAAAGTAGCGTTTGTAGTCGTCATAGCAACAGGCTCGCGGGATGGCGAACGCAGACGCCTCCGACGGCAGAGTTTTCAAACTGGCCTAATTTAAAAACGTTTGTCGTAGCGACTGCGTTGGTTTGCAAGCGTAGCGAGGCAGCCACATACCAAGCACCTTAAAAATTTGTCGGTTCTATTTGCCCAAATTTGGCCGCCGCAGTTGTAAACAAGTAAGCAACATTGTCTATGGGCTCAAGAAAATTCACGTGACTTCCTCCACACTTTTCGCAATGCATTGGGGTGCTAGGGGCCTCTCCTGAGTATTCTTTCCTCCATGATGCCAGATAAATCAGCTCCCATAAACCAGAATAAATTGTACCAAACGCGATCAGGAGAAATAAAGGCGCGGTATATAATATCACTCATTGTTGTGTTTTCTCATTTGAAGGATGTCTCCCGGCATTTAAGTCAAGCCGAGGTCTTAGCAAAAGTTGAATACTGCGTAAACGTTGCTACCGACAGCACGTTGTTCGTCAATCGGTAAAGGCAAAAAAATTCATTCGACCTTGTAACCGCGTGTTTCAGTTTAGAATTCTTCGGAGTTGTTTCCCGTCAAAACACTGAACACCACAAAATATCGTGGATCCCACGAGGCTACCACTAGCAAATGGCTCGCATGATTTGTAAAGCTTCCAATTGAATTACGTGACCTATAAGGCCACATTCTCAGTTTTAGATGTTTCATTGAAAGTGCGGTACAGAAAATTTGAGAATCGGCCGAAAATAAATTTGGAGCGCGAGCAGGGGAGCTGGCGCAATGAAAAGGAGAAAAACACCGAGAATTGAGGCTGTGACAAAAGGCGACGGATCATACAACATTCTACACGCGCCTTGTATTAGACCCCGCTTTTGCTGAAACATTCATCACACATTAATGTCGGTGAAGACGCACCCCACCGTATTCGCAGTGTGAGAATACCGAGAAAAGAGGCCGAGGTAGACGAGGCTAGAGTTGCTTGATATGTCCTCTTAGTAGTCGTCGACAAAGGCGCGGCTATTGTTGAAGCTACGGCAGTGGCATGACGAGTGGAGCACAAAATGTTCAACTGCCAATAAAGCGAAAGTACAACTAGGCCTTCGCGTTCATCTTCTCAGAATATTCTAAGCATCCCCCTAATTTCTATTTTTGACTTCATCACCAAGGCTTTATAGCAGCAGGTTTGCGTATTTCAGTTGGACCGCTCTCCGCTTGGGGCGCTATTCATAGGAGCTCGTTGACATCAAAAATGATGTTCCAGGATGTCAACACCACTGTCGTGTTGGATATGGAGAAGGAAAAAAATATTTGCCCACTTTCTGGGATTTCACAAAACAGCAACTCTCGCATTCCACGCCATTCGTAAAAAGCCTTAGTGCTAAAACGTATATCGCTCAATAATTTAAACAGCTGTCAGTAATACCTCGCACTACATTCGACCCTTCGCACAGTTCTAACTTCCGCAGACAGCTTGCTCGGGTTTTTCAAAGACAAAGACTCATTACCACCAGGCAATTGCGTTTGTTTTCTGAGTACAACTTTGTCAGCCTGTTTTATCATCTAACCTTTTTGACAACAAATGACCATCAGGGCAGCCTTTACAAATTTTCGCTAATTAGCAAGCATTTCGTGGTCTTGCTACTTTTTGAGCGAGCTTCTTAGAAAATACTTCTCTTGTCTAGGGAGCCTCTTGAGCGAAGAAAGGCCGCGTCAGACGCAAAAGCGGGAATTCTTTGATGCTACGCAAGGCCCAGGTGCTCTAGGCATGCAAGCATATCCAAGATGGTGCCACAGCAGCAAGGGCAGTCCGGATTCTTTTTGGGGGCCAACCACACTGGCGGCTGCTGCGCCACCTCGGGTGGCTGTAGGATCGTAGGAGGAAAAGTTGCGTGCCGTAAAAGTAAAGCCCAGGCAGGATCTATCAGTCCTCGCCCAAGGCGCCTAGCTCATGCGTCAGGCGAGGCAGGACCCAGAATTTCCCGCCAAAAAATCCAAGCGCAATCTTTCTTGGCAATCAGACATACACCATAGCGTTCAGTATTTTTTAAATTGAAAATCACAAAAAAAGATCGGTACAGCACGACAGATTATAACGCCCGTGTGAACAATGAGACCCCCTTAAGTGTTCGCGGTAATGACTAGGTTTTCAGCAGCTCGCAAAAAAGGGGGTAGAAATTGTTTTAGGGCGAGCACACGCGTCAAGCCCTGCCGCCAGAGAAGCCGAGCGCAAGTATCAAGACCACTGAAACGACCAGGAAATTCATATCTTCCCACATCGGCATGTGCAAAGGTTTACAAAAGCTTCGCTTGGCATACGCATTCTTGGGGAAGGATGGAGCCCATTTTGTTGCTTGTTGCGGTACAGGTGATTTGTTTTTGTAGAGATGCTAGGGAAGGCATGCATGAACAGATATACATCGGTTGATAGCGAGACAAAGCGCCGTATGGAGGAAGTAGATCCGCGACAGTACCGGTCTTCATCAGCTGCTTTTGTCTTTGCTCTAGACATACTGTGTCTTTCTATTGGTGCCGGTGTAGTGCACGTGCGCAAGCTTAAAGCCCATCAGAAGATTTTCTGAGTTAAGATCATTGATCATTTTTATACGCGTAACTATCGTTAAGCAAGAAACACTGGTAAACCGAGTATAAGGAACAATCATCATGGGGTAGCTGCCCACCCCTACGCAGGTCTTGATATTACCCAGTTAAACAACGCTAATACTTTTCAACCATCAAGCACCATTTTCCTTCTTGGGAACAACGCTAACTCGCACTCGCAAGCGCACACCTCATCGTGAACTAAAAATGGCTCTCATCTGTTGTTTCTTGGGAGAACATGAATTTCATAGTGTGCGACTAATAGATACGTTTTCTTACTAACTTTGCCAGTACAAATGTAAGAAGCACCGCCTTTTATATTTAAGGTATATGTTTGGCTTATCTTCGGAAATTATACAAACCGCAGCTTCTTCGCAAAATGGGCTCACCCTGGAAATCCTTCAAATTTGATTCCTTCAGGAGGCACCGATGTTTGTCGAGAAAAATACGACGAACTCAGACAAGCACAAGGGCAGTCGACGGGAACTGAATCGGGTTGTAAAAAGTATGTCGTATTGTATAAAACACCTATTTTAACCATACGCCCGGGGCACCCTTTTAAAAAAATTAGCCGCGTATCTGCTCCTTTCGTTGCAAATGTCGTCAAAAGACGATAGTATTTGTGGACATTTGCCAAGGAAATATGCCCTTTTGCTTTCCCGCTCACCTCTCATGCTGTTTCTGTACCGCCGCGATCATCCCAAGGTAAACACACTAAAGGTTTGAGCAAGGCGATTTGAATTTACCGCGTTCCACTGCTACAGGGCGGGTCTCTCGATGCCAGCGATGCTGTACGGCGCAGACGCGTGTGAATGGAGGCGGCCGGCTTCAAGGTTGATAGAACCGTGTGGCCGTGCTGCACGTGCGTTCCCAGCAGAACGTGGAACCTAGCTAGTGGAACCTTTCGTTGCTGCTGCCGCGTGATTTTTCATATGCCGCCAGGGGGCGGCGGTTTTCTGCAGTAGATGTAGAATATCATTTGTTATCGAAAAACCAAGCATCCATAAATTTTTAATAAAGGAACACTGTAAATGTTCCTTGTGTACTAATTTTCTGTCTTATATTTGCGTAATGTGTTGTTCTTGTTCAACAAAGTTGACGAGTATAAATATATAAAGCGGGGTTTGACGTTTACAATTGGCTGTGAGTATATAAGACTATTGCGGAATGTCAATTTTACTTTGGCCGGGGGGCTGAATCGAGTCACAGACAAAGAGACGTACAGACAGACAGACATACCGACATACATACAGACATACCAAAATTGCTGGGTTTAAGTAGCCCAAGAAAGACTATCGTCTTTAAAACAGCGCCCATTCCACTTAGAACAACAAGAACCGACCTTATGGAGAGCATGTTGTTCATCCCGTACGAAGCATTGAAACTGGTGTTGTGTGGCCTCAATAGCTACAAAAGGATATCAAAAAAGCTATTTACCTGGAGAGAGTAATTTTATTTGATTAGTTATGCGGCAGAAATTAAAATGATTGTTAATTTGGGCACCTACAAATAGGTTCTGAATGCCGTCAAGGACAAATATGTCATCCATTGTTGCAGTTGACACCACTGTATCACATCAATATGTATATTGCAATAATGTATCTACCTTAACAGAAAAAATCAACAAATATAGTTAAACTGAATGTGCTGTATCCCTAAAGGCGGCATGGCGAGTGTCACAGAGGGCGTGGGGTGATGCCGGTAGATACTATCCTAGGAGAGACAGCAGAATGGTATGTCCTTGCCAGCGTACTGCTCATGGCAACGTCTGTTCGCAGTGTCTACATCTTTCTACTTCTCGGAATTTTTTGTTTCGAACCAGTTCCATATAATAATTATTTAAATTACCTCAACTTGTCTACTAGTAATTGGATTCGGTGCTCGGGGCTAAAATGACGGACGACTGTCTTAGTAAAAAATGCTCTGTACCCCTAAGAGTTCGAACAGGCTACTTCAGGTGGCCTAGATCGCAAAGCGCAATATTGGGCATTTGTTGCTAAAGAAGTAGTTGACAATCTCCAGCAGTGCTGGGACACTGGCCACATCGCAATTGCAACAACAGCGCCATCTGTGCACAAGCAGCCACTGGTACCTTCGTTTGGTTGTTCCATGTAATGGTGTTTCTCACTTTATTATTTAGAGTAGAATCTGGGGCTAGTGTTCACGTGATCATTTCTGCGAAAGCGCTCTATGTCTCCTTTCGTGCCGCCATAGCGTGTAGTTCGGCAGGGAATTTGACGTTGCACGGCCGGCAACGACTTGGTGGGTACGCAAAGTGAGGTTTGTTTGAAGTCTTGCTGCCGAAATTGCCGCCCTTAACAAATTTTACTTTGAATAAAATATTGTAAGAGTGCTTAGGGTGTAAAATCAATGTTGGGGTTAGAACAAGAAAGCATTTCCCGCGCGCCTCCAGATAAAGCAGGGCGTCTAATATACATTTATAGATTATTACATACTCCAGAGCGGATACGGTTTTCTTTGTTGTTTTTAACTTTTACATGAAAATAAATTATACATATATAAATAGATTGTCTAATGCTCTGTCCGGTATTCCTATCAATAATATTATTGTCTGCTAGGCGCTTTGGCCGGTGACGCAGATGCAACAGCTAAAGATGGAAAAGTGATGTCGTCGCGTCGTATATACGTTTTGCCCAAGCATACAAACAAAGCTAGAGGCGAAGCTAACTACCAAAATTAAGTCCTCAAGCACGCACGCGAAGCATTATGGCATAACATGAATGCTTTAAACGGCGAATAATTCCAGGCTTGTCGAGTCGGCATGTATGTTGCCTAATTAAGCTTGTTTGAGGCAGTGCATGCTTTAAAGGCTAACCACATGCAGTGATGGCGACAAGCGACGCGAAAACCCCCACTCAATGAGTACCGCAAACGGGTAGTTTGGGCAATAGCGAAAGCCGAAAAAATATATACACAGCCCGCCGGGGCCGTCGCTATGACTCTATTTTTGCCGGCCAGAAAAAGAACGCAAGCGGCCGGCGGCGATGATGACGACGACTGAGGAGTTCGGTGGCAATGTATTAAACCTTTTCGCTTGTTGCTTTCGCCCAAGGTATATATTTGTAGCATACAGTTAATATAGCTGCATGAGGTACCATAGAGATAATATTCAGGATATCTACAATGCGTCCTCAGCTACCATTGTCCTCCATAGGAGAGCAGTAAAGAGACTCAATCTATCCAATGTTATCCACAGTATGTTTCCAAGAGGTATTCAGAACATTGGACTGGGAAAATGTGGGCCGAAGGGTTAATGGAGAGTACCTCAGTATCGTAAAATTTGCTGACGACGTTGCCTTGCTAAGCAACTGGGTGGACAAAGTGCAAAGCATGCTTTCCGCACTGGGCGAACAGAGTAGAACCGTGGGCCTGAAAATTATTATGCAGAAAAGTAAAGTAATTCTCATTTGCCTCGGGAGACCCCAGTGGTTCGACATAAGTGGCGATGCACTGGAAGCCGTAAGAGAATATGTCTACTTTGGCTAAGTTGTGACCTCGGATCCAACGACGAGGCAGAGATAATTAGAAGGATAAGAAGGGGTGGAGAGCATTTGGCCGGCATTCTGAGGTAATGAATGGCAGCCTACATATCCTTGATTAAGAAGAAAGTGAATGAACGTTTAATAATCTTACCGGTACTCAACTACGGGCCATATACTTAGAGGTTCACTACGAGGGTTCAACTGATATTGAGGGCAACTCAGCGAGTCATGCAACAGAAGATGATAGGTGTAACGTTATGGGACAAGGAGAGCACGGAGGTGATCAGGGAACAAAGGCGCGTTAAGAAAATATTAGTAGAATTTAGGAAGAAGAATAGGGTGTGAGCAGGGCATGTATGCGAAGGCAAGATAAACATTGGTCATTAAGGGTAACAAAGTGGATTCCTAGAGAAGGCGAGCGTGGCAGTGGCGGCAGAAATATATAAGCAGATGAGATCAAGGAGTTCGCGTGAATAAATTGTTCGCAGTTAGCACAGGACCGGGATAATTGGAGATAGATAGGAGACGCCTATGCCCGGCAGTGGGCGTAGAGTGGATGATGATGATGATGATGATGACGACGACGACGATTATTACTACTAGTACTACTACTACTACGTCGGCGACGATGATGATGAGAATAGTTTATCTAGTTACGCTTTGCGCGTGGTTACCCAATCATTTCAAGAAGCTCCAGGCTAACGCGAGAACACGCGCTAAAAGCTAATCCCACTTTTTCTTTACACATATCTGTGATAACTTTTAAATGCCAGAAAGTGGCATGGCAAAAACAAGAATGAAAAACACTCCAGAGTCTCCAAGGTCATTTCACAGCACTTTGCCCTATCCGCTTGCCCCCAAACATTTTCTCAGAATACACAAAAGCTCCATGTGGGCTTCCGGTTTCAACGACAGTTTCTGTTCTAGGTTCTTTTGCCAAACTGTATGGTTCATTCAAACCAAGCAACATCTCACGCGAACGGGCGCCCTGTGAAATTAGTGAAACTCAATCAGACATCTGCTGTATCTCAAGCTAGGAAATCTCGCTGTGATCTCCCGGAGCCACCGAATCAAGTGCCGCCACTCCTACACTGCGTACCTTGGTTGATATTGAATTACTCGTGTTTCGCCGGCTTCCAGCCGACTTCTTCATAAAATGTCAGAGTACAGAATATTTTACAAAATCTTGAAACGTGACGAAGACATTCCTTACAAAAATAAAAATACAAAAACGACATATGTGTCGCCCAAGGAAAATTGCAAAAACAAAATGTACCGGGTAAATATTACATCTTAAAAATCCCACTGCGCGCAAATAAACGAGGACGTGAACACACTGAAGACACCACTGCGCTTGTGGTGTCTTCAGTGTGTTCACGTCCTCGTTTATTTGCGCGCAGTTGGATTTTTAAGATGCGTCAATACCAACTTGCTCAACTTTCGACTCTTTTAAATATTACAACTATAGGGCCAACCATGCCTCCAATCGGACACAACGGACACAGAGACTCGAAACGCCAATTGCGAGATACTGTATGGTTTGTATTGTATTTCGTACTGTTGGAGAACGACGTCCATAAAAACACTTGGAACTTGATTCGCCAGCGAGAAACATTAATGGTACTTCATTGACAAGACCAGTAGATATTAATTTCATTTGCAATCTTTGAAATCAAATACAGCTCTCTAACATTACAACCACATATACACGCCCTCTAGCAATACCTGCAGTTTTGTCCTTTTTTTAAGGTGGCGTAATAAGGACAAAAGCTTGTTTTTTTCGTTACACATAATTGGTTCAAACTAATCCTTGTAACTAGCCGGGCAACGCGATTTCCTAACATTTCGGGTGCATTTTAGTGTAGAAGAAAGATGATTTCTTCGATGGTGCTTAAGCCTAAGTTCGAGTTAACAGAATTAAAAAAAATATTTACGTGCGTACTCGCTGCCGAAAAGACTGTTCGTATAAACTTTACGGTGGGTAAGCTTTGCTTGAAACCTACAGGAAGTGCTGTGAAGACGTCCGTATTCCCCGAAAAAATGGAAACATTTGTTCATGATGTTCGGTTTTAACCAGGATACCACTACCTGAACCATTCATTGCACTAAAGATACCCGCCACTGTAGCTGAGTTGCTAAGGCGTTGTTCTGCTGAGCATGAAACGCGTGTTCGACAACTGGCAGGGGCGGCCGCTTTTCGAATGGAGGCGAAAAGCAAAAAAAACGCCCTTAGGCACAATATTTCGGCGCAAGTTAATCCCCTGGTGGTCAAAAGTAATCCGGAGCCCTCCAATACCACGCCTCCTCACCTGAAATGCGTCGGCGCCTTAAACCCTACAATCAATCGATTGCGTAAAAGATATATGGGCTACAGGTGTCCTTGTAGGGTCGAGGCTTGAGCTTCAGAAAAAGCCTTATTACCCATGAAGATGTATATCTTACATATGAATATTGTAGCCACGCTTTGCAGATCAGCTTCTCTACAATGACAATATATACATCAAATATGAGATAGAGACAACACATACCCCTGAACCACGCGGGAAATAGAGAGAGAGAGAGGATAAACATCTATAATTTGGAGCTTAATGGTGTAGGATGGTGAGAGCATCACCGGTTGGGGGGCGTCCGCTAGTCCGGGATGCCCTGGTCCTTGCTGGCTGCTCGTGCCCTCTCTATCAGCATGCGCTGGGTCGAGAGGTCCGAGCTGGACAGCCGGTCCACCCACTGCTCGTACGTGGGACGGGGATTGGGTGTGAGGGATGGGGATTGTTGGCACTTCCAGACCAGATGGTACCGGGTGCCTGGTTGGGGGAAAAAGTTGCAGGTACTATAATACTGGGTGGGGTAGATAGGGTGGAGGAGGGTACAGTGCGGGAAGGAGTTGGTCTGTAGCCGGCGGAGTGTGGTCGCTTCGGCTCTGGAAAGGTGGGAGTTGGGTGGAGGGAACTGCTGGTGCTCGTGTCTGAAGTGAGCGAGAATGTCCGCGTAGCCATTCAGTGTGTGGGGGGCCTTCTCCGTGTCTTGGCTCTCTCCGGAAATGGCCCGGAGGGTGTGTACGCGGGCAGCAGCGTGTGCCGCCTCATTTCCGTCGAGAGACTCGTGTCCAGGGGCCCAAACGATATGAATGTCGGGTAGCTGCGGGATGGCAATCAGGATCTTGAGGGCGAAGGGTGATATGCGGCCGAGCTGGTAGTTGCGGCATGCTACTTGCGAGTCCGTAATGACTGTAACGTATTCGCTATGTGTTGTGGCTGCTAGGGCGATGGCGATTTCCTCAGCGGCGTTTGTAGAGGTGGTGGGTATTGTGGCGGCTGTGACCTCGGTTCCCTGGTGGTCTATAACCGTGACTGCGAAAGCGGGTTTGCGGGTGTAGCGTGCAGCGTCCGTGTAGCATGTCGTAGGGTTCCCCGCGTGCTTCTTTGTAACTGCACCGACCCGTGCTTTGCGGCGTGCTTTGTTGTAAATGGGGTGCATATTTCGCGGCACGGGAGCTTCACGAATGTGTTGACGGATGTGGAGGGGGACACGTTGGGTCTGGTCTTCTTTGGGCGGTACCGGGCATCCAAGGCATGTAAGGGTGTCTCTTCCGGTAGATGTCAGCTTGAGACGGGTGATTTCGGAACAGCGATGAGCCTTGTGCAATTCTTCCAAAGTGTTGTGTACCCCTAGTTGGAGCAACTTGCGCGTGGATGTTGAGGAGGGTAGGCCAAGGGCGAGTTTGTAGGCTTCGCGGATAAAAGTATTGAGTTTTTCTTTTTCGACGGATTTGAGAGCCAGGTATGTTGTGCCGTAATTCAGACGACTGATCAGTATTGCTTGAGTTATTCTCAGAGTGTCCTTCTCCTGAAAGCCGTAGCGGCGGTGGGCGATGCGTCGTAGGAGGTGCGTTAGTTGTGTGAGGGTGCGTTTTAATTCAGGTAAGGTTTGAGAGCCGCTTCCATTTTTGGGTATGTTGAGACCGAGTATACGAAGGTGGGGAACTGTAGGTACTGCGAGGTTGTTGATCGTTAATTCCGGATCGGGGATTGGGTCTGTTCGTTTTTTGTAAGTGCGGGCACAGAGCGTGAGGAGGGCGGACTTCTCTGGGGCGCATTCCAGTCCACGAGCTCGGAGGTATGTTTGAGTGACGTGTATTGCTTCCTGAAGTGCGTCTTGTTGGGCGCCGGTGCAGCCGGTGGGGGCCCACAACGTGAGGTCGTCAGCGTAAAGTGCATGACGTAAATTGGGGATTGCTGCGAGGAGCGGCGGCAAATCTTTCATAGCTAAGTTGAATAGCAATGGTGAAACGACGGATCCTTGTGGGGTTCCCTTGGGCGCCATTGCAAATGGGTCGGAAAGGAGATGCCCAATGCCTATCGTTGCCTTGCGGTTGGTCAGAAAGCAAGCGATGTAGGAAAATGTACGTTCGCCGCAGTTGGTAGAGGCAAGACCTTGCAAGATAGCATGATGCGTTACGTTATCAAATTCCCCTTTGATATCTAGAGCTAGGATTGATTTTTTGCTCTGATTGTTCAGGGTGTCTAGAACGTCGTCTTTAATTTGAAGTAGGATGTCCTGGGCCGATAAGTGGGGGCGGAAGCCGTACATTGTATGTGGGAAGTACCCGTTCTCTTCGATGTGGGGTGATAGTCTGTTGTGCACCATGTGCTCAAACAGTTTTCCGACACATGAAGTGAGAGAGATGGGACGGAGGTTCTTTGTAATGAGTGGTTTGTTGGGCTTGGGTATGAGGGTGATTTCGGCGTGCTTCCAATGTGGGGGGAGGGTTCCAGCCTGCCAACGGGAGTTGATAAAGTCCAAAAGCTTTTCAAGGGCAACGTAATCAAGGTTGCGGAGGAGCTTGTTAGGAATCCGGTCTTTTCCTGGGGCTGTGTTGCGGGTTAGATGGTGAACGGCTGCTTCGATTTCCGGCATAGTAAAAGGTGCGTCCATGTCCGGATTGGGTTTTTCCTTGTATGACGGAAGTGTCAGAGTAGTAGCGGTAATGGGTGCTTGAAGCGGTTGCTGAAGCTCTCGCAATAAATCGGTTTCTGTACCCTGGTAATTATGTATCAGGCGCTTCAGATGGTGTTGGGTGGTGGATTTGGATTCCTTGCTGCCTAATAACGATCGGAGTAAGTGCCAGGGGCGGCGGGTGCCGAGCGTGCCTTGAAGTTGGTTGCAGAACTCAGCCCAGTTTTGTTGGCTAAGTTGTTTAGCGTACGCATCTGCCTCTGCTGTGATTTGAGTGATGCGGACGCGAAGTTTCTTGTTTGTTCTGTTCCGTTTCCACCTTCGAAGCAGGCCTTGTCGGATATCCCAAAGATGGAGCAGGTGTGCGTCAGTGGCTGGGGTTTCTTCGGTTAGAGCAATTTCTTTTGTGTGCTTCTTGGCCGTGTCAAGTAACCGTTGGACCCAGTCATCTAGATTAGTGATGGAGTCCGCAGGGGTGTCATCTGGAAAGTCTTTCCAATACTATGAGAGGATTAGAATGAAACCCGGGCAGGGCTACGCGGAAGGTATGGTGAAGGGGTTATAACCATTTCGCCTTTAAATACAGTGGCGTCAACGAGAAGACATGATTGTTTGTATCGACGGGTAAGAAATTAAAAGATGTGCTTAATATTCAGAAAACAGTAGTCCATTTGTATTTTTAGCCTTAGATATAGTGCAAGCATCTGTATAGAGTAACATCATAAACGATCAATTGGTGCTAATTTTCACCCCGGATCGTACTGAGGAAAACAAATACCGCTACGTAAGCATACAAAGCTATCTTGAAAAATATACAAAACTAACACGCGAAACCCCTCCCCTGACGCCCACGCACCCACGCACGCACACATACCAATATATACATATATGTACAGATACACGCGCATGTTTGTATGTTAACAGCAAAAAGTACAACTTTGGTGTGCGGCGAAGGAGCATATAAATGCAGGGCCATCTACTCTAACGTGAAGCTTGGGGACGTGCGACGCATGTAGTGTATAACTGCATTCTTGGCGACTTGGCGTTTTGACCCACAGAGATAAATCTGTTGGGGGGTAGAGCTATAAAGCTTTGCTGTAATTGTCTAGTGTCTTGGAAGCACCAAGAGGTCTAGCGGAAGGAGTGGAAAAACCAGTCCCGGAGTGTTTTTTTAGTACCCATTTTTGCCCACAGAGATAAAAGTTGTCCACGACGCTTTGGAAAACGAGCTTCTCGGTGTGTTCTTTTAGTGAGCGTTACGTTGGCTCAAGGCGTGGGAAAACGATCCTCCCGGTGTTTTAGTACCGTGACTACATAAAACGACGACTTCGACCGGAGGCGCCGACACCCCAGCCCTAAAAACTTCACCCCTAAGACGTTGTCTTGGGAAACTATAAAAGATACATAAAGAGCTCCGGATACTTGCATTTTGAAGAGCTCGTTTGACTGAATAATAATGCATAAAATGGCCCGAAGGATCACAAATCTATCATTATCCATTTGTTGAACTCAGAACCTTCCGGATGCAGAAATGCTGACAAAGTTTGTTATGATACAGCACAGCTTGTGCACATAATAGGCGCCGGCAACCTTTGATCACTGAATTAAGGGAATGCCGAGATCTAAGGTATGAGTTTTATGCACCTGCATAAGTACATGAGACATTGGCTGCAGCCTGCTAAATAGTTTCTGCTTGCGAGTTCTCAAAGGAAAGTTCGACGAGGTGAGTGAATGTTTCACGAATACGTGCATCTCGAGTGGTGGAGCGATATTTGGCGCAAAAGTCACGTCTTCCCTTCCACTTGTCTGACAAGGCAGAAGCAACTGGTCATCTCTTATCTATAGCGCGTCCGATGACGTGCTAAATATTTCATTTATGTTTTGTGAATAATACTACACAACAGTCAGTGAACAGAATATTTAGTCGGTTCCTACTTTCATTACTTCTAAGATTTGTAATCTCTGTCAGACCCTTCCATATTTCTAATGCCTACACAATCACCCCAAAGCGCCGTCATAGTACGCATGCGTGGACTGCAAGGGGGCGCCAAACTCCAATACATCGCATATTCTTATTTCCTCTTCACCACCGTTTGCTCGTTGTGGTTTTTGTGTTGCGCAGAGTGTTAGGAGACAATGGATTCTCCCGAGGAACAAACTGGTATCGGTAATCGTACTCCCACGACAGCCCACGTACTGTTTAAATTGAGGTGGGGGCAAGTGACACGTTTGCTGTGGCTGAGACTTTACAAACATCTGGCCACTAGTTAAAGCTAAATACGCATTTGATTCCGTACTTGTTTTTTTAGGTTTCTGCAATTTTTTCTATATCCTTACTGAACTGGCTATTTGCCAAGAACTATGTAATTTCGGAGGACTCGTCCTGCCTTTATTTTATATCGTGTTGCTTGAACGAGCCAAGCGGCCGCCGACAATTTAAATTGACGCACGCTACCGGTGACCCGTCCGCCGTATCAGAGACCTGAGAAACTACCACCCACTAGTTACAACTATGCACGTTACCCCATTGTGGTTTTTCTTGGTTTAGCATTTTCTTCCCTATCTTCCCTGAACCGAAAAAACTGCCCAGAGAGATGTGGCTGTGTGGATCTCGTCAACACTTTCTTTTTTATACTCTTTTTCTCTCTGTTATTTCTTGATGTATTAATTTTGTCCTATTCCGTTTATCTGCTTTGTCACACGGACAGATAAAAACCCTGCGCGCTTTTCCACCTTGTTGCTCTCTCTTCAACGTTCTAGTCGGTGAGTTTTATTGGCCAGGACGTTCTGCAATATTATAATGGACGGCTTTAAGAACATCAGTTTTTCCAAAGTTGAACACAACAAAATCTGCGTGGAAACTGCTTTGTCCAAGATAGCGAACACAGGTGAACCCCCTTTTTATTGGAGCTACAAATGGCTTTATTCCGACCACAAAAAGGGGTGGTTCCGAGGTCATTAGCATGATAGCCGTTGTAAAGACTGGTAAAATATGTGGTAGTTACTGCCAAGTTCACCGGACGACGGAGCATGCATGTGGAGAGGAAATAACAAACGGTACTAGATTTATAGCCGCAAAATGAACCGCGTCATTGCTGCGGAAATTCACGTTTTAGCCGTCCACGCAGCGTTCAAACTGACAAAAGAGCAAACTGTGATAAGCTATAGGCGTGCATTGTTCATAAAGGGAAACCATTGATACATCATGAACGAAAGACAATAGCAAAATGCATCATACAGTCAATATATGCCTGCACGTAAAAGATGGCAGATACATTGTTTTTGACTATATTGCGATTTGTCATTCGAAGCTGTCGGGAATGCCGAAAAAAATGTTTCGGCCCAGAAAAGTAAACAGCATCGTAATAGCTAAACCTCGAATGGCTCCTCTGCTGTTAGCAAAAACGTTACAGAATGAGCAGTTTTTAAAAGCTCCTAACGTATATCGCCCTCCCACTCACCAGGCCAATATACCAAGCGGGGTATACTTAAAAAGCGCCAACTACCTCACTGGCCACAATTCTCTTAGGTCATGGTGACGAAATGAAAAACACCGTGTCTATTGACCGAAGTAATTAAAACAGGGCTTGGCAGTTTCTTATTCAGCGCGTGAAAAGGCTTGTCGTTGCCCTTGTTTTGTTTAACACCACAACGCCCAGAGTATCAAATTTTATTGGGGTGTTTGTGTAGCAAGAAAGTAAAGATAAATCACAATAATCTAATACCAAACCCCACAGCATCATTTATGATTCCATAATTAAAGTGTATCGTGTGAGTGTCTAACAGAGGTGTTGTAAGGGGTTGGCTGGCAACTCGCAAAATAAAATGGGTGCACCTTGGAGCTCGCGCGGTGGCAACCCAGCAGCAGCATTTTACTCAAAAAGCAGTATTTCCTTCTTTCGTCCTACATTTGGCTGTTTTCGTCTTCAGAAAATGACGCCTGACAAAACACAATCCTTTTGTTTTTATGTGTCCCGCCTACTGCTTTCGTTGCTTCAAATATTCTTGTATTATAATTGATACAGTGGGCCTTCCTTGATGGTAAAACTTTGGCATCGCTTTTGGTACCGTTTTTAATACAGCGATCAACCGCAACAGTAAGCCCTACGCTACACACGCTTACAAATGTATGCCGTATACCATGCTATCTGCTGTATTTATCTGTTTGAGTAACGCGTGGGGTGTCTAGAGGCACCAGAGCCAGCACTTGGAGGAGCGGCCACTAAGGTGAGGAACTTCATTCCGAACTATCAGAAACCCTGAACTCCGCAGGAAAAAGCTCCAAGAGCACAGCTGGCCAGTCTGCCTTTCAATTCTGCGAAGAAGACGGTCACGCCGACCAAGCCCCAGGATGACGTTCGAAAAGATAGGATTGGGCATCTTCCACTTGTGACAAATAAGCCACTTCAATACAGGGGCTGTGTACCAAGCGCTAAAACGTGTATAGGCGTTTCCTAGTCACCACAGCCAAGCCACGCAAGGCGCCATCTAAGGGCACGTTTGAAGCTATTTCCACGTGCATGTGGCCCTCAAATTAATCACTGAGAACTGCTTGGTCTCGTAGTGAAAGTGTCCGCTCCTGCGAAGCGAACATCTTACCCGGGTTCAAATCTCCTTAGCGCTTTTTTTTTTTGTTTTCAATGATTTGTCATAATTGACTATTAGCAATATGTAACCGCGCATATAATCTATTGATGACCTTTTTATGCAATATAAATGGGATTTCAGGTATTTTCGTGCCCTTTTGCCGAGTTTTAGCTAGTGATTCTTTTACGCATTGGCGGATTTTCTCCTTTTAGGTCGGTTTCGGCTATTTCTGTTGAATATTTTAAACACCGCGGTTTTCAGGCATTGCAGGTCCGTTTTGGCTCTTGTTTATCCCAGTTTGGCTGGTTTTGTATGCTTTAGGTAAGTTTATGTGGTGATATAACACAGATGACGCATGGCTTTGGTGACTAGGAAACGCATATATGCACGCTAAAACGCTCAGCACAGCTGTGTGCACGATATGGAACGCAACCGTCTCCTTGAACAAGCAACGCAACTGCGTTTTCGAACACCACAAAGCCAAATGACTGCAGCAGTCAACGAGGTACGAGAAGAGCCCCCTGTGTCAAATTTATTACATTTAATATTTTCTGACCGGATTGATATTTCATTTCTGTTTTGGTATAAACAAAGTTACATTAGCTGTTAAGAAATGTGCATATGTATCTGAAAGTTTTATCTGCCTGAACATATGGTTGGGCTTTGTGAGGTTAACAGCAGCGGTAATAAGTTTTCAGGCTCAGTTCGGAATAATGGAAGTGTCCGCTCGTCACCTAGCAACAATGGCGACCAACGTCTTCTTTAAGTTGAACTTCTTTTTTTGTGATGAGTACCTGCAGTATTGCTGCGCTGCACCGTTGGTTTTTCTGGAACCATTGAACTGCGAGGTTTTGTGATCCCAACTGGAAGGTTCGGATAAAAATAGCTCACTAAGGCTTGGTGAAGGGTTTGTTGGGTGCGCAAATTTAGCCCTAGAAAACAGCGGATAGACGAGGACAAAGGAGTGGCTAGTTTTTGAGTGCTATTGTTTGTAACCTCTTTCCTCCTCGTCTTTCCGCTGTTTTCTAGTGTTACAACTACCTCCCTTATGTGCGGTTTTAGGGGGAGAAATACAGCAGTAGCACGTGTAATTTATTTCTTCAAAGAGTGATAGGGGCACAAAGAGCCTAATTTATTAATTTATTTTCGGTGCATTATTTTCAGTTTTATTGAATGAAATGTTGATATCATGAGCATGATGGCCTTACGAGTTTTGGCATTATGGTTCATACAGACCTCGGTCTATAGCAGTGAGAGAGGAAATAATAGCGATGATGCTTCAAGAAGAGCAAGAAATCTGAATACTGTGTAGTTTTTTAGAGCATGGCAGAGAGTCTTCTACCGCATAGACAGATCCACCACTCGAGATATATTTGTTTATTTATTTATTTTCGTTACCTCAAAGGCCCCATGGAAAAGGGGCATTACATGAGGGGTGGGTAAGGTACACACAAAAAAGAAACAGTAGATGGAGAATAATGCTTCATGCTTTACGAAATGAGAGTAAAAATCAGTTTTGTAAAGATACAATCAAACAACCTTTTTCGTAGGCACGGTATCGCTAAAAATAATGGTGCACGATGTGCACGAGGTTGCAGCAGGGGCACGCGTGAAGATCGTGTAAATTTAAGAAAAACTTGTCGTGTTGCTCTCATTAACATGTCGGAGTGTTGCTACGGCATAAGTACGTTTTGTTAAATCGGTCACATTGGCGTTTGTAAAGTCTATATAGGTGTAGTTCTTTTCTCTCTATTAGGTTCCGGGTCATATTTTGTTTTATTTATTTATTTCAGCACTCTAAAGGCCTAACAGGTCGTTCAGTAAGGGATATGTGGTTATACAAACCAAATGCAAAAATAGAAAAACAGTGTGCATAGACATGTGTACATATAAAGGTGCGCAAGTAGGAGTACAAAAGCAGTGAACAAGGCGAGCTTCACCGTACGCCCAAACTACGACCAGTTTGCCAGTATTTCCGAATTGCGTTTGCATCTGTCGCTTTTTTTTCGTAGTAGAAGAACGTAGGAGCATCCCTAAAACTGCGAAATGGCGCTACAGGAGCGTTTGTATCTGCGACTTCATTTCTTCTTATCCTCTGCCCCTCAAAACAAGCAGAGTACCTCTGTTTCTTGCGAAGCACGGGCAGCCGTTAGTGATGGTATTACAAAACTTCTGAGAATTTTTGTTTGCTTCACTGTTCTGGATGGCCTAAGCCGCGCTTGAAATTCTGTAGTTATAGGAGATAGGTGTGTTTTTCTGTTATGTGCTGTGTAGTCACCAAATTTTGTAAACATGGGCTTTAGAGTGCTGGTATTGTGCTGGTACAGTGCTGGTAAACCGTATTTTTGCGGCGCTGAATTTTGTGCAATGAGCAATAGATGATGCTCATCAAGCAGAAATAGGCGTGCGGACACTTTTCCGGTATTTATGAATGTTTTTGGGAGATAATCACCCTGGGTGCATTGTTGTTACGAGATATCTGAAAGACCAGGCGCAAGCAACCGATGGCATACCCAAGCGTGACACGGGAACTGGCTCGGTAAATAGACCATGACGTAGTGTTCAGCGCGTTCACTTGTAGAAAGCAAGGCATTGAATTCGGCGTCTGCTTAAAAGCAAATTTATTGAAGATATCATTTTGATTAGAGGCGTGCATCGATGATTCGTCGTCGATATAATTTTCACGGCCTACGTTAGGAGAGTGCGGAATCAGTACTATTATATTTTGCGCTGGCCACACTCGCAATAAGAGATTTTGGTGCAACTGGACCAGAAAGCTTCCTACGAGAAACAGAATCTTAAGTGTAGCACGAGATTTAAACTTTTAAAAGCCGTTTTTGAGGTGGATTCGTGTACTTCACTTTCATTAGGAAGGTACGAACGCACAAAGTGGGAAATCTGTAGCAGGAATTTGTTATCAGCACTTTGTGGCTTTTAGGAAAGGACTTTCGTTGCAGTTATCCCATTAATACTGTTGAATTTTCTGTTTTATATTGAAATAATTGTGAAATTTGAGTTCAGAAGGATTCCCTAAAACGTCTGCACCGGTTTCAGTAGAACCGCCCCTATATAAAGTTCTGTATGACATCAGGTCCCGGTGTATTGTTCTGTTTCGGATGAAAATAGGAACTTTCTTTTAAAGATTTGTAATACAACTTCAGGAAACGAGAAAATAGAGCACACCTGCGTGTCTGGTTGAAGCAACGTCTACACGTCATAATGAGGTCTCACGAGCTGGGTTCAATCGTGCACCGTAGCAGAACATTAGCTCCGCATCAACCAAAAGCTTTTTGCTTATAAAAGCTACTTCCTGTAAAGGGAGGAAAAACAGCGTAAATTAAGAGGGTAGGTGTACAAGTCGCCCTTTAGCCAAAATGGCAAGGTTCCGGTCCATACCACAGCTGTTTTAAAAGCAGTAACAAAGCGTTTGTGCACGTAGTACGTGTTCATGTCCCATCAGAGTGGCCACCTATACAAAAATTTTCCGAGTATAGACTTTAGCCTGCTTAGGTTGTAAACTATCAAAAACAATGATGCTTGTTGTCAACGCGCTGTGTTACGTAGTGCCATGGCTATCCTTCTGTGTGCGAACACCACCTGTTATTTCAGTTATTGACTATTTCCACGTTCCTGTCGATGGATTCGAGGTAAGGGTCAGCCACAAATGCCTCGAAAACCATTTTTAACAAAGGATGCTAGACGACTCGCCATAAGTATATTGCTTTCGTTCTCTAGTTTGAATTGGTTTGAGAAAGCAGAAGCTTCCCTTTTCCTTACTGGTTTGAAGTTTTCGTGGGACCGGTGTCGTAAATTTATAGGCAGTGTGTCATTTGCAATGGGACGATAGCAGAAAGTAAAACATTTACTACGTGAGGAAGCTTGGCTTACTGAGCCAGTATCATGAGTTCTTTGAGGAATAAAGTACACATTTTATCTGCAAAGCCGCGCGATATAAAATAAAACGCTGCTACGGTAACCCGGGAACCTAGAAAACGTGACGGCATAAGGGAACTCAGTGAAAACCTCATTATTCAACAAGTGGCTCATCGATGGAGAGCGACGTAAAAAAATGGGTCTAGTTTAGTATATTAGGTAGCAAACAGTGATTTTTGTTTGAGCAGAAATCTATAAGACGAGTGTGTGCGAGCATTCTATTGACCATTTGCCCAACCTATGTGTGGCGTTAGCGGTGAAATTATACTTGCTGCATCGCCGCGAACATACTCTGATTTTCCAACTGGGCCAGAAAACGCAACTTGGAATTTAGTCACGGCCAACACCAATTTTTTTAAAGTAGAAAGCGTTGCAAAATTTTAAACTTCCTGCTTGCATGTTAATTTACTCCTCGCTGCACTGGAGAGGCATATCGCTTTGATACGAAGCTCTATTTCAGTTCAAATCTGCCGGCACACAGGAAGCAATATTGACATATCCAGCTTCAGGCGGCACGGGATGAGCATGAGCGCAGTGTCGTTACACGCGAAACATTCTAGCGCCCTACGTATTGCTGTCAGCCTTAGGAAAAATACAGAAGCTGTCAGTAAAAGCAGGGGTTGCTGAATTATAGGTCACCTGAGCAAAAAGGGTACGCAGTAAACACCTGGTGCTAAGATAATTATCCTTGGCATGGAAAAAAGCTGATTGAGCAGATCAGTGGTGACATGTTCTCGATTTCCGAGAATCACATACTCAGCTCGTCTGCTGAACATTTTGTGTGATGGTGAGCATCACACTTCTTCAAGTTTGTTGAAATTGGCACACGATAGAGGCAATGAAGAACCAGAATAAGTACAACAAAATAAAGTTTATTTGACCATTTTCGATGTTATTCAACTTAGAGCTATGCTGGAGGGTTTAAAACACTGCGCGTCAATTTCTGGAAGACAAAAAACGGTATCACAAACCAAAATAAAAAAGAATAGGTGCAATGTCTGCGTTATTCGGGTCACCCATAAAGCGAAACCTCTAAGAAACGTCGGTAATGTAATATTTTACTGCAATTGCTGAGGTATGCATCTTATTCAGGGGCAGTAATCCGGTAAAAACAAACTGTTTATGGATAACTACTACGTATCCGTACTAGCAGCTGCTATTAGCTAAAACCCCCTATTAGCAGCCCCTAGCGGCTACAGTTCGCTGCCATTGTAAACTTGGTATTTCAGTTGTATTCCTAATCTTCTGGCACTCTTCCCTATAGTTTTTGAACAAAATTATGACCTGCCAGAAAGCTTCTAAAACCGTTGCAGAAAAGTGATAACTCGCAAGAAGCAAGGAGTCGAACTTCACATAAACATTGTAGTAAAAATTTCGGGATTCTAGGTTCTTTGTAATTCGTAGTAAAATATACTCGTTACACACTTCAATGGGATAGTCTCTATGGCTCGAAAGCCCGGTGGAGCAACGGGCTAAACTTCAAATTGCGCACGGGTAAGTTTCCACTTCAATATAAGCTGCGCGGAAGAATATTCCATTCTACCTAATAACTCCGAAGTAATTAGTACTAGAAGAACTGGTATCAGCCGGTAAGGCGCATTTATTTGTATGTGTGTAAAGTCTATTCCCTTCTTTGTTACTACGTCTATTCATAGAAAATTGCGTGCACTTATGACTAGAGAAGAGAAATTTAGTGAAAATGCCTTTTTTTCTTAAGCTGCGTGTCAAGCCTATTTACATACAATTATGAACTAAGACAAGGGAACAATTTACGCGATAATTTATTGCGCCTACAAAAGCCGATTTTGAATTAATGGGATTTTTTAGCACCCATTTCAATTTTATAGGTCAATACTGGCTTTTTAGCGCATAAAACGGCTTATATTTTTTATGCAGCTCTTGGTATTTTAGGACGATATTCCGCAAGCATCATTCTGCTTCAGAATCACGAAAATGCCTGTCGCTCGCCGTTTCCAAAAAAAAAAAAAATCACGCCATATCCACGGAAAGAATAAGTTGGGCGAAGCTCGAGAGGGGGAGATTATCGGTAACCGTAACTCTCCCGCGAAAGTTCGCCCAATACATCATTAAGAAAGACGTAAGACTGTGTGCGTACATTGTACAAATCAACTTTTATTTTCGGAGTCAATGCTCCCAGGCCCAGACCTGGTGAAAGAACCGGCGCCATCGAGGACTACCCCGCACCTCCACCACAATTTGTCACGTAGGATGGGACACAACGGTAAAGAAAAAACTTTTATTTAGGGCGAACTTGTGTCCGAACAAGACGAGAGGAAACGACCAAAGGTTCTTGCGTCTCGTTCGATCTCCGAGAATGACTGCCTGCGTTCGTGGCGTGATCTCTTGCGTGATGTCCAATCGCAGCAAGCTGGTCTCTCGCATGCCCTGCTTTTTCGTAGCCACTTGCTTAATGAGACGAGTGGCGATGCCTATTTTAGTGATGAGGCGGTCAATCGCTAACGTGTTTCCTTTGCCTGCGTTGATGTGCATGCCCAATACTCGAATGCTAGACACGTGAGGGATGATGCCATTGTCCCCTGTTCGGAGGACGATATTGGCTGCTTCTTCCTCAGCGCTTTTCCTCCAGTGCCCTGGTGGAGGCAGGATCAACAACTCTGATTTCTGGGGGAACACTGTAGTCCTGTTCCTTGTAAGCATCCCTCTATCCGGTGCACGGCTTCCTGTAACCGGTCTTGGATATGTCCGGTCGCACCACCCGCGAGCCACAGCGTCACGTCGTCCGCGTAGATCGTATGCCGGACGTGGGGAAGGTCGGCCAGGCTGTCGGCTACCGGAATCATAACTAAATTAAAGAGAAAGGGGGAGATCACCGCTCCCTGCGGTGTTCCCCTACTTCCCAATCTTCTCTCTTCTAGCTGGAGGTGTCCGACATGGAGCTGTGCTGTTCTATCGGTGAGAAAGGCTCGGATGTATTCATAAGAGCGCTTTCCCAGCCCTAGTCTTGTGACTTGTGCCAAAATAGCGGAGTGGAGTACATTGTCAAAAGCGCTCTTGACGTCCAGTCCTAAGATCGCCCGGCAATCCGTGCTGCTCGGGCGGTCCAGTAGGTCGCGCTGGATAAGGAGCATGGCGTCTTAAGTGCTCATTTTACTTCTGAATCCAATTATGGTAGGTGGGTACTTGTCGTGTTCCTCCATGTGCGCCTGCCACCTATTATAAGTATATGCTCTATAACCTTCCCTACACACGACGTGAGGGATATGGGTCTGAGGTTGTCAATGCTAGGCGGCTTACCCGGTTTGGGAATTAGAACTGTACGTGCCGTTCTCCATTGCTTTGGTATGTACCCGGAGCGCCAGCACCTGTTGTAATAGTCTGTGAGTGCCGAGATGGCTTCGTCGCTGAGGTTGCGGAGCGTCTTATTCTGTACTCGATCAGGGCCGGCGGCGGATTTGCAGTTAAGCTCTTGGATGGCTCTACGCACCTCGGTTACAGCATGAAAAGGATAAAATCAATGCGGCCGTCCGTAAGGCGCACAGGGCGGTCCTGGGTGTCCTCCCTAGCACCAGCAACGAAGCCCTAGCACGGCTAGGCGTGCACAATACTTTAGAGGAAATCGGAGAGGCACAGCGCATAGCACAGCTCGTCCGCCTAAACGCCACGAAGGCGGGCAGAATAATACTCCAGAAAGCAGGGATGACCGCACCAAACGAGTTTCCCACTGAAGAAGATCAACCGAACGTGGAGAAAATGCACACTGGCTGCTTGACCCGGCAATTGACCATACCGCCGCTCCCTCGCAACATGCACCCGGAGCATGACAGGGGGCGAAAGGAAGCAAGGGCCAAAGCACTGGCCCGAACGTATGAGAATGACGCCCAGGCATACTACGTTGACGCGGCCATGTACAAGAACAAGCCCCACACCTTCGCACTCTCTGTCATACGGGCCTGCGATGGCAAATGCATCACAGCCGGTAGCGTATCCGCTCATACGGCAACGCAGGCAGAAGAGGCGGCTATCGCGCTGGCGCTAACTTGTGAGTTGGACAAGGCCATCACAGTATTGAGTGACTCACGGTCCGCCATTGTCGGCTACAGCAGAGGGATCATTGGGCGACCCGCCCATGGACTACTGCCCAGAAATAGAATGGCGCGGGCCCACATTAGGTGGTTCCCGGCGCACATGGAAACCTCTCTGGGAAGGACGCCAAACCGCAACGAGGAAGCGGACAGAACTGCGCGCGAGCTCGCACACCGCGCAGTCACCTCGCCCCCTCTCTTGCGATCGGAAGGCAACGACGAGGAGAACGAACCGCACCCGGCATTGAGCTTCGGTGAAGTCCTTGCCTGGTATCGCGAACAACGCCGACAAGCACCGAAGCCTCATTCGCTTCTGAGTAGAAGTGAGGGAGTGTTTCTTCGGCAGCTGCAGACTGGTACAGCGCTCACGCCAGCTCTGGCGCGACACATCTGTCCGGACCTCTACCAGAGTGACGTGTGCTGTGTGTGTAGTGTGGTGCGTGCGGACCTGCCTCACATAATGTGGGGGTGTGACGAACACAGAGTGAGGGGTTACCCACCGGAACTACCACAACTTGTCGTGCAAAATATGAACTCCCCGACTAGGGAGCTCCAACTCATGGTGATCCAGCAGCTGGAGACAGCTCTGGCCAGGCAGAAGCGCGGGCGGCTTCTCGATCACGTCAATGGTCGGACCCCCCAGCGCCGACGCCTCCGGCCGGCCGCGGCCCCGTCTCCGAATCGGCTTTAACACCAACAGCCGACTGGGAGGGCGGAACCCTGTGTGGTGGTCCCCCTCACCGATAGTGCAGGATAACCAATAAAAGTCCTTTCTCTCTCTCTCTCTTGCGTGATGTCCCCCTCGCAGTGCACGTGCGCTCGCGCCTCCGTTGGCGAACACAGACAAGCTCGCGCTCCCGGTGCCGAGTTTGTGCTGCCGGTTGCAGCCGGTTCTTGCGCGTGCAACGCGGCCCACTTTGCGACATCTCCGAAAGCAGGCGGCGGTCACGTACCGCGAGACACAAGGGATGGATAGACCCATGACTTAAGGAGCTTCGCCCCTAAAAATTGACCACATCTTTCCACGTCGGGAAACCATGGGGTGATGCGACGCATCTCGGCGGTGCTTGTTACGGTTGCACCGACCATCGCGTTAGCAGACCTGTTAGTATCCATTTAAATCATCGGTTGTCATCGGATGTCATCGGAGCCGTGGCGGTGGAGCGACTGAGCGGAGCGGCGCAGTTATCGCGTTTACGTGTACCGCGCGTTAACGGTGAGGGGAATGATAGAGAGTAGCGCATGCGCATGTGTTAACCGAGCGCTAACGCGCGCTGACGCATAGCTGGCATGGCGAGGGGAGCTAGCGCTAACGCAAGATGGCGCTGCGGCGAGAGCGGCGTTACCACGCAGCTGGCGTGGCGAGGAGAATGGGGGAGAGGCATGCGGACTACGGATGGATGGAGGGACAAGGCGAGTCAAAGAGATGCGGCGCATCTAAAATTGGCGAGCCGATGCCAAACACGCCGGAAATCGCACACCACCTTCGAGCCGCCCCTACCTCCAGCTAACCACATCGGCCGAGCCAAAGAGACCTGTACGGAGTGACACCGCAGCCAAACTCAGCGACCGCGCCCCCGTTCTACACAAGCTGTTTTTTGTCCTTACGTGTTGTGTCCGTTAACGACAAACGGAAACTTTTGCCGATGTGCCTTATCCGTTGCTAACGCAATAAAACAACCAACGAATAAATTGAACGGGATACAGCCGTCCACACACCACTACAAGTCAAATACCCATCCTGGGGAAAAAGTGCGTGTAAATCTAACACACAGAAGTTTTATGGTGACGTCATGAACATGTGCACAATCTTCCGGTGGCAACTGGCACATGGCCGGCCGGCGATATGAGCCCAATTTTCCTGCGGTGACGGGCACCCAGCTGGCCGGCGATAAGCATCATGTGTATGACAAAAAAGGAACAAGAGACGGAGCATATAGGTATAATATCTTGGCACGTTTCAAGTGCTGTAGTCGTGACAACCGTCATTTGACGTTCCGGGTAACCTTAAAGGACACCGTTAAGCCTAGCAATAAAGGTATTAGCTCCAAGGAACCTATCGCGCTGTGTAATAATGATAATGGGTATATTGCGTATAGTTGCTGAATGGTGTTATTCCCGCAGCTTCGCAAGTCATCTTCTCTAGAGTACTCAGTACTTTGTACAGAAATGTTACACTTCCGAGATTTATGAATTTTGTGTAGGGTTGAGGAGCTCGTTCAGCAGCAATCATCGATTGTGCCTCCTACACCAGACCACCACCTTTATTATCTCCGGTAATGACGGCAAACTACCACACCAAACACTCGGAGGTAGTATTAACAGATTTACTGTCGCTGATATCGTCGCCGCTCCTATTACTTGCACCCGGATACAGTTGAACGTAATTTAGAACATTCGTGTGCTTAGTTCACTCTTATCAAAAACCATTTCCGCAGCTCAGAGCTTGGCGCCACTCTTACTCAGAATGTTTAGCTACTTTCAATGGTCCGTCGGCCGCCATCCCCTACGGGCGGGTTGCTTATAGAAGATAGAATCATCACTGTCTGACATTCTGCCATACTGTCTGACATAACATTTCTGGATGCCCGGTGCTAAAGGAACTGCCGAAGGTTCTGAGCAGAAAACGAAAACATTATGATATTCAAGATGCAATCACGTCGTGTCGCGTGCCGAAGTACCAACATGCTCCCCTAAATTGAGTGAACTCTGAGCCTTCTTTTTTAGCCCAATACGTTTAACTGAAAGAAGACAGCATTCAAGCAGCTAATCCTTGAAATGGATCATGCTATGCATTTCACGTAAATCTGTTACAATTGTAAATATTGTGTGGCCTATTTCCGCGAAGAACATCAAATCCCTTTTCCACAGCACAAACAAACGTATGCTGGTTTTACTAAAATTCAAAAATTTGTAGTAAAATGCACGGCCGAAGTTAATACGGATTGAGCCTATACTTTCTAAATGACCGTGTTCGGTGCCTATTTTTTTCTAACTGGAAATTTTCACCGCCTCTTATTGGAGAGCCTGAATGATTGAATTTTCCTGTCTAAAGCCGTGGTCTCTACCTATGACCAGTCTCTTGCAGGAGGCTTTCGTTGGGTCATTAGGGCATAATACGTTATTTAATAGATCTGCAAGTCAATGGTTATTTTACATTAAGGCGCTGCGATAAAATATTTTTACTGATTTCCCACTTTTTATTTCCCAATGCGAAAATTCTGCATGTCACCCATTTCAGTCGCTCTTGAGTAGCTGGAAAACAGGGTTGTTCAATTGTGGAGTACGCAAATAGGCCGATTTGAAATGCGACCTTACGAAATTACCAATAACGTTTTCTGTTCCTTATTTCCAGCTCAAAATCTTCTATTTTGACATAGGTCGTGTGGTCGTGCGGTGCAGTCAAGATGGTTGAGAGGTAAAGTCAGTAATTTTAAGCGATAAGTTACCGCAAACCGAACAGACCATTTGGCCTAGGAAGAAGGCTAGTAGCCCAAGGGAGAAAGGAGGAACAAAGCCATACTATCGCAGCCATTCGCTTGTCCAGAACGAAAAAACTAATTTTTCTTTCGTCGTAGCCACCGGCGGCTGCATCAGGCCTCTACAGCACAAGAAGTATCAAAGTAGTGTGGGGGTGATACAAGTTGGCTAATATTGTAAAACTCGTACGTTCTTAAGACAAAGATTGGGGGAGTGCCAAGTCACAGGTTTCGTTGACTC
The DNA here is from genome assembly GCF_048455015.1 of Haemaphysalis longicornis. NCBI lineage: Eukaryota > Metazoa > Arthropoda > Arachnida > Ixodida > Ixodidae > Haemaphysalis > Haemaphysalis longicornis. Next base: position 38,431,013 of record NW_027526295.1, read on the forward strand.
CACACAACGTCGCAATTTTGGTGTGCTAACTGTAGCGACGTCCGGATCCCTGGATACACGCGCAGCCTTGTCAGCAAGAATCAGTTAGGCATCTCTGACACACGGAAGTCATTTCCAGGCAGCACATCCTCACAAGGCAAAAAATATGTGGGGAACAGCGTGTTCTGGAGGAGGCGGCGGCTCCTGCTGGGGTGGAGCAGCAGCGCTATCACTGCCAACAGGAGTCAAAAATTTTCTGTCTGTACCAGGAGCAAGGGGTCAGTGTATCGGTTTCTCTTGATACCACCCTCAAAACGATAGTCGGCTTGCGAAGAAGCGACATCTACAACTCCTGCAGACAGCTGCGGTGTACCTCTGCGGAAGTTACGCACATACACAAATTCATATGGCTGAGGGGATCGAGCCTGACGCATTCTCTTTTGGCGTACCACATCTCTTTGAGTTGTTTCAGAAGCATCGATGCCACCAAGTGCCGGAAGCATCGATGCCGGAAGCATCGATGCCAGGACGTGCAATGGTATCATAAAATTCTGCCCGTCAATAACTAACATACTGCCCGTCGTGTTATATTGTGCGGACTGGTTCTCTATTGAAACAAAAGCCTGCCGAGCAGCGTTTGGAACTTCCCAGAACCAGACTTCTTGACTTTGTTCTTACCGGTTTGTACCACCGGTTCAGATTCCCCATTTCAGAAAATGAGTTACGGCAGTACAAGCATACGGCGTACTCTATTTTGTCTTACTACCTCAAGGGGATTTGCACTGGTGAACGCAGGACCATTGTCAAAAACCACCAGGTCCGCGAAACAATGTTGAGCAGATGCAATTCTCAGGCCCGAAATCACAGCTTCTGCAGATATGGATGATACTGGGAAAACGTTTATACGATTGCAAAGTGTACAATATGATCAAGAATGTATTAAAAGATTGTGTACCGCTGAAATGGTCCCAGAAGTCAATCTGATACCTCCACCTGAGTCACTGTAAAACCGCCCACGGCGTCTGCTGGGCTCGTTGCGCAGCTTGTTGTTTAGCCTGGGACTCTACGCAGAAAGTCGGGGTGAGGGTGCAGTACCGTCAGGGTGGTTGAGCGTTACAGTTAGGACGGTGCAGCGGTAAGTTAAATAGAACCGAACAACATCAATATGCCTAGGGGGTCGAAGGCCAACAGGCCTACGAAGACGTTTCCAAAAAACAGAGCCATACTATCCGGGTCATCCGCTTAGCCAGCACAAAATAAATTCATCATCACCGTCAGTGCGTCTGCACTCACTGCCGGGCAAATGCCTGTCACATAGATCCTCAATTAATCCGGTTCTGTGCTAACCGCCACCAATTTCTCCCTGCGACCTTCTGCATCTCATCTTTCCATCTTACCTGCGCCAGTTCCTGCCACGCTTGCATTGTCTAGGGATCCACTCTACTACCTTACATGGCCATTCCAGACCCATTTCATCTTCTCAATTTCAACCAATACGTACTTAACATGAGTCTGTCCCCTGACACACTCCGCTCTCTTCTTGCCCCGTAATGCTACTACTATCATCTTCCGCTTCATTACTCGCTGAGTCGTCCTCTCTTTAGGTTGTACCCTTTTAGGGAACCTCCAGGTTCACTAAACCTCCAAAGGACATGTTTCGACCACTCTGAGCGCGTTCACACGGATCAATGTAGTAGAAAAATGAATACAAAAATGCTGTCCTCTTCTCTGCACCCTCGCCCATTTTCTGTGGCGTTTTCGTGTGACGCCAGGAGGAGATGAGCTGGCAATTAGTTGCGCTACTCCATGGCTCGCCGACCTTCCGGCAGAGTCAGTCGGCCCAAAGTTTAGTCCGCCGACCGCCGACGGGTCGTCGCAATTCGCTCGCTCAGTTAAAACTAATGCAGAACACGTTTGTGAATGGAAGATTGTGCCTTTTTTTACTTTGTAAGTTTGTACACCGTATCAAGCTCCATGTCCGGGTCGCTTCACACAAGCTCTGCACAAGTGCGCATGAGTCGGGTTGCTGACTGGTACACTAGTAGGAAAATCTAATGTCTCTTGAAGGCGGGAGACGAGTCAGCGAAGTAAATATAGGTACTAAGGAAATAAAATTGACGGAAACCTTTAAAGTACCATGCAATATTAGGGAGCAGGAAGCACTTTTTTGCGAAGGGTTTTGATTAATTGATTATAGGTTTTAATGCGCCAACGCAACGCAGGCGATGAGGCGCGCCATAGTGGAGGGCTCCGGATTAATTTTGACCACCTGGGGATATTTAACGTGCGCCGAAATCTCGTACGCAAGTGCAGTTTTGGTTTTCGCCTCCATCAGAAAAGCGACCACCGCGGCCGTAAATTGAACCCACGACCTCGTTCATCTTGCACTGCGTAAAAAACACACGGGACACGAGTAAGAAATAGACACCACAAATGCTGTCTTCCCGTCAATAACTCTTCTTCCTCAATAATTCCTACTCGTGTCCCGTGTGTTTTTTATGCTATGCAAGATGAACGTATTCCGACTCGCCCAGATTTCCGCCGCGACCTCGTATTCAAGAGCGCAACGCCTTACTCTCTGAGCCACCGCGGCGAGTTTTTTGCGCTGGGTGAAAAAGCAGAGCGGCCAGCAGCACGACCACCCATCTGCGAACACTTTGCCATTGAAGAAATGCAGTTGCTAGACGTTAGATATTGGGGAAGTTTGGGGGATGCTTACTGCACGAGCGCTATACAACAAATAGTCCCCTAAGGTACTGGAAATGCTAAAACTAAATAAAGGTGTAAACTAGTTATTCGTTATATACCTGGTATATCCAACCTCGGAAGCGCTGCCTCGTGGCCGAATGGTCTGAAGCGTTAGGATTATTGTTTTGGAAGTCGCAAATTCGAATCTCCCAGGGTACATGATTTTTGAGTAAGTTGATTTTTTTGTTTGCGGCAGATGTTTTCTAAAATGAGTTCACCATTTTTGGGCCGTAACCTTCACTGATCCACGAGCGAGTTCGCACAACGCGCGCCGAGAGACACTGACGCGCTCGGGAGTTGGCGTGCGTTTGGCGTGCTGTTTTCACAAGCACCGACTACTTGCGGGCAGTGGGCACAGGCCAGAATTAGTAGACTGTTGGCCTGTGCGAACACGCTTTTTACGATACAGGCATGAGTGAGGCAAGCTCCGAGTAAGCGGGAAAAGCACATGGCATTTGAGAGTCTGCGGTGACGCGGAGGGAGTTCATCCACTGCGTAGGCCTCGGCTAGTGATTGCTACCATTCCAAGCCGTCCTGGGAGGCTTATCTTAGGCATTTTACAGCTGACAACATGGTCGCAGAAGCGGGGTACGACGATTAGTGAGATATCGAGAATGCCCATCCAACGCTGCCGTCGGATGTAGAGCATGTTGTTTTACAGAACCGAAACCGAAACTTGTTTGAATGCTAACTTTGGACATCGTCCAATCACGGTGCCACCTCCTTCCGACGTTACAGCCTTTAGTTGGTGCGGCCGCCACCGACCGCGCATGGTAGTTTTTCTTCTGTCCCGCTTTTTAAACCAACTACCGACTTATCAACCCGATAAACGATGAAAAGTGTGGTAAATTGAGACAGTCTACTCAGTGCAAACAAAATCGAGAGCTTGACAATTCCACTTCAGTGTCCTTTTGAGGGACAATGGTAGGCTGTCTTTCCTTAGCCGAGAATGCCTCGCAACTGCCCTCCACACCATTCTTATCCTTCTAATTACCTCTGCTTCTTGCTTGGGATCCTGGGTCACTACTTGGCCTCAGTAGATACATTTGCTTACCACGTCCACTGCCTCGCTATTTATCTCAAACCGCTGTGCTCTCCCCACGCTATTGAGCATTACTTTAGTTTTCTGCGTAGTAATTTTAGGGTCCAGGATTATACTGTGCTTGCCTAGTGCGGTAATCATGCGTTGAAATTTGTCCCCGTTTTAGCAAGGCAATGTCATAAAAAATCTGAGGTTACTGAGATCTTATAATCGTTAAGCCCACCCCTTCCCAATCCAATGTTGAGAATACCTCTAGCAAAAAATGCTGCAACTAACATTGGGGGTGTTTCTCTCTCGGACGTCCATCCTTATAGGTATATTTCTGCTCTCCTTAAAGAGGACGCTGGTAGCTGTGCACAAATTGTAGATATCGCTTGAGTTCTTACGCAATGCTCGTCTACACCCTACCGAGGGAAATGTTTTCGCAAACATTTCCCTTCTACCGAGGAAAATGTTTTCGCTATCTGTCAAGAGTACAGTGGTTTGAGAGATTGAGAACCATTGTTCCCTTTTCCTGCTGTGTCCACCTGCGGTGTTGCCAGGCAGGTAAAACGCAATTCATTTCAGCGGCGTGGGGAAACGCGGCATTTTGGTTAATGTTGTAACACATTTTAAAATGTTGACTTAATAAGTTACCGACGAATATTTCCGCGCAGGCAATGGGGAGGCTGCCAGAGCTTTTGGCAGCCTATTCGTCGACTGAATGTTCATCATACATGTGCCTCAATGCCTCCCTAACTCGGTACGACACAAAGACCAAGCATTTGTCATACTTGTGGAACTTCGTGGGGCTCGAAAACAAAATGACGTGAGTCGCAAAAAACATGTTCATTATAATTATGATGCTACATACTGTTAGTAGCGAAGGACGATTTATGGTGAATACTTCGAGGTAGCGTTACGCAATATGCGGTTCTGGTTTAAGCGTTATGGCAAGCGTGACTTTGAAAGACTTCGGAGCACTGCGCACTCGCCGTCCTCCGCTGTGAAGTGGCACAGCCCGCGGTATTATTCTGTCCACCTCTGAAGGTACGCATACGGTAGGAGGGTGTTAGAGTGCATCAACAAAGCTGGCTGAGTACTGGCAACAGGCGCAACTGTATCATTTAACGGCAGTGCCTTTGCCAAGCAGTTTCGGGTTGAGGGAATTTTTTTATTTGTTAATCTAGAACACATAGTTAGGTTACATCTGTTACGTTGTGTTGCTCTACGGAAAATGAACATTTGTGCACCCCTGTTTTATTATCTGTAGCATATCAAAGTAAATAACATTTTGGCTGCGACAGTGGCGCTTGCGTGGGCCCTAATCCACGTACGAATGCCCTTCCAATGTGTGTCTTTGAGCAAGCAAAAGGCTTGTCACTGACCTTTGGCATCTTTAGAAAGTGTACTGGCGCTTTCTTAACGTTAGTGCCGCGTTGACACTACACGAAAACAGGTACATTAAACACGACTTGAGCTTTTAGAAGATACCTTCTGTATATAAAGCGTGAGCAACCTTCTGGCCTATATCATTTTGTACTGTAGGGTATCTTGAGCCTATCAAGATGAAAATTTGGGCGCAAAATTTTTTTTATGAGAGCTTGTTTTTTTACATTCTAATATTTTTAAACATTGAAGAGCTCATGAAAAACAATAACGCAAGCTTATATTGCGACATCGAAAAATTTTGGCGTTTTATGTTTATTTTCATTTTCAAAACAATACCATATTACGTATAATACTTCATAAATGTCCTTGAATCAAGTAATAACCAAAGTGAACAGCACGCAGGTGTGGAGTATTTCGAGTTTTCCAGCCTTTGACGAAATGAAATAATTATCTCTGTTGAGATGAGCGCTCAACAGTTGTATTTGTAACGATGCGCAAACAATACCTTTATAGAAAAAGTACACATCAAAACTTTTCAAGAAAAACAGAAACGTTCATTCGTCTTTTTTCTGTATTGTGTATGGGAAACTATATTTCTCTTACAATTTTATCTCAAGTTGGGGCATGGGTAGAACTTGTATCACCCAGCGTTTCGTTTTAGTACTTGAAAGTGGAAAAATCGTCTAGAGCTATTTTCGCGGTCCTCATAATTTCAAAAACTTCCATCACTTGTCATTTAAGCATAAGTGCAGACATCCTCTTCAAGCAGCTTGCATTTCATTGAGCGTTTGTATTGCTTCCCGTTCCAACTTTCTCCAAATAGAACAAAAAACCCGGTGACAAATGTCTCTTATATTCAAGCGGCAATCTGTTAGCTGCGTACAAACTTTGCAGTTAAGCTTTTCTCCTTCAATTGTATTTCTACCACAGGAGAACATCTTTGTTCGATGTACATTACGATAGCAGTTTGGACACACCGTGGTTCAACATCGACGGGGGTAAGTAGGCGCTCCAAAGCCAAAATTGCATGCCCAAATGCCAGATACCTCGGCCAAATATTTTTACGTTTGAAAAACTACCAGAGTGATTGCAGTTACCATAATTTTCCATGCTTATGTTATTTAATCTGTGTCCACCTAAAATGCATCCTGAATGACTCAGCACATCCAAGCCAGAAGTGCGGTGGTTTGTGACGTGTACATTCAAGCAGCAACCTTTTGTATTTTCTCCATTCCCTCACTTCCTGAGCCGGCAAGCTGCTTCTCTAATATTATTCTTAGCAGGTATTTTAGCTTTGATATGCCAAATCAAATAAATTGTGTATATGACCAGATGCGCTGTATAACCTTACAGAGCTCTTCCACCTAGCACGAATGCCTTGCAATTGCCCCTGTCGAATCCACGACGTTTTAGGATCTACGTCGCTCTCTTTGTCTATAGAAGGGCGCCCACAGAAATGACGCCTGACTAAAGAAGCGCATAATCATAGCCGTCTTAAAATGATTGCGATCCATAGTTGTATGCGGCTTGGCGAAACAACAAAGTTCGAACAGTAGGGTACTTGCCCACAACATTGCCATTCCGTGGAGGCCAATTATGTGGGCAGAACAGCGTCACCAGTGACACTCGCGGTTTGTTAATCATACGTTTTCTGACATGCTGCTGGAAATATCATTTTAATCAACGAACGAATCAGTGAGGCTGGTAATGTGTTGGCCATACATTGTGTAAGATGCGGCTGTACATATTTTTAATAAATGGACTAATAACTCATCTGGCAGGACACCGCTGATATATAGAATTACGGAGGCAAAGGCAATATTAAGGTTCTGTGATAATTGTGTCGCAGCCCTGTCACTGGCGTTAGCAACAGCTTTCTAAGACTGACAGCTCTCTTTATACCTTTCTCTCCCTCTCTCCCTCTCTCTTTCTCTCTCTCTCTCTCTACTTTATCCTATCACTCCCCCTCTACTTCCCTTCCCCTGCACTCCCGTGAACTCCCTGCCGAGCTCAAAATATCCCCAGTCAATTTCCTTTCCTTTTCCCGTCGCAAACCACAACCACCGCCACAAATAAATAACGGTGTTTCTTAAAGGCAGCATAACCTGGCTCCGAATATATTTGCTCAGCACGCTGCGCGTAGTTGTTGCTCTTTCAGCCTAAAATGTAGCACAGTTCTATAATTTATTCAGGTGGTAGTTCCACTGCGTCTGCCCCTTCTCTATCACACCCGTCTTTTGCGCTTTGTGCTCAAGTAAAAAAACTCAGCCTTCATAAATCTTTGGGATGATTCATAGACATCAAAGCTGATCATCCCTACATAAGGCACCCTGAGCATTTGGCAGAGAGGACCACCACCGGAAGCGAGCATAAACATCCCCCATAAGCATCCCACATTCTGAGTGAAAACGCTTCTGCTCAACTCTTGCTGCTGGGCGACACAATCGCCATACCAGCACATAGCTCTGAGGAAGCCACACTGCGCCCGTGGCTATTCGTCCAACTGCATACCAAGAGAATATGGCAATGCATCTCCAGACGTCACTCCTGTCGAATTAAGTACATATTAGCAACAACCCGTGTTCACAAATCTAACCAACATTTTCTCTATCGCTGACCATTTACTGAATGCCTTAATAACACTGCATTACAGAAACAATACTGAAGCGTGTCCTAGATATTCTGTTTCTAGCTATGATGTCTGCATACATCCCACAATTAAAAAAAATTACTTGTTGCAGAGTTCCTAGACACCGCGGTATTTCAGGCAGAATTTTCTGCGGAAGGAACACCGCACAAGCACACATGTACCAAGCATCAGTTAACAAAACCCAAAATCTTATACAGTTGAAATTCCGAAAATTCTGGCAGCGAACGTGGGAAACAAAAATACAAAAGATACTAGTCTTGCTAAAACCACTCATAGGCAAACATGACCCTGAAAAATAACGCAGATTCTTTGAGGTATACATTAGCAGACATAGAATAACCCACATATTAGCAACGCACTCGCACATCTAATGGTGCAAGACTAATACTATGCAAACAGTGTAGTGAACGACTTTCTGCAAGGCATATTTTAATTGAATGTAGGGCGTTGGACCAAGACGACTTCTTGTGATGATCCATCTAGTTTTCGAATTTTATTGCATCCCTCACTGATTTACCCGAATACACAGAGCAAGAATGAGACGTGGGCGGTATAACACAGGTTCCAGCGGAAGCCTCTCTTAGCGTACTTCTTCTACACTGGGTTCTTGGTCGCATCTCCTAGCACTGGTGAAATCACACGCCCTCAGGAATGAAGAAACTTTTAAGGGATTCGGGGTGGAAGCAGCTCCATGTTACTCTTGCCCGTGGATCTGTTTGAGCTTCGTTTTTTTTTTTCTAGTTATTCTTGTGCAATGCGTTTTTTATCACCTCATGTGGCCACCTTTTTGTTTTAGAATAATGATCTTTTTCGCACACTTAACTATTTTAACTGTACCATAAGCACACCATAAAATATTCTGTAAAGTTTTTCTGATTGAATGACCAATCAATATTTTTTGGCGCACTTTGGAAATCAGTGTCATTGCGAGAATGAAGGCCAAATACTACTACTACATTAGCGACACACAATATGGGCTAAAAGAAAAGTTTACAGCTTATTATCAGTCTGGCTGTATGGCATAAACCAAGCCATAGCTCCCAACTTCAGAGCGCACCTTTTGCGGCAAGTGCTGGCGGTGACAAATTGGGTGGTTCTAGCAGCCAACTGCCAGAGAAAAAATACTATCTTTGTCAGCAATAAGTTGCAAATTATTACAACCTAAGCCTTATTTTTTGGTATCCAGGCAATGAATTACGAGATGATTGCTGAAACCACTACACTTAAACCGGAATGGCACTAACCTCTATATGACGAATTCTTTGATATAGCGAAGTTTTTCAACTCCCCGTTTGCACCCCCATTGAAGCCGACTTGTTTGCGACCTCAATGTAACAGAACGTCACTGCGGTTAGCCTTGATGTAACAAAGTCCGCGGGATGATCAGTCATTGTTATTTTGCACACTTCTACTCAGAAATCGGGGAGGGGGGCAAGGTGAACCTAATTTAGCGAATACTAGCAGTGCCGTAACGAGTGAGCAATAATGAAAACTTCTAGAATCGACTAAACACAAAATTCATGAAGTGAGTGATGATGATGATGATGACGATAATTAACGGAGGGGTTAGAATCATGCTGCGGATAACGTGGCAGTCGTGGTTCTGGTTGTGTAGTGTGACACCATACTTGCTAGCAAGAATAACTGCCCTTCACGTTTTCTTTTCGCCCACACCACAAACTACCGTGCGTTCTCACGTGTGAGTGCGGCTTAGGCTCCAGTTAAGGTGATTTTGCGGTGCTAGGCCATCCTTTCGGCTTGCTGTCGCGCATCTTCACTTCTATCCGTGGTATTGGTTCTTCGGTGATGTATGCTTCTGGTAGGAAACGAAAAGCTCTATCGTTTCAAGAAAAGTGCTCAGTTTTAAATACTGCCTTCTCTGGAGAGAAAGTGAATGATGATGATGATAATCACGGTATCCTCGAAGTTTTTGGCATGTACCCACACGCGGGGATTCGCCAGGGCTAATTCAATTGCTGAAATTCGCGAGGATCACAAAATACTACCTCATGACCCGAAAGAACAAGGCCGTAAAATGAAACTTCGTTATGAGAAAAGCCCGACTTACCCATTATTTCTTACCCTTCAGTACTTAAGGCGACCTGCAGCAGGAAGAAAAGCTTGAATACCAAAAATATATCCCTTTTTGCATACCCCAAATTTATGGCGGTAATAGATAACATAAGTGCAACCGATAATGTCAACCCCAAACGCTAAAGCGGGTCTTTCAAAAAACAGCTTTCTAGCATCCGAGTAGCGCCGACCAGCGAGAAAATAAATGTTCGGTGGTTTCTGAGACATGGCAGCGCATATATAGTTCCGTAGGTGAAAGCCTTGTTCTAAACAGATAGTAATTTGGTCTTGGAATCCTGCAGCGCAGCTCGGTGAAGGTTGCTTCGCATTGCCGAGAACCACTAAAATGAATATTCCACCCAAAATTTAAATGTTGATAGTGCGTTTGAACGAGTAGCGTCTAATTGCCAATAACGTCGTAATCTTGAAGATGCAAAAAGAGCCAGATGAGGTATGCCAAATTGAATGGCAGCTGCAACAGCGAGATTAGCTAAATGATCCGCAAGCTCGTTCCCCCTGATGCCCGTATGTTTCCGCCTTGTTTGAAATCCCAGCTCGTCACCCTCTTGAGTGCGGTAACCATCATCAAGTACGCATAAAAGAACCCTTTCGGCATGATTTTTTCTTGTAACGCGTCAAGGCGCCCCAAAGTATCAAAAAGAAAAAGTGATACTTAAGTTACGTTTCTTAATACGTTGGTAAGTGACCGTGGTTTTCTTAAGCGCCGTGTAGTGCCAAAGCTCGAGCAAAAGCTTCCCAGACGCAACACACGTAGTTTATCGCTGTAAAACCAGCCATGAAGGGTTTCACCCACGAAGGGTGAAATTACCTTCACTACTTTCTTGTGCTTTGGCTTCGTTTCTGCTTCATTACCGCGAGCCTTAACTAGAAGCCTGCATGTAACGAAAACTTGGATATAACGAATATCGTTTCATCCAGGTTTAACTGTAGTGAATGAGTTGTCAGTGACGATGAATATCAGGTAAAGTCAGAGGGTGACACCCACGATCCGCGGCCGCATTGACGCATTGATGCATATTGCCTGCACCCACGTAAAAGCGAACGCGATAAGTAATGGGAGCCCTCCAAAGGTTCTACTGTGGTAAGACGTTTTTGGCTGCCGTTTCACCTAAATGAATCGAGGCATCATAAGGACAGAGTGCATTCGCGATTTACGGCCGGAGATTCGATTTCTGCAAATTTATTTGACTGTGTACAGTGAACGAAAGATGATTTGGTAGTAACATATCCAGCAGCAATGTAGGATCACGCACTTTACAGTATAGTTGGTTCTTCGAAACCACAGCGCTGTAGGATATTGTGACTGCCACTTTGAAATGCGTTAAGTCTGAAATTAGGAACCACAATGCTTTATTGCTATCCCGGTTTTTGTTCCCAACCTTGATTTAACCAGGCACATTTCGCCTACTCAGCGACCACTTTGTTGACGGTCGCTCCGTATTGCTGCAAAGGAAGCACAGAAACCACGTTATTTTTTTCGGACGTTTAGCGGTTTGCTTTGCACGCACAACCGCCAGATATTTGGTGCGCTGCCATAATATTAAACCTATAGGCAGTATTCATTGAAACATTTACCTGTAAATTTCTTCGCTTGGCAACACGGGAAATGGCCATAGACATTGCCGCTGCGCTACAAACATGGCTCAGCTTGTGCAACTCCGCCCGCAGGCCGAAGAAAACAAAAATAGTGGCGTGCATCGTGTTCTCCGATTCAACCCGATTCTCAAAGGTGGTGCCAACAGAGATGTTATTAATCGCACTGACATTGGACTCGAGGCTTTACTTTGCGTTCGGGGGTAGAGTTTGAATGTCCAATACAGAGCATGCGCTTAGCACGGACAAGTACCGCCATCTCGCGGAGCCCTCCGTAACCAGTAACGGTGCACTCTCATTGTTTCCTGCATGCGTTGCGAGTCTCCGAATACGAGCAATAATTTGCCAGTAAGCTAACGCCACCGATTGGATGGTATGTTATATCAGCGTAAGTATATATTGTAAGTTGAACGCCGATAATACATGTCTTATTTTAGGGTTTCTTTGAAATAAATAAAACGACTTATTTCATTTTTTCAGACAGCTGCCATAACTACACTGGGTACGTAAGCTACAGCGACTACAGGACGTGCCTTGTTGGAGTACTTCCGTACTATCAGGACACCCGTAAGCAAACTTTCCTTCATACGTGGTAAAGAATATTTACTAACAGTCGCTGATGGCCGGAAATCTCTATAAAATTGCTTAGTTTAGGATCTGAAAAAAATGTAAATGGAGTCGCATACCGAAAAATTTTTACGGGGATGGTGTAAAAAGACGGAATGGGGGGCCGGCTTTACGACATCAGGAGCCTAGAAAAAACTCAAGAATCGTTAGTTTTTTTATACTTACGAAGATACAAAAAACTTGAAATTTTGTTGCAATTTTGAACTTTGCCAGGCTAATGTTGCTGCAGGTATTTTGAATTCCCAGCAGTGTAATTGCAAATAAATGCTGGAAACTTCATGCTGTGTACTTTCACGAATTCCGAAAATCTCATTTTTTTAGGCTGTGTGATGCTGTGTGTTCATAGGTAGGTATTTTAAAACTACGACATCTTGCGTCGCGTAAGTATCTTTGTTCTCAGAGAGATATAGAAGCCGTTGGCTAATCGCGTCGCAACGGGTGTGGTAGTGTCCTCTGCTGGTGAATCAGCCGTAACAAGTGGATGGATGTTCGATCGCGTGCGGCAATGTTGTTATCCCTTGCTTTTTTTCTGAGGCGTACTTCAATTGGTTTCGCGGCATTGAAATAGACGCTTAACGCGCCACCGCACTCGCGACCGTGCTAATCCTGTTGCGATTGCACCATTTTCTTGTCAATATTACTATGCCTGAGACACCTTTCCAATCTCCCTTGCCAGCACAAGATAACGCTCGCATTAAAAACTCGCTTTGCCAATTAGCGCTTAGCATGCTGACATTACTTCAACATATCTTTAGTGGTTGGTTGGGCCTCTTCCTACCGCCAACTTTGTCTCCTTTTCTTCAACTTTCCAAGCACAAATTTTCGCTATTACGTAAACGTGTTTTGTGCCCTGGTAATTTTGAGGGTGAAATTATTTCTGCAGGGCTTAGCGTATGCCTCTTACATACGTTTGTTAGTTCAAGGCGCGAACGCAATGGAGTCGATGATACAGTCGACGTCTAATAATACGGAGGAAAGAAGAAGTTGAAGAAATATGACGCGGGTCAGCCATTATTGACACTGCAAACAATCTTGAATATTCTAAGAGATATACTAATCGTTACAATCCTGCTCCTTGAGTAAGCCCGATGGCGCGAATATTGAACGTGGCACCGTAAGTGGAGTATTAAACAGTTGATGGCCTTTGCAAATTTCGAGGCTCTTGGACACCGCGGGAGCTGATGTTGACCTACGTATTCCTTGTCGCTGCTCGTCAGGTCCCCTGGGGATTCGTTGACCGTCTTGCCTGACTCAACGCCCTTTGTTGAAGGTGCAGACGACGACACATGCCATAAATCTTCGCGGGAACTTTGGCGCTCCAGAGAAGACGACGAAGAAACCGCTGCACCAGAGAAGCACAACGAAAGCATCACCACCTCACAGCGCCTCCGTTAGGCGAAATCCCACTCTAACCAGCAATTAAGGCAACCACGTACTCAGCTACTTTCCAAGCGGAAACAACCCTCTTGTACAGAACGATTAACAGATCGGAATGTTCGCGCGTAACAATCCAGCCCTCAATCAAATCAGCCCGTACACTTTTGCAAACTGCATTTCGTTTAAAGCAAACCACGTGTGGAGAGAAGTGCACCTGAAGAGTTGAATCAATGAAGCTGATAACATATCAGTTCTGAGCCGTTTCATAAAAACGGGCGCCATAGCACTTTACAAAACAGAATAAATCAAGTAGAGGAACCTATTTACCTGGTTAACACGTAGGAATCTCCCCCGACTACTCCTGCAAAAAGGTTACTTAGAACGTCATTATCGTCGTGAAACCTGGTCAAACAATGGCTTTCCTTTCTCTTACCAACTGTGAGCCTCCCACGTACTGAAGACTTTGGAAGTAAGGAACCCTGTTAATAACGTTTGCCTCAATGAAAGCCCCTTCCTTTGTGCACATTGGATGATTTTAAACAAGGTTCTACCTCTACAAGGAGACGGACGGGTTTTATACGCCTTTTACGGACGCCCAGAGCAAGCGTTTCAGCCAGGAGTTACAACAGGGCGCTCAATAGAAGTACAAGTCGAAGTGTGCACTCTGGAGAGAGGGGAGCACGTCAGGGCAGGCGGGGAATCCTCGCAATGGTTTCTTCAATAGTTTTTTTCCACCATTCAAACCAAAGAAAAAGCAAAACCAAGCCAGCCAGTGTCACTGCACAAGCTGGGTGTCAACATCTCGCTCCAGACTTGAGGGGTTTTCCAGAGACAGAAACGAGACATGACCAAAATACAGCTCCCGGAAGAGAACACCCAGCCCCAAGTGAAGAGCCACAGAAGATGCCACAGCGGTACAGGTGAGTTAGGCTCATATGATCTGTCCACGTGCTCATAATTGACTGCTTCCCTAAATGTCCTCATACATGAATTACTAACGTAGCTTAAACGACTGAACGCGCCTTCTCTTGCTCAGATCAGAGAACATCAGGAACACAAATACCATATTAACCTGTTTGGGCTAAAGGAAGATATAACCCAAGGGGCAGACTCCAGGACAGAGAAACGCAAGAAATCCTAACACCCCGCACCAAAATCCTCGCCAAAACCGATTTCAGAAACAGCTTACCCTGGTGCCAGCCCGATAAAGTTTCCGGTGCCACACGATACTACGCAAAACCCCTAAATCGTAAAGCAAGTGACTCTAATGGTAAAGGATTTCGCGGAAGGATTCGACAACTAAGAAGTCCCAGGAAATACAGAAAGTGCCTGTGACTCCCCGCCAAGACATGGAGCCCTACAACAGGCCAACATAGCGGAAAGAAGATGCCACCTCTCAATATTGCAACTCCCGACAATGGGCGCACACCTTCGCAGGGGCCATATCTCATCATTAGGGGATCGAACGGGGGGGGGTGAAACAAGAAAGAGGACAGCTCATTGGCTCAATAAGTTGCCTCGGTTTAGGCGTTACCCTATATCATTACCCTTCAGGAAATCAACTACCCGGGTTTATGACATATGAATGCGGACCTGCCAGTTCTATCGCCACGCTAACAAGCAAAGAAATCATATCTATCCAGCATCCACTCCACCAGTCGGGCCAAATCGGAATGCCTACGCAAATGATTCCGAGGAACGTTAAAGTGACGTGCAGCCTACGAATATAAAAAAAAATATTACCTTGACCGAGACAAAGTGCCAACCTCTCTTACGTCATCAAGCAAAAAATGGGACTTTATTTCCTAACCCCTCCGCATCGTGGAAGATTTCAACTTGGAACACGGTGGCCTGGATACAGCTACATGAACAAGGTAGTAATTGCTTTGCAATCTATTTTTGAACCAGAAACTATCACCCTGCTGACAAACCCATACACACCCATGCAAATAGTTCAGTTCAGCTCAGTTTAATCAATGTAAATATCTAGATAGGTATACAGGAATTCTTGGGATAAAATTAGTTAAACATGACTTAACTAGGGCCAGATGATTCATGGCGTGGCTTACATGGCATTACGTACCATCGAGAACCGTTTCTTCCCTGGCAAGTTCCCTGATCTCACTAAGAAAAGTTACCTGATCTTACCAACCATAGAGGGAACTTCACAACGATGTGGTTTCACAGAAGAGAGAACCCGAGAAGCAACCAACTCATCCTAGGCACGGTAAAATTTGGATAAAAGTATTCTATACCAACGTTCGCGAGCGAAAAAAGCAAGATTGACTTGACACTGCAACCGCATGTGATCCATCCCTCTAGAGAAATAGGCCATCGAATTTCGCGAGGATATCGATTGCGTGGCCAAAAAAATACATACAATTACTACTAGCCTCTGTTTATATCAAGGACTCCTCGACCTATGGGAAGCGGCAAGAAGCCTCATCAAACTCAAAAAATAACAGTGCCGCAATCGCCGTTTGTGAAATAACATAGCCCTTCTACCAGAATAATCTGTGCAAGGAAATCTGGCTAGCCCTTTGCGACTGTACCCGGGGCCACTTCAGTATACCAAAGACCTAGACACTGCTCAGAAGCCTCACACACCCTTCACAAATCAAGACCGAAAGAAATCATACCAGCAAAAAAAATCCACTCTCACTCAAGAGATCCCACTGCCCTTTATGTAGTACGTCCTCTAAAAATATCTCCCTGTTCATCGCAAAACAGCATTACCATCGTTCTTTGGATAAGCACAACAAAGCCTGGATGAAGACATCAAAATTAATGTAGTAAAAGCGGCACTGAAATACATGAGAAGCAACAGTGCCTCAGCGGTGGACGACCTAACAAACAAGGTTCTGGGGAACATAAATGATGATTCCATTATCGACCTTAGCGGTAACCTCATCACACTACGGAGGTAGGGCAAACTTAAAAGATGGAAGATGGCAGAGGTGTGGCTTATTCTTAAGCCTCAAGGATTTACGAGCACAGCGAGCATATAGCCTTTATCACGGACGCGAAGCCTGCGATAGCTACTACAACATCGAATTGGCGCCACAGTCCATATAGACAAACACAAGGAAAGAAAATAAACGACACAGCACTGATCAATCCAAAACCTCCTTGACTAGAGGCGTTAGACGTCGAAAGAAAGGACGTTGACGGTACCATGAAATAAAAGACGTATTGCAGAATGGCTCTTGTTTAGGCGTGTTAGTGCATATCTGGAAGAGATTCGGCTTGAATTTAGACGAACACAGGAAGAAACCTCATTGAAATTCGATTATGAAGGACCTCATACACAAGAGACTCATCCTTGTGGAGCGCATCATCGATAAACGGGTACAGCACAACAGTGAACAGAACATGTTCACACATTCCTTGTGGGCATTTCGAAATCACCCATCACGCAGGACATCTTTCTTCAACTTTTCTGTTTCCTTCTTCAGAACATTCTTTTTATTATTCTGGAAGTGGTCATGCTCAGAATCGGCGGAATACGAAGACCGCCATCTTTTCCCTACATTTTGAAGGGGCGTTAGACGTTGTCAGCCACCGAGCCATACTAAAATAACTAAATCGCCCTAAATGATTTCAGACTTCTTCGATGGCCGTAGAGCCAATGAGAAGGTAGGAGACATTACCTCAAAAGCAGTTTATCAGGGCAGCAATGGCACACGCTCCGTTTCTTCTTTTTAATTTCTACTAACACATCCACGCTCCGTTTCTTCTTTTTAATTTCTACTAACACGTCCTTCATCACCGGCCTCTCAACGCCCACTGCAGGGCAAAGGCCTCTCCCATTATTCTCCAATAACCTGCTCCTGTGCTAACTGCGAACAATTTATCCCTGCAAACTCTTTGATCTCATCTGCCCATCTAACTTTCTGGCACCCCCTTCGACGCTTGCCTTCTCTAGGGATCCACTCTATTACCCTTTATGGACAGCGGTTATCTTGCCTTCGCATTACATGCCCTGCCCACGTCCATTTCTTCTTCTTAATTTCTTGATTGATTGATTGTAGGGTTTAACGCGCCGACGCAACACAGGCGATGAGGCGCGCCGTAGTGGAGGGCTCCGGATTAATTTTGACCACCTGGGGATCTTTATCGTGCGCCGAAATCTCGTACACACGGGCGTTTTTGCTTTTCGCCTCCATCAGAAAAGCGGCCGCCGCGGCCGGGAATCGAACCCGCGACCTCGTGCTCAGCAGCGCAACGCCTTAGCCACTGAGCCACCGCGGCGGGTCTTCTTAATTTCTACTAATATGTCTTTAACATTAGTTTGCTCGCTGACCCACTCCGATCTCTTCTTGTCCCTTAATGTTACACCTATCATTTTCCGCTCCATTGCCCGCTGAGTCGTTATCAATTTAATTTGAACCCTTTTAGTGAGCCTCCAAGTTTCTGCCCCGTAGGTGAGTACCGGTAAGATGCTGCTGTCATACACTTTCTTCTTCAGCGACAATGGTAGTCTGTTATTCTTATCTGAGAATGTCTGCCATAGGCACCCCACCCCATTCTGATCCTTCTAATTATCTCTGCCTCATGTATGCGATTGTGGGACACAACTTGGCATAAGTAGACATATTCGCTTACCACTTCCACTGCCTCGCCACCTATCTGAAACCGCTGTGCTGTCCCGAGATTATTGATCATTACTTTGGTTTTCTGCGTATTATTTTCAGGCCCACGGTTCTACTCTGTTCGTCCAGTTCGGAAAGCATGCTTTGCCATTCGTCCCCCGAGTTACTTAGCAAGGCAACATCATCAGCAAATCTGAGGTTACTGAGGTATTCTCCATTAACCCTTACTCCCACCTGTTCCCAATCCAACGCTCTGAATACTTCTTGTAAACATGCTGTGAATAACATTGCAGAGATTGTGTCTCCGTGTCTGACGCTGTTTTTTATACACATTTTGCTGCTCTCCTTACGGGGGATGGTGGTACATGTGGACCCATAGTAAATATTCTCGAGAATTCTTACATAAAGCTCCTCTACACCCTCGTTCTTTAATGTCTGAATGACTGCTGAGGTTTCGACCGAATCAAATGCATCCTTATAATCTATAACGGATATATAGAGAGGTTCAGTATACTGCGGGCACTTCTCTATCAACTGATTGATCGCTTGATAATGGTTCTTTATTGAATAGCCTTTACGCCACGCTGTTTGTTCCTTAGGGAGACCGACATCTGAGGTGGCAGAAATTCTGTTAGGGTTGAGGTTGGTTAGTACCGCGTAGGCGATTTACAGTTAGCTGATTAGCATGAAAGCCGGGCTCATGACCCTTCGTGTTTGGAGCTGCCTATATATGACTTCCTGCTCCCTGCTGAGCCCTTTACAGGGAGGCGGGAGCGCACGTCTGGCGAGCCGATAGGCCTTGGTTATCTCGTTAATGCTGGTAATTCGGTCTCTTGTGCCGAACCGCAAGTGACCACCGCTCGACCCGGCATGGTCCGTTAGTTATTGCGTGTGGCTTGTGTGGTTTCGTTACGGTTTGCGTTGGTGTCCTGCACTTCACCTGCGTGTGCCAGAAACCACTCCATTCTTGCCGTTTCCAGGTGTCTCGGTGTCTCGTTTTAAACCTTCGTCGCAGCAGCAGAGACCCTGCCTCGGGCGAAGTTCCTGATTGCCTGCCGCCAATCGCTCAGGGCAGTGCCGTAGCACGGGTGTTTGATTGCCAGTGCGATGGCCACCTCTTCGGCCTCTTCGGGTGTACTGATCGTCCTGCTGGCCTCCGCTCTGATGCTCCCCCGGCATCGATAACAACCATGGCGAAACCTCTTTCTCTCGCATATTCGGCAGCATCCACCTAACGGGCACCCGTGTCACCGGCGTGCAGGTCCGCGCCAGCGCCTCGGCCATCGCCTTGCCTCTGCCTTCATTGTATTCGGGGTGCACGTTACGCGGGATAGCGTCCACGCGAATTTTGCTCCTTATCTCGTCCGGGAAGGGCGTCTTGGCTCCTTATTGTTCGTGATATCGTATTCCCAGCTTCTCCAGGATTCTCCTACCGGGCTGGGGCATAGCAAGCCTCTCCAGCTGGGCAATTTTCTGTGCCTCGGCGATTTCGTCGAGGGTGTTGTGGATGCTCAGAGTGTACAACCTCTCCGTGCTGGTGGATTCGGCAACTCCGATGGCCGTCATGTATGCCCTTCGGATCACTACTTCGAGATTGTTCTTTTCGTGAGCGATGTAGCGTTGAAGGTTCTGGAACCACGTCGGACGAAAGGGCTGAGGTAGACAGTTTCATACGAATACATACGAGAAGGGAAATATGATGCTGTCATTAGGGGCAGTTGCGGGCAACGACACTGCCGCTAGCGATGTTCTCCTTGCCTACTTGGCTTAGTTGGCCATGAGGCTTCTTTTTTGTCCCGAAGCTAAAATCGGCAAAAAAGGGTAAATGTTTTTTCTTGTTCATGCTACACGAAATTTCTAATTTTCCCATGCAAATAATTGTTCTGGAGCCTAATTTTTACAATACCAAAACAAATTTAATTAATCTGGGGTATCAACACTGTTGTGGTGTATCAACACAAAGTTCCAGCCTTTTGATGAAAAATGGCAAGGATAAGCCGAACGTCGCTGTCCGGTACATGACGGAACGCTTGCTCAGCGCGGCTCGCCTAGACAGTGGCGCAGGATTACCCTCTGGTATATATTAGCAAGAAACTATGGGCTGAGGAGCAAATCTTCGGCTAGTCTCGCGCCACTCGCCTAGGCTAGTCTTCATTGGCGTCTCTTGGGCTTTGGCGACGAGGCGGCGGTGATCGTCCAGTTCCGGTCTCGGCAGCGCGTGGCTGCCCGGCGCAGCTTCCTTATCCTTAAGGGCCGCGTCCATGCCGATGTGATGCAAAGCTGAGGCCAGCATGGGGATGAAACAGCAAACTCCACCAAAGGTGTTGCCTTGGAGCAACGCAAAATGAGATGTGCCATGACTAAAGATGATAATCTATCTGTTTACACTAGATACATGGCGGCCATGACAGAGAACGTGCTGCCTCCGCGCACACACATCTTAATTCTCAACGGTTTAGAACAAAGTGGTGTGTTGAACGGCGTTTTCAGTGTCTTCTGGTTAAAACATGAAGTAATTCAGATACACATGCCCAAAGAGTTATTAAGTGGTTTACTTACACGCTTTAAATTTGGGTGGTTACTTCAGCGACCCAGGTTTCTTGTGTGTTTATGGAACCTGTGCTTTTTAAGACAGCAGGGTAATTTAGTTTAAGCGCAGGAACCCGGTCCCTGACGACAATTTGAGGGCGCAATTTATGAAGTCATGAGCCTTATCGTGTACTACAGTTACCGAAGGTTTGAAAAAGAGAACCTGCACCGGTATAAATGGGCCAAAGAGAGTTACATTGAGGTGCCCGACGTTGTGTATTTCGTTCCGATTCAGCACGGCGTGGTTCCAAATGACTGTGTGCTCATTTCTAACGCACCTTAGCGATGATAGAGGGCTGCACAGTTTGTGACTATTTAAGTGTGTTTTTCATATCACGTAGCATTCGGGCATTGTTCGCAGGTGACATACATCAGCTTATGGGTTTGGGGCTTTTTCGGCGTTTATGTAAGAAACCTCTTTCTCCCGTTTAGTCCTGACATTATTTATAATTAATCAAAGGTGTGGGCATTTCTCCCATATACGAAAGCTGAAATTGTATTGAATACTGCCTGATCAATTGTCAATCGCGCAGAAAGGTACTAAATTCATTTTTTTTCTTTTGCAGTGTGTATGCTATGGATTACGAAGTCAGTTGTGCAGAACATACCTAAGGTGTGCATGGACGCGTTTCGTGCTACCTGCGGCGAAGGATATCCAGACTTCAGCCAAGAACTCTGTCAGTACGCCTGAAAAATGAAGGATACTTTTGAAATATGTGGCATGAGTGCATTGTTTCTAATTCTATGCCGCTCAACGTAATAGAATAAAAGCTAGAAACTTGTTTTTCGAAAGACGTAATTATTGTGTATGTTTTGTGGTAAGGAAAAACGCAGTTCTACACAGTTACCTATAAACTACAGGAAAAATGTAGCAGCCTGTTTTTCTCAACACGTCAATAATTGTGTATGCCTTGTGTTAACGAAAAGCTCCTTTTACAAAAATGCTTTTTTTACATTCTGTAGACGTTCTGTTGACATCCTACCAACTTTATTGCTATTCTGCATACTCTTGGGTTCTATTGACAGTTGTCCGTAAAAAGTCTATTGAATATAAGTTGACACTCGTCAATTGAGTGTTGTATATTGCCGCGAACCAAGTATGGGTTCGTTTATTGTTTGTTTTTACTGCCGGGCCACGCCCGGCTGTGTTTTCTGCGTTCCAGACGAAACGCGTATTACATTCTTTACGTTTATGCCGCTCGGGCTATGACATTCAGATAAGCAGACTGTTTCGCCCTAACGTCACTAGCCCAAAATATTCTGTGATCTACAATGTTCTGGATGTGAATCGACGTTTACAGAAACACTTGCGCCGAAAGATAAAAGCCTGCTGAGCAGACGCCGGGCATTCTTGCGACGACACTCGCCTGTGCTAGTCACTTTGTTGACCACTGCTTCGCCGCCTCTGTATTCTTTTGATTTGTTAGGGGAGCACAAGTTCGCTCCAAACTACTTGTTTCTCCTTCAAGACAACTGCGCGAATTGACTTCGTGACAATATAGAAAGTCTACTTAATCTCCGTTGACATTTCTCGGTTGACGGCTTTATATAAAAGTGTAGGTAATTTATGTTGACATTTTAATTTACGAGCTTCTGTAGGATGACTACTGAAAGTGTTTTGAGATGCTTTGTCGCAAGTTGAATTGAACGCAAATACCTGATTCCTTCGTCCTGGAGTCCGATTTGAATTCATTCATATTGGTTTTTTCTAAATACCTGGACAGGTTCACAATAATTCGGGACAAACTATTTACATGACTTTAACCAAATTACATTACTTTGTTTGAATCACGTTTTAAACACACACACACACACACACACGCTTCTTTCTCTCTCCCCCTCTCTCTGCAAGTATCTTCACACTTGTGCGCTCCAATAATAAAAAGTAGCAAAGGGAGCACTTTCACTGTTCGTACCTCGAGCCGCGCAGTTTCTCCCTCGGAACAACCAGTTCCTCCCTCAGCCGGTCGGGTTGGTCCTTCACTACTTCCTCGCTTTCACTGTTCACACTGATAAACTTGGCTAATCAGCGGTTCCGAACAAGCGTCACCAAGTGGCACCAACCACTCGCAACCCGTCGTCACTGTGTTTTGATTTGCGCAAGCTAAGTGCTACATGGTTGAAAGGAAGGAAATATTTGCGTAAATATTTCGCGACAGACTGCTGGACGCGTCTCTAGCAACGGCGATAATCGAACATCGTCCGCTATGCCAACCTAATCCGGCCGGCGCAGATGTTTTGGCCGCGCTCGATCAACCGCCCCCGGCGCCCCACCCTTTTTGCGCACCTCCATGAGAAACGCGTCAATCACTACAGGCCGGTCAAACACGCGGCGCCGGTACTTTCTTGCAACCCGTTCCAGTTTTCCATTTTGTTTGCTTACAGCTGGCAACTATAAAGTAAACAAAAAGGTTTGCACAATCGTTTACGTCCCAGTGTTTCCCGGTATTGTATTCTTAAAATAATACTGCGCAGTTTTGCAAACATGCAATGACAGGGACACCACACCGCGGCACTGGCATCCCGCGGATGGCGGCTATATATACATGAAGTGCACTGCTGAGAAATTTGCGGTGATGATGCCGTGATTCTTTGCGTTTGTGTGTTTTCAGCTGTAGCACGTTTCTGAGGTGAGGTGTTGTTATGTTACATTTCATAAAGCGAGTGTAGAAATGTACACCTCCGGAAAATGTGTGAACGCTTATCTCTTGAATTAGCCGATTAGCCTGAGCTGTTGCTGGTTCCCTTTTTCATTCTTGCTGCCATTGCACGATCTTTTAGAGAGAAATAATGATGACCTTCAATTAGGTTGTAATGACAGCTCGGTCCTGTGAAAAACGCTTCGGTCAGCAACAGTCACTGAGTCTACACAAAACTTTCTGTAGAAAGTTTACAGAAACGTTTCTGTTCAAAAACGGGGGCCAATAATTGACAAATAGTTGGTTGGCTGTTGCTAGTAGCTCTATAGACAGTAAGTAGACAGTCTACTCAATGTTGGTAGCTTTTGTCGACTTTTGTTATCAAACATTGAATTCAATGTTGGTAAAAAATTTTATGAAAATCAGTTCCTAAAAATCAAGTTAGACCCTTAGTGGAATATTTGCCGTGATTGTAGATTGTAGGACTAGTAAGGTTTGAATTTTATATTCACCAATCAGTAAGCTGATTCATTAAAACCAAAAGTAACTCGCACCGCTTGCATTTTTCGTCGCAGCAGATACGCTTTAACGGTTTTCGCGTTGGTTCTGTTGCGATTTTCCAAAAGTGGCCATCAAAACGCAAGATGCCATTCGTGAAAAAAGCTCTACGAATGTCACTCATCCTGATAAAGTGTATTTGGACAAAAAAGAGGAGAACTATTGAAGAAATTTTAACCTTATGTGTTTGGACGAGACCCATGGTGAATGGCTGGGGTACACTGTGACTCCCGAATTTGAGTTCTACATGTGGTTCATGGCTGCATTCTCAAGTAATTTTAGATTTACTAGAACAAATATGCAAACATGTCTCACTGTTTCTTTGGGAAATACCATTGTTATCTAGAAACAAGGGCAGACAAGAGAGGAATCAAAGCTGTTCACTCAATGACCACCCGTGCAGCCAAATTGCTAATTGTAGCTGTGTACGTTTTAATAACAAAACGTGCTGGCAGCTGTGCATGATAAATAGCCGGCGCAGAAATAATTGCTTACGACAAATAGAAATGCAGCTTAGCTATTACCATCATGAGCATACAAACAGCGCCAAAAACGAGGACTGGAGTAAAGAAAATCGCGGGGAAGGGCTGACAAACATCACGTCATATTCATACCGGCTCGTAAATAGAAACGTTTTCAGACACAAAATGGTACAGAAACAAAGGGATTACAACCTGAAAAATAGAGAATGGACGGAACTGCCCTGTGCCGTTTCCACTTCTGTTACATATTGTGCCCTACTTCAGCCATTGAAGTACTTTATCTCACCGCCTGTTAAGCCCGCCGACGCCTGTATGACACACTTGTCATTCACACAGAAATCTGAAACGCTTCGTATATGTGCTGCGTGCCTCGTATATTTCTTCGTGTATTTCCTGCGTGCCGGCATCACGGCGCAGTGTTCTAGTCAAGGCAAGCATCGGCACGATGCGCAATGTAGAACGGCCTCGATTCGCGTGCGTGTTTCTAGTGAGCAAGCGTCTTCATACAGCTCGTCGTTCAAACATCTTCCGTTTAGCCCAGTAAACGAGCGTACAAATAGAAGTAGAATGTCGGGCGCAACTTCACGTTGGCACACGGTAAAGCGTGTGGGATGTTTAGTATTACATGTTTTTTCTTCCTTTCGCAACTAAGCCTTTACTTTTCGTATCAAGCTCCTAGATTCGTTTCTTGCTGAAGAAACAACGTTTACGCAAGCCCTACTTCCAAAATTTTTTACCCGTTCGGACACACCGTGAACGAATTGTGTGGCCCCTAATTTCTTCTTGTTTAACTGCCTGTCTAGGTCCTAGGTTTTTTGGTTCCTTTCCGTCATTAACTTGCCGAATAGCCTTGCGAGTAGCGCAGTCTTTAGTTCCTTCCGGAATCCTGACATATCCAAACCCCTCACCTGGGCATAAAAACTTGTCGAAGATTTGGGAGGGCACGAACGAAGCAATGTGCTCTTTTGAGCCTCATGGCCATCCTGCTCTTAACCAATTGGACCACGGCGACGAAAATGGGAACAGACATTTTTGGGAGCGCAGTTTGTATTTAGCAGACGTAGTCTATTGAGAAAAGAAGCCTAACTTGCAAAAAGAAGGGGTAATTTGTTCCCATAGTTCCCTCGTGTGGGTGAACACCTCCAAAACCAAGGCAAATACCCCAAAGGTTTGCTTCCCATGCGCCGCTGGTCACCGTCCAGTTTGTAGACTACCAGAAAATCCTCCACGAAATGAAACACTTTCACAAAGTCCAAGTGTGAGAAGGCCTCTGCCAGTCTTTTTTTTGTAACGGGACGAAAATAGGTGGCTAAGTGCAGGTCCCAGGCATGATTCGATGCACACATGGTTATTCTGAATAAACTCTTCCCCATCAACATTTACGGTAATCGACTGCAGGTAAAAAGACAATATTCCGACGACGACCGTTGCATAGATGCCGACAGGGTTATGGCAATTATTTTCTCAGCATTCGTCTATTTAAACCATGACCACATAGGGATGAGTGCTTGGGAACTAAAATAATAGAGATCTTTTATGTCCAGCAAAAATGCGCTCAGGCCTTCCTGATTCTGTCGTTGGAAAAATTGCGATACAACCTCCGCTCCTGTTACGATAAGGGGTCCGTGATGAGAATGAGGGACAAGCGTATTTTGCAGAGACCAGCCTATCTGGTGTTGCCAAGATTACGTTTAGTTATAACGGTTTGAAGAGTACAGCCATCTTTATGAGTCTCCCGAAATGAATGCCCTCAAGCTGACACCTCTTGCAGAATCTTTACACAGACTGACTGCATTTTTATCTTCTCTGCCTCCTATCTCCTTCCTTTCGGAAATTCTCTTCCGTAACCTCACTTGTTCGGCTGTTCTACTCTTTATACGGCTTAACAGCAAAGCCTCGTTCCTTATCTGGTAATAGTAGTGTCAAATCAGCCTTCGGCAGTGACTCCACCACAAGTTCAGTGCGTACATTACACGTGTCCCGCAAGGACTCCGGTATGTCTTCCAGCCCCTCAAAGGCGCACGTGGTGAGCTCTTCGGAGCTACTTTTGGAAGCCACATGTCTGTCAAGAGGCAGGCGTTCCGGCATATACAGTGTAGGCTTGGGGTAGAACTTCGAACCTAACGTTAACACGTTCACTGCCTACTTTCGCACCACGAAGTTTCCGACACGTTGAATGGTGTGTCCTGGTGCTGCGGATGTCTTGTACTTAGCCGAGAAATTAATTATATTTCCCCAGACAAAATACGAGACTAGTGCTGGTGCAATCAGAACCGCATGAAACCACCGATAATATCTGCTGGGTAATTATTCTTCGTAGTGGCTCGGTAGAGGCCCATAGCGCACGGGGAGCGGTTCTCTGGGATTTTTTCCTCCCCTTTTGGAGGTATTCAACCTCACGAAGGAACTAACCGAAGGAGGTGCCTTGGTTTTTGGATGTTAGTAACTTTTCTCAAAAGACCAGGTTAGCTGTAGATCCAAACCACGCTCCCAAAAAAGTGTCCCCCCAATCTGGTCCGCGCAATCCCACTTGGTAAAGAGGAGTAACGCCACCACTTTGCTAAAGAGCGCTATGCTTCGTTCCTGCCCAAACAACGCTTCGGCAATCCTTCCTGTCTAGGTGAGCCGTTTGTGTGTATCAGTGTTCGCGAGGAAATTTGTGAAAGCGGCGGGCAAGAGGTTCTTGGACAAGTTAATGGGACGGAGGACACGGAAGCCTGAGAAGCTAGAAAACGGGCTAGACAAGACGAAAGTACCGCTCATACTACATTTAAACGGTGTATCCCACTGGCACAGGAAATTCGGAAAGAGGGCTGGCGTAAACGTTTTTTCTCGGCAAGATATAAGTTGCCCATCTTGTGCCTCAAGGCCAATACTGAGTCACCCGAGAAAGAAAAAACACGTACCAGAAAACATGCCACAAGCTTTATGGAGTGCAGCACCGCAGCTATGGACGATATTCCACATCTATGCGGTCACTCGTACATTGAGCAACCCGAAGATGCCTGAACCTCCGAGTACGTGACAACCCTCGAATACTAAAGACGGCACAATGGAACGTTGAGCGTGGGGGCATTGGTAAACTGAGTATAAGGCACGAAAAATGACGGCGATGCACAAAGAGAGTACACAGGACGACGTGCTACTACCAACTAGGAAATGTATTACAAAAAAAAAATATACAGCGGGTCAGACTCCGATAACCCGAGAAAATTCGCACAAACGCGCAGACAATCAATAAACGTACCATAATAAAAAAATTGGTCGTCATTCCGGCTTGCAAAAGTGCATGTGCAGCCGAACCGACTTGTTGTAAACCAATAGAAATCGTCATGGAGGAGGGTATCAAATGTTTCTTGTTGTCTCGAGAGCTTGTCGGTTGGTCTCGGCTAGTGTCACTAGATAAGGGTATATAGTATCGGCACTCGTTTCGCTTAGTGTTCCGTACCGCCGCTATTATCTTTGGTCAATTTGCATTACGTGACATTTTTTTACATGCGACGCTTCATGGCTGCAGCCATTTAGCTATTTATGTGTTTTTGTCAGTCAACTTTGGTAGGCTTCGCTTTTTCTTCGTGCACTGCTGCAGCGCGCGACGTCATTCCGAACGCGCGTAAGATAACACGTGTAACAAAATTTCAGAAGCAGAAGTGAGTCAGAAGATGTCGTTTTCCAGTATATTCGTCAGTGTTGTTAACAAAGGACCTCGTCGAAGTTAAGGGCGAGGATTTAGATGCGGCAGTCTCGGAAAGAGAGAGCGAGAAGTGAACTTTATTTGGGTCCTGCGGAGGTAGCGGGGCGGGCCACGTAGGGCCGCCCGCTACCCGACGTTGCTTAAGACGTCTCCCAGGCTTGCCCCCCCCCCCCCCCCCCCACCGACTCGTGCCGGATCTGCGCGCGATATACCTTTGGGTGTGATCCCTCGGGCCCCCCGTCAGCGTGTCCCCGTGCGCTTGCCGGGCGAGAGCTACCTCGAGCCGCTGGACGGAATGCAGCTGCTTTGCCAAGTCCGGTGATACATTTGCACGGGCTGTGTCTTCCGGCAGTCGGCCAGGAGCGGCGACCGCTTCTTCTGGATGTCGGGTGCAGTCCCAGAGAATGTGGGTTAGTGTTGCCCGGGTACTGTTGCACACACTGCACACATCACTTGCAAACACCTCCGGGCACACGTAGCGCGCCAGCGCCGGCGTGAGCACGGATCTTGTCTGTTTTGTCTGTACATCACCGCCTGCCCTCATGTTAGGCCTGGGTGAGGCGGAGGCATGCTCCGGCGTCCGTGCCGGTACCAGCCCAGTACCTCCGCGTACACGGGGAGAGGTTCCGTGTCTTCCTCATCACTGCACTGATCGCGGCTTTCTCGGACCGCCGAGGCGAGGGGGGTGCTGGCTGCTGCGCGGTTGGTAAGGGCGCGCGCGGCGGCGTCCGCCGTCTCGTTGCGGCTGGGGTAGCCGCTGCTGCTGCCACTGATGTCCGTGTGCGCCGGGAACCACCTGAGATGGATGGCCGGCACCGAGTTACGCACTGCACCACACTGCACCACGCGCACTGCACTGGCACACACTTTGTTGTGGGTGTAAGTCGTGATCGCCGAGCGGGAGTCGCTCAGTATGGTTGAGCACTGCTGGTTCGTGAGGGCGATCGCGATCGCGACTTCCTCCGCCTGCTACGCGGACGGCAGCCGGATTCTACCCGCACTGTACACTTCGCCAGTCGTGGCCTTTACCGCCACGGCTACATAGGTGTCGGTTCTATCGGTGTACTTGGCCGCATCCACGAAGATGGCGCCGGTGTCGTTGGCGTGCGTCTCCGTAAGGGCTTTGGCTCTGTCGGCACGTCTTCCTTGGTTGATGTCGGGGTTGACATTTCGGGGAAGCGGCGTTATCTTGAGTGTTTGCAGAATTTCAGCCGGTAGGGTGCTGGTTTCGTGTTTTCCGGTCTCCGATCCTCCTATTACCAGCCGAGTCAGGATGCTTCTTCCTGTTCTTGTAGTCGAGAGGCGTTCAAGATGCGCTGGTCGCTGGACTTCTCCAATTTCCTCCAGAGTATTGTGGATTCCTAGTTCGTACAGTCTGGCCGTGCTGGTGCAGTTCAGTAGCCCCCGGGCGGCCTTGTGTGTCTTCCGAATGGCTGCATTAATCTTGTCCCTTTCCTGTCGTTTCCGGTAGTGGAACGCGCCTACGTATGCTACGTGACTGGTGGCAAAGGACTGAACCAGTCGGAGAAGGCTAGCTTCCTTCATGCCGTTGTGTCGCGTTGCCACTCGTTTGATGAGACGGGTGCCCGTTCCCAGGTTGGTGATGAGCCGGTCGTAGGTGGTGCCGTTGCCTCTGCTTGCCTCTAGGAACATCCCGAGGACCCTGAGTGTTTTCACCTTGGGAATGATCGTTCAATCTTTCGTTCGAAGTGTAATTTTCTCGGAGCCTTCCGTTGCTATCTTTCGATACCTACCCGGCAGGGGGATTATCAGCAGTTCTGATTTCTGCGGTGAACATTTGAGGCCCGTGCCGTTCAGGTGTTCCTCGATGGCATTCAGCGCTGCCTGTAGTGTCTCCTCGATGTGGCCATCATTGCCCCAGGGGACCCACAGGGTAATGTCATCCGCGTAGATGGTATAGCGAACCTTTGGGATCTCCGAAAGTCGGTTGCCCACGCCGATCATTACGAGGATGAATAATAATGACGAGATGACCAAGCCCTCGGGGGTCCCGACGCTTCCCAATGCCTTCTCTGGTAGTTGTAGGTCGCCTGCTTGAATCTTCACGGTTCGTCCCGACAGGAAGTCCCGTATGTAATTATACGATCTTATTCCCACGCCCAGCCGCGAGACCTGCGCCAAGAAGGTTGAATGGCGCACCCTATCGAAGGCGCTCTGCAGGTGGAGGTTCCAGCACCGCCCTGTTCTCGCGGGTGGGGACGGATGTTTCTGGTATCTCATGCCGCAGCAGGAGCATTGCGTCCCTGGTGCTGTACCGCTCCCTGAATCCCAGCATAGTGTCGGGGTGGAGGCCTTCCGTTTCAAGGTAGCGCTGCCATCTGTTCATTAGGACGTGTTCCAAGATCTTTCCCACGCATGATGTAAGGGAGATCGGGCGCAGGTTCTCGATGCCGGGTGGTTAGCCGAGCTTGGGTATCAGGACCGTTCGGGCCGTCTTCCACTGTAGGGGCAGTTTTCCCATTTGCCTGCATCGATTGAAGTATTTTCTGAGGGCCGTGACTGCTCCGTCGCCTAGGTTCCTCGGGGCCTTGTTGGTAAAGTTGTCCGAGCCTGCCGCCGATTTGCAGTTAAGATTCTGCAGCACAGCACGCACCTCCCACTCTTCTATATCGCGGTCTAACGTCGGGTTGGCCGTTCCTTGATACTCTTCGTGCCTCGCAGACGCGGTGCTGGGCAGGTATCGCGCGTTGATGCGTTTGCCTGTTTCTTCTTCTCCCATCGCCTTAATTGCAGTAAACATGATCTGAGCAAGTCGGTGCGGTTGGTATCCTCGGGTCGTCGTGTCGTCTAAGAGGTGCCTGAGTAAGTTCCAGGTCTGGCCTTTGTGGAGCTGGCCGTTGGCCTTGCTGCATGCGGCATGCCATCTTTGGGCGCACAATTCCTGGCTGTATTTCTCGATGGATCTTCCAAGCTCCGCTACTCTTTTGCGGAGCTTGCGGTTGTGTCGTTGGCGTTTCCCTCGTCTCTGCAGGGATGGTCGCGCCTCTAGCATGCGGGCCAACCTGCTATCTACTTTCTGGATGTCTTCGTCCGTTTCCAACTCCGTGGTCGCTTCGGAAGTCGCCTGTTGAATGGTCGCCGTCCATTAATCGATGTCTGCGATTTCCTGTTGCTTTTCTTCCAGGGCTGAGCGAAATCGAGCGCCGTCGTCGCTTCCCAGGTTGTAGCCTATGTTGCTCCGCTTTACTTCTCCTCTAGCCGTGCTTGCCACTGGAAAGAAAGACAGGTCTGGGTTGGTGTCCTTTGTGACGGAGTGCCTATTCGGGTGGGGGCCGCTGCGTCTGTGTATAGGGTAAAGCCGGCGTTCGTAGCGTTGTCCAGCAGGTCTCTTCCTTTGACTGTTGTGCGACTGTAGCCCAACTCCTTGTGCGGAGCGTTGAAGTCGCCGCATACTGCAATTGTTTCATGTGGAGCCGCCCGTAACGCTTTGTGCAGATGGGCGTGAAACTTTTGTTGTCGGCGGGTTGGGTTGCTGTAGACGTTAATGAGTAGAAAGGACTCCTGCTTCTTCTTGCTGATCGCCACCTCGGTCACGCAGTGTTCAATGGTCGTGCGTTCGAGGAGGTTCTAGTGCTTGATGAAAGTGAGTCCCTTTCTCACGAAGGTGCATACCCCTTGTGCAGCTTCCTTGCCGCAGTCCTTGCGTTCGGGGGGCTTGCGTGTGCGCGGTAGCCCGGAAGGGACGGTGCATTTTCGGTGTGTGTTTCTTGGATCATGATGACATCTAGGGGCTTTTCGGTTTCTTGCAGATGTTGTTGTAGCACCGCTTTCCTGCACTGGAACCCGTTGGCGTTCCAGTGCCAGATCCCCAGGCCTGTGCTTGTTGTTGTTGATGTTCGGGCCATGTCGGTGTCTGTGATTGGGCAGCTGGGTTGCGGGTGTCTGCCACGTCGTCTTCGCGGCCAAGATTTCTTTAGCGAAATTCTTGTAGCGCGTCGAGGCGGCGTTCTACTGCTGTGAGACGTGCATTTACGCGATGTTCGAAGGTACCAATCCTCTTCTCGAGTCTATCTATTTTTTCGGTGCACCGGCGGAGGCGCACGGTGACGCTTATTCCGTTCTTGGTCCGCGGTTCTTGCTCTTCATTGTTCCTTTGTGGGGATTCCTCTTCTTGATCCTCCATGGCGATCTCGGAGGGTGTTGGACGTGCAGTCTCCTCCCTGGGCTGCGGGTCTTGCACAGCCGGCTGTGGACTTGCTGGTGTTGTCGTTGCCTGTTGTTGTTGATGTCGTGGCGTTAGTGATGGGGGAAGCGGGCCCTTCCTTGCTCCCATGTAGGTTGGGCTGGCACTTGCGATGGTGGTCGTTCTCGCTGCGTCTGCTGATTAGTTAGGTATCGCAGGGCTTCTTCAAGTCGCTGGTCCAGTCGCCTGATTTCTGCCTTGAGGGCTGCGTTTTCCTCCCTTAGGGTTTGCACCGTTTCGGTCTGCTGTGACGATTGTTCCCGTCGTTTGGGACCCTTGACAACGTTCGTCCACGTTACTCTTTCTCGGGAGCGGGATGCCGTGCGTCGGTTCCTGCTGGCGCGACCCCTGCTTCTGCTGCGGCTTTCCCGCTTCTTCGACGGCGCGCGGTCGGGGGCGGAGCTTTGCTGCGAGCAGCAACGGCTGCGCCCTCGGTGACCTTGAGTCTCGAGTGGCGGAAAGCTCGCGGCATCTTTTCTAGGAACGCGTTCTCGTTGCGGCGACGCCATCTTGGTGCGTTCCCAGCTGCGCTTCTTAACCAAATATGGTAGTTTGTATGGGTTGGTGCAGCCTGGTGCCCCGGACGAGTGCTGACCCCCGCAGAATTTACAGTGGGGTTTGCATTCCTCTGCGTGATTTTCTCCTGGGTTTGGCTTCCCACAGGCAAAGCATACTCGCGGGTGTGTTTGCGGGCATACGTCTTGGCGGTGGCCTACTTTCCGGCACTGCCGGCACACCTGGTGGTGTTGCCAGTAAAGGCTGCAGCGCACTGGGACGGCGCCATATTTGACCGTCGCGGGGACCTTGTTGCCTTGGAATAGGACGATTACCGCGTTGGAGTCACCTATTCTGTGGGCGTCGATTGCCGTGGGGTTACGCGTGTTGACCACATTAGCCCTAATTTCGTCTGTGGTCTCCATGGCAGAGATATTGTGGATGACCCCCTTGGCTGTTCCGTATGGTGCCGCGTGGTAGGCGCTGACCTCGAATATTTGATCGCCGATGTTAAGCGTGCGAAGCTGGACGTATCTCATCGCTCGTTGTTCGCTCGGGGTGCTCATCGCTATGATGTTCTGTGCTAGATTGGCGCACACTGTATGTTGCATGGTGCATTGAGCGCAATGAGTGCAACTAATACCTTTTCTACTTGCACTACGCTCGGCTTCTCTAGAGACAAATTCTGGGTCCTGCTTAGCCTGACGCATGCGCTCCGCGCCTTAGGCAAGAACATGTCTATTTAGTGACACTAGTCCTTACTAGCGCTCAAATATAGTCTACAAATAATCTTTACGCAAAATATTTGAGGGTGACATCTACGTTTACTTCTTAAGAAGTAAGGCGCGAGAGCACTGCTTCGACATGGAGGGAGCGTTTTGGATTGGAGTCGTGCATTTACAGTTTATGCCGTTCGAGAATTGCAGTTTAGCGAGTATACAGACTAGCCGCAACGATCACTGCCTCACAGGAAAGGCAGACTACATCTCCGCCTTTGTTGCTTAATAAGAAGGCCCAAAAGGTTGAGGCTGCATTTTGTTGGTCAGTTTGAGCAAGAAGGTGACATTGTCAGTGCCCCATCGTATTTATTCTCTAGCGTTGTGGGGTAACTGAATGTTTTTATTCAGGTATAAAACACACGCAGAGTAAGCTAGAAAGAGAGAGCGAGAAATTGTGTGGGGAAGAGGGAGAGTCAGAGCTTTATTGAGTAAAATATAATAGACGCTGTTCGCCCCTGAGCATTTTTATGAATATGACCACATCGCGCAAAAAGAGGGTGTGTTTACCCGTATTTAGCATAATTTAAGGTTAATGTTTCCCGTTTCCCACCTATCATCTCCGCCCATCTAGACTTTACGAAAAATGTATTTGATTGTATATCCGCCTAGTTTGCGGTTATTCGATGTTTAGATCCTTGGCGGTACGGGGAAGTAAGGTATACCTAGTCGTAGGATAAAGACAAGTTGACTATATTTTTTTGCGATAGAAGTGTGGTAGTCGTGGTCACAGTAGCCGCGTTTGAGTGGGTTGTCGTCCACTGCATCGTTTTATATATATTTTTAAACTGTTTGACTTTTACCTTTGTGGATTTAGGAGCCCTCCTGAATTGTTTAGGTACTATGCCGGCAGCCAGAAGCCTAATTGCCTTTTCAGCGTGTGTAACGATGTTTAAGCATAGTTCCGTTATGAGGATTTTAAATACGGTTCCCGCTTTTCTTTTGCTATGTTTGAAGGGTAATGAGTCACAGCGATTGACACTGCAGTACATTGCGACAATTGGTGCCTGCGTCCTTTCAAACGTCCCGGCGTCGGCCTGCAAAGTGTTTCCATAGCTTTGGAGCATTCCTCTAAACGAGTTGATCGTAGCCTTTCGCCTGTTCTTTTGCAAGTCTGAGTCTATGTTTTTTGGTAGTGCAAGGGATTCGTGCCATATCTATCATGTCATCAAGACCTTGTGTTTCCGGAGGTGCGGCTAATATTACATGGGATTGCCAGTCCCCATTTGTCCCAATTTATCGCAGGGGCTCCTTTTGTGCTAGGACAGCCGCCTACCAGATATTTACAATGTTTTACAAGAAAGTTTAGGACTTGTGCGGTGATCTTGAAAATTGAGTTGCAGGCGCCTCGGACTGCAATATATGCTGTTGTGACAGGGGTCCTTATTTCACGTTCTTCAGTGTAGGTATGTTTCACGAACGCAGGCTGACTGATCTGACCGGTGAAAACTGCGTATAAGTTTTTCGCTTCTTGTTTTATCCCTGCTGTTTCAGGTATCGGTGTTTTACAGTGCAAGCCTAGTGTTCAAATATTGCCTGTATTTTTGCGACTTGCCAATCGGGTCTGCCTCTTCTCTGTATGCCTATGCCAATGATTCTTACGTGACTGTTTTCTGATATTACACGCTGAGACGTATATTTAGGTTTTGTGAATTGTTTAATTGACGCCATCGTGGTTTACCACACAGAACTTGCGGTGCTGTCGGGCCCGAAAACTTCGAAACATCACTTCAAAATTCTTGAAATTGGCCGCCACCCTGTAAGTTTTTTATTGCGACACATTTTACTTGGTTTCTAGTGCTTATATATATTCCCCAGAGATTTAAAGTGTCTGGCTTTAATGTCTGGCAGCTTTTACTTATGGTACACAATGTTTGCGGTGATATTACTATAGGTTGGAGAGGCACATTGATAGTAGCGTAACTTGCGGGCACAGCTGGTAACCGTAAGTGCCCACCATTGATTGATTGTAGGGTTTAACGCGCCGACGCAACGCAGGCAATGAGGCGCGCCGTGGTGGAGAGCTCGGGATTAATTTTGACCACCTGTCTTTTCTTTTCGTATCTTTTGTTTCGTATCTTTTGTTTCGTATGGGCCGTATTCTCATTGCCCTCCCTTCCACGATCTACTTACCACTGCTCTCTGCTCTCTATTTCCGCTCCAGGCGAGCCCTCGTGTCTGGCTGGTCCAGTTTTATTTTCCGGTCTGCAGCGGTGACGTACTTCCTTCGACGCTTGATGAGCACGGCTAATCGTGGACCGTTAGCAGGCCCGAAAAATAAGAGAAATGAGCCTAATAGCGCTATGGCGTTGAAAACACAGATTGGAGGATCTCATTGTTCACCGGCCCTTATCGTCCATAATACGGTTTCGATTCTTATTTTGTGGTCTGCCTAAACTCGTTGTGAGCCCTACACGGTATGCCTAATAAGCCTGACGCATACGATCGGCATCTTAGGCTTTAACGGCTTGCGTTTTTCCTGAGAGAGACCATTGTTCCAGCGGCGATGGAACCGTTGTGGAGTAGAAATATGCAGCTTGGTTCTAAGGTAGGAACTATCAGGGGCATAGTTTACTATCTCGGCACGTGTCCCCCGACAACACCAGCTCAGCGCCCTGTAGACTGATGTGAATGTTGACTAATGCACATGGACCCTTCGCTGCTGATCTTCCAAGCTTCCACATTCTTATTTCGCGTCCTGCCCCTTTGGCGAAATATCACCGTTGTGTGTTCTAAAAAGAGTTTACAACCTTGCACCATGCAGTTCATCAATATACAGCCAGGTGCGTATATAACCTTGCCCACTAAGGAACTTTAAAATTCGCGCAGCCGTTTGTTCATGCATATACCGGATTCTGTCAATATTTTTGGGTTATCAATGCGTTTGGGTCAATATTGTTGGGTGGTTATGTTAATATGTTTCGATTATCGAGGCCTATCACACTATATACTTCTGTTTCTTAGTAAAGTGCCCCGTTGCTAGTACCGTGTCGTCCTCTACATTCTATGCGTTGCCCTCCATTTTCGTGGTTTTTTATATGTACAAAAAAACACGCCCGGGAAGCAACCTAGCGGTTCATGGCGCACCGTGCGAAGGCTGGCCTTTTCTAGAAGACTGCGTCAGTACCATGATGCCGGCATGCGGAAATATACGAAGTTTTTGTGATTGATGTCAGGGTTGGAAAGTGCGTCAGTGAGCCATAGGTACCATTGCAAGAGAAGAAATAAATTAGCTAAAAAGGTGCAGTAGGGCAGGCTATGTAAGACTGCAGAAACGGCGCGAGTGGAATGGGTGTGTCTTTTGTCTTTTTAGTTTTAATAACTCTTTTTTGTTTTGTTTTATGACTGAAAAAGAATTTTTGGTAGCGTGGCCCAAAAATTATGCGCAGTTCTTTGTCAGCACTTTTCTGTGCTTTCCTTCAGTTACGGACGTACTTTCTTTCTGTTCGTTCTGTGCTTTCCTTCAGTTTCCCTCAGTTACGGACGTAACTGAGAGCGTTGACTGAAGCCATTTAAGTGAAAACGATGGAGCAAACAATTCTGTAAAAGACAAAAACAGACCCCGTAAGCGGAAAGGGAAAAACAAATGCAATAAATATTTAATCAGCTACATAAATATGCAGGGAGGCAGAAAGCCGGATAAGTGGGTGGAAATTGAAAAGCAACTTGAACGGGAAGGAATAGACGTGTACGCTTTAGCCGAGACTCACCTCCGGGACCTAGAAGCCCCACCTATCATAGACAATTATGTCTGAGAAGGTTGCAACAGGACCACAGGAATGAAGAAAGGGGGAGGTGTTGGCATGCTCATTAAACAAGGGACCGACTGGCAGAGAGTGCATGAAAGTTCTAAAGAGGATCTATGGGTAAGAGGCAACATAGAGGGGAAAAATACATGGTTAGGAGTGGTGTATCTGTGGACCGGAAGTAGTGCTAGGGAGGAAAATGAGGAAATGGTAAACTGTTTGAAAAGAGATATAAACGAGTTCTGAATTAACTCTGAAACGAGTTCTGAAACGAATTCTGAATGGTCATTAAGGGTAACAGAGTGGATCCCTAAGGAAGGCAAGCGTTGCAGGGGACGGCAGAAAGTTAGATGGGCAGATGAGATCAAGAAGTTTGCGGGGATAAATTGGTCACAGTTGGCACAGGACCGAGGTAATTGGAGAATAATGGGAGAGGCCTTTGCCCTGCAGTGGGCGTAGATAGGCTGGTGATGATGATGATGATAAACTAGTTGAAAGATTCGGGCGAAATATTCATAGTTGGAGATATGAATGCCCATATAGAAGGTTTGGATGGATACACAGACCACAACGGTTCTCTAGTGATAGATCTGTGCCAGGAAAACCGGCTTGTAATAGTAAACACGGACAGCAAGTGTGATGGACAAATAACGTGGGAAAGCGGTAACAGACAGTCCAGCATAGACTACAGTTTAGTATCCGAGACAGTATACGGAAGGCTGCGGGAAATGAGGATAGATAAAAATGGAACAGACAGCTTAGGAAGCGACCACAAGCGGTTTAGCTTGCACTTTGGAGGCGCAACCCGGACAAATGCAGAATTAGGTACAATAGGAGGAAATAATTTGAATAATGAGCAGTTAAAGATCATCGCTGATAAATTGGAAGATGAAATCAATAAATACCCAGGCAAAAATTGGGATTACGAGGAAATGATTGCGTTCATAAAGGGTAAGATGAATGAAGCAAAGGAACAAAACCGATGGAAAGGGAACAGAAAACCGAGAAGCTGGTGGAATAAGGAAATAAACGAGGCTATTGACCAGCGAAGAAAGGCGTCGAGAGAACATAGAGAAGCAAAAAGAACTGGTATGGAACCGGAGGTAGTGAAGGAGAAGTGGGAGGTCTACCGTGGGAAAAAACTAGAAGTGCAGAAAATGGTGCAAACAAAGATCAAGCAGAAAAGCGAACAATGGATGGCAGAAATACGGAAGAAGGACAAAAGCGCATCCAAGAAGTTTTGGAACCATGTAAAATCACTAAGCTCAAAAAACGATAACCATCAAAAATTCCTGATTGATGAAGAGGGGGAACATTTAGAAGGAGAGCACGCGTTGGCGCATATTCATCGAGTGATTAGTGAGAAGTTTAGGAAAATAGTGGTAGGGAAACCTGCACCGATAACATCAGCGCCACAAAAGACTGCGGAAAATGGAAATAAGTTTGAGCAACCTTGATTGGAAAAAAGCAGAGCAAGAGGTTTCTCCCCAGACAGCAGTGGGCCCGGACGGAATACCAATACAACTGATAAACCTACTTGGACCTAAAACTAAGGAATCGTTTATGAGGGCAATAGATAAGGTGATAGAAACCAAACAAATACCCGAGGACTGGTTAGAAAGTAGGATGAATTTAATATATAAAGGCAGAGGAGACAAAGCCAGTATTGATTCATACAGACCACTCACAATAACGTCAGTGGTGTATAGATTCGTAATGCAGGCGATAAAATCAGAAATTCAAGCATGGATGGAAGAAAATGAAATACTTGGGGAACTGCAGAATGGATTTAGACAACACAGGCGACTGGATGACAATCTGTTCGTGATAACGCAATGCATTGAAATTGCGAAAGCACAGAATAGACCACTATGGATTACGTTCTTGGACATTAAAGGGGCATGTGACAACGTAAACAGAGAACGGCTGTGAGGATGCTGAAACTCGAGGGATTAGATGACGAGTTAGTACAGTTCCTTATAGCAATCTATAGACAATAGAGTGTACCTTACTTGGGAAGGACAGAAATGCGCCCAGCAGGTCAACATCCATCGGGGACTGAGACAGGGATGCCCTATGAGCCCAATACTGTTCATGCTTTACATGGCCTGGTTAGAAAAGATAATGGAAGGAAGTCAAGTAGGGTTTAGCCTAACCCATATGTTGCAAGGCGAAGTGGTACAACAGCATATTCCGGGAATGTTATACGCAGACGATATTGTTTTTTTAGCTGATAACCAAACCGATATGCAGCGGCAAATAAATATTTGCGGCCAGGAAGCCACTGCCCTCGGATTAAATTTCAGTGCAGAAAAACCAGAAATAATGGTTTTCAATGACGCTACCACCGACGTAGTGTCTATCCAACAAGGCGAATTACCTAGAGTGAAGGAATATACATATTTGGGAGTGTGGATAAACGAAGGGGATAACTACTTAAGTACTCACGAGGAGCAACTTAAGGTTAAGGGAAAGCGAAACGCAGCTATAATGAAGCATAGAGCTCTATGGTGGTATAACAAATATGAAGTAGTAAGAGGAATGTGGAAAGGAGTAATGGTTCCGGGTGTCACGTTTGCGAATGCTGTACTCTGCTTAAAATCAGACGTTCTATCAGGCCTTGAAATAAACCAGAGAACGGTAGGACGTTTGGCCTTAGGCGCGCATGCAAAAACAACTAACGAAGCTGTTCAGGGAGATATGGGCTTGGCGTCGTTTGAAGTTAGAGAAGCTAAGAGTAAAATATGCTTTGAGATGAGGTTGAGGGCAAGTGATCAACAAAGGTGGGCAGCTAAGGTTTTTAGGTACCTATATTTGAAAAGCGTCGACACGCAGTGGTTAAGAAAGACTAGAAGGCTAAGAATGAAATACGGAAAGAACCGTGGGGAATCCAAAACAGCCAAGGTAACCAAAAAAGAGGCAAGGCAGATTGAAACGAATAAATGGAGAGAAAAAATGGAAGCTAAAACGTCGTTAGAGATGTACATGGCTGAGAAGACGAACATCAGAAAGGAAAATTGCTACGATAATTCCCAGGGCAGTGCTTTGCTTTTTGAGGCTAGAGCAGGTTGCCTGTGAACTAAGAGTTTTGTGGGGAAGTATTCACAAAATGATGGGGTATGCGTGGTCTGCGGAAAAGAAACAGAAACTCTGCGGCACATCGTGTTAGAATGTGAGGGTATCCATCCAAATCTACATGAAGGGAATATTGGGCTTTCAGAAGCCCTAGGATTTAAGGGTATCACAGAGGAAGTTACCTTCAAGGCTGTCGAGGGGACGAAAAGAAAGATTAGAATGCTGGTGGACGAAAAGCAGAGAGGGGAATATTGCCTAGGACAGTTACCACCTGTAACAGAAAAAAAAAAAGTATTTTGTGCCTAATAAACTTTTTGTGCGTGCCCTAAGCAGCGCTAGTATTGAACCAAAAGTGTAAAACATATGTATGTTAGTCCTTTTTGGTAAGATGACATGTCATCACCCCGATACAAACGCGAAACCAATAGAAATCATCATCATCATCTTCACTCCTACTCCCTGTTTTTTGCGCTTTTTGTATGTTTAGAGTGAACCAACTGCCCCCCCCTTCAACTTCTTTGCCATAAGTTTGACATCCGCTGCGGTAGCTCAGGGGCTATGCCTTTGTATTGAAGTCGCGTTTTCGAATCCCGGCCGGGGCAACCTCTTTCCTGGTGCAGGCAAAAAGCGAGAACGCCCGTGTGTACGGGATTTCGGCGCACGTTAAAGATCCCCAGGTGCTTCGAGTTTATCCCGAACCATCTTCTACGGTACGCTTCATCTCCTGCGTAGCATGAGCATGTTAAACCCCATAATCAATCGACCTTCTGCTGCAAGTCGTTAATTCGCATTGTACACGAAGCTTTCGCTCAATAACGGGGATTGCCGCCATGGGGAATATGCTTTCCCTAGCGGACCGCGACCTCAGGGTCATTTTCACGCGATAACTCACCGCTGGTGGTTCATTTGTGCATCTATTTCCTGGTCGTGGGCTTGTCTACCCGTTTGTCTGATGCAGTTGCATCTTCCCACACACGTAGTATATATACGTGCTTTAATAAAGAAATACGCTTCACCCTTTTGTCCCAGTGAAGCTGCTTATAACACATTTATTTGCGTAGGAGTTTGAATTCTTCGTATAAAGCATTCTCCATAGCGTGGCGGTTTAAGGAATTCGAATGTTTTCAGGTTGTTTGAGTCGCGTGAGCGCACCGGAGAGGCTGGCTTCAGAGTCTTGTGGGCGACGGAAGATAGCCATTGCATCGGCATCGCGCACAACTGGATTCTGGTGTCGGTGGCGCTGAACATCAGCTCGAGCGACTCGTTTAGCGGTCCTTGCTGTCGAAGCCCTTTTTAAAGAAAACCTCCACTAGTCTCATCAAGCCGTTTGGCCATTGCGGGGTATTCGACCTTCATTCGACCTTCATTTTACCGCAGCTGCGCAGTAACCTGGGCAACGCGTCACCTGACGCACGGCGCCCAGCTTTGGCGACGGCCGCATTCGCTAGCCCCGCCTCTGCCACTGCCGGCATTGCGCATGCCCTATCCGCATATGCTCACTATAGGGGGTCCGGAATTCCGAGCGTGCAAAGCTAGCGTCAGAGACTGAGGAAAAGCAAGCTATTGTTTTC
Source organism: Haemaphysalis longicornis (assembly GCF_048455015.1). NCBI lineage: Eukaryota > Metazoa > Arthropoda > Arachnida > Ixodida > Ixodidae > Haemaphysalis > Haemaphysalis longicornis. The sequence continues at coordinate 38,472,915 of NW_027526295.1, forward strand.
AGAAAACTCAGGAATCTGGACCACAACGGTAGACAATGACAATAAATTGTGTAATTTGTACAGCTAAATCAAAGGTAACCATGTGAAACCTTGACTTAACCAACAACCGTAGAAAACGAAAGCAAATAGGTCAATATTTACAGCTGATTGTTTTGATTGATTGTCGGGTTTAAGGCGCCGACGCAACGTAGGCGATGAGGCGCGCAGTAGTGGAGGGCTCTGGGTTAATTCTAACCAACTGGGTATCTTTAACGTGCGCCGAAATCTCGTACACACGGGCGTTTTTGCTTTTTGCGTCCATCATAAAAGTGGCCGCCGTGGCCGGGAATCAAACCCACGACCAAATATTTACAGCTAAATCAAAGGTAACACAATGAAACCAACATTTAACCAAGTAAAGCCAACCTCTCGCTTTGCATATCCAGGGCTACTGAACTAAGCCACAACCATTTTTTTCCCTCAGGAAGAATCGTGTGATCGGCAAACACATGACCGCCCAAGCTGGTTACCGCTGGCTGGTCATCGCGGAGCACGTCATGCGTGGCGCTCTCTGGTGTCATCTCTAGTGGGTGGTCATCACGGAGCACGTCTTGTGTTTCACTCGCGGAGCTACGTTAATATTCTCACACTTTCACCAATTCTCTCCTCATCCGCTTTATTCGTCGTTCTCTCTGTGGTACCCTCTTCGTTCTCTCGGATACATCGATGGACGACGGCGAGGGACGGCGCGAAACCACACGAGCGGCCACTTAAGAGCTGAGCTGTAAAATAAACTAACCAGACGCCTCAAATAAAGTCTGTTATGGTTAAAGAGACAGAAATAGCAAGATAGATTTCGAATTATTATAGAAAAAATGTAGAATAAAAAGAACGTATGGAATAAAAACCCGCCCTCATCTTCCCACGGGGGGAACTCGAGTAAATGCGTCATAGAGTGGTGAGGGTGTCGCGTGAATGTTGCGTAATTGGGTATGGTTTGGGAATGCTTAATTGTTATTTCGTCTTTATTATTCTTATTTATTGAATGAAGGAGAAGCGAAGGCAAGGAGTGTAGAGTTAAAGTCTGTCTTTATTGCTTGGTGCCGTCAAGCAAAGCGACAAGTCAAGCGAAAGCCAAGCAAAGACGCCTTTGACTGAATTCCGAACGCGCGCTCCGCCGCTTATATACACACCGCCCGCGTTCAAGGGAGAGGGGTACGGGGCAGAGACGCGCATGCGCACACTTCCGTACACAAGCGCGCGAACTTTCCACGCACCCACCACGCCGTTATCCCGTGTACACGCCCTGCCGCTATTACTGTTGAGTGCGACGCAGCGCACGGGTAGCTACGACGCATGCGCGCACAGACGCGCTCCCCCCGCACAGCCGCAACTGTTGTTGAGAGCGACAGAGCTCACGGGGTACACGCGCTCCTTCCGCACCAGACCGAGGAAGGCACGGGGGAGAGACGCGCACCTGCGCCTCGATGCGACGCGCATGCGCAGTGAGCGTGTGGACGGCGCCGACATCATCGACGAGTGACATCGCGAGCCTAAGAAATGCTCCGCATTTAAAACACGAAAAAATGAGAGCACCAGCGCAAGTTTTTTGGCAAGAAAGGGGTGGGAAAAAAACAGGGGAGGGCAGAAGATAGGGAAATGAACAGAGGAGAGGAAGAGACTGATGTGGAAAAAACGACTAGCTTTGTAAATAGCGACCTCCTATTCGCTGCGATTTTGCGTCTGGAGTTGTTTTACTCATTTTAGTGTTGCTGACGCCACCGCACTGGTTCGTGGTGCATTTTCTCCACATTTCTCCGTTGTGTACGCGTTTTTTAGGATTGCCAACATTCTCGTTTTTGTTATTTCGTGGTCCACTGTGATCAGCTTTGCCGATTCACCACGAAGGATGTGCATGCCTTGTGTGGGCTTGGCGGTGTGCTTAATTAGCTTCTTTATAGAAAATTGTGAATTGCCTATGGTTTGTGAAAACAGGCATGTGACTGACTGCAACAAATTGCGCATATACCCGGATATGACCCGGAAAAGCGTCCACACGTTTTAAACCTTTGCATCGCCTTCCACAGCGTTTCACGCGTTTGATAGCGGGCGGACATCACAAAGAATAAAACATAGAAGAATATTCTGCGCGTTTTGTTCCACAGCATGGAATAGAAAAAATGAACACGAAGAAGCCTTCGGGGAGCACTGTTTAATATAGTGCATCAGAGAAAAAAAACAGCAAAAAACACCCCGCCCGCGGTCAATTCTCATTGGCTTACAACGTGTTTCAGAGCACGAGGATAACAAAAAGCGCAAAAAACAAGCGCGCTTCAAAATTTTGCCTACAGTTTTGTTTGACCTTCAGCTTCCTTGGGTGCATTGTCGCAGCACCCTCAATGGTGAGTCCGGAAAAATAACAGCTGCTGCAGTAAGTTTGATGCCAGGTTGTATGCTACTTCAGCAGAAAGCTCAGCGACAAACCTAGCGCGAACAAGCTCTTGCCCGCAAGAATATGGTGAAAGATCCTATTCATCTTCTTCAGATCCCACTGTCAGCAAACATATCGTACGCGATGGTATTTCCAGCGTGCTGGTAAGGAAGACCGGCAGCCGCACGTTGACGGCAATTTATTTTCTCCAGGTTGCCATGGCCTCGGCAAATGGCAGTGAGTGGCTTAAAAATCATCATCATCATCATCACCACCAGCCTATCTACACCCACTGCAGGGCAAAGGCCTCTCCCATTATTCTCCAATTACCCCGGTCCTGTGCCAACTGTGACCAATTTATTCCCGCAAACTTCTTGATCTCATCTGCCCATCTAACTTTCGGCCGCCCCCTGCAACGCTTGCCTTCTCTAGGGATCCACTCCGTTACCCTTAATGACCAGCGGTTATCTTGCCTTCGCATTACATGCCCTGCCCACGTCCATTTCTTATTCCTAATTTCTACTAATATGTCTTTAACACCACTTTGCTCCCTGACCCACTCCGCTCTCTTCTTGTCCCTTAATGTTACACCTATCATTTTCCTCTCCATTGCCCGCTGAGTCGTTCTCAATTTAAGTTGAACCCTCTTAGTGAGCCTCCAAGTTTCTGCCCCGTAGGTGAGTACCGGTAAGATGCAGTTGTCATACACTTTCTTCTTCAGCGACAATGGTAGGCTGCTATTCATTACCTGATAATGTCGCCCTTAAAAGTATATCCAGAAATTAAGGGGGTAATCACCGGAGGCATTCACCTGCAACAGCTGTAATGCGGACCTTGCCATTTGTTGGACCTATAAGCCACCCCAAGCGAGGCTCTAGCAGCAAAGCTTCAGCATTGGTGAAAACTCCGAAGCGACTGATACAGGTTGCCATCTATTCATGTTTCTTCCGCAGAAAAAGCGTTCTTGTGTAGCGCGAGAATGATGGGGTTCCACGTGCATGACAGATTTGTTGAATAAGGCTGGTGGTCCCGCTGAGAGATGGGAGAACCGCCGCATGGATTAGGAAACAGGCTTACGTTGAAATTCGTTTTCATATTAAGCGAAGAAAATAGGAATGGGTAGTAATGCGTATGAGGGACAAGCAGTAGAACCATCCGTTTAGCAGAGTGGCTACCAATAGACCGCGAACGCAATTGGGGTCGGCCGAGGAATCTATGGACCGATGAGCTACGAAAATTTGGGGGAAAGCGTAGACTCAGGTAGAGCTCGTTAGGCGTCGCTGGAGATTTTTGGATGAGGCTATCGTCCTGCAGTGTACACAACCAGGCTAAGGATGATGATGATGATCGCGACCACGACGACGACGAGGGTGATACGAATTCAATCCTTCACTGTGAAATTTCGCAAGTGTATAAAAAAGCTTCACAAACAAATCTTCTTGACGTAACGCCAAGTGGGTGAAGTTTCCGTATGCCCAAATGAACGGAACTGCTCGAAATTATACAACGGTATTTGAGCAGGCATATTTAGTATTATTGTGGTTTAATTAGGTTTGACTGGGAGAGGCCTTTGCCCTGCAGTGGGCGTAGATAGGCTGGTGACGATGATGATGATGATGATGATGATGAATTAGGTTTGTTGAACTGTTCATAGCTATTAGGCGAGTCTATTCTGAACAAGAAACTTGCGGTGCTGAGCATCATTGGAAGTACTCATTAGTACAACCGGAATTGTTTGGCACGATCGCTAGATATTGTGGGAGCAGTCTCAGACCGCACAGGGCACCAACCTAAACTGCTAAGGTTAGTGAATAAATTTAGCCCCAGTTCACGGAGCGCAACGTCCACGCACTGCAATTTTTTTCTAACGCCCGCTCTCCTTTTCGCTGGCCGCCACGGGCAGCAAACCGTCTTTAAATCCAGTCTTCAATAAGAAAGACTCTTTGGCAAGCTTATTTCTGCTGTAAAAACTTAAACACAGCGACAAAGGAAAGACGGCGGGACAAGAAAACGCCAGAATCAATAGAGCGAGGAGTCAACGTGGTGTGCGAGGTGGGGAGTGGCGACGAAAGGTCTCCTGGAAGAAAAGACATCCATAGCATTGTTGTGCGTATCATTTATATCGAATCAACCGATACAGGAGGATTTTCCCCCTCAGTGTGTTGAGCCCGCGCGAGTTTTTTGCAAGGTAATATAAACAAACGCAGCGTTTCGGGCGCGTGCTGCTTCTGTTTTTTATCTGACTTCACTTCTTTAAGAAGTGGAAAGAAAAATAAATGGGGGATAATTACCGAAAATCGTATTTGAAAAAGGAAACAGTTTTTGTATGGTTCTTTTAAAGATTTACCGTCTTTTTCCTGCCTTCTTAGGAAGCTATCTGCTGTTTTTGCCCTAGACTATCAGCTTTCGGCGTAAGCATAATTGAGAAGTCTATATGTAGTGCAGCGCGAGCAAGCGTTGAGCGTCTCAAATATGGCATGTCTGTCGCGCGGAAATTTTTAACTGCAGAGCATTTTGTAGGGGCCCAGCTTGTCGACGTAGTTCCTTCGATGTCACGCTACCTAACCACCGTTGTGACGCAGCGTCGCACACCCAAACCGAGCTCCGAAAGATACCTGCTTGTCCCTTATTCAGCCTTCCGGCCAAGAGTTAAGATATTTGAACAAGACGTATGTGTAAGCAGAACCGTCGCAAACTCCTGGAACCGCTGGAATTTGTCATACATGTCCCCGTAACTTAGCGCAAAAGAACCTGCAGGTACATTTGAGGCAAATCATATGTAATTAACCGGGAGTTCCCGCGTCGATTTAGGTAGCAGTGCCCATTGGGTTGGTTTTTACAATAGTAAGCGAAAAACGTAGCCGCCACAAGAACAAAACAAAGCGTTCAGAATGATGCAGAAAGGCTCCAGAACGTGCAGTTCCATGCAAAACAAGAAACAAAAAATAAATAAAAGGATCCGACCTGCCCCAGGCGAAGGCGCCCGAGCACTGCGAAGGCGGGAAAATTGAATTGCATTGAACTAACCCATGTTCAATTCGTCAAGAGAGGAGTGCGGCAGAGAAGGTAAGGGCGTAAAGGGTGGTAGCACAGAGTGAAGAAGGGCGCCACAGCCCCTGCGGCGAATCAGTGCTCTACACTTCCTACAGCTTGCATGTTGTATGGTACTGCGATATTTTATTTTGTCAACTCCGCTATCAAATAAGTGTCACCAAAGAGTGGTAATGGCTTTTCAAATGAATGTACCTTCATAGAGATGGTGCTGGTCAGAACAGTAGCCAACGTAATCTTGGAAATAAAAAGGTAACTAAAATTTTCGCAAGTCGACCACCAAGTTCTAACTACCTAGAGCCGCTGGAAGCGGTGGTATCCACAACACCGGTTGCATTCTGTACACCTTGACAGGGCAGTGCAGTCAAGTACCACTAATTATTCTGCGCAGCCGGAGGTGCCTGCGAGAAACGCACAATCGTCGAGGAAAGGGACCCGCACGGGCGCAGAACCATTGGGCGGGTGACCGACCGAGGGAGGTCCTCGTCTAATCTCGCTTCGCGAGTAGCCGCCAGCATCGCATGGCTTGCAACAGACCACCGCGCAAGTACAGCAAAGTGCGTGCGTGTGCGAAGCGTAAACTCTCATTTTTCGTATTGCGCATGGCCACAAGATCGCCCGCCAGGAACTGCGTGCGCTAAACGCTACTTCGCCCTACATTAGAACTCTGCGAGTAACTGATTGATTGATTGTATGGTTTAACGCGCCGACGCAGCGCAGGCGATGAGGCGCACCGTAGTGGAGGGCTCCGCATTTATCTTGACAACTAGGGGGTCTTTAACGTGCGCCGAAATCTCGTACACATCGGCGTTTTCGCGTCTCGCCTCCATCAGAAAACCGGCCACCGCGGCCACGAATCAATCCCGCGACCTCGTTCTCAGCAGCAGAACGCCTTTTCCACTCAAAAACCGCGGCTGGTAAAACTCCGCAAGTGACCACGCTGAGTTCACCGTCAAGTTGACAAGCCCCCTTTTGCCGTGGTGGCCACGAGCAGTAGAGGCAATCGCTGCATAGCACGACACTGCAGCGCAGGGTTACGGGCGGGTACTACACCGGAGCCCATACAAAAATATTGTATGGTCGGCTATAGAAAATCCTTTTTCTGGTCGGCTTTAGCTATTTGGCCCAATATTCTTTAGACGTTTCTATGGGTGTCTTTAGCGAATCGTATCGCCATTCCTATGGGTGTCTTTAGCTTCTTCTATAGCCAGTTCTGTGGTTGTCTTTAGATATTCGTATCGACATTCCTATGGGCGTCTTTAGGTTCTTCTATAGCCGGTTCTATGGTTGTCTTTAGCGATTCGTATCGCCATTCCTATGGGTGTCTTTAGGTTCTTCTTTAGCCGGTTCTGTGGTTGTCTTTAGATATTCGTATCGACGTTCCTATGGGTGTTTTTAGCTTCTTCTATAGCCGGTTCTATGGTTGTCTTTAGCTATTCGTATCGACATTTCTATGGGTGTCTTTAGCTTCTTCTATAGCCGGTTCTATGGCTTTCTTTAGGTCTTCTTTCGATATCGCTATGGCTATAGAAGAAGCTAAAGACACCCATAGAAATATCCATAAAAATGGCTAAAGACAGCCATAGAAATGTCTAAAGATAATTGGGCCAAATAGCTAAAGACAACCATAAGAAGGATTTTCAATACCCGACCATTCGATATTTTTGCATGGGAGAAGCCGCTTACAGGATGAGTTTCTGAGCAGTCCGGCCGCCGCTTCACGTTCCTCTAATCACAGTATTTATTTACAAATAACCTCATCTATAAGATTCTTTGACGCTGTATTTGATTTCGCCTTGACAGTAGCGCTAACGTGAGATCACGCTGATGCTTTCGGTATCGCCAAAATCAGAAATCCTTTCTGTATAGTTATGTTCTATGCTCCTTCCCCACTTTTTGGGCCTTTGCGTTCGGGATAAAGGATAAACAATGGTCCAATGCGTTTTGCAGCTCTTCACACTTTGTCGCGCAAATTGGAGGTGACACATAATGTCCAGAGTGCTGCACAAACTGTTCGAGCATTTTAGGAATTCGCACTAGAGTCGTGCCGAAACAGGGTTGTAAATTTTTCAGGAGAAAGCGAGCCCCGGTTTTTTTACCGTATTAGGTAATAAGTTTATTCAGTGAGAACTGATCGGTCCGATAGAAATGCTACCCCTGCAGCTCCAAACACTCAAGCTCTACAATGCCAGTCTCAAATTGCAGAGGAAAAATGATCGGATTTTCAAGCATTTCTTAAATTGGAATTAGTAGATATTCCATTCCGTCCTAATTACTTTATGATAGACAACCTTTAACGCAAGAAATAATAATTGCAACACTTGAAAATACAGAGAATATCATGTACGTGCCAGTAGAGAAAGCAAAATGAAACCAGAAAACACGCACTCTCTGCTTTTATTGCTAGCATTGCGATATTTCTCGAAACTTTTGAAGTGTCAATGCACTAACACTTCGTCTCATCATAACCAAGTTACAAAAAAATTTTGAAACTCTTAGGCACTCGACAAACGTTTTTGTGTTGAGAGTGGGAGAATATTATCCCTCCCTCGTGTATCTGTTCTAAAATGAACAAAAACATACATTTTACAATGATTTGCAATGTCCCAATGAGCCTGCAACTGAATATTGGTTTGACATGCACAAAAAGAGGGCCCATTGTATTGGTTTCAAGGGTAACACTGTAAAGCCTGCAGTTATACCTGGACTCTTTAAGCGTTTGGAAGCTCTAGACCAGTTGGGACAGACTTTTTCCTAAATGTTATATTAAGCCACCCATTTAAATATTTGGCAGCACGTCGGCCTAATGTTCCCCGTATTCAGTTCAACGTTAAAATTTTTGCCGCATTTGCACCTTAAATAGAGCGGTCAACAATGAAAGGCATTTAGTGCAACGTCGCTGAACAGAACGTAAACGGACTTCTTCGGATAAGTTTATCCAAACAGCGCAATTGTAAGCGCCATGCTGCAAAGTCTCAAATTTAAACATACAATTATTCATTGAAGGCCCTTTTTGAATTATTCCTTAAGCCAATATATTTACACTCGTTGAATAGGTTTGTAAGACCTCTCCATAACCGAATAACAGGTGCATAACGCTGTTGAGTGCTTCAAGCCGGACGAACAGTTTCGCGGAAAGAAGTGCTCCCAAATGTCAAATCAGGCTGGAAAATTTTGCGGAGACATAAATGCCACAGACCTTTCGAGCATGCAATGCATCAAATTTACACAATGAACGATAGCCAAACTTTATGTCTAGCTGTGCCTGCGCCATCCTCTCCACTCGCGAACACTTGTAATGTGGTGTGCTTCATGCTTCAAACAGCTGCGGTAAGGCCTAGTCATAAAGACGGTGTTTTGGGACGCATACATCGTAGCGCCATGCGGGTTTTCAGGGGCCTGTACATTGTTACTTTTTTGTAGGCATGATGTACACGATATCGCTCTTCTAACAGCTTCTCATTGCAACGTGCCCTTACATTTATGCTGATCACCGAGCAAAACACATGTGCAGAGTTTCTTTTGAGAGTTTTGTACCATGTTTACTCGCTCGGATACGAAATATGTAGAGGTATGCCGGCTGTCGCTGCTCCACAAAAGCAAATGAGAACACAAATAAAACGAGGCGTTTGTTGTAATGACAACATATTTGAGCATGAAAATGTGAAACATCTTCTAGTGCCTAGCCAATATTACCGGCGTAGACTAATATGCTCAATTGGTTTTGCAATGAGTACAAACTACCTAAATTCAAGCTCATTAGGATTCAGACATGCGCCTAGTAAGGTTAATAAATTTGTATTATCGCCTTCCACTAGCATAGACGAAAAAATGTCAAATTCCCAAGTCTGGTCTTAGGAAATAGTTAATGTACCAGACGCAGATAGTTGTATCGTGGGATTCGCTTCTCCTGAACAGCTTTATTTAACCCATCCAGAAAACCTATACGATATACATTATCTGTACCTACCTACCACTGCCTACTTCGTGAGTGTTTGCTATACCTGTCCTATCGCAGAATATGACATCTTAGAATATACATGAAGAAATACATTCCACGGTATGAAGGTGGTTGGAAGGCAAAGCATTACACCACACCCAAAACCATCGCCCATGCGACGTCACTAGAATTCACACACATGACTCTAGAAAGAACGAAACCAGAGATTACGCCAGCCTTAATTGGAATCCGCGAGGGTGGCGTCCCGAACACAGCAGCTTCGGCCACGGCCGGGCTAGAGCGGTGGACGCTGCCGTTGTAACCCGGCCGTGCGTCTGCAGAAAGAAAACAGAGTGGAGCGTTTTTTGAAGGGTGAGACAGCGGAACATAGCCATCCTGATGTGCTATCTCGGGGCTACGCCACCGCGCGACACAAGCGGAGACACCAAAACAATTCGGCATATGAGCTTAGTGATTCCCATTTAAACCGGTGTAAACTAGTTAGTTCAGTAAGGTTGAAAATCGCGATATAGCTGAGGGACCTTTTATGATCGTTATTTATCAGGAGAAGTTGCTCCTTCAGCCTTTCGTAATACCTGCTAAAACATACCCCAATTGGTGTTCTTCAATTTAGTGAACGGAATCATATTCGTGGCACGCAGTGCACAAGAGGTAGCGTTTCTATGCGCGGCCAGATGTCTGTATGTGGTTTGTACATTGTTTTTCTACTGCAAACCAATTCTTAAAGTATCTTTGCCGTACGACAACTTAGTTCCGTCGGGCGTGAGTTACTCGGGAGGGGCTGTCGAAGAATTTATTAAATCCGTGCGAAGGAAGCCAGCAATGGACGTGAAGCTGCGCCAAATGAGGCCCAAAACAACCATCGCTACACCAGAGGACACAGGCGTAGCGCCGATGCGTCTACCGGCGAGCCGGCCCATCCACATGGGGAACGCTGTGCAAGTTCGCCGCGCCATCTACAGTGTGCTCCGTGAGAGAAACACTGCGCCCTTTCCCCTCGCCGCTGCCTCCACCGCGTTGGGAGTTTATTGTCCGACACGCCGCGAAAGAACCGTTGGCTAGTAGAGGTAGAAAGCTTTGCTTTAAATGTTGTTGAGCACCTGAAGCTGTATTTCGGTCATCTACAATGGCCAAATTCAAAGAGCCGTAGTGCTGTTCTTCAATATATATACCCAGGAACTTCGGTACGGTCTGATGTAGGTCAGGACGCGTTGTAAGATCACGAGTAGCCATTCGATATCATTTGCTAAGGGGACGAGCGAGACGTGGAGATGCACGAGATTTTACACGGACAAGGTTGTTACAGTATAGGCCTTCTAGCGTTGGTGCACAAGCGGCGGGCCAAGATCTGTAGGTCATCAGTCAATATGAGACCTACACGAGCGTCCTAGGATGAGCAATGAGATGTTTGTTATAGGTGTGGAAACCTAGCTAAATGAACCTGCAATGGTGGGCTTTTTTTTTCCACTAGCTCTGGAGACAAAAATTGTTATTGGGGAAACGTGTGTGTACGCGCACGGATGCTGAAAAATGCGGAGGTATCCATATCCAACTTCGCTGTAAAATTGCTGGAGTGCAATTTGGGCTGGCAGTCTTTACGCATCGAATACTATCTAAGTTGTGTGGCCACGTCAGGAGGAGAATAGATGGAAGACTGCTTATGATAAATAAAGAAACCCATTAAACCACCGTTTGCACTACATTCTATGGAAGGTGGGGGGTTCTTCACGTGTGGCCTCTTGCGTGCGGGAAGACGTATGCGGTCCGAAGTGGGCGCGCTGTGCACAAGAGGCTTTAAGAACGTGAGCGGCCCAGGGATTGTAATTCGCTGCCACAATTTTTGTGCCGCTGCCGTGGATGGTCAGAAGAACGCATGTTTCCAGACGCGGCTACTTTAGCGACGACCAGATGCAGGCTGAATTAATAAATTGTATGGATTCCATGATAGATGACTAGGCAGCGCGTGTTGAGCTATGCGTAGATTGCCTTAGCCAGATGTCGTACTACTGTCCGTGAATAAAAAAAGAGCGCCTCAATCATGACTAGTGCTGAAGCTCAAGGGCACTTACTGTTTTCAGCGAAGCTGTTAGCCTCTTGTTGGTCGTAAAATGTCGTGTCGTACACAAAACCCCTATGCAGAACCCTGCAGGTGTCCAGCAACCTCGCTGGACATCTACATTCGCAAGCCGGGATGGCGTAAACGTTTTGTGCTTTGCTGTTATTTTTCCTTTACAGATACTTGGGACAATACTCAAAGCGCACGTTCACGGATTGTACATATTGATTGATGATTGTAGGGTTTCACGCAGCGTCGCAACGCAGGCGATGAGCCACGCCGTAGTGGAGGTCTCCGGATTAATTTTCATTTCATTTCATTTCATTTATTATACCCTTAAGGGCCCGGAGGCATTACATAAGGGGGGGGGATAACAGGGTTTGCAGGAGTACAATTGAACGAGCAAAAAAAAAAACAAGAAGGTGAACAAGAAGGCAGAAAAATACAAACAACAACACCTTAAGTAAAAAATTACAAAAAAATGTACAAAGGTAACAGTGAAGTCAGCAAATAGAATTCAAAAAGAAAAAAGCAGTTGAAGCATCAATAGGACCATCAAGACAGAACAGTAGAATTACATCGTTAATGCTTTATGCGAACGTCTTTTCAAGCTTATCTCTAAATTGCTTGTTATTGGTGCATGTGACGATGTCGGCGGGTAAAGCGTTCCATAGAGTAATAGCGTTAGGAAAAAATGACGAAGCAAATGCTGATGTTCCGCCGGCTATCGGAGCTAATGGGCAAGTGTGATTTAAGCGGGGTGATATTCTGTGAGGCGGCATTAGTAGTGTGTGTCTTGATTCTGGTCGATAAAAGAAATTATGAAGGAGGCATAGGCGAGCAATAACGCGGCGTGACTCAAGGGTCGGAAGGGAGAGAGACAGTTTAAGGGCAGTGACGCTGACATGACTTGAATATTGCGAGGTGATAAAGCGTGCAGCGCGGCTTTGAATGGATTCGAGCTGTACAGTTAGGTATGATTGTGATGGATGCCAGATGGCCGATGCATATTCCAGCTTCGGCCTTACGAATGTTACATAGGCTAGTCTTTTTATTTCTTGAGAAGCAAGTTTAAGGTTACGGCGAAGATATCCGAGGGTACGTGAGGCCTCCGAGCAAATGGTGTCGATATGCGTTGACCAAGAAAGCGATGACGTCATGTGAACCCCGAGGTATTTATATGATAGGACTGAACTGATCGGTATATTGTTGACGTGATAGGTGTATTGACATATGGCACGTTTCCGAGAAAATGAGAGTGATTTGCATTTTGTTAGGTTTAATGGCATGTGCCATTTTGTACACCATAATGAAATGCTAAGTTTGATTGCAGGTTAGAATGATCATCGGCGGCGTGAATGGTTTGGTACAATACACAGTCATCTGCAAAGAGCCTTAGGTTTGTTGTAATGTTAGTAGGTTAGTCATTTATGTATATTAAAAAGAGCAGAGGCGATAGGCTTGCACCCTGCGGGACACCGGACGATACGCTGCTTAGACAAGACTTGTGCTCATTAGCCGAAGTGAATTGCGTGCGTCCTTTTAGGAAGTGTTCGATCCATGATATCAGGTTAGAAGGGATGTTTAGTGATGATAGCTTAGCAAGTAGGTGGTTGTGGCTGACACGATCGAATGCTTTAGAAAAATCCAAGAAAATTGCGTCTACTTGATGGTTATTGTCCATATCCTGTAGTATAACATGTATGAATTCGGCGAGCTGGGTATGACATGAGAACCGTTTACGAAAGCCATGTTGGTGCGGATAAAAAAATGTAATTGATTCTAGGTAGGTCATTAAGCAAGATTATGTGTTCGAGTAGTTTGGAAGGTATACTGGTTAGGGAAATTGGGCGGTAGTTTGTAATTAGTGAGCGAATACCGGATTTAAATAATGGTACTATCTGAGCAACCTTCCAATCGTCCGGAACGCAACCTGAGTGCAATGACTGGGTGAATATTAGATGTAGAATCAGGCTGGAATAATACTCAGTGTTGTTTAGAATCTTGCTGTTAATATGGTCGCAGCCTGAGGATGATGATAGCTTAAGGTTACGGATCAGGTTGGATATTTCCTCCTGGTTGATCTGTATATCGGGAAACGTGGTGGAAGAAAAGGAGCGTGGTAATGTTATGGTGTCGGAATTACATGTAAAAACGGAGGCAAAATAGTTGTTAAGAACTGTTGCGCATTCATTGCTTTCTATCGGCTCCCCATTAAGGCTAGTGAGTTCAAGTGGGTCAGTCCGGGATTTGGGAGAGAGTAATCGCCAAAATTTGCTAGGATTTGTTTTGAGGATGGACAGTAAATCACCGGAAAAAAATTTGTTCTTTGCTTCCGTTATTGCTTTAACGTACTGTTTAGCTCACGCATGGTACTTTTCCCATGTGGCTGGGTTGTTACTGTGATTAGCTGATCTGTAAAGACGCTTTTTTTGGTTAAGAATTGATTTGAGCTGTCGGTTGAACCACTGGTTGTTTGAATCAGATGTTACGGTTAGCGTTGGGATGTATTTGGTTTGTAATCTAAGAAGTTCATTTTTATACAGTTCCCAGTTCGCGTTTACGGTGCGGGTTAAGTGTGAGCTTTGGAATTGTACGTAGAAACTGCCTAGTTCATCATTTATAGCTTCATAGTTCCCTCTTTTGTAATCAGTTATATGTTTTTTTGTTGGTAGTTTCTTTCTCAAAGGAGGAGATACGGAAATATGTAAAAGGCTATGATCACTTAAGCCCGGCAACGATGTCACGCTTAAAACGTCATCGGGGTGCGTTGTTAAGAGCAGGTCGAGTATGTTGAAACCTCTAGTGGGACAGGTTATGACTTGATGAAGGTTGAAGTCGAGTGATAAATGGACGAATTGGGTAGCTTCGTTGGATTGAGATCTGTTGAAAGCTGAGAGCTGAGGCCAATTTATATGCGGGAAATTGAAGTCACCAGATAGGAAGATAGAAGCGTCGGGAAACGTTTTCGTAATTCGAGATAGGGATTGGCTGAGCAGATCGCAAAAAGACTGGTTGCTGTAGGGTGGTCTGTAACATACGCCGATAATGGTTTTTACTGCCTGGGAATGAATTAGTAACATGTTAGTTCAAGTAAGTCGTCGTGGCATATGAGCGACGAAGCAATTGTGTTTTTGATAGCAATGAGAATGCCTCCTCCCCTGCGACCGATTCGGTCACGGCGATACAGGGTGAAGTTGTGATTTGACGGAAAGATTTCGTGGTCGAGAATGTCAGCATGTAGCCACGTTTCGGTTAGAAGGACTATGTCAGCATTGATGTCATCTATGAAACTGAGAAGATGGTCATGCTTAGGTATTAGGCTTCGTATGTTTGTAAATGCAATGTTGAAGTTCATGTACGACAAATGCCAAGAAGGTAAGCGTGGTTTTGGGCGTCGAGAATGGCGTCAGTTAGCGACATCAGTCAATGATTCGGTGGTTTCTGTGATGTTAGAAAGGGATTTGGTGCATTCTAGTACGGAGTCAGAGATGGCGTCGTAATAGTAGCGCTTTTTCCCAACATGCAACCTGTCAAGCCTAAGTTTGAATGCGCATTTGGCAGGGCGGATAAACTTCAGAAGTTTAGAACGAGCAAGGCGAGTGGTGGCGGCAAAATCCTCCCTTATTGCAAAGTTTGTGTTTTTTAGTTTAGGACCGCAGGACAGTATTTCTTCTTTTGTTTTAAAGTTCATGAATTTGACGATTATGGGCCGATTTTTTTCTGGGGAAGGTGATCCAATGCGGTGCGCTCGTTCAATACTGTTTGGAAAAATTTCGAAGGATAGCTTATCCTTGCAAAATGCCAAAACCTTATCTTCAGAATTCTTCCATGTTTCTTTGTCCGAATCGTCAATGCCAAGGAAAAGTAGGTTATTTCTACGCAGCCGGTTGCTCACGTCGACACTTGCAGCTTTGAGGGCTGCAATGTCGTGTTTTAGATTGCCTGATTCAATGGAGACTGGTTCAGCGAGAGGATGATCGTGGAATGATTCTAACTTAGTCACCCTGTCTGTCAAGCTAGTTAATAAGCCTTTATGAGCATCATGGGCTTCCTTAAGTTTGTTTAGTTCATTAAGTATAGCAGCCTGACCATCTTGTAGTTCTTTTAATGTGGTTAAAATGGCGGCTAAATCGGCAGATTTCGTTGGGCCAGGGTTAAGCTCGACGTCACCGCTAAGTAGTAAGAGCAGTTGACATAACAGATGTTGCGCGAGCATGTCACAGCAGCTACGGTACACAAAAAAGATCAACTTCGAAAAGATCAATTTTCGACTGGTGGGTGTCGTTAACCTGCCCCGAAATCTCGTATACACGAGCGTTTTTGCTTCCCGCCTCCATAAGAAAAGCGACCGCCGCGGCCGGGAATCAAATCATGGTCCCCGTGCTCAGCAGCACAACGCATTAGCCACTAAGCCACCTTGGCATATAGAATAGACATGTTACGACTTTTACACAAAAAAAGATGTTTTACATAAAAAAAAAAATTAGAAAATGCCTAGTTCTCGTGTGCGCGTGCCCACCAGCGACCATCCAGCATACGTTTGTAGAGGCAAGTCTACCCACTTTAGGAGGTTGCCCAAGATTGAGGCGACCACTCGTCAGATAGAAAAACCAAGAAAATGCTGACTGCTCGTGTGTGCGTGCATCACGGAGACCACCCAGCGTCATACACGCAAGTCTGCGAGTGAAGCATACTCACTTGCGGTTGGCCAAGATTGGCAAAAAAAACTCTAGTGTTCGCTGTGGTCGTGGTAACACCAGGGGGATGAAACTCCGCCGTTTTTCTGTCCCGTGACTGCAGCTATCCTAACGTTTGGGGGCTGTACTACATGCGGGCATAAATGAATGTTGTTGCATTTTTTATTTATTACCAAGTTACTTCTTAATTACGGGGCTTTTAATTTGAAAGTGAACTTAAATGTTGCAGTTCGAGATTGCGAAAATACGAGGGCCACGTGGAGGGGATAACGGGAACTGCGGCTTTCTACTTCGTACCGCTGAAAAGGGGCGTTTCTTGTCGCACTCACCGGTATGGTATAATCTATGGTATTCCGAGGGCCGTCTTTACCACCGTAAAGTTCGTTTCATCGAAACAGGTACAAAAATGGATTCGCGCCAACATCACAGATCGTTCTGTACTGAGTGGTGTCAAAATTCGTCATGTCAGGCCACATGAAATTCTTCTGGATACCGGCAGGACGAAAGGTACGATATGCATGCTGCTCGTTTTGCTTTTCTACGCTTGGACGAGATAGCAGGATGCGGTTGCCACAGTAGCTTTATAATTTAGGTGAGCATACACGTGCACTATTTATTTATTACATTCTGATTGTCTTCTTTGGCTCTTGAAATATGCATGAAATGGGCGGCAGAACATCTGGTGATTACTGCAATGTCTACATTAGCTATACACTTTTGTTTATACGTGCATTATTGATTTATTGCGCTTCGATTGTGAGTTTTGCATTTTAGCGCAAGTGAATGCACGGTATGCAGCCAAATATACATGAGGCAACATATACAATAAGTAATGAAACAGTTTGAGGTCATCTGCACTCTTTTTATTATCTTTTGACTGCCTGCGTTTAGTCTGTTTTCGTAGCATGCATTGTTGTTGTTATTATATTATTAATATTAATGTATAATATAATTATTATCAGTATTGTTACCGTTATTATTATCTAGCTATTTATGTCCACAGCTGAAGGAAGGCATCTCCCATACACTTATTGCTCAAAGGGTGGGTCCGTCGGTTCATATCGTGTTCTTTGTTCTATGTTAATTAAATAGTGACTACATAAATTATTGTATTGCGTTTCAGTTGTGTGTTCTGCATTTTATCTTCACGTGAATCAACGTAACGTAGCAGAATGAATGTAGCAATAAATATACAAACTAAGCAATCACTTTATATGTTTTTAATCCAATCATAACTATAATTCGGCCACTTATAATTTGTAATTTATGCATCAGTTCCGTGCTTTCAGTTTTAGCTTTAAGTACAAGAACGATATATTCACCAGACTGCAGTTAGAGCTATAAGCCGACAAATAATTAGAAAATGCAGGTTTAGCTTTCGCTAGTAATTTATTGCAGTTTTTAAATTAGGTTTTACACCCGATTACTGCAGGGCCCGAGAAATACACGAGAAATACATAGTGTGTAAAAGTATATATGTGTAGAAAATTGTTCAGCGATTCTGGTGTGGGATGACTGCTTTTGTCTGCAGAAATGTATTCTGGATTAGGAGGAAAGGTGGTTCGTTGCCATCGAACATTATGATTGCACGAGTACAAATATGTATCCGCGCCTCTTAATAATGAAGGCTGATTTTTCTTTAAAATTTGCCTTTGCGATTGGTGTTGTCACAAGTAGCCTTTGTAGCCGAAATCAATTTAAGAAAGAGAGATTCGTAATATATCAAATAACATTTATTCCGAATACAGAGGGAAGTTTTCACACAAAACTATGTTCGCCTGAAAGCGGCATTAAAGCTACTATTCATTCTAACCCAAATATGCAAACGTGCTTCTTTATGTTCCAGACCTCGCGTTTGGCTCCAGTGTGGGAGAATGCAGGACCTGGCTCATTTACCACCTCGACAGATCTCCAGCAGCGACCGGCTGTGTCCTGCCCATTTTAACAGAAGAGACTGCGCGGACCTTGGACAGACAAGGCACAGGACAGAACTCCACTGGCTTGAAACCTAGTTATTAGCATGCGGCCACGTGCCTTACGCTTTTAGTATGCGACTAAAAGTCCTAAATAGACAAGTTGTGTTTTTACTGCATGAATGGTACATTTAGGCAATAAAAAACATAACTTTACTCTTTTTTCTTGTCTAGATTTTGTGTGCTAATAAACCAACGAACGTCGTACTTAGAATAAGTGGTGCAAAAAGAAGTGGACCCGCAAAACTTCATGCAATCAGAACGAAACAATTGCCCTTTTGATAATGTGGCGGGTTGCGAAACAGGTACAAGGTCATGCGCTGGATAATCAACTCGCTCAATTTACCTTGCATATGCGTCCCAATTGCATTTGGCGCTAAATTTCCCCACCCCCCCTGCTTGGCTTTTCAGTCCTCATTAAGATGCTGTCCCCCAGTGCATATCTGCAACTTGCTGCCACGTTTTTAGTACCGCCCCAAAACACCAGGGGTTTTTCGGGCGCTGGTAGCGAATACCGCGTCCAATGTAAGGTCTACGAAGTTTCGGTCTCCTGGTAACTCTTGATCGGAACGAGAAAAACGCATCACAGTGTACGACCCTCTAATATGATGTCCAATGATTATAAGTTCTAAAAAAATGAACGAATCGCAAACTTATACCAACAATGATGGAGCAAAGTTGTTGCGGCAGCATAGAAAGAGCAGATGGGATGCATAACTGATTTAAGCGGTGGTGACGGCCGTGAACGTTGCGTACATATTTGCTACCTTCAAGTCTAACGCGATAGTGTGAGCTTCCTTCATTTCATTAGTCCTTTACTTCGTGACTAAAACTACTAGTCACCCCTGACCACTCGAGCGTAGTGCAGGAATGGTACAATAGAAAATATATCTTCGACATTGTAGAAAAAACAAAGCGCAAGTGGAAAATAAGCATGCACCTAATTAACGGTCTGGTATTATAACGTTCTCACAAAAGTAGTCAATGTCAATGCACTTCAAAAATTTTCCTGCAGCGGACAGATGACCCGATTTCTCTTAGGTGTGTGGGTTGTATTTCCGTTACAATTCCTGTTCGGTTTGGAACAAATATTCGACACCCTCCTTGAAGAGGTTTAGATTGGGCGAAAAAACCCATTTTTTATTTTTATTAAAGCAAATACTTCGCTCATAAATTTCAGATCCTGGACAAAAAAAAAACAGTGGTGTCTTCATTACATTAATTGAACCTTTCAACTCTGTAGCATTACGTTTTTTTCAACACAAGAGATTTAGGTGCATACTAACGTTCCCACTTCAAAATTTGTCAGAATATCCTCTGACTGTTATGGGCATTCCGTTTAAATATAAATCGCCTTTCCCAGGTACCTTTTTTAAGAAAAACAGTCAGCGATAAACTAAAATAAATCAAACGCCCCTTTAAGTAATGCTAACGTGCTAAATTTATTAGGTTTGCCTATACCCCGTAAGCGAAGTGGGTTTAAAAGCTAAACAGCCTATTATTTCGTAATTATTTTTTCTGAAAATATATTCCTGAATTCAAGAAACTTATACTTGCAGAATAAATTTGTACGCCCTCTACCCGGGACCAAAAAAGAGGGTATAACGCTGGTGTGTGCTTCTAGTCCCACTTACCGCTTCGCAAAAAAATGGCTGTCAAATTCGAAATAATAGAGGCAGACTTTCCGGAGAAACACTGCCTTCAGCGGCAACCCCATGTATGCAGTGACCTAAATAAAGGCGATGAGCGGTGGCTGAACTTTACATCGGTAACAGTTGTGCGGGATCTGTTGCTTGGTTCAAGCAGCTGCGCGGCATACGAGTTAGACCGCAGGTGTTTTTGGGCGCATGCTTCCTTGGGGCCATGTCAACATTTCCGAACCCGGTACGTTTGTCCCTTTTCCAAGGCATAATGGACGGCAAATCGCGGTTTTAATAGCTTGCCTCTGCCGCCTGCACTCAGATTTTAAACCTTTTCCAGGATAACGAACACGCAGTATTTACATCACAACTCTGTTTGCACCTTTAACCGATCAGTTTCGAAGAAATATAAAATTAGCTCGATTTGCTCTTTGGTATTAAACAAAGAAAGAACCCGAGCACAAGCAGAACAATTTATGGTTTATAATATATAATAACAACATTTGAGCACATAAATATGCGCCATGGATTCCAGTTGCTAACATCAACCCCCAGCGAGATGTCCTTCGCTTTAAATAGGGGATTACACAACATTGCAACGTCGTGTTAGCAGCAAAAAGCAACGTGCGGACACATTACATGATGAACCTCAACCACAGTTCTATCTGGTCTTTTCCTTTATAATATGTAAAAACTGAGCTGATAAATTTTTAGAGACAGCGTGACCGACCACCTAGTAGAACCCCTACAAGTAAAATAACGCATGCTTCGAGCATACAGCCGCAGTAGGGAAAATTCAGGCGTCTAGTTTCAGCAAATAATTGATACTTGGGCCGCATTTGTCAGCATTGCTGTATCTGGAGAATTGTGATGAGCAGTTTCATGGTTCTGCATTCTGTCTACAATTTGCAGCCATCTCGATTCTCTTATAAGGAGAATATTATAGAACGTTCAAACGTAGTGTAATTAAGCCCATCAATTAGGTTTTAGTTTGTCTACCAATATCTCACAATTATGTGCAGCCTCTGATTTGAAGTAATGAACTGGTACGAACATAGGTACGTGGGTGTTCAGTATGTTGAAGATTTTGTTAGTTTCACAAGTTGGCAGCAATGTGTCTCCTCCTAACCGGCATGACAATGTTTGACATTATTATGAGTGCCATTATCCCCGCGCGTGCAATTCTAGTATCACAGTTGCGCGAAATTTGAATGATTTATTTTCTCGTATCTTGTGCTGTTCCAAATGTATAGGTGCTTTGTTTCGGAATGGTACTTATTTCTTTCAGTTCGTCAGCCGCCTATGCTTGACATGCCTTAAACTATAGTGTTTGTATTACTTACAGTCCACCTAGTATTTTTCTTCGCTAGATACGAGCTTGAATCAGAAACGCAAAGCGCCATTGCCAACTTTATCGACGAGCTCTAATGACGGTCGTAAATATGACGAGAAGATGATCTTCATATGTTACGTGGACATACCCACTCGGCATGATTGGCCAAATATAAGGGCTCCCTGTGCCCTAAGGCTGACGTTATAAAGGGGGACTCACCGGATAAGATTCCCATAGTGCTTGCTAATTCGTCATCCGAAGGCTTCAAGAGCGCTGTGCACT
Organism: Haemaphysalis longicornis; assembly: GCF_048455015.1. NCBI lineage: Eukaryota > Metazoa > Arthropoda > Arachnida > Ixodida > Ixodidae > Haemaphysalis > Haemaphysalis longicornis. The sequence continues at coordinate 38,494,321 of NW_027526295.1, forward strand.
GATACGAAAAGTTTAAAAACACATAAAAAGGTTTCTAAATGCAAAGTTTACTCTCTTTAGAAATAATTTACTTCTTTAGTGAAATAGAACTTAAACAAGAAACACATCTTCGTTTATCTAGTTGTCACTAGATGGCCGTACCCTTCTACCATGCGATAGTTTATTCTTTCTATTTCACTACACAAGTGACCTATTTCGAATACAATCAAACTACGCCGTTGCGCACATATCCAAGTATTTTCGAAAGTTTTCGTATGGGGTACCGATGGTTTCAAAGCCCTTAGGTCATGAAGCATGCTCCTATAAATAGTTAACAGGTCAGTGATTCTTAAGAAGGTGGCGAGCCGCTCAATCTAGAGTGGCACCGCGAGCGCTTTTTCGTTGAAGTCGATTTGTGAATGTGAGGGGGGGTGTGCGAAGTCACAGAAGCTGTGCTCTGGTAGTAAAACTAGGCCTCGCTTGTAGTCTACGCTTAGGGGTGGCGGTCGCAGCATCCCATGTGTCCTATAGGATACCCGATAGAACATAGAATACTCCTGAGGCGTTTGCCAGTCGTGAGTGTCCCGCACGTGGCAGTTAGCAGGCTTATAGTTGTTTTGGCGGGCAAAGGCTTGAGACTGCATGAATATAACGCGAAGGTTCGCTATTTGTTCTCGCAAAGCCACCAGGATAAAGGAGATTGAAGGGATCAGATGTATTGCCAGATGATCCGCACCATTAAATAGAGCCCTCATGGTTAAATCATCGCATGATGATGTTCCCGCTACGTTTGGAAAGGGGGTATACTGGAGGCCACTGCCTCGAAATTTTGCTAGATGAAGTAGGCTACATACTCCAATAAAATAACCAACTTTACCAGAGTCGTTGCAAGCACCAAGATGAAAAACGTCGTTCGCGATGCATCAGCACATGGGCGATTTTGTCGGTTTGTTTATGCTTGACTGCAGTTTTTGGAGCAAACGCAGCACGTCCTACGTGTACGTTAATTACGACTTGGTAGAAGCCGTAAACGTGGCGAAAGTTTCTGTTCGAAAGTTTGTAACGAACAAGTTACTTGAAAAGAGCGCGCAACGTTTTTTTACAGACTTCCTGCATTGCAAGTTTGTCCTTGAGCGTCCTAAACCATAACATCGCTTTATCTACCATGCAGAATATCATATTAGCGAGAATAAGGGTAACATCGCAACTAATTTGAGCGCTAACAGGCTCTAAATACAAAACCAGTCGTCAACATAAAGTTCACCCCTTACGCAAAACGTGTCGGGGTCGCAAAACTGTGACAGAACTACCAGCAAGCTACAAATGCAGTTAGTCTCTTCTGACGGCCCCGACTTACCGTCTACTGCGTAGCTTAATTGTGCGTTCAGTGAGCTTTGCACCCTGCCTTACAATATGTTGCTCGGAAAACCTACTTCTTTTAAAGCGTATACTCTAAAATGTAGTAAAAGAGGCGCAGTTCAAGCTGAAGCGCAGACCACTAGCGCACAATAACCAGACGATCGTTGTCTAATTTCTTCTCCTGCGTATTTCCAGCTGCCAACAACCGCATTCTGTCGGAGCCTATTTGCTGCTGCTCATTAATCAACACGCCGTATTATATTCGGAAGACTTTTGTAATTGACCTTCTTTAAATGGAGCAGAGTGGTTTGTTCTTCCACAACTTATGTCATTAATATGCATGGGGAAGGACCACTCTGGCAGAGAGACGAACACTGTTTCACACGTGGAAGACTAATTGCAACAGCATGGAGGACAAGCACACGACAACAGGCGGTGGGACTTTAGACATGATGGGTTTGGGTCGCACGGAAGCAAAGCAAACAGTTAGAAGGTACACAAATACTCTCGCAGCTTGGAAGGTGCGAGTGCAATACCCAATAGGAAAGTCAATTTACGTTCCGTGGGGATGTGATTATCGCAGCTCCAACAGCAGGAACGGCAGCACCCAACAGCCAGACGGGAACGTCAGCAGTCCGCGCAGCAGCGCCACGATGACGGCGCCGAGGCGCGCTTCGAGCGACGTTCTTCAAGGTGGCCCGTGGATCAGGCGTCACACGGGGTCGTTACCACGGAACCGCGCCCTGTTACGCCGGTTGGGTTCCAGACGGCGTCGTTCGATCACCCTGGATCACTCCCGCGCGCTTCTTTTCATTGTCTTCGTTGAACCTCTGTTGTCTCAATTGCGCGCTCAATCACTCACGTGGCTATTCATCACAGTTATCACAACGACAAAAAACTGTGGTGGGCTGATTTCTAGTGAAACATCAATGCCTTCCCTATGCATGCACTTTTGAAGAATACGATGTTCCGTCCAAAAAATCCACCAATTACAACCGACGTTTTTCATCTCATCGCTTCAATATGTTACATTCTATGAAGTATCAATGAAGTTTTTATTGGACACAACAGTGGTGCTATACGAGTGGGACTCCTGTTGAGGAGAATAGGTGAGAAAAGGGGTTCTACGACAAAAGAGATAATAATATTTTGTTTTAGTATTTAAAAATAGGTCCTTTTCGCATGAACAATCAAACGCTTCCAACTGCTGTTAACGTGTCAAGGCCAATTGATATTATGCATCCGCCTAGTTCGCCTCCCAGTTATTATCTGCTTAGCAGTCTTGTTTGACGAAATACTTAGTCATCATTATCAGGGTTGCAGACGTTCCACTAAAATTGCAACAAAAGCTCGTTCCTCGTTCTATCCCAATTTTGAAACCAGTTGCCGTTGCAAATTTCTAAACTGAAAAAGGAACGCGTTCCAGTTACACTCTGAACATTGTAACGAGTAGTTACATTCATGTTAAATTCCATTTTTTAAATTAAAATTCAATGTGGGATATTCCTGAGGCGAGATAACATGAGCAAGCTGACACTCACATCGAACTACGTATATTATACGGACATGAACACCGCCGGCAACATATTATCTGGAGACAAAAACAACCCAATGAAACGCTCGTAGGCTAAATTTTCAGGGAGCAGCGGACGTATTCCAAACATGCCTAAGTGCAAGTGTGATGTTCGTCTATAACAACTGAAGCATATATGGCGCTTTCTATATGTTTCTTGTCGTCTCGAGAGCTTGTCGGTTGGTCTCGGCTAGTGTCAGTAGATAAGGATACATAGTATAGGCACTCGTTTCGCTTAGTGTTCCGTACCACCGCCATTATCTTTGGTCAATTTGCATTACGTGACACTTGTTTATATGACACGCCTCATGGCTGCAGCCATTTTGCTATTTATGTGTTTTCGTCGGTCAACTTTGGCAGCGTTCGCTTTTCCTTTGTGCTCTGCTGCTGCGCGCGACGTCGTTCCGAACGTGCATAAGATAACACGCGTAATACATTTAAGGAGCAGAAGTGAGTATGAAGATGTCGTTTTATGGTATATTCATCAGTGTTGTTAACAAAGGACCCCTTCGAAGTTAAGGGCGAGGCCTTAGATGCGGCCATCTCGGAACACTGATGAACGACAAAATTGCCGCCGTTGCTGACTTGCGTGCTTCGGTGGCGGTACACTAATACCTTTCCTACTGGCACTACGCTCGGCTTCTCTGGAGACAAATTCTGGGCCCTGTCTACCTTGACGCTTGCGCTTTGCGCCTCAGGCAAGAACAGATCTATTTAGTGACACTAGTCCTGACTAGGCCTCATATATAATCTGCAAATAATCTCCAGGAAAAAAAAGTTTAAGGTGACATCTACGTTTAGTTCTGAAGAAGGCGCGAGAGCCCTACTTCGGCATGGAGGGAGTGTTTTGGATTGGAGTCGCACATTTACCATTTATGCTTTCCGAGAATTGCAGTTCAGCGAAGATACATAGACTAGCCGCAACGATCACTGCCACACAGGAAAGGCAGACTACATTTTCGCTTTTGTGGCTTTATCAGGAGGCCCGAAAGGTAGCGGCCGCACTGTGTTGGTCAGTTTGAGCAAGAAGGTTATATTGTCACTGCCCCATCGTATTCATTCTCTAGCGTTGGGTGGTAACTGGATGCTTTTATTTATTTATAAAACACACGCAGAGTAAGCTAGAAACGCAGAGCGAAAAAGGAAGTGAGGAACAGGGAGAGTGAGAGCTTTATTGAGTAAAATATAATAGACGCTGTACGTCCCTGAACATCTCTATGAATATGACCACATCGCGTAAGGAGAGGTGTATTTGCCCGTATTTAGCATACTTTAAGGTAATGTTGCTCGTTTAACACATAACATCTTCGCCCATCTAGACTTGTGGATAAATGTATTTGATTGTATCGCGCCCCTAGTTTGCAGTTATTCGCCGCGTAGATACTTTGGCGGCACGGGGAAGTAAGGTGTTCCTTGTCGTAGGATAAAGAGAAGTTGACAATATTTTTTCGCGATGAAGTGTCGTAGTCGTGGTCACAGTAGCCGCGTTTGCGTCGGTCGTCCTCGGCTGCATTGTTTTATTTCAATCCGCGGTGTCCCGATTTTATCGCGGCTGAACTTTTATCTTTGTGGATTTAAGAGCCCTCCTGAATTGTTTAAATACTATGCCTGCAGCCAGAAGCCTAATAGCATTTTGAGCGTGTGTAACGATGTTTAACCATAGTTCCGTTAGGAGGATTTTAAAGACTGTTCCCGCTTTTCTTTTGCTATGTTTGAAGGGTAATGAGTCACAGCGATTGACACTGTAGTACATTGCGACAATTGTTGCCTTCGTCCTTTCAAACGTCTCGGCGTCAGCCTGTAGAGTGCTTTCATAGCTTTCGAGCATTCCTCTAAACGACTTGAGCCTAGCTTTTCCCCTGTTCTTCTGCAGGTCTGAGTGTATGTGTTTTGGTAGTGCAAGGGTTTTAGTAAAGAGCCACTGGATTCCTGACATATCCATCATGTCGTCCAGACCTTGTTGTTTCCGCAGGTGAGGCACATATTCCATGGGATTGCCAGTCCCCATTTCTCCCAATTTTTCGCAGGGGCTCCTCTTGTGCTAGGACAGTGGCGTACCAGATATATGCAAAGTTTTACAAGACAGTTTAGGACCTGTGCGATGATGTGGAATATTGAGGTGCAGGTGCCTCGGACTGCAATATATGCTGCTTTGACAGGGGTCCTTATTTCACTTTCTTGAGTGCAGGTGAGCTTTTGGAACGGTAGGCTGACCGATATCCGACTGGTGAAAACTGCGTGTTTTTTCGCGTATTTTATCCCTACTGTTTCATGTATCGGTGTTTTGCAGAGTAAACCTAGTTTCAAATATTGCCTGTATTTTTTAAAACTGCATGATCGGGTCTGCCTTTTCTGTGTATGCCTATGCCAATTAATTCTTACGGGACTGTTTTCGGATATTACAAGCTGACGTAATTTTAGGTTTTGTGAATTGTTCAATTGAAGCCATCATGGTTTACTGCAGAGAGCTTGCGGTGCTGTCGGGCCCAAAAAATTCGAAACATCATTTCAAAATTCTCGAAATTGGCAGCCACCCTGTCAGTTTTTTTTATTGCGACACATTTTATTTGGTTTCTAGTGCTTATAAAAAATCCGCAGAGACATAAAGTGTCTGGCATTAATCTCTTCCAGCTTTTACTTATGTGACACAATGTTTGCGGTGGTATTAGTATAGGTTGGAGAGGTACATTGATAGTAGCGTAACTTGCGGGCTCAGCTAGTAACCGTAAGTGCCCACCATTGATCGATTGTACGGTTTAAGGCGCCGACGCAACGCAGGCGATGAGGCATGCCGTGGTGGAAAGCTCGGGATTAATTTTGACCACCCGCAGATCTTTAAAGTGCGCCGAAACCTCGCACACACGGGTGTTTTTGCTTTTCGCCTCCGTCAGAAAAGCGGCCGCCGCGGCCAGAAATCAAACTCACGACCTCGTGCTCAGCATGCCGACCATGCGACTACCTAGGCTGCGTAGAACGAACATGACTGTGCAGGCGTGGCGCCTCCTTCAATCACGTGTGTTTTGTTTCGTATCAGCCGTATTCTCATTGTCCGCCCTTCCACGATCTAGTTACCACTGCTCTGTATTTCCGCTCCAGGCGAGACCTCCTGTCTGGCTGGCCCAGTTCTAGTTTCCGGTCTGCAGCGGTGACGTACTTCCGTCGACGCTTGATGAGCACGGCTAATGGTGGACCATTAACAGGGACAAAAAATCAGAGAAATGAGCCTAACAGCGCTATGGCGTTATAAACACAGATGGGGGGATTCCATTGTTCACCGGCCCTTATCGTTCATAATACTCTTTCGGTTCTTATTTTGTGGTCTGCCTAAACAGATTGTGACCCCTGTACGGTATGCCTAACATGCCTGACGCATGTAATCGGCATCTTAGGCTTTAACGGCTTGGCTTTTTGCCTGAGGGAGACTATTGTTCCAACGGCGATGGGACTGCTATAATGGGGTAGAAATATGCAGCTTGGTTCTAAAGTAGGAACTATCAGGGGCTTAGTTTACTATCTCGGCACGTGTCCCCCGAGAACACCACCTCAGCGCCCTGTAGACTGAGAGAATGTTGACTAAGGCACATAGACTCTTCGCTGCTGATCTCCCAAGCTTCCACAATCTTACTTCGCGTCCTGCCCCTGTGGCGAAATATCACGGTTGTGTTTTCTAAAAAGAGTTTACAACCTTGCAGCATGCACTCCTTCAATATACGACCAGGCGCGTATAAGTTTCGCCCACTAAGGAACTTTGATATTCGTGCAGCCGTTTGTTCAGACACATTCCGGATTATGTCAATATGTTCGGGTTATCAATGTCTTTGGGTCAATATGGTTGGGTGGTTATGTTTACATGTTTGGGTTATCAAGTCTTGTCACACTATATATTTCTGTTTCTTAGAAAAGTGCCCCATTGCTAGTACCGTGTAGTCATCTGTACTCTCTGCGTTGCCATCTATTTTCGTGGTTTTTTTATGTACGACAAAGAGACACCCGGGACGCGACCTAGCGGTTCATGGCGCATCATGCGAAGGCTGGCCTTTTCTAGCAGACTGCGTCAGTATCATGATGCCAGCACGCGGATATACACGAAGCGTTTGTGATTGCTGTCAGGGATGGAAAGTGCGTCAGTAAGCCATAGGTACCATTATAAGAGGAAGAAATATATTAGTTGAAAAGGTGGAGTAGGGCAGGGTATGCAAGACTCCAGAAACGGCATGACTTGAAGGCGTCTGTCTTTTGTCTTTTTAGATTTATTCAAATTTTTGTTTTGTTTTATGAGTGAAAAAGAATATTTGGTAGCGTGCCCCAAAACTTATGCGCAGTTCTTTGTCAGCACTTTTCTGTGCTTTCCTTCACTCCTACTCCTCCTTTTTTGCGCTCTTTGTATGTTCAGAGTGAACCAACTGCCCCCCCCTTCAACATCTTTGCCATACGTTTGACATCCGCTGCGGTGGCTCAGCGGCTATGCCTTTGTATTGAAGTCGCGTTTTCGAATCCGGCCACGGCAGCCTCTTTCCTGGTGCAGGCAAAAAGCGAGAACGCCCGTGTGTACGGGATTTCGGCGCACGTTAAAGATCGCCAGGTGCTTCGAGTTTATCCCGAATTATCTTCTACGGTACGCTTCATCTCCTGCGTAGCATGGGCACGTTAAATCCCATAATCAATCGACCTTCTGCTGCAAGTCGTTAATTCGCATTGTACACGAAGCTTTCTCTCAATAACAGGGATTGCCGCCATGGGGAATATGCTTTCCCTAGCAGACCGCGACCTCAGGGTCATTTTCACGCGAGAACTCACCGCTGGTGGTTCATTTGTGCATCTATTTCCTGGTCGTGGGCTTTTCTACCCGTTTGTCTGATGCAGTTGCATCTTTCCACACACGTAGTATATATACGTGCTTTGATAAAGAAATACGCTTCACCCTTTTGTCCCAGTGAAGCTGCTTATAACCCATTTATTTGCCTAGGAGTTTGAATTCTTCGTATAAAGCAAATTTCTGTTTTAGATTCTCCATAGCGTGGCGGTTTAAGGCATTCGAATAATTTCAGGTTGTTTGAGTCACGTGAGCGCACCGGAGAAGCTTCAGAGTCTTGTGGGCGACGGAAGATAGCCATTGCATTGGCATCGCGCACAACTGGATTCTGGTGTCGGTGGCGCTGAGCCTCAGCTCGGGCGACTCGTTTAGCGGTCCTTGATGACGAAGCCCTTTTTAAAGAAAACCTCCACTAGTCTCATCGAGCCGTTTGGCCATTGCGGGGTATTCGACCTTCATTCAACCTTCATTTTACCGCAGCTACGCAGTAACCTGGGCAACGCGTAACCTGACTCACGGCGCCCAGCTTTGCCAACGGCCGCGTTCAATAGCCCCGCCTCTGCCACTTCCGGCATTGCGCATGCACTCTCCGCATATGGTCACTATGGAGGGTCCGGAATTACGAGCCTGCAAAGCTAGCGTCCGAGACTGATCAAAAGCAAGCCACTGCAACCGGAAAACTCTGGAATCGGTACGACAACCGTAGACAACGACAACGAGTAGTCTAATATTTACCGCTAAATCAAGGAAACAATGTGAAACCAGATTGATTGATTCTGGGGTTTAACGCGCCGACGCAACGCAGGCGATGAGGCGCGCCGTAGTGGAGGGCTCCGGATTAATTTTGACCACCTGGGGATCTTTATCCGCGGAACACGTCACGCGTGGCGCTGCCTCTTGCCATGTCCAGTGGGTGGTCATCACAGAGCACGTGTTGTGTTACACTTACGGAGCCCCCTTAATATTCTCACACTATCACCATTCTCTCCTCATCCGCTTTCTTCATCGTTATCCTTGTGGTGCCCTCTTCGCTCTCTCAGGTACATCGATGGACGATGGGAAGGATGGCGCGAAACCACACGAGTGGCCGCTTAAGAGCTGAGCTGTAAAATACGCTAACCAGATGCCTCAAATAAATTCTCTTATGGTTAAAGAGACAGATATAACAAGATAGATTTCGTATTAATATAGAAACAATGTTTAATAAAAAGGACGTAGAGAATAAAAACAGAATACTATGATTGTACAAAATATAATCAAGTAAAACAAGAATGTGGAAATCAAAGCCCAAGAAAAACACTTACGAGAAAAACTGAGCCTAAGGCGGGGTAGGCAAGAGAACTTGATGTGTGGAATGCTAGAACGATGTCTAATTGCGGGCAACGGTTGGCGACAAAGGCGCTCTAGGCGCTTTCCTCGCACCTCATTCGCCACACGGAATAATAGCAAGACCTGTAGGCACCAAAAAAAGTTGAATTCTTAGTCGCCGCGTTCATCAACGCAGTTTTCTCTGCAAGCCAGGTCAATTTCGAAGAACAACAGTTCCGCACAAGGGCCGAGCGGCGACGAGGCAGTCACGCGTGGCTTTTTTACTGGTTTGTGCTCGCCGCAACAAGTCACGCTAATGCACATGTCGCTTCCCACAGCCATGGTGGACTCTGTTTCCTTGCTTTCTATGACATGACGGCTGCCAAGGGTTTACTTTCTCTTAAAGCGGTGCTTTTAGAAAGACGGAAGAACCGCAACGCTAGGGCCTTTGTACAAAAGTAGATGAAGCTTTCCAAGCGTGGTCCTTTGAAAATTTAGGCCAGCCCTCAATACAGAAACCGGTGAGCTCACGGGTATGCGCTGATTCTAACCCAGTACCATCTGCATTCATGGGATGGCCTTTAAAGCGCCGTCACTGCTCTGGTAAGTGTTACACCCCTTCTACAAGGGTTTTTCGGACAAAGTCTAGTAACTGCCCCCGTACAATACCCCTTTGACTAGGGTCCTTGTACTCATTTTACTCTTTGGTGGGACGGGGAATGGTGCCACACGGAATGGAAGGGCTTCTGCCCTTAAGAAGGACTTAAGTTGGGAGCCAGCGTGCAAGCAATAGACGCCACATTAACGGAGGCTAATTTAACCGTTTTTATTCTCGTATGTGTCCAGCGGAACTAAGCGCCGCTCAAAAGGACGAGGTCTTCAGTTTTTGAGGAAGTCTGAGCACAACATTCCCCGTATTCCGTAAGCATGTACGAGCTTTATTGGTTGGCACCCGGAAGTACAAAATGCTTTCACATTCTCCTGCGCCAGTACTGAATGCTTTCACATTCTCCCACGCTGGTGCAGAGCCGACATGTAAAGGTTACCAGGGACTGGAAAACTGGAATGAACAGTAATGGTACCCTGTTTAATCGGCTGGTTGCCCAACGTAACCACACGCAACGGGAGAGTCTCGAGCACCTACTACGCATGCAGCAGTTAATGAGCAGTTCCAATCCTATTATTTCATGCCGGGACAAAAGGTAGCCCATTTTACGGGCGTCTACCTGCGACATCAGACGCTCTAGCAAGGGTATTGAGGGCACTCCCACACGACTGGCCACCGCTGCTTAGTGTGGAGTTTGAAGCGCTGATTTCCGCCTCCTGCGCCTGTTAAGGTCCTAAGACGGGTCTACCTTCTTAAAAAAAAGTAGATATATTGTGGCGGACGATTAGAAACACCTACCCTCCACTTACGAGACTAGAGCTTTACCAGTCGGTGTTTAATGTCACTGTGGAAACGGTACCTTCCCCTGGGGACAATGTCCTGAGCACACCATCCCTTGTACATAGTGTGCTTGTACCGGTTGAGTGGTTGGTACGGGTACGTTCCGAGTTTCTCCTACATGCTGTACCCCTGGACCACAACCGACATAGTTAGCCGGCTTTCTGGCACTAGAGGAAAGACGTAGGGTGCCTGTAACTATTGTTATTCAGAAGGGTGCCCAGTGGTGCGAGCGGTAATCCTACCTGAAGTTCCCAGGAAGCCGCCCAAGCCAGCAAGTGTCTGCGAGTAAGATTTGTCAGCATTCAGAATTAAGGGCAGCGAGACGGTATTTTATTTATTAATGTATTTATTTAGTAAATACTGCAGGCCCAGTTTGGGCCCAAGCAGGAGGGGCGGTACAGCACATACAACACACGCAAATAAACAGAACAAAAATGTAGCCCCACATTATTGCAAACAAAATATCAAATATGGAAGTAACGTTACATAAAAAAAAATTCACTACAGAAATCAAGCAATCGCTAGTTTAGGAAAAAGAACTATACATGGAAACAAAAATGCGTAAAACAATTCACTGCACAAATTAAGTAACAGCTACTAAAAACAAAATCACTAAATTAGATCTATGCTATAAGTAGACAGTAGTGATGACAAAGGCAAGCTGTTCAAATCCGTTATCGTCCGGGTAAAGAAGGAGTTCTTAAAAAGATTAGTTCTGGCATTATAATGTGTTAACGATTTTTCATGTCGATGTCTTGTTAGTCATGTCACCAAAGGTTGTAGGAATGGCTCAGGATCCAATGAAAGCTTCCTGTTATACAGCTTTAAAAAACTTAAATCTTAGCATTGTTCTCCTCTTTTAAGGAATTGAATGCCAAGTTCCGCCATTAAATTTGTGGACGAGTCGCTGTTACGATATTTAGAAGTTACAAAACGTATTGCTTTCTGCTGGATTCTTTCCAATGCGTGGATATTTAGTTTAGTATGAGGGTCCCAAAATGGGCATGCATTTCCAAGTTTGGGGCTGATAATGGAAGTATATGCTAGAAGTTTCTTATCTCATGGAGCACCCTTTAACTTTTGCCGGAGAAGGCAAAGCTTACGAAATGCTGATGCACATACGTTGGAGACATGGTTTTTTCAAGAGAGAGTATTTGACAGTGTACCCCAAGATATTTATATCCATTTACTTCAATTAAAGGACGGGATGGAAGAGTATACGTGAAGGACACGCTCTTACGTTTGTTGGTTATCCTCATGAACACAGTCTTGTCGGCGTTTAGATTGATATCCCACTTATCACACCATCAATGAATATTACGAAGGTTAAAATGAAGTTGCTCCTGGTCTTCCGCGCAAGTAATTTCACTAAACAACACGCAATCATCTGCAAACATTTTATTTTGAACTTTGTCTGTTATTACGGCAACAATATCATTGATGTAAACTAGAAACAACACAGGCCAAAACACACTTCCCTGCGAAACAACAAAAGTTACTTGTATACGAGTAGAAGTTATCGAATCAATGCTATGAAACTGAGTGCGGTTAGCAAATATGAAAACACCCAGTTTATGACAAATTCAGGAATACCAAATGTTTCTAGCCAGTGAATTAGTTTGCCATGAATAACAAGGTCCAATGCTTCGCTGAAGTCTTCAAGAATGGCGTCCGCCTGGCCTGCTTTATCAGGAACAGTTGCAAAGCTGTGGATAACTGTAGTTAGTTGCGTGACGGTAGAGAGGCCTTTCCGGAAACCATGCTCACAGAGGTAAAGTTAATCGTTGATGTTCAGGAAATTGGTAATTTAAGTAACTAATTATGCTCAAGTGATTTACAGAAAGACGACGTTATCGAGATGGGATGATATTTAGGCGCTAGTGCAACGTCACCATTTTTCAACAGAAGCACAACAGGTGCCGTAAGCCAGTCAGGAGGTAGTGTAGCCGAAGCAACGGATGCACGGATAATAATAACAAGGTATTAGGAGATTATTTCAGCATGCCGGTGCAAAACATATTTGGTATGACGAGAGGCCCAGCCGAGGATTTAGTTGTTAAATTTAAAAGCATGAAAATAATGCCATGCGGAGATATAAAATCAGATTTCGCGGACGAAGACAGCGACGTAATGGGGCGGAGTACAGAATTCCGTACATTGGAAAAGACACTATAACAATATGCCTTACCAAAAGAGATTGTGCAAGGAATATGGTTAAAAAGACTGTTGCTGCATTACGGTTACATTAAGAGAGAGGGAGGACATTAGCGGTAGCCATCGGGACGAGAGAAAGGCTGAATAGGGCATGGCGTGGGCATTGTCGGGGTACAATGGTTGGCAGAGGGGTGAGGTCGTGGGGCTGCTGCAGCAGAAACGCGGACAATGAATGAATGAATGAATGAATGAATGAATGAATGAATGAATGAATGAATGAATGAATGAATGAATGTACGCACGAGTGAATGAATGAATTCTTTATTTCCATTGATAGCATCAACGCAGTAGCATCAGTGAGTAGCATGAAGCGGTACAGCTATACTTGCCGCGAATCCCATTGATCTCACTGGCTGGCAAGATGCAGTAGGTTTGTCGTCCACTCCATTGGAATGTTCCCCGGTCAATCGCGTATCGCGTTTTGAATGACCGCAAGAAAATGAAACAGAACTCCTCGATTGATTATCCACCGCAGTATAATGGTCCCGGTCACCAATTTTGGACGACCGCAGCTGTTTTTTTACGTGAACATCCTCAGCATGAACGTGCATGAAATGGCCTGAACTGTTCACCAAAATATGCCATGACTCCAATCTAAAGCAATGCCGTGGCTCAGCTTCACAGCAATGCAATGTAATGACCGATGAGTACCACCACCGAACAAATTCGCTATACGACAGCTGTGTACGCATATAGACAGTGTTTACACTCTTATGTGGTTCTTCTGCACAAAAAGTGTTGCAGGAGGGAGCGTACAACAGCCAGGGGAGAAGTAGCGACAAAGTGAGGATGGAGAAAAGAAAGCGTGTAAACAGAAATTGAGTGGCAGTTATTATAAAAAAGAACGGATGGAAATGGGTGGGCGGTTAGGGACATGTGGGGAGGAACAGGTAAGGAAAGGCGGATATGAGGGAACCGTTGAGAGGCAGAGGAAAGGAGAAGACCGGAGTAATTGAAAGGACAATTTGAAGGGGCGGGAGGAAACCTTAAAATGAACGTAAACGCAAGGGTAAGAGGTGTCTCAGCTAGCAAGAAGACGCAACGTAAGAAGAGGGAGAAAGTGTTCAGGGAAGGAGCATGCATGGTACAGACTGGGAAAGAGGCGAAAGGAGCAGGAATAAAATGTAAGGTTTTGAGGTTCGAAAATGGAAAAGGTCGAATGCGAGTGGGAGTTTCTATGAAATAGGATTCCCGAAAAAGCTGTCAGGTATAACATAGGAGAAAATGAGAACACAAGGCCACGTTATTGGTAAGAAAGGGGCGGGGAAAAGAGCAGAAAAGGGCAGAAGATAGGGGAATGAAAAAAGTACGCCCACCTCCCCTCGCGGGAACCCTGGTGTGATACCACGCTGAGGGGGGTTCAAACGCAAGCAGAGAGCAACCGTCGACCGAAAGGCCGCCGGAGAGCGGCATACCGGTTATATGCGGAGCGCTCCCGAAGGAAAGGAGACCGCGGAGAGAGAGAGTACTGCACACGCGCAGCACCGCGCGCAGCGCCGCCCACCAGCGGAGTGAGAGCACGCTGGGCCGCACACGCTCTCACCTGTGCACGCGCCGGCGCCAGTGCGTCTGCCCCGGCTATGACGCAACACAATCCAACACAATCCACTTTAATCCAATCCAATTCAAATCCAATCCAATTCAAGTAAAGCCAAGCCAAGCCAAGTCAATCAAATCCAATCGAATGCCCCTCCCGAGACAGTGTTCGCCATCGGAGAGGAGAGCGGGAGAGTGGCTGCGGTCAACAACGGACGCACGCGGACAACAACGGACGCACGCAGGAAGGACAGGGCCGCCGACAAGACATGCTCTGAGCGTCGTATCTAAAAATAAGAATAGAAAAAATCTGAGGTAAAAACCGAGCAGCTTTATAAGCTGCGACTGGCCTATTCGCGGCGATTACGCGTGCCGGAATTGTTTGACTCATTTTAGCTTTTAACGACGCCACCGCACTGGTTCGTGCTGCATTTTATCCACATTTCTCGGTTTTGTACGCGTTTTCTCGGATTGGCATCGTTGTCGTTTCTGTTATTTCGTGGTCCTTTGTGAGCAGCTTTGCCAATTCACCGTGAAGGTTGTGCATTCCTTGAGTGAGCTTGACGGTTTGCTTAAATGTTTTCTTCATAAAAAATTGTGAATTGGCTATGCTGTGCGAAAACAGGCATGTGACTGGCGGCAACCAAACGCGCAATACCCGGATATGACGCGGAAAAGCGTCCACACGTTTTAACCCTTTGCTAACCCCTTACACCATTTTTCACGTGCTTGATAGCGGCCGGATATCAAAAAGAATAAACTATAAAAGAATATTCCGCGCGTTTTGTTCCAGAGTATGGAATTTGAATTTAAATTTGAATTGGAATTTTTAATTTAATTTTTTTATTATTTCTAAGGGTGTAAAATATATTCAAGTTAGTATACAGACAAGGGTCCCATAGTCAATAGACTGCAACGGTTTCCTTTATTATTATTGCAAAATAAAGAATACACCTAAAGCAGCAAAACCAAACAAACAGTAACTAAAAGGAATAAACACAGCTTAGGCTGCGCGGTTAAACAACTCGGTAAGCAAAATTGAGAGAGAGAAAAAAATAAAAAAAAATACGTGTTGCACATTGCTAGCACAATACCAATTCGAACAAGGTAAAAAAGTTGGCAGCAAAACAAATACATAAACTAGAAACTTGCACTAGACATACAATCTAGCTGAACTCAGGAAACTTAGGCAATGAAATGAACAGTAATATAGCAATTCAGATAATAAAACCAATACATTCATCGATTCAAAAAAACGTTTTTAGAAAAATAGAAGAAATAAACACAATAAAGCCTCTGGGGCGCAGTGTTTCAAATAGTGCATCAGAGAAAAAAACCCGGAAAAACCACTGCCCCCGCGGTCAATTCTCAATGGCTTACGACGTGTTTCAGAGCACGAGTACAACAAAAAGCACAAAAAACAAGCGCGCTTCAAACTTTTGCCTACAGTCTTGTTTGACCTTCAGCTTCCGTGGATTCAGTGGCGCAGCACCCTGAATTGTGAGTCCGGAAAAAGTGTAGCTGCTGCAGTACGTTTGATGCCAGGTTTTATGCTACTTACGCAGACACCTCGTCGACAAACCTGGCGCGAACAAGCTCTTGCGCGGAAGAATATGGAGAAAGATCCTATTCATCTTATCTGCATCCCACTGCCAGCAAACATCGTACGCGATGGTATTTCCAGCGTGCAGCTAAGCAAGACCGACAGCCGCACGTTAACGGCTATTTTTTCTCCAGGTTGACATCGCTGCGGCACATGGCAGTGTCTTAAAAATATATTCCGAAGATAATGGGGGTCCTCACCTATGGCATTGACCTGGAACAGCTGTAATGCGGACCTTGCCATTCGTTGGGCTTGTAAGCCACCCCAAGCGAGCTTCTAGAAGCACGGCTTCAGCATTGGTGAAAACGCCAAAGCGACTGATACAGGTTGCCATCGATTCATGTTTCTTTCAGAGAAAAAGCGTCCTCCTGTCGCGCGAGAATAACAGGGTTCCACGTGCAGAATAGATTTGGGGGATAATGCTGGTGGTCACGCTGAGAGATAGGAGAATAGCCGCATGGATTAGGAAACAAGCTTAAGTTGACATTCGTGTACAAATTAAGCGAAGGAAATAGGATTGAGCTAGTCAAGTAATGCGTATGAGGGACAAGCAGGAGAACCATCCGTTTACCAGGTGACTATGAATGACCGCAAACGCAATTGGGGTCGGCCGAGTACTCTAAGGACCGATGAGCTACGAAAATTTTGGGGAAAGCCTAGACTCAGGTAGAGCTCGTGAGGCGTCGCACCAGGTTTTTGGGAGAGGCTATCGTCTGGCAGTGTACACAAACAGACTTATGATGGTCACGATAAAGACGACGATGACGACGATGACACGAATTCAAGCCTTCGCTCTGACATTTCGCACGTGTATAGACAAGCTTCACATAAAACAAAGCTTCTTGATGTAGAGCCAAGTGGATAAAGTTTTCGTATGCCTAAATGGTTAAATTAGATTAGATTGGTGTTTTATGGCACATAAGCAACTAAGGCTATCATGCGCCAAACAGGTGGTAGTCTTTTTACTTTTGTGTGTTTGCTTATTTTTAGAAGATTTAGAGCTTGTTTAAGAGTTTTGCATCTTTTAGAAAACTAACAAGGGAAGAAATTTCAACAAAGGCATAGTCTCCTATGAGTAAGCTAGTATGAAAGGGATGTGTTGTTTGTAAAACTGCGGAAAAGGTTTTTCCTGATGGCCTAAAATTTCGCACATTAGAGCAGGATGTGATTTACTGTTAGATCTTGGTCACATTCTTCGCATCTCGGTTTATCTTGTTTCATCAGGAGAAAGTTACGTGTCAGATGAGCGTGTCCTATGCGAAGGCGGCATAGAATGATTTCTGTGAGACGATCTACATGACTGCTGGTTTCCCAATCTGCTATAGTGGGGTTAACCATGTGCAGTTTGTTGTTAGTTTCAATATCCCATAAGGACTGCCATTTGGCTGCAAGTTTACGTCGTATAAAGTGGATGCAGTCGCGGTGAGAAATTTTTACTTTAGTAATCGTTTCATTACTGGCCTGTGTGGCACATCTGTCGGTTCTCTCGTTTCCATTATTTCCCATGTGGCTAGGAACCCAGCAGAATATAATTTTGTGTCCCAGAGCTTCGGCTGTTACTACATCATGTATTATGTCTCCTACTACAGGCTGGGCAGCATTTCTGTAATTCAGTGCTGTGATGGCGCTTAGCGAGTCCGTGTAGATAATACTGTTTTTAGTTTTTTCTTTTATTATTCTTTTTACAGCAACAATAATAGCGTAACATTCCGCTGTGAAACTCGAGGTACATTGAGGTAGCCTGACCACTTTTCCCCATTTCCCTTGCACTATTACAGCCCCAACGTAGTCTGATGTTTTTAAACCATCTGTGTAAAAAGCTGTTTGCTTTTATATTTTTCGTTGAGTGCTAAAAACTCCTGCATGATATGTTGACGTGGTTTTGGTTTTTTAAAACTGTTTTGTGTAAAGTCGCATACAGGAGGAAAAGTATACAAAGGTGGTAGTTGCTCATGTCTCTGGGGAATTTCAGGTAATGCATCTAACATACTCAGCTCTTGCTATTTTTCTTCGAACCGAAGAAGTAATGATTTATTTGCTTGGGGTTTGTTAATAAACAGTGTCCTTGAGAAAGATTTTGTGACTATGGGGCAACACAGATGTTTTGGTAGAGAACGGAGCTTTAGGATGTATGAGCATGTCAGCATTGTTCTTCTGTCTGTGAGTGGTGGTTCATTTGTTTCGATGTAAAGACTGTTGATGGGTTACGTCGTATATGCCCCAGACGAGAGACGTAGACCTAAATTGTAGACTGGGCCTAATCGTTTCAAATATGATTTTCTGGCTGAGCTATATACAATGCAGCCATAATCCAAACAGGAGCGTACAGCCGAGTGGTAGATTTGTGAAAGGCAGGCCCTGTCTGAACCCCAGTGTTTTGGGGACAGGACTTTAAGTATGTTTGCAGCTCTGGATACTTTCTTTTTCAACATATTGATGTGATGCAGGAAAGTAAGTTTTCTGTCAAAAATTATGCCAAGAAATTTGTCTTCGTTTTGTATGGGGAAGCCGATTTTCTTGAGGTGTAAATTGGTATTGGTCTGTAAGCCTCATTTGAGTGAAAAAAGAATAGCTACTGTTTTGTGTGGTGAGAACTAAAAATCGTTTCTGTCTGCCCATGTAGTTAGTCTATAGTTAACTGCACTTGTCTCTCGCATGTTACTACATCGGAGGATGTGCAAGCTATTTGGAGATCATCAACATAGAGATAATACATATTCGACTTCGGAATTATTGTGGATATAGAGTTCATTTTTACAACAAACAGTGTTGTGCTCAGAATAGGCCTCCTGTGCTGGAGTTTTCGCGACATGCAAAGCCCCTAGCGGTCGACACCTCTGGGTAGTACAAAAGCAGATGACCCTCGGCGCCCTCCATGTGTTTTCAATTACAAGCCAGAGTGAAAGTTGGTTGTGGCGCTTTGTGGCGTGTTTAAATGACTGCATGCTGTATGAAATAGCCCTTAGAGTAGCTGCAGAGGCTAAATAAAAAAATATCCGCTAAAAGAAGCTGCTTTGTCGGATTTCTTTTGAGCGAGCTGTCGCGGTGGTCGCGGCATGGGACAGTATCAGCAGGTCGGGTGGTTTAACTGTTTGACAACAGTTAGTTTTTCCTTCTTGCGTGCGGTCGACAAATGAAAGTCCACGAGTAGCATAAACACGGAACGCTGCTCATCTTACATCCTGAGGTAACTGCAAAAGGTTGCTTCATCGGGAGCATGCAAGCGAAAGCAAGAATTGCGCAGCCGACTCAGCTGACACTGCTGGCCTGGCACCGCCTTTGAAACGAGTGGAAATTTTGTTTCGTATTTTCGCAAACTAAATGATTCTTGCGTAATGTTTTATGCCACACGATTTACGAACGCAAGGGTACATGTATACTAGCGAGTAGGTGGGGCATTAGCGCCAATTAAATAACCAAATTAGGCGCTATTAAAGGACGCAAAACATGCACTAAATCACACGCCCACTGTTTCCAGAGATGTGTACTTCTATAACATCACATAACAAAGCCCCATGAAACGCAAAAAGGGCTATTGTAGATCTAAACGTCATCTACACAAGACGATTCGAACTGCTTAGAGACATTTTGTCCAAGAAGTTTTTTATAAAAGCCGTCCTGAAGAAGTCTTGTAGCTGTGCTAACTCGACGCTTATAGCCGTCTATCTGGGTGCTTGCGAGACATCTACATGACTTCTTGTAGGATGTCTCAGCACCTTCTTGTTGACGTCTATATAACTTCTTTTCATGGAGTTTTAAGAACTTTTGAAGAGGTTTCAGGAATTACGTTACTTACGTTTACACGGGTTCCTTCGTGGCACACGCTAAATTCTTTCTCTGTACACACAGGCTAGTCTGAAATATAGCTACGAGCTGTCCCCACAATTGACGCACCCAGCAGCTGGTTTTGGAACAGACTCGACTGCCTGCTGTTCTGCGAATAAATATCTTTGCTTAAACTGGCACGCAGTGTAAAAGATACTTAATCGGAGAAGGGCTGGTCATTATTGAGTGTTCTGGAAGCAACCACTGGGCATGTTAATTGTTGACAGCTGGCAGCAACATCCACAACCGGCCGGTGTGGACAGCGTAAGCATCAAGTGGGCAGCACAACTGAAGGTGATGTTAGCACAACATTAATAGGAGGTATTTGCATAAACTCACAATAATAGAGATGTTTGATGCCAGCTAGGTCTCATATCACATGTTTTGTGTCCTGTGTACAACAAAATGATAAAATCAACCTGTGATCTTTTAAAAACCAAGCTTTATTTGTAGTGCAACATTAGTTATTTACGTTAAAGCAGAAAGAATTACAGGAGAAAGCTCTCACAAAAAAGGTAACCGTCAACCCTCTATATACTTATAAGCAGGGATGATAGCTTCATGTGGCAGTCATCAGCAGTCTGGCTTGTTCCCATGAATCTGAGTGTCCTTGCTTTTTGCCTCCAGCCGTGTTGCCCCGTGCCACAGGATGCCCGGGTAGAACACAAGGCAATGTATCACGTACAATGGGTACCAGTAGTGAGCAGTGAAAGGTATCAGACAGACAGCTACTTATAAAATTTCGTTGATGCGAAAGGAAGCCAGACAAATGGTTCGTTGGGGCGAGGACTGTGTTGCACTAACTTCTCTGGCTAACTGATGGGGAATTGGAAATTTTTCGTCGAAACAGACATTTCGTTGAAGCGGAGTTGGACTGTATTATCTATGGGTACAGGTGCCAGAGAGCAAGTATAAGAATTAGGGCTGCAGTAATTTTGATCCATTACGAAAAAGAATCAATTTCCACGAAGGCAGAAAGGAATGTGCACCAGCAGCTGTAAATTGTCACACCTAGGAATGGACACCAGTATGTCCACTCGTGTGGAGAGAGGGGGAGGCCATGACAGGCAGATAGAGAGGAGAGACAAAGGCACGAGGGGCTATTGATTATGTTTTACGCGCCGACGCTACACAGGCGATGAGGCGCGCCATAGTGGAGGGCCCCAGATTAACATTTTGACCACCTGCACGGGATATCGAGCACGAGGGCGTTTTTGCTTTCGACCTCCAACAGAAAACTTGCCGCCACAATTGAGAAGTGAACCTGTGACCTCAGGCTCAGCTGATCAATGCGTCAGCCACTGAGCCACAGCGGCGGGTTGTGGGGTAATAAAAGGACACGGACTTTTAGTCAAGCCCCTGTCTTTTTTGTTTGAACTTCATATAATGGCTCAAATAAACACACTTTTATCGTTTATCCTGTCGATAAAGCGGTACTTATTTTATGAGGCCTGAAAGGGGAAAAACTGCCATTAGCGGTCTGAGGCAGCCACAGAAACTAAAGCAGTGACATTCATATAAGTTGCTACGTAATTGGACGATGTCCAAGATTACAATTCAAACCAGTTTGTTTCGGTTCTGTAAAATACCGTATTTACTCGCATAATCTGCACACCCTTAAGTTTTGCCAGGTTTACAGAAACAAAATATACATACATATTTTGCACTCCCTGTCTCGCCCAATACAACCGATCAGCGCGCCCACTAAGCAAGCACGCTTTGGATGGCGGCATGACCCATGGGAGCGCAGTGATACACGCATGACACACGATACTGCGCGTGCACAGTCTTCTTTTTTTCACTTTTTTCCGTGTCCGCGCCTGGATATTCCTTCCCATCGCTCCTCTGTGATGGAGCGTAGGCGATAAGGAACATTCAGGTGTACTAACCGGCTACCCGCCCTTCCGAACACATGCACAGCACCTCTACCCGCCGCGGTGGCACAGTGGATAAGGCGTTGGGCTGCTGAGCACAAGGATGCGGGTTCAATTACCGGCCGCGGCGGCCGATTTTTTGATGGAGGCAAAAAGCAAAAACGCCCATGTTTGAGATTCAGGCGCACATGAAAGATCCTCAGGTGGTCAAAATTATTCTGGAGCCCTCTACTACGGCGCACCTCATAGCCTGCGTCGCACTGACGCATTAAACCCTACAATTAATCAAATCAATCGCATCACTTAAATCGTCCTTTCCGTGGGAGTCAGAACTGCTCAAGCGTGAGCCTTCCACCTCCTTTCTATTCTCCTCCACGGTGAGAATTCACGCACAACACGCACGAACGCCTCTGCGGAGCCGGAAGAACGAATTTCTGCATTGGAGGAGTGAGGGCATATCATCCCCGCTGCGGTGTTGCCCCAGCCTTGCCAAGTGCCGGCTCATGTTGTGTTCTGTAAAATGCGTCAGATAAGCCTGCCAGCATAGCTTGGAATCGCAACAATCACTAGGTGAGGCATAGGCAGTGGATGAATGCCGTCCGCACAACCGGAGACACTCAAAAGCGGTGTGTTTTCCCCACCCTTTGGTGTTTGCCTGGCTGTTCACAGGCGTGTTCACAAAAGAGGCGTGTTCACACCAGGCCAGCGGTCGGCCGATTCAGGACTGTGCCCACAAGCAGTTGGTGCTTGTGGCAACACCACGCCAAAGAGAATTCGCCAGCACGTCAGTGTCAGTCTGCACGCATTCTGCGAACTTGCTTGTGGGAAAATGAATGTTACAACGCGAAATTGTGAATTCAATACAGAAAATACCGCCCAAAAACAAATAAACCACTTAAAAAAATGAAAATTGCTAGTCGGACTTGAGCTTACGATTGGCATAACAATATATTTAGGTCCTTCGTTTCAGTCCCAGTATCCGCCGCTTTCCCGACGTTTACTGCAGACTCCATGATAATTAGTGTAAAATCGTCGCTGGGTTTCTTTGTCGTAGAATCTGCTTCATCGGTAAGAGCTGAATATTGGTTCTGCAGCGCGCTCCAGAATTTTTCACCTTTACGTCTTACTGTTAGCTCATTTATCGGCTTCTTTCGTACTACGTGATCATGGTTACTCCCCAAATTTAGCCTAATTCGAGATCTTAACATATGGTGGTCACTACAGCTTACCATTCTGAGAACTTTCACAGCCTGCACAACGCCATGGTTATCGCATAATATGGTTTATTACTTTTTTGTGCTCTTCACGAAGGCTCTCCAGTTTGCAGAAGAAGGTGGTAATGTTTTGTAGAATTTTTCGTTCTGCGAACTCAACTAGTAGGTCCCACCTGTATTTCGACAGCCCCGACCATCGTTCCCAACTGCCTTGTCTCCAGCATCATTCTTGCCTACTTTAGCATTTAGGTCTCCCATAACTACGGTATACTGTGTTTTTACATTACCCATTGCCGAATCCACATCTTCACAGAAGCGTTAAACTAGCTCGTGGTCGTGGCTGGATGTAGGCGCGTAGCCCTGTACCATGTTGAGTTTGTACCTCTTATTATTCCGTAATACAATACCGGGTACCCTTTCGTCAATGCTTTAGTATTCGCCTTAGTTGCCAACTGGGCTTGCATTGAATAGAAACCCCACAACCAGTTTTCTTCTTTACACTAGACAATGGTATTCAGACCCGTAAAGGCTTCAACTGTCCTCCTAAACTCACTACGGCCTATGAAATCCCCTTTAATGCCCCTAATTCCTCAACAACACCTCTCGACTCGATTCGCTAGTTAAAGTTCTGGTGTTAAGCATTGCCAGGTTCACATTTCAATGGCAGCCTGTCCAGTTCCAGGGATTCTTAGCACCCTCTGCTGCGTTACATGTCTGACCGCCACCATCCTCAGTTGCTTCATATTATGAAGGGCGTGGGTTAATCTGCGTATTCGTGGAAAGTTCTGGTCATCACTACACAAGGGTGGCCAATCCTAATTTGGTGAGGGAGTGCGTTAGCGGCAGTGGTCGCCGGGGTAAGGCCGCACCCCAACCCTCATTCTGCAATTCCATCAAAATGCAGATTTTTAAAAGAATCCGGCGCAAATTTTCCGGCACCGGATTTAAAACCACGGTACTTCTGCACGCGACGCGGACTCTATACTTCTACGCCATCGCTGCGCCTCTTATACTTCAGAGTTGCATAAGTTGCTTTTCCTTATAGATCAGAACAATTCTTTTTTTCTTTTTCCTTCCTTTGAGAGTACGATCGCGAGTATGCAACGTGTTCTCCTTTGCAGTTTACAGAGTAAAGTGGAGCATCACAATAGAAGAGTTGGTAGCACTTCGGACATGCACCCTTGCTTCCGCAGCCTAAAGAACTATGGCGAAATCTTCGGCAGCGGTAATACCCTCGGGGGTTCGGCATATTGCAAACGGACGGGGATCTCAACTGAGAAGAGTAGTCGAGAACGTGGTGATGACATGCTTGGTTAGAATATTCTTCCCATCTCGACGTATTTTGATTCGTTGAAGATTCAAAATATTCTGGTCCTCCTCGAACCCTTTTAGGAGTGCTTGCTCAGTGTCAGGAGTCAAGGTGCGAAGACGGCGGAGACGACGAAGAAGAAGAGACTAAGAAGCAAGAAATTTTTAGAAGCTGGTAGAATACAGAAGAGGAACAAGGAGGAGGAAGACGAAGAGCAGGTAGACGGAGAGATCGTGGTTCGAGGCCACCAAAGGAGGCGGGACCCGAGGTCTGGGAACCCGCCAGGCACCAGCACCACTACCTTATTAGCCTCCTCAAGCAGTCGATGTGGGTGCTCCTGGGAAACGGCGGTTCCGCTCCTTCAGAAAGGAATTGCAACACGCGAGAAAGTGTTCCGCAACATTTCCATCTCGAAGTTTTTCATACGTCTTTTCTGTGTTGGACATCTCCAACCACCGGTCAAAGTAGTATATGAGATGCGAAGCAAACTGTTTCCTGTCTCCGCATCCTCTGGCTTTGCGCTGGAAAATTTCTCGCGGAAGCCGTCTGCTGTAAGTTTAAATCTTTGCAGTAATGCTGTTTTTACCGTGTCGGAGTCCATAGACTCTAATGCCGGCATTCTTCCGAAGACACCAAATGCGTCGCCTGTCCAGACAGAGCCTCCGTGGGGTGGCCCACTGAATTTTCTTCCAACCTTGCCATAGTGCTACTCGTTCGAAGGGATGGAGATAAGCATCGAATTCATCCCTTTCGTCATCAAAAGCAGCCATGAGCTTTTTCGGGCAGACCTTCGGACTCTTGGACGTCTGTGGTACTGGAGATACAGGGGATTGATCACGACTTTGGTTCGATGCGCTAGCATTTGCTAAACGTAGCTGTAACAAGACGAACTCTTTCTCTTGGGCTAGCTTTTGCTTTTCTACATCCACCATGCGCTTGGCTCTCTCTTCCTCTTCTCAATTCGATTCACCTCTCTCACTGCTGCTCTTTCCTCTCTCAGTCTCTGATTTTCTCTCTCCTAAAAGTCCAACGTCTCTTCCTTAGTCAACACCAAGCTACTCGCCAATGTCATTAACTTTTCAAGATACATCTCTTCTACCGCGGTAAACAGGTGAAAATAGGAAAGGGAATCCTGGCAGGCCCGCCAAAGCTTTTCTCACGCGTCACCCCAGGAAAACAATGGATTCCAGACACAAAGGAATCAAGTTAATAGAAGACTTCAGGTTTGGTAAAGGTATTGTGAAGGTAAAACAAACGGACAATAAGTGTTGGAAATTATCTTCATACAGAAAAAACAGTGAATGGCTTTCAGTGCATAAACTACAACATTGTCCTCAGGCTTCATTTACTCGTCCCTCTACATCCTTAAAGGCTAGTTCCCTACCGTACTTTTTGTTGTTGCGTCGCCCTGGATCCTTGAGGCAATCGGGGGTCCGTTGTCGCTGAGGTGGCTCCCTGAGCGCAGTGTCGTGAAGATGGTGACGGGGCCAGTGGGCGAAGCCACTGGTGCGTGTGTGCCCATGCAAGCCGGTGCTGAAGCCAGCGGAGCAGAGCTGCCGTTTCCTAGGAGCACCCACGTCGACTGCTTGAGGAGGCCAACGGGGCAGTGCCGCTGGTTCCTTGCGGGTTCCCAGACCTCGGGTCCCGCCTCCTTCGGTCGCCTCAAACAACGATCTTGTTGTTGTTGTTGTTGCGCCTTTAGGGATGGCACATCCGTCCACCTGCTCTTCGTCTTCCTTCTCCTTGTTCTTCTTCTGTTCTCCACCGGCTTCCAGAAATTTCTCGCTTCTTAGTCTCTTCTTCTTCGCCGTCTCCGCCGTCTTCGCACCTTGACTCCTGACACTCAGATATGTTCACAAAGTCTTCATTAAAGATAACAGATATGGTAGGGTTCATAGATTGGTGTGGAGTGATGCTTACAGGGTTGTAACCAAGAGTGGTTATTTTGATAAATTTGGCGCATTGATCTACGTGTCTGACTTCTAAGAGAAGGCCACCACATGCCAACTTGCTTACTCTAAAGCCTCTTTCAATCTCATTTGTAGGAAACGTGGCTACCAAAAATGGTGACAGGCGTCTCAATGACGTACCTTAATTTTCACAGTGCATATGGAGGAACTTCAGAAAAAGTTCTGCTAACTCATTTGTAAGAATCTTGGCTAAGACGAATTGGGACAAACGTCACATTGACTTGCCTTAGTTAATGCATAAGGTGGAACTTCAGGAAAAGTTCTGGTTTTTTGGTGTGAAAAACTGCAGCACTGCTTCTTTGCGCCCTCTTTTCAGAGGATGATCATTGGATTTTATTGGATGTTAATGATCATTGGATGTTATATGGCACTAGTTGCCACATCAAGTGAAAACAATTCAGTGGCTCTGCTGCCCGCCCACTACCAAACCCCACCTGGGAACGCACTAGACGCAAGTTAGCCATACACGGCTGCTACAACCATGTTTGAGTCCTCCAGGTTGATTACTTACACAGTGTGAATTCTCGCCTCATAGAATTGTGTACAAATGAGGAAAAGTAGATATGACAGAAACGGCGTAGCAAAAGAGATGGTAGGTGAAATAGCTTGGAATAGGTGAAATTAATGAAAAAGGTGACTGCATGGCTGATTACCCTGGGCGGGTCAGACTTGGTGGCACCGTCTACGAGAAGCAGGGGTCAAAGTGGCATGTTGCCCCTACTGGTGGGGTGTGAAGGTCTAAAATAAACCTGACTTTGGCTCAGCACATAGGATGCCTTTTCGGCGGGCACGGCTAAGCCCGAACAGCCCGGGCGTGGTTGGGTCCAACCCACATGGGCTGAGGGTGCGTGGTGTTCCAAATACCTTAACTTTGATTACACAAATGTGCCCCTGCGGGAATGCTAACGAAGCACCTTTCCCGCTGCTGTCTAGCGGCCAGGGGCCTTCTAACCTAACTAACCGTTCACAGTTTGTTCCTGTAAAACACTTCGATTCTCCTTTATCTGCTGTTTGTTCTGGTGTTCCCAAAGGCTCTGTGTTCGGGAACTTGCTTTTTTTTATCTACATCAATGACTTCCCAACTAAAATCCGTTCATCAGTACGCCTTTTTGCTGATGATTTTGTAATATGTTGGAAAATAACTAGTACATCTGATAATAACACTCCAAAGTGCGACATTAACGAAGTTATGTAATGGCGTAAGTTGTGGAAAATGAATCTAAACATTATTAAATGGAAATGCATGCGTCTTTCCCGAAATAACTCTGCTGCGCCTACCTACTTCCTGAACGACGTCCCTCTCGAAACTATCCAATCTGATAAATACCTTGGTGTACACTTAACACCTAACCTGTTGTGGAAACCTCAAATTGAGTATGTACTTAATAATGCTAAGCGCACGTTAGCCTTCCCCCGGCGAAGTTTTTATATGGCTCCTAGTTCCTTGAAGTTTCCTCTTTGAAAATGTCTCTTTCGTTCAAAATTATAGCATCTGACTTCTGTATGAAATCCCCATCAAGAATCACTCATTGAAGATATAGAGAAAACCAACATCGTGCGTGGCGCTTTATTATTTTCAATTATCACCGAACATCAAGCGTTGGGGCTATTAAATTAAGAATTTCTTTACAACTGCTCGACTATCGGAGGAAATTATTTCGCTTGTCTTTTTCTCAAAATATCTAACAGAAATCCCATTCTTACACAACAGCTACAATCTTCTCAATTTTACATTCCGGCACGCCTTGATCACCTGTACCGAGGTAACGTCCCATCCTGCTATACAAAGCGTTTCCATGATTCATTTATCCCCAGCACTTGCGTTAGTTGGAACCGCCTTCCTTCATCTGTTGGTGCAATAACAGGTGACACTGCTTTCCGATATGCTGTAAGCAACCTGTTGGTGATTGCTTATTTTACATTTTTGTTTCAGCTTGTGTTTGTGCTGCTGCTTTTGTTTTTCTGTTACACAACCCCCTTCTCTAACCCCATTTGGGCCCTGAGGGTAACCAAATAAATAAATCAATAAACGCGCGACATTTATAAGTTTACCCTTACACCGTATGCACACTCCAAGTTTGAAAGTTAAATAGCTTGTTATGGCTTTATTTGTTTACAAAATTATTCCAGAATTTATTAAAAATTAGGCTTGCTGAATAAATTTTTACGACCTTCAACCGGGACCCCCAAAAAACAGGGTATACCGCCAGTGAGTGCTTTCGGCCCAAATGATCGCTTCGCGAAAAAACGGCTGTCAAATTCAAAACTATAGAGCCAAGCTTTCCGCAGAAATACAGCCATCAGCGCCAACCCTATGTATGCAGTGACCTAAATTCAGGCGATGAGCGATGACTGAACGCCATGTCGCTTTAGAGCTTCTCTATCCTCTTCATTCGCGAACAGTTGTGCCCAGAATTTGTTGCTTGGTTTAAGCAGCAGCGCGTCATAGGAGTTTAAGCGCAGGTGTTTTGGCACCCATCCTTTGTTGGTTCCACGCCACACTTCCGGATTCGGTAGGTTCGTACATTTTCCAAGCCATGATAAGCCACAGATCGCTCTTTTATTAGCTTGCCTCTGCCGCCTCATTCACTTTTTAGAGGTTTCCAACGAAAACAAACGCGCAGTATTTATTCTTGAAATCCTTGTGCACCTTTGACACATCATTTACGAATAAATACAAATTTAAGTCCACCCGCTCTGTCATATTAAAAAAAAGCAAGAACCGAAAAAAAACGACGATTTTATGTTTTAAAATACCATTTCACCGCATAACGAAGTGTGAGGGATCCCAATTACTAATATCAACCACCATCGAGGTGTTCTGCGCTTTAAATGGGGAAATACGCAATATTGTAGCGTCGTGTTAACCGCAAAAGGCGCCCCGCAGACCTATTATATTTAGTACTTGAACCATGTTTCTATCCAGTCTATTTCTTTATTATATGTAAAAATACGCTGTTCAATACATAGAGATTGCGTAAATGTCCGCCTAGTAGTACACGTACAAGTAAAATAACGCCTGCCGCCAGATTAAATCCACAGATCTGAAAATTCAGTTGTTCAGCTTCCACAAATAAACCCTGTCTCAGCAACATTTGTAAGACAGAGAGAGAGAGAAAATAAGCTTTCCTTTTATCAAAAGGAGGCATTGTACTGAAGCTTAAAAAAGGAGTCCCGAGCACAGGATGCCTTGAGCACGTGCAGCATCGATAGCCATTTGATCCAGCCGAAGCTGGTCGTCCAGGCCGACGCTCGCGATGGCGCTCTCCCAAAGCTCGGCAGTACAAAGTTGCACGTTGGGGGGAATCAGTGGGGATTGGTCACAGCCTCCGACCATAGGTGGTAGCGTTTCGGGTTCTTCGCAAAATCGGCAAAGCGGGTAGTTGAGGTATTTAAAATTAAGTGAAGCCGGAGGATAGGATGGGCGAATCTACTTGTCTGCCGAGCACGTAAATGACGGTTGTGCTCTCGGGGTAGAGATTTATTGGTGGGGAGGGAGCGAGTGCCTGACGCGGCAGCCTGTAGTGCTGCGTGATCTCTGCGTAAGAGGTCAAGGGCTGCGTGCGCTTGGTTTCGGCAACGCTGCTTTGGGCACCCGCTCGGTGGGTCAATTCTCGAGCGATGGCATCAGCCGCCTCGTTTCCAGGGCTACCGTGATGTTCCGGAGCCCATAAAATCCTGAGTAGCATTTTCGGGGGCTGCTGTTGGAGGATGCTGGCGTTGTTGTGTGCAGGCGTCCCCTAGCGAAATTCCGAGATACCTGCTGTGAGTCAGTGACAATGACCACTGCATTAGCTTGCACGATTGCGAGGGCGATGGCCACTTCCTCCGCTTAAGTAG
This sequence comes from Haemaphysalis longicornis, assembly GCF_048455015.1. Lineage (NCBI taxonomy): Eukaryota > Metazoa > Arthropoda > Arachnida > Ixodida > Ixodidae > Haemaphysalis > Haemaphysalis longicornis. The sequence goes on from NW_027526295.1 coordinate 38,524,185, forward strand.
TATCGTCGCCGGTAAGAGAGAGGCTGCAACGGTGCTTGTTTTTGACGACTGCGGTGGATACCTTAAAGGACCTATCTGTTTTTGAAGAATTTTCAGGCCACCGCTAAAAATTACGAATAAACTACACAAAACCCTAAGTCCAAGCGTATTTCGTGGTTTTTTTTTATTCGCTTTATACATGACGTCTGAGTAGCCATCACGTATCGCTCTAAAGGCATTACCATTCTTTTGACAGTATTGTCTATGAAGCCAGTCTTCAGGCAATGCCCTGGGCAGTTACCTCGTAAAGAAGCTCCCGTAGAGGCTACGATGATGTTCGAAGCTGGAACTCATGTATGGCGACAACGAGCGCAGAGACAACGTGTCACGCCGCTATAGAAGGTGCTTCTGAATGATGAGTCCTTTAAACCACTCTTTTTGACGCTATATTGGCCTCCAGAAGGTATGCTATACCGCCTACAATATCTGAATGTAAGGAAACGATCCGGGAATGACGCAATAGCACTTCCTTCAATATACATACGGGGTGATCAAAGTTAATTCGACATGTTTCATAAAAATAAGGCTCTTATATTTACGTTAAGGCCATCTCTACAGTGAGGTTGTGCGCCCAGGCGGAGACATAATTAAGACGTAATTATTGGGTTCTAGAGCCTAAATATGTGAAATTGCTCAATTACTCTTTAGTGGCTACAGTAATCAGGCATGTTTGTATTAGAAAGTTAGACGGAATCGTGTTTCTACGCCATTTCATTTGGAAGAATTCTTCTAGCGCGTCCTTACTCCGGGATTTAAAACTGCGAAATTCAATTGCCGCTCGCATGATTACGCGTTCTAGCATTTAAGACCATCGCATAGCTCCTCCCTGTGCTCTCTGTTTGTGTAGCGGTTCCGAGTAGGGCAGCTTGCGATAACACCAGCAGAGAATGAATGGGTGCCAGTAATCACTTTTGCTTATGCCTTCACCCTTTTGTCTAACTGAACACCGTACACAGCAGGCGTGTCACAGAAGGAAGGGGCTTTGCGCAGGTGCAGGCTGTCTAGCATGCTTAATGACGCGAACGGCAAATAAATTTCGGCGTTTCATATATCGGACTACGCGTGCGCTAGAAGAATTCGGCCAATGCAAACTGCTTAGAAGCGTGATTACGTCTAACATTAAGATACAAACATGCCTGGTTACTGCAGACCAAAAAAGTTAAATAATAAATTTCAGTTAATTAAGCCTCCCAAATCAATAATTGCCTCCTTTTTATGTAACATACTGGCCGCAACACCTCACAATAGAGGTGGTTATCGCGTCAATCTAATGGCCTATTTTTAATAAAGCCTGTCGACTTAACCTTGATCCCCCTGTTGGTGTGCTGCGGTGTGGATCGTTCGCGAGGCCTAATAAGGTGCTGGGTATACGAATCGCACATACCTAGTATTGGTAGTTAGTTTCCTATGCTATCTTTGCTAGTTAAACTTATACACATATTGTGTAGGGATATCAAACATGCTACTATGCACTTGTTATTCGGTTGTTTGAATTTCGCGCCTTTCGTGTATGTTTGGCTAGTGGGATTTGAAATGCAAGATTTATAAAAACCAGGTATCTTCTTTATTTTGTTTTGGTGATTAAAATGCTTATAATCAACTGGTTTAATTTACGGCTGGAGGTTAGCGTCCAAAAAATGTTTTAATGACACAGACGACGCCATAAGCATTGTCTGCTTTATAATTCCTATGATACCCAAAATGGGGCATGAATGCCTTCCGCTTTAAAGAAAAGAGCTATTTAATTTAGGCAAATTGTGTACTAGCTGCATATATTGAGCACCTGAAAAGTTTATTGTTTGATATGTTATTTTGTGAGCGCAAAATAACGAATTTTTTTAAAATCCAGAGCGCAAGAACCAGTCAAAACCACTTTTCAGAAACCTTGGTGTTCGCCTTCCCCGTGGCTTCTGCGTAGTTCAGTTTAAATGCCTAAGTGGACGACAGCCTTGAAATTTATTCAAATGCCTACTGTTACAACTGTGGGCGAATGATAACTATGTGCAGCCGTGTGAATTGTTTTGTGTGGTCCTCTCATCTGCAAGAGGTCGTCGAGTCGCCAGCCCGCTTACCGCCTTTCCTTCGTAGGTATTGTCAATATCACCAACAAATACGAATGAAATATCAAGCTTTTATTATTTTTCCAGTACGTCTGCGAAAAGAGGTATACGTTGTACTTTGTTCCTTGCATTGTGTGAAATGTGCCTTCGAAACAAAGCGGCAGCGTAACTGAGAATACGGAGCGATAAGTAGACATTTGCGCTTTGTTTCTATAGTGACCGCTCCATCCTCTCCGTTGGCTACGGCCTTCTCTCGAAGTTATGTACGAATCAGCCTAAGTTAAAAGTGTTGTGAGGTGTGCCTCAACGAAAATGGTTGTTGACTGGGCGATATTGTAGGTATTAACAGTGTTTTGGAACGGGACGCAGACGCGAGGCCATGGTTGATCCGGACCGAGTTTTATTAGGTTCTTCCTCCTCCACGATAGTAATGATAGTTGGTGGTTAGCCGCCTTTGTCCTCTTCCTCTTCCTTACTAAATCTGCAACATACTCCCACCCCAGACGGTGACACTAGTGGGAAAGTGCAGAACACATTAGTCTAGTTTTCTTAGATGGTCAGTCCAATGGCAACTCCTTTGTATACGAGAGGGGGAAAATACATCCTTCTTTACCCTCCATCTATGCTTCGCGGCGCGATGCCTTCTTCTTGCCACCTTCTTGGCTATGACGGGGCAGGCTGTTGTGCTCGAACCGGAGTGCCTGACGCAGAAGTCAAAATTATTCCTCGAGTGAGCATGGATAAATCGTGTTCTGGATACAGCCTCAATCTTCTGGTCAGCGGTCTCTTTTCCCTAAATATCGCTTTCGATGTTTCGTTCTGAGTCCTGGCTGAGTTTTTCGCCATTGTGTCTGTACCGTCGTCATTGCCCTGGATTTCCTTGCTTCTAGTAGTCGAACGAACGCTTCACTTTCACATGCCTGAATCTGCGTGTTCCGAGACTTGCTGCAGAGTCACCTGTTTGGTAGGTGCGGTGCACTAGTGAAAGCCTTGCTGTAGTTGCACTCGGTACCACTGCTAGGCCGTTCATCCATTGTCTTGATCCGATTGTTTTCATGCGCGATGACTTCTTGGTCTTGCTTCCGAGCGCATCCGAGTCTGGCATGGTATTGTCCTGGCTTCGGCGGGATGCCACGGAGCCAGCTGCTTGGCCGAACTCGGTCGGGCTGGGACATCCTGCGGCCTGGTTTACCGACGACATTGGAAATGTAGGGTCACTGTGCTGGTCTATCCTCTCTTCCACAGACGACGACGAGCCCACGGTTTCGAAGGCAGCCCTTCTTGCGAAGGGGAGGACTGAGCTGGCCGCGTCCTTTTTCTGGGAGGTGCCACATCTGAGAGGCCCCTGCTTCTTTTGAGGTGGCGACAAAGTCTTCGTCACGGTTCCCGCCTTTCTCAAAGTTTCCTCAGAGATTCGCTTCTTTAGCGAAACCTTAGCGCGACTGACCGTGTATGAGTACTCGTCGGCCTCCTCTAAGTCCTTTACCAAGGTGTCAAAGTCGAGAAGGTTTTGAATCATCCCGTCAAGCTTCCGAAGTTGATCCTGTTTTTGTTCTACCTCAAGGCACAAATCCATGAGCATACTGATATTCGGTGTTGACAATTGCGAGGCACGAACAGTTGTACTGGCGAATTCAGTTGTGTCCGCATGGAGGATGACCCGCGAAATTCGAAGTCTTTCTACGACCTGCCAGTCATCATAACCAGGGAGCGCAGCGAAGCAAGGGTCGGGATGGTCCGATGGGTGGGGCTCATCTCCGGGTTCTAGGCGAGGGGTCTGCTACCAGTACGCAGCCATGGCAAGCACCATTCAAGGGTGAGGCCTCTCAAATGAGAAGATCCAACGTACGTGAGGCCACGCACTACCTTGAAGGAGCTGCGCTGTGAAGTCCGCTGGTCCGTCGTTCCCGGCTTTCACGGCACCAGAAATGTTATGGAACGGGACGCAGACGCGAGGCCATGGCTGAGCCGGACCGAGTTTAGTTAGCTTCTTCCTCCTCCCCGAAGGAATCATAGTAGGCGGTTAGCCACCTTTGTCCTCTTCCTCTTCCTTACTAAATCTGCAACAAACAGCGCACGTAGGCGAGTACATAACACAAAGAGAAGATAGTACAAAACACTGGACTATAACTGAGTTTCATTAAAACAAGAAAGACAGAAACTGGGAAAGATCCAATAGGAATTCCAACATCACCTGACGTAAACACATACCATCTCGCGCATAGACAGCTAGAGCCACTGCTCCTAGTGGCTACGCGATGCTGATTTTCCGTATGGGTGTTGCTGTGCGGACATTTTGTACATATTCTTTAGCGCAGCCTCGTTTTCCACTTGTGTGTAAAGGCACATAGCCTTAGAAGTGTGTCGCAGGATTCTTTGTGTTCACAGCATAGATAGGCGCTTTTGTAGAGTCAGGAAAAAAAAAAAAAAAACGAGCGAGTGTTCTCCAGAACAGCGAAAGCTTGATGCGTGGCGACGATGTAATAAACAGGAGTGCCAGGTTTTTTCATTTTTACACCCGGTGTCTAAATATTACCGTGATTGGGGCGGCGAAATCGTAGATTGACAACATTTGTGCAGTGGAAACCACTTCCGGTTTCTTAGCAGTTTAGAATAGGTGCCTGGAAAGAATTCAATTGTAACATTTCTATTTTTAGCTCGTTATTCGGCCTAATATAGCAGCATTGCTTTCGGACAAATTGATGTCTCTTTTACGGCTAGCACTAAAGTGCAAACGTAACACCAAACTCGTAACAACATTGACTGCCAGCTGGTAGTTGGGGACGACCTATCCTGTGTAGCATGTATTACAGTGGTCACCTTACCTAAGCAACAAACTAAGCCTGCTGCATGCCGTATGATTGAGGCCGTATCATATCGAGACTGCATGTTTTACGTTTTACTTCGTGTGCATTTTGTTTGCGACCTGCGCCTTCCGTATGCCAGTCATGTTTATTCCTGAAGTGCCACCAAAGCACCCAAGTCGTTATATTTTCCAAGTGCTGCATTACTAAGACAGATTTGTTAACTTGGTTTCGCCATACAGCTGTTAGTGCAGTTCAAAGCATCTTCATGCCACACCCTGGACTGCATTGCACGAATTGTGCGATAGGTGTTTTTATGAGGCCTTATTACCTGTGCATCGATGCAAAGTTGAATTTCAGAAATGTTCAGCCTTCTTGGTATCAGGGTAAAGTAAATGCAGTAGTAGCTAAAGGGAGTGGGGTGGGATCTACTATTTTGGTTTCATTCAACCAGGTTTTTAAGCAATGCCTGAGCCAGCACTGTCACATAGCCGCTGTTTGATTAAAAACGTAAAGGCCAGTGAAAAAACACTAGCAAAATTCATTTAATTTATTAAAAGCCTGCATAAATCACAGACTACATTTTAATTGTAGCCTCGCCAATTCGAAAGCAGTGCATACCGAACATTTTACATATCCAGAATTTGAATACTAGGTAGACTATGTCTCAATGTAGTTTCTCAGTAAAAACTTCTTGCATTACTTTGACGCTTACTGCTGTACAACGTAGACTTCACCAAAAGAAGTAGAACTAATAGAACTAGCAGACGGAATAACAGGAAGAGTTTTTTATTGTTAAGCATATATACCAACTAGCCTAGCTCGCCATTCTGCTGCAGGATTTATAGTTTAATGGCACACATTCTGTTCGAATTCGTGCCTACTTTCTTTTGCAACATGTTGGGGACTTGGCTTCACTAGTGTATACATTGTAACTTCAATCAACCGAGCGGTTGGGATACACGCAGGAAAATATGTTGCAAGTTATGATGGGATATGCATGCCTGGGCTAAAAGGTCCTAACTGTTACCTTTCAGAAAAGACAGTTCTTATAAATTGTGGTACCTCACATTTGCAGTGCTAGTTAGTTTTAAGGTTTTCTTAAAAGTGCCAAGATAACATTATTGATTGGGTCAAATCTGTTCTCGCGAGCACAGCCATCGCTGCCGGAACCCAGGTGCCATACTGCCTCTGATACGTTCGAAAAGGCCGGAATTGAAAGCCCACGCATCCTTGCCCAATAAATGAGGAGGTTCTCGCACCAAACTCTGTAGCTGATTGAGGGTAGCCAGGCCGCCTTACTCCAAGATCACAGGCTGGGGTGTCGTCAGGCCCCTGAAGGAAGGTAGGAAGCTGGGGTGTGTTCCAGCAGGAAAGCGTTCTCCCATTTTAGGTGTGAAGCACTGTAGGACCTCCCAATGTCCGTCTGTTGGCGTTCGTGCACACAGCAGTATGGAAAAACGGTTCAAAGGGAGTCACAGAAAAAAGGTAACCAGCACCGGCAAGATTGGAACCACCGACTCCCTCAGCAACACTCAAGGAACCTTTTACGGTACGACTAGACTACGCCGCCAGACGGAAATTTAAATAGAAAGTAGATACTGAAGTGTACAGCAACCCCACCAGGTAGGTTGGCATCCGTTGGCGTCCATGCAACCAGCATTATAATAAAAAATATGTGAATCAAGTCACCTAAAAAGGTACAAAACAAAAATATTCACACATCTCCACGCCGTGAACTATGCTGAGGGTACAAATTACTCGTACGCTAATTGTCTTTTGTGAGGGGATTGTCTTTTGTGAGGGGATTGTCAGGGGGGGCACGACATCGCAGGCGTCACAATGTTCACTCCGCGCCTAATCTTTCAGATTCTGACGTGCTGCTTATCGCCCGGTCCGTGCCCTTTCCTGCACCTCCCCAATGAGCCCGCAACCCTGGGCCTTCGCGAGGCAGGTGACTGCCTCGCCGGATGGCCCGCGGACCTTCGGACACCCTCAAGAAACCCAGAACCAGCCTGGATTCCACTCCTGGCCTGGCAACCCCTGCACTCAACGACGTCATCGACTCAGCACTTCGAGAAAAGGCTACATAAGGCGCACCCATCGGACAGCCACTCGGGGCACGACATCGCAGGCGTCACAATGTTCACTCCGCGCCTAATCTTTCAGATTCTGACGTGCTGCTTATCGCCCGGTCCGTGCCCTTTCCTGCACCTCCCCAATGAGCCCGCAACCCTGGGCCTTCGCGAGGCAGGTGACTGCCTCGCCGGATGGCCCGCGGACCTTCGGACACCCTCAAGAAACCCAGAACCAGCCTGGATTCCACTCCTGGCCTGGCAACCCCTGCACTCAACGACGTCATCGACTCAGCACTTCGAGAAAAGGCTACATAAGGCGCACCCATCGGACAGCCACTCGGGGCACGACATCGCAGGCGTCACAATGTTCACTCCGCGCCTAATCTTTCAGATTCTGACGTGCTGCTTATCGCCCGGTCCGTGCCCTTTCCTGCACCTCCCCAATGAGCCCGCAACCCTGGGCCTTCGCGAGGCAGGTGACTGCCTCGCCGGATGGCCCGCGGACCTTCGGACACCCTCAAGAAACCCAGAACCAGCCTGGATTCCACTCCTGGCCTGGCAACCCCTGCACTCAACGACGTCATCGACTCAGCACTTCGAGAAAAGGCTACATAAGGCGCACCCATCGGACAGCCACTCGGGGCACGACATCGCAGGCGTCACAATGTTCACTCCGCGCCTAATCTTTCAGATACTGACGTGCTGCTTATCGCCCGGTCCGTGCCCTTTCCTGCACCTCCCCAATGAGCCCGCAACCCTGGGCCTTCGCGAGGCAGGTGACTGCCTCGCCGGATGGCCCGCGGACCTTCGGACACCCTCAAGAAACCCAGAACCAGCCTGGATTCCACTCCTGGCCTGGCAACCCCTGCACTCAACGACGTCATCGACTCAGCACTTCGAGAAAAGGCTACATAAGGCGCACCCATCGGACAGCCACTCGGGGCACGACATCGCAGGCGTCACAATGTTCACTCCGCGCCTAATCTTTCAGATTCTGACGTGCTGCTTATCGCCCGGTCCGTGCCCTTTCCTGCACCTCCCCACTGAGCCCGCAACCCTGGGCCTTCGCGAGGCAGGTGACTGCCTCGCCGGATGGCCCGCGGACCTTCGGACACCCTCAAGAAACCCAGAACCAGCCTGGATTCCACTCCTGGCCTGGCAACCCCTGCACTCAACGACGTCATCGACTCAGCACTTCGAGAAAAGGCTACATAAGGCGCACCCATCGGACAGCCACTCGGGGCACGACATCGCAGGCGTCACAATGTTCACTCCGCGCCTAATCTTTCAGATTCTGACGTGCTGCTTATCGCCCGGTCCGTGCCCTTTCCTGCACCTCCCCAATGAGCCCGCAACCCTGGGCCTTCGCGAGGCAGGTGACTGCCTCGCCGGATGGCCCGCGGACCTTCGGACACCCTCAAGAAACCCAGAACCAGCCTGGATTCCACTCCTGGCCTGGCAACCCCTGCACTCAACGACGTCATCGACTCAGCACTTCGAGAAAAGGCTACATAAGGCGCACCCATCGGACAGCCACTCGGGGCACGACATCGCAGGCGTCACAATGTTCACTCCGCGCCTAATCTTTCAGATTCTGACGTGCTGCTTATCGCCCGGTCCGTGCCCTTTCCTGCACCTCCCCAATGAGCCCGCAACCCTGGGCCTTCGCGAGGCAGGTGACTGCCTCGCCGGATGGCCCGCGGACCTTCGGACACCCTCAAGAAACCCAGAACCAGCCTGGATTCCACTCCTGGCCTGGCAACCCCTGCACTCAACGACGTCATCGACTCAGCACTTCGAGAAAAGGCTACATAAGGCGCACCCATCGGACAGCCACTCGGGGCACGACATCGCAGGCGTCACAATGTTCACTCCGCGCCTAATCTTTCAGATTCTGACGTGCTGCTTATCGCCCGGTCCGTGCCCTTTCCTGCACCTCCCCACTGAGCCCGCAACCCTGGGCCTTCGCGAGGCAGGTGACTGCCTCGCCGGATGGCCCGCGGACCTTCGGACACCCTCAAGAAACCCAGAACCAGCCTGGATTCCACTCCTGGCCTGGCAACCCCTGCACTCAACGACGTCATCGACTCAGCACTTCGAGAAAAGGCTACATAAGGCGCACCCATCGGACAGCCACTCGGGGCACGACATCGCAGGCGTCACAATGTTCACTCCGCGCCTAATCTTTCAGATTCTGACGTGCTGCTTATCGCCCGGTCCGTGCCCTTTCCTGCACCTCCCCACTGAGCCCGCAACCCTGGGCCTTCGCGAGGCAGGTGACTGCCTCGCCGGATGGCCCGCGGACCTTCGGACACCCTCAAGAAACCCAGAACCAGCCTGGATTCCACTCCTGGCCTGGCAACCCCTGCACTCAACGACGTCATCGACTCAGCACTTCGAGAAAAGGCTACATAAGGCGCACCCATCGGACAGCCACTCGGGGCACGACATCGCAGGCGTCACAATGTTCACTCCGCGCCTAATCTTTCAGATACTGACGTGCTGCTTATCGCCCGGTCCGTGCCCTTTCCTGCACCTCCCCAATGAGCCCGCAACCCTGGGCCTTCGCGAGGCAGGTGACTGCCTCGCCGGATGGCCCGCGGACCTTCGGACACCCTCAAGAAACCCAGAACCAGCCTGGATTCCACTCCTGGCCTGGCAACCCCTGCACTCAACGACGTCATCGACTCAGCACTTCGAGAAAAGGCTACATAAGGCGCACCCATCGGACAGCCACTCGGGGCACGACATCGCAGGCGTCACAATGTTCACTCCGCGCCTAATCTTTCAGATTCTGACGTGCTGCTTATCGCCCGGTCCGTGCCCTTTCCTGCACCTCCCCACTGAGCCCGCAACCCTGGGCCTTCGCGAGGCAGGTGACTGCCTCGCCGGATGGCCCGCGGACCTTCGGACACCCTCAAGAAACCCAGAACCAGCCTGGATTCCACTCCTGGCCTGGCAACCCCTGCACTCAACGACGTCATCGACTCAGCACTTCGAGAAAAGGCTACATAAGGCGCACCCATCGGACAGCCACTCGGGGCACGACATCGCAGGCGTCACAATGTTCACTCCGCGCCTAATCTTTCAGATTCTGACGTGCTGCTTATCGCCCGGTCCGTGCCCTTTCCTGCACCTCCCCAATGAGCCCGCAACCCTGGGCCTTCGCGAGGCAGGTGACTGCCTCGCCGGATGGCCCGCGGACCTTCGGACACCCTCAAGAAACCCAGAACCAGCCTGGATTCCACTCCTGGCCTGGCAACCCCTGCACTCAACGACGTCATCGACTCAGCACTTCGAGAAAAGGCTACATAAGGCGCACCCATCGGACAGCCACTCGGGGCACGACATCGCAGGCGTCACAATGTTCACTCCGCGCCTAATCTTTCAGATTCTGACGTGCTGCTTATCGCCCGGTCCGTGCCCTTTCCTGCACCTCCCCAATGAGCCCGCAACCCTGGGCCTTCGCGAGGCAGGTGACTGCCTCGCCGGATGGCCCGCGGACCTTCGGACACCCTCAAGAAACCCAGAACCAGCCTGGATTCCACTCCTGGCCTGGCAACCCCTGCACTCAACGACGTCATCGACTCAGCACTTCGAGAAAAGGCTACATAAGGCGCACCCATCGGACAGCCACTCGGGGCACGACATCGCAGGCGTCACAATGTTCACTCCGCGCCTAATCTTTCAGATTCTGACGTGCTGCTTATCGCCCGGTCCGTGCCCTTTCCTGCACCTCCCCACTGAGCCCGCAACCCTGGGCCTTCGCGAGGCAGGTGACTGCCTCGCCGGATGGCCCGCGGACCTTCGGACACCCTCAAGAAACCCAGAACCAGCCTGGATTCCACTCCTGGCCTGGCAACCCCTGCACTCAACGACGTCATCGACTCAGCACTTCGAGAAAAGGCTACATAAGGCGCACCCATCGGACAGCCACTCGGGGCACGACATCGCAGGCGTCACAATGTTCACTCCGCGCCTAATCTTTCAGATTCTGACGTGCTGCTTATCGCCCGGTCCGTGCCCTTTCCTGCACCTCCCCACTGAGCCCGCAACCCTGGGCCTTCGCGAGGCAGGTGACTGCCTCGCCGGATGGCCCGCGGACCTTCGGACACCCTCAAGAAACCCAGAACCAGCCTGGATTCCACTCCTGGCCTGGCAACCCCTGCACTCAACGACGTCATCGACTCAGCACTTCGAGAAAAGGCTACATAAGGCGCACCCATCGGACAGCCACTCGGGGCACGACATCGCAGGCGTCACAATGTTCACTCCGCGCCTAATCTTTCAGATTCTGACGTGCTGCTTATCGCCCGGTCCGTGCCCTTTCCTGCACCTCCCCAATGAGCCCGCAACCCTGGGCCTTCGCGAGGCAGGTGACTGCCTCGCCGGATGGCCCGCGGACCTTCGGACACCCTCAAGAAACCCAGAACCAGCCTGGATTCCACTCCTGGCCTGGCAACCCCTGCACTCAACGACGTCATCGACTCAGCACTTCGAGAAAAGGCTACATAAGGCGCACCCATCGGACAGCCACTCGGGGCACGACATCGCAGGCGTCACAATGTTCACTCCGCGCCTAATCTTTCAGATTCTGACGTGCTGCTTATCGCCCGGTCCGTGCCCTTTCCTGCACCTCCCCAATGAGCCCGCAACCCTGGGCCTTCGCGAGGCAGGTGACTGCCTCGCCGGATGGCCCGCGGACCTTCGGACACCCTCAAGAAACCCAGAACCAGCCTGGATTCCACTCCTGGCCTGGCAACCCCTGCACTCAACGACGTCATCGACTCAGCACTTCGAGAAAAGGCTACATAAGGCGCACCCATCGGACAGCCACTCGGGGCACGACATCGCAGGCGTCACAATGTTCACTCCGCGCCTAATCTTTCAGATTCTGACGTGCTGCTTATCGCCCGGTCCGTGCCCTTTCCTGCACCTCCCCAATGAGCCCGCAACCCTGGGCCTTCGCGAGGCAGGTGACTGCCTCGCCGGATGGCCCGCGGACCTTCGGACACCCTCAAGAAACCCAGAACCAGCCTGGATTCCACTCCTGGCCTGGCAACCCCTGCACTCAACGACGTCATCGACTCAGCACTTCGAGAAAAGGCTACATAAGGCGCACCCATCGGACAGCCACTCGGGGCACGACATCGCAGGCGTCACAATGTTCACTCCGCGCCTAATCTTTCAGATTCTGACGTGCTGCTTATCGCCCGGTCCGTGCCCTTTCCTGCACCTCCCCAATGAGCCCGCAACCCTGGGCCTTCGCGAGGCAGGTGACTGCCTCGCCGGATGGCCCGCGGACCTTCGGACACCCTCAAGAAACCCAGAACCAGCCTGGATTCCACTCCTGGCCTGGCAACCCCTGCACTCAACGACGTCATCGACTCAGCACTTCGAGAAAAGGCTACATAAGGCGCACCCATCGGACAGCCACTCGGGGCACGACATCGCAGGCGTCACAATGTTCACTCCGCGCCTAATCTTTCAGATTCTGACGTGCTGCTTATCGCCCGGTCCGTGCCCTTTCCTGCACCTCCCCAATGAGCCCGCAACCCTGGGCCTTCGCGAGGCAGGTGACTGCCTCGCCGGATGGCCCGCGGACCTTCGGACACCCTCAAGAAACCCAGAACCAGCCTGGATTCCACTCCTGGCCTGGCAACCCCTGCACTCAACGACGTCATCGACTCAGCACTTCGAGAAAAGGCTACATAAGGCGCACCCATCGGACAGCCACTCGGGGCACGACATCGCAGGCGTCACAATGTTCACTCCGCGCCTAATCTTTCAGATTCTGACGTGCTGCTTATCGCCCGGTCCGTGCCCTTTCCTGCACCTCCCCACTGAGCCCGCAACCCTGGGCCTTCGCGAGGCAGGTGACTGCCTCGCCGGATGGCCCGCGGACCTTCGGACACCCTCAAGAAACCCAGAACCAGCCTGGATTCCACTCCTGGCCTGGCAACCCCTGCACTCAACGACGTCATCGACTCAGCACTTCGAGAAAAGGCTACATAAGGCGCACCCATCGGACAGCCACTCGGGGCACGACATCGCAGGCGTCACAATGTTCACTCCGCGCCTAATCTTTCAGATTCTGACGTGCTGCTTATCGCCCGGTCCGTGCCCTTTCCTGCACCTCCCCACTGAGCCCGCAACCCTGGGCCTTCGCGAGGCAGGTGACTGCCTCGCCGGATGGCCCGCGGACCTTCGGACACCCTCAAGAAACCCAGAACCAGCCTGGATTCCACTCCTGGCCTGGCAACCCCTGCACTCAACGACGTCATCGACTCAGCACTTCGAGAAAAGGCTACATAAGGCGCACCCATCGGACAGCCACTCGGGGCACGACATCGCAGGCGTCACAATGTTCACTCCGCGCCTAATCTTTCAGATTCTGACGTGCTGCTTATCGCCCGGTCCGTGCCCTTTCCTGCACCTCCCCACTGAGCCCGCAACCCTGGGCCTTCGCGAGGCAGGTGACTGCCTCGCCGGATGGCCCGCGGACCTTCGGACACCCTCAAGAAACCCAGAACCAGCCTGGATTCCACTCCTGGCCTGGCAACCCCTGCACTCAACGACGTCATCGACTCAGCACTTCGAGAAAAGGCTACATAAGGCGCACCCATCGGACAGCCACTCGGGGCACGACATCGCAGGCGTCACAATGTTCACTCCGCGCCTAATCTTTCAGATTCTGACGTGCTGCTTATCGCCCGGTCCGTGCCCTTTCCTGCACCTCCCCAATGAGCCCGCAACCCTGGGCCTTCGCGAGGCAGGTGACTGCCTCGCCGGATGGCCCGCGGACCTTCGGACACCCTCAAGAAACCCAGAACCAGCCTGGATTCCACTCCTGGCCTGGCAACCCCTGCACTCAACGACGTCATCGACTCAGCACTTCGAGAAAAGGCTACATAAGGCGCACCCATCGGACAGCCACTCGGGGCACGACATCGCAGGCGTCACAATGTTCACTCCGCGCCTAATCTTTCAGATTCTGACGTGCTGCTTATCGCCCGGTCCGTGCCCTTTCCTGCACCTCCCCACTGAGCCCGCAACCCTGGGCCTTCGCGAGGCAGGTGACTGCCTCGCCGGATGGCCCGCGGACCTTCGGACACCCTCAAGAAACCCAGAACCAGCCTGGATTCCACTCCTGGCCTGGCAACCCCTGCACTCAACGACGTCATCGACTCAGCACTTCGAGAAAAGGCTACATAAGGCGCACCCATCGGACAGCCACTCGGGGCACGACATCGCAGGCGTCACAATGTTCACTCCGCGCCTAATCTTTCAGATTCTGACGTGCTGCTTATCGCCCGGTCCGTGCCCTTTCCTGCACCTCCCCAATGAGCCCGCAACCCTGGGCCTTCGCGAGGCAGGTGACTGCCTCGCCGGATGGCCCGCGGACCTTCGGACACCCTCAAGAAACCCAGAACCAGCCTGGATTCCACTCCTGGCCTGGCAACCCCTGCACTCAACGACGTCATCGACTCAGCACTTCGAGAAAAGGCTACATAAGGCGCACCCATCGGACAGCCACTCGGGGCACGACATCGCAGGCGTCACAATGTTCACTCCGCGCCTAATCTTTCAGGTTAGTTACCTGCGCCATGCAACCGAGTACCGGTGCGACAACCGTTTTCTTGTCGCGGTGTCGTGCCCCTACGACCCTGTTTTGTGCCGTGCTATTCGCCTGTGTAAGAGTACTGTTGCCTTTGCCTACGACACGCTGTGTCACCTGTTATTGATTATTTCCGGCGATGTTGAGCAAAACCCCGGTCCCACAAAAGAAATTCTGGCAGCCATAAACAAACTGGAGCAAAGCCAAATTAGTATTCGTACCGAGCTAAATGAGCTAAAAAACACCCAACTTGCACACAGCAAAATGCTCACAGGGATTAATAACCGACTAGCTGCACTTGAAATCACGTACCCAAAAACCAATTCTGGTCCAGTTGTGAACGAGGCAAATCAAATCAAGCATGATATCGAGGTCCTGAAAGCTGCTAATAACGATACAAACAACCGCATGCGCAGGAACAATCTACTTTTTCTTGGCCTCGATGACACAGAAAAAGAAACATGGCAGGAATCTGAAACAAAAATTATGAAACTATGCTCCGAAACTTTGAAACTACAACTGGACACAAACGCCATCGAACGCGCGCACCGTTTAGGCAAATTTGGGAACGACAAAAAGAGGCCTATCATAGTAAAACTAACCCATTTCAAAACCAAAGAGAGTATTCTTGCGTGCGGCCGTAAACTAATAGGAACCGACTATGCAATAAGAGAAGATTTCGCTCCGGCTACTCGCCAGGCGCGCTCTAAGTTAATACAATTTGTACGCCCGCAGAAATGTGCCTTCAAACTTTCGTTAGACAAACTGCATGTTGGTAACAAGACATATTACTACGATGCTGCAACTGATGCGGTTCTTGAGTGCGCGAATAGTTCCACATTTGCACCTACTCCTCCTGACGCACGTGAGAGTAGCCAATCACATGCCAAATGACGCAGTTTAAATAACCAGTGCCGTCCAAAAAATCACCCGTCTTCATTTTTCAATGCCAACATTGGTTTCACAAACATCAGAAGTGTTGTTCCCAAAAGATATCACTTACACGGTTTCATCACAGACATTGACGCGGACATAATCCTTCTCACGGAAACTTGGCTAACAAACGACATTGAAGACTCCGAAGTTTTGCCTTGTAACCCGAACTTCACGCTATACCGTAATGACCGCAAGGATAGAAGAGGAGGAGGCGTTCTTGTCGCGATCAATAACAACCTCTCGTCTTCACTCATCTGCCATGATCCTAACCTAGAACTAACATGGGTCTGTGTACATAACTGTTCGGTGAAATCAGTGTTTGGTATTTGCTACAGACCGCCAGACAGTCATCCAGTATTTTGTGATTACCTGCGCAGTTCTCTTATAAACATAAAAGATAAATTTCCTGACGCATCTATATTTCTTTTCGGTGATTTCAACTATCCTCATATCAATTGGACTCTTCTTTCAGCACCTAATCAATCGTTTTTAAGCGAATCCAAACAATTTCTGGAATTGGTACTTGATTTCAACCTCTATCAAGCAATAACCACACCCACTCGAGGAGATAACACACTAGATCTGTTGCTCACCAGTTCCCCTGATGACGTATCGAGTGTCACAGTCCTCCCCGGAATTAGCGACCACAATCTTCTTCATATATCCCTCTCAATTCCACTGAAAAAAAAAGCACCCACAACCAAGACAATAACTGACTACAGCAGGGGAAATTTTGAGTTAATTAACGAGGAACTTACTCGCTTTTACGAGAACTTTGAAAAATCTTACAGAACGCGCTCTGTTAATTCAAATTGGGAACTTTATAAAAGTGCGTTACTGAGCTTAAAAAATAAATATATTCCTACAATAATTGTGAAGTCCGACTCAAATAACCCTTGGTTTAATAAAAACCTAAAATCATTGCTCAAACGAAAAAAACGTCTCTATAGAATAGCGAAAAGCAAGAATAGCCCGGAAGCATGGAACCGTCACCGCATGTGTGAAATTGAATACAAAAAGGCAGTTATTGCAGCCAAGGATAAATTTTTTTCTGCCGACCTGATTACAATCCTTCAATCAAACCCAAATAAATTCTGGCGCGTAATTTCTGCAAAGCCGCAAACTAGCCATATAAATCTTGTTAACTCTGATGATGAACCGATAAGCCCCGAGGAAACAGCTGCCGCTCTAAATAACTTCTTCACATCTGTGTTTAACATACCCAATACCTCCGCTGTTGCACCTATACCGGACTTCTCTTCTCAGACCATGCCTGAAATACAAGTACACCTCGATGGCGTATGCAAGCTAATCCACTCCCTTAAAATATCATCCTCGGCTGGCTGCGATGACATCAATTCAAAATTACTTAAAAACACTATAGCAATATCTAGCAAATTTTTGTGCCTTATATTTAACCAATCTTTAAACGCAGGAACCTTGCCAGATGATTGGAAGAAAGCTAAAATAGTCCCAATTTTTAAAGCGGGAAGGCGCGAAAGCCCTGCGAATTACCGCCCAATTAGCTTAACCAGTGTTCCATCTAAGATCCTAGAGCATATAATAGCATCAAATCTTATGGCCTACCTAGAATCAATCAGTTTTTTCTACCCTTTACAACACGGTTTTCGAAAATATCTTTCCTGCGAAACTCAACTAGCTGAATTCACATATGACCTACTGCGGCAAATGGACGATCACATTCAAATTGATGCAATATTCTTAGATTTCTCCAAGGCCTTTGATCGCGTATCCCACAACCACCTGCTCACCAAATTAGCTGCTCTTGGTATCCCCCCAAACCTTATAAAATGGCTTGAACATTTCTTAACTGGACGCGTGCAGTTTACCTTTGCTAACAATTTCCAATCAACCCTTACCAGTGTCACTTCCGGTGTCCCCCAGTGTCACTTCCGGCTTATCGCCTTTATTATTTCTTATTTACGTAAATGACCTTCCCAGTAACATAAAAACACAGCTGCGCCTGTTCGCAGATGACTGCGTTCTTTATAACTCCCTTCATTCTTCTAACGACGCAATCACCCTACAACATGACCTTGACACAATCACTTCATGGTGCGAAAAATGGCATATGCCTCTAAACCTCACTAAATGCAAAGTTCTGTCCTTTACGCGTAAACACAATACCACACACGAAACCTACTGCATTAACTCTGTTCCAATTGACCGCACGTGCACTCACAAATATCTAGGAGTTCATCTGACGTCATCGCTGTCTTGGGTGAAACATATTGAAACCATTCGTTCAGAAGCTTCGCGCACATTAGGCTACTTACGACGTAACTTGCGATCTGCATCTCCTGACATAAAGAAACTCGCATATCTAACATACGTGCGACCAAAACTTGAGTACGCATCATCCATCTGGCATCCCTCACAAGCTTATCTCGCCGATGATTTGGAAGCCGTTCAAAACCGCGCAGCTCGTTTCATTACGTCACAATATTCAAGACACATCAGCGTAACCGCACTAAAACAAACTTTGTCACTCGCATCGCTCGCTTCACGTCGCATAACTTCTCGTGTCTGCCTCCTTCACACTTTCTTTTACTTCAGCAGATCGGGACATTCTCTCCTAAAATGCCCATTAAGAACATCATCTCGCCTGTCCCATACGCACCCTTTGATGACCATAAAATGCCGGACGGCGGCGATGAGCAGCTCCTTTTTCCCCCATGCCATAACAGTTTGGAATGCGCTACCAGATAACATTGTTACTTGCAGAGACCGCCAAATATTTCGCGATAAACTAACCCGTTTTCAAAACACAAATGATACGTCCTAACAGCACAATTACATCTCGCATTTATAGTTGTGTCTTTACTGTGCTCGCAGAATTTATCGCCTATAATGTATTTTCATGTTTTGTTATGCGTGTTCTTTTCGTTTTTTCTTTCTTTATTTCTTGTAATCAGTGTGTACCTTCATTTTGTTGCCTTGCTATGAAACTTCCAACTTCGATGTACGCCCCCCCTTATGTAATGCCTTCGGGCCCTTAAGGTTGAATAAATGAAATGAAATGAAATATGCAGTGCCTTTGGTGCACCTCAAAATCATTTAAAACTCTGAGTGCATAAGCACAAATGGACGATGACGCTAATCACACAGGCAATACACAACTTGCGTACGAGTGCTTCGCACCCTCGGCATCGCTTACGGCGTGGAGATGTATGACTCTTATTCTGCTTTCCTTTCCTCTTCACTTGGGCCATCGCATTCTAATTCGTTGAGATTGACCCCTAGTGCTTCTGGTGCTTTTTGTGTTATTCTTTTGTTGCTTTGATGGCACTGCTACTTCTTTGGAGGGTTGCGCATGGCATATATGTCCAAACTTAAAATTTAAATTCAAATTCTAAGGGTAAACTTGAGCCCTGATGAGCAGTGCTGCGCCAGGCCTCACATGTCGGTTGATCTGACTTCAGTCGTGGATTAGAGTAGTTACGCATATTATTTAAGTGATTAGTCAGGTGACCCAGTGTTGAAGTTCTTTGTTGTGACTCAGAAGACGTTGCTTAGTGCTTGCAAGCTAGCTCCAATGCATACTGACTAAACAAGGGGAGGAGGAAAAGGGAGGCTGATATCACAATTTTTACTGTTGAGTGCCGAATGGTTCAAAAATATTACAGCCTGGCAAGTAGCACACGGGCTGGTGCTTGGATTATGGTAACCGAACTTTTTAGTTGAAGAGGCACCCTGTTAGTTTTTCTGCTGATGATGGGAAGTTTAGTGTTCCGTATTTTGGAAATAATTGCGTGCTTGGGCACTTTGAAGTTCTGCTCATTCTTGCCAATTCAAATGCACGTAATGTTATCCAAAAAAAGCTTGAATAACAGTTAAGGTCAAATTGCCTACATTTGATTCTACATCTCAGCACCCATCATACTTTCCTAATAAGGATTCCTGGTGCCTAAAAGCGCACAGAAAAGGATCCAGTACAGAGTGTGTTTCGCCACTTCGTATGCTTATCTCCTTAGGGGATGGGAGGTCCGCTTTCGCTATAGCAGCAGCTGGACAGAAGAAGAGGGCTGGTCTTCAAAAATGCAAAAATGTATAAGGATGCATCATATATATTTGTTTTGAACCTATGGGCTCCACTTTCTATCATGTTTGACGGACTTCCTGGCTTGACACAAAACATGACAAACAAGACTTGATTTTACGTATGCTTCAGTGATAAGAACAGTCGCATATTCTTGATTTCAGGCTTCTGTACCCAGACTGCGGCACAAAGTGTAACTACGGTTGCCTTACGTGTAGACTATTTTGAACGAAAGAAATGCTGAAAACGGCTGCTATGCAGCATGAAAGGTCCCCTGATTGGTGCTGCCACGATCACGTTAAATTTATTGGGACAGCAAAATTACACATTACCAATGAGCTGCAGTTGACTCGTGCACGTAGTTTGTGTGCATCTAAAACATGGGGGGGAACTATTTTAACTGTAAGGCCTACAACAGTATTTGTGAATAGCTGAGTATCTTGAGGCTTCTTATAATACAACTGTTAATGGGATGGTCTCCGCGAACCTTTATGCCTCAGAATGTTGCAGACTCGTATCTCCTCAGCATGGACTACTCAGAAATGCCAAAAAGCAAGAAAACCTGTTCCTAATGTTTTGTAGCTGGCTCTGGTCTAGCATCCGCTATAAACAACAGTTGCTCGTTTTGCAAAAGTTAAATTGGAGGACGAAATATTTATTTAGCAATTTATGTCTTTATGTGGAGTTGTTTTCTTTTCGTGAGCTTTCTGAAAAACCTCCTTTTTAACGCATGATTTCTAGATGAAGAGTCTCCGAATGAAAGGTAGAACAAAACTTGAACCACCGTGCCTTTATTCCTGAGAAAGCCTGAAAGGCCGCGTTGTAATCAAATTTTGGTGCTTCTTTTTGAGCTTACTCAGTTACAGTTGCTTGTGGCCCCTCCTATGACTTGCATAGACAAGCGAAAATGTTGTGCTGCTGGAGGCAGCGGTTCTAATTGTTTTAAACATTTTTGAGCGGTGAATACACCTTCAGTAATTTAAAACTACTGGCCACTGAAAAGCAATGTTTTCAATTCTACTCCATCTGATCACACTCCGGGTCAGCTAATGTTCATGAATAGTGATCAGTAAAACCAGTGCGTCAGCAAATGCTTAAAAGTTAAGGAGCATGTCACAAGAACAAGTAGAAGTCCTTGTGATGCTGCTGATGCCCGTCGAAATAGATTCTAGTCAACTCCGGTTCTTTTAAACCGTCAAAATCGTAATTTCCGTTTTGAAGCTCTTCATTGTCCTGAAATGTCTTTTTTTTCTTTGGAAGACCTCTAAATCTTGGGGTCTCCGTGCGACCAGGTTGATTGCATCATATATAAGGGGGGGGGGGGGTGTAATTGAATGTGGCCCTGGTTCCTTATGGCCTAATGCAACACCGGCAACGGTAACTCAAACTTCCTGCGCACAACAGGGAGCGTGCATCCGCGACGTGTTTTTTTATTTTGGCTGACCTCAACTTCGAGGTTGTCGAAAAGCCTTAGGTTCCTGGAAATAGTGAGGCTAGAGCATCGCCACGTCCTCCAAAGACTTTGCAATGGCGGCCTATTGTAACGAAATTGCAGTACATCAATTGCACATGAATCTGAACTGTTCAATTTAGTTGTATTTTACCTTCCTTTTTCATCCCATTGCTTCAACATGTTGTGTTCAATCGAGTATCAAACAAGTTTTTCTTGTACTGTGCGCAATACAAAACAGTGGTGCTATACGGGTGGGACTCCTGAACCAAAGAATAGGTTGGAAAAGGAGTTCTACGACACAAAAGATATTGTTATTTTGTTTGAACATTTAAAAGTATACGCTCTTCTCGTATAAATAAGCAACCATTTCGAACTGCTGTTTGCGTGGGGATATCGACTTCTACTGTGTATTCGGCAGATGGCCTCCCAGTTATCCTGTCTTAACAGTCTTGTTTGACTGAATATAGTTATCATTGGGAGTGAAATGTACGGTACTTTCTTTTTTGTATATTTTTCTAGTCCATATATATTGTCAATTCGGTATACCTATGTGGGAAGATAGTCACTGCTGCTTCCAGTGACTCACAGCACGGGTTCAGAAAATCATTCTCGTGTGAAACGCAGCTTTTATGTTTCACTCGGAATATTCACTTCGTTCTAGATCGTTGGTCGGTTACTTACTGCATATTTCTTGATCTTACAAAGCCTTTCGACAATGTGTCATATGAACTTTTATTTCTTAAACTTAACAATCTTAAATTAGATACTAACGTGCTTGCATGAATACGCCGCTTCCTAACTAACCGATCAGAATTTGTTACTGTAAATAACTTCGATTCATCTTTATCTGCCGTTTGCTCAGTTGTTCCCTAAGGCTCTGTGTTTGGGAAATTACTTTATTTGATCTACCTCAATGACATCCCAAGTAACATCCGTTCATTAGTCCGCCTTTTTGCTGATGATTCTGATTTTGTCTGGAAAAAAATAGTACATGTGATATTAAAAATTTGCAGTGCGACGTTAACGAAGGTATATAATGACATAAGTTCTGGAAAATGAATCTAAACATTATTAAATGGAAATGCATGCGCCTTTCCCGAAATAACTCTGCTGCGCCTACCTACTTCCTTAACGACGTCCCTCTCGAAACTATCCAATCTTTTAAATACCTTGGTGTACACTTAACACCTAACCTGTCGTGGAAACCTCAAATTGATTATGTACTTAATATTGCTAAGCGCACGTTATCCTTCCCCACGCGAAGTTTTTATATGGCTCCTCGTTCCCTGAAGTTTCTTCTTCAAAAATGTCTCTTTTGTTCAAAATTGTAGCATCTGGCTTCTGTATGGAATCCCCACCAAGGATCACTGATTGAAGAAAAAGAGAAAACGAACATCGTGCGTGGTGCTTCATTATTTTCAATTATCTCCGCACATCAAGCGTTACGACCATTAAATTAAGAATTTCTTTACCACTCCTCGACCATCGGAGGAAATTATTTCGCTTGTCTTTTTCTTAAAATATCTAACAGAAATCCCATTCTTACACAACAGCTACTATCTTCTCAATTTTACATTCCGGCACGCCTTGGTCACCTGTACAGAGTTAACATCCCATCCTGCTATACAAAGCATTTCCATGATTCGTTTACCCCAGCACTTGCGTAAGTTGGAACCGCCTTCCTTCATCTGTTGCTGCAATAACAGGTGACACTGCTTTCCGATATGCTGTAAGCAACCAGTTGGTGATTGCTTATTTTATGTTTTTGTTTCAGCTTGTGTTTGTGCTGCTGCTTTTGTTTTTCTGTTACACAACAAGTAACAAAACCCCTTCTCTAACCCCATTTGGGCCCTGAGGGTAACCAAATAAATAAATCAATAAACGCGCGACATATATAAGTTTACCCTTACAACGTAAGTACACTCCACGTTTGAAGGTTAAATAGCTTGTTATGGCTTTAATTTGTTTACAAAATTATTCCAGAATTTATTAAAAATTAAGCTTCCTGAAAATTTTGACGACCTTTAAACGGGACCCCCAAAAAACAGGGTATAACGCCGGTGAGTGCTTTCGGCCCAAATGATCATATCGCGAAAAAGCGGCTGTGAAATTCAAAACTATAGAGCGAAGCTTTCCGCAGAAACAGAGCCATCAGCGGCAACCCTATGTATGCAGTGACCTAAATTCAGGCGATGACCGATGACTGAACTTTATGTCGCTTAGAGCTTCTCTATCCTCTTCATTCGCGAACAGTTGTGCCCAGAATTTGTTGCTTGGTTTAAGCAGCAGTGCGTGATAGGAGTTTAGGCGCAGGTGTTTTGGCACCCATCCTTTGTTGGTTCCACGCCACACTTCCGGATTTGGTAGGTTCGTACATTTTCCAAGCCATGATAAGCCACAGATCGCTCTTTTATTAGCTTGCCTCTGCCGCCTGCATTCACATTTTAGAGGTTTCCAATGAAAACAAACGCCCAGTATTTATTCCCGAAATCTGTGTGCACCTTTCACACATCATTTACAAAGAAATACAAATTTAGGGTCCACCCGCTCTGTGATGCTGAAAAAAGCAAGAACCCAAAAACACGACCATTTTATGCATGAAAATACCATTTGAGCGCATAACGATGCATCATGGATCCCAGTTACTAAGATCAACCACCAGCGAGGTGTTCTGCGCTTTAAATAGAGAAATACGCAATATAGTAGCGTCGTGTTAACCGCAAAAGGCACCCCGCGAACAAATTATATTGAAAACTTGAACCATGCATCTATCCAGTCTATTTCTTTATTTTATGTAAAAAATACGCTGTTAAATACATAGAGATTGCGTAACTGTGCGCCTAGTAGTACACGTACAAGACAAAAAACGCCTGCCGCCAGAATAAAGCCGCATTTCTGAAAATTCAGTTGGATAGCTTCCGGAAATAAACCCTGTCTCGGCAACATTTGTAAGAGAGAGAGAGGGAGAGACAGACAGAGAGAGAGAGAGAAAATAAATGTTTATTTTATTCAACAGAAGGGATTGTACTGAGGCTTAAAGGACGCGTCCTGAGTCCAGGGTGCCTTGAGCACGGGCAGCATCGACAGCCCTTTGATCCAGCCGAAGCTGGTCGTCCAGGCCGACGCTCGCGATGGCGCTCTCCCAAAGCTCGGCAGTAAAAAGTTGCATGTTGGGGGGAATCAGTGGGGTTGGTCACAGCCTCCGACCATAAGGGTTCTTCGCCAAATCGGCAAAGCGGGGAGTTGAGGTGGCTAAAAATGTGAAGCCGGATAGGATGGGCGAATGTACTCGTATGCAGAGCACGTAAATGACGTTTGTGCTCTTGGGGTAGAGATTTGTTGAGGGGGAGCGTGTGTCTGACGCGACAGCCTGTAGTGCTGCGTGATCTCTGTGTAAGAGGTAAATGGCTGCATGCGCTCGGGTTCGGCAACGCTGCTTTGGGCACCCGCTCGGTGGGTCAATTCTCGAGCGATGGCGTAAGTCGCCTCGTTTCCAGGGCTACCGTGATATTCCGAAGCCCATACAATCCTGAGTAGCATCTTCGGGGGCTGCTGCTGGATGATGCTGGAGTTGTTGTGTGCAGGCGTCCCCTAGCGAAATTCCGAGATGCCGGCTTTGAGTCAGTGACAATGGCCACTGCATTAGCTTGCACGATGGCGAGAGCGATGGCCACTGCCTGCGCTTAAGTAGTATTGTCGCGGTAAGAGACAGGCTGCAACGGTGCTTGTTTTTGACGACTGCGGTGGATACCATAGCGGACTTATCTGTTTCTAAAGAATTTTCAGGCCACCCCAAAAAATACGAACAAACTTCACAAAACGCTAAGGACAAGTGAATTTCGGGTTCTTTCGGTTGTTTGAATTTCGCGCCTTTCGTGTATGTTTGGCTAGTGGGATTTGCAATGCAAGATTTATAAAAACCACTCATCTTCGTTATTTTATTTTAATGAATAAATGCTTATAATCATCTGGTTTAATTTACTGCTAGAAGGTAGCTGCGAAAAATGTTTTAATGACGCAGACGACGCCATAAGCATTGTCTGCTTCATTATTCCTATGATACCCAAAATGGGGCATAAATGCCCCCTGTTATAAAGATAAAAGCTATTCAAAGTAGGCTCATGTGTACTAACGGTATGGTGTGAGCAGTTGAAAAGTTTATTGTTTAGTATGCTATTTTGGGAAGGCAAAATAACGAAATATTTTAAATACAGAGCGCAAGAACCAGTCAAATCCATTTTTCATAAACCTCGCTCATCGCCTGCCCCGCGTGTTCTGCGTAGTAAAGTTTAAATGCTTAAGTGGATGAGAGCCTTGAAGTTTATTCAAACACCTAATGTTACAACTGTGAGTGAATCAAAACTATGTGCAGCCGTGTGAATTGTTTTTTGTGGCCCACTCGTCTGCAAGAGGTCATCGAGTCGCCAGCCCTCCGACAGTTGTCACCTTGCTCACTGCCTTTCCTTCGTCAGTATTGTGAATGTCACTAACATTACGAATGAAATATGAAGGTTTAATTATTTTGCCCGTATATCTGTGAAAAGGGATATACGTTGTACTTTGTTCCTGGCATTGTGGCGTTGTGTGAAATGTGCCTTCGAAACGAAAACGGCAGCGTTAATGACGGCGCAGATCGGTAAGTAGACATTTGGGCTTTTTTTCTATAGTGACCACCCCGTCCTCTCCGTTGGCTACCGCCTTCTGTCGAAGTTATGTACCAATCAGCCTCAGTTTAAACTGTTGTGAAGCGTCTCTCAACGAAAACGGTTGTTCGCGGGGCGATCTTGCAGGTATTAACAGCATGTAGGCGAGTACATAACACAAAGAGAAGATAGTACAAAACACTGGACTATAACTGAGTTTCATTAAAACAAGAAAGACAGAAACTGGGAAAGATCGAAAAGGAATTCCAACATCACCTGACGTAAACACATACCATCTCGCGCATAGACAGCTAGAGCCATTGCTCCTACTGGCGACGCGATGCTGATTTGCCGTAGTAGTCTTGCTGTGCGGACATTTTGTTCATATTCTTTAGCGCAGCCTCATTTTCCACTTGTGTGTAAAGGCTCTTAGCCTTAGAAGTGTGTCGCAGGATTCTTTGTGTTCACAGCATAGAAAGGCGCTTTTGTAGAGTCAGGGGAAAAAACAGAACGAGCGAGTGTTCTCCGGAACAGCGAAAGCTTGATGCGTGGCGATGATGTAATAAACAGGAGTGCCAAGTGTTTCCATTTTTACACCCGGTGTGTAAATATTACCGCGATTTGGGCGGTGAAATCGTAGATTGACAACATTTGTGCAGTGGAAACCACTTTCGATTCCTTAGCAGTTTAGCAAAGGTGGCTGGAAAGAATTCAATTGTAACATTTCTATTTTTAGCTCGTTATTCGGCCTAATATAGCAGCATTGCTTTCGGACAAATTGATGTCTCTTTTACGGCTAGCACTAAAGTGCAAACGTAACACCAAACTCGTAACAACATTGACTGCCAACTGGTAGTTGGGGAGGACCTATCCTGTGTAGCATGTATTACAGTGGTCACCTTACCTAAGCAACAAACTAAGCCTGCTGCATGCCGTATGATTGAGGCCGTATCATATCGAGACTGCATGTTTTATGTTTTACTTCGTGTGCATTTTGTTTGCGTCCTGCTGCTTCCGTATGCCAGTCATGTTTATTCCTTAAGTGCCACCAAAGCACCCAAGTCGTTATTTTTTCCAAGTGCTACATTACTAAGACATAGATTTGTTAACTTGGTTTCCCCATACAGCGTTTGGTGCAAGCCAAGCATCCCCATGCTGCACCCTGGACTGCATTGCACGAATTGTGCGATAGGTGTTCTTTTATCAGTCCGTATTACTTGTGCATCGATGCAAAGTTGAATTTGAAAAATATTCAGCCTTCTTGGGATCAGGATTAGGTGGGATAAGTGAGTGGTGTGGGATATGCTATTTTGGTTTCTTTGAACCGGGTTTTTAAGCAATGCCTGAGCCAGTACTGTCGCATGGCCTCTGTTTGATTGAAAACCTAAAGGCCACTGAAAGAACATTGGCAAAATGCACTTAATGTAATGAAAGCCTGCCTAAATAACAGACTACATTCTAATTGAAACCTCGCTAGTTCGATGAGCAGTGGCCACCGAATATTTGCCATAACCAGAGTTTAAATAATGGGAAGACTATATTTGAATGCAGCTGCCCAGTAAGAACTCCTTGCATTACTTTGATGCTTACTGCTGTACAACGTAAACTTCACCAACGAAGTACAACTAACACAAATAGCGGACGGGGCAAGAGGAAGAGTTTTTCTAATTATGCGATTTTTGAAGGTTTACTTATGCATATATACCAACTAGCCTAGCTCGCCATTCTGCTGCAGGATGTATAGTTCAGTGGCAAGGACCCTTTCTGAATTCGTGCCTGTTTCCTTTTGCCACATGTTGTGGAGATGGCTTCATCCTTGTATACAATTGTCACTTCAATCAACCGAGCGGTTGGGATACACGCAGAAAAATATGTTGCAAGTTCTTATGGGATGTGCAGACCGGGCTAAAAGGTCGTACGAATCGCCTTTCAAGAAATACAGTTTCTATAAATAGTGGTACTTCACATTGGCAGTGATAGTATTTTTAAGGTGTTCTTAAAAGTGCCAAGGTAACATTATTCATATGGTCAAATTTGTTGTCGCGAGCACAGCCGTCGCCGCCAGAAGCCAACGGCAATACAGCCTCTGATACGTTCGAAAACGGCCGGCATTGAAAGCCCAAGCATCCTTGCCCAACAAACGAAGTTCTCGTGCCAAACTCTGTAGCTGATTGAACGTAACCAGGAGGCCTCACTGCAGGATCGCTGCATGAGGTATCCTCCAGCTGTCGATGGAAAGTAGGAAGCTGGGGTCTGTTCCTGGAAGAAATCGTGCTCTTTCTTTAGCTGTGAAGCACTTTAGGACATCGCAATGTCCGTCAGTTGGCGTTCATGCACACAGCAATATCGAATAATGCCTCAAAAGGAGTCGCAGAAAAAAAGGAAACCAGCACCCACAAGATTGGAACCACCGACTCCCGCAACAACGCGCAAGGAATCGGTTACGCTGCCACTAGACGACACCGCCAGACAGAAGTTTGAATAAAAAGTGGGTACTGAAGCAGGTACTAAAGTAGGTACTGACCTCTCAAGGTCCATTACCGTCCGTGCACACAGCATTATAATCGACACGTATGTGAGTCAAGCCACCTAACAGGGACAAAACAAAACGAAATCGCACATCTCCACGCCGTGAATGAGGCTGAGGGTACTACGTACACGTACGCGATTTGTCTACCGTGTGGCGCCTGTCATTTGAAGCGCCATTAGTGCACCTCAATATCATGTAAAACTCAGAGTGCATAGGCGCAAACGGATGACGGCGGTCATTACACAGGCAATACACAGCTTGCGTCCCAGTGCTTCGCACCCTCCGCATCGCTCACGGCTTGGAGAAGTGGTTTTTTTTCTGCTTCCTTTCCTGTTAACTTGGACCCTCGCATTCCGATTCATTGAGATTGTCCCCGAGTGGTTCTGGTGCTTTTTGTTTTATTCTTTTGTTGGTTTGATGGCACTGCTACTTTCTTGGGGGCTTGCACATGGCATATATTTCCAAACTTAAAACATAAAATTCAAAATTTTAGGGTAAAATGGATCCCCTAAGGAGCAGTGCTGCGTCAGGCCTCACATGTCGGTTGCTTTGACTTGAGTCGAGGATCAGAGTCGTTACACATTTTGCTTAAGTGATTAGTCAGTCGTCCCAGTGTTAATTGTTTGTGTTGTGACTCAGCAAACGTTGCTTAATGCTTGCAAGCTATCTCCAATGCATACTGACTACGTAATGGGAGGACGAACGGGGAGGCTGATATCACAATTTACACTGTTGAGTGCCGAAGGGTTTAAAAATATGCCTCAACAGTCTGGCACCTAGCACACGGGCTGCTGCTTGGCATATGGTAGCTGAATTTATTAGTTAAAGAGGCACCCTGTTAGTTTTTGTGCTGCTGTTAGTTTAGTGGTGCGGTTTTTTTAGAATTACTCACGTGTTCGAGCTCCTTTGAATTTGTGCGCATTCTTGCTCATTCAAATTCACGTAAAGTTATCAAGACCAAAGTATCAGCTTGAATAAATTAAATCTCAAATTAACAACATTTGATTCTACATCTCAACACCCATAAAACTTTGGTATTGCCGCAAACCATGTCTGGGTTTGTTTCTTTATTGTGTGTTGACTGCTCTGCCAGATCGGCTCTGTTATCTCTGTCCCAAGCGAAGGGCGTCTTCCATTCTTTATTTTTATGCCGCGCGGGCCATCTCATTCAGATAAGCAGACTGTTTCGCCCTAACGTCACTATTGCCGAATAATTTTTTTTTATCTACAATGTTCTGGATGTAAATCGACGGTTCCAGTAACACTTGCGCCGAAAGATAAAAGCCTGCACAGCAGGTGGCGCGGGATTTCATTCGCCGTAGCTCGCCTACACACGTCACTTTATTGACTGCGGCTTCGTGGCCTGTGTATTCTTTGAGTTCTTAGGGGAGCACCAGTTCGCTCCAAAAAACGTGTTTTCCTTGAAAATAACTGCGTCGTCTTTGACTTCGTCACGTCTGGTGGGGGTGCGGTTTAAATGCGGGTAAATGACTGCTTCCGGATAAAGAAAAGAAAGAAGACGTCTTGACCACCACCATGATCAACGCAGGCAGCATGACCAGTGCTACCAACCCTGCCCTCGTTTTTCAGTAACCCAGGGAGCTCTCATCATTCCATGGGTCACCTTCGAAGGATCCCGAAGACTGGTTTGAGCAAGTCGAACGGGTCAGGCTGTTTAACCGATGGGACAACGCGGAGATACTGAGGCAAGTGTCCTTACCTTGGAGATTGAGCACGGATCTGGTTCGAGAAAAATGAGATTTTCCTAGAATCTTGAAACGATTTCAGAACGCAATTTTTAACGACGTTCACTACGCTTGTGCGAAAATAGCGGAAATAGCGAAAATAGCGAAAATAGCGAAATAGCGA
Source organism: Haemaphysalis longicornis (assembly GCF_048455015.1). Taxonomy (NCBI): domain Eukaryota; kingdom Metazoa; phylum Arthropoda; class Arachnida; order Ixodida; family Ixodidae; genus Haemaphysalis; species Haemaphysalis longicornis. Next base: position 38,554,275 of record NW_027526295.1, read on the forward strand.
AATAGCGAAAATAGCGAAAGTGTTGCTGCAGACGCGGACACACCACCCTATCTAAGGCAAGGCATTGTTGCGTTTGTCGAAGAGATAAAGAGTCTTCTCAGGCATGCTGACCCCTGAATGGCAAGGAAAAGAATTTACGCTTCTTAATGCATGATGTAAAGGAAGAACTGTTTGCTGGACTTGTCCGCAATCCGCCAAAAAGTATTGCCGAATTTGTGACCGTAGCCAGAACAATTTGAAACCCCTTCGAAATGCGAGCTAATGCAGTACGAACGCAACGTTGTGGGAACGCCAATGCGAACTACGTCGACAGCATGCGGATTGCGGCAGATAGACTACGCGAGACTATCCGTGAAATAGTGAGGGAGGCGCTGCGGAAACTTCGCCCCACGCCGCCTCAACAACAAGTCGCTTGTCTTACCGACGTAAATAGAGAAGAAGTGCAGGAAGCGCTGGGAACGTCAACGACGCCAGAAGCACCCCGAGAGCCGCAAGCGATGGCCTACGGGGCTGCTGTCCGTCGCCCTCTTCCGCCTGCGCCCTATCGTCACGAGGCTCCGTACCGTCGTCCCCTGTCGCCGGCCCGACCACATGGGCAGCAACCCCCTGTACCAAGGAAGACCGACGTGTGGACTTAATGGCTTGACAGAAAACATGAGAAACAAACTTGATTTGAGATATGCTTCAGTGAGAGGAACAATAGCACATTCTATTTTTCAGGCTTCTGTGCTGGGAATGTGGCACTAAGGGTCACTACGTTTTCCCTACGTATACACTATTTTGAACAAAAAACTGAAAACGGCTGCCATGCAGCATGAAAGGCCCCCTGATTGGTGCTCCCACAATCACCTTCAAATTTTTTGGAACTGCAGAACAACACATTACCAATGGGCGGAAGCTGACTCGTGCTCGAAGTTTGTGTGCACCTACAAGACAGAGGGGAACTTTCTTACTCAAAAGCCTAGAAAAGTCTTTCTGAATAGTTGAGTATCTGGCGGTTTCTTAGAATACAACTGTTAATAGGATGGTCTATGCGAATCCTATTGGTTCAAAATGTTGCAGACTAGTATCTCCTCAGCATGAACTACTCAGAAATGCCCAATAGCAAGAAAACCTGTCCTCAATGTTTTGTAGCTGGCTCTGGTCTAGCATCGGCCATAAACAACAGTTGCTCGTTTTGCAAAAGTTTAATGTAAGGACGAAATATTTATTTAGCAATATATTTCCATATGTGGAGTTGTTTTCTTTTTGGGGAGTTTTCTAAAAAAACTCTTTTTTCACTCATGATTTCCAGGCGAAGAGTCTCCGACTGAAAGGTGGAACACAGCTTGACCCGCCGTGCCTTGATTCTTTGAAAAGCCTGAAAGGCAGCGTTGTTATCAAATTTTGGTGCTTCATTTTGAGATGACTCAGTTACAAATGCTTGTGGCTCCCCCCATGACTCTGCATAGACAAGCGAAAATCTTATGCTGCTTGAGGCAGCAGCTCCGATTATTTTAAATATCCTTGAGTACTGTATACACCTGCAATACTTTAAATCTAGTTGTCATTGAAAAACAATGTTCTGAATTGTACTTTATATGATCACTCTCTGCGCCAGCTAAAGTTCATCAATAGTGATCAGCTAAACCACCTAAATCCGCTAAACCCCAGACTTGGCCCCCCTTCGGGGCCCTCCGTTTGACCCGCCACCGCGGAGGCCGTCGGGGGCGCCAGAGTTGGCACGGGTGGTGCGGTGGTGGTGGGAGCCGATGCGGGGACCCCGGTGTCTATCCTATCGGCACCCTCCAATGCACTCGGGGACGGGTAGGAAGCCGAGGAGCGGCATCGGCCCCAACAGAGACGGTTAGCACCACAACCACTGCTGCCTCAGGAAGCGGCGTGTTGAAGGGTTGGGCTGCCTGGGCAACCCAGCGGGGGGCGCGGAAGGGACCATATTAGATTCGCTGAACTGGGTTCCTGTGGAAACCAGGCAGTGCTCCTCCGGCTAGCTGCGTCGCTGTACCTCGCCAGGGGGAAAAAGGCGAACCTCTTTCGCACCTCTGGGAAGATGATGTTTTCAGTTAACTGCACATTTATGATCTCGTTCTCCTGCTTCAACTTCTCACATTTTCGAGAGTAGGCGGGATGGGGTCCCTGGCAGTTGGCGCAGGTGAGGGTTGATGATGGACAATTATCAGATGGATGATCATGCTGGGCATACTTTGCGCAGGTCAGACGGCCACGGCAGCAATTGGTTCCGTGCCTGAACTGCTGGCACTTAAAGCAGCGGTGTGGGGTGAGAGTGTAAGGACGAATGGAGCATCGTACGAATCCTGCGTTTATTTGTTTACGAAGCGAGGAGTGGCTGAAGGTCAGGATATGTTTCGTGGGGATTATCTTATCAACCCTGCGCATCGTGATGCGGCGCACGGCTGTGACGCCCTGATCCTTTAAACCTTCAAGAAGGTCGGCATCTGTCTCGTTAACGAGATCTGGCTCAGAGATCACTCGCTGCGAGCAATTCAGGCTGCGTTGGGGTGTAACCCCTGATGTCTAGATCGACCATTTTCGTCCGACGAAGAAGTGTGGTTGCCTGCTGCTGGTTTTTTACCTCCACAAGGACTTCACCTGTGCGTTGTTTTTTTGCATTGTAGGTTTTACCACTTATTGCATCAAGGTATTTTGTAATCCAAATGACGAATTGTGAAGCAAGAGGGCGGGCTGTGTCAAGAGATTCGATAACAAAGAAACGAGAATAATTGTTCACGGTTGTCGCAAAGACAGTTGGTGAAAAAGGTGGGAACGAAACTTCGGTGCCGCCCCTCTTCAGGGACGGATCACGTTTGGGGGGGGTAGAAAATACCATATAGCATAGTATGAAAGCAGGGAGACGGGGAAACTTTCATTGTCAGCCTTACCCTAATAGCTGAAGAGGTCCCGGAGCCCCCTGCCTGGTAAAAAGACAGGCAGCCCATCTGCCGGAGCTTTACCTAGGCTCCTACGGCCACCGCTTGAGGTTTGTACTCTTCACCTTAAAACTCATTACCACGGTCGGTCACAGCGTGAGTATGGGGCTCAGGGTCAGCGGGGTCGCCAATACCATCACCAAGATTGCTCAAAGTGCCCCGTTCGGTGAGAATGGCAGGGACCTGCCAACATAAGGTCCTGAAGTAAATTGGGATTTATTACGTGGGCATTGCTGACTGTAGAACTGTAAAAAAACGCCACTAAACCTTCGTTTGAATGAGAAAAAACCTGAAATGTATGTAGTCCCCTGCACTTTATACACTGACCGAAAACTGAGCAATTACATGTAAAGATGTTCCTGTGGGTTTCGTTGCATAACACTTGGTGTACATTTTTGCGTCTCCGATATACCAGTTTTTACTTTCATCACAATTGGTTTTCACTGTACAAACGAGCTAACTCCACGCTAGATCGCTATGCTGTTTTATTATCTTTGTAATTCCACTTTATAGGCGCTTTAAAAACTTGTTGAATTGCACTTGTGGTTTTAAAACCTTATACTTTTGAACTTCTTCTTTACAATGATGTTATTAAAAAAACCTTCTTTATTGCACTTGTTTTTATAACATCCTCTATCAAACAGGTTTTGACAAATATTTACATAAGGAAAGGCTCTTTCTGAATATAAGAGATAGCTTTCTCTTTCGACACGTAGCTATAGCATTTACTGTCCAATTGACGCGTGTATTGATTTCGAATGCAGGTGTCTCTTCATCCAAAACACCTCTCGCGATTATAAAATTCGGCTTTGTTTTCCGTCGTACAGTAACACATATAAAAAATAACGCATTCCGTGTAATTTGGTGAGTAGTCGTACGAAACTTTGTAAGCCGTAATCTCCGGTACCCAAACTTCGCAATACCACTTTCCCGCTTCGCCGATAGTTGGCGCACGTCCTGAAACTGAATAAAATTGAACAAACATGTTATATTACGAAACAACCGAAAGTACACATTTTATCACACGGGACAAAGGCTTAAAAGTGTTTAAACGTTTGAGTAAAGCATGGAACAAAATGGCAAAATGGGTATACTCAAGCATAAACAAAGTTTTACTTCATTCATATACTCATTAAAGCTCCGAAATTGTCGAAAAAACTATAGTTCGACCAAAACGTTTCGAAAGTAACCATGATAGCATGCGACGGATACAATGTTTGGAGTGGTTGCACTATCAGCGTGTATCCACACTCCAAATATTTTTATTTAAATTTTCATTTTTCGATTCACGTTTCGGCAAAACGCAAACAGATTGTGTGAAAAAGAGGAGCTACGCTCTCACCTAAGCGTTCATGCAAAGCCTCTATTTATACAAAGCCTCTATTTATAGCCATGCATTTCTCTTGAAGTTTTGATGAAATAGAGCCAGAAACATCAAGAGAATTTTTCATACAGTGCAGCAGTTTAAAAATTTGAAATATATAGTATAAACGAAATATAGCGCTAAAAGATTAGTTTGGCCAGCCTGAAACTTCTGAAATGAATAAATTTGGAAAATAATACATTACAAAAAACGTAGTCACTGGTGCTACATTCTCGTGATATTTTGTAACCATTTTGTAACCATTTTGATATTTTGCAACAGTTTGGGAGTTCCGGCATACAACCGAGTTTGGGGAAAGTGGAGAGGGAGAATGAAAGTGGATAGGTGCGAACAAATGGGAACAGAGAAAGAGAGAAGGAAAGAAAGACATAAGGGGTGCCTAAGGCTGGCCAGCAGACAGTGGGCCACAGCCGCTTGATGTGGTAGGTCTCCTCGAGGTAGGGCAGAGCAAGTGGGAAGGCTTCCAGCCCGATGGAGTCGAGGAAAGCACGTCCATGAGGATGCAAGCGACTTTAGAATCACATAACTTTACGTGCTTGCCACTGCTCGTGATGTGACGGTTGAAGAACCCAAATCCGACCGAGATTGTATCACGCGCCCTGCGTGCCTCTCATGGTCGTCAGTACATCTGACTGTTGGTTCTTCTTGGTAGGGAGAGAAGGAGCTGCGGGCTTTTCTGGTTGAAACGAGGGAGTCGAGAGGCAGACGTCGACTTAAGAGTTCGGGAAGAGTTTTTTGACTGATAGCGTGGAATGTGCAACTTTGGCCGCGCAGATTGAGTAAACGAAGTTCCTCTGACAATAAAGCAGTAAACGCGCAGGCTGTTCAGCCATAATTAGCCAGAGTGTCATATCACGTGCGCGTCGTCACGGAGTTTTGATTTCATCGTACAACGAGTCCAACGTGCCTCATAGATTGTCAAGCAACCAGAAGAAAACCGGGGACCGACGGGTTCGCTGTAAATCGCTCATGCGGCGATATTTCGTGTACGTTAAAGGGAAGAGTTAAGGGGAACGCGTAAGTGCTTCCAACAAAATTGATTTTAATATTGTATTATACTGCCGCGAAGAATGCATCGCGTTTGTTTAGTTATAATCTGTTTTTACCCCCTGGCTGCGCGGTTCAGGGTTATTCGTGTGCCAAGTAAAGTGCGTGTCCCATGCTTTATGTTTATGCCGCACGTGTTATCGGTTCTGATAGAGAGCGCATTTCTAAATTCCCACTGACGTAATTAGAGAAGTGCAATAAGCGCTGGGAAGCTCAACGACGCCAGAAGCATCCCGCGAGCCGCAAACAATGGCTTACGCGGCTGCTGTCCGTCGCCCTCGCCCACCGGCGCCCTATCCTCACGAGGCCATATACTGTCGTGCGCTGTCGCTGGCCGAGCACTTGCGATGCAACCCCCACCCCGAAGGAAAACCGACGTGAGGCGAGCGCCCACTTATCGTCCACTGTGCTATCACTGCGGAGAGGCCGACCACATCTACCATCGCGGCTCCTACAACAGATTCGGTCTTTGAAAGTTCTCCGTCGACGCACCACGCCCTCGACCCAGCCAGCGACCACCTGTGTTCGAGGAATACCTACCAGACCGGTTCTGCCATTTGCCGTCGCCCTACCCATACTAGCCGCCAAACCGCCGTACCAATGCTGAGCTCGCCAGTGGAAGTCCCCCAGCCCAAGTGGAGGAAAATAAAAGCAGCAACTTCTCGAGCTGAGGTTGCACAACGGCAGAAAAACGAAAAACCTCCAACGACGCAACGGCGCACCGAACACCGCAATTCACGATATGCCTTAAGCCTGACGACCTGATCGAATCCTGACGTCACTCCCGAACACGACGATAGCCACACGGTACGACGCGTACCCCACGTGACCAAGCCTGCTGCTAAAAAGACGGCGATAACGACAACATATAGTGCTCGAGCCTTACTACGTAGACACCGAGATACGACACCCCGCCGCACCCGGAATTTCAGGAAGGTGGCATCCGACGTCCAGTTGTCCATCGTCGGCTTTGATCTAGTCACCCTCATAGACACGGGCGCGGGGGACTCAATGATGAGCGGATCATTCGCGTCTAAGCGGAAGAAAGACCGGCCAGATAGGATGGCACGCACATACGGACAGCAGGAGGCCATCTCGTAACGCCAAGAGGAACGAGCACATCACGCGTCACCATAGACTGCACGACGTACCTTGCAGCGTTCGTTATATTGCCTAACTGCTCCCACGACCCAATCCTTGGAATGGAACACGCACTTCACTTGGCACATCGATACAACAGACCGGAGCAGCTGGGTGGTAAAACAACGTTAATAAATATACGCAATGCATTGTTTGTGGCATTGTGTCGCGGCTACAACCTCCGACATGGAGTACCGCCCATGAGATAGTGTGTAAATTCGTACTCTCAACAGAAGAATTGGAATCATGGAGAAGCTTCTTCGATGATATTTCGGACCCTACCCGATTCTACAACGTGTTGGCCCACTTCCCCACGAAGTGATCCTCGATGGTGATTTTGGAATACCACGAAGACGCACGCGGCCCAAAAGTCGTCAATGTGGTTCGCTTAAAACCTTACTATGCAAGATAACTGATTTTTTTTATTGCTGGTTTGATTGTGCGTGCGTGTGTGTTCAGAAGGTCGTTTTATTTGAGAATTGGGTTAAATTCAGGTTTATGGGGAGGGGAAATGCCGCGAACCACGCATTGCATTCGTTTATTTATATTTTGTTTTTACCACCCGGCTGCGCCCCTCTGTGTTATCTGTGTGCCAACTCAAGCGCGCGTTCCATTCTTTCATTTATGCTGCACGTGTTATCTGTTTTGATAGACAGAGCGTTTTGAACTAACGTCAAGAGCTTAGAATAATCTTTTTTGATCGAAAGTGTTCTAGATGTAATTTGAAGGTTCGAGAAACATTCCCGCATAAATAAAAATTCCCGCAGAGCAGAAGCTGCGCTATTCGATACGTCGACACTCGCCTACGCACGTCACTGTTGTGTTGTTAGACGAAGAAAAGTTCACTCTAATAAACTTGCTTTCCCTTCAAGACAGGTGCGGAGTCTTTGTATACGTGACTGTTTTAAAGCAAAGCTTTCTGAACATCCCAGCCATCGGTTTCGTCGTTGCATGCGCAACAAGACAAGAAACTCCAAACCATTCTAAATAAAATTACTGGCACCGCCAGGGATTAATGCTGGGCCCGAGGAGAAGCGGAGTGAGATCCCGTCGTCTTGGCTACTCAGCTACGCCCGCATGTGTGAGATGCTGTTACAGACGCTGGTTTTCATTCAGTGGCTGCGGAGGGGAGAATGCTTTGGAGGCGACACAAGAAACAAGACTTACGGAGAGGCAGTGAGAAAGATAATGCAGTAGCTGCCATCCTGGTCACCGCTCGGAGGACGGTCGTCTAAGTCTTCCCTCCACCGACGCACGGCCGAAACGCAGCGGCGGCGTCCGGCGCTCAAACCTTGCTAAGGCTAAGGACCCTAAATTACTAAGACAGCGCCAGTCTACAATCTCACCACCTTTCACCCTCAACTCCACTCGTTTTCTGGTTCGTGTTTTGCTATGTTCTTGTTCTCCGGCGATCGCTGCCCCTCATTGGCCACCAGAAAAGTCACGCCATAGCTCTGCCGTTGTTTTAGGGACGAAGCTCCTTAAGGCGTGGGTCTGTCCATCCTCGACGTATGTATGTAGCCACCTCTAGTTTAGTTCTTGGATTGTTTACTAGATGGCGTGGCTCCTCTAGTTTAGTTCTTGGATTGTTTACTAGATGGCGGTACTTGTATATGATGAAAAGATGTGCTTGGATTGTTTACTAGATGGCGTGGCTACCTCTAGTTTAGTTCTTGGATTGTTTACTAGATGGCGGGGAGCGTTGTAATAAAATCCGTTCGCTGTTGGCGCGCGCTCGGAGTCGCCCGACGGATAAGGCTGCAGATGTGCGAGCCCGCGAGGCAGAAGCGCTCCGTGAAGCTGGGCGACGCCGCCGCCAAGATCCTGCCGTACGAGAGCGGGAGGCCGAAGCGTGTCGTCTGGCTGCGCGACGACGCCGCCAAGATCCCAGCGTTCGAGAACGAGAGGCCCAAGCGTCACGGCAACGGCGCGAGGACCCTGCCGTACGCGGAGCGGCACGGCTGCGGCGCGAAGAGGATCTCCAAAACGTCAGAGAACGGGAAGCGGCGAGAAAGATCGCGTATATCGGCAGGCAGACCCCGATGCTGTGAGAGCTCGTGAGGCGTCTGCAAAACGCATCAGGCGAGCTCAGCCCCAAGGTGCCGACGCGCGGTTTAAGCGAGACTTTTTAGACGTTACGTGCGGACACAGATGTAGTGGGCGAACTTTCACTGAAGAGTCACGGTTTTACCGATGATTTCCCCTCAGGAGCTTCGCCCACTCATCATCATTCACCCCGTGGATATGCTGTGAATTTTTTTTCTGCCTCTGTCACGGAGTGACTTGGGGGTTCGAACCTTACACAACGCCATGGCTGGTGTGCCATGTTTCCCCGTGCAACTTTAGTGCCAGCTTTACCATATGCGCCAACGAAGAAAGAAGAATTAGCTGCTCGTTGAGAAGAAATGCCGCATCGATGTGGCTTTAAGTTGCTTCGCGCTTACGATGTGTTGTGCCTTACGTGAAAGGAGTGAGTGGTGGCAAAATACGTTGTTATTCTGCCAGGGAAATGTGATGCAGAAAGGGGACAGGTTTGGTTGCATAGATTTCGACGGGCACGATTCAAGCAGACAGTGTCATTACTCTTTAGCGAGATAAGTTTCAGTATGTTTGTTCGGTTTTTGTTAAATTGCGCGCACGCTTTAGGGGTCACTCCAGAAGAAACGCATATTTGCTCTGCAACCGCCGTCCACCCTTTCTGCTGAGTAGGCATTGTGCTCAACGGCGTCTTCGTCACGTCGTGAGCTTTGCTGTCGATTAGACGCCGTATCTTTGTCATGTGCACGCTTATCTGCCAGCATAATTATCAGCAGCGAGGCATGTTCAGTGAGTTGTCGTAAGGTTATCAAGAGACAGGAATTGTTCACAAAAATTCATGCGTGCTTTGGTCGACGGCAGATTGCGTCTGAACATGTAGCGTATGCGTTCCGAGTGCGTGTGAGCTCTTTGTGGCGTGAAGTCTTCTTTCTTTTGTGCATAAGCGACCTGGGTAGTATTATAAGGCTGTTTGTATGCAATTTGAGCGATTTGCTGAGGAATTTCTGCTTGGCAGGAGCGCCGGAAGTTGCGGCTGTACAGGGCAAAAAATTAGTGCACTTCCACTCTGTGAACAAGGATGACCGGCAAAGCGGGACGTAGACCAGGGATTGTACGAAACAGTACAAGGTTATTGTAATTTGCGGCGAAACATACTTTCTAGCCAATTAGCTCAATGAACCTCTGAAAGATCCAAGCTTTGTTGCACATAAACATGGAGCTGCGTGTGTCCCTCCCGCGTCGTGAGCATCTTACTGTTTGTGTGAGGCCTGGTTCATGGTGTTGCCGCAACTGTGGTAACAACGTTAAGGAAGGATGTCATTTGAAGTCGCCGCCAACCTAATTGCGTGATGTGCCGTTTTTTTGCGTCCATAGATCACGAAGTAACTTTTGCGTCGGTAGTCTGAACATAGGCAATCACAGAAACCTAATCCCCTCTACCATTAGGACTCCGGACTGGTCCCACTGAACCATTTAACGTCCGTGTTTAAAGCTGGCACCAGCACAATGGGCGTGCCATTAATCAGTACGGGCATGAAACATATTGTGACGTGGTAGTGAAGGCACTGTTCGTAACAAATTGTATTAACAGGCAAATACAAGCCGGTAGCTAAGGCTGGTTCCATGTCGAATGAACAGCGCGCACGTCCACAAGGGTATCAGCGTCGTCGTCTCCTTTTCCCAAGGCTATGTACCAGCTTGCTTCCGACCAGTGCAGTAGCGCGTATCACTAGAGGACAGGTTGGCATAATTGAGTACCGGATAAACTTCGCTGCTTCTCTGAAGTACGTTTCTTTGCGAAGGTGCAAGATCCCGCGACATAACCTCCGACTGCGAGAGCACAGGCCCGGTGCACATGACGGAACAAGGTTAGAGGCAGCTTGGATATCGGGAATGGTACGGCTTCAGACGGGAGACGTGCACACGTTCCGACATTAAATGAGATAACGGTGAAGGGGTGAGGGGCCCAGTTTTGTAGGCCATGGGAGGTACCCTGCGTAGGATGGGGCAAGGGCCCGTGAAACAGCAGATCAGTTTTTCAGACAGGCTGGCGTAGCATGATGGGGTCAATAGGAATACTAAAGTGCCAGGGACGAAGTAGACATTGCGATGGTGCTGCTCATAGCGCCCCTTCTCGGCTGCTTGTGCTGCCCACATCCTGGCGCGGGCAACCGGGCCTGCCAAATCAGCGTGCGCTACAGCGTCTTGTACGTATTCCGTTCTCAACGACCCGGGTTAGGCAATATGCTGTCCAATGGCAAGGCAGGGTCACGCTCCAAAAGAAGAAAGAAAGGAGAGTAGTCAGCACTGTCCAAGCGAGAATTATAAGCAAAAGTAACGTAAACTACTGGTACGTCCAAATCATTGTGGTCGGCGGAAATGTACACGGCGAACATACCCGTTAACGCGTTGTTAAAGTGTTCAGTCAATACGTTTGTGTGTGGGTGATTGGCAGTGGTAAGGTTGTGCTTGGTACGGCAGCAACCAAGGCTGTCATCAATAACTTGGGACAAGAACTAACGCATACGGTCTGTAAGCAGTTGACGTGGAGTTCCATGGTGAAACATTACTTTATGCAGGAGAAAGTTGGCTATGTCTGTGGCACAGCTGGTGGGGACAGTACGTGTGATAGCGTAACGCGTTGCATAATTGGTAGCGGCAGCAATCCACATGTTTCTGGACCGGAACAAGGGTAAACGGCCGAGAAGGTCCAATCCTACATAGAAGAATGGTTGAACGGGGGCTTTTATTGGTTGATGGGTGCCAGCTGGGAGCAATCACGGCATTTTTTGGCGTTGGCAAACGTTGCAAGCTGTGACGTATTGCCTCACGGACCAGTAAAAGCGCCGACGTACGCGGTCGTAACTGCGAGTCATGCCAAGGTGACCAGCTGTAGGCTCGTCATGAAGCTGGTGGAAGACGTCAGAACGGAGATGCTAAGGCACAGCAAGTAGCTCGTCAGGCCAGTCCTCGCGAACATTTCGGTGAAACAAGACGCCATCGCGAGGCATATATGCACGCGTAGAGGGGTAGGCCGGCTCGGAGCTGAGACGTTCGATGATCTAGCAAAGCGACAAATCACCGCGTTAATGGTCAGCAGTGTTGCGCAAGTCTGAAAGAGCGAATGCGCCGGCGTCGTCGTCATTGTTTAGAGGGTCAGGGAGGGACAACAGGGTTACGAGACCGGCAGGCCGCATCACTGTGCATTCGACCAGGCTTTTAGACGACCGAATAGTTGTATTCCTGTAGCCGTAATGCCTAATGACGAAGTCGTCTGGTGGAGTCTTTAAGAGTGCAAAGCATCGTGCCCATTTTACCAGTAAATCATAAGGATGACCCCTCGCCAGAATCCTCACAGGGTAGCTTTAAGGAGGAAAGCATGGCGACGGCCAAGGCAAGGGACAACTAATCGCAAACGGGTGAGGCCATATATGAAAAGCCCCCGGAGGAAACCCAAACTGTCGCAATGTTGCGGCAATTATCCGCAGTTTTTATGCAGCAGGCCCATTTCATCGGCCCATTGCAAACTCGCTTGACCGAGCAAGCGAAGGAAACCGCAAAGCCCCAGGAATCCTCTAAACAGCTCATGTCGGACGTCGTGCACGCCAATATCGGCAATGCAGGGTCTCCGGCGGCGGCTACGCCCACTCCGGCCACCCTTGAACTGGCGACACTAAACCCCAGGCTTCACATTGTGGTCCCGGCATACGAAGGGCACGAGGACCCACCATCGGCTATTGATTTCCTGGAAGCGATAGAGGACAGACTACCACAGTGCCGAGGCGCCCACTGACAATGTCTCGCTACAGCGCGCCTCACCCGTTGCCCTTACGGGCTCGGCGGTTCCTTGGTGCGGCCGTCAAATCTTTTCAAGTAGGGCGAACTTCAAGGAATAGTTCCGGGAACAGTTTCTGCGCCCAGATTTGGCCATTTGTATGAAGGACAAACTGAGATTCAGGTCTTGAAGCGAGGACGAAATGCTCATGGAGCACATCCACACTTTCGTAGAGCTGCATGAACGTGGTGGCCCAAACGTTCCGGAGTCAGAAAAAGTCATCAGGCCATAAGGCTATGACACCCTCGCTTCCAGCTCTTTCTGTGTAGCCAAAGCTTCCCCACAATAGAATGTCTGGTGAAAGAAGCATCGGCCATTCAAGCAACAGTGGCCCTTTTGTGCGCATCGGCGGGGGCTCCCACAAGCTCAGCATTAAGACCACCAAGAATGGCCCCCAGGCGGGTGACCAATATAGCCAGACGGCTTTGCCTACCCGAACAGCGCGCGACACGGCACCGAGCACGTGACGGCCAAACCGTTTTGGCTCAGCCCCTAAAAACCCAAGGCGAGCCTGCTGTCGCTGTTGGTGCCGTGGCCACTCTCAGTGCATTGCCCCAGCCCACCCGATTCAGACCACCAGCCGGGAAACGATAGGATCTGGCAATGGTCAGCAACCTTTGCCAGCCGTCATACAGAGTCTACGGGATACTGCAGCGTGAGCCGGGCCGAGCCGAGGTGATTCCTAGAAGGGTTGAAGACGAACGAAAAAAATTGAGAAACTGCACGTCCTTCCAAAAGCTCGGTCAACGGCTACAGCAGGAGACTACAAATACGTTCTGTACGAGGCGAAGGATACCAACTAAGCCCCAGGGGGAATTTATGTCACCACAGCTGTCAAGAAACCTCCGTCGGAAGAGAAACATACACACGATACCTACATGGGCTGCTGAACCATTGGATAACAGGTCGTTACCCAGCAGAACCACAATTTTTAGGCCATCCAATATGTAGCGCTAACAGAGTCAAGCGGCGTTCTCGCTCCGTCACCCACATACCCCGAGAAAACCCACCAGAGTGGTCGCAGAAACGGTCGTAGGCACGCGTCCATCGCAAATCAGCAACGCCTACCGCCCTTAACCTCAGCAGCGACAGACCCCGAGGCAAACGTTCCAGTCACGGGGCGGCCAGCATTCGCGCCCTCGGCCACAGAGCCAGACGCAGAGGGCCTGAAACCACAAGACCTCGAGGACCATTGAGTAGTAACATTGAGACCATTGAGTAGTAACAGAACGGACGGTGCTGACAAGCAAGCAGACGCCGCCAACGAACAAAGTGGTTGCCGAAACGAGCCCCAGGGGTAACCTTCCAGGGGTTCAAACCCTGAAAGTGACGCATTGAAGCAACAATTCATTGAGCAACCTGCCTTCCCAATTCAGACTGCTGGTAATGAGGCACAACAGGAGCCCTGTATATGTATTGGGGTGGCAGGAATGAACCTACCGAAGCTTTTGTATACATGGGCAACAGTTTACGTTTTTGGAGACGAAATTATGTATGGTTGCCAAAAGAAAAACTCGACTCTACGCCAAGTAAATGCAACGATGGGCGTCGCCGCCAACCAGGTCGTATCAGCACCGTTGGCGGCGAAGGTCACCTTAACCACAGAAGCATGGGAGCACCGGCAGCGATTTGTGCACATTCTGGACTATCTTCCGCTGCAATCCTAGTCCCCGATATTATCGTAAATGCAGTCATAATAATCAACCTCACAGGCGGTAATTTCCGCTAACGAATCGACTACACACAGAACAAATTTGGAGCACGTTCACTGAAATCGTCACTCCAACTTCGCGTGGAAGTCATCACTTTCGGTTCACTCAGACAAGCAGAGAGCTTAGAGACGGCGTTGAAGACGTTCGAAGGACCAGCAGACCAAAATGTCAAGCTGGCGACTGTACTCGAACCGTTTGCGCCAATGTTTGCGGAGACTCCAGGAACCCTCAACGTGCTAAAGCATCACAATGACACGGGTAACGCCCGCCCCATGCGGTTTGATCCGAGGTCCTTGAGCGTACACAAGCACGGACGCTTACACGGGGCCCTACAAGAAATGCTCAACACCACAGCGGTACATCAAAAAGCACTTGGCCGTTTCCCATAGTCCTAGCAGAGAAAACGTATGGGAGCACTCGCTTTTTCGTGGAATATCGGCGCCTAAACCCAATAGGTTTGAGAGCATCGCACCCGTTATCATAGATAGATACAGCCATGTGCTCGCTGGGCTCGGCGAAAGTCTTCAGGATGCTTTACTGCAGCAGGAGCTTTGTTCAGATCCCTCTAGACAAAGCAGATAGGGAGAAAACTGCTTTTACCTGCAGCAGCGGACTTTTTGAATTCGTCAGTGTGCCATTAGGGCAGTCCTATTCCCCTTGAACATTTCACCATGCAATGGATATCATACTTTGCGGTGCCAATTTCAATTACGCCAAGGCCTACATGGATGACGTGCTTGTGTTTTCGTAGAATATGGAAGGACACCTGGTACACCTTCAAAGCGTTCTTGAGCGCATGCAGAGGGCTGGACTCTCCGTAAACCCTCAAAAAGCACAACCCTCCAAGGACAATATTGACCTCTAACTTTTCGTTGTTGAGCACGGCACGGCGAAACCCAATGAAGGCAAACTACAGGCCATGCTGCCATTCCCGCGCCCCACCGATGTCAAGACCTTACAAAGCTATATGAAAATGATTGGCTTCAACAGACAATCTATCCCTAATTTCTCCGCCCTAGCCATGCCGCTGAACCAGCTACTTCCAAAAGGCGTAGGCCGGTAATGGACAAACGAGGCTCCGCACACTGTCCAAGGCGATCGCAGGCACCACTACACAACGTCTGGCACATCTGAACCATGCCTTCTTCGTTCCAACCGATTGAAGTGATTATGGAGTGGGCGCAGTTTTTATCCAAGAGCTGTCCGGTTGACTATCCGCCTGGCATTTGCAAGCCACACCCTCTCAAGAGCGGAGAAGAACTACTGCGCTACAGATAAAGAGTGATTTGCTATTTTATTTGCCCTAAAATGTTTGACATGTACCTAGACGGATATAACTTTACAATGCAGACCGACCATCACAAATTGGCATGGCTTTCAAGCTTGCAAAACACAGCGGGACGTTTGGCCTGATGGGCCCTAACTTAACAAAAGTATGACTATATGTTGTAGTACAAGAAGGCCACGAGCAACAGGGTTATGGATGCGCAGTACCACGCCCTGTTGCGAGGCAGAGAGGAGGCAACCCCAGATGTGCCTGCGGTTACACGCCATTGCGACGCGTGGAAAAGTATAATTACCCATAAAAAACTGTTACAAGAGCATCTCAGCGATGAAAAGTCAATCGACGTTTCCTTTCTTTGCCAAAGACGATGTAGCAGAGGGTACAGCTGCAAACAAGCCGTGTGACAGCTACGTACAGATCAAGGAGGGTTTACGTCTTCGCTACATCACTGCTTGCGACAACGACGGGTGGGAATCACCCTTTCGAGTTTTCGTATCTACAAATCTGCGCAGATCCTTACTAGAATACTACCACAACTCTGACCTGGCGGGATATAGCGATAGCGAGAAAACCTACAAAAACTGGTCCCCGTGACAGTCTGACCTCGGATGCGACGAGACGTCACGAAGTATACGCAAGCCCGCTCAATCTGCCAGTCAGCAAAGCAAAGAGGAGCTAAAGTTTTGGGATTCATGCAGTCGGTGGAGAGCCATGAAACATGGCAAATCGCTGCGTGTGATTTGATGGGCCATTATCCTAGATTGGGAAAGGGCAACCTCTACCTCTTCGTCTTCACGGACCACTTCTATGAGTGAGTTGGATTGCACGCACTTCGTATGCTGGATTCAAAGATGATCTGGGAGAAACTGCTGGAAACGTGTTTATTTATTTATTTATTTATTATACCTTACAGGCCCATTGAAGAGCGTTGAGTAAGGGGGGTTACATCTTTGAAAGAACACAAAAAAAAACAGTGGGGAAAAAGAAGAAAAGACAAGTACACAATATAGAGTTTGGGTAATCGGCTTACAGACGTAAATGAAACACGTCATACACGTTTCTAACAGACAATGATCACAAACGCACAGGGTTTTTGTGGAATAAAAACATCACAAAAACACAAATACAAGGGGGAAACACCCATAAACAGTAACAATATTATTCTAGCAATTCATCAATACACAATTACTAGAAAATAGTCGGTGCAGATTTTCGCTAAAGCTATCTTGACTAAGTATAGATGCATTTGGTCAGGAAGATCATTCCAGTGCATGATTGCTCGAGGCAATGCAGATGAATTGAAAGCAAGCGTCTTGCCAAAAATTCGCGTGAAACTATGACTATTATGAAGGCGTCGTGACATACGTACTTGGGCGTTAAGAGGAAGCGGGTTAGGTTTGACACGAACTATGTATTTATGAAAAAGGCATAATAGCGAGATAGTGCGACGGGTATCTAGCGGCTGAAGGGGTAACTCTTGTTTGATTTGGGTAACGCTAAGATGATGGTCGTACTTGCATGTAATAAATCTGGCGGCTCTGTTTTGAATAGATTCCAGCTGGACGATTAGGTAGTTTTGGTGAGGGGACCAGATTGCCGACGCGAATTCTAGCTGTGAACGAATAAAGGTTAGATACGCATGTTTGCGGACAAGGGCTGGTGCGCATCGTAAATTTCGTCGCAGATAACAGAGCGATTTAGAAGCCTTTGCGCAGATGGCGGAAATGTGGGTACTCCAAGAGAGATTAGGTGTTAGATGAACACCAAGATATTTATAGGAAGCGGCTTGCGAAACGGCACTGTGGTTGATGGAATAAAGAAAATCTGAAATATCGTGTTTCCGACTAAAAGACATTACTTTGCATTTACTCAAATTAAGTGACATTTACCATGCATTACACCAATTGTAGATTATGTTTAAGTCATTTTGTAAGGAAAGGTGGTCGTTAAGGCTAGTAATCGTACGGTATATAATACAATCGTCGGCAAAGAGTCCTATCCGTGATCAGGTGTTGAGGGGCAGGTCATTTATGTAGATCAGGAACAGTAATGGGCCCAGGAAGCTCCCCCGGGGGTCAACTCCAGAAGTAACATCAGCGAGGTGTGAAGAAAAGCTGTTGACCACGGTAAATTGTTGGCGCATAGACAGAAAGTTTGTAATCCATGATAAAGTTAAAGAATCCAGGCAAAGGGCTGATAGTTTTGTAATGAGGCGGGAATGAGCAACACGGTCGAACGCTTTTGAAAAATCAAGGAAAATGCAGTCTGTTTGTTGGTTAGCATTCATGTTAGAGTGTAGGTCGGTTGTAAATTCCAGCAGTTGTGTATCACATGACAGGCCTTTTCTGAAACCATGCTGATGGACGAAAAAAAAGTTGTTGGATTCGAGGTGTTTATACACGTTAGATGCAATAATGTGCTCCAGTAGTTTACCGCATATGCACGTCAAGGAAATCGGGCGATAATTTTCGGGTGCATGTTTGTTATTGGATTTGAAAATGGGAACAACCTTGGCGATTTTCCAGTCGGCAGGTAACTGACCTGGTGTCAATGATTTACTGAAAATATGGAACAGAATTTGGCTAGAGATGTGCACAGTGTTCTTTATTATTTTTGAATTGATGTTATCGACCCAAGATGAAGTGGAGACTTTAAGACTGCCAATTATTGAAGCGATGCTTTCAGGAGTAATATTAATTGGCTGCATATATCTGTAATCGGATTAGGGAACCATGGGTATGGTGGAATGATCTTCCTGAGTGAATACCGACGAGAAGAAATGGTTGAATGCATGCGTACATGCATGTTCCTGAAGGGGAACACCGTTGTCACCATGCAATACAATATCATTATTAGAACGATTGTTTGAAACTGTCTTCCAAAACTTTCTGGGGTGTTTTTTTAACAGCGAAGGTAAATCCTCAGAAAAGTATTTTTGTTTGGCAATGTGTACTGCAGAGTTAAAAGTTCTCAGAATTTCCTTATATTTGGCCCATGACGACGCACTGGAAGTCGATTTAGCACTCTTATACAATCGTTTCTTTTTGTTTCGCATGTTTCTGAGTTGTCTGTTGAACCACGGATTAGATTGATCATTTTTTATTGTTATTAAAGGCACGTGTTTGTCGACCAGTTCGGCTATCTTGTTCTTGAAGAGCACCCAGCTGTCATCCACAGACCGGGAACTGAATGAGGTTAGAAAGGATCCAATGAAGAATTCCTCCAATTCTGCGTTCATTTCCCGGTAATTACCTTTGTTATAATCGCGTATTTTTTTAATGATGGCACCGGGAAATTTTAAAGGAGTGTTAAATGTAAACTGAAGGAGCTTATGATCGCTGAACCCATCGATGTATGATACGGATCCTATGCTTTCCGGTGCAGTGGTTAATACAAGATCTAATATGTTAGACCCTCGAGTGTGTTCGTCTATAACTTGAACAAGGTGGAAGTCTAGAGTTAAGTTAATGAATTCGGTTGAAGTGCTACAGGGGGCTGAGAGGAGCGACCAATCAATGAGAGGGAAATTAGAGTCCCCGAAAAAGGTATACTATATAAGCAGGGCATTATTTCAAGGCACAAGGTATACTTTCACGCAGTTCCTTCAAGAAGAATGGATCGGAGTCAGGAAGACGGTAGCAGGCGCCTATTAAGACCTCAGCGGATGCTGTCACACATGCAGCCCAAGTTATTTCTACCGAAGCATTCGTTTCAACGGAAAACGAAGTTATCCCGTTTCTAACTGCGAGCAGAACACCACCACCCCTACTGTGCGTTCTATCGTATCTGTAAACGCTGTAGTTCCTCTTTTCGTTAAAAAGTTCGCTATCACTGATGTCAGAATGTAACCAAGTTTCAGTTAGCACCAAGATGTCGCTATTACTGTCGTCCAAGTAAGAGCATAACTGGTCGCGTTTAGGAAGTAAGCTTCGAATGTTAGTGTACGTAACCGATAACGACGGCAATTCTTTAGTTGAGTGGTTCTTTGGTCGCAAAGGGTGGACGCCTGTCCTTTGCTATATGTAAGAAGCGATAACAGTATCAGTTACGGGGTCATATGTGTATGTTTTATTGTCCATGCGCATTCTATCCACCGATAACTTAAATGTCTTATTTTCTTCTCTGGCGAAAGCTAATAGTTTTTTCTGGCTAGTCGGGTTGAGAAGGCGAAATCTTCACCAATCGAAAAAGTCGACCCATTAAGCCTGTGCGCCGAACCTAGAATGGTTTGTTTGTCCTTGAAGAAGCAGAACTCCGCAATTATTGGTCGGCATTTATCGGGAGCGAACCCTCCCAACGTATGCACGCGATCAAACTTAAGGGTGTCGGAGGTAACTTTAAGCTTATCTGAGCAGAAGTTGGCTATTTTCTGCTCAGAGCCAGGCCAGTCCTCCTTGGGGTCATCCTCAATACCATAAAACAATAAGTTACACCGCCGAGCCCTGTTTTCCGCATCATCTCACCTTGCTGTGATAGTTGTTAATCTGTCATTTAAGCTGCTTAAAGTGTCGCTAGGTGTAGAAGATGTCGTGATGCACTGCGACGCAACTTTATTCTCCAGTGTTCCCAGCCGTTCGGCCAGGCGCTTGAGCTCGCTATCGGTCGCATCTTGCCTCTCCTTCAGACCTTTCAGTTCAGTTAAAATAGCATCCTGCCCTGCTTCAAGCTCGCCCATACTTTCAAGGATAGAAGCAAGTGTTTCGGCCATCTTAGTTTCAAGCGTTACAGGAGAGGGTCCGCGGTTCAATTCAACATTCCCCGAGAGTAAAAGCATAAAATATACAAGGCAAGCATTTATAGTAGCAGGGCCCAACTGGTACAGAAATTTTCGCCAGGACTCGAGCATGTCGGGGGGCACGACACCGCGAGAAAGAAAGGGTCGTCAGAACGAACACAATAAGCAGCGTGCTGTGGGTCACTAACCTGCGTCAAGAAAGGCGCTCTCATGTCTGCGTTCCTCGCGGTGACGTGCCCCGACTGACTCAGGTGCGAGAGCTTCTTAAGTAGGCATGAAGGAATGCCGGGGCGGTGATTGCTCTCGGGAGAAGGAGGGAAGAAAAGGCTGCGACGGGGACCGGCAGTTGTTCAGCAGGGCGCGTTGGTATGTCGCCGGCCGGGGTATGGTGGGTCTGCTCGCGACAGTCGTGTGGGTCCAGGCGGGCGGCGGTGAAAATCCGGAGACTCGACGTGATGCTCGCAAGCAGGACGACCTGCGTCAAGAAAGGCGCTCTCATGTCTGCGTTCCTCGCGGTGACGTGCCCCGACTGACTCCGGTGCGAGAGCTTCTTAAGTAGGCATGGAGGAATGCCGGGGCTGGTGATTGTTCTCGGGAGAAGGAGGGAAGAAAAGGCTGCGACGGGGACCGGCAGTTTTTCAGCAGGGCGCGTTGGTATGTCGCCGGCCGGGGTATGGTGGGTCTGCTCGCGACAGTCGTGTGGGTCCAGGCGGGCGGCGGTGAAAATCCGGAGACTCGACGTGATGCTCGCAAGCAGGAGGACCTGCGTCAAGAAAGGCGCTCTCATGTCTGCGTTCCTCACGGTGACATGCCCGATACGGCTTCCCCGCGCAGCTTATAACAGATGACATATTGACACTTACTTCACCAGCAGAACATTCACGGACACTTGGAATGCTTTAGGCGTGCAACATAAGAAGACCACCCCGTACCACTCTCAAGCCAACATCGCCGAGCGTGTGGACAGTAACTTGCGCGCCATGCTGGTGGCGTTTAGGGAGCACAATGATTCGGACGGCAGTCTATCGGAAATGGCTTTTGCTACACGCACGACCATCAACCGGTCGACAAATTTTAATCGAGCGAATTCGCTTTTTGTGTGGGACCTACAATTCTCCATCGATAATTCACTCCAGTGTGAACCCAAACCAAAGCCACATAACTAAAACAGGCACACGCAACACCTCCTCTACCACCTGTAGGAGACGCTGTGGGAGGCCAGAAAACATTTGAAACTGGCACGGCTAGAACAGCGCCTTCAGTACGACAACACAAGACGATTGCTACAATTTCCCGAGGGCGACAAGGTGCTGCGGAACACACACCCTCTTAGCAGCCAAACCAAGACGTTTGCGACTTCCCTCGTCAAGCGCTGGGGCGGACCGTACAGCTTACCGGAGTCTCTGTAGCCCGTATGCAGGATCCAAGAGAGACGCACGACCCATCACCCGTTCTCGCAAGGCGATGGAACCAACTGTGAGCGAGGCAGTGGGCGCAGCTTCGTCTTCTTTTCCCCAGCTATCGCCCTCTGCCTGCGCCCATCTCATTTATTTACAACACACTCCCCCCCGGCCAGAAAGGCAAGGACTGGCCTTCAAGATGAGCCTTCGTATGGGGCGCCTGAATATTGTCTCAGTGATCAGGCGAAAATAAATGATGTCGGACTGCTCGCACGGGCAGTGCTTGGAGCGATGATTCGCATCTGATGCTGGGTCCCGCAGTTGCTGTGATGTTCCCTGTGCATCAGGATCACCCGCTTCGCACCCTAGGTCTTGGGGTAGCCGCCGGGGTCGTAAGGGACTCCGATGAGTCGTTGTAGCTCGATGTGCGTCTTGATGACGAGCACGTTTTTGAAGCTGCAGTGGTTGGTCGGTGTGCAAATGACAGCGGCTGCGACAAACCAAAGGAGTCTAGCATAAATATTGTTGGTGGGCTGGCCACAATCTCTGGTTCTCAATCTGTGGAGTCGAAGTGACGGTGATTCTGCACTGTGCCGTATTGGACACCATCGGGGGAGGTGCCAGATTCGGAAGCGGTATGCCAGCCGGAGCTTCAAAACTTGCGAAGGAATAGATCTGGGCAGGCATCTGCGGACGCGGTGAAATGTCTGGCGTCTAGCTGGGATGTGGTTGCGGTTATCCACGACGTGGCGCAAGACGTGGCTACTCATCTTCCTTCGGGTTGGTGGGCGTCGGTTAACCTCCTCCCGTCGCGATTTCAACTGGGCCATTTCCTGATCTTTAGGAGCATCGTCTATGTGCATTCTGAGGTTGGCGTCGCCAGGTGACAACAACTTGAGCACGCAAGGAAGCCCGCTGTGCTTGCTCTCCCCAGGATCACTGAGTTCCTTGATCTGTTTTGTACGCGGATATGCCTCACGAGAAGGGGTGACGGCATGGTCATCAGTTGCAGAAGTGGACGGCAGGAACACGTCTGCCTTATCGTGACCCTGTGTATCATTCTTGTCGGTCGAAAGCAGCATGATCTCACTGTCGGGGAAGACGGCGAGGCTGGTATTTGGAGGGCAGATCGGAACAGTTACATGACGCTGCGTGACATCTTCTGCTTCTATTTTACTCGGTTGCGTTACAGGAGACTCACCGTGAGTGGCGTTGACAGCAGAGTCAGCAGGCGCAATCCAAATGAACGAGCCGCTGTTGGCTGCGTGTTCGTCGTGCATGGTGTGCTCGGGCTGTTGTTGGCGCGTCTCTGGCTGAACCCTCGGAAGAGCGACAAAGTAGGTGTTTTGCGGTACGTTGGGAACACCCGTGCGCTCTCGATTGTCACTCCTCCAGGTGGTTCGGACGTAGCCATCGGCGGCTGAATTCACAGCGGCTTTGCCAACCGGGTGGAGCATCACGCGCATTTGACACGAGCGCATTTTGTCGTCAAAATGATGGGATCCGGCAACGTCGTCCTTTAGCTTGTCTCCGGTCAGGTTTCCTTGAATTGCAGCGTCGAGGGCCCGTATCTCGCTCGGCGTGTCGTGGAAGTGGTAAATGTTGGCGGTAAGGTCGGTCACGTGCGGAGCCGGGTCCTGGAGAAGGGCGTCGATTGACGTAATGAGCCCTGTGATTTTCTCTCGCAGGAGCCGGCGGCGCAGCTTCAGGCGTTCCAATGGAAGGCGTGGCGTAGAAAAACGAGGGTCGGCTTGGGCACGAGCCATCATTGGCAGCGGTCGAGGGCAAGGCCTCCTGGATCAAATAGCGCGAAGGTTCCAGGCCCCGTGAGCCTCGCAGCCGCTGCGCCGTCAAAGTCAGGTCCGCTCGTGCCTCGAATCCCGGGTTTCACGGCACCAGCGTATGGAGGATCCAAGAGAGAAGCACGACCCAGCACCCGTTCTCGTAAGGCGATGGAACCAACTGTGAGCGAGGCAGTGGGCGCAGCTTCGTGTTCTTCTTTTCCCCAGCTATCGCCCTCTGCCTGCGCCCATTTCATTTATTTACAACAGCCCTTATAATATATGATCCGTAAGCCCGGCGGCCGGCACATCGGACCGAACAGCGTAAATGACCTCAAGGCATACCACGCACGTCATGACTTTGAAGACTAACTTAATACAGTTAGGCTCTCGGGCACTTACCAGGGAATGCCTATGACCACCGATTTTGTTCCAGAAATCACCCCTGTTTTTTCAATGGGCACAGCATGCGCACATGTTAACTCAAAAAACGTTCAACCCCCAGGATGCTGTTATACAACCACCATGGATCCCGTGGGCGCCGGTACCCGCTCCCTGGACGTCGATACCATGGACGTCGATTCTCGCCGGTGGAGGGGCCGGTATCACCCGCCAAGACACAACCCCCACCAGATAGCACGCATGAGGAGGCCACCGCAGAGATACTACAGACCAGCAAACGGCGTCCGGAAAAATAGGGATGTCGCGGCCTGGTGGAGACACGCAGTCGGTTGGGACAGGCAGCCTCGACTCGCCACATGCGCCGTAACTACTCCTGCACCCTTCACGGGCCGAACCCTGGTAGACCAGCTTCGCATAGGTCCCCTCAGAATAAGCCAGAGGAAGCTTTCGTGCAAAGATGTGCTCTCCGCACAATGCGTGGTGACCGAATCCACACACGAGTCTAGGTTGATTGATTGACCCGCCGTGGTGGCTCAGTGGCTAAGGCGTTGCTCTGCTGAGCAAGAGGTCGCGGGTTCGATTCCCGGCCGCGGCGGCCGATTTTCTGATGGAGGCGAAAAACAAAAACGCCCGTGTGTACGAGATTTCGGCGCACGATAAATATCCCCAGGTGGTCAAAATTAATCCGGAGCCCTCCACTACGGCGCGCCTCATCGCCTGCGTTGCATTGGCGCGTTAAACCCTACAATCAATCAATCAGGTTGTTTGATTAAGTAATTGATTGATTGATTGATTGATGGATTCATTGATTGTAGAGTTTAACGCGCCGGCGCAATGCAGGCGATGAGGTGCGTGGTAGTCGAGGGCTCTGGATTAATTTTGATCACTTGAGATTTTGGTCTTTAACGTGCGCGAAATCTCATGCACACGACCGTTTTTGCTTTTCGCCAACTACAGAAAGGCGGCCGCCGCCATCGGGAATGGAATCCGACAAAAGAGGAGAAAGAAACCAAAAGAAAGAGGAAATTAGCAGAGTAGGAGGGAGCAGTTGGCGCTATGTTAGTAATTTTAGGGGCCTTAGCCGTGGCTGACGCAGCTGCTTTCGTAATGCCGCACCCGCGAATACCACGCAATGGCTGCGAGAACCTCTCGTTTTACTCTTTGTAGAGCCACATGTGTGAACTGAAGTGATGTCGCACCGACAAGTGTAGTGGGTATCGTTTACAGTTTTGCTTTTTAACCCCCTTCACAACGTAAATTATAGTTATTTTTTTCGTTTCGCTTTTTTATTGACGCCTCTGATTGATCGGGTACATAACGAAGCAAATAACGGATATTCTGTGCCTTTTCTCGTTCTCAGAAGCGTTGAAAACGATGCGTCGGCAGGGGCGCTTGCTCTATTGCGATATATCTTACACTGTGGTGTTCGCACGGATCTGCAGTTTCAGTTTTTAAATTCCCAGCCCGTTGATTCAAATACCTTGGAGCTTATCTTTCCTTTACATGAGCAAAAACATCTAAGCCGTGACTCTCGGTTCCACCTCCTGGTGGTACCTGTTAAAATATGCTTTTAGGCTGGGCTAGCTCCATAGCGTTTCCTTATTGCTCTTAACAAACTAAAGCACTCACCCAGTCTTTTTTAAATATAAATACAAATTTCTGCCTCAGGTTCCACAGCGTTTCAGAGGTAATTTACCAGCCAAAAGTAGTCTCGCGTACGAAATAACATCGTTCATAAGCTGGAGAAGCATACACAAGACACTGGTGATGTTCCTGCTACACAATAAAGCAACAAATGAACTTTTCCTACTGCCCAGCTTGTTTTGTTCGTTAAGAAAATTGTGGTATTGGGCTAGTTGTTGATTCATCTTAACAATACAGCGCGACAGAAACAAAGACTCGTCCTGTGTGCCTCACTCGTCCTGTGTGCCTCGCGTAAGTGTTTGTTTCTGTCGCGTTGTATTGTTATTTTGTTCGTTAGCGTCTGGCCGAGCCATCATCCCACTACCCCACCTTTCTTTCGGAAGCGGTGCCGCTGAGCCTTGTTGCCTCCTATTTTGAAAATCACCGGTGATCAACCTCGTCTTCTATCCTAGTTGTTGAATCCCCCAGCATAACAAGCTAGGTTGCGATCACAAAGAAATTTTCTTAAGCCAACTGCACTAGCAGATTTAGCAAAAGGTTTATAAACAGGTTTGTGTTTTGAGGTTTTGCATTTTTTAAATATCGTGGGGTAAAAAAAATCGGCGAGAAAAATTGCTTTTTTCCAAAACCATCCCACAATTCTCATTTTTTTTGGCTTAGATGTACAGATGTGCTCATGTACAATATGCTCACTTTATTTTACAATGAGGTATGACGACCTTCGTAACACTAACACGGTAAAATTGGTGCTAGTTTCATGCTGATAATTGGGTGGACATCAGGGTTGTCTAGCTAATACTCTCCGAAAATAGGCGTTTAGAAATGACTCAGTAATGATGACAATGAAGAGCATTGATAATCTCTAAAAAATTATTTTACCCATGAAAGCTGGTTACTTTTTCACTCATCTTTGTTTACATATAGTACAATGTGCGCGCCAAACATGTCAGTCTCCACTAGAGACCTGTCGGGCAGCTGAATGTACCTGAGCCGGGGGAAAGTTCTCTTGACATCAAAGCTACCATTAGCTAGGCAATGGAAGCTCGCTTAACGGCCAACCATAGTTGTTGCACCGAGAACACTAAGAAGTAGCCTTCCCCAGACGCATTATAATATTTTTTACCCAACTGGGGTGTTTCTCGCTGAGATAAGGACAGGTCCTTGTTTGACATGCAATTGTCTACGCAGCCTAAAGAATTTGTTCGACACACAAAATGGTCCTGGTATAAATTTGGGTGTCCGTATCAGAACAGACCCTATTGGTGAATCTATGAACGCGGCGCGTGAAAACACAGAATTTGTTAGCACTTGTTCATGTATGATGGCACGGCGTGGCTCAGCGATAGCTAGCAAAGACAATATAAGAGCAAGCCATGCTGCTCGTACTCACTTGAACCGCTACCTCTTTTCTAGCTCAATTACAATTAACTGAATTAATGTGTCGATGCGAGCTAGTTGGTACTTCATCATGGGAACAGGTTAAGCGCCAGGCACAACTGAAGGAAGTAACTTTTGGAAGTGGTTAGCGAAGGGATCGACAAGTACGGGTCTGTCCGCTTTCAGAACAATTGCGGTGTGTGCGTCGGCGGCTTCCTTGAACTCCTGGGGTCTTATCTCCAATCTTCAATTGTGGAGTTCGAAGGAACCTACTACCAGCAGAAGCAAGGAGTCTGCATTGGCTCTTGCCTAGCCCCCGCGCTCAGTGACATGTTGATGGCTCGTTTTGACCGGCGGTTGGAACACAAACTTGGCGACCTAGGTGTTGTGCGCGTTTTCGGTTCATGGACGACTACCTTGTACTTTTTAGGTCGTCAGCCGGCACATTGGACGAAGACTCTGCTAGACGGGTTCTGGCAGTTTTCGAAGGGGCGCTTGACTGCCTCACACTGACTATGGAGCTGCCACTTGAGCGTCGCCTGCGGTTCCTCGACCTGGAGATGATGTTCTTGAAGGACCACGTTTGCTGGGTGTACTCCCCCCGCTCCAAAAAAGCCTTGCTTGCGTTCACCTCTGGTCACTCCAAGTTGGTCAAGCGGGGCATAGCGGTTGCTGCCTTGAGGAACGCCCTTGTAAGGTCCTGCCAGCACCAGATACAGGAGAGTTTTGTCTCGCAGGTCGGGAGACTGTTCCAGGCGGGCTTCCCTGCATCGATGCTTTGCGGCTTGGCGGGAAAGCTTTTAAATGAGCAGCAGGAAGGAGCCAGCCAGTCGAACATCAGACAGAAGGAAAGGCAGAAGATTGCCGTCATCCCATACATACATGGGATATCGCATCGCGTAAAGAAAAATGCGGAGCGTGCCGGTGTGCGCGTGGTCTTCAGCGCTCCCAACAAACTCGGAACTATGTGCCGCATAGTTAACCGATGCGGACCCAGGCCTCCTGTCTGCAGCAAGAAGCATGCCACTGCGTTTGTGGAGTGTTCAAAAAACGTAGTATATCAGATCTTCTTGAAGTGTGACCGTGTATACGTAGGACAGACGGGGCGCTGCCTCAACGACCGGTTGCGTGAACATGCGGCGACGCTGAAGACGGGAACAGGAAGCAATCTGGCTCTTCACTATAAGACTGACTTCAAGCCAAAGGGCTGCGAACAAGCGTTTGAGAGGACCCGAGTGCTGCATTCATATAGCAAAAAAGAAGAACGGGAAGTGTTCGAGGCCTACGTCATAAAAAAGATGGGGGACCGATGTGTCAGCAAACCTTCAGTTGACCTTCTTTCGAGTGAGGTGGATTATCTGGATGATTAGTTAGGCGAGTGCGGCAGCTGCAATCGTTTCCACACGTGGTGCAACTAGTGTCACATGGTGTTTTTTCGTGCCTTTATAATCGCTTTCAAAACGAATAAAGCTCAGTTGTTAGTGCGCCCATTTCCTGACTGTTTTACTTCCTCCAGTTGTGCCTGGCGCTTACCTGTTCCCATGATCAATTACAATGATTGCCGCTTTTTTTTAAGTCTTTCGCATTCGTCTATGCTCTATGCTATTCATACATCCGTTATCATTGAACTCAACTAATCCTCATGCGTTGACGTCTCGCATAGCTGTGATATTGCTACTGCTATTCAACTCCATAAATACCGGACTTTGTCTTGCAACCTAAGGTATTCCTGCAATAATTACATAAATTCCTCAGAACCTCTCCTAAAACCGCTGCCTGGGGACCTTATCCCCCAGAGTCCGTGGTACGCCTTGCAGGCTAAAATTGCAGTGAAGACCTCTAACCACACTGAAATTACCAAAATCGCTTCCTGTTTGGCCGACCTGACCACCACCCTGGTTAGTTTGTGCTGCATCGGCTGCTTCCCTACTACCTCGGTTTTTTTAGATGCGGAGCGTGTTATTCTCGGGGGTATGTCCCGCGGCGTCGGTGGTGGTCCGGCGTCCGCACACCACCTGCGCATGCGCTGCCATCGTCATCTTCCCATAGGGGAACCGCTGAAGACGAAGATGGAGAAGAAGACAATCTTATGCTAGGGGGTACGTCTCGCGACCTCTGCGGTGGTCTGGCGTCCGCATACCACCTGCGCATGCGCCACCATCGTCATCTTCCCATAGGGGAACCGCTGAAGACGAAGAAGGAGAAGAAGACAAAGCTGCCAAGAGGAGGGCGTGTACGTTGCGGTCACCCCGTCCGCTGCACATCTAATGATGGTTTTTGTAGGATGCCCCTAGGGATTGGCCTAATAATTGGCCGAATGCTTCGCTTGACTCCGGTTGTGCTTGCGCTTGACTCCGTGATTCTTCATATGAAGTAGGATAGAAGCAACAGCCCCGACAGTGAATGTGCGGACGCATTAGGTAAGAGCATCAGCGCAAACACTAACAGACCTTTAGATACCACTTCAATCTCGTCTCACTCGCGCAAAAACGCATGCAATAAGGAAAATTACATCCATCTCACCGAAGGGAACCATGAGTAGGATATATGAGCATTACGGGGTTCACTACATTTCAACCACATTTGGCTAACCAACATCGCGGAAACACAAACGGAACCCCCATGACGCTCCGCATCCTACTCATGGTAGCCTTCGGGGAGATGGGTGTAATCTTTTTGTTCATGTGGCGGTCCTGTAAAACAACGCAGAAAGTATGCTATATCCTGCTTCGCTAAGGGAAGCGGGTCCTGGCTCATAGTAGGCTTTTAGTTCACTTTCCGAATTTAAAATAACTCATGAATTGTAATAAAATCCAAAAAACGAGGGAAGGTTATAACATGTTTTTCCTTTACCTTGATGAGCATTTAGAATAGTACTTCACAACCATACTTTTGGCGAGGTTCGATGGAAGTCACTAATAGGCTTTTTAATATGGCGCATCGTAATTGTTCTAAAGAAATCAGAAACACGACTTATCTGGTATGATAAAAAACATTTACATTTCACCGTTTATATAATCAAATTCGCTTTTCGGCCACC
This sequence comes from Haemaphysalis longicornis, assembly GCF_048455015.1. Classification (NCBI taxonomy): domain Eukaryota; kingdom Metazoa; phylum Arthropoda; class Arachnida; order Ixodida; family Ixodidae; genus Haemaphysalis; species Haemaphysalis longicornis. Next base: position 38,584,042 of record NW_027526295.1, read on the forward strand.
ATTTAAACCTTTTAATAGTACCGACGACCAGTGTGTTCAGAGCGTTTTTGGTTCACGTATTTATCTCTCTTCAAACAGTTAGTTAAAAGTACAAAAGATGTGCTGGGAGAGGGCTGTCGCACAGAGATGTTTATTACCGCACCAGCGGCAGTGCCCGGGAGTGGCCGACATGGCTACTATCCTAATCACACAAATGGATGCAATACTTCGTGAAGTACCACTTACTTATATTAATTATATGGTTTATCATGCAGCTGTACAGGTATAGAAGCTCCAGCCTGGTGTTAGTACCTTGGGTCCTCCCGAAGACGTGTTTGCTTTGGGAGACGGGTGGAACTTTTGTTTCAGTCGGACAATCCCGAAACAAAGTGTACCAAGATGATTTGCTGAAAGCATTAGCTGGTGGGTGTTACGAATAGTCATCGTCACAAATTCATAATAAATATCTTGTTCCAAAACGACGAGTTTGCCTTGGCGATCACTTCAAATTTTATAAATTTAAGGCGCGTCATGGGTGCGATTGAAAAAAAAAGCATTTTTGCCATTTTGTTGGACTAGTAAGGCAAAAACGTTAGGATTTTTCTTAATTTGTAGGAGTAAAATTTATCAACACTGAAACAATTTGGTTTACCATAGATTGGTGAAACATACATTTGCGGATCTTTAAAATAATAAATTTTCGACAAAATGCAGAATCGCTCTGTTAGGTCAAAGCACAACCCGGGAAACTACAAAAAAAGAATACTACGGGCTACGTATATCTAAAAGAATGCATTTCGATAGCAGAACAGGGGTGCCACATGATCGCAAATTAAAAAAAAACATTTTAACTTATTTCCTTTGTTAGGAGCATGAACTCCTTAAATGCCTCCTTAGATAGCCCCTCCGACATGCGGGAAAGGTACTCCGAAAGTTTTACTTCTCTGGGTAAAATAGTTATGGCACGGCATTGATTAATAGGTCAGTGCGTCAGTCAGTTTGTCAGGCACGTTATCTGATCAGTACAGATTTTGCCCTTTTGCAACACCACTTTCTGCTGGAATAACAGGGCAGGACCAGGCGATGGTAGTAACACTCTTTTCGTGTCGCTATTGGTGTCGCTGTTAGAGTTTTTTATTTTCGATGGTGCCCTCGAAATTATAGAATCGTCTTGGGGATAATTTTTTTTCTTTTTGAGCCATTGCACGCTCCACGGGAAATTCGTGCGATGAATTTTGCCACCGTAAGATACCGTTTCTCATCCGCGGAACACAAGTTCGAACATTCAGAAACATTGTTCAATAACGCCAAATGCGGCATTTTGTGCACCGTTCGCATGAAACTGAGCATGTTCTGCAATCGTTACCACCTGCTCTGCGGCGCAACCATCACTTTTGGAGCAAAGGTCATTACATCATCATTACTCTGCCGGCGAACCTTGGGTGCCGCAGGTTACGGGGCTGAAAAAGAAGGTGTAAATGCGGATGATCATTTCAGGAATCGCGCGCGGAAAACATGACGCGCAAGACCACAGACGATATACATGTGGGCAGTTAAAGGCGAACAGTGGCGCTGGTAAGGCAAGAAGACGCTGCTAGTACCAGTACTAGAAGGGAAATTATGTTTGGTTGGTGTTCGAAGGGTGGGAGCAAACGGCTCTATTGCGGCATTCAAAAGCGAAGTGATTGAGGAGCCAATGAGGAGGGATTGAGGGATTGAGGAGCCAATGAGGATGCATCGTACACACAGAGAAAATGTTGCACTCGTTATCTAAGCCGTAGTGCCGCGAAACAACACCGCACACGACATTTTCGGACAGTCATGCTTTGACGACTATATGCCCTGGACTAGATACTTTGAAGTATCCAGCACCAGTGCTTCTCACCCCCTATGTCGCTGCGTGAAAAAGTCGAGAGCTGCCTAAAGTTCTTGTCATAAATGTCAGTTATTTCCAAAAAACCGCTTGTGGTGGTTTCATAAATAATCGGCTATCCCCGAGATGACGCCCCACGGAAGGAAGAAGAAGAAGAAGGGAGGTCGAGGCAGGTGCGGAGTGAAGACCCCGGGTTCAGACACAGCCAGAGGCGACGCGACCCAAGGCTAGGGCGTCGCCACACAAGCCTCGGCAGGTGAGAGCAAACTACGCATCGTCGCCGACGCCCCGCCAACCCCCGACTCGGCGGCTCCAGCGGCGATGGGCGGGTGTATATGGGAAGCAGCATGGAACCGTCATCGTCCGCTACGATGGCCCCCACAACGGTGACTTCCGAACCCAGTCGCACTCTGCGGTACGCACAACACAAAGACGACAAAGCCCATACCTCCTTGACCTCTCCACACCCACTCTGCGGGTCCCCCTTCAGAGCCGGTCATTCAGTAGGCATGTCTATACACACTTTGTGTGATACCGTGGAGATTACCGTAGGAGACTAGTCAATTGACACCGGGACGCATTTCTGGTTTTTCATTACTCTGTTTCTACTTTTCCATGAGCTCTTCTTTTTCGCGGTTGAATGGTTTGGTTGGCTTGGCTTTCCATGTTGCGAGGTCTTCTTTAGGATAACTGTCATTTCCCAAGCTCTCCTGGGTTTTCTATGTTCTTCATCTATGCTGGTGAGGACGCGTGTCGAAATACTGGCGAGCCTGCCTACTCATGCCTGCCTATTGCCATTTATTCATGACAGGTGGTTTCCATGGGTATCTGTGAACCTTGCGAGATATTTGGGAAAGCATGCAGAATATTTTTAAAGTATCATTAAGCAGTAGACGGTAGGGCTCATTGCAAGTTCTTTAAAATTAAATGGTGACCTTCTGCTCGGTAAGCATTTATAAGGTTTCGCAATCGCACTAGGGCTGAAGCAGCAGTTTCAGTTAGCTGAGGGCTTGAAATTGGTCTTTCAAAAAGAGCAAAACGGCTCGAAAGCACTTCTTCGGCAGCGTCATTGCGTCTTTGTAGCGTTTATGCATCGATGGCCTTCTTGACTTTGCTGAAGGGACATTTCCCACTTCATAACCGGTCAAATGGTTAGGTGTTTCAGTCCAGAAAAATATACAAATCTTTTAATTTGGTTCGAAGACGTGGCTGTTTCTTTTCCTGTTCGCGTCTTCCCTGCTTTGTCACGCCAGCCATCTCGAGCCATTGTAGAGAGGAATTTACCAGTTACCTGATCGAGAATAACCTCTAACCGCATTTCAATGCCGACAGTTGTGGCTTTGCCTTGAGTACTTTGCAGTGTAAGGCGTCAGCTTCTTCTCGTAAGCAGCAAGCTTTGCACATTATTAATATTTTAAAAAATGTCTTTTTTTATTTATTCCTGATGAATGGCTAAAAAGTGGCCAGTTTTTACATCGAGAAATAATATCCGGAAAAAGCCGTTAACATTCAGGACAGCAGGAAAGTGACCTAGCTGACTGTCATCATCAGCATAATCATCACCATCATCATCAGACTGTCTACGACCAGTGTAGGGCGAAGGCCTCTCATAGATCTCCAATTTTCAGGGCCCCCTGCTAAGATCAACCAATTTTTTTCTGACTGCATGGTCTACCTAAAATGTTTTCTACATTCCTATAAGGGCTGGCTGATCACTGTTTCTTCGATGTGCGGACGGCACTTATTGACGTCCACTTGTAAGGCGTGTTTTTGCTTTAAAACCAGATTAATAGGGATAGAGAAAATGTTAAAATCATTTATTCAGTTTAAAGCCAAATAGCACTGTGAAGCATAAAAAGTTCTTGGATTCTTAAAACGTTGTGAAAATGTGAAGGCGAAACCAAATTAAACCAGCTGTTGTGCTACGGCGGAGTTAACCTCTCGGCAACGACCGCAAAAACTTCACCAGTTCCCTCTATAGCATCCAATGAAACCCGTTCAACTCATTAGGCGTTGCCAGAAGGCTTCGTTTGGCTTTTCTCAGTGCTTTTCTTCTTTGAGCAGCTCCCATTGTTCGTGTGGCAGCGGTCTTTCTCTCCAGGTGCACCAAGCCATTCTTTCTCTGAGCAATCTTCGGAGGCTGTTTAATTTTGGGCCGGCGATCCCCGGCTAGCGCTTCTTTTTTGTGAGGTAATCGGTGATTTTATGACTATTTTGGTTCCTGGCGTGTTCTGTGAAATATAAGGATGGAAGGGTTTTCTTAAACCAAGCTGCGGAGTTGAGAGAGCGGTGCTATTATCTAAGACAAAGTAAGCAATACCACTGTGAATATTATCTCAAAATAGGAACTGCAGCAAAAAGGAGTAATTTAACTTTACAAATATCTAAGCAGCAGCAACTAAAACGCACGTTGCGCCAAAAAGCGTTGAAATTTATTAGACATGCTGAGAATAACCGGCAGCTTTACGTGTGCTGCACAGTGAGGTGCAAATATAAAAGCTTCATAGCGTTAAAATCGGTATTTGCGGTGCATGGGTTGTGCCGTACGATAGATGTCTTTAGTGACCGAGTTTACTCTCCACAGCGTGGCCGCGGCAGCGGAAAAGCCCAGCCTTTGGTACACCGCGTGTGGCAGGCAGGAGTGAACTGCGACTGCGAGAGGAAGCAAACGTACTGCTTTTGTTGTAAATTAAAAAGTTTATTTCTGGTGATGCTATTGTAAGTAATTGACTTTCCTTTCGTTTTGTAGAGCTGCGGTAGCTTAGCTGGTGTATTTGTTTTTTTTTAGTCAACATGAATGCATTATACAAACACGTTTAACGACCGCGGTAACGGCACATATCGGTCAGCATTATTTCTAAAAAAATTGTTCAATACCCATCATGTGCGAGAATCTAAAAGCGTGCAAAAATCATAATGTTTCTTGATCCAATTTTTGGATGAATTCCGAGCATTTAAATTTTCGCCTTCAACCTTAAATGAGCAGTCATGAAAACAACAGAAAAGTAATATCGTTATTCATAGAACTGGCTCACCTTCGTTATCCGTTTGGTTCAAGACTTCTACAACTGTGCAGTTGAATGTCACAAATAAAAATCGCCAACTGGGTGGATGAAGTAGGAAGTCCTGTTCGCCTGCGACAAAATATAGCCTTGTAAACTGTGACTGGGCGTAGAGTTCTAACTACACAGATTTTTAGTACGTAGGACGGAACACAGAAAGAAATTACTATGCCAAAGCTAGCAAGCAAGATCGTAATATTTAAGAGTAAAAACTAGTGACAAGCATTTTGGTTTTTCTAATATGAAAGGTCTCGTCATTTTCTGGAATAAAAGTGGCTACTTTCGAAAAGACAAAATTTTCTAACTAATAGCAAAAGGCAGGGTAAGGAACACTTAACACAAGGAACCGCTGGAACAGATCGCTGCGTTTCTGTTAGTCAAGAGTTCTGGGCTGTTTTTTTCTACAAACGTACTCCACCGGGATCGGGTTATCTCGGTTTTACAGACGCATTTCAAAGCCTACACTTCCGGAAAAATTTTCCACACAACCAAGAAAAAAATTTTATGACGTAGGGTGCCTGGCACGCAGAAAAACTCCACACTGAAGAGAATTAATACAATGCCGCCGAAATGCATGCGCACTCCGAAGTACACCTGTGTCTCCGTATATTTTTGGGCGAGCTGCCTCATGAATGCATTGGCTTATATACCAACTCTTATCTACTTATTTTCTTTGCTATTACGACTATTTACTTACGCAGTTTCAAATAACCTTATATATTCGCTGTTTGCTGATATCAAAAACTACCCTGTTTTAAAATACTATACCTACTGCGGCCCCTGAAAATGTGGATTGGTGAAAAAAAATAATAAAAACTGACCCCGTTTGAAATTTTGCGCTAGAACACTTAACTGCGACTTCACACCGACTGCATTAAAGGGAAGGCCATTACGCCATGCGGTGGATGACCAGCGCTGAGCTGTATATTCACAGTCACACAGTTACTATGGTTGCCATATATTTGTTTATGCATTGATATACACTGATAAAAATATTTGCCATTGTACGCACATTCTTTGATAAGATCGTTATGATGACCATGCGCTACTGAGCGTTCGGCTAGGCTGGATTGGTGCGACATCGAGAAACAAAGATTTACAAGTGACATCTGGTGAAACTCCCATTGCATTTGTGCTGTACACCAGCACACACCCCTCTTGCTAGACAAAATCGAGTTCCGCGCCACAAATTTGAGAGTTCAAAGCGATGTCTACTAAAATATTCTAGAGACAAACTGTGCCGTGGCCACTTAACGAAGCGTTGGTCATCAAACTCTTTTTATAAAGCTGCGTGTGATTTTAATTATTGGAGCCTCCTTGAATTTTGAAGGTTTTGCGAGTCGAACCAAGAACGGCGAAACAACGCCACCACGGGAGTTATGTAAACCAGATATTTTCCGAGCGGAAAAGCGATAGGTGGGATACGCAATTGTCATCGAAACTAACCATTCATGACGCTCTTCAGCGCTCTGGCAGAGAATGAAACGTTGCAACATACACGCACTCACGACCGTGACGGCCACGCACGCATCAGACACGCCGCACGCGCAAAAATTCGGAAAGCGAAAACGTTCTTGTGTTCGAGATTTGGGCGCACGTGAAAGATTCGCTGGTTGTTAAAATTGATCCGGGTCCCTCCACTACTGCGCACCTCATCGACTGCGTAGTATCAGCTCGTTAAACCACATAATAAATAACTCAAGCCATGCCACCAAACGGGGCACCTTGAGCAATATCGGTGACGGCAATGGAGACAACGCGGACACCGAGACCCCCAACATCAGCTGTAACCTACCGTGCTGATGTGTTTTTAATGTGAAGGGTAGAAACCTCAAACGGTGGCCGTCGGAGCACAGGTCAAGCTCCGGCGGATGGGCTCTCTGCCTGTCTACCAGTCATGGAGTTCCGGGAGCTCTCTTGGTATCAGGGTAACCCCATCGAAAAAAGGACTCCCGGCCCCTGATTCTATACTCTAGCGTAGGGTATCTAAAAAAAAGCCCCGAACATGATCGGTCCCTCAAAAGCGGCCGCACCGAAGTTTCGTTTGCTCCTTTGTTGTCGATCTCTATTCCAAAGCCCGATAATTTCTCGCGCTTTTTGGGTAATAGAATCTCTTGATAACACAAATCCAATCACTTGTCTGTCCGTTTTTCTAATCTCCAAGTATCTTGAAAGCCTTTTCGGCAAGTCGTGCAAGTTTAAGAAACAGAAAACGGGAAAACTCCTGATTGAGGTAGAAAATAAACAGCAGGCTGCGAACCTCCTCGCACAAACGCGCATGGTCGATGTTGACATCACGATCAAGCCTCATCGCAGCTTTAATGGGTGCAAAGGCGGGATCTCTGATCGGTATCTTAAAAGTGAAACCGAAGCCGATCTGCTTGAGGGGCTTTTTATCAGGGCGTGGTGGTAGTGAGGCGGATAACCATACGGCGAAACAGCAAAATAATACCAACCAAATGCACATTCTTGACGTTTGACCGCTCAACACTTCCTGAGTCGGTCAACGCATGCTTCATGAGATGTCCGGTTCGATCATACGTGCCGAATCCATGCCGCAGCTTCGAGTGTCAGTGGTTGGGGCAAGGTACAACCTCTTGTCGTGGTAAACTGACGTTCGGAAAATGTGCAGCACATGATCATCTAACTGACAATTGTGAATCCGAGAACTTCACATGTGCAAACTGCCAGGGACCGCACGCTGTCTATTCCAGGAGATGTGAAAAGTGTAAGCAGCAGAAAGAGATCATTGCCTTGAAAGTCAACGAGGACATCACCTTATCAGAGGCGCGAAAGAGGTTCGCCTCTTTCCCCCTAGGGATCTACGCCGACGCAGCACACAGGAGGGTGGATTTGCGTATAGTTTTGGCGGGGACCCAGTACCGAGAATCGGACTAGGTGCCGCCCTCACCCTCCCTGGGTTGCCTCGGGACGCCCAAGCCGCCTCCGCCGCGCTCGCTGAGTCAGCAGCGGCTGTGGTGGCATCCACGTCCAGTGGGGATGCTGCTGCACCCACTGTTTCCTCCTCTCCACCGGCCCGAAGCACACGCGAGGGCCCGGAGGAGATGTAGACGGAGGAAACCGCAGTAGTTCCCACCACTGACGCACCGTCTGTGCCACCAGGGGCGCTCCTGGCGCCCTCGGCGGTCGCGGCTCCAACAAAGGGCGCTGGGAAGGGTGCCAAGTGCGGGTTGTTCGGTCCTCCGGGTACCCCTTCCAAATCTGATGACGGCATGTATGTGGGACCTTTCCTGTCGCAGCGTAAGGAGCGGGTCCCTCAATCGAAACCTCCAGAGAAGGTTCAAAAACCCTCCCAAGGGTGGAAGCCCCAAAAGACCTTACGTAAATAGTCATACTCCAGTAGCTCCGAACACTTTATAATGGAAAAAGAGCACATAATGCAATGAAACTGCAGAGGCCTTCTTAAAAATCTTGACGATGCATACGAAATACTGCATGCTCATAAGCCAAGTGTAATGTCTGTTCAGGAACCACATTTGAATTCCAAATACATAAGTTTCTTGAATAGTTACTTGGTATACAGAAAGGATACGGATGGCTGCCCACACTATTTTGGGGTTGTGCGCATAATCGCCCGGAAATCCTTCGCATGCCACCCGGTAACTTTGAACACTGTCCTGGAGGCTGCAGCAACTCGCACAATAAAATCGAATAGGTTGATAACGTTATGCCCCATATACCTACCTCCTGATCTTGAACCTTCGAGCTCTAATCTCGAGGTGCTGGTCGACCAGCTGCCTGAACCATACATGCAACAGGCGACTCTAATGCACACAATTCTCTTTGGGTCTCTTCTGGCAAGGATGCCCAAGGTCGCCTGATAGAGAAATTTTTTACATATTCAGGAGCATGCCTCTTCAACAAAAAAAGCCCACATCCGTTAATATAGGACACAACAAACAGTCATTGTTTGACTTGCCTATTGCCTCCGCAGTTCTCTTTCCTCTTCTCGCGTGGGATGTGGGTACTGACTCATATAGTAATGACCACTTACCCACCTGACTAACATATATAGGTAAAGGGTCATGCAGTCCAGCTTCCCAGAACAGGTTCAATGATGCAAGAGCTAACTGGAGTACATTTACAGAGACTAGTTGCGTGTCCAGACTGCGTGTGTCCTTGTATGAATTAATGGATGTCAAACAGGTGTGCCAACCCTCTCGTTTTGCCTAAGGTTACGCGATCAGGTTACCCGAGGTTACCTGTACCAAAATAAGGTTTCCCGGTGTGGGTACCGGCGTATGATAGACTCCGCATAGTTCTGTGCCTATCGCGCCCGCCTGCAGTCCTTAATCTACCACGGACTCCTCTGATTCTGCGGGGTACCAGAGGCGTGGACACACACTACACAACCGTAAGACGCCTACACATTGAAGAACTACCCAACTCCTCACGGCGCACATCCTCAACCTCACCGAGAAGTCCATTCCCCACGCCTCTGGTACCCCGCGCAACCAGAGGAGGCCGTGGTAGATTAGGACTGCAGGCGGTCGCGATAGGCACACAACTGGGCAAGTGGTATCATACGCCGGCACCCCACGTCGGGAAACCTTGTTTTAAGTGCAATGCACTTCTTAAGCGACCCTGAACCTGCGTCCACCGGCGATGTCCGCGCACGTGGAGATGGGCGCGCGCAGCCTGGCCGCTGACATAGCACATACCCACGTGGGGGATTGGCAAGGAATCTCCTCGTCTTCCTTGGCAACGGGGGGAGATGGGCGCGCGCTGCCTGGCCGCTGACATGGCACATACCCACGTGGGGGATTGGCCAAGAATCGGGCGTGAGAAGGGCTAATGCACCTGATTAAAGGAGTACTGACACGAAATTTCAAAGCTGAGATCCGCTCTAGCAATCAAGTACAACGACAGCACAAATAGGTGTCTGTGAATAAATGCATCTTTCTTTCTTTGTAGTTGTGTGTGTGTGTGTGTGATCTCTCTTTCGCGAACATTACCGAACCGCGCAAATTCAACTCGTGCATTCGCACTTTCACATTCTTCCCCTCGGGGAAATGCGGGGAATTTTTTGCTACAGGTAACCTCGGGTAACCTTATCGGGTAACGTTGGGCAAAACGAGAGGGTTGGCACACCTTTTTGACATCCATTAATTCATACAAGGGCACATACGCAGTTTGGACACACATACGTAAGCTCAAAGGACAACAGACACACATCCTGCCCCTGGTTAGCACAACAGGGGACACACTCTAAGACCAGGCTAACACACTTGCACAACACATCCAACACGTCCTGTTCAGCACACTACACAAACACTCATGAAACACAAAGTCTCTGCCGAAGAAAAGCCTTTCCATGACAACAACAGATCAAGTACGCCTTATAACTCTGAGTTTTCGGTTCAACAGCTGAGGGGTGCTCTGAGTACCTGTAAAGCCTTAGCTCCAGGTTCATACGACATCACATACACAATAATACAGCCCTTACACACAGACACCCTTATAACACTCTTTCACCTTTACAAGAAGATATGGTTTTGGGGGTACATTCCAGAGCTTTGGAGGGAGGCCGTAGTTGTAGCATCCTTAAAAGAGGGGAAGGACTTATCCTCTCCCGCAAGCTATCGACCCATCGCTCTCACAGGGTGCCTGTGCGAGCTTCTCGAGAAGATAATTAACAGAAGCCTCGTGTACTTCTTGAAGTACAATGGTCTTCTTGAGAGCTGGCAGGCAGGCTTCATGTTGGGGCGATCCACAAACGATCAACTTGTCGCACCACAGTCATAAATCAAGGTTGGCTCCACTCACAAACAGCTGCTTTTACCTAAGTTTTTCTACCTGGAAAAGGCCTATGACACCGCTTGCCTTTATGGGATCCTGAGGGACCTCAAGTCACTTGGTGTTTTGGGTAATATGTTTAACACCGATGCTTGTTACTTGTCAGAGAGAAGTTTTCGCGTTAGAGTTGGTTCTGCACTGTCAAAGGTTCATGTGCAAGAAAATGGCGTGCCACAAGGTGGAGTGTCGAGCTGCACTTTTTTCGTAGTTAAGACGAACACTCTTGGAAAGGGACTGCCACCTATAATTCCTTATTTCATGTATGTAGACGATGTGCAGATATGCTTTATGTTGTGTATTATGCCCATATGCGAACGTAATGTCCAGCTTGGTGTCAACAAACATTCCAGCTGGGCTGACAAGAATGGTTTTAAAATAATTCCCGGATGGAGCCCTTGTGTTGTGTTCTACAGGAAGCGTGGGGTCCACCCGGACACATACATCACTCTTGAGAACGTGCCGATTCCTTTGAACAAGGAGCACGCATTTTTTGGGTATTTTATTCGATGAAAGCATACATTCATACCCCTTAACAAACAGCTCAAATACAAAGGCTTAAAAACAATGAACGTTCTTAAGGCCCTCTCACACCGCTCTTATGGGGCCGACAAACAGCTCCTGCTGCACCTTTACACAACCTTGGTAGGCTCTCGGCTTGACAACGGCAGTGTCGTTTATGGGTCGGCCACAAAGACAGCACTGAAAATGCTCGACCCAGTGCTGCATCCTAGCCTTCGCCTCTCATGCGGCGCTTCGGCTCTAGCCCTGTCGAGAGTCTGTATGTCGAGTGTGACAAATGGTGCCTGCGGCATCAGCGGGAGCATATTGACTTGCTATATGCATCTAAGATCGCGTCTCTCACCAACCATCCTTTTAATCCTATCATAAACGATACATCAAACTTTCAACTCTTTTTAAGTTCTGCACTCAATGCCCCTCTTTCAGACACGCACGAGACACCCATCCATAATTTCATTCCCCCTTGGAATCTTCTTCCTATAACATTCTGTCATTCACGAAACCAGAAAAAAATAGGGTGCCCAGGAGTGCAATTCTGCAGCTCTTCCTGTTTCTGCAGGAGAAGTAGAGTTGCGCAAAATTCTTCAGTGACGCGTCGAACACTGCTCCTTCTGTCTCTTGTGCTTCGCAGGGACTAAATTGTAGCGTTAACAAACAATACATTTTCACAGCAGTATTTACACAGCAGAAGCGTATGGCATCTTACTTGTTCCAAATCACATCATCAAACAGAACATTCCCTAGTCTATTGCTTACACAGATTCTGTAAGAGTTGTGCAAGCACTGTCATCAAGAAGGTCGGTAAAGAACTACGTATCAATCTTATTTTAAAGGTTATAATGACTGCTTATGCTTCAAATTTGCAAATAACTATATGCTGGGTGCAAGGTCCCTGTAGGACCCCTGGCAATGAGACCGCTGATGAAACTGCTGCTGCTGCTGCTGCTGCTCTCATGACCACAGTTGACATACCAACAGTACCTTACACTCACCTAAAGACACACATCAGACGACCGCTTCGTAACACATGGTACCTACACTGGAGTCACTGCACAACTGACTCACAGAACAGATACACTGAAGTCGCCTTGCCTAGGCTGCAGATAGGCCGCACACATGTAACGCACTCCCACCTGCTCACTGGAACTTCGGGATCCACGTGTAGCAGGTGTTGAAAGAACCTATTCCTGGTCCACATGCTAGTCACATGCAAGGCACTTGATACAACATGACGAAACCATTTTTCTGAAATATACAGACGACACATTCCACTGCACCCACCATACGTTTTAGCCGACGAACCAAAGTTTTCTAGTAAACTTGTCTGAAGTTTTTAGCTAAGGTAAAGTTTCTGGAACTCTTGTCATATCACGTGTAATCATCCTGACCCTATACACCAGCCATCTTAATTGTCTTTTATTTTCTGTCATCTTTCCTTTAACTCACGTGTTTTCGTGTTGGCGGTTTCATCAAAAATTTAGTAGCTTCTCCTCTGGCGTTCTTTGACCTTCTTGGCCTTATGCCACTAAGCACCAACCATCATCATCATCTTAGTGTTTAAGGTTTCACCTCTCATATAACCATTGTTTTGGTGCTCTTTACCCCAGTTGGCCTTGCGCCATTAACATCCACCCATCATCATCAAGTCAAGTCACGCAGCATGCTCTCATAGCGGGTGATGGCCAGTCCGGTCTGGGAGTAGGCGGTCGCTGCGACTTACTACCTTTTTCCGCTTCCATCCTCACCACCCGCTACCACCGGCCTGTATCGTTTAACTCGTACCGGCTAAGGTCGTGAGAGCTGCTTTTACGCGAGACTTGGTAGTTTTGCGGGCGTTTGGGGCTTTTTCCGCACTACGTACGTTGTCGTTGCCCGCTCATCTTGCACTACACAAGCACGCACATGACACACGACCCGTTATATGCTGACGCCTCTATATGTTTTCACCACCCCTCACTTCTCTGCCAATATTACGCACGGCGGATTCGATACACAGGCACTGCATCCGTACAGACGAAAGTTTCGATTGACCACCAGCATAAATATTATTTTGCGGTCTCATTTTTCTATACCAAAGAGCAAGAAAAGCGTGAAGAAACCCCAGGGATTTATGTGTATTAAGGACGCTTCGTAAAACCTTTCTAGCGTTTGATACCGCACCTCTCGTATTAAACTGCATTTCCAATTGATGTTACTATGGACCACGTTTTGGAGAACATGTCCGGGCTCTTAGTTAGCACGAGTGTGTCACATTAGAAGCATCGGACATCCCTCTGAGCTGCCGGTCAATCTTTGCTGCTGAGCACACCTCCTGCAGTACCAACAGCTTCAAAACGGTTAGAGAAACCACAATAACTGGTCTCATTTCGGTTATGTCTCGGGACAGCATTGTGTTTAAAAATATCTTTTTAATAAATGCGTCACAAAACTTTTCATCATACATACAGTACCTACACGTACCTAACCGGGGGGGGGGGGCAGAATTCCGTGTCCATCCGCTATCTTAAGTTACAAGTAGTGGAGAAAAGCCACGCTCCCAACATGTAAGAGCCGCCATGTAGGTTGGGCGGATGGGAAAATTTGACGCAACGTGTGCTGACAGCTGCACCAAGCGCTGCGCGCTATAGCCGCAGCTGCCAATTCGCGCAACTGTAAAGGAGATTGGTGCGGAGGACTGAAGTCGGGTTTTCCTGCCACATTGCTACCGGCGGCGGGGCGTCTTGTGGAAATCAAACGTGCAACTCTGACGAAGGCTAAACAAGAGATATAATTATTTAATATTGTCTATGATGAGGGTCTCCCACCCAGATGCAGCAGTTGCTACACGAAAGAAGAACCTCGTTTTGAGCTCGCGGCTTAACTTTCCCCTTTAACCTAATCTGAATAGAAAACTCACAAGGTGTACGCACAGTACAGTGCCCCTGACGTAGTAGCCTAGTTTATTCTCTTGCCAAACTGTACGTGCTGATATTTACGTGACGGAGTGGTCAGGGATCCCACCCAAGCCTCCATAGAAGAAACGTATAGCGTGATTGAGCAGTTATATGCTGAAGATATACTTCGAAATGAGCAGGTTGCATGAAACAACGTAGATAAATCGCACCATTTAGTACTGTATCATTGCTCTCCGGTGTTTTCATTTGAACAACCTTTGCCAATCTACAGTTCGTGTGTTGATTTTTGTCCTGCGGATAATGCCGGGTCTTCGGAGTTGAGCTCACTGTGTGGAACAGGAAGGGATTGTGCTCCTATAGGCCTTGAAGTGAACCAGGGAACGGTACGCCATTTGCCCGCAGGAGGGCGTGGTAAAACAACTAACAAAGCAGGGGAGAGAGGAATTAAATGGGCGTCGTTTGAAAGTCAACAAGCTTAGAGTAAAATGTGTTGAGAGAAGGTTGAGAGCAATGGATCTACTTAAGTGGATAGCTTACGTTTTTAGGTACCTATACGAGAAATGGGAGGACAAGCTGTGATTAAGAAAACCTAGAAAGCTAACGATGATATACGGAAGGAACTGTGAAGAATTAAAGACAGTCAACGTAACTATCAAAATCGCAAGGCAGATAGAAACGAATAAATTGAGAGAAAAAGTGGAAGCTAGAACGTCGTTAGACGTATACAGGGCAGACAAACTTAGCGCCAGAAAGAAAAGTTTTTATGATCGTTCCAATAGCAGCGCATTGCTTTTTGAGGCTCGAGCGTTTTGCTTGAGAACGTTGTGGGCAAGTATGCAGAAAGTGATGGAGTAGGCGTGGTCTGCGGGAAGAAAATGGCAACTAGGCGGCACGTAGTTTTAAAATGTGAGTGTATCCATCGAAATATAGAAGCGGAACAACCCTTATGATTTAAGGGTAGCACACAGGGAGGTAACTTCAAGGCGGCCGAGGCTACCAAAAGAAGATTAGAATGGGGGTGGACCAAAAGCAGGGAGGGAATAATGCCTAAGAGAGCCACTACCTGCAACAGAAAAAAACGCATTTTGTGCCTGCCTTCAGACCATCGCTAATATTACCCGAAGAGTATGAAACATAGATTCAAAGAGTATCAAACATAGATACATTATTTGTTGCTTGCAGCATTAGTGAATGATGGCCAAATATTTGCAGCGACAGTGAATAATGGCCATATGCTGTTACGATCGTGTTATTGACAGCTTGCAGCGGTGATCCACTAGGTTTCTTTCTTACGGCTTGTGACGCCGGTATAAGGCTCACCTCGGCGCTTGTGTCGACTAGGAAACGTACTCCGTTGTTGCGGTTGGTAACAAAAAAATGGGCCCATCTCCCCGTGAGGGGGACTCGAGTAAATGCGTCGCATAGGGGGTGGGTGTATTGCGTTAACGTTTAGTGTTTGGGGCGTTGATGCTATCACGTGTGCACCACGCAGCTATCACGCCGCTAGCACGCCGCTGAGTCGCCAACGCACGCCGCTGACGACGTAGTTTGAATGAGTCAAGGATATAAGGCGCGTTCGTAGCCTTTGATTCTGTGTCGGTTTTGTGGCGCAGTGGGCAGAGCACCATGTACCTCGCGTTCCGCCCACATGTAGTGAATGCGTTGTATCAGCAGCTTCTTGACGTAGTTTGAATGAGTCGAGGATATAAGGCGCGTTCGTATCCTTTCATTCTGTGTCGGCTTTGTGGCGCAGTGGGTAGAGCACCATGTACCTTGCGTTCCGCCCGCAAGGTCGTGGGATAGAAACCAGGCGCCGGTAACTCGTATTTCTTTTTATAGTGTAGGGGGAGGCTCGCTGATGCGGACGCCGACGCACGTCTGGCATCGTGAGTTATACAACTACTCGGCATTTAAAATACTGAGCGACAAATTGGAGGCAAAGTAGTAGCACTGGTCACCTAAGTGCTTGCCCTGGCTGTTTCTCTAGTGCGCGCATGGTGGAACATATTTACGGGTAGAATTTCCGAACCTCCGATGATACCAGCATATATGTGGTGCTGCAGTTGCGAAAGCGGCGTGTTAGGCTCGGCACTAGTTGCTCCCTTCTGTTTGCGTACAAAGCGGATAGCGTTAAGGCGACTCGAGAAAGGTCCTCACAAATCTCCTGAAGATCGTCTCGATACTGTTTGCCTGCATAGCCGCAATGGGTATGGGTAAGGTTCTCACTACCAGTTGGTCGGTAAGCTCGGCGGCCACAGTTAAACGTTTCTGCTCTGAGGCGTCGATGACCATGCTGACGCCTGAACAAAACTTTCGCAAAACGTTCTCGGAGCAATGGTTCCTCTCACTTTGTAAATGTCTCTCCGAGCAACAAGTTGAATGTGACGAAAAACATAGCTATGAGTACGCCTACCGAGTTCCGTGCCACGAAGCAGTTGATGCAGTCGTTGCGGTTCGCAGCGCTTAACCAGGCGAACACGGGTTGCTTTTTTGTAAGTGGAAGAAGACTTTATTTTACATATGCATTCAAAGTTTCTACAGCTGGTGCGAGCAAAAGTATCCTTACTTTACTGGCTATGCGGGCGCAGAGTGGTGACTACGTAGTGGTATTTTGTAAGGCCTGTCGTGATGCGTCTGGATGTAAATTGCGATTCTACTTGTGTGAACTAAAGTGCGGGGTCACCAGTACAAAAGAGAGGTTAGGTTACCGTCGACTAATGAAACTGTCGGAGGGGCGTCTGTCGCAGACGTTGAAGTCATATTGCGACTGATTCGACGCTCCGGTTGGAACCTTCACACAAACTAACCACGTACGACTACTCTGAAAACAATGCAAAGGCGGAAAACGGTCGGCCGCGGTATGGTTGCGTCATCTAGGTTGACTAACGGTAACCAAGGCATCAGCTTGAAGACCTGTTCTTGTGATGCTGCAGATGTTGTAAAAACACACAATTCCGTGTAAGGGTAAACAGTTTGACCTAAATTTATTAATTTCTCATTAAATAAAGCATCGTTTGCTTCCTGAATATCGTTGGGGGCACTATCAATCAAAAATGAAATCTTGCGATAAAAAAGATACTTTTATTTTGTCTGCATGGCTCCTTTAGATGCCTTTCGTTAAAAAATAGACCTTTGATGTTTTGGCAAATGTGAGATGGCCTCTGCGCTTCCATGCAGTCCTTTGCCTGGGATTTTAATTGGTACGCGGTGGGGGGGGGTGATATGTTGACCAGTTTCGGGGTCATGTTTTTACTCCACCACCTGGCCCAATTCATTGTTTCCCAGGATAGGGTGCGACGGCAACACGGCAGCGAAAAATTTATGTTAGCACTTTAGACCCGCTGTGATGGCTGGCTCGGAGTGATCCCGGTGAATTATAAACAGAAGATTTCACATCCCGTGGGACAGCAAGCTTCCTTTGCGAAAGACAGACCACCGAGATGAAGAAGACGAGGGGTGGTTTAAGAAGGAGCTGCGAACCCGGGAAGTGCCGGGCGTCCGAGACAGGGCATGGTTGGAGTGGGCATTCCTACTTCAGACGTCTGCTCGACGTGCTTTCTGTTACGAGACCATCGCCATCGCTAACCAAGGCAAGCTGCCGAGTTGGTGTGGCGACCCGGTCGGCACGCGTGACCGCAAGGCACTGCCACGTGGCCCTGTTCCTGCTCGAGCCTGGGTTTCCGCTGCTGTGGGACCAACGTTCGTGGTGCGTCAGCGGCACCACGCCCCAGCTCGGACCACAAGGTTGCTGAGGCCTGGCCACGACTCCGGGTCTGGTCTGCTTGATCTTGGAGGTGTTCCGCAGCGTCTAGCGCCAACTCGCTGGTGAGCTGCTCTTGAAACGGCCGGCCAAGTTCGGCGAACCTCAACCTCGACGACCACTGTGCTCCAGCAAGGCATATATGTCAGCCATGCTTAACTCAACTTTTTTGCCGGCCCAGTGCCAGCCAGTGCCGAGGGAAGCTAACGGAACCCTCCTTGTGAATGTTTTTCTGTATTTTCTTTGAATGGTTGTCCAACGTCTCGAATATGTTGTAAATACACTCCGTCCCGTGTGTACATCCAGCATTCCTGTCACTGAGTTCATCACTATCCTAGCGTAGTAAAAATAGCGAGCTTGCGAGGATCCGCCCTTTGCCTTCCGTAAAACTCAGTTTGATGCTGAGCACATATTCGTGACGGGAGTGTAATAGCAACATGGATGTGGAGAAGTTATTGCAGATAGGGACGCAGCTAGGACTTTCGGGGCTGGTACTTCGGGCTTGGATCGACATGAAACGTGCGGAGCAGCGTGCTGAGAGGGGGCTGAGAGAGAGGCTTAAGGAGACTGCGGAACAAGAAAAGGAGGAAAGGCATGAAGCCGCCGAAAGGGCTAGGTATGCCGCCGAGAGGGCAAAAGAAGCTGGGGAGAGTGAAATGCGAATCCTCGAGCTGATGATCCGTCTTCAGAAAGTATCGCGAAATGCCACGCATGTCCCTTCCGAAACTGAACTAACCCGGATGTGCCCGTGGTGAATCCCCAAAAGCTCCTTGCCCTATTTTACGAAAGGCGCGATGATCGTCACGCGTATCTTCAGCGTTTCGAGCGCTTGGCCACTGGACAGGTATGAGCCCAGGAAAAATGGGCCGCTGTACTCAGTATGTGCTTGTCCTGAGAAGCGCTCACTGTGATTGTGAGCATGACTCCGGAGGAACGCTTGACTATAGCAAAGTCAGGAAAGCGTTAACCCAACGGTACAGATTTACTGCCAAAGGGTACAAGAAAGTGTTCTGCAAAGCCCGAACAGAAGACCGCCAACGGGAAGGCAGTTTCCAACCAGGTTGTCAATTCTACTTTGATCATCAGGTTGAGATGGCCTATATTACTAAAAATTTTGAAGGCCTCCGCGACCTAATGAATGCGGAACAATTTCACTGCAGTTGCCATTCAAAGCTCGTGCTGTTTTTAAAAGAACGCGAGTGCAACAGCTTGGAAGTGTTAGCACACTTTTCGGACAGCTTCCTGGAGGCACAGAAACTCTCTAACCTCTAGAAGCTTCCACGTGACACGCCGGTAGGTCCGAATGGTGCGGCCGACACACCGAGAAGAGCAGCATAGAAGTGCTTCTTCTGCCATCGTCCTACACACCGCGCGAAGGAATTTCGAAATGTGCCCAAAGACATTATAGTTTGCTCTAAATGTGGCAGACAAGGCCACGAGGCAGATACTTGCCGTAGCAGACCGGGAGGCAAAGATCAAGTAACTGCGTGTGCACTTAAACTCCCGAGCAAAGCCGTGGAAGTAAAGTTCAGTATTCCCAAGCCGTCTAACATTGCTGACGATCCAAACTAGAAAAACACCGACAGGAATTCACCTTTTTTTAGTGGAGGAGATGCCAGTTGTTTGACGACGAGTAGTCAGCAAAACCGCTGGAGTCCAAAGACACAGCGGGAGCAACACCGCCATCGTCCGCCATGACATGGTCGACGATAATTGCTTGACCGAGAAAACATACCGAGTTGTTCTTTATGGATGCATAAAAGAACTACCGGAGGCAAAACTCCATGTCCACACGTCATAGTTTGTAGGATAGGTGATTGCGGCCTACATGTGTCATCCCATTTATGAACTGGTGCTCGGTAATATCCCCCCGGTGTCAGGGAATCTCACCAACCAGACCCCGATTGGGCGTATGAAGGCACTGGCGACGATGCACCGAAGACGAACGGCATGGGACAAACACCGTCTTCTGGGCCTCTCAACCTGATTTCTGCCGTCTCGAGCACTCAAGAGGTGAAAGCATCGCCTTTAAAGGTGTCTCTGTCTCCTATTGCGCACCCCAACATCAACCGAAATAAACTCGGGCATGAGCAACGCAAAGACCAAACTTTTAAATGTTGTTACGGAAAAGTTGGGAAGAAGTTTCGCTCAGGAAGAGGACACTACTATATCTTCCTTGAAGACGAGGACCTCTTATACCGAAAATACCACTATGCAACTGGTACGACATTCAAGCAACTCGTACTGAGAAATGCGTTCAGAAATTCCTTCCTTCGCATTGCACAGGAGAGCATCATGGCTGGTCATCAGGCTCTACACAGTGCAGCCGATCGGATTTTGGAAGAATTTTATTGGCCGGATTTACAAAGGGGTGCCAAACGTTTTTCGCGGTCATGCGAGATCGGCCAGTGGACCACACCCAAAGGGAAAGTGGGCGTAGCACATTAGTCAACGAACCCTTTATCCGGACGCCGTTTCACCGCGCCGCAGTCGACCTGATCGGACGACTGACTTCTAAGTAACAACGAGGAAACCGTTAAATCTTAACCCTCATTGACATCGCAACTCAATATCCAGACGCCATAGCACTACCTGCGAGGGACGCTCTGCATGCCGCCGAAGCTCTCGTGAAAATGTTTTGAGAGTTGGAATACCTCAAGAGATGATGAGACACAAAATTCCAATTTTGCCTCTTAACTCTTGAAAGTGGGACGCCGAATGTCCGTCAATATTTTTCGCACGGCCCCTTACCATGCTATGGCTAAGGGCCTCGTGGAAAAAAAGCAATGGCACACTGAAATCGATGGTCAAGAAAATCTGCCAAAAAAAGTCAGGAACATGGGATCGCTATTTTGCATCACTACTTTTTGCATACCGTGAACTCCCGCAAGCCACCACGGCCTTTTCTTTTTTCCAACTAATTTACGTACGCCAGGTGCGTGGCCCATTTACTCTTCTAAAGAAACTTTGGAATAATGAAAAGATTGACGGCGAAGTGCGAACTAGTTAGGGCTATCTTGCCGACCTTCGTGACCGGCTAGTGTAGACGTGCCGACTCACACATGAGCGGCTGCAGAAGGTGTGCATCAAGCAGGAAAGAAACTATGACCGCAAGTGTCGCTCCAGGAAGGTCCGTCCCGGCGATAAAGTTCTTATTCTGCTACCCACCAATCTCTACAAACTATTCATGCAATGGAAAGAGCCTTTCAAAGTCCTCGAGGCCAAGAACAAAGTTCACTACTTGATCAATCTGGGTGAATAGAACAAGGTATTTCACGTAAATATGCTGAAGCTATATGAAGACAGAGAACCATCGCCTCCACCTCGGGCATCAGATGTCATTACTGCCAACGATATCTCATCCGAGACAGAGGCCGGGGAAGACTGCGAAACAGAAAATATGCTTCTATCCGTTCCACTCCACAGTACCCACACAGCTGCGGACGTCAAGCTCTCTCCTTTCATTCACGAGAGTCCGATCACTCAAGTTTCAACTTTGATTCAAGAGTACGCAACAATATTTTCAGATTTGCCGGTAAAGACTAACCTTCTCACCTGTTCGTTGAGTATGATGTCAGACAAACCGACGCACATTCCCGAACATCCCATACCTCTAGCCTTAGCAGAAGCACATGAACTTGAATTTCAGGAGAAGCTGCAAAAGGGCATTATCGAGAAGGCGCATTCATCTTATCATGCACCCATTGTGGTTGTTCGGAATGCTGATGGCACTATCAGGCTGTGCATTGACTTCATAGAGCTCTACAAGATTCTCCTCTTGGAATGTGAACCTTACCTGATTTATTTTTTATTTATTTATTTTAACACCTTCAATGCCCGGACGTCGTTACAGAAGGGTGTGGTTAAGTTTGCAAGTATACAAAACAATTGTACACGGGGAGATTAGTCAAGTAACACTAGCCATGCGGTTTACATATGTAAAATAATATTGTTTCGAGAAATTATACAAAGCTAACAGCAATTAACAGGCTCAAACAATGAAATAAATGCGAAGGAAGCCTATGAACCAATTCCATGCAATTAAAAATCACCTACCAAAGAAAATCATAGTAGAACACCAAAATACAAGCAGAATAAAATACAAAACAAACATACGAACACACAGAAAATAAACCCATCTAACAAAAAAATGAGCATAAACGATACAAAAACGGAGTACATGTTCGATAAATATACAATGCACGTGTGTAAATAATAAGAAGAAAAAACTCTTCAATGAGAACGAAAGTAGCGTTCGTTGGCCGTTCGAAATGCATGCGCATCGGTGATTGTGGCAATTGAGGTTAGCAGGTGGTTCTATTGTTTTGATGTTTTTGGGATGAAGGAATCAAAAAATAGATTTGTATTGCAATGCTGAACTTTAACCTTGTAGGAATGATAAGTGCGTGGTGATATATATGATGGACTAGTCACCAGTTTTTTTTAAATTGGGTTAGAGTGGTACATTTTGTGAAATAATTTCAATCGAGCTGCTTTTCTGCGCAAAGCAAGGTTGGGTAGATTAAGGGTGCATTTCATAGATGTTACACTTGGCATGCGAGAGTAGTTGGCCAATATCAAACATGCTCTCCGGTTTTGATCAGATTCTAAAGCGTTAGTAAGATAAACGAATCCTGGGTCCCATACTGCGCAGGCATATTCTACCTTGGGACGGATTAGTGTTTGGTAAAGCATCAATTTCAGGTCAGAAGGGGCAGCAGAAAAGTTACGTAGGAGGTACCCAAAGGTCATATTAGCATTACTAATTATGTAATTCAAGTGCGTTTCCAAGGAGAAGTTATAAGTTATGTAGATTCCTAGATATTTATATGTTTTAGTCTCTGCAAACGTTTAGTATCTTCGTGACGTTCTGGCGTTTGTTGTGTCCAAATGGTTCTTTTCGATGTTTGACCTGACAAAAGGATATTGGCAAGTGCCAATGGCTAATGACAACCGCGAGAAAACCGAGTTTTTATATACGGCAGGTCGCTATCCCTTCCGGTATATGCCGTTTGGTATTAGGGCTGCACCGGCTGTCTTTGCGCTTCTCATGAGAGTTGTTGGCGACTTGGCGAATTTCTACAATTACTTTGACGATGTAGTGATTGCCGCGGATACATGGATGGAACACCTTGACGGTCTTAGGCAAGTCTTCGAGCGACCTGCGCAGTCAAATTCACCATCACACGTAGCAAGTGCCAAATCGGTGAACACAGCATGATATTTCTGGGACATCAGATTGGTTGCTTCCAAGTTAGGCCAATGCTCCCGACCCTGGAGAAGATCCTTGGTTCCAAGAGATCGTCCACCAAGAAAGCAGTGCAGTTCTTCCTAGGGTTGGGTTAATATTATCGGAAGTTTATACCTAATTGCGCGGGCATTGCTAAGCCCCTAACGGATATTACGACGAAGGGACAACGCCAAATCGTCACATGAGGCATGATACAAGAAGAGGCGTGTCAACACCTTGAAGCGCTGTCTGGCTTCCGCGCCATTGCTTCATGCACCTGACCTCACTAAACCCTTTCTCCTCCGTACAGATGCCTCTAACACAAGCCTCGGGGTCGTGCTTTTGCAATGTGCTATGAGGCACCGCACCCGGTAGCTTATCCCAGTCGCAACCTATTGTCTCGATAAACACGGCACTCGACAATCAAGCGTGAGTGTCTCGCATTGGTATGGGCTGTAGAGAAATTCCTAATTTACTTGTACGACAAGCCATTCCTACTCCAGTCGGACCACCAGTCCTAGCAGTACCTTCAAACCGATAAGCACGAGAACAATCGAGTATTGCGCTGGAGCTTGGCGCTACAAGAATACAGTTTCACTGTGGAGGACACCAAGGAAACCGAGAATGTAGGAGCGGACTACATGAATAGAATTTATTTGTTCTAGCGTGGTAGCGATTTCTAAGAGACGACTACCATTACAAATACAGGATTACCTGACGGTTTTTTACGCACTATTATTTTCTGTGTATGTACAGCAAACTCCAATATCAAGCGCATTGGGGGATCCGCTCTTCAATGTGGTAGAATATGTGTTCCCAACCACTTTCTTCACGAGGGGGTGATTGGATGTGTGGCTCGGAGAGGGCACGGTGAAAATAGTGAAAGACAATTTCACGTCACGTCATACACCAAGCGGCCTCTTTAAAAGACACATCACCAAGAAGAAGAATACTAGTGGCGGTGCAAGAAGGAGCTGCGAACCCGGAAATTGCCGGGCGAATGAGACAGGGCATAGCTGTACTGGGAATTCCCACGTCATCCGTCCGGTCTACGTGCCTTGTTACGAGACCCTAGCAATCGCTCACCACGGCGGGGTGCAGTAGTGGGTTTGGCTACCCGCTCGACCCGAGTGACCACAAGGCACTGCCGCGTCGTCACGTTCCGGCTCGAGGTAGGGTTCCTGCTGCGGTGGGACCGACTTTCGTGGTGCGTCAGTGGGCCCAGGCTCCTGCTCGGACCGCCGGTTTGCTGAGGCCAAGCCCCGACTTCCACGTCTGGTCTGCCTGGCCTCGGAGGTGTTCCGGAACGTCTCGCACCAGCTCGCTGGTGACCTGCCCGTTAAACGGCCGGCTACGATCTGCGACAATCACCCTCGATGACCACTGTGCTCCAGCAAGGCATACGTGTGAGCCGCGCTTAACGAAACTGTTTTGCGAGCCTAGCGGCAGCAAGGGCTGAGGGGTGCTACCAGTACCCTCTTTGTGAACATGTTTTTTCGTTATATACTGTTATTTTTTTAAGTGGTCATCCAACGTCTCGAATATGCTGAAAATACACTTCGTCCTTTGTGTGCGTCCGGCATTCCTCTCACTTGGTTCTGCACGATCCTAGCGTAGAAATCGCAGTATTTGTTATAGGATTGTTGTTTGTGGTAACACTTCAGGCACTTTGTGACTTTTCAGAGGTATGCAATAATATTTTACTCCTGTTCATAGTTAAGCTCTTCAATGTTTGTGCCAGCATCACTACAAAGGTGGGAAAGGCGCTTTGAAGGGATACGGACGTTGCCACACGGCTTGCTATGTTGCCGGGCCTGGGTGTCGTCCACGCTGGCCCCAGTAGTCACATTTGGCGAGCGGCCAAATTTCGGTATGATGCGGTGTGTTTTCAACGCTGCAAATGTTTGGCAATGTCGAATGACGTCCGCGACAGTGGTCAAGCTGTAGTTACTAATTCGAAATGTATAGACGTCTTCGGCGATACCTTTGAGTGGGTGGCCAACCTTGTCCTCAGACATTGTGGGATCCACAGCCCGGAACACTTTCTGTACATCCTCGATATACGTCGTTCAAGACTCTCTGGCCAAATAAGCCTGCTGAAGCAGAGTGTTCTCTGCCCGCTTTGTTTCGCCATGGAGTCTCCGAAGCGCTTTTTATTTCCTTGAATATTCTGCTCCAGGTGGTTAGTATGCCCTCACCTTCGTAGTTTTGGAACCACGTCCAAGCAGTCCAAACGACGTTTTCAGCTATGCAGCAGTATCCCAGCGATTGAACGTGCTCACCTGGTCGTAGAGGATGAGCCATTCATCGACGACATCTCCGTCTTTTCCAAAGAACACAATGCGCTCCCTGTACGACTACAAGTTGACCTTCGGCATTGTATGGTTGTTTTTGGCAGTCTGGGGTTGGGGTTGGTAGCCGCTGGGGTTGATACCCGCGGCGGTGCGAGACCGGCGACTCGGCGACTGCGTCGAAGCTGCAGTGGGTCCATCTACCCTTAAGGTACTCGGCACCTCTGCCACAAACTGCTACGGTACAGAAGGGTTTATTCACAGGAAGAGAAGGGAACGAATACGTTGAAGTAGGCCGTCACTGAACATTGCCGTAGTACGAGCGAGCACAGGCTCCTGTCTCTTCGCCGGCTATCCAGCACCACTTGATACATACCAATTCAAGGGGAGTGATTTGCGTAAGCGTTCCACTACTTCGCGACGTGACATTTTCCCCGGCCGCAGACGATGCGTGACAATATCCTCAAAGGCATTTCTGACGACGCCTTTGAAATGCCACTCGCTAAAAATCCACAAACGCTTCCTGATGTTATCAACCCGTGTCAGAGTTACGATGAACTGTTGAAAGAGCGAGCTCTGACACGGCAATACTTCGCCCAGAACTGGTCATTTCCGAGCATCACTGCTAAGAACAACAACAGCACCTTGTCAGCGCACATACAGCTTTCATCCGTAAACAAGTTGCTCGCCAGCTTTCTTTAGTCCCTTATGCACCAATGCCTCATGCCGGCCTTGTCCCTTTCCTTAGGCGTACCATTCCACGTACCATAGTCGAATGGAATAATCTACCATCTCATATCGCTTCTCAAACAGACAACACGAAATTCCAGGAAATATTTCAACAGCTAACCTAGCACTTTCCTCTTCTTTTTCGATTTTTTCCGCCCTTGAAATTGTGCACTGAACATTTTATTTTTGCTCTGTATTTTATTTTTATGTTCTTGTTGTTTTGATAGGTTGTACAGCGTCTCGGGCTTGAATTTGAACTATTTGTATTATATTCCTGTCTTTTTTGTTTGCTAAAATGATTTTATTACTGCGTTATCACTTTTTTAGTTTACAATGTTTATTTATTTGCGTTTGCAGTGTGAACATTCCGGCTTCTTTTTGTTTATTTTTTCCGCTTTACTGCACTAATACAACACGTGTGCTATGTAACCACCCTATGTAATACCCCCTCACGGGGGCCTTTAGGGGTATTGTGAATAAATAAATAAAGTGCTATACAGCAGCAGATGTCCGACCCACTCCCCTTGTCCCGCCGTCAAACTCTCCTGGCCGCTTCTTTGATCCGTTGCCACATTGCGCAACCGACCGCTACTCCTCTCTCTTATGTGACCAAAGCGCCGCATCTGCCCGTACCAGGGCCTCTGACGTACGCGAAAACCGTCACAAGGCCCGTCGCACAAGTTATGCCAATCCCGACAATCATTCAGGTCATGCCGGGAGACTACGCTGGGGCCGCCTTACGACCTCAGCAATCAATGGTTTTCCCGGTTCCGTCCATGGTGCAGACACATCCGCTTGAATGGCCTGTAGGTTCCCGTCTTACCGACCCTTCGCGCACGCAGGACAACCACCCCATCTGCTTTAATTGCAAAATGGGCGGATATGTAGCAAGTTACTGCCGCCGCGGGACCATGACGGCTGCACACCAGTATTCCTGGAACTCGCAGTATGTTCCAACTCCGACTCAACATGCGCCACCTTTTTTTCCTGTGACATCCTACCCTGCCGATTCTATTGATACAGCCAACCGTCGCTTGACATATCTAAGATGCTGCTTATGTCACCAATGCGCCGGTGGCCCTAAATTCACGAAGCGGAAAAGTAGATGCGACAGTGCCGAAGGCAAGAGCTGCGTCATCGTCGAACTGCTCAAGGCCTAGCTTTTCATCCACGATCGTCATCGACATCATCATAAAATGTTTTGCACCGAAGCACTGGTCGATACTGCTGCCGCTAGTTCCGTCATAAGCTTATAGCTTTGTCACCATTTGAAAGACGTGATGACAACTCATTCTGGCCTCTCAACACGTACTGCTTCAGCGCATCCCATCGAACCCGGTGGTTTGCGCTTCGCTCAGGTGATCA
The DNA here is from genome assembly GCF_048455015.1 of Haemaphysalis longicornis. NCBI lineage: Eukaryota > Metazoa > Arthropoda > Arachnida > Ixodida > Ixodidae > Haemaphysalis > Haemaphysalis longicornis. Next base: position 38,611,561 of record NW_027526295.1, read on the forward strand.
TTCAAGGCGCTCTCTATATTATCGACTACATCGTTCTTTCTTCATGCTGTCACGACGTCATTTTGGGGTAGGATTTCCTTTCCCGTCACAACGCAATCATCGACTGTGCCGTACCTAGGTTGCGTTCTCTTCGCTGTATGATGCGCCACCTGAATCTTTCCCTACAGTGCCTCCTTCAAAGCTTTTTGTCGCTGCAGACATGACTATTCTTCCATGCTCCGGCGTCATTGTCCCTTATCCTGAAGTTTCTATTCTGACGCCAATGCGCTTTTTACCCCTTCAAATTTTTTTCACGAATGTCAATGTCCACTGCTGCCCTATGTCGTCCTCACTATCCGCGATGGTCCCACTGCCAAATTTATTTGATATTCTGGGGCAACCCTGTTCTGCTTACTCCGTGGCGACTGCATATGACACGTCCAGTACGTCTAGGCCAACGTACGTCTAGGTCAACCTGCCGACCGAACGACAGTGGCTCTCATGCGTCAGCACGTGGGCGGCCTTACCGCGTCGCCCTTTCCGAATGGCGCGTAATTGACAAGCAAGTGGACAACAAGCTTGAACGCGGCATTATTCGGAACTCGAAAAGTATCTGGGCGTTACCGGTGGGACTTGTTCGGAAATAAAACGGTTGCAGCCGTTTTTGCGTGGACTACCGGCGCCCAAACAGACTAACCCGCAAGAATGTCTACCCGTTAACGCGCATCGATGATGTCCTGGATTGTCTTCAAGGAGCAGAATATTTTTCATCCCTAGACCTAGTTCAGGATACTGGCAGGTGCCGATGGCGGAAGCAGATTGCCCGAAGAAGGCTTTCGTTACTCTGAACAGCTTGTATGAATTTAATGTCTCTAATTGAATTTATGTTTATGAATTCATTTTAATTTATTGCCTGGCACGTTCGAACCCATGATGTGCGGCCTTCTTGGGGGTCTCAAAAGGAAGATTTGCATATGCTACCTGGATGACGTCATCGTTTTTCACACGACTTTTCGACGTATCCTCACAAGCTTGAGCGAGTGTTGACGTGTCTGAAGGTCACAGGGCTGTAAGCTGAACAACAAGAAATAACCATTTGCAGCTCGCCAGCTTACAATCCTTGGCAACGTCGTGCCAAAAGGAGGCGTTCTCCCCAATCCAGTCAAGTTTTTCTGGGGGAGCGGAATTCCCTAAGCCGACCTCCATCAAAGCTCTTTGTAGGTACATTGGACCCTGCTTCAATTTCCATCGGTTCTACCTAACTTCGCATCTGTCATTGCTTCATTCACACAACTCATTGGCAACAAAACAGGAATTTAGGCACGGTGAGCACCTTGCGGTACGGCATTTGTAAAGCTGCGCCACCTACTCACGTCCCCACATGTGGTTCGGCATTTCGATCCTTCGCCCCGACTGAAATCCACACCTATGCGAGCGGACTAAGCATCGGTGCCGTTCTTAGCTCAAAGAAAGCCCAAATTCGACAACTACGTTGTGGCATACGCAAGCCTAACGCTCACGAATTCGGAGTCCAATAATTCAGTCACTAAACAAAAATGCTTGGCAATTGTATGGGCCCTCACGAAGTTTTGTCCTGATGTGTATGTCCGACCTTTTGACGTCGTCACAGACCACCATGCACTTTGTGGGTTGTCGTCCTTGCGGGAGCCATCTGCGCGGCTAGCGCGCCGGGCGCTCCGCCTTCAGGACGACGAAACTCGCGTGGTGTATCGCTCGGGCAGCAGGTATCATGCCGCTGATGCTCTCTCCTGGTTGGTAATGTCGCCTGACGACGTTAGTAAATCTTACTTGGACTGCTGGTCTTTATCACCCCTGGACGTCGACGCGATGTTACCTAAAGAACGAAAAGACCCGTGCGTTGTGTCTCTGTCCCATCAGACCCATCGAATACCTCAGCACCTCAAGCAATACGGGGTGAAGCGCGCCACTTCGTTATTTCTAATGGCCTTCTTTATAGGCGCAATTACCAACCCGATGTCCGCAAATTGTTGCTCGCCATTCTCCACCATCTGCATTCTGAAATATGCGACAATTTTTATCGTAAATTTATCAGCCATTTTCAGCAGCCATTTCGTAGTTGTCAAGTGCGGACCTGTTAGCAAATTTTTAGAGGCTCGTGTTCGCAGTTAAAAATGCTAGAGAAATGCCGAGTGCAAGTGATCGCGGTACTCGCAGCGACCTCCCGGCATTTAAAAAAACCGCAAAAATCCTGAGTGCTCGTGTACATGCACACCTGATAGTTGCTGTGGGTATTATAAGAGAGTGCTGGGTATCTCCAGGCTGGAACAAACACGCAGTGTGGGAATGCCCAACCAAAATATCCACCACGAGAAATCTTTGCGTTCAACTATCGTCGTTGTTAGACAGGAGGGTGCATGTTTTTGTTTCATTTCCTTCGCGTATCGTTCTCGTTTCACTTCTGTGAATTCTCCCTCAGACATACTTTTATGCTCTAGCATACTCGCTTTGCGCTTCTAAAGAACTGGCTACGATGCCTCACTGAGAAATGGAGTAATGCCGCGTGCTTTTGGAAGAAATATGTGGGCTAAAATATCTTACACTAGAAATCAAGGCAGAAAACGCACTGTTAAAAGAAAAACTAGAGAAATATGAGAAGTGTGAAACCACCACAATAGAAGCCAAAGCACGTACATCAGCAGAAAGCACCACAAGACTTTGCATACCCTAGAACAGACAAACGCAAGACAGTCTAAGATAAGTCAAACTATAAGCCACAGCGCAACAACAAATCAACGAATTCTGAAGCTTTATCCGTAAGGAGATAAAGTTGATGCCTGACAGAATAATACAGCTACTCGATAAAACAACTGGGTCTAAGACGCAAGAGCAACCAACGAAGTGGAAGCTCCCAGGCACAAGACAAATCAGAAGTTCGAAACAAATCGCCGTACAGAGAGACCATGATAATGTGGAAACGGAGACTGAAAGAGAAGAACATGATAAAGACCCAGAATCAGGTAAGACACAAACAACAGCTAATAATATGGCAGTGCAACTAAAGAAGCATACGTAAAAAAACACTTCCTAGAAGCATACATACAGCACGAGACACAAAGACGACTGATGCATGCGATTCGCATGCGACTGATCCGTCAAAACCGGTCCTAACAATATGTCCTAACGATCGGTCGCATGCGAATCGCATGCACCTGTCGTCCATGTGTCTAGCGCTTAAGTAGCATGAATAAAAAAAGAGACGCATTATGCCTCTAAGTAGTGGAATTTCAGACCAGCCTCCAAAGCCACAGGAGAATGGATTTATCCAATCCCTTCCGAAATGCCATATATGTAAAGAAACTCATTTTCAGCAGAAAGCCTCACCTAAACACCAATCAGCACACGCCTAACCTAGTAAAGTTACTACCGACCCAAAGACGCAAACATAGCTACTGTATCCTAAACGTATACTCGTACCCAACAAATACGAGAGAAAATGTCATGCCGCTATTCCAAGAAACCACGCAGAAAGCAAACAAGAACAACTTAATGTTACTAAGCGATATGAATGCACCACAGAGCCAGTGGAACTACAATTTTGACTCGGTTAAGGTAAAAAATTTGGTAGACACTATGGAACGTCTTGACCTACAAAACTATAAAAGATACAACGAACCCTAAAAGAAAGGCAAACAAAAGGTTCAGAGACAAGTGCGCAGAGTTGACCATTGTAACGGCAACAAATAGACTTACAGCATAAAGAAACACAAAAGACAATCTGGGTAGTGATCACAATATTGTAGAAATTAACACGCAAAAGGGCAACTTCCGAAGTAAATCCAGGAAACAGAAGACCAAGAATTTGGGTGTCTTCTGAAAAAAGCTCAGTGCAATAACAGACATAAGGAATATAGACATAAGGAATATATAGACAAAGGAATTTTGCCAAGAAACTGAAAACCTATGCGTTCACAACTTCCTTTATGTCTAAGGATCAAAAAGGAGCAACTCACTAAAAGTGGGAAAAACAAGACACGCAACAAAAGCTTAAAAGCCAAGATTAAAACCCAAACGAAGCAAGCCAGAGTACACGCTACCCAATTATCTAAGCAATACTGGCAAGAACTCTGCGAAACACTTAAGAACACGTTATACACAACGAGAACATCGGCGATAATCAAAAGAAAACTGAGCCAAGAAAACGCCAGGAGGAATTTTAGGCAGAGCATTTGAGGGCACAAACGATTAACTCATAGAAGCACTGAAAGAAAGATTTCAGCTAAACGCAGATTCCCCTCATCACAAGACCATATGAGGGGAGAGAAAACGAAAAGGAAGACCGAGACATCTCAAAAGACGAACTATAGCAAGCGATACTAGAGTAAAAAAAGAAAAGCACACCACGAGAAGGTGGCCTCAGCAACATGATATTAAGAAACATGGGAGAAGAACAAGGGGAGCGCTTGCGGAACATATCAACGAGATGTGTACCCAACTGCCTATCACCGCAGTGGAAACACTCCATAATAACAAGAGTATGGAAACCTGGAAAGCCTCTAGGCATAAATAATCTCAGGCCACTGTCTCTCACACCCTGCCTAGGAAACGTATATTAGAGAATCATCACGACTAGACTACCGGGACAACTAGAAGAAAATACATGTTCCCAGAGAGCATGATAAGCTTCAGAAGCAGACTCTCCCCCCAAGAGGCCTTCATGCAGCTAAATCATGACATACTAGACAACACTAACTGCAAAGAGGAAATCATCCCAGCAGTCCACCTAAAAGGAGCCTTCGACAACATGTCAGATGACGCGATACTTAAGGAAGTGGAAAAAAACAGTATGCGGCAAGAAAGTCTGCGACTACATTGCCAACTTCCTTTCTAACAGGACAGCCACCATAGGAATTGGGAATTCTAGATCCGGACCCTTCGAGATTCATAACAGAGGAACACCACAGGGTTCTGTTATTTATCGATTGCTCTTCAGCCTGCCCAAGCTACCAATAGAAAGAACGCTAGAAGTGAACGCACAGATAGGAAAGTCCGCCCATGCAGATGATATAACAATCTGGACCAAAGAATGCCCTAACCTGAACGCTAAATACGCTAAAAGAAGCCATAGATAGCATAAAGGGTCTCATAAAAGACAATGGCTTAAAATGAGCCCTAGAAAAGTGAAAAGTAACTACAATCAGCCCATTCAAGGAACTCATTCCAACAAGAAGCATCCAAATAAACGGCACAAATGTACAATATAAACTGACGGTCCGAATACCGGGCATGGACGTAAAAGACGACAGAAAAGCAACCACCTAGCTGAACAACATACGAAAAACAACGCAACAACCAGCGAGGGTCATCAGACGCCTCACACAGACGAGAAAAAATATGAGAGAAGAGGGCACAATCAAACTAATCGAATAACTTATAATGAGCAGGTTCGCATATAGTCTACAATTCCACTACCTGGATCAAAGACAAGACGAAGGAGTAAACGCTATAATAAGAAAGGCTTACAAGATCGCCCTCGGTTTACCCATCTACACCTCCAACAAGAAGTTCTATAACCTTGGAATCTGCAACACCTTTCAAGAGGTCCAAGAAGCCACCCTCGAAGCACAAAAATATATGGTATTTAAAACAAGAACCGGGAGAGAAATCCTAAGAACGGGACACACCATTCACAACGAGTTCGTAGAAAGAACAACGGAGCTGCAACGTGAACAATCCAAAGCTCTTAAAATTTTACCCATTCCTAAAGAAATGAGCCCCTCTACAACAAAGGTAGAAGAATAGCAATAATTAGCTATATAAGGAGCACATACGGGAAAAATCCATATGCAGTATACACGGACGCCGCCACCAACCACCACGGCATATCATCATCCTTAGTTATGGATACAGTTTCTCGTGATCAGAGAACAAACACCTTAAGAAGCTTAAACCACAGCCATACTACTCGATCTAAGAAGGGGAGAATATAACAGAAATTTCATAATCCTCACGAACTCAACAAGGGCAATTAGAAATCTAATATGAGGCCATAATCCTAAGAAAATCAGGAAGAGGCTGCTAGCTGAACCAAAAGGCCAACATTGAAGTTTTTAAGCCCAGCACAGGAAGGCCTTGAAGTAAACGACAGAGCCGACTCCGTAGCCAGGAATATGAACAGCCTCAGGGAAACAGACCACTCTTACACCCTCCTTTTCTTCATATCGCCTAATCCAGGGATTTTTGCACAACGTCGAGAGAGAAAGACCATGCCCTCGCCGCATCACATGTTAGATGTCGAACGAGCAAGAAGCATAAGGAAACTACAAACCAACGTTTTCCCACACAAATCCAGAGTGTCACTCCCGTTCCTAGAGAGATATAACGAAGAATGCCACAAATAAAAATTAAGAGCAGACTTGTTCCGCACAGTCCGGAACTGCGCTATATTTTTGCAACAGAGCACATACAAAACCTGTAGAGAGTCCTGGGATTTAGCACTGTTCAGCTCGGACCTTTCGACACAGCTTGAGCTGATAGAAAGAGCCAAGCTGGCACCTTTTGCTACTGCAGTCCTTGAAATAGGACTTCACACATAACTCTTTCTGCATTCCTTTCTCTCTATTTTCCAATAAAGTTTACTTTCTCTCTCTCTCTCTCTCTCTCGCTTTTGCATCTCTCTAAAAGTGGCCAGCGTCAGCACGCGCTATAACTAACTGCAACCGGCAGCACAATAACGTATCGGGAAGCGCGAGCTTGTACGTGTTCTTTCCTCGAGGCGCGAGTGCACCTGTACAGGTAAGAATAGAGCTATGGAGAACTTTATTTCTGTACATTCGGCGCTATGAAGGCCTGATGAGCGACCGCCGAAGCTTGCCGGTGACTCCGACTCCTCGCTCTGCTAGTCTGTTCTCAGCTTCCAGGTTTGAGCGGCCCAGCGCCTTATCCCAGTTCTCGGCAGTGGTATTGTTAGAAATGTGTCATCATCACCGCTTTATATCAAACTACGGATGGTGTCTTGTGAATCACGTGGAGGTAAATTGCGCGAGTGCTACAGTGAGGGGTACATTACATGCAACTTGGCGCAACATGGCAGGGAGAGAGAAAGAGAGAATAAATATTTTTATTTATCCAGCAGAGGCTGATATCTGGGCCTCGCCCCGTGGAAGGCGTCCATAGTCCGGGATACCTTGAATTAGGTTGGACGCCCGTGCTCGGGTCACCCGTTTAAGCTAGATATCGAGGTCCGGGATGGCCAGGGAAACCTTTTACTGTTCAAAGTTTGGGTTTGCAACTGGGGGCAAGTCTGGAGTTCGTTGACATTCCCACATGATGTTGTAGAGAGTGCGAGGCTGGGGAACGTAAGCGCAGAGGGAAGGTAGTTTGGTGGGGAAGATGAAGTGGAAGCGGGTGGGATGTGCGTACGTATTTCTCTTGAGACGTCACTAAGTTGTATCTTTCTCTCAGGAGAGGGGCCAGTGTGGTGGTGGGAGGCAGCGGGGAGTTTGCTTGTAATGGGAGAGAATCTCTGTGTAGCCGCACAGTGGGTGGGGTCGATCTTGAGGGGGTAGACATTGACCACCTTCGGCAATGGATAGGTGTATCATGAGCCGCTTCGTTACCGGGGATGGCGTAGTGTCCGGGAACCCAGACGATGCAGATATCAGGGGTTGTCGAGCAGTTTTGTAGGATGAGTAGGGCGGATATGAAAATGCGGCCAATCTGAAAGTTTCGGCAGGCTGTCTGCGAATCGGTGAGGATAGTAACTGGTTTAGAGGGGGAGTTGCGGCCAGGGCAATGGCTACTTCTTCAGTAACGTCGATTGAGGTTGTGGTTGTAGTGGCACCATTGGTGCATTGGCTTGCATGTGTAACTACAGAGGCTACGTGGCCGGCGCGCCCAGAGTAGGGGTTAGCATCTGTGTACAGGGAATTGGGGTTGTTCCCGTATCGCGCCATAAGGGCTCAAGACCGAGAAGACGGGCGGCCAATGTGGTATTTGGCGCACATATTTCGAGGGATTGGGACCACTTGGGTGCAATCTCGCCGACCTAGATGAATGCGTTTTTGTTTCCTCGGGGTATCGGGCGGTGTCCTAATGCTTTAACGGTTTTAGGTACTTGTTGGCCTGTGGGAGTTCATTCTAGGCGCTGTTGTTGAGCTGAATGATGGGCTTCTTGCAGCTTTTCCCACGTGTTCTGAACTACCAAAGCAATTAGTTTTGAGGTCCGAGTTGCATTGGGGAGGCCAAGCGCACTTTTGTACACTTGGTGAACCATGATGTTTAGTCGAGCCTTTTCTGTTGCTTTGAGAGCGAGGTTCCATAGGCAATGCGGCTCCATAGGCAATGCGGCTAATAAGCAAAGCTTGCAGTATCTGTGGGATATCGTGCTCTTTATTGCATCTACGGCGGTGAGAGATGCGCTGCAGAAGGGGCATCAGTTGCAACTCGGTTTTATGTAGCAAGAAAGTTGTGTGCAGTCCAGTGTCGTTTCGTGGTATTGTGAGACCCAGCACCCGCAGTTGCGAGACGTTGGGGACTAGCTGCCCTGTAATGGCCAGCTGAGGATCAGGTATTCCTCGACCAGATTTATTAGAAGGCTGGGAGTAGAGTGTCAGCAAAGCCTATTTTTCGGGTGCGCACTCGAGGCCTCATGCCTGGAGGGACTGAAAGGTAACGGTAATCGCTTGCTGCAGGGCTTCTTGCTGCTGTCCAATGAAGCCAGTAGGCGTCCAGACGGTAAGGTCATCCGCATATAAAGTGTTTCTTGTGGGGCATTGACTGCAATTTCGGGCCTTCATGGCGATGTTGAATAACACTGCCGAGATGACCGAGCCTTGCGGAGTACCTTTCGTTTGAATAGTGAAATCGGACGATCAAAGATATCCAATACCAATTGTCGCTGTACGGTCCGCTAAGAAGGCCCGACGTAGTCATACATGCGCTGTCCACATCCGAGATATGCTAGTGCTACAATTATTGTCCAGTGTGAAACGTTACGAAAGCACCCTTGATGTCCAGAGTGAGTATGCAGCGCTTGTGGGATGACGTGAGGCGGTCAATAATGTCTGACTTATGTAGGATTAAAATACGTTACATATACAGATGGGTTCGAATGCCAAACATGGCAATTGGGTACATATCATTATCTTCGATGAGTGCTACCAAGCAGTTATGTATAAATGTTCGTATAGTTCCCCAGCACACGATGTCAGTGAGATGGGGCGAAGGATTCCTAGAGTCAATGGTTTCTTGTTAATCTTGAAGGTATTATTGCACAGACACGGCGACAAAGAAAGCAACACATGGACCAGCGCCTTCTATTATCTAAGTGATTTAGTCAAAAAACACGCTTTTCTACCCTACAACACTCCGCACTGCGGTACAACGACCCATCGACGGCGCACATAGCAAAAACGTATACACTTAACAAATAACGTAGGCGAGGATAGTAGCACAAGTTCATTATCTAACAATGTTACCGAGGGAAGGCTTACACAATATTTTTTTATGGGAAATAAGGAATGCCTCAACAATTTCACTTGATGTTTTATTGTTTGCCTTGAACAAAATGACAGTGTTGTCGACGCAGGGTGCACATCCGCGCGTGGTGCAATGTAAGGCCAAATGCGTGCACGGGCGTCTTTTTAAACTACTCAATTGCTGTCTCAGTCATATTTATACAACGGCCTGTCTGCCCGACATATACGTGACCGCACGTCATTGGTATCCTATACACAAAATCTTTTACACAATCAACAAATGGCTTTCCATCTCTTACCGCACATATATTATTTTTTTCATTTTTTTCTTTTTCATACTTCTGTGCTAATACACCACCTTTGCATCGTAATGTTCCGCCATCTTCTTAATTGTAAGGTATAGTCTATGCACGTAAGGTGTAACAGAAACTTTCAACCGTTCCTTTCTGGGCCGGCTTTCTTCCCTCGTACGTTGTTTTTTCTGTTTTAACTTTCGGAGCAACTGGGCGCGCGTTGCCAGCAAGATTTTTTGGGGATAAGCACCTTCCCGCAACCGGCGTATTTGTTCTCTGAAAGCGTAGTTTATTGCGTGAAAACACAACTAGAGCAAGGCAGATATTACGCAGTCCTCAGCAATCACATTCCTGACCAACCACGAATTGTCTGAGGCACAGCTAAGCAGAGGCTTTCCAGCACGGGGAGAATACGACCAGCATACATGATCCCATTCAAAGGTCTAGGTACTTTCGTGTCAAATTTCGTGTCAAGGTGCTGTATTATAATAATAGCGGGTACTTCTGAAGTGAAAATCAACCCCTTGCCTCGTAACCTAAAGACGTCTAGCACCCGCTTCGTAACACTTCGTTGTCGACGTTTGAGCCAAAACTAATACTCGTCCACGTATCTGAACACCTTACAAACAACGCCATCAAAATCTTTGGCCACCTCTCGGTGCACACTACTCAGAAAAATTGCGCTTAGAACAGGGGCCACCTTCGAACCAATGCAAACACCTGTAGTCTGTATAAACATTGTGTCACCAGATCCGACATGTCTGTTGGTCAAGTAGAAATGTAGAAGCTCTAGAAACAATTCCACGGTCATTCCACGAGTGTTTCGGAAAGCTACGTCATTATTATCTTTTGTTATGCATTCGTTGACTCAGAAAATAAAGCATCTTGTCAATTCTAAAGCAGCAGCTGTGATCTTCACAGCAAGACACCAGAAACGTACCTAGAACCTCAGATTTAGCCAATAAAAACGAATCATGCGTGCTCAAGGAATTCAACATCTTCTGTACAAACCCAGCTACGAGCACTTGCCATGAACCTCGCACCGAAACAGTCGGCCCAAACGGAACACAAAGCTTATGTGTCTTTGCCATGAAAACACGCCCAGCTTCAAACCTTTTTTGTTCTTAACCTCTGGTGCTAGTTTTCCTCGTTTATTTCGTTTCAACAACTCTACCACCCGTTTTTTTCCACTTTTCACACTTGTTTCAGTTTTGCTGAAGCATTTTCTGACCGTCATGGAAGCCTTTGCAAATACAAGGCATCGGGTTGGACCACCATTATCCCTTCTTTGTCTGGCAGTGTTCTGGCAGACAAAGTTGACAACACGTACATTGTTGTCAACCAAATACTTAGCAGCCTCACCGACTCTCAGCCCAGTCTTAGCACGCAATGGAGCTTTTGCCAAGCCGTCGACACATTTCACCGCACATCTATATATTTCTTTTTCAGGTACATAACATGAGACGTCTCTTGTAAGTGCCAGCCTGTAAGCAAGACCACAGAGGAATTGTTGAAGGTTTCTGTAATACGTTACGAGCATGGACTCTCCTATAGAATTAGGAAGGTGGTAGAAAATTACGATGTAAAATGTGTGTTTTCAGCACAGAACAAAATCGGAAATGTGCGTTGCATGGCCAAACAAAAGTATGAAAAGAAACAAAAATGAAGGGAATAATGAATCTACTGCAAGACATGGAAAGCAATTTCTTGATTGTAAAAAGGATGTAGTGTATCGGATACCTATGACGTGTGGTCAAGTATATGTCGGGCAGACTGGCAGGTTTATAAATATAAGACTAAATATAAATATAAATATAAATACAAATGTAGATATAATTATAAGCACTTGTCTAGTTTAAAAGGACGTCCATGCCCGCATTTGGCTTTTCATTGCAACACGTGTGAATATACACCCTTCTTCGACAACACTGTCATTTTGTTCAAGCCCCACAACAAAACATCAGGAGAAATTGTTGAGGCACTCCATATTTTCCATCAAAAGAAAGATTGTGTAAGCCATTCCTACGTAACATTGTGAGATAAGGAACTTTCGCTACTATCCACGTTGGTGTGAATTGTTGAGTGTGCACGTATTTGCTATGTGCGCCGTCGATGGGTACCTGTACTTGTGCGCGCTGTGTTGCAGGGTAGAAATGTCTGTGCTTTTCGATTAAATCACAAAGTTGATAGAACGCGCTTTGTCCGTGTGCCCTTCTTTGTCCCGTGTCTTTTCGCTAATACCTTCAAGATGGATCAGTTCCAACTAGGCCAGCTCGCAGTGATGCTGCAATAGTTTCTTGGTCTTTGGGATAAGAGTAATATCTGCGTGCCGCCAGAATTGTGGTAGAATACCAACGTTCCAATTTTGTTGATGTAGTCTAATGAAGTTTCAAGCGCGGTTTTATTGAGATTGCGCAAGTATTTGTTCGCGGTGCGGTCTTTACCTGGCATGGTATTTTAGGTTAGCTTCTGCACGGCTGCCTCGATTTCTGGAAGGGTGAACGGCGCATCGAGGTCACCGTTTGGGGGGCGTGTGTAAGAAGAATTGGGCAGGGACGAGTCCCTGGTCATGCCCATTGTTTCTTTAGCTCCTCTAGAAGTTCTTGTTCGGTGCAGGGATAGTTTTGTATGAGGCGGCGCAGTTGGTGGGCCACTGCTATTTTGGTTTCGTTGTTGCCCATTAGGGATGTGAGAAGATGCCAAGTTCATTGCGTGCCAAGCGTTCATTGAAGCTTTGTAGAAAATTGAGCCAAATTTTTATGGCTAAGATGCGGGCATAATCCGCAGCCTCTTTGGTCAACATAGCCATGGAACAGCGGAGTCGCCGATCGCTCCTTCGAGTTTTCCATCGCTTGATTGGTCTACGGCGGCAGCCCAAAGATGATCGAAGTGGGAATTTACCACCGGGGTGTCAGGAGTCAGTGGGATTTTCTTTCTCCACTTCCGTGCTGCGTCCAGGATGGCAGGTGACCATGCTTTGATGTTATGAATAGATTGGGCAGGGGTGTCATGACAAAATTGTGGCACTCCGTTAAGCGTGCAGTGCCAAGACGATCTTTTGTAGATATTGTGTAAGGCAGCTGCAGGCTGATGATATAGTGATCACTCCTTAATTTGTCTGGGAGGCATGTCCAAATTGAGTCTGTAACATTAGAAGTCATAGACAATCCGGGGGAGAGTCACGAGATACGCTGGTGCCGATACGGGTTATTGTGCGGAGAGCATTGCATAGGTCCGGGTTGTTTTTGCCGTATGACTTCATACACCTTCGCGCCCGTCCTCTGTTTTTTGGGTAATCCCTGGTGGCGTGGTGAGAATATAAATTCCTGCAAGTACCAGTGAATGATATTTGGTGCGTTACCCCACGATAATAATGAGTGGAACTGACATGGGGAGCAGATGAGAGGGAGGACTGTACATGTTCAGAACAAAAGTTCGTTTAAGGTGTCGAGCGCCCGAAAGGAGTTCTACGAACCCATATTTTAATTCAGTGGTAATGGTGTGAATTTAGGCAGCTGTTGCGATTGCACTAATATGGCCATTCGACAGCTATGTCGAGTATCCTTGCAGGCGGGGCTTTTTCAGTGTCCGTTTCTTCAAGCGCAATGATAGTGGGTGGGTTTGGTAGAAGATATTGATTGATTCAATGCTGCTTGTTGCGATATGAGCTTTAGTTGTATTCCCAGAGAAAAAGGTGCGAGTGAGCGTGGCATTTAGGGCGGTGGGCTTTCTAGGGAGAAGTGCAAGTCTTCAGCTTTGTCCATGCCTGTGGAGCTGGCTGATAGTGCTTGGTGCTTTCGCGAGATGCGGCGCGTCGTCTCTGGTGCGGCGGGGAGATCAGAGTGCCTTTCAACAGCAGCTATGGGTTTCGATAGGGCTTGGCTCATATTACGGATGAGGGTTTCAAGGCGAGAGATGTTAGACGATGTAAACGGGTTTGGGGGTGGTATAGGGTTGGCCGAAGAAGGAACGGCTGGTGGAGGGGCAATTTGGGGGTGGATGCGGTTTTGCTGAGTAGTTCTTCTAAACGCTTTTTAAGGATTGCGGTGCGTTCTGCCTGGGTGGTGAATATCTCCCTGAGCTGGGCATTTTCTTCTCAAAGTGCGTTGACCATGGCTTGGCTGTCGAGATCGGGCTTTATAAGAGGGGGCAAGGGGGGAAAACGTGAGTTGGTGGGGTTGGTGTTTGGCAGGCAACATGGCTCCATGGCTTTGATAGTGGTGGCGGTGGAGGGGGCGAAGCGGCGGCGACTGTATTTGAAGGGATGGATTACGGTTGGGCGATACGTGCTCTGCATGGGAGTTTGGCCGGCCATTCACGCACGTCTAACGAGTGTGGAGGAGTCCTGAGTTTTTTTTGACACTCGTCGCTCGCCGTTGGGTGTTACAGGCCACACAATTAGCATTTCGGAACGCACTGGTGATTGTCGCTCTGATCGCGTTCGTCACACCGGGGACAGTAGCGCACGTCAGGATTTCCCATACGCCACGGCGATGACCCACATCCCCGCTGATCGCCCCGCACTGTTTTTTTCGTGCGGCGCCGCTAAGATGCGATTCGCGCCGACATGTGGTTTTCAGACCACAAACATTGACGTAGAAAGGGATGTGTTGCCCTTCGAAGGTGGGTACGGCTTTCGTAGACGAGCCAAGCACTCGGGCCTTGATGATTCGATGTCGTGGGGCGGCGATGAAATCCTTTAGCTGCTGGATAGCTGTGCCTAGGTCCAGGCCAGTGATTACACCCTAAACAGTGCCTGGGAAAGGCTTCCAGTACGGCGTGAGCGCGTATATAGCAGTGCCGAGTGGAATGTTGGTAAACTCACTAAGGGCGGCCGAGGCAGGTCCAGGGGTGATATCCACCTAGCCACCATAAGGTTCTTTGTGGCCTGGAGTTGTGGCGATACTTGATGTTAAAAACTGTTTTGAGGGATGTAGCTTGCCTCCTGAAGCCAGTGGGTTTCTTGCGGATCGCTCCATGGGGGAAGTCACAGGCCATCGCGAGGTCAATAAACAACTTTATAGTAAGTTTCGGGTATTCGGGTAGCAGAAACTTTGCGAGGGGGTGCCAGTGGCTCACCTACTTGGTGCACAGGAGAGTTGGAGAGACGCAACGGTTGTTGGGGCTGTGTGGTTTCGACGCAGCGTTGCTTCAGCCAATTTTTCCATGGTCCGGTATGATGAATTGTCCTACCGCTGTTTTCTTCATAAGCCATTCCGTTTGCGCACGGCGCTGACGGGATGGTGAGCGAGGATTGATCGGCAGCCACAATAGCGGCAACGGCTAACCGCGCCAGGCCTTATAGTTAGGGGTTTTAGGCCAGTACTTTGGCACTCGTTTATCAATGGCGAAGCTTCTGGTGTTTACGAATGCGCGAACTTCTTAGCTGTACATTGACGACAGTTGTTGCTTGGTTTGCACAGAAAAATTGCACTTGAGATTGAATAAAGCACAGACAGGTGATCGAGGGGGGCGGGTATGCATTTGGGCGCCAAAATCGTTCCTCCGCGTTTTCAGTGCCTAGAGGGCATCCGGGCATGGTCATCCAGCTAAACTGTAGAGCGCAATCATTTCGTAGAAGCTAAAGAGGCTCTCTTGAGCGGACTGGGCTTCATGGAGGTGGACGAAGCTGGGATCCTACTCAGATTGTAAACTCTCGAGTTATTGGTTCACTGCTTCGTTGTCCACCAGCCCAGTGTTGACAGGTGTCCAGGATACCTCCACCTGAGAGCTTGGAGGACATTGACGAAGACTTAAAACTGCCGGGGCAGAAATGGTTAACTTGACAAAATTTCTGATGGCCGTTGTCGCATAAGAATATTAAATCACGCGGTCGGCCGTTGTGATAAATCCGGTCATTGTTCCCCTCTTCTGTCGATGCCGCGTGGCGCGTACGCACGGTAAGGGAACTGATGGGGGGAGGAGTCCCGGGATTGCATATGGCCGACACTGAGTAAGCGCCGGGATGTATGTAACTAGTAGCGTTTACATATAACCCATGTGGCCCGATAAGGAACTTGTTATTCAATGTTAATGCAAACTGTTCTCTCCAATTTTGATTGCGCACTGGATGCATATAGCGCAGGGAAGCCGCAAACGTAGCAACCCATGAATATGCTGGCGTGCAAATTTGCCCCTTAATAAAGGTGCCCATGGTCCGTCTGTTTTTTGTATTATTCTAGGTGGGACTTATCTCAGACGTGAATTGCCAACCCAGTTTTTTTTGCGCACTGCTTGGAGAGTGCCCAAAACTGGTGGTCATAGTTTTTTACATAGTAAATGAGTAGCGGATTCCTTAACCCACTGAAGGTATATTCCGTCAGAAAATCGCCTGCAAATTTAACAGCGATGCTGTTATGCTGGCATCGTGCCGGTGGACGTCTTCAAGAAAACTTTGCCAAGTGACGACGTCATCCCGCACGCAGGAGCGGCTAGGCCTTTGAAAGCAAACAGTCTCCTCTGCGTTCGTGGCGAGATCTCTCCTGTGCTCTTACCAGTTCACGACCGTTCGCGCGTCTTATGAAAAGCAGAAAAAAAGGCTACAGCACCCAGTCTTGAGATCAGGTTGCCGACTGCATTCGCGCGTGGTAAGGCGGTCCACTTTGTGGGAGATGTTAAAGCTTGTGGACGAAACGAACCAGGGCAAACGTTACCGTCAATTTTTAAAATCCATGTGAGGTGCAGAAGTCATGTCTTCGTCAAAGGTAGATCTAGGGCGACAGAAGGAGCACGTAACTCCGGAAGAAGAGGAAGCGCAGCGGGAAAGCCACCGCACTGTTACTCGAGAGCGGATGCGACGGGTCGGTCCAGCCCCGAATATCGTGCCAGTGAAGCGGCAACGAAACATCAGTTAGTTCCGGAAGATCGGAACGTACAAGCACGGGTACATGGTACATATTTTATTGACCAAGTGCCGATTAGTCTTTGAAATGCAAACGATGACACTACGCAGAAACCTAAACCCAGCCTCAAGGCATACCCACGCTAAAAAATTGGCCGTGTCTTCTAAATATAACCACGTATAAATTTGGGCGATGCACAAAAAGAAAAAATTGTTTAGGGCTGCAGCCTTGCAGTTTGTCTACTTTTCGCGCCGCTATATTTTCGAGGTTTTGTTTGGTGATTGCTGTAATGCACTTACTCTTTGGGAACGTCGAATTCATCCAGTTGTATGTATCATTTGGTGTTTCTTTGAAAAACTGCATTTCAAGTGTGCGTCCTCTCCTGAAAAATTGTATATGACATTTGTTATGATAACAATGTATTTACAAAAGAACACTACGTGCAGCTTTTTGGCGTTTCATATTTGGTACTTTTCTCGTACAACGGCGAGTTTCTACTTTCTCAGTAAGCCATTTCTGTCGCCTCATGGAAATTTTTCACCGTCGCGCTGCTACCTGCCAGCTTTGTTAGTGAAAAGTTCCCCAGCCCACGTAGGGAATGTGAGAGCAGTACTTTGTAGAGGTCAATCCTGTTTACGGCGAAATGGCTCGCAGTGTACAACGACGTAGCGCAAATGAGTGCCACGGCACGTATACGGTAGAACCGCCTAAACTCTGTATAGGCCAGACGCAATGCGCAATCACGGCGATGCCAACACACCGTGAAGAACATCTGACGTGACGAACCCCGCCATGACACAAAAGGCAACAATCAACTATAAAAAACAACCCACGGAAATTGACGCCACAATGCCTCCAAAACTCGAAGGCGAGCATTTGTGATGTGCAATTTTTAATCGAAAGCTTTTACTTCTCAGTCTTGGACGACGTGAGAGCCCGATTTCGAGTTACTAACGTATCATTTTAGTCGAAGCTGTAAACGTTCTGGGGATTGCGCATTCTGCAACACGCGAACAGCCACAGGTCCTTTCATCGCGCGAATTGAACAGTGTATTTCGCGTATAACCACAATAGGCACCAAGTTCATCGCGTAAATAATCCCACTCTCACGTTATTTTGAACTTTAATAATCCCGTTACTCTGAGATAGGAATTTTGAAGCAAAATGGCCCAATTTTTTTATTGGCAGGCGGAGGAAATACCTTTGATTTAAAGTCTAATAAAACCGGAGCTCCTTTGCTACAGTGTATTGTTTTGTTTTTAAGTTAGAAGACACGCCAGGCGCCGCGAATAAACCACCGCAATAAAACAAATGGAGAATTCGAAAAACCCCACTTCACCTTTCTACGTTTTTCCACAGGAGCACGACGCTTTACTGAACCATCGGCCAAACATTACCGGTGACGACATAATAGTACCTATAAAAACCCCTCGGATACTCCAGCCGTGCCTATTCTGAAAAAAATCCTTATGGCAAAATGTTGGGCTTGCTACAGGCGACTGAACAAAACCAACAAAAAGGACATGTGCCGCTTAACACAAATAGACGATGCACTGAACGACCTTTGTCTTGCGAAGTACAACTTTTCGGCGAACTTGAAATCGGGCTGCTGCAAAGCTATTTCTCCAGTAGAGACCGTGATTTTAGAGGCTTGGCTCATATCCCTTGATCGGCTATACAAGTTCAAGGTTGGTAGCCTGCACGACGCCATCATCATTTGATTAGCACAATGAAGAGCACCCTGCAAGCTTGTTTCCCTTGCTGGTTACGGCCTCGAGCTCCCTGTTTGCTCCTGTGGGAACATTCACCTCTCAACGCCATTCGCAACCTACCGGCGGCACCTACTTAATCGCCTCTGGCGCTACTTCCCTCTTCCCAGAACCTGCTTCTCTGCTCGTCTCCTATTTTTTTTTCTGCCAACAATTGCCCGTACCCCACAATGCGCTCTATGAAGCCGAGATATATGTAAGGGAACAGATCACGTATCCCTTGCCGACTGGGATAGTGAGTGACCACCGCTTAAGATGTGTTTTCTTTATTTCGGTCCAGCAAACTTCTATTGAAGTAATCTGAATTTGAGAATAACAACGGTATTTTATGGATATCTTATTAGCTATTCTGCCCACCAAAATATCAAATTTGTTTTTCATACCTTTTCTCACCAAGATTTTACCCTCAGGCTGTGCTTGAACGAGAAAGCTTTATTTATTTGCACTCCTAACAGTCAGAAGGTCTAGGAATTGTAATGAAAGCGCAGCAAAAATGAGATTCCACCGACTCGACATTTTCCGACTACATTGCTATCATGCATTTCGAGCTGAGTGTGGGTAGTTTTCTTCAAAATCACACATTAGGAATAAGAGAATTGCGGAGCATATTTTGTCACGAATGCCTGATTATATTTAAGGTCATTTTTATTGTCCATATGCAACACAGGAGGAGGTTCCGAAGTTACAAGAGCCGTCTGGGGCACCTCTTATAAAAAGATATCAAACATTGTTACATGGGAAAAACAGCCGCAGTTATATATAAATAAACCAGGAGACGTACTTTTAAGAAAAACAATAAATACACAAAAGAAGATTTGTAAGTGCGTAAAAGCAATACAGAAAATGAAATATAAAACTTTATAAAGTTTATTTTTTCTGTAACACATGGAGATCATTATTCAGAGGTTAACTTGAAACTCAAACTTGACTAACAACTACATACAAACAACTTCATGACAGTATTACGAAATCATTGTCAAAGACCACCGAAAACTAATACACATAAGGACGCCGCCAAAGTTATAAATCAGGCTCTAATCAACCCGCCACGAAATATTTTTTAACTTAACGCTCACCTGCGCTAATGCACAAGCTGACTTTGTATAGCCAGGGAGGCGAATACATATTGAAGTACGCATGAACTTTGCCCTAAATGGATCATAGATTTTTCTTTGCATTTTAAAATGTTGTTTTCACTAAACCGTGTGGTAGTCTTGGTAGACGGAGCCGTGGCTGTCAGGCTGTCAATACAAAATTCCTGGGCTCGAGCGCGGAAATTCACTGTTGTAACTTGTTGCTGAAAAGTGTTATTCGAAGGCAAAATGTCTATGCTGTGAAAAGCAGTATTCGCAGGAGCCGAGAAAGGACAAGGCGTAATTAGCCGCAAATCTTGGTTATGTGAATGCTGCGCATGCGTGAGATAAGTGTCATCCAGGTTACACCATGTAGATACGCAGTATTGCCAATGGTGTGCATGAAAGGCTGATAAATAGATGTCATAATGTAAAGTCGAAAATAGTGGCGTGATTTTATAAGTACCCTCAGCCCAAAGCCTTTTTTCATTACTTTTAGTGTCCGCGTGCAGTTTTAAGTGTTCTAATAGCATGCATACGATAATCACACCTAATGCGAGATGAATGGCATGGTTTTGTAATAGTAACAGTGATGTCACTTCGATGCTGTCCAGTTGCGTGCACGAGATCATGAGTGGAGTCTTTGTAGGGCTAATGAAAAATTTGTTATTTATGCACGAGGGGGATAAGTTGCCTGAATCTTCGTTTGTTTGTGGTTTGTTGGTGTGTTTGTTTTATTGTTGTTTGTTTGGTCATTTTCGCGTGTCCTCAATAAATGTAGAAACTGCAAAATAGCAAGAAGCAAATTTAGGAAGCAAAATAACAAGAAACTGCTCTAACATTTTCAAGGGGTGCCTTCGGAGTATTTGTTCTCGTGAACATATATTCCATCAATAGAAAACTTAAATCATAGGAATGGACTAAAGCGACGCTGGACAGGAGTGGTTGGAGGTGGATGGGAGACGTCTTCAACCTGCAATGAATGTAGTGGGGTGTTTATGATTACAACGAAGAGACACTAAGCCAGCTTAGTAGAATATCTTCGGCAGAAGCCAAACTGTCTGCGTTAGAATGTTAATCTTTGTGAGATTCTTTGACAAGTGAGTTACAACTATTTTTAAAATGCAGTCGAACCTACTTTCAAGAATCCCCGATTAAAAGATCTGTCGTTTAAAAAAGACCATATTTTGGGGCACTTGCGACTTTCCTTAGCTACTCATTGAAACTGCATCCAGATGTATCGAACGTTTTTCCAAACGTTCTATTTTTGCATTGAATACTTCCGACAGGGTCACGGGTAAAATTTGGCTGATAGAAATTTTAAAAATATCGAAACAGACCATACATTATGAGAGAGGTGGTGTGCTGGTGCGTTCTACGCTTCAGTTTAATTGCAACTATCATACCACAGATCGGCGAGCACCTTCCTAAGATTTCGGACGCTGCCACGAAGCTGACTTACATTCTGGACTTTTTTCGAAAGGCACAATGGCAGTGAAGAACAAAAAAAGGGGGGAGCATAAAGCCTGGTGGTCAGCTGGCGGGTTGGTCACTCCAAGATGCTTTGCATCACCGCACAGTTCCCTTCGGGGAGATGGTGTATTTTTTTTTAACTTTACCCAACCCATGTATAATTTTAGTTCAAGAGGTTGCAATAGAAGGGGCTACAAGTTTCATGTTCAATGGGTGTATTCCTTCAAATCTGGACCGCATCGATTTCGGGCCTAGAGTTGTAGTGATAATTGCGTGCGCGCCAGCCTGAAAAATACAAAACGATTGTAGAACGCAACAAGGGCCAGTATCTGGTTTGCCAGAAATTTGTGCAGACCGTAAATTAGTAGGCAGAACATATTGAATAAATTTATGAGAAATGTCAGCTAGATCAGCCAGCGCACTGGCCTGTACGCTATTTTTTGTTACCAAGTGCTGTGATGTAGTCTGAAATCGGAAACTTTCTATCAGTTTCAATATTTTTCTTGAATTGTTTTGGTATTTGATGATTTTTTCTGGACAAGCTTTCCTCGCACCAAGATTAACAGTTTGTAATCTTGTTTTAGTCCCTAGTGTAACTTTTTGTTAGGGTTGACTGGAATGATTGACCCTCTAATTTTTTACGAGCGTGTGGTTCAGTGGTGCGAGTTGCAAGGTTGTACGAACTTAGTAGTCTAGGTAATTATATAATCAAAGATGCGACGAAGTGGATGCACTTCGAAAGAAGTGGATGCATTGCAGTGTTCGCAACACATTTTACAAGCTTCTGGTCATCAAAAGAGTGGTTTGTCTGCTTGTGCAGATGCTGCGGTGTGGTGAACTTCGAAAGTAGAAAGGTTGGATAATGATCAGTTTCTATAATATTATCAACACCTGCCGGACGTTCTGTTGTTATAACAGATTGGACATAGTTTAATATAGTTTGTGTGCCGGTTAACATACATCTACTCGGTACCGTTACACGTAACACGAGATCATATCCTGTGTAGCAGTTACAATAACTAGATGACACGGAGCCAGTTAACAAGTGGTATCAATGTTGAAATGGTAAAATAGCAAAATGTTTTCTGTTATCTGATTAGGTTGACTAAAATCTCTTGAAATAGATAAAATAAGCAGAAGTCGCTGTATTTGGATGAGAGTGGCCTATATACTGTGCCGACTATTACACCTTGGTTTAGCTTCCATACGGGGCAGATCGAATTTTAATAACACGAATTGTATATGTTAGCGCAGTTGGATGAATGTCATTGAGACGAATGTATGACTGCTGATTTAGGAAGAATATTTCAGGGCCGCCATGGCAGTTTTTTTTTAAACAATTAAATTTAGCAGAGCAACGGGGCATAGTATAAAAAATTTGCATCGGTTGTAACCAGCAAAGCTTCTGGAAAATATGCGACTCAGAAGCAATTGCTTACAGATGTAAATCCTCGATGATGCCTTCAAAATATTTTGAGCGCGCGCGGAAGCTGAAGTTATTGAAGGAATGAAGAGTTTCTCAGGATTCGTAATAAAATAGTTATGGTCATCAGGGCAGTAACAGCCTATGTTATCCTCGGTTGGCGGAGCTGCAATAGTACGCGGTTTAGTTAAGAACACCTAGGTTATTACCTCTGGTTAAATGGACGCCGCTGTTCTTGTAATGTCTTGCTTTGATATAGAATTTGGAGGTCCAGAGGAATTTTCATTCCTGCTTTATTTTCCGGTAGTGCCCCTGAGCAAAAAAACACTTCTCGGGTGCTATCTGGTAAAAACAGACTTTTCCTGCGACTAAGGAAAGCCGAGCTATTTTTTTGTAAGTAAAAGCCTGCCTTCCTGTTATAGGGGCCAAAATTATCTGTTTTTTATCTTGCTTAGCCGTGATCTGTGAACGCTATCGATGTTAGCCGTTGTGACAGGGTACCTGATTGCTTGCAAGATTGCAATGATGTCTTCATTTTTGGCACCGAGGACCCATTTTATCTCAATGTCGTGGACACGTCACCATTTCTCTGTCTCGCGGAGTCTTTTTGATGATTGCAAATTTTCTTTTTCAGTGCTTTATTATCCGAAGTTCGACTCGTCGGCTCCTTTTTGTGTTCAGAAGTTTTACACCTATGAAGGGTCTCTCATTTTTTCCGTGTGCTGACGAAGCACGTCAACCTACCGTGGCAACTCTGCTTACGTAGTCCTCATCTCAAATGCGAGGTACAAATCTTCGCAGCAGAAAATGTGCAGCAGCAATAAAGGCCGACGAAAAACTAGAGCATTCAACACTAGCCTGTGGATTCAAAAGCGCACAGTTGCGGAGTGGCCTCCTTACACACACTGTCGTTCCAAATGAAGCACTGCGGAGATAGCCGCGGCTTATGATCTATACCATGCAGAGCCACGTTGCGGCTTGCGGGATTCGAGATAGTGGTCCGTGCCGTCGAGAAAGGTGATGTCAGCGAGGAGCTAGTGTTGTCGGAAGACAGTGCAGCCTCCTGTGCTTTATCTTTGCGGTGGTCTGTGTGATGAGCTTGCTTGAAGCTGTATGTCCTGCCAACTCTAAACCGTGCCGTTAAGGAGTGGTGTCGTTGCACACATGCTGGTGTGAAGTTTAGAATCACCTGATAAATAAACTTTTTTCTTGGTCAATATTCTTCATCGTCATTTCG
This sequence comes from Haemaphysalis longicornis, assembly GCF_048455015.1. Taxonomy (NCBI): domain Eukaryota; kingdom Metazoa; phylum Arthropoda; class Arachnida; order Ixodida; family Ixodidae; genus Haemaphysalis; species Haemaphysalis longicornis. The sequence goes on from NW_027526295.1 coordinate 38,635,108, forward strand.
TTGAAAAGAATTGCCCTGGATGGCCCGCACGGCTAGATAGAAAGGCTGAAAACCCGTGCGCCGGCGCGCTCTGCTAGCCTTGCCACCCAGGGCCGCTGATGCAGGAGCAAATATTTTTGTTTTTAACACACACAAACACGCACACACTCACCCCGTGGACGCTATGTCAATGCAGTTACATGTTCGTTTTTTTTCTGGGTGATAAATTGGTGTTCACTCAGTCCGGTATTGACGATGTTGCTACGGAGAGGGGAAGCGAGGCAGCTCCAATGAAGATAACGCCGGCTGCTCAGCCATGGAAGGGCGTCAGAGCTGTGCCCAGGCTGGAGAGGCTCAGTGCTTGTAAATGAGTGACCTCAAGTCGGGGATCAGGATCAGGAGCCGGAGGCCGCTGGAAGCAACCGCCTCAAGTCGAAGAGCTGGATCAGCAGCCGGAGCAGCAGTCGGGGATCAGGAACTTTCCACATCTGCGGCATTGGTGGTACAGTGTTCCAAGCCCTTTATCCCCTGCCGACGCAGTGCAGGTGCGGGAGGGGGGGAAAGAGGGGGTCTTGAACCTGTTAAGAAACCGGTGTGTTTCCAGCGCCCCCGGTTTTGAACCTGGCACCTCCCGGTTATGAGACGAGTGTTTTACCCCTTGACCGTCACCGTCGGCGCATACGAACGTAAAAATAATGCGTTACGTGGATTTTAGCAAACCGAAATACAATACGCCGATCCAAGGACCCAAAAAACTGGCCAATTTGTACATCTTCTTTAATGCGTGTTCAGCCTTTCAAATATCCAAACAGTTTACGCGCACATATTTTGCTCACAGAAAGGCCAAACAATACATTCAGAAATTTTTCTTCAAACACATGCAAACGTGTGAGCGTACATTTGAATTCGTTCTCTCACGAAGAGAAAACGCTCAATGTCTAGTTATAGGTAAGTCGGCCAAACATAGTCGAGAAAATTAAAATTGCACTTTTACGATAATACATCATTAAGTAAAGCACCCATTTCAAACTTAGATTTATGTACGAAATAGGATCAGAAAGTTATTGAATAGCAGCAGGAACGGACAGAACATTTGTTAGAAGAAACAGGTACAATGCAACTGCTACAAGTACCGCTCTGAAAAGACGTCGCGGGTTCCTAGCTTTACCATATTTGGGAGAAGTGGGGCAGCTGTGACGGTGCAAAGAGAAGAAATAGTGCCAAATTGGAAGAAGCCAAAATGCCGAGCAGGAATAACGTCATTCTATTTTGTAATTAGCGCTGCAGCTACCAGACCACACCAGCCCAACCATGGCCACAGAACGAGTTCAAAAATGTTGAGCAAAACTCGTCCCCCTAAGCCTCCGCCACGCTCGGAGCGCAACCGCAGAGCCGGTAAGCACGTCGACGTACTTTAATCGAGTGTTCTTATGTCTTTGTTAGCTAACGACGACACCCCAGGGAAATCAAGACCGAGTCTCGGAGCATAACCAAGCAGAATACTTCGCCGAGTATCGAGGCACCATAACAAACAAACGTGGCCGAACCGAGAATACACTAGGTAGGGCAGCCAGCTTATTCCTTTCCCCAGTTTTCGCGCCGCCAGCGCGATGCTTCCCCAACTTTAGGATCTTTAACTCTGGCTCTGGCGATTGACCTTGGAAGGTGGTTCCATTGTATGCATATGCGACAAAAAAATTTACAAAAGCACAACGCTGCCACCGTCTGTTATTTGCTTGTGTTTTTTCAAATATGATACCTTTTCCTTCCTGAAAAGCAATAATAAATACGCCTTATGTCAGCAGTTTTGGCATTTTTCAAAGGTTTCCCACATACAAAAATCGTATTAAAACTTGATAAACTTTTACCTCAGCGACGCAATCAAGCGGCAGAGAGACAGTTTGGCAGACCGAAATTTCCGCTGTTAGGTAGCGCAAAAAATTGTTTCCAAACACAGATGAGCTTTTGCGAAACGGTGCATTTAAATGAAGGGTCATTTTCAAGTTTGGTCCACTCGTCTACTGACGACCATTCAAAGCAGGAGCATATTAACATACGCTATGTTCACTCGCACACTTGAAATGAACCCCGTGACCTTCTCTGTCGAAGGAGATTGTCCCTGATTGAATTGAACGTCATGTCAGCAAGAGACTTGGCAAGAAGCGTTGGTACTTCTATTTCTCTTTACGTGCTCCCATATACCAATTGCAACAGTACTCGGAGAAAGGCTGTGCATTTTAGATATACCGACTATGAGCGATATCGCGGTTAAACATTCTGCCGATCCCCCGTAGTGGTAACTGATCACCTAGAAGGTCAAAACGTCTCTCTGTGAACGGCTCCATTCCTGCGCTACAATGCGCTCTTCAGTAATCCTGTGCAAACCTCAAGAAACGCTTCTACCAGCTACCAGAGCGCAGTATATTCAAGGTTTTCACAGAGACCTGAGCGACAAGGTTTTTCAGGGCTCCACGACGTCGGGTCTTCTGGAAACTTCTTAGCGGCACCTAGACTTGTAAATTCTGGTGCGAAGCACAACTAGACTCCGCAAATGGACCTGACGTAAGGTGTGGCAAAATGACTTGGCTATAGGGTCTTATCAAAAACAGTACTCCTATAAATCGAAGGCTCATGGGCACGCCACAAAGTCTCCTTGGATGGAGCTCGGCATTCTGCGTTCTGTATGCACAGTGGCCCTCAGTATAATATGGACCCCTACAGCTAGATGTTTTTGGGTGAGGAAGGCGGAAATAGGAGATGGTCGTGATCACGAACTTAGAGCAATTTGTGAGCAGAGGTTACAGTCCCTATTGTAATAATTTCAGCTTGATAGTTAGGGAAGTAGCAGTAAAGAAATTATGGAAAAACATTCCTCTAGTATGAAACATTCTATCCTGGTAACGAAGAGAGAATGAAAAGCCTCCGAAAAAAGAGCATGGTAGTAAAAATAAGGGAAAACCGTCGCTTGGTGGATACGTGCTAAGACATTATGAGGGATATGGCTCCACTGCAGGCACCACCTAACTCATCGTGCTGCAAAGGACGGCGCTGCCCTCCACGCTACGATTCTCCTTCAAATTCATCGGTGGATTGTTTTGGTAATAGCCACTCCGTCTCTTATACTTTTTGCAATGATTTATTACTTTAAATTTATTTATTTTAGAACCATTGCAAATAGAAATGTAGCGGGTAGCAGCTTACACAGGCGAGAAAAAAAAGGGTATTTGAACAGACCCGCCAAGTGTAAGTAAGACGGAACAGTAATGTTTTTCGAACGCAGAACTGTTCCTGCAGTCATCCCAGCAAAAGACATAATAGGGCAAGCGAAGAAGCAACACTTTTTATTTACTGTAAGACAAAAAGGGATATGTATATACAAAACAACGGATCGATACGAGCGTGCAATGCACCGAAAAATGCTGCGCAAAACTACAAGTGCTGGAGGAACACGTACAAAGAGCAAGAATACCTTAAGATGCTTAGAAGAAGATACAGTTAAAAAAGAACAAAATTTATTCTCATTTTAATTCAAATTGCTTCCTCTCAACGGTCCGGAGTATTGATATAAAATATTGAAGAAAGAAAGCTGTTCTATTCGTTGACATTATTTGGCTGACAATAAATAGAGTACGTCATCACGATGTAGTCTGAACACTCTCACTATCAGACATAAAAGGTGTCGGCTGTTTTCAGCGTCAATTGAACAAATTGCCATATTCAGGAATTTTCACCGACAGCCAAGTACGCGGTAGGTTTTATTGTGTAGCAGGGAGCTATGTGCCGACACTAGAAGTGGCTCTGTACGTATGATGACCGGAAGTATAAACCTTACGGAACAGTGTTTACCGCTTAAGCCAGTTAGTTAGGGTCGTATAGCGAAGGTTCTTTGTGGATGAACCAAATTAGAGCCATAACCACCTTTGAGCAGCTGCTGTGAGTATACCAAAAGCAGCTGTGTGCATGGTTGGCTATGGCCATGTCGAGCGGCTCTACTGCAGAAAGGAGTCGAGAGCGGCGCAGCAAATTCCTGGCATGAACAACCTGGCAAGAAAGGCTAACCTACTTATGATTAACTACGGTGCCCCTGCCTCAACCGCGGATTTGAAAACTGCGATTGCGAGACCTTCCCAGACCGATGTGTCGTAAAGATAATATTGTAAAGGCGAAAAAAACTCGCCATGACCTATTTCCCAATTGCTTTCTTTGAGACTATCGAAAAGTTTATATTCCTTTGATAATTGAAAAATATTGATTTCGCATAATCTGCATTTTAAGGAATTGTATCTTTTCTCATAACTTGTGTGCTATATCAGCCCTTGCTTGATTCCCTTCTGCGTTTGTCTTGAACTGGGCCGCACAAAGGGCAACGAAAGTTTACGTCTAAAGCCATGCTGATTCGGAAAGCATTTACTGGAGCTTTCCAGGTATGTGAAGATTTGTTTGGATAGGATGTGTTCGAATATCTTACAAATTGTGCAAGTAACTGAAATGGGCCTGTAATTATTGATATTGAACTTATTGCCGCTTTTGTGCACCGGTACAATTCTAGCTATAAGCCAGTCAGGAGGCAACTTCTCTTGCTTCATTGATGCCTCGAATATAATTAGCAAATATTTAGAAACCCATTCCGCATAACGCTTTAAAAATTCATTCGGAATACCATCCGGTCCAGGAGACTTTTTGGTGTCGCTGTCCAATAATAGTGACAATATTCTTTGCTCGGACATATCAACCCTCGACATATTGGATTGTAGACAACCATTAAGCTCTAAGCCAGTTCCCACGGATGATTCCGCAAGACGATCGAAGACAGAGTGAAAGTATTCCTTAAAATTTTCGGCTAATTCTTTCCCATCAGTGATGACGCGTTTATTAACGGTAATATACTGGACATTCTCCTGTGATGGGGAAATGTGACGCCAAAAGCGCTGAGGGGAGTCGCTCATGAATTGTATAAGCGTTTCTGAAAAATATCTTTCCTTCGCAGTTTTTAATTTTTGCTTAAGAGTAAGCGAAAGATTCCTAACTTCCAATGGAATCCTGTCCTTTTTGTTTCTCTTGCGCTTTATTTTTCGTTTTAAATTAATAATTTCACGATTTATCCAGGGGTTAGGCTTTCTAACTGTTTTTACTCGAAAAGGAACAAAATTTTCCAAGCAATGGTTAACTATTTCTTTAAAGCGGCTCCACAACACGTCAACGTCAATCACCCCATCGAATGAATACAATGACATCTCTAAGTAATCAAGGATACTGACATCATCAGCCCCTCAGAAGTTTCTATGGGTAAAAGTTTTTCTTTTAGCCACCTTAGCTGACAACGCATTTTTTATGGAAACCAAAACAAGTTGGTGGTCGGAAAAACCATCATTAATTTCAACGTCAAATTCAGACAGTCGACCATCCAGAAACACAAGATCAAGTACTGATTCCGATGTAGTACCAACCCTAGTCGCACCACGGACACATTGAGTAAGGTCATGTGTGAATGCTATTTCAAACAAAAGCTCACTATTCTTAACGTCGGTAGAGCTAATTAAACATTTATCCCACTCTATACCAGGCAAGGTGAAATCGCCGGCTTTAATTAATGTAGTATTACTGGATACACTAGTACACAAGAAGTCTTGGATTAATTTCAAGAACGACACTGGAGCATTGGGTGGCCTGTAAACAGCACCAATGACACAAGGTAATCCACACAGAACAGTTGAACACCATATACTCTCATTATCGGGGCTGTTCTGCATGGGTACAAGCTTTATTTGTTCTTTAAAAATAATAGCAACGCCCCCTCCTCGCGTATCGCGGTCTTTTCGGATCATTCGATAGGCCAGGGGTATGATTTCACAGTCCTGAATTTCTGGCCGCAGCCAGGTTTCCATGATAATGACTATATCTGGGTTATATTCGAAAAAAAGGTGTTCGAGCTCAACCGTTTTGTTTTCCATGCTACGCGCATTGTGCTATTGTGCTGGCCACAAAGATCCTTGGAGCTTACCCTCAAGCAATATTTTTAAAATGGGTGAAGTTGTAATTTCTGCGCCTAGCAAGCTTTCCGTCATGTTTTCGAGACTCAACAAAACCAAAGGAATAAAAGAACCAAAGAAACGGTTATCATGCTTTACAAAGCACTATAACCGTTTTGTGCAATACGCAAAGGCGTCGTCTATACAGTTCCGCTGTCCTGTGGCAAAGCGTACGTTGGCGAAACGGGACGATGCCTTAATGAAAGATTAAAAGAACATAACTATAACGTACATAAGGGGACTAGTAACCTCTTAGATGTTCACTCTTGTGATTGCCGCGGCTGTGCCCCAATCTTTAAAAAAACTCGGGTCGTTGCAAAACACGGAGATAAAATAACTAGAGAAATTAATGAAGCCGCAGAAATAGAGCGCCGAATGGGAAAGTGTGGGAGCGTACCCCCGTTGTTCGTCTCACAAAAAGAGATTGTTTTTCGTTCTCACAGTTCGTTAAGCACGTATCTGTGGCCCATGGCGTCGGGTGCAGCATCACGACCGGTTGGGTTATCTCAAGTTTTTCCTTTTTTTCTACTTTTCGTGAACTTTATGACTGTCAGAGTATATATGTGACATGTCGAAAAATAAAATCAGTTTCAAGTCAGCGCACTGCTTTACTCTTTTGTTCTTGCGTTGCTTCTGTGTTGCGCAGTACCGGTTTTTTTATCACGTAGGGACCAGCACTCGGTATATTAAAGCAGTAGGAAAAATATTTCAAACTCCGCAAAATCTCTAAAATATTCGAAAAAAATCAGAAATTATTCTGCACGGTTTCTAACAATTTTTTAGGTCTGATCGTAAATTATAATTACCAAAAACCACGCATTTTATCCAAGAGGGTGTAAAGCATTTCTTACTTTGTGGAATGAGTATAAAAGGTTGCTTTCCTTGCAATTTTAACTATTTATGCAGTGTCATCATCATCCTTGTTGTTACGCAAATTCGACCCAGCTCATCAGAGCGCCGCCGTCAGCTGCGATCACTCTTACCAGTTAATGCCACCAATCGCTCTTTGGCAATAAAGCAATCACAGTTCCTCCCGACAAAAAGTACCAAGTTTACATATTTACTGTGCGGCTTTTTTACCTTCCTGTAAGCTGTTGATGATAAACATTCCACTTGGAATTAGAAAGGTATATCTGCACTCTTTTCAGAATCAGTACCAATGTGTTTTTTTTAAATTTGAAAGCGACAACTTGCATGGAAAAAGACACTACAGAAGAGAGAATTGAAAAAAAGTATCCTTACGTCTTATAACTTCCCCTTGGAACCGTCAAATTTGAATACTGATACAAAGCTTTAACGGTGTGGTTTGCTTCGCTGGTCCAGAAAACTGTCATTCTGGGGCACATGGTTTCATTTATATCATTCTGCTTCTTGTTGAACCCAAGTATCTTGTTGAAGGTTGTTCCACTGCGATTAAAAAACTGAAAAACGATTTTGAACAAGTTTTTAGAAAACCTGCTGAAAAACGTAGCATCAATATTTGTCTGGTATATGCGGTGTACTATTTTCGCAATCAAATCGGCGCCCCCGGTGGTTAATTTTTTTACTTCTTTTACCAATACAGGGCGGAGATTGCGACCGGAGGTTGCAGTCCGGTGTACGTCGGGGGTGGCACAGTCGCCGCGATTGGCGCGGTTGGCATGTGCCGCGTCAGATAACGCTTCAGCTGCCCCGCACTCCCAGCAGCTTTTACGGAATCGATTCCGAGGACGTAGATGACTAGCTGGACCAATTCGAGCGCGTCTAATTTCAACAAGTGGACAACTGCACAAAATCTTGAGAATGTCTACTTCTCGCTAGAAGACGGGGCACAGATATGGTTCGAAAAACGCGAATGAATGTTGCAGACTTGGGACAACTAGAGTCAGGAAGTGCGCGACAGCATCGCCAGCAGCGACCACCGAGACCGTGCACAAAGCCTTCTGGAAATACGCATACAAAAGCCAAAAGAAAGCGTGGCGATATTTCTTGAGGACATAGCCCGTCTGCTCCGGCGCCCGGGTCCCGATATGTCCGAGCTCGAATAACTTCGGTATCTGATGCACGGAATCAAAGAGCTCTTCGCGGGCCTTGTGCGGAACCCACCGCGTACTGTGCACGAATTCATTAAGGAGGCATCTGCCATTGAGCGAGCTGTGCCGGAGTGGTGCCGCCAGTATGCCCGAACGTCGACGAAAACTCCGAGCCCGTCCGCGGCATCACTGTCCACCCCTATGGGCGACAACAACCTGCGTGAACCTGTCTGCTCGTTTGTTCGTGAGGAGTTGGCAAAGTGCGTAATAGGAGTAGCACCGTCGCATTCAGCTGTTATCTCGGTTGCGGATGTTGTGCGGGAAGAAATGCGACAAGCAATTTCCGCTCCTAAGCACCGAAACCAGCTTATGCCCAAATGGATTACGCGACTGCTCTCCGCTGTCACATGCCCACCGCGCCCACCCCGGCGACTCTGCCACCCCGGAGGTACTCCCGACCGCAACCTCCTGGCTCCTGGCCACAAAGGGAATTCTCGCCTCGTCCGCAAATCAGCAAGACCGACGTGTGGCGCACCGAGATCCACCAGCCCTGGTGCAATCACTGTGGCGAGCCAGGTCATGTTTATCGACGTTGCCCTACCGCGAGATTCCCACCGGAATTCTGGGATTCGAACTCGCACCAGGATTCCAACCGGAGAAGCGCCGTCCTCGTTGAGACGAACTGGCCGTCGCCATTTCTGAGTACCTCGCCACGCGTCAGTCTTCCGAAGAGAGTCGTCCGTCACCTTCGCCGTCACCAGAGCGCTATGCTTCACCCACAGAGGCTCCCCGACGAGGCGGTCTTGAAGTCCTCCACGGGGAAACTAAAGGGAGCAACCGTGGGAGGCAAGGTTGCTAGCGGAGGAAGCACTGAAGAACTCGCAGTACAATCAACGGCTGACAATATTACGGCGGTAAACAAGGGCGTCGACGCTGCCACGAGTGCCGATCTTTCAGTCGCCACCGACGAAAACAAGGTAACGGCACGTGGGGACACTGGAGAGGGTTATTCAATAGTGAGCCAGCAGCTCTTGAACCGGCTCAAAAAAGTGAAAACACCATAGGACGGGCCCAAATTCGAGCGGCTGGCGTCGATTTGATGACACCAATAGGTACATGCACCGCAGAGTTTGAACAGGGACAGTGAATAAGTCGCGACCTTCGTAATCCTTCCGCAGTGCTGTAAGGACGTGATGCTGTGGATGGACTTCATAGAGGAGCTCGATGCTGTGATGAACATCCGCGAACAGTGCGTCACTTTTTCGAGGAAGGAGACCACCCCAGAAAGTCATGAGCAACGCGTACCTCTGCGCACCATCGGCGACACGAGCGGGCCCTCAAGGTCAGGCGTGCTCGTTCACGTTAACCGCGACGACCTCTCCAGTGGTGACGGAATTGCGAACGCCATCGGCCCGCTTCTAATTCAGCATGAAATCGCTATCGCGTGGGGATTGGTCACCCTTACGCGGGGTGTTATAGAGGTTCTCCTCAAACAGTTTTCAACCGAGCGTCGGGAAATGGCTGAAAGAACTACCGTGGGAGTCTTTGAGGACGTCGCCGACACGACGGATTGCTTTCTCCTTCAGAGAGACGCGACTCCCGAAGCGACGAGGATCCTTTCACTGGACTTAACCCGCGCTTATTGCAAACAAACCTAAAAAAGGTCTTAGAAGCGTTGCACAGCTTCACCGACTGCTTGTCATCAACATCACACATCCAACAAACTCCGCTCACAAAACACCGCATCATCACGGACGAATCTGAGTGACCCGTTTACCAGCATCCACACCGCGTGTCACCAAACGAGCGTGCCGCGATGCTGCGGCAGGTGCAAGAGATGCTCGCTGATGACGTCATCCAGACTTCGAAAAGCCCCTGGGCGTCTCCAGACGTTCAGATGAAAAAAAAAGGTGGCACCTTGCGATTCTGCGTCGACTATCGTGAACATAACCAGGTGACGAAAAATGACGTATGGGCGTCGCCCCCCGGATAGCTGACTCCCTTGACCACCTGCGGCACACACATTACTTTTCCTCCATGGATATGAAAAGCGGTTATGGGCAGGTATAGGTCGACGAGCGTGATCGGGAGAAGACTGCCTTTCTAACTCCTGCTGGGCTGTACGAGTTTAAGGTTCTTCCTTTTGGCTTGTGCATAGCTCCCGCAACTTTTAAGCATATCATTGACGTTGTTCTATCTGGCCTGAAGTGGCAAACGTGCCTTGTGTAACTATATGACGTCGTCGTGTTCTGAAATACATTGGAGGAACATCTAGATCGACTGTCATCGGTCCTCCAGGCCATGCGAACCGCTTCGCTCACACTCAAGCCAGAAAAGTGTCATTTCGGCTATGACAAGCTTTTTTTTCTTGGTCGCGTGGTTAGCAGCGCCGGCATTTGCGTGAACCCTGAGAAGCTTTCAGCTCTTTCTCGTTTCGAAACACCTACTGCCTAAAAGTCCGTGCTTCCTTTCCAGGCCTCTGCTCGTACTATCGGTGATTCATTGCCAATTTCGCCCACATTGCAGCCCCTCCTACACGCCTTACTCGCAATGACGACACGTTTGTCTGGTCCGCTGAACAGCAAGAAGCTTTCCAGCAGCTACGGCGTTGCCTGCAGACCGCACCTCTTTTAGGCCACTTCGACGAGGAGGGAGGGACTATGGTGCGCACTGATGCGAGAAATGTGGGGCTCGGCGCTGTCCTTGCCAATGCAACATGGTGCCCAACGAGCAATTCTTTACGCAAGCAGAACGCTGTCACTGTCCGATAGCAGTTACTTGGCCACCGAAAAGGAGTGCCTAGCGGTTGTGTGGGCCATCCTAAAATTTAGACCGTACCTCTATGGCTGGGCGTTCAAAGTTGTAAGCGACCATCACTCGCCGTGCTGGCTTACAAACCTGAGTAACCCGTCTGGCCGCTGGCACACTGTAGCCTCAGAACCCACGAGTTTGATAAGACCGTGGTCTACAAATCTGGCAAGGGACATTCAGATGCGGACTGCCTCTCGAGAGTGCCGGTCGGTAACACGCCCACTAATGACGATGACATCGACGATGGACCATTCATTGGAGTTCTCAGTGCGGCCACCATTTTGAAACGGCAGCAGCTAGAAGAAGAACTGCTACCACTGATCCACTTCTTGCAAGGCAACGACAGCACCCCGCCTAAATATTTCATTAGAGGTCTGCCAACATTCTGTCTTCGCAGCGGCGTGTTATACAAACGACACTCCACCCCGAATGGCCGGCGTCACCTTCTTGTCGTTTCTTCACCCTTACAAAACGATCATACAGCCTAGTCATGATGACACGGCCGCTGGCCACTTTGGATATGCATGCACGCTTGCAAGAATAAAGAAAGCGTATTACTGGATCAAGCTCTTGTCGAGTGTGACGCAGTACGCGCGAACTCGTCGAGACTGCCAGAGACGCAAGGCGCACCCCGGCAGACCATCCGGATCTCTCCAACTGACTGAAAGTCCCAAAGTTCCGTTCCGGCAAGTGGGAATGAACCGGCTGGGCCTCTTTCCCACCTGTGCAGTGGGAAACAGGTAGATAGCAGTCACCACTGACTACTTGACCAAGTCAGCAGAAACAAAAGCTCTTCCAAAAGCCACTAGGTTGATGTGGCAGAGTTTTTCCTTACAACGATAGTTCTCCAACATGGGGCTCCCGAAGTTACTATTACGGACCATGGAACTGCATTTACCCCGAAACGTTTGCACGAAGTAGTCACACTCAGCGACACGTCTGAACGAAAAGCCAGTGCCTACCACCTTCAAACGAATGGCTTGACGGAACGCCTCAACAAAACCATCGCCAACATGCTCAGCATGTAGGCTGATGTTGAACACCGGACCTGGGATGCGGTACTCCCCTAGATCACGTTTGCATACATTACGGCCAAGCAGGAAACAACTGGAATGACATAGTTCACCCTCCTCTACAGCAGAGAAGCTGCAACATTACTCGACGCCATGCTGCTACACGACATCAATGACGGATATGACATCTCCGCCCAGCAATATGTAAGAACGCGCTGAGGAAGCCCGGCAGTTTGCCCGCCTCCGCATCACCAAACACCAGCACCTGGACGCCTCCCGCTACGACCTTCGCCGCCGTCACGCGGCATTCGCACCAGGTGACCATGTTTGGGTTTGGACATCCATTCGACGTCTGAGGTTATGGACAAAGCTTCTGCGCAATTATTTCGGGCCTTAGAAGGTACTTTATCATCTTAGCGAAGTAACTTACGAGGTCGTACCCCAGAATTTTTGTGTTGCTGGTGGCCGTTGATCTCGACACTAGAGACGGTTCACGTAGTGCGTTTGAAACAGTATGTTTCGCACTAAGCCGACCTCACGACCTTTCTGGCTTCGGACCATGTTGACAGTGATCTTCAGCATCGGGACGATGCTATTCCAGGAGGAGGATAGTATTACGTGTGTAATCACCGGCAGAGCAGAGACGGCGTCGACGCAGCGTTCTCTGTTGGCCACGCCATTTGTGCGAAGCCGGTGTGCGCCGATCTGGCGTGTCTCCATAATCCTCATCATTATCATAAAGATCACAAGCATGATCATCACCGCCTAAGCCGCGAAAAAGATGAAGACGTGCCCCTTCGTGAGCGCGTGTTCCTGGGGTGACTGCTACCCGGCATCATTCACAAGTTTCTCGAAATACACCCTCTTCTCCTCAGTCCTACTGACCTTTATGAATTGTTGCGCCGCGACCTTCATTACCGCCACCTTGTCGAAAAGATGGATTGAGCAAAAAAACTTATTCCTAGAAATGTGGTTGTGCAAAATTGTATCTTAACAAAATTTGTTTGATTTTGCTTACGCGATTGCTTATATACATTTCTGCAACAGCGAAACCATGTGGCACAAAGTTTGCACATTATTTATTATATTTCCGTCCTATTCCGAAAGTCAATATCTGAAAAACCAAGAAACGTAAGCGGTGCAACACGGAGTCAGAAACGAGCAGTTGTTGCAGCCATTTTGTATCCACTAATACTTGATCAAGCTCAATCAAACTTTCTCCGAAAGACACAGAGGGCGTTCCCTGAATTATTGAACTATGTGGCATTACAGAATTAGTTTTGCAGTCGTTAATTACAACGCTTTTCTTGAAACGTGGGACCAGCTGCAACCATCCAAAAATAGATTCTTTCCCAACAGCAAGCGGTGATGACCATAGGGAATATTAGTAGCGCACGGCCAGCGAGAGGGACTAGCACCATAGAAGTGGCTAGTTAACACCGATCAAAGGTTCAATGCAAAATATCGTTAGAAAGAGCATAGTAAAGTCAATTATTGACAATAAGCGTGGCTGGTGTACATTTCCATGTTGTTATAACGCGTTGTATAAAACGGGATTAGACGTTTAACATCTGATAAGTACTAAAAAACTCGTTTTACTAAAACCATTTATTCGTCTCCTAAAACGTGTGATGAACAAGGTAGAACGTGCTGTAGGAAAAGTTCATAAAAAAGTCATCTTCGTGTTTGGTTGAGGCCTTACATGTAACTCTAATGTGAAACAAGGATAAGGCCTGACCACACCTGCTGCACAGGGGTCCTCAGAATCCAGGTAGCAGGTGTGAATGTGTTACATGTGTGTGCCATATACGTAGCCTAGCTAAGCCAAACTGAATATGTCTGTTCTGTAAGCCACTTCTGTATTCTCCCAAATGTGCATGCATTACGTGCAGCTTATTGTCTGTCTGATGCCTTCTTGGCGCGTGCCACATCTTACGAAGGCTTTTTCTGATGAGTGAATTGAGGGACGTCTAGGGTATTGCTGCTGTGTTAACTGTGTTGCTAAGTGCAGGAGCACCAGACCTTTCGTTAGGCGCCAGTTTTCGGTGATGCCAGCGTGGCCAGCAGCCCATGATATAATAAGTTCAAGTTTTTGAGTGCACGGGGCCAGGATAGCGATAAAATCACGATGGAATAAATCCCCCTTACGGTGCTTTACTTGGATAATAACGACAGCGGAACTCTCAGGGTGTCGGAGTAAACTATAAACATGGTGACTTCACTTTCGGCAATACCCTCTACAATAATAAACTATCACACCCCTCTGCCGCAAAAATTCCAGCGTTGTTGTTTATAGTTTTACTTTAATTAAGCTTTTGTCCATAAGCAGCCCACGCAACCATTGAGGCAGTTTTCCAAACGTCATTTTAAAGTTATGAGTAGTTGTTTTTGCGCTGCAGATACGGCAACAACAAAAATCAAACTCCTGCTATGTTTTTTTTATTGTTTGTAAAATAAAAATCCCACTATAATGATGAAGTTGCCAGGGTAATAAAATATCACTAAACGAGTATGTGTAGAAGTCTAAAAAGGGGAACGCTAGACTCGAAGAGTCCTTTATCACTCCAAGTGAGAAAAGCAGGGAAACAAACGAGGGATTTCCAAAGGGGTTTAATGTAGACGGATATGAAGTACCGGTTTAAAAGCATGGTGTGATGTAGGTTGTTTTTGTACTGGGGATGATACAGATTACGCGGCGGAAAGTAAGCGAGACAGGTTTGGTGAGGGACAAGGACTAAATTATATTGATGGGATCAATTACAGAGCAACGTGCACAAACGAAATTAAGCTAATCTAACAAACTCAGTCCTATGACAAAAAGTCCTATGAAAACAGCCCAACTCCTAATTGTTCACACTCACGTGTGGGTTCCCGTCGATGAGCTGGCTCGGTGCGCAGGGCTCGTTGCGCTTGTCGATGCCGGTGATGTGGCTGATGAACAACATGTCAGATTCGCACCGGATGCTCCGTGGCCGGTCTCGACTGGAAGAGGCCTGGCGTAGTCCGGCGCGAAGATATCCTGAGCGGTTGACGACCAGCCGAAAGTTTCAAGGAGGAATGCGCTGATCCAAAACGAAGATCACCCAGGCATTCTCGTCCAGCCGAGAGCTTCTGAAACCACCTGCTCCTTGCTGCCTCCAGCGCTCGCCACCTCTTCTTCTTCCTCCTGTGCAACCTCCTTTTTTTCCAACCTCGGCACACGCTTCTTCGTCTTCGCTTCTTTGAGCCCCAAAAAAGGACCTCCTCTAACATGGTTATTTATTGATAAAATTTTATTACTATAAATGAAATTCTCGTACATTTGTTGATATCCTACACAGCATTTGTTGCATTACACAGGCAGGCTCTTTAACGAGCTAGTTTAGAAGTACCCCATGCGAAGCGAAGCCCCACGTGAAGCACTGGGCTCAGCGTTTTTAGCGCTGTTGTTGTGGCTGATGCATACACAGCACTGACGTAGCCCAAGCGAGACCCTACCAAGGCAAAATAAAGCCGCATCTGCAGCAGTTTGTCGACAACATAAGATTGGTGTTACAGGAGCCTAAGAATAATTATTGTTTTATGCTATATATGGTTACTATATTTGGTTTGAAAAATAAATGTGTTTGTAGTCCGCATCAACAGGTAACAACTTATGCTCCTTCTTCAGAGGAGCTCATACTCCTTTCAGCACAATATGTCCTTAAGTTGCGTTCCGGGCCTCTTGAAAAATAAGAGGCAATCACTTTTCTGGGTTGAATTTGAAACCGTTCTTGACTGTCCAGCCAGCCAATTTGTTAAATCAAGCTGCACTTGACATCCACCGAACGAGATGTTACATGGTTTAAATGATATCTGCACATCGTCTACTTGCATAGAAGAGCAAATTGTGTGTCCTAACTCCTTCTCAAAGACGCTAACATTATCTTAAACAGTGTCTAGATTAGAACTCCACTTTTTTGCGCCATTTATTTACAGATGAACCTTGAAAGTGCACTACCTGTTATTAAACGAAAGTTTTTTCGGGCATGAAATGAGCAAGGGTATTTAAGAAATTGACCGAAAACCCAGATGACTTCAGGTCGCTATGCATCCTGTAACGCCTTGCGGGATTCTGGCACTTCTTAAGATCAAAAAACATCATTGCCGAAAACTGTTTGTGGACGAAGGCATCCTTGATGTACGATTCTAATGCCATAGGTTGATCGTTCATAAAGAGGTGGGCCTCAAAGCCGGTGTACCAGATCTTGGGAAGAATATTGTACCATAAGAAGCTCACAAGTCTTTTGTTGATCTTATCATCGAGAAGCGGCACAATATAATTGGGGTAGTGGACATGACCTATCCAACATATCTGTTCTGTTTTGTAACGTCCGTAGTATGTGCAATGAACGAGAATGATTGCATCCGCCATTGACACCTGTAGCATAGACATCTTAGTATTAACAGAAACTTGGTTGACATCGCAAATTTCCAACAATGAAACATTTTTCTCGGCTCAACAGTTATCAATCTACGGCTCTAATCACACAAAAGGTCGATGCGGTGGGGTCATGCAAGCCATTTCCAGTAACTTGCCATCATCATACGTATATTTACAGAGTGACTTCGAGGTTGTATGGGCAGTCTTCGAACTAAGTTATTAGAAAGTAGTCTTAGCTGTATGTTACCGACCACAACGCCCAGTACCACTTTTGTTAACGAGATACATGATATTACTTACTCGGTTCAAACCCGGTACCCAAATCTCCCCATATTTTTTCTCGGTGATTTTAATTTTCCCAACATAACCTGGTATACAGATTCCCCCACTATTATCCCCCTTACTTGGCTAGCCAAGGAATTTGTACACTTTTGCACGACATTGTCATTCACCCAAGTTGTCAACTAACCAAGCAGGACTACTCAGACAACTGCAAACATCCTTGACCTCGTATTAACATCCACGTCCCAGACCTGATATGAATACGTTGTAATGGCACCTATCACTAGCGACGTGGGTGGCGTAGAGAAACTTATAAAATCACTGAAACGTTTCCCTGCTCCTGGTTGTGACAAATTATGCCCGAAAGTATTACCTATTACATGTGCCTACTTCTCAATTATATAATCAAAAATTTTCCGGCAAACCCTCGACGCAAGTGTCCTCCCTACACAATTAAAAAACGGGAAGGTGGTTTCCCTACATAGGTCAAGTAGCAAACATTCCCAAATCAATTACAGGCCCAATTCACTAACCAGCATTCCATGTAAAATCCTCGAGCACATCATCTTTTCGAGTGTCAGTAAATTCCTGGAGTCACATTCATTTTTCCTTAAATCGCTGGATGGCTTTCGTAAGACTATTCATATTAAACACCGCTAATTTCCTTCACACATAGGCTCAACCTCAGTTCGACAACTACTCCTTTTCTGATTGCAATGTTTTAAACTTTTCTAAAGCTTTCAGTAACTTACAAATTACATTTACATAAACTGCGTTCGCTTAACCTAGATGAGAAGTTACTAACATGTCTAGAACTTTTCCTTACTAACCGCTCCCAGTTCGTTTCAGCTAACAATTATGACTTCGAGCCCAGCGGCGTTCGCTCAGGTGTTCTCCAGGGCGCGGTATTAGGTCCTCCTGTTTTCTAAATTTATATTAACGATTGTCCCTTTTGTGTTTCTCCCGACATCAATTTGTTCGCCGATGACTGTGTAAAATATCGACAAATAATCTCTGACAATAACGTCACAACATTACAAGAAGATCTATATGCTGTAACATGTTGGCGTAAAGACTGGTACATGGAGCCAAACACTATACGTGCAAGTACGTGCGTGTTTATACATCTTCTATTAATAACTCCCTTCTAGAAAATGTGTCATGTTATAGATACCTAGGTGTTTACCTTTCAGCTGACCTTACATAGAACATTCACACAGATTATGTCGTAAATAAGTCTAACCAGTCATCATGGTACCTTCGACGTACTTTTTCCAGAGCACCTTCTTCACTAAAACTACTACTTTACTAGAGTCTGGTTAGGCCAAAGCTTGAATATGCGACATCACTCTGGGACTCAAGCCAAGTCGACCTGACTAAAAAAGTAAAATTAGTTCACAATAAGGCGGCCCGTTACCTACTATCCGATTATAACTGTACCTTCAGTGTCACACACATGCAGTTGAGCCTTAACCTACCATCTCTAGCATCTCGTCGCAAAGGTCTTCGTGTGTGTCTTTTCGATAAAATATTCTATCACCCTGAACTACGCAGTGAATTCATTCAAGTGCCTCATTACATTTCAGTTAGTTTAGGCCACTCAAATAAAGTCAGGATACCCTATGCATGGACTAATGCATTCTCACAGTCATTTTTCCCGTGGGCAGCCACAGACTGGAACCTTCTTCCAGACTTTATTGCGTGTACACAAAATCCGGTATTGTTCAAAAAGATCTTAGCTAGTATTGTATATCAGGAATGTTTTGTGCTTACCTGCCTCTAATTTCACTCACTGTATTTGTGTATTGCCAACTGCCCTCTGTTGTGCCTCCGGGCTATGAGGGTATAATAAATAAATAAATAAATAAATAAATAAATAAATAAATAAATAAATAAATAAATAAATAAATAAATGTAACTTTATTGGGGAAAGGGCTGGCTCAGAGGCCTATAAGAAGGGTATGGCGGAAATGGAGGGGGTAAAATTAAGTCCGGCTCAGAATATCAGCCTCGCGTGCGAAATCCCACAGGAAACGCCGGACTCGGGCCTCGTGCGTGTGCTGTGGTGGCGAGATCCAGTACTCGTACGTGGGGACTTGGTGGTGATGGCGCACGCGAATAGCCTCAAGTCAGGGACACTCCCACACAAGATGCTGCATAGTGGGGCGGACCCCCAGGTCGCATGTTCAACAGGTGACGTCGGGATGGGAGGGCTCAGCGTCTTCACGTTGCTGGCGTCCGCGACGAGGGATGTAGGCTCGCCATTTAGCAATGGCATAATCTGTGAGCATACCTCGGCAAAGTTGGCGCGGTTCACTCAAACTCACTCACATTTTTTTTTTCGAATCACCACTCACTCAAACTCAGACTCAATGCTGAGCAGCACATCTGCGCTCACTCTAACTCAAACTCAAATTGAGTGCAAAACTCAGAACACACTCGGACTCAAAACTCAAAATGTACTCAGAACTCAAAATGTACTCAAACTCAAAATGTAATCAAAACTCAAAATGTACTCAAACTCAAAATGTACTCAAACACAATATGGACTCAAAATTCAAAATGTACTCAAACTCAAAGCGTACTCAAACTCAAAATGGACTCAATACTCAAAATGTACTCAAAATCAAAATGGACTCAAAACTCAAAATGTACTCAAACTCAAAGTAAACTCAAAACTCAAATTTTACTCAAAACTCAAAATGAACTCAAACTCAATATGTACTCAAATCGCAAAATGCACTCAAACTCAAAATGGACTAAAACTCAAAATGTAGTCAAAACTCAAAATGAACTCAGAACTCAAAATGGGCTGAGAACTCAAATTGAATTCAGAACTCAAATAGCCTCCCAACTCTCTCATGCTAGGAATTTACTCGGGGTGAGATGGACTCTGATTTCATTAGCAGTCAGTGTTTTCGAATTCAAGCGTGGTAAAAATATTACGGGTGCAAATTCGGGAGCTCAAACTCTTGCATTCGCCACGACATGACGCCGTAGCTCCTGTGAGGTCGGAAACAATTTTGGTTGCAGATTTAATACAGCTATACCTGCTGCCCATGAAGAGTAGCACTGGTTGGAAGGAATTGTACGTATATATTGAATATCAAACTCTTGATGTAGGCTCCCTGTTCGTCTTCATGGAGAATGACATTAAATTTTTCGAAGTGTAAATTGGTGAGGTTTACGAACAAAAAACAGCCTCGGATTTCAAATTACGTCATGGCCGGGGCTACCTTGCCGGTTGCATACGAATATAAATATCTAGGGATCATTTTTTCTGCCAACCTGTCTTGGAACGCTCAAATTCATTACTTAACATTAAAGGCTAGTCGCGTGCTAAATTTTTTGAGGCGCAATTTTAGACAGGCACCAAATAGGTTGAAAGAAACACTATACATATCCAATGTGCGTCCCATATTGGAATATGCTTGCAGTGCGTGGGACCCCTCAACAAAATCAAATATAGAAGCCCTAGAGCGTGTACAGGCACGAGCAGCACGCTTTGTGGCAAGCAATTATAGCTTCACCGTAAGATCAGCTGACATTCGTTCAGGATTACAATGGCCTCTGTTAGCTGACCGGCGAAAATACCTACGACTGTCCCTATTTTACAGCATATTCATGAACAGAACAGGCATCGACAAGGATCAGTATATAAGACCACCTACCTATGTGTCACCCCGTACTGACCATTCTTTAAAACTGCGTGAATACGCGTCCAGGATCAACGCATTCAAATACGCCTTTTTTCCAAGGACAACGCATGAATGGAACGGCTTGCCAGAGGAAATTGTCTCTGCGCCTCCCTCATCTTTTGTTAGAAATTTGCACAATTTTTTGTTGAACTAATACCTACTGTACATTTCTGATGCGTTCCGTACTAATTGCTTTTTATTTTTTATTGCCCTGTGTAACCGATAGCACTCTTCTTTTTTTGCGTTTTTGCTTTGTATTTGCAATGTCATGCCTTATTTATGACAGTGTAAGTCAACACTTTGTTGTTTCAACCATACAGCCTTTTACCCGCAACAATTTTTTTGTTATATTGACTGTACTGTTGCTTCGCAGCCGCTGGGGACTGAGGGCCGAGGGTTAGTTGGCGTATTCACGGGAGGTTGTGGCCGTTACTACACCAGGGTGGCCAATCCTACTCTGGTGAGGGAGTGCATTACCGGCAATGGTCGCCGGGGTCAGGCCGCACCCCAAGCCCCTTTGTGCAATTCCATCAATACGCGGATTTTTTTTTCAATCCGGTGGGAATTGTCCGGCACCGGGATTCGAACCACGGTCCTTCTGCACGCGAGGCGGGTGTTTTACCTCTACGCCATCGCTGCACCATCGGCTGCGAAGAAACTGACCACGGCGGCGGTCAGACCTGTGACGCAGCAGAGGGTGCTAAGAATCCCTGGATCCGGACAGGCCGCCAATGGAATCTGAACCTGAAAACGTTTAACGCGTGAACCTTATCTAGCGAAGCAAGTCTCGAGGTGTTGTTCGAGGAATTAGAGGGCATTAAATGGGATGTAATAGGGCTTAGCGAGGTTAGGAGGGCAGGCGAAGCCTTTACGGTGCTGAAAAAAGGACACGTCCTATGTTACCGTGGTCTTGAGGACCGAAGAGAACTGGGAGTGGGATTTCTAGTCAATAAAACCATAGCTGGCAACATGAACGAATACTATAGCATTAACGAAAGTGCAGCAGGTCTTGTAATTCGGCTCAATAAGAGGTACAAGCTCAAGGTGGTACAGGGCTACGCGCCCACATCCAGCTACGACGACCAAGTAGTGGAACGCTTCTATGAAGATGTGGAATCGGCAATGGCTAAAGTAAAAACACAGTATACCGTAGTTATGGGGGACTTCAATGCTAAAGTAGGCAAGAATCAGGTTGGAGACAACGCAGTTGGGAACTATGCATTGGGCTGTAAAAATAGCAGGGGGGACGTACTAGTTGAGTTTGCAGAACGGAAAAACCTCCGCATAATGAATACCTTCTTCTGTAAACGGGAGAGTCGGAAGTGGACTTGGAAAAGCCCGAATGGGGAGCACAAAAATGAAATACACTTCATATTATGCGATAACCCTGGCGTCGTGCAGGATGTGGAAGTGCTCGGAAGGGTAAGGTGTAGGGACCACCGTATGGTAAGATCACGAATTAGGCTAGATTTGAGGAGGGACCGCAAGAAGCTAGTACGAAAAAAGCCGATAAACGAACTAACAGTAAGAGGTAAAGTAGAAGAATTCAGGAGCGCGCTGCAGAACTGATATTCCGCCCTTAACGAGGAAGCCGAGCTTACGACACAGGAAGCCAGCGACAACCTTACACGCATCATCACGGAGTGTGCTATAGAAGTGGGGGGCACTATGGCTAGACTGGATACTGGTAAACTTTCACAGGAGACGAAAGATCTAATCAGGAAACGGCAAACCATGAGAATCTGTACCGCAGCTGACAGAATAGAACTAGCCGAGCTCTCGAAGTTAATCAATAAGCGTAAGACAGCTGACATACGGAAGTAAAATATGGAGAGGCTCGAATACGCTGTAAATAACGCAGGTAGCCTGAAAGCAGTGAAGAGACGCCTTGGCGTGGGGAAAATCAGATGTATGCACTTAAGGATAAGCAAGGCAATGTCACCACAAATAGGGATAAAATAGTCACAGTCGCCGAGGAGTTCTATAGGGATCTGTACAGTAGCCGGGACATACAGGATAATGCCGAACGAGACAGTAGTTCAGAGGAGATAGACATCCCACCAGTAACGACCGAAGAAGTAAGGAAGGCTTTGAAAGAAATGAATGGGGGCAAAGCAGCTGGTGAGGATCAGATAACATCAGACCTCTTGAAGGATGGCGGAGAAATTGTACTTGAAAAACTGGCAAACCTGTATACGCAATGCCTAATGACCGCAATGGTACCGGAATCTTGGAAGAACGCGAACATCATCCTAATCTATAAGAAAGGCGACAATGAAGGACTTGAAAAATTACAGGCCGATCAGGTTACGGCCAGTCGTCTACAAAGTATTTACCAAGGTAATCGCTAACCGAATCTCTGCAACCTTAGATTTCAGTCAACCTAAAGGACAAGCAGGGTTCTGTAAAGGTTATTCAACAATGAACCATATTCACACGATCAATCAGGTGATAGAGAAGTGTGCTGAGTATTCTTAACCCCTATATTTAGCCTTCATAGATTATGAGAAAGCATTTGACTTGGTCGAAACCCTAACAGTCATTCAGGCATTACGGAACCAGGGGGTATATGAGCATTATGTAAGAATACTAGAGCATATCTACAGTGGGTCTACAGCTACCATCATCCTCCACAGGGAGAGCAGTAAAATACCTATAAGGAAGGGTGTCAGACAAGGAGACACAATCTCTCCAATGTTATTCACAGCATGCTTACAAGAAGTATTCAGAACGTTGGATTGGGAAAAGGTTGGAGTAAGGGTTAATGGAGAATACCTCAGTAACTTCAGATTTGCTGATGACGTTGCGTTGGTAAGTAACTCGGGGGACGAATTGCAAAGCATGCTTTCCGCACTGGGCGAACAGAGTAGAACCGTGGGCCTGATAATTAATATGCAGAAAACTACAGTAATGATCAATAACGTCGGGACAGCACAGCAGTTTGAGATAGGTGGCGAGGCAGTGGAAGTGGTAAGCGAATATATCTACTTAGGCCAAGTTGTGACCCCAGATCCCAACCATGAGGCAGAGATAAATAGAAGGATCAGAATGGGGTGGGGTGCATATGGCAGACATTCTCAGATAATGAATAGCAGCCTACCATTGTCGCTGAAGAAGAAAGTGTATGACAGCTGCATCTTACCGGTACTCACCTACGGGGCAGAAACTTGGAGGCTCACTAAAAGGGTTCAACTTAAATTGAGAACGACTCAGCGGGCAGTGGAGCGGAAAATGATAGGTGTAACATTAAGGGACAAGAAGAGAGCGGAGTGGGTCAGAGAGCAAACTGGTGTAAAGACATATTAGTAGAAATTAAGAAGAAGAAATGGACATGGGCAGGGCATGTAATGCGAAGGCAAGATAACCTCTGGTCATTAAGGGTAACAGAGTGGATCCCTAGAGAAGGCAAGCGTTGCAGGGGGCGGCAGAAAGTTAGATGGGCAGATGAGATTAACAAGTTTGCGGGGATAAATTGGTCACAGTTGGCACAGGACCGAGGTAATTGGAGAATAATGGGAGAGGCCTTTGCCCTGCAGTGGGCGTACATAGGCTGGTGATGATGATGATGATGATGACTGTACTGTATTCCTTTGCTTGTTTTCCCCCCTACAATAATGCCCGCGAGGGCAATGTAGGTACCTGTATAAATAAAATAAATAAGAATGACAGAGGGGGTCCAGACTCGATGGTGTGCTGGGTCCCTAGGTCGAAACAAGCAAGATTGGGTGAGGGGACGTGCGCTAACTGCTCCGTTCATTTATGTCGAAGCTGTTCAGGGTTACGGTTCCTGCATTCTTGCTCTGCATCCTGAAAAAACGCCTTGTGTCAAAGTGAACTGTCCCCGCGAATCTCTGAAGCGCTAGGCGTTCATGGATATACTTTTGCTGTTTTATTGCGTAGCGTTCTTTGCCGAGTACACCCCTTCCCCTATCCCCGCCATGATCTTGTAACGCCCTGCATATAC
Organism: Haemaphysalis longicornis; assembly: GCF_048455015.1. NCBI lineage: Eukaryota > Metazoa > Arthropoda > Arachnida > Ixodida > Ixodidae > Haemaphysalis > Haemaphysalis longicornis. Next base: position 38,659,298 of record NW_027526295.1, read on the forward strand.
ACAAAAATGAAGATATCACAGAAGTTCAACCTGTAATCATTATAAAAGCGTAAATGTAGAGATTTGATAACAGTAAATGTTAAAAATCTAAAAAAGAAATAAGAAAAATATCGAAAATGGCGAACCGTGTAACACGGGAGTCATAGATCGTCTCAGATTGGGTGAAAATGCATAGAGGTGTGGCGCTAAAGAAGCTGGGGTATCAAATTGAGGGTCTCGAGGAGGGAAATCACGTGGACAGAAAAAAGAGCCTCGTTGCTTTCCGAGGCACTTGTATTAGTTTTTATTAGCATTTGCTAGGTGGCATGAGCTTTCGTAGCTCGGAAAAACACCACGCTGGCGTAAGCAATGACCGCCATCGTACCCAGCTGTTAACTTCTAGCATGCACGCGTGTGAGTGTGTATGTGTGTGTGTTTGAGAGAGTGTGTGAGTGAGAGAGTGTGAGAGTGTGAGAGAGAGAGTGAGCAAGAGAGAGTGAGAGAGAGTGAATGAGACAGAGTGAGAGTGAGAGAGAGTGCGAGTGAGAGAGTCAGAGTAAGAGAGTGTGACAGTGAGAGAGTGTGAGAGTGAGAGAGTGTGAGAGAGTGTGTGAGAGTGAGTGTGAGAGAGAGTGAGAGTGAGAGAGAGTGTGAGAGTGAGACAGTGTGAGAGTGATAGTACGAGTGATAAAGTAAGAGATAGAGGATGTGTGAGAGAGAGAGTGAGATTGAGAGTGTGACTGAGAGACTGTGAGTGAGAGAGAGTGAGTGAGAGTGATAGTGAGAGAGAGAGAGAGTGTGTGAGAGAGAGTCTGAGAGTGAGAGTGTGAGAGTGTGAGAGGGAGATTGAGAGAGTGAGAGTGGGAGATTGAGACAGTGAGATTGAGAGTGTGAGAGTGAGTGTGACAGTGTGAGAGTGAGAGTGTTAGTGAGAGTGTGAGTGAAAGTGAGAGTGTGAGTAAGAGTGTGGGTGTGAGTGAGAGTGAGAGTGAGAGTGAGAGTGTGAGCGGGAGTGTGAGTGTGAGTGAGAGTGAGAGTGAGAGTATGGGTTAGTGTGTGAGTATGAGAGTGAGTGTAAGTGAGAGTGTGAGTGTAAGTGAGAGCGTGAGTGTGAGTGTGAGTGAGAGAGAGAGTGCGAGTGAGAGTGAGAGTGTGAATGTGAGTGTGAGTGACAGTGAGAATGAGAGTGAGGGTGAGAGTGAGAGTGTGAGTGTGAGTGTAAAGGAAAGCGTGAGTGAGAGCGTGAGTGTTAGTGTGAGTGTTAGTGAGAGTGAGAGTGACAGTGACAGTGTGAGTGAGAGTGTGAGTGTGAGTGAGAGTGTGAGAGTGTGATTGTGAGTGTGAGTGTGAGTGAGTGTGAGTTGGGTGTGAGTGTGAGTGTGAGATGAGTGTGAGTTGAATGTGAGTGAGAGTGACAGTGTGAGTGTGAGTTGAATGTGAGTGAGAGTGAGAGTGTGAGTGAGTGTGAGTGAGATTGTGTTTGAGAGTGTGAGTGCGAGTGTCAGTGAGAGTGAGAGTGAGAGTGAGAGTGTGAGTGTGAGTGTGATTGTGAGTGAGAGTTAGAGTGTGAGTGTGAGTGTGAGTGAGAGTGTGAGCGTGAGTTGAGTGTGAGTGTGAGCGTGAGTGTGAGTGTGATTGTGAGTAAGAGTGAGTGTGAGAGTGAGAGTGTGAGTAAGAGTGAGAGTTTGTGAGTGAGTGAGCGTGAGAGTGTGTGAGAGTGAGTGAGAGAGTGAGTGTGAGTGTGAGTGAGAGTGAGAGTGTGTGAGAGTGAGTGAGAGAGTGAGTGTGAGTGAGAGTGAGAGTGAGAGTGAGAGTTTGAGTGTGAGTGTGATTGTGAGTGAGATTGGGAGTGTGAGTGTGAGTGTGAGTTAGAGTGTGAGCGTGAGTTGAGTGTGATTGTGAGTAAGAGTGAGAGTGAGAGTGAGAGTGTGAGTGTGTCAGTGTGTGAGTGTGAGTGTGAGTGTGAGTGAGAGTGTGAGTGTGAGTGTGAGTGAGAGTGAGAGTGAGAGTGTTAGTGTGAGTGAGAGTGAGAGTTTGTGAGTGAGTGAGCGTGAGAGTGTGTGAGAGTGAGTGAGAGTGTGAGTGTGAGTGAGAGTGAGAGTGAGAATTTTAGTGTGAGTGTGAGTGAGTGAGTGTGAGTGAGCGTGTGAGTGTGAGTGTGTACCTTTTGCTATATACCTTTTGCTGTATCCTCATAATTATAACCAGAAAGCATTTTTATATTTGTCCCACGTGATCCCCCCGACGAGACCTTTAATTTCATACCCCACACACCCTAGCAGGGTCATATGTAATTCATACTAGTCAAGCTAACCATGACTCTTATGACTGTAACCAGGACGCAATATTTAAGTGTCGGACGTGATTCTCCTAACTGGAACGTTCAATTTGAAGCCCCACATACTTCAGCGGTCTCACCTTCAATTTAACCCAATCATGACTCATAATGACTATCTGAGCCTTTTTTTATTGTACCAGGTGATTTCCCTCGTCAAGACCGTAAATTTGATACCCTACACGCCCTAGCGGGGTCACTTCGAATTTTTCCCCAATGTAAGACTCGCGATGACAATCTCATGGTTATTACCAGGAAGCATTTTTGTATTTCTCCCAAGTGATTCCGCTCATCAAGACCATAATTTGATACCCATCACATCCTAGCGGAATCAATTTGAATGTTAAACCAATCGATGACTAACCATGACTATCCCATGATATAACCCTACCACATTTTTGTTTCACGTTATTTCCCTTATCGGAACATTCAATTTGATGCCCCAGAAACCCAATGGCATCATTATGAATTTTTACCTAATATATGACCCATTTTGACTTTGTCATGTTAATAATCAGGAAGCACATGATTTCCCTCATCGAGACCTTTAATTTGATACGCTACACACCCTAGAATCATGAACTTGAATTTTAACCGAATCTATGTCTTACCATGACTACGTCATGATATATGCATAACTCATTTTTGTCTCGAATAATTCCCCACATCGAGACCTTGAATTTCATTTCCCACATGCCCTCGGAGCGTCCATTTTGAATTTTAACCCAATTTATGACTCATTAGTACTGCCTGATGACTACAATCAGGAAGCATTTTTTTATTTACCCCGCGTGATTCCGTTAATTCGAACCTTTCATTTGGTACCTTACACGCCCTAGCCTCATCAGTTTCACTTTTCACCCAATCTAATGTGATCATTATTCTGTCTTAGGGGCGCTGCCCAGTCAATTCAGCTAATTCATTTGAAACAGCAGAAAGGACAGCCCACGCCCCCATCTTCCCCCCGGCTCTCACCTCTTCCTTTGTGACCCCTAGTACGTCAAGCCGTTAACAGTAGCAGGCGAACAACCAGCACGCCAGCGCCGCCGTGTGCTTTCCCACCACCCTTTCCCACGCTCTTAGTGAATCCGTCAGGAGGAAAAGTTAAGACAACCCTTTTTTATGACCTCACCAGTCAATTATCACTTACGCGCGCAGACGCGAAAATTAGGTATACTGCAAGTGCTTATGGCCATGAAAATTCAACAAGAAACTAAAAAAAATCAGAAACCCCCTCCTTGCCAACCAATCATGCAGATCGCGATTGGTGCCGTACCCGCAGGTAACCTGAATTCCGAGCCGACAGTGACGCATGAAACTTAACAGCCAACCATAGCTGCCGGCTAGGCTCTCATATGTACTCAAACTCAAAATGGACTCAAAACTCATATGTACTCAGAACACAAAATGTACTCAAAACTCTATTTGTACTCAAACTCAAAATGTATTCAAACTCAACATATACTCAAAACTCAAAATGTACTCAAAACTCAAAATGACCTCAGAACTCTCTCATGCTAGAAATTTACTCGGGGTGAGATGGACTCTGATTTCATTAGCAGTCAGTGTTTTCGAATTCATGCGTGGTAAAAATATTACGGGTGCAAATTCGTGAGCTCAAACTCTTGCATTCGCCACGACATGACGCCGTAGCTCCTGTGAGGTCGGAATCAATTTTGGTTGCAGATTTACACCGCTATACCTGCTGCCCACGAAGAGTAGCACTGGTTGGAAGGAATTGTACGTATATATTGGATATCAAACTCTTGATGTAGGCTCCCCGTTCGTGTTCATGAGAGAGGCGGTCCTGACTCGATGGTGTGCTGGGTCCCCAGGTCGAAACAAGCAAGATTGGGTGAGGGGACGTTCGCTCACTGCCCCGTTCATTTATGTCGAAGCTGTTTAGGGTTACGGTTCCTGCATTTTTGCTCTGCATTCTGAAAAAACGCCTTGTGTCAAAGTTAACTGTCCCTGTGAATCTCTGAAGCGCGAGGCGTTCATGGATATACTTTTGCTGTTTTATGGCGTAGCATTCTTTGCCGAGTACACCCCTCCCCCTATCCCCGCCATGATCTTGTAACGCCCTGCATATACACAGAAATGCAGATATCGCAGAAGTTCAGCCTGTAATCATTATAAAAGCATACATTTAGAGATTTGATAACACTAAATGTTAAAAATCTAAAACAGAAATAAGAAAAATATCGAAAATGGCGAACCGTGTAACACGGGAGTCATAGATCGTCTCAGATTGGGTGACAATGCAGAGAGGTGTGGCGCTAAAGAATGTGGGGTATCAAATTGAGGGTTTCGAAAAGGGAAATCACGTGTGACAAACAAAAAATAGCCTCGTTGTTTTCTGAGGCACTTGTATTAGTTTTTATTAGCATTTGCTAGGTGGGATGAGCTCTCGTAGCTCGGAAAAAACCCACGCTGTTGTTGTAAGCAATGACCGTCACCGTACCCAGCTGTTAACTTCCAGCATGCATGCATGTGTGAGTGTGTATGTGCGTGTGTTTGAGAGAGTGTGTGAGTGAGAGAGTGTGAGAGTGTGTGAGAGAGAGAGTGAGCAAGTGAGAGTGAGAGAGAGTGAGAGAGAGTGAATGAGATAGAGTCAGAGTGAGAGAGAGTGAGAGTGAGAGAGTGAGAGTAAGAGAGTGTGAGAGTGAGAGAGTGTGAGAGTGTGAAAGTGAGAGAGTGAGAGTGTGAGAGTGATAGTGCCAGTGAGAGAGAGAGTGAGAGTGAGAGAGTGTGTGAGAGAGAGTGTGAGAGTCAGAGTGTGAGAGTGTGAGTGTGAGTGTGAGATTTTGAGAGTGAGAGTGTGAGAGTGTGAGAGGGAGATTGAGAGAGTGAGAGTGGGAGATTGAGACAGTGAGAGTGTGAGTGTGAGAGTGGGAGTGTGAGAGTGAGAGTGTTAGTGAGAGTGTGAGTGAAAGTGAGAGTGTGAGTGTGAGTGAGAGTGTGTGTGTGAGCGAGAGTGAGAGTGTGAGTGTGAGTGTGAGTGAGAGTGAGAGGGAGAGTATGAGTTAGAGTGCGAGTGAGAGTGAGAGTGCAAGTGAGAGTGAGAGTGTGAGTGTGAGTGTGAGTAACAGTGAGATTGAGAGTGAGAGTGTGAGTGTGAGTGTAAAGGAGAGCATGAGTGAGAGTGTGAGTGAGAGTGAGAGTGAGAATGAGAGCGTGAGTGTGAGTGTTAGTGAGAGTGACAGTGACAGTGAGAGTGTGAGTGAGAGTGAGAGTGAGAGTGTGAGTGTGAGTGTGAGTGAGAGTGTGAGAGTGTGATTGTGAGTGTGATTGTGAGTGTGATTGTGAGTGTGAGTGAGTTTGAGTTGGGTGTGAGTGTGAGTGTGAGATGAGTTTGAGTGTGAGTGTGAGTGTCAGTGAGAGTGAGAGTGTCAGAGTGAGAGTCTGAGAGTGAGTGTGAGTGTGAGTGTGAGTGAGAGTCAGAGTGAGAGTGAGAGTGTGAGTGTGATTGTGAGTGAGAGTGAGAGTGTGAGTGTGAGTGTGAGTGAAAGCGTGAGCATGAGCGTGAGTTGAGTGTGAGTGTGAGCGTGAGTGTGAGCGTGATTGTGAGTGTGAGTGTGATTGTGAGTAAGAGTGAGTAAGAGTGAGAGTGAGAGTGATTGTGTGAGTGTGTGAGTGTGTGAGTGTGAGTGTGAGTGAGAGTGAGAGTGTGTATGAGTGAGAGTGAGAGTGTGAGTGTGAGTGAGAGTGAGAGTGAGAGTTTGTGAGTAAGTGAGCGTGAGAGTGTGTGAGTGAGAGCGTGAGTGAGAGTGAGAGTGAGAGTGAAAATTTGAGTGAGTGTGAGTGAGTGAGTGAGTGAGAGTGAGAGTGAGAATTTGAGTGAGTGTGAGTGAGTGAGTGAGTGAGTGAGTGAGCGTGTGATTGTGAGTGTGTGTACCTTTTGCTATGTACCTTTTGCTATATCCTCATAATTATAACCAGAAAGCCTTTTTATATTTGTCCCACGTGATCCCCCTCGATGAGACCTTTAATTTGACAACCCACACACACTAGCAGGGTCATATGGAATTCATACTTGTCAAGCTACCTATGACTCTTATGACTGTAACCAGGACGCAATATTTAAGTGTCTGACGTTATTCTCCAAACAGGAACCTTCAATTTGAAGCCCCACATACTTCAGCGGCCTCACCTTGACATTAACCCAATCTATGACTCATAATGACTATCTCATGATTCGAACTACGAAGCCTTTTTTTCATTGTACCACGTGATTTCCCACGTCAAGACGGTAAATTTGATACCCTACACGGCCTAGCGGGGTCACTTCGAATTTTTCCCCAATGTAAGACTCGCCATGACAATCGCATGGTTATAACGAGGAAGTATTTTTGTATTTCTCCCACGTGATTCCGCTCATAAATACCATAATTTGATACCCATCACATCCTGGCGGAATCAATTTGAATGTCAAGCCAATCGATGACTAACCATGACTATCTCATGATATAACCCTACCACATTTTTGTTTCACTTGATTTCCCTTATCGGAACATTCAGTTTGATGCCCCAGAAACCCAATGGCACCATTGTGAATTTTAACCTAATTTATGACCCATTTTGACTATGTCATGATATTAATCAGGAAGCACATGATTTCCCTAATCGAGACCTTTAATTTGATACGCCACACACCCTAGAATCATGAACTTGAATTTTAACCGAATTTATGACTTACCATGACTACGTTATGATATATGCATAACTCATTTTTGTCTCGAATAATTCCCCACATCGAGACCTTGAATTTCATTTCCCACATGCCCTCGGAGCGTCCATTTTGAATTTTAACCGAATTTATGACTCATTAGTACTGCCTGATGACTACAATCAGGAAGCATTTTTTTATTTACCCCGCGTGATTCCGTTAATCCGGACCTTTCATTTGGTACCTTACACGCCTTAGCCTCATCACTTTCACTTTTCACCCAATCTAAGGTGGTCATTATTCTGTCTTAAGGGGCGCTGCCGAGTCAATTCAGCTAATTCATTTGAAACAGCAGAAAGGACAGCCCCAGACCTCATCTCCCCCTCCCCCGGCTCTCACCTCTTCCTTTGTGACCGCAAGTATGTCAAGCCGTTAACAGTAGCAGGCGAACAACCAGCACGCCAGCGCCGCCGTGTGCTTTCCCACCACCCTTTCCCACGCTCTTAGTGAGTCCGTCAGGAGGAAAAGTTAAGACAACCCTTTTTTATGACCTCACCAGTCAATTATCACTCACGCGCCCAGCCGCGAAAATTACTTATACTGCAAGTGCTTATGGCCATGAAAATTCAACAAGAAACTAAAAAAAATCATACACACCCTCCTTCCCAACCAATCATGCAGATCGCGATTGGTGACGTAACCGCAGGTAACCTGAATTCCGAGCCCACAGTGACGCATGAAAGTTAACAGCCAACCATAGCTGCCTGCTAGGCTCTCATATGTACTCAAACTCAAAATGGACTCAAACGTCATATGTACTCAGAACTCAAAATGTACTCAAAACTCTATATGTACTCATACTCAAAATGTACTCAAACTCAAAATGTACTCAGAACTCAAAATGGACACAAACTCATATTGTACTGAGAACTCAAAATGAACTCAAACTCAAAATGCAATCAGAACTCAAAATGGACTCAAACTCAAAATGTACTCCGCACTCAAAATGTACTCAGAACTGAAAATGGACTCAAATTTTAAATGTACTCAGAACTCAAAATGGACTCAGAATTCTCTAGGTCTCAGGCATACTCAAACTCAATCGGACTCAAACTCACTCAAGCTCAATCTCACCATGGCACACTAGCCTCGCGCTCACTCAAACTCAAACTCACGCGTGAGTTTGAGCCCAAAAGAGTTTCAGTGAGTGGACTCATGGGTGAGTTCCCCGACCTCTATCTGTGAGTGCCGCTCTAGCTCGAGCCTTAAGGATAAAAACCTCGCCGGCACGCGGCAGTCCGCTCGGCAATGGATGGGGGTCGAGAGGTAGGGATGCGAGCAGCACTTGCCGTCCGCGTTGCTTCAGGACGTCACGCTGGTCGTCGGGGCCCTGGAGTGGACGGGCGGTAGTGAACATGTGTTCCAGCGACGGCAAGCGACATATTAAGAAGCGCGCTCGCCAAAGCGTAAGCGGCCTCATTACCGAAGCCACCCTCGTGTCCATGAACCCAGGTCACATGTACGTCCACATTGTTTTGTACGGAAAGTGCACGGCAACTGCTCCTAATTTGATGAGTTAGGCAGCCATGCCGTGGAATCTGCTGCAGTTTTTTGATGGCCAGAAGGGAATGTGTGTAAATGGTGAGGCGCTTCCCTTGGGAAAAGGCGCCTTGAGACTCTTGTTGCGATAAAAAGTCCAGGGTCATGTGAATAGTGCGCAACTCAAGCTCACAAGACGTGGGGCACTCCTGATCATCGTACTGGATCACCAGGCCACGGCGCACGTCACCATGAGGGTTGTAGAAACCAATGCCTGCGCGGTGGGTTGTAGAATCCCAGGAGGCGTGTGGGAAAATGGCCCCATGGTCGGCATCGGCACGGGCAGCCTGAGCGGATCTCTGGAAAGCGTGGGACGCTTTGATAATCTTTCGGGTAGTAGAATTGAGCAGGCAGACATTTTCATCCTCCCATGGTGGAATCTTTGGAGGAATGTTTAACAATTCGGAATGGTGCATGGGGGAGTCCAGCAATAGTAAGCATTTACCAGAAAGAGTCCATGTGCGGCGCCTTGTGTGATTACACCTCAACTCTTCGATAGTCGCAGTTATTGCAGGAAGACGACAGAAACGATTGAGCTCTTCTACTCGTGCGTGCCGAGGAAGGCCCGAAATAACACGCACGGATGCTCGGTGCAACACCTGTATTTGTTTTGTTTGAGCCTGTGTGAGGTCAAAACACGAGACACCGGAGCAAGCGCGGGAAGGTAGAAGTGCTACTACTAACCTGCGGGCGACCTTCGTACCCGCACCCCCACTGCTGTGGGAAATCCTCCTAATGAGGTGCTGGATCTTCATCCATGTAAGCGCGAGCTCTTTAGGCCATGCCTCGGCACCTTCGTTCTCGTGAAATGGTCCGCCCAAGGTGTGAACCTGGCGAGTAGGTTGTCATGTGTCAGGGCAACCACAGAGGGGGGGACGCACCAAACCCCCCGGAAAAATTAGGAAAAAGAACAAAGGAACGGCCATTTGAAGTGCGCGCCAGGAGCGCGCCAATCAGCAAGCGCTAGCGCCGACGCACCGAGGAATTATGGGCAAAGGTGGCAGAGCAATGGTCGGCCAATCAGGGAAGGTCACGCAGGGCACAGGTGGAGAGATGGCCATATAAGGGCATAGAAGAGGCAAGAAGCCAATGGGAGTGCGCCACGAGGGAGCCCAAAGGGTATAAAAGCGGGGCGCACAAAGAGACGGGAGAGGCAAGACAACGGGAGGCAGACAACCAGGAGGCGGCCGGAGCACGTTATCTTCACAGAACAAGCCACGGGGACGCGGCCAGGCTATCGACCACGCCATCCGAGCCTGGGCGGGAGCGGGCCGAGTGCGCATCCATCGGTACCGTCATCCTAGGTGCACCACGAACCTGTGTCTTCGTGGGAACAGCGGCATCCGTCGGGCACCAGCGGCCAACGTCCACGCTCCGTCGACGTTCGTTTCGACGGCCCCGAAAGACTAGGTTCGGGCCGAGCCTACCTGGAACCTCCAGCGGCAGCGGCTACCAGGGGGTAGCCACCAAGGAAGCACGCCGCCGAAGGGATCACCGCGCGCATCGAACGCCGGCATCAAGGACATCCAGCGGGAGCGGATACCAGGAAGTAGCCGCAGAGGAAACGTCAGGACGCGCGGAGTCCACGCCGTCCAAGGAGTGACCGCGCGCGTCGAACGCCGGCACCGAAGCGAGAGGAGGACGGCTGCCACCGGGTCGCGGCCACGCAACGGGTGCGACACGTCAGCGCCAACGACAGCGGGGTAGGCCAGTCCATTAGGGACATATTCGTAGGATACAACTAGGGAGTTGTAGTGAGAAAGAGATGAAGTAGGGCTTGACGTAATGAGTGAATTTGGACTGAAGGTGTAGAACTTTATTGTAGAGTCTTTTGGGGTTTGATTTGAATTGTACATTGAGCTGTTGAGTTAGGGGTTTGTATGTGAGTTGTATTTTGGAATTGTAGAGGTTTGATTGTTGATCGTTTGTGTGTACTTTAAATATTGAGTGCTCTCCCGGGGGGTTGTTTTGTGTGTGTGCATTAAATATGTGTTAATTTCAAACTCGCCAACGGCTTCCCTGTGTCCATTGCTCCAAGCTGGTAAAGACCACCCCACCATCTATTCACGTGACATAGGTGATCTGATAATTAGTTGATCCCCGAGCTTCAGACTCACTTTGTCTCTTTCTTCCTGTGACCCTCGTAGGAGAATATACTGAGTTTTCTCAGCCGGTGGGTGCAGAGCAGTCTTTGGAAGGTAAGCGAATAAAGCATCCAGGGCAGTTTGAACGGCAGTTACTGCTTGTTCTCTTGTGGCATGCTGCCCTGAGTTAGTCCAGACAGTGATATCATCGGCGTACATGGTAAAACGAATGACCGTAGCCTGGTTTTGAAGGCAATTTTCAAGCCCTCTCATCACTAGGTTGGATAGGGTTGGTGAGAGAATATCCCCTTGGGGCACTCCTACCCTATTTGTGTAGTGACTTGGTTGGCTACACCCGCTACATATTTCGAATGTGCCGTCATGCAAGAACGCTTTTACTATGTTGACGATTCGTGTGCCGGGACGAACTTCTTCCAGTGCTTGAATGCTGGCTTCGTGAGAGGCTGTGTCAAACGCTTTGCGAAGGTCCACGGTGAGCAGGATGCTCGGCACGCCGATTCGCCGGCCGTCGCGCTTGTTTGCCAGACGTCGCAGGAGGTAGAGGCTGTCGTGTGTGCAAACGCTTTGTCGGAATCCCGTTTGCGCTGGATGGAAATGAGCGCATTGTTCCTCGAGGTGGTAATGGAGACGAGTAAGAACCATTCTCTCGAGAAGCTTTCAAATGGTGGAAGTCAGTGAAATTGGCCGCATGTTGCTCAGCTGTGTTGGGGACTTGCCAGGCTTAGGATTAGGTATTACGACAGAGTGGTTCCATACAGAGGGTACCAGATACCCAAGCGTGAGTTAAGTTATCGAGTAATTGCTGCTTGCCAGTGTGGTATAAATTTCGAAGCATCTGCCAGGTGATGCGATCCTTTCCAGGTGCACTGCGCTCATTCACGCACTGTAAAGCGTGCGCAAATTCTTGTAGCGTAAATGAGGACTCTACACCGTCATCGCACGCTGTGGTACGTTTTTGGTATAGGTGAGGTACTGGTGGTGTACGAGGCTGGGGGAAAAACGTAGATGCAACAAAATCCTCAAATTCTGCACTAGTAATGCCTTCCTTTCTGAAGTATTGCTTGCACGGGGTTTCCATGTTTGCACTCACCTTTAATGGCTCGAAACGTCGTCCACAGCTTTCGAAGGCTCGTTCTTTCTCCGAAGGAGGCGCAGTGGTCGAGCCATCGTTTGCGAGCAAGGTTCTTTGCGTAACGTCGAGCTTGCGCTGTCTTGTCACGTGCCTTGAGATGGTCCACGTACCACCTTCCACCGACGAGGTAGGCATGGTGCAGCTGCTGCCTAGTATTCCACAGGGTCAGTAGATGTTGATCGGGCGTGGGCAGGTTCTCATTGACAGAAATATGCCTAGTTGAGTCTTCCGCTGCACGCAAAATTTTGACGTGCAATGGCATGTTCATTTCGTAACGCTTAATGTTAGCGCAAATTTCGTCCCAATTGACAGCATTTGTGTGACGCGTATGTCTTTTTGTGTTTCCAATATTAAGCTCCAACCAAATTGGGTAATGCTCGCTACCCATGGTATCGAGCCCGCATCTCCACTCATGCACAAGACCAGGTGTGCTCCCATTTAAGTCAGGGGATGTGTCCTGCTGGCCCGCGTGAAGCCCATGCCGAGTTGGGTAAGCGGTGTTGTTCGCCAGTACAAGACCAGCAGCTTCAGTTTCGTCGCTAAGGCGCTTCCAACGAACGGAGTCCCGAGCATATCCCCAGTCCCGATTCTGGGCATTAAAATCCCCACACATGAGTATGGCGTCACGCGGATACTGCGCACGAAGGTCTCGTAGCCAGGCGAAATTTGCTCGTCTGCGCACACTTGTATTTGGACGTATGTACACCGATACTGCTAGCATGGTGTTGCGTGGCGTCAGTTCGCATCTTACTGGTACAACCTCCTAGTAATCTGTACAAAATGCAGCTGTGTTCAGTGGCGTGTGAGGTAAGTCACGACGAACAAACACTGCGGCTTGTGGCTGAACCAATCTTTCCGAACTGTCGTGTCTCGCGGTGTGCACGATAGCAGGTTGAAGGTAACCGTCGTAGACTCTAATTCCCAGTTGAGTACCCCTTGTCTCTTGCATTAGAAGGAGAGCGGGGTGCCCGATATGGCCAAACAGCACGTTCCGTTCATTGGCGCATGTCCCCAGGCTGCGGCAGTTCCAATTAAGGGCATCCGGACATCTTGACATAGTGATTGAAGCCAGATTAGAGGTAGAGGTGTTGTTGATGTCGATGTTTCGGGTCATTGAGACTACGTTTGAGTGGCTGAAGCGAGCTGTGGCAACTGGTCAAGGATCTGCTGCATGAATTGCTGCATTGTGTGCTCTTGTAGCTCCATAGGCTGCTGTATTGTTAGTTCTTGCTGACTCTTCATGGTTGCAAGAAATTACTCCAAGTGTATGGTGGATTGAACAAGTCCTCCTTTGGGGGTACTGGATACACTGTCCACACAGTTCAATTTTCTGGCATTATTTTCAGATTGGGAAAGTGGGGTGGTACTGTCAGGGGATCGTGGCTGAAGTCGGTCATGCGTCTCGATGCGGTCCCACTCTTTCCGCAATTGTTCCTCTTTGTGTTGCCACACTAAGCGACGCTGTTTCCGTTCCTTGGCTTGGTTGGAAAACTGCGACTTCACAGTTTCAAGAGATTTTTGGAGTTCAGAAATTTGTTTTTGCAAGTGCCTGATCGTCGACCCATAGTCCCGCTCAGCTTGAGTTTTTTCTAGTCCCAATTCCTGCAATGTCTGGTCAATCTCACCTTGGCACGGCGTGATAGTGTTAGAAGGCATGTGTGAAATTGTTGCTTTGCGAGCGGCACAGGCGTATGTCCAATCCTTGTAGACCTCAGTAGTTTCTTTTAACGACGCCGACCTGGCAAGTGAGGATGATGTGCAAGAACTCTTGCCAGTCCTCTGGTGCGACTTTGTTCTTGTGAGCCTCCATTCAGAGTTGTGGATACGGGACCTACCCTTGGAGGTGGTGTTTCCTTGCCTGTTAAAAGCTTCTCGTTTCAGACACTTTGGGTTCGTGGCGAGGTGTCCTCCTTCATTGCAGAATGCTCAGAAGGGCTTTCCTTTGTTGGGACACTCCCTTGGACTTTAGGATGAACAGTGCCACACGTGGGGCAGACGGCTACAGCTTGTGGGCATATGTCCTGTTTGTGACCGGGACTGTGGCATGGGAAGCACACAAAGGACGTAATCTTGAAGGGGATCACTTTCTTCAGTGTTCCCCAATATTTCATTACGCGAGGAGGTCGAGAAGACTCAAACATGATGAGGGCAGAGCCACATTTACCCATCGGTCTCGCCGCTCGAATTATCCCACTTTCCGTGGTAAGTGCATTCATGAGAGATGCACTAGTTTTTCCCTTGTCGCCGCCATACACGAGTCCATGAGAGATGCTATGTCCCGGTGCCTGGGTCACCGTGACTGGAAGTGGAAGGGCAAGTCCGGGTATGGGCAGCTCCTCTAGTCACAATAGTTTGCCTGCCTGTAATCACAAGTGTGTACGATGACCGTGTTAGCCAGTTCGCTAACCTAGATTGTCAAGTGCTTGTGTAGGTCGACGTTTTCACATAAAGCAGCAATAGACTCGTACAGCAGTTGTGCGCAGAGGGTATTGACGTCAAATGGCTCCTTGGGTCGAATAGTAAGGACGTGGCTCCCGATGTCCACACGCTCTTGGGCTTGCGCTGGGCGGGTGCGTCGCTTGCGACGGTGATCAACTTTTTCCCACAGGTTGGGGTTGTTATCATCCTCTGGCCTTATCACCGCTGATTAGCAATGTGCCTGGAGATCCGTGGCGATGCGAACTTGACGGTCCTCATGCAAACGCGAGGGTTCCTCCGTTCGGTTACGTTTTCCGAGGCCAGGAGAGTTTAGTTGCATTGGGTTGAGCGCAGCGGAGGCCTCAGACGGGAGTGGTGTACCAGGAGCATTAGGGCTACCGTTCGTTGCACGGCCTATCACTACCATCTGTGCACAAGAGAGGAAGTCGCCTACGCGGGATGAATTTTTGAGCATTTAAGAGTATACCTAAATCCACCACTCACGTGGTAAGGCACATAATTTTGTCAAATCTAGAATGTTTCCAGGAGCCATCGCGATGGCAGAGCGATGACTCTTCCACTTCCTTCTCGTCCCCCAATAAATAAATAACTAAAAAAATAAATTGAAGTTGGACGGAACTGCAGCCACCAGAAGCATTCGCCACCAGAAGCATTCGCCACAGGTGCACAATTTTTAACGATGTACGACATTAGAGGAAAATTGAGCTCTTTTGATTGATTAAGTGGTATGAACGTACCATGAACAATATCAAAAAAGATTAAAAATGAAGGTTTATATTCGACATCTCTTAACATCAGCCCTTTGAAAGCTCATCAGAAAAGTGATCGAGTATAAAATTTCTAAGAAAACTAGTCACAAACTTGGCATGCTTTCTGTGTGAACAAAATTATATGGCATGTTCCTCAGTTTTCTGTGAAGTACCGAAAGGCTTCGTCAAGGCAATAGTGCCGGCTTTACATACAACTAAACTGGTCAAGTAACTGTTGTAAAAATATTTGATTTAGTGAGAGCATCGAAGTGTTCAGGAAGATTGTCCTACAAAAAATTGGTTTAAAGCGGCACGTTCATCTTTGTGAAACTCAACCCACTAAAGAATGGACCCTCCGCCCCAATTTCTTGTTTATTACAGCTGGGCCATCACGCACAATATATCAGGACCTAAGCAATACAAATATACCAACTATAGAACGAAAGTAACATTTTCAGCCTCCGACAGTAACAGAAGCGCGGCAAGTATACGAACGGCTAG
Organism: Haemaphysalis longicornis; assembly: GCF_048455015.1. Classification (NCBI taxonomy): domain Eukaryota; kingdom Metazoa; phylum Arthropoda; class Arachnida; order Ixodida; family Ixodidae; genus Haemaphysalis; species Haemaphysalis longicornis. The sequence goes on from NW_027526295.1 coordinate 38,674,806, forward strand.
TTGCGAGCAGTATGTAATAGATGAATTTTGCTGCAAACTGACACTGATCAATAAGAAAGGCTGCGCTGAAGGCTTGAAGACCTGGTTGTGGCGCGTGCTCTCAATCTGATGTTGGTGCACTCGACCCTAAATTACGGGTATGTCCTGCGGGACAGTGCGACTGAGTTGCCTCCTTGCGCTGCATTCAGTGGTCGTCCACAGGCGTAAGTACATTTAACGTACTGCGGCTGATCTCCAACGCCCGTAGCATGACCGAACTTCCGGCTGCTTTAGTCCGGCTGGAGTCCGACGACTGCATCTCGGATGACTTTTTGTGGCCGTTCGTCAGCCGCACCAGGGTGGCTTTTGTATGGAGGGAGCCTACGGCGGGAATCTTGCAGTATGAACGTAAGCTATCGACTGTCCAATGGAGACTGGCCGTTGGATAGTCACGGAAGTTCAGCCGTGTACGGTGAAAAGGCCAATATTAGGCCATGGGCCATGCACGTCTGCCGGAAAAAGGCCGCATGGAAAGTCAGTGACCAAACTACATCGGCTTGAGTTAGACTGACTGGGTTGGTAGGCTGCCTGCTTTTCACATTGTCTTCCTCCGTGCGAAGTACGCTGCCTAGGGAATTTTATTCTGTCGATGTTAAGGATTGAAGTTTCAAGTTTACATGTTGGTCTGTGTTATGTGGATCCTCATTTATTGCAGAGCAGTAGAACTCTAACCATCCAAGGAATGATTCACGTCTTAGTAAACGGAAAACGCCAGGCTACTACTAGCTACACTAACAAACTTCCAACGCTACTATGGGCTGCTTGCTACATCCAGGCAACAGAAACTACTGGTTTATTGATTTGTCGGACTACGGTTTCTTTAAATGTTATAGAAATTAGCATTGTAAAAGAAAAATAAGCGGCGCCCCTCAGCCTCCTGGTGACTCCGCTTTGCTAGACGTTCCTCTGCGGCACGTTTAGTCTTCTGTTCGTTCTTCCTAAACTGAACAGCTAATTGCCCGGCAACTACTTCGGGATCCGATGAGTTAAGCTTCTCCAGTCTCCTGCGCCGCTGAGCAGCAATTTTGCTCTCCTTCTCCATGGCTATACCACACTGGCAAACGCCCGCTATATTTGTACCCCTACCGATAGCGATACCTCGGCGCATGCGCACCAAAATAGAGGCGCTATAAAGTGGCTCCAGCACAGCGTCAGACTCGGCTACTGCGGAACGGAGGCGCTCAGCTGGGGACGCGCCGGCGCCCGTGTGTCTGCCTCAGCTATAACGTCACTCCTCTAGAATGCGCAGACCTGAGAGGTGCGCCCGGCAGCGGTGGCTCCGCCGCCCCAGCTCTGAGCCGTGTGACGTCACTGCTTCTCGCGCATTCGCAGCACGGCTCTCCAGGAGCAACGCGAAACTGCTGAACATCGGCCAGTGTAGCTCACACTACAAAAAAAATAATGCCCTCTCCTCAAACGGCGACGACATTGCAGAGTGAAGCTTTCTCATGACGGGCTTTTAGGGCCGAAGCTCCTTAAGTCATGGGTCTGTCCATCCCTTGTGTCTCGTGGTACGTTACCGCCGCATGCTTTCGGAGATGTCGCAAAGTGGGCCGCGTTGCACGCGCAAAAACCGGCTGCAACCGGTAGCGCAAACTCGGCAGCGGGAGTGCGAGCTTGTCTGTGTTCGCCAACGGAGGCGCGAGCGCACGTGCACTGCGAGCGGGAGATCACGCAAGAGATCACGCCAAGAACGCAGGCAGTCGTTCTCAGAGATCGAACGAGACGCAAGGACCTTTGCTCGTTTCCTCTCGTGTTGTTCGGATACAAGTTCGCCCTAAAAGTTCGCCATTGTGTCCCATCCTACGTGACAAATTGTGGTGAAGGTGCGGGGTAGTCTTCGATGGCGCGGGGTCTTTCACCAGGTCTGGGCCTGGGAGCATTGACTCCGAAAATAAAAGTTGATTTGTACAATGTACCCACGCAGTCTTACGTCTTAATGATGTAATGGGCGAACTTTCACGGGAGAGTTACGGTTACCGATGATCTCCCCCTCTCGAGCTTCGCCCCACTTATGATGATTCATTCCGTTGATATGGCGTGATTTTTTTTTGTTGTCGTCTCAGTTTTCCAAACCGCTTCGACAATTTTCACATGGAGCAATCGGATAGACGCCGGCTTCATAACGCAAGGAACCTAAATTAGCTGCCGACACAGGAAGCGTTGTTTTCTCACATTTCGGTGTTTTCGCGTTGCAGACGCCATCAGTGAGAACACGCCAGCTTCACTCTAATAGCCTCACTAACATAACGCGCCGTATCCGGTTTCGGTGTACCAGCCGCGCTTTCGGTGATGTAGGCCTGTGGTGTCGATAAATACCCGCGTGTACACAAAGTCCTTCGTAATGACGTTAAATGTTGGCAGCAGTACTCGTCATACTTAAAATAAGTTGTTCTCTCCAACGTAGGCCTTCTATTTTGAAATCGAACTTCACTAAAGTGTCTGCAGAAGCTTGTGGGGAAGGAGTGGGAACGTACTAGCCAAGTAAGGACATTTCTTTCGCATTAATGAAACGATACTTTTATTGGTTCATCACACATGAAATTCCATGTCGAAACCTTCTAGTTCGAGGAATTCAGAGCAGCCTAATAAATTCTGGTAGTAACAACACATACGAATAGTTGTACTGCGCTAAAAATCTGTCTTCGCAGCGACTACCCTTCAGCGTAGGCATTTAACTGGCTGAATAGATGGTATTTAGATATTTTGAAGAAGTCGCCATTGTCATACTAACGAAAATAAAGGAAGGACGGGAATATAAACTGTTAGAATTTTGCATTACACGACTATTTAAAAGTAGATGTCTTCATAAATTCCCTCGGAGAAAGAATTATAAAGCAATGCTTCCCCGTAGACAAGTTTCTACAACCGATGCCAAACAACACCTGAGAAACCGACCTCGTAATTACAACAGGTTCTTTTCATTGGTATGCACTGATAGGAAAAACACACTTGGTTAACTATTCTTTGAACAACACAGCTATACATTTTTGGCGTTCCCATGTTGAAATATGAAGAAAACCGTTCCGGAGTTGCCATGCGTCTTAAACAAATATTAGGTAACCTGAACAGGGATGAACCAAAGGGCATTACAAGAGAAGCTAAGTGAACCGGGCGAGTGTTATGAATTAGGAAACATTTTGTGAAGTCATACTTGCTAAGTATACGTGGGGTATGCAGTGGTGGTCTGCATTTATTGTTGAGAAAAAGGACCGGAGTACAATACAAGTGCGGGAATGGTTGGCAAGTGTTGGGACCAAACTTTGCTAAGACTGACAGCTCACTGAAGGTTTGCGATAAAATGTAAGAGCGGACAGAGTAGGGGAAATGTTGTAGAAGCTAAGTACTGGAAGTGGACGAGAGCTACCTCATCCGTGGAATGGACCTAACCTGCTTGTGATGAAACTGAGAGCGGATGGTCTATATTTTTAACTCACCTTTGTAAGCAATTACAAAATCCGGGCCAAAATGCAGTAGTACAAGCAGTAGCCATCCACTAATGTACTCCTAGGTGGTTTAGCAACTTCGAAATTTTAAATGAGATACAACTGGGAAAAGAATGTACGAGGCGAAGGCGCCAAGGAGAATAAAATACAAACCTCAAATCCATCGTATTTTCGGCCGGAGCTGCCATCAGCAGCCATAGGCAGAGAAAAGTGCGCCACGAATAACATAAAACGTAAAATGAACACAATTAGGGCAATAGAAGCCATATTTTAAAACTGGAATATCCAAAGTCTTCTTCAAAAATAACGCTTGAACACTCACTTTATACTAAATTACGGTGCCCTGAATATTCTTCTAATTCTAAATATAGCCAAATATGCGTTCTAGCTCCCTTTGTATTTTGAGTTTTAAACATGCTTTTTTATACACTTTTCATAGCTTGAAGAGCACAAGTGCTTTTCAGCGGCCTGCGAAGTGCTTCAACGTCAGGCTGTGATGAAATAAGGCGAAAGACACAATATGGAGCATGGCAAAACTCGCTTAGCGCTCGCTCATAATGATGCAGATGTCTCGTTTCCAGTCGTTGGTGTTGACTGTGCGCCAGCCATTATTCGTATAATTTTATTTTCAGACAAAAATAATAAGTGTCTCGTTCTCGGAAAAAAAGCTGTTGGGGATCATAATGTTAACAATGCCCTGCTAAATTAAGAGGCGCTTTGAAAACAATAAACAAAAAACTTGTTGATCTGATTGGTGCTGTACCTGGGTATGCACAGCAGCAGCCCACTGCTCTGCCGACTCTGCTGTCTTTTTTGTTATTCTGTGAAATTTAAACATCTGCGAAGTTCAAAAAGTTTAATTTAAATTTAATTAGGTCGGTCACATTTCGGTAACAACATACGTCACAAACTTACATAAAAATGAATTTGCTTTGCCTACAACCGCAGGAAATGTATAAAGGCCAAATATGTATGGAAATTGTTCACTAGAACTACTGTCTTTTTTAATATAGCGAGTTTAATGTACTTCTCCCGATTAGTTGCTAAAAGTAAGTAGGAGACGCGTAAAATTGGCGTTCGCTATCAATACACGGCCGTATGTCTGGCGAGGTATAATTAGGAAATGCCGCTGTAACGCAAGTTTCATGAGAACAAGTGTGGAAATATTTACTTGATCAATATTTGCAGGCAGTTGTGAACACCTGTTTTTCTTCAATTAACAACTGAATGTCTATTCTTACTGAATAACTGAATGACATGTCCAACCTCAATTGACATCACCATACATAACTTAGCATACTTATCAACCATTTCGCATTGATGGTATTTCATTCGTAGATGGGCGGTAATTTTATAATATAGGCTGCTATACTATAAGTGCAATAGACTAGGAGAACACCTAAATATGCACGCTCAGTAAAAGCGCAGTTTTATTCTACCGGAATAACGACACCATTATTCCGCTTCCTACATTTATCAATTCGAAATATTTTCTTCGCCTTTTAAAGCAAGTAGTAACACCAGATGTTCGCGCCTGAGCATATTTTACCAACTTAAAATATCATAGCATAAAAGAACCAGACCAGACCGAACCCAGAAGTGATAACAGGATAGCAGTTTGAGCATTTGGCGGAATCAAACTAGAAAGAATCGGCCGACCTTGTGAGGAATGACGCTGACGGGTTGTGAGTTTTCATCTAAGCATTCGTTTTTCACCCATTTCTTTTCCTCGAGCAAATATCCTGTAAACGGTTACGATCATATTAAACGACGTGAGTCCAATTCAAACCAGAAATTACTGTTGCAGTATTGTACCCTCTCTAAAAGCGCTTAAGTTTAATTCAGATCAACAGAAACAAACATATTAACAACTGAATGTCTAGTCTTACTGAATAACTGAATGAGATGTCCAACCTCACGTTGAGGTGGGATGGGACATTAAGCTCCGGTGAACACAGTAAACCTAAGCACTCGACACTGTGCCCCCTAGTTCAGAGCACAAGAAATGCATTTGCACAGAATAAGTTAATCTGTCATAAGAGAGGCCACACTACCCTACCATAACCGCCATGGTATCACCGCACGTATTCATGGAAATCTCGAACGTATTGACGCAGTAAACTCACCATTACCTACTTGCCCATGAAATTACCCTCTCGCATAGCCTTTGTGATTAGCTGGCAATTCGTCGACGGTTGAGTGTTACGTGCGTGTCTATTCTGAACATGCGGAATATTTTTAGGAATAAGCTTCTGTTTGTTTTTTGTTCATTATACCAATGAGCCGAAGAATAAATATCCCGCCCGAAGTGAGAATTCGCGAGTATCCTTCATTGAATATTGCATGGTGCTAATGACGACATATTGCCACAATTCACGCATTCTGTTTGTTTTCTTCTGTGCTTTCATTTTATCATCAGGAGGCGCTAGCCTGTGTTATTTGTGTTTCAAGCAAAGTGCGTCTATCCTTTCTTTTCTCTTGAATGCCGAACGGGCTACCTAATTCGCAAGAAGAGTGATTCGCCCTGACGTCACTGGCCTAGAATATTCTTTGATCTTGAGCATTGGTCGGCAGCCTGTCTCACGAGTGCATTCACGCACACCCCACTCAGCACTCGTGAGTGGTGAGCGAGACTCACTATGGTTTTAAATTGGCGAGTGCGACTGCTGGTGCGATCAAGCGTCATTGGCAGTGAGTGCCGCTCAGCGTTCGCGAGAAGCCTCGCCTATCAATCGCGAGTAGGCGTGCACTCACCACTGCCCAATGGTGAGCCCCCCTTGCCACTCTTAAGTGCTGAGCAGCGATCGGCACTCACGAGTGCACTGATTGTATTTGCGCGATTTGTGGGGTTTACACCGGTTATCGCCACGCTTGCGCTTGTAGTCGCTTTTCGCTCTTAGTCGCAGGAGCCATTCGCATTATGGTTGTTAATGGCGCGATTGCTTTTAGCTTCCAGCATATGTCATCACTGCACTCCTGCTATGGGGACCATGGAATGAACTCTCTGGTGGCGTGTTGATTTAGGACTATGATTAAGCTGGACTGCTGCGCACACTCTCGTGCGAGTGGTGAAGACGAGTGGTTAGCGCGATCGCGAGTTAGTGCGAGTGGTGACGGCGAGTTGTGAGTGCGAGGGAGTATGAGGGGAGAGCGAACGGTGAACGCGAGGGCGATCGGTGACGGCAACATTCAGCGTGAGCGTGAGTGAGCGCGAAAGGCCACAGCAAGAGGTGAGTGTGAGCGCAAGTGAGTGGGAGTGATGACTGCAAGTGCTGAGCGTGAGTTCCAGTAATATTGGCGAGGGTGACCCCTGAGTGTTAGTGTCAATGAGTGCATGACGATCAATATACTTTTTAGGGGCTAAGACCCTTAAGGGGATCGGCATATCGGCGTTCATGCCGTCATCGTAACCGTCGTCTCATGTGGTCGTTGTACTAAAAACGGGCACAATCTTTACACTTCGCGCAAAAAACCTAACGCCTACTAAAAAAACACTGGCACACTCGTTTACGCCTCGCGCTGGAATCTTTCGTCACTCGTCTGAAAACACACCGGGACACAAGCATACGCCTCGCACTAGAACGTTCCCTTCGTCAAAAAGACGTGCCTTTTACAGCCCAGCTGAATACCTCTACCCCTCAATGGTTTTACACCTGTTGGCACAAACGCAAAGGCTCCGAGGATGCGACTATAGAAGGCCTGCTTCGCCCCTTCTTAGGCCACGAGTTAGTGGAGATGGCCCGGGAGTTTTATGTGAGTGTGAGGGAGTGGCACACAGATTTGCTGAGGTGCGCCATTAGAGTTCTCGGTGAAATTCGAGGGCTCGCGCCTAAAGATAAATACTAGCACGGGAGACGCAACGGTCTTCGATTCCCCAACGCCAGTCTGCGCTCGTCAGTTGCTTTGCTGGTTCTGCGCCTCTTGTATTCTTTTAGTCTTTCTGGAGAAACACTCAAAATAAATGTTTCTCCTTGGGAGAGAACATGGGTCCTCATTGGCTACGTCACATTCCATGGTGGGACTGGGCACGCACCGTTTATTCTAATTACACCCCTGAAAGTCAGCCTACGCCGACCGCGCCGCCGACGGCAAGGTGTACCAGCCGAGGTTTGTCTAATACGAGAAGTAACCAAAGAAAGACCGCCGCAACTGACAACACGGTGGCAGAAGCCACTCCTCGTCTCGTACTGAAATAGCCCCAAGTACCACCATTGTTTCGTGGATCTCCCAGTATACACTACGGGCAGGTTGGAGAAAGTGGAGCACGTCCATATCTTCAACAGGTGTGGTTGCGAAACAAACTTTTTTTATGTGTTGTTCTATACAGATGATGCAGCTCGAGCTTGGTTCGTGAACCACGAGACCTCCCTGAGCGACTGGACTATCTTCACAAGCAAGCTTTTCAAATCATTAGCCTTCTACGTGCGAAAAGAACGTGCTATACTTTTGCTGAAAACGCGCAAGCAACACACGAACGAAGGAAGCGTCACATGATCTTTGTTGAGGATATGCAGTAATTGTTTTATCGTGCGGGCCCTGAAATGATAGCAGAAAAGGAACTGAGGTTTCGGATTCGAGTTGTAAAGCAAGAGCTATTTGCTTGTCTTGACCGTAGCCCTCCTATGAAAGTGGCTGAATTAGTATCTGAGGCAGCCTCAATGCAGAGGACGCTTGAAAATTTGCATGGAGTTATACTAAAGCAATGTCAATACTCAGGTTTCGGAGGCGATCGGTGTCGGGGCTATTAGCCGCAGACCAGAATTTTTTCGATTTCGGTTCGGGTTCGGGTTGGAGCCTTTCGTGTTCGGTTTCGCGTTCGGTGCCAGGGCACCATACCGCTCAGGTTCCAACCGTTTAAAACGGGCTCAAACGGGCTCGAAGAAAAAAAAAGCAACACTGTGTTTTGCACTTTCTTTTTCATTTGCTGCGTTTTTGTGTTTCTGTGACGTCGGTATAAAAAAAATTCATAATGCATGTTTCGTTCTGCAATTGTTTTTCACTGTGCCAACTTTACTGTACAATCCGCTGCAAAATATAATCCATGCGAAGTGAACGATTACTACACTAACTGAAGTGAAATAAAAGTTTGCAAGGACACGTAAGGCTGCTTATATGTGTGAATGCGGAACCATTACTCTTTATGGCCGAAAGTTTATTTTGAATATTTAGAATGGTTCATTTATACAATTGAAGTAAAGTTTACTCTTGGCTCATAAACACGCAGTTTTATACGCCGCAGTTGTTTTCTTGAGGAAACAAAAAATTGGCTGATGATTTCAATAACCAGAAAGCAAGCGCGCAGTGCAGTCTTCTTGGCGGCGGTGCATAGCTGCTGCGTCTCAGGAAGTGATCGCGTCATCTGCGAATGAGTGATATTTCCGCGAACCATGCATTGGGTTTCTTTATTTGAGTTTTCACTTTACCGCCCGGCTGTGCCGGTCTGTGTTATCTCTGTGCCAAGGGAAGCGCGTGTTCCATTCTTTCTTTCTGTGCCGCATGTGTTCTGATAGGGAGAGCATTCCGATCTAACGTGACGGTTCGAGAACCACGCGCGCCGAAAGATAAAAAGCCGGCAGAGCAGACGCCGGGGTATTCGATTCTGCGACGCTCGCCGACGCAAGTCACTTTGTTGACCGCTGCTTCGCCGCCTCTGTATCCTTTTGAGTTGTTAGGGGAGCACAAGTTCGCTCCAATAAACTTGTTGCTCCTTCAAGACAACTGCGTCGTCCTTGGCTTCGTGACATCTGGTGGAGGTGCGGGGTAGCACCCTTCATGCCCACTACAACCTCTGCAAGCCGCCAAGCCAGTCCAACAAGAGCCAGCTCCCGCCAGCAAGATTTACCACCCGAGTTCGGTCTGCTACCGGAGAAAGCGAAGAAGAAAGTCGTCGCAACGAGCACCATGGTCAACCAAGCCGATCGTCCCGTCGTTCTGCAGCAGCCACGGGATCCGCCATCTTTCCGAGGAGCCCCCGCAGAAGACCCAGAAGAATGGTTGGAGAAACTGGAGCGCGTCCGGAAATTCAACAGGTTCGACGACGAAGAAACGTTCCGGCATGTTTTCTTGTACTTGGAAGATTCGGCTCGCACTTAGTTCGAGAACCACGAGAGCTCCTTGACAAACTGGGCTCAGTTCAAAAGCGAGTTCCAGAAGACCTTTACTACCTTGGTCAGAAAAGAACCCTCAGCGCTTTTGCTGGAAACTAGAACGCAGCACCCGAACGAAGGGGTCATGATCTTCGTCGAGGAGATGAAGCAACTTTTTCGCCATGCGGACCCGGAAATGACGGAAGAAAAGAAACTACGGTTTCTGATGCCAGGTGCGAAGCAAGAGCTCTTCGCGTGCCTTGTTCGCAACCCCTTCATGAGCGTGTCTGAATTCGCGTCTGAGGCCGCTGCAATGGAGAAGACGCTCGAAATCTGAACGAGCCAGTGCGACCGCCCAATGAATTCGCTGGTTTCAGAGACGTTGGGTGCCGGCGCTATTAACTCCGACTCACTACGCGACGCCATCCGTGCAGTGGTGAGGGAGGAGCTGCGGAAACGTTTCCCGACAACGACGCCACACCCTCAAGTCATTTCCTTGACTCACGTGATCCGGGAAGAAGTACAGCAGGCTTTGGGAACTTCTATGCCGTCCGAAGCACCCTGCGAGCTAGAGGCGCTGACCTACTCCGGGGATGTTCGTCGACACCGCCCTGTTCCAACACTTTGTCAAGAAGCCCCACCCTACCGCCGCCCACTGTCGCCCACCCGACCCCCTGTAGTGCGAAATCAGACGCCGAGGAAGACTGACATATGGCAAACACCGAATAATCGTCCTCTGTACTACCACTGCGGAGAAGCCGACCACGTCTACCGTCGCTGCCCATACAAGAGACTCGGACTTCGTGGCTTCGCCGTCGACGCACCACACCCCCAACCCAGCCAGCGCCCATCTGAGATTGAAGAATACCTGTCCAACACCAGCCGTGGACCAGCCTGTTTCAACCGTTCGCCGTCTCCCTACCCGTACCAGTCGCCGATCCGCCGTAGCAGTGCTGACTTCGCACGTGGAAGGTCCCCCAGCCACGCTGGGGAAACTAAAGGCGGCAACGTGTGGAGGTGAAGTTGCACAACGGCGGAAAACTGAAAACCCTCCAACGACGCAACGATTCGCCGAAGACTGTGACTTACGACATGCCCTCATCGCGACGACCCGACCTAACACTGACGTCACTCCTGAACACGACGACAACCACACGGCGCGGCGCGTACTTGACATGACCAAACCTGCCGCTGAGACGAAGGCAACGACGACGCACAGTAGCCGACCGTCAACACACACAAGCCGAGACGCGACGCCCCGACAAACCCGAAACTCGAGGAAGGCATTGTCTGACGTCCAGTTGTCCATCGACGGCTTTGACGTAGTCGCCCTCATCGACACGGGAGCTGACTACTCGGTGATGAGCGGGTCATTCGCGTCTAAGCTGAAGAAAGTTACGACAAGATGGGACGGTCCACATATACGCACAGCAGGAGGCCATCTCGTTACGCCAAGTGGAACATGCACATCCCGCGTCACCATAGACGGCATCACGTACCCTGCTGCGTTCGTAATTTTAGCTAACTGCTCCCGCGACGTAATATTGGGAGTGAAGTTTCTGACGGACAACGGCGCAATAATTGATCTCCAGACCAAGTAGATACCTTTTCCTCTGATCACTCTACGACGCTGCCACTGAACCCCCATGACCGTGCTGCTGTAAGGATTGCCGACGATCACGTCACCCTGCCACCCCGTGCAAGCTTGATGATCGCCGTCTACTGTGAGGATGCTGCTCCTAACATCGACGCTATCGTAGAGGGTGACCAAAGGTTGCTTCTCATCCGCGGTGTCTCCGTCGCAAGAGGCATTGCGCGCTTTGCGCAATGGAAATCCCATGTTTTGGTCACCAAATTCACCGAGGAGTACCAGCATCTAAACAAGGGCGCTGCAATTGCATTCCTCAAAAAAACGCAAGAAGCAAATCAAGTGTTCGCGGTCGCTAAGTGTGAATGCTCACGCGCAGATCCTTCAAAGCAGCCGCAACCTTTCGACGTGAACCCGGCGCTGCCGCGAGAAAATCGGGACAGATTACTGAATTTGCTCTGTCGCTACAGCGAGTGTTTTTCGGCAAACCCAAAATTACGTCAGACACCCCTAGCGAAGCACCGAATTATAACCGAAGATGGCGCCCGACCTACCCGACAGTCACCGTACCGCGTCTCTTCACAGGAGCGGGAATCCATTCGGACTCAAGTCGACGACATGCTCAGCCACGACATAATACAGCCATCGAAAAGTCAGTGGTCTGCGCCGGTCGTACTCGTGAAGAAAAAAGACCGCACATTAGGGTTCTGCGTTGACTACCAGCGACTGAACAACATCACCAAAAAGGACGTGTACCCCCTGCCATGAATCGACGACCCCCTCAACCACATCTGTCATGCGAAGTACTTCTGGGTAATGGATCTGAAGACCGGCTACCGGCAAATTGAAGTGGACTCGAGAGACCGAGAGAAGACTGCCTTGATAACCCCGGATGGCCTATACGACTTCAAGGTGATGCCTTTCGGGCTGTGCACGGCGCCAGCAACTTTTCAACGAGTCATGTACACGGTGCTAGCTGGCCTGAAGTGGCACACCTGCCTCGTATACCTCGACGACGTTGTCGTATTCGCCGGGACGTTGTTGTATTCGCCCGGAGGAACTCAAGTTCCTGGGCCATGTCGTCAACGCCGCGGGAGTCCTACCTGACCCAGCAAAAACTTCAGCCGTTGCGAAATTCCCAAGGCCGGAAGACAAGAAGTGCGTGCGATGATTTCTCGGACTGTGCACATACTACCGGCGCTTCGTCGCAAACTTCGCACGCATTGCAGCACCGCTCACGCGCTTGACGAAAGATAGCACCCCTTTCAGCTTGGACAACGACCAAGAAAAAGCATACGGTGAGCTGAAAAAAAAACACCTGCAAAGCCCGCCCGTGCTCGCTCATTTCGACGAAAACGCCGAAACGGAAATACACCCGTACGCCAGTGATATAGGCTTGGGTGCCGACCTCGTTCAAAAACAAAGCGGGTGCGAAAAGGTAATCGCCTATGCCAGCCGTGGTCTGTCGAAGGAGGAGAAAAACTACTCTGCCTCTGAGAAAAAGTGCCTGGCAATTATATGGGCGATTTCAAAATTTCGCCCATACGTGTATAGAAGACCATTCAAGGTTGTGACACACCACCACGCGCTGTGTTGGCTCGCCAATTTGAAGAACCCCTCTGGCCGTCTTGGGCGCTGGAGCTTGAGCCTGCAGGAGTTCGACGTTACAGTCGTTTATAAATCCGGCAGGAAACACTCCGACGCCGACTCCGACGCACAGCCCGCACAATTGGAAAAATAAAGGCGAAGTACTACTGTCTCCGCCTTACATCCGACGTCACCCACTACGTCCAGAGCTGCCGTGACTGTCAGTGACGAAACACGCCACCGACGAGACCCGCCGGACTCCTGCAGCCGATCGCCGTGCCATCAAGGCCCTTCCAACAAATTGGAATGGACCTTCTGGGCCCGTTCCCTAAGTAACGATCCGAGAACAAGTGGATTGTTGCAGCAACAGACTACATCACGCGCTACGCGGAGACCGCCGCTCTTCCGAGGGGGACTGCACAAGAAGTCGCCAAGTTTTTCATAAGACAAGTTGTGCTGCGACATGGAGCCCCCGAAGTCCTCATCACGGACCGCGGAACGGCCTTTACTGCGGAGCTCATGCAAGGCATCTTGCGCTACAGCAACACGGATCACCGAAAAACGACGGCGTACCACCCCCAAACGAACGGACTAACGGAACGTTTGAACAAGACGATTTCGGATATGCTGTCCATGTATGTCGACGTTGAACATAAGACTTGGGACGAAGTGCCCCCGAATTCACGTTTGCGTACAACACGGCTATCCAAGAAACCACGCAGATGACACCGTTCGAGCTCGTCTACGGAAGACTGCCGACTACAATGCTTGACGCCATGCTGCCTCACGTAGAAGACGACGACCTGAACGCCGACGTCCAAGGATGCCTTCAGCGTGCGGCGGAGGCCCGCCAGCTCGCTCGAGTTCGTATAACGGACCAGCAGCTGGTGGATGCCGGCCGCTACAACCTCCGACGACGAGCCGCCAAGTACCACCCAGGGGATCGTGTGTGGGTTTGGACTCCAATCCGACGACGCGGACTGAGTGAGAAACTTCTGCGACGGTATTTCGGACCCTACAAGATTCTACGACGTGTTGGCCAACTTACCTACGAAGTGATCCCCGATGGTGACTCCGGCACATCGCGACGACACATGCGGCCCCAAGTCGTCCACGTGGTCCGCTTAAAACCTTTGTACAGAGGATGACGATCTTTTTCTTTTATTTGTTCGGACTTTCGCTTATGTTAGCATCAGGTCGATGCACTCTTAGAGGGGGGGTAATGCCGCGAACCATGCACTGGGTTTCTTTATTTGTGTTTTGATTTTACCGCCCGGCTGCGCCGGTCTGTGTTATCTCTGTGCCAAGGGAAGCGCGTGTTCCATTCTTTCTTTCTGTGCCGCATGTCTTGTGATAGGGAAAGCATTCCGATCTAACGTGAACAGCCCGGAATAATCTTCTTGGATCTACATTGTTCTCGACGCGAATCGACGGTTCGAGAACCACGTGCGCCGAAAGATGAAAAGCCGGCAGAGCAGACGCCGGGGTATTCGATTCTGCGACGCTCGCTGATGCAAGTCACTTTGTTGACCGCTGCTTCGCCGCCTCTATATCCTTTTGAGTTGTTAGGGGAGCACAAGTTCGCTCCCATAAACTTGTTTCTCCTTCAAGACAACTGCGTCGTCCTTGGCTTCGTGACAATATATTGTGCAGGTAGTTGTTCTGTAGCGCATCTCCTCTGCGGTGCATGCCTCGCACGACCTCGGCATGCCACACTCCCCTTCAAACTTTGGCATACTATCAACCTTCAATTTCCTGCTCACTCTATCTGCGGTGGCTGCTCCGTTCTCTCGGTTACAACAAGGCCCACGGTGACGAATTACGCGAAATCACAATAGTGGGCGCTTAAGATCTGCTCATTAAAAGATGGCTTTACGTAGGCGGCGGGGAGAATCCTTGTGATCGAGTCGTCTTGCCGACCTGCCGACATGCCGCCCCTCGTCTCCAAATCATGTATCCTCGCCGGAAGTTTCAGGCTGGAAGGCAGTCAGGCAGACGGGTAGTTTGCTGGCAGGCCGGGAGCCACTTGGGCTGAACTTGTGTGGCTACCAGGCAGCCTGCTCAGCTGCCATCTTTTTTAGCACCGAAACTGTTTACAAATAGCAATTTTTTGTATCGGAAGTAAAACAATACCAAGGAATTGCCGAATGTACGCACGCGAGCGCGAACCTCCCGGACAGCCAAGAAGTTAACAAAACTAAGAAAATGCCTCGCGCTCGTGTGCGCGTGCATTGCGATGACCGCTCAGGGTCCCTTCCGCACGGTTGTCAAGCCAGGCATACCCACTCAGCGAGATCGCCGAAGATTCCGGCAACCTTTACTCCATAACTGTTGCTATAACGACGAAGAGGCAAATCGATAAAGCAGAGCAAGCAAACGGAACACGCAGACACTTAATACGTGTTCTGTATCGAGGTGGTGGCGCGATTCTTCTTCCCACAGTCACAGCCGATTGAGTCAGGCATTTGACTCTCGGGTGCTAACTCGCAGCGAATGGGTAAATCAAGTGGCTCCGTTGATCCAGCAGACACATTCGAAACGTGCCGGTGCTTGTGATTGCTTCTCTGTGCTACCACTGTGGAGAGTTCGGCAACATTTACCGTCGCTGTTGCTACAAACAACACCTCCTCTGAAGTTACTCTTCCCACGCACCGCCTTCTCTGCCTGGCCATCGACAGAGCGAGATCGAGAAGCATGTCTGAGACTAGCCATCGCCCTGTCCATATCTCTGGCCAAGCCGGCGCAGCGACGTTGAATTCACGCGTCGGCTATCCCCGAACCCCACACGGGCAATCTGAAAGTAACAGCTTCTTGAGCTGGGGTTGAACTGCGTCAAAAAATCAGAAAACCCCTACGCCCCTATCTAACCTTGACGTGACCCCGCAACATGACGACCACCAGATTGCGCAAGGTCTACACGACGTGAACAACCACACAATGAATAGGACCACAGCAACGACGATGTGTAGCCAGCGACCCTCCACGCGAAGCGGCCGTGAGGTGACGGCGCGAGGCACCCGAAACTCCACAACGACTACTTGTGATGTACAGCTTCACATCAACGGCCTTGACGTAGTCGCACTAATAGACACGGGGACGGACTATTCCGTGACCAGCGGATCATCCCCGTACACACGGAAAAACAAGTTGCAAAATAGAAAGGTTCTCATATAAGCACAGCAGGAGGCCACGTCGTCGGGAGTACTAGAACTTGTACGTCACGAATCTCCAGAAACTGCGACACGTACACTGCGCCGTTCCTAATACTGCCTCACTGTACCCGCGATGTAATGCTTTGCAAGCACGTTTAGTCCTATAACGGGTACAGTGCTATTATCGATTTACGAACCACGCCTATCAGGCTCTCGGAACGAACGCGCCGTGACGCCGAAACCAAGCGCCGAATGACGTACCTTGTTAAAGATTGCCGGTGACCACGCCCCACTCTGTTCCCAGGCAAGCCTGATGAACGGTGTCCTATAACGGGTACAGTGCTATTATCGATTTACGAACCACGCCTATCAGGCTCTCGGAACGAACGCGCCGTGACGCCGAAACCAAGCGCCGAACGACGTACCTTGTTAAAGATTGCCGGTGACCACGCCCCACTCTGTTCCCAGGCAAGCCTGATGATCGACATTCACGAAAGAATATCAGCATATAAACAATTACACTTTTATCGCATTCATTACAGAAATTCAGAAAGAAAGTGCACGGGTCGCCATCAGCTACATTGAGCACGTGTCTGATGCGGTCCTCAAATCTGCTCAAGTCGTTTACGTCAACCCGGCGCTACCGCAACAAAAGCAGGAAAAGCTTACAGCTTTGCTACACCTTAACAGCGACTGCTTTTCGTCGTCTCCAAAGCTACATTAGACGCTTCTTGTGAAGCACTGTATATTCACCGAAAAGGGGGCTCGAATAACGCGACGGTGACGTCACGATGACGTCACCTCGCGCTACATGAGCGCGAGGCTATTCGTATGCAAGTTGGCGACATCGTGAGTGACGACATCATACAACATTCGAAACGTTCTGGGCTGCTCCCGTTGGTTTTTTGAATAATTATGATTATGGTTATGAGGTTTACCGCACCGACACTACACAGGCAATAAGGCGCGCTGTAGTGGAGGGCTCCAGGTTTATTTTTACAACCGCATGAATATTAGCGTGCGCCGAAATCTCGAATACCGGGCATTGTGGCTTTCACCCTTCACCAGAAATGCAGCCGCCGTGGCCGGGAATCGAACCAGTGTCCTGCTGTTAAGCCACTACTGTGGATCTCGTGAAGAAAAAGGATGGCACGCAAAGGTTCTGCGGGGACTACCGCCGGCTGAACAAAATTGCAAAAAAGGACGTGTACCCCCTCACACACAACAAAGCCGCCCTCGACCACCTATGCCACGCAAAATACGTCTCGCGGATGGACCTAAAATCGGGTACTGGCAAATAGGAGGAAAAAGACATAAGAAAACTGCCTTTTAACGCAGGACGGACTTTACGAGTTTGAGGTGACGCTTGTTGGGCTGTGCAGGGCACCAGCAACATTCAAATGACCTACTGACACTGTGCTAGCCAGTCTGAACAGGCACGCCTAAGCTCGTCTACCTCGACGACGTGGTCGTGTTGGCCCGAAGCTTCGACGACGAGGACCTCGCAAGGTTGGAGTCAGCACTCGAGGCAATCGGAACATCAGTATTAACACTGAAACCAGAAAAACCCTGCTTCATGTACGAGGAATTCAAGTTTGTGGTCCTCGCCTTTCCGCGATGAGAGAGGCCCTCCAGACGACTTAAAACGTCAGCCATAGTACACTTTCCTAGACCAAAGGACAAGAAAGCTACAGGAAGATTCTTCGGATTTTGCGGAAAAGACAGCGTTCAGTTCGGCCAGGAGTATGCATGGCAGAACGCTCTTTGCGAAGTTGAAACTCGGCGTCAGCGCCCGCTGGTTATCGCATATTTTGATGTGAACGCCTACACAGAAATGCTCACCGATATCGCTTACATAGGTTTGGGTGCTTTCGTTGTCCGAGAGAAGAACGGCTGCGGAAGAGTAATCACGTGTGCCAACCGCAAGCCTTAAAAAAGAGAGAGACTATTCGGTCTATGGAAAAGATTGCCTCGCCATATTATGGGCCTTTTTTAAGCACGCACTGCATGCATAGGCAAAGCATTTATGGTGTAGCAGACCACCACGCGCGGTGTTGTGTCACAGTTTTGAGGGACCCTTCTGGCGGGCTTGAGTGATGGAGCCTGCGCCTTCAGTAATTGGTTGCACGTGGCTATGGTTTACAAAACGGGCAGCAAACAATCGGACGCTGACTCCCTGTGACGCGCCCTTGTCGAACCTCCGCAATTGGCGGTGAGCGCCAACACAGGCGGCGCTGCGAGGCGCGCCTCCGTGATGTCAGTTTGGGATTCTCTCATTTGTCGTCTGCTTCACTCAGGATCGCTCTGCCTGCTGTTTCTTTGCGCTCGGTCAACGTCTGATACTTGTCTGCACCAGAATTGGCGTGTGGGTAACTTTTTATCATAATAGGCCTAAACTCGCATACACTAGCTCATGGTGTCAATTAAAGTATAATTTTGGATACCGCTACGGGAGAAACATTCCCGGTGCCACCCCATTCCTTGCGAAGCCGGTCCTGCGCGGAGCGCGAAGAGTCGGAGCTAGGCGTCAGCTTCTCATGTAAACATTCGAACAAAAGGAACAGTCAGCTGCTAATAACCGACAACAGCGAAAACGGAAGACTAAAACAAATTCTAGGCCTTCAGGGCTGTCGGCTTTGGCAGAAGGCATCACGATTCCCGCTAATCATAAGTAAGGTGAAACAGTTTGAGCAACCTTGCCGAACGCTCGAAAGCGTTTTGCCACATCACGTTACGTTGTCAAGGCATGAAAGTTTGCCGACATGCACTACAGACTGCAAAAACGGTAAGTTTAGTTCCAAATAACCCAGTGTGTATATACGCGCGTGCTGATTTTGTACCAGGCATCTAAACAGTATGGAGGTTTATTGAGCAAAACAAGTCACGTCTTCATTAAATTTATAGTAACACATATATGTTTGTTAAGACCTGGAGGGATATTTCGGAACATTTCGCACAGCCATATCTTCCCGATATTCAGATATGCGTTATAGAAAACTGCCCTCAAGAGGAGCAGGAGGAGTAACGGGTGGAGGGGAAAACTTTGTTTAACAATTAAACCAATCTGGTTAGTGGGCCGGGTCCTCAGTCCAGGACAAAACAGTAAAAGTAATTTTCTTCAAATCATAGAACGCCATCCCGAGTAGAATAGGATTTGTTCTTCGCGCCTGGAAGGGTTGAAAAGCAATGAAGAGCTACTTGGAATTCTTCGGTTTCGAGTCTTGTAATATATGCAGGTATACTATTTATTACGTTAGTTAGCAAGTATATCATGCCTTCAACACCGTAATCATGTCATCATTGTTCGAGTTGAGAGTTGTTTCGTTATGATAACAATATAATTACGATAGAAACTCGGAGCAGAAAAGCCGCCTTGGAGTACTGTGGACCACGTTGTTTAGGGCGCGATCGCGGTGGCGCAGAACAAACCTTCTCATTGTATTTGCATGTGAATAAACAAAGCACGCTTCGCATATGCACCTTCTTGCACGCAGCCGTAATGAAAGCCAATTTCTGAAGAAGGGAATGTATGCCATACAAAATGAAGGAAATATCTACCCGTAGACTTCTCCCGCCGCCCTGCAAAGGGCTGAGCAGGTCACAGGCCGTTCTGTTCAGGCAGTTGCAAACGAGGACGCTTCCGAGCCCGGCGCTATTGCATCGGATGTACCCGGAATCACACCCCGACGACAAGTGCAGAGTGTGCCGCAGGGAGACGGCCACATTCGAGCACATGCTCTGGGACTGCTCCAAACATCAAAGCGAAGCAAATTCAGGACGTATACCGCCGCAGCTTGAGGAAGCAATGCGGAGTGACCACGAAGAAACGCAACTCCAGGCCGTCCAGCAGGTCATCGATGCGCTTGCTAGGCAGGAACCTCGCGAGCCGGCAACGGCGAGCGATGATCCTCGCAGAGCACCCGCCAAGACGACGACGTAGGCCACGTCCTAAGCGCGCGTGCGCGCTTTACTGCAGGCACAATAAACGTTTCTCCAATCCAATACACGACCTTTGTGAGGCTCCCAACATCCCAAAACCTCCTAATAAGAAGTTGTTGACGGGGCAGAAAAATTAATGCATTGGGCAGAAAAGAAGCAAGAAGCATTAATCCGATACCAGACAACAACGAAAGAAACAGAAGAAAGCCGCTTTACTTGCTGCTGTGCGATGAGCGTGTAGAGGCTGCTGTTTGGTACGTAGTATTAAACTGTTGAGTCTTCATAGGAGCACCTCAAAAATATTGCAGGGAAGCATACGCATTTTGAATACTTAACGAGAAGCTCTTATCGCTGATCCTCGCGAATAAGCAAGAAAGGACGAGTTACACAGGATCTTCTGACCGATACTCCGAAGAAAGTTGTTCTCTATCTATTCGTGTGTTGCAAACGTATGGGGATAAAGCTTCAAATTATTCAGATGCGTCAGAAGCTGGAAAAATAAGTGAGTCGCTAGAAATACGCTTTTTAACTCACTACAGCAGCGAAGCGGGCGATTTCTAGCCCAGGCACTGTTGCCCCTGCCCCTCGCAAGCGGAGTGTAGCAGACGACAGCGGCGCGAATCCCTAAGCCGACGTCAGAGCCAGGGGCGCCACTCAAACATCTAACCGCCAATAGGACTCCGACAAAGACACCCAGTTCCTCGGCATTCTGACAAAAAGCCATCTGGCCGTCCAACAGCGTGCCGACCTTTAGTTGCGAGGCATGATGAGGACACAACGCCGCCGTGCTAATGACATTCAAGTGCAACCTTACTGGATTTTGCCTGAAAAATATAGTGTTAGTTGAAACTTTTGATCACAGAACGAGACCGAATTACCTTCACCTCATCCGACCTAGCCTCCGAAAGCAAATTTCGATGTGTGCCACGACGAGCAAATATCAAGGCATCTCGGCCCGACACGCACGCTCGGAGAAATTAGGACGGCATACTACTGGTCCCGCCTTGCATCCTGGTAAGCCACTACGTTCGAAGATGCCGTGACTACCAGGGACGGGGAGCGTCACCGACCATGCACGCCGAACCACTGCAGCCCATCGCAATGCCATTGCGGCCCTTCCAACATATCGGAATGGACCTTCTAGGCCTATTCTCAAGTTCACGACCCGCGAACTAGTGGATTGTCGTCGCGACTGACTAAATGACCTACTACGCAGACACCGTCGCTCTTTCGAGGGGTAAGCTGAAAAAGACTCAAAATTCTTCATCCACAAGGTGGTGGTGAGGACGTGGAGCGCCTGTATACCTAATCACTGACCGCGTAATGGCCTTCACTAAAGAGCTAATGCAAGGCGTCCTAGGAGACAACAACACGGACAACCTAAAGACCACAGGGCACCACCCACAAACCAACGGACTAAGCGCAAGCCCGAAGAGGACGATCACGGATATGCTCTCTATGCACGTCGATCTTGAACGTGAGGCATGAGACAATATACTCCGTTATGTCACGTGCGCGTACAATGCATCTATTCCGGAAATTACGCAGTTGACGCTGTTCGAGCTTATTTACGGTCGACAGCCGAAGGCGATGATCGACGCCATGATACCACACATCAAATACGACGACCTCAACGCCGACGTCCGTGGTTACGTACAGCAGGCGGAAGAGGCCTCTCAGCTTGATTGCGTATGTATTATGGAGCAGCAGCTCGTGACAGCCGGACGCTCCAGGCTCCGACACCGCGACACTGAGTCACACCAAGCTCATTTCGTGTGCCTGTGGAATCCAACAGGACGAAGAGGTGTATATGGAAAGATTCAGCGATAGTAGTTCGTTCCCTACAGCATTCTACGGAGCATCGCCAACTCTTTTACAATGTATTCCCAGACGGTTACTTGGTCCCATTGCGAAAACCCCCGCTTACCGAAGTCGTCTACGTGGGTCACCTCAAGCCTTACTATGCTAGATGATGGATATTTTGTTTGTACTGCCGTTGTATGGTAGCATCGAGTCGATGCACTATTAGAGGGGGTGATGCCGCCAACCACACATAATCTTTGATTACATCTGTTTTTTACAATGTAGGATCGGCAGGCTTGGCTATCTGTGTTTCAGGTGAAATGCGCGTATCACTTCCTTTTTTTGAATGTCGTGCTGGCCATTTTACTTTATAGGGAGAGTGTTTCGCCCGGGTTTCAAAACCTGGAACAATCCTCATTGATCTGTATGTTCTCTTTGTATTTCGGCAGTTCGAGAAACAATCGCGCCAAAAGATGAATGGTCGTAGGTCAGACGCCGCGGTATTCGATTCGCCCTCGACATGGGGTGCACTTTATGTTCTTGACTGCTTCTACGTTGCTTGTATTCCCTTTGAGTTTTTGTGGAGCACAAAGGCGCTCCAATAAACGTTTCAGACTTGAAGGAAATGTGCGGCGTCTTTCGCCACGTGACAATTGTTTTGCGGAAATTCAGTGATTCGATGGTATGGGCTGGTGCCACCGTGGATTAGGGCTGGTGCCGCTGCGAACTACACGCGTATATTCTCGAGTCCTACAATGGGTGGCTCGATGTGCCCGGCTGCCACCTTTTCAGAGACATTCATGTGGCGGTGTTTTCCCGCCCAAGACGCTGGGAATGCTCTCCATCTTGCGACCCGCCAGTGGTGTGCGCGGCCAAGGTAGGTATTCGCAGGCTGACTCCATTGTAAAGGCACATGCACACAAAATTAAGCAGACACTGCAGTCGTTTTTGAGCATGCTAGGCTTTTTACGACCGCTTTCTAAGCGCGTACTACAGTGGCACCAACCATCTATGAGGTTCTTGTGAAGAACAAAAAACGAAAATAAAGTCTAGACATGAAACTGCGTTTTATGAGCTCAAACAGTTCCTTATACGAAGGCAGTCCTGTCGTGCTATGATGAAAGCAAGCTCATATTAATTTCATGCGATGCTCAGGCTTACGGTGCTGTGCATGATTAACTGACTGGGCAGCAAAGGACGAGCGGTAGCAATACCAATTGCATCCCGGACTTTTGATGCCAGTCAGCGTAAATATGCTCAACTCGACCGTGAAGCACTTTGTGTTGCAGTATTTGCAGCCACCCATTTCCGCAAGTACATCGTGGGTCGAGCAGATATTGTTTGACGGATCACCATCCGTTACTGACAATTTGAGGCCACAGATGTCTGTACCTTAAATACTTTGTCCCAGGATGAAAAGGTGGCGCCGCATGCTCTGAGTGCACGATTACAACCTACAGTTTGGTGCCAGTAGTTGTAACCAGACTTTGGACGCGCTTAGCATAATGCCCCTTAAGAGCGCATTGAAGAATCTCACCCACCTGGAGACGAACTAATGGTTGTGGCATTAACCCCACCACCGTCGACAGCTGAGCTTCCGGCTACACTCATGCAAGAGGACCAAATTTGTGCAGACGTGTTTTCAGAAGTACAGAATTGCACCTTTCGGCGAGTGCAGGGAGACAGTTTCAATTCATACCGCAGAAGAACTACGGAACGTGCGATGAATCGAGGATGCTCCAGCTGAACTCCAGAGTTGTCATGCCTGCAACCCGCCGCGGTGGCTGAGTGGCTAAGGCGTTGCGCTGCTGAGCACTAGATCGCGGATTCGATTCTCAGCTGGAGCGGCCGCTTTTCTGATGGAGGCGGAAAGCAAAAACGACCGTGGGTACAAGATTTCGGCGCACGTTAAAGATCCCCATGTGATCAAAATTAATCCAGAGCCCGCCACTACGCCGCGCCTCATCGCCGTCGTTGCGTCGGCGCGTTAAACCCCACAATCAATCAATTAATAAATTGTCATGCCTACAGCAGCGCGAATCATTGGTGTGTGTGGCACGTCGTGTAATCTAAGCAATTAAACTTGTGCGTGCAGTTCCTGTGCACCCAGAGCAATCCCAATATATCTCCAGCTCCAAAAGAGCCCTGTCCGAAAACCCCGCGTTTTCCAGCTTTAGGATAGCGATGGAATACGCCGGAAAGAACGTAATACACTGGAAAACGCCGAGCCGGATGACAGTAACGCGGGGACCGCATTTTCCAGCGTTAGGAAAGCGATGGAATACGCCGGAAAGAACGGAAAGCACTGGAAAACGCCGCGCTGGGAGACGTCAACGCGGTGAGGTTTCTTGAAAGCATCGAATAATATGGGGACGTTGCCTTTGGAGACTGGAATTCAGATAGGGCAAACGGGTTACGCGGTCTACTGGTGGTAATCCAGCGACACGATCGACGCAGTTGGCGTTTGCGGCCCGAGCAGTGCCACAAAATCCCACTTTTTAGCATGTGCTTCGCGGAAACAATGCTCCGAACGAGCGACGATCATGTCGTTCAATTGCATTGCAAGCGTCTGTCATAATGAAAGTCTGTTGTATTGCTGCCATTATTATTGCGGTCGTGTTTGAAAAAATCTTCGCTACAAATTTGCAGTTCAGAACGCAACTTATCGCAGATCACGGTAATGTTGGAACATCGAAGCGTAGCCCGCTAACCAAACTAATGGATAAATAAAGCCCTTCACAAATTCCTGGGGTTGTTTGAGTGAATTGCAATTGAATATATTGTACCGTGGACAACCTTTGATGAAAGAATGAGGCAATAAGGGTAGCCCGTTGGCAAAACGGACGCATAAAGGGCAAGCAAGACTTGCTTTTTGAGGACGTAGTGTAATTATTGCAGTTCACATTGTGACATGTATTTTTTGGCCTTCGAGAGCCTCATTGTCTCAATCTGCGTGCTGTTGTATTATTTTGTTTAGCAAGCAATCTGTTTATTTTAACGGGAACCGTGTGTCCAATCAAGCTTAATGAAAACAACATTTTAAATCCAGCTAACCAGTGGCCGCTACCGGTGTTAAAAGAAAAAGAAATGGTCCCAGTGAACCCATAACAATACCAAGATGTGTTAAAAAAGAATAAATGTAGAAACAACGAAAACGCCCGCCTTCGCTCGAGCAGGGCCGCTCGGAAGAAAGTCCGGGTATGCACCGTCACTAACGAAAACCTGTCGCGCGACACCACTCGCGGGGCGGGGGAGCCCACAATACGGAGAATCGAGAGGGGTGAGGAGGGGTCGCGGTGCGGAAAAAGCTCTCGTGATCGGCCGGGGAGCACTTCGTTCTTCCCTGATTTTCACCTTCGGTCAAAATTCGTAGGTGGCTGCGTGGCTGAGTGGCCCGTGCACATTTCACATCGGCGCTGTGCCTACTTGAAGTTGCGCGTAACTATTTTGTAAAAACGTGCATCTTATGTCTCCCGGAAGTGTGAGCAGCAACATGTGAAGCTGGGAAAGCTGTGGTAGAAGCAAGAACAGTGGTCCGGATTCCAAGCATCTCGAAGTGACGACTCCTCTAGCTTCGACAAACCGTGGTGCTTGGGATTATTGTCACTTTGATGCGAGTGTATACGACGACTCTCGGAGGGAGCGTGATTTGGAATACGTGCGATGTGCTTCGACAATCCACTGAAATTACAAAGGCCCATGCATGACTTCGGCAGGTATCGTGCGCGTGTACTCTTCGCTATAGTGCTGCCCCACGGAGACGTGCCCATTTCGTCACAGGATACCCTTCAAGGCCTCGCTATAGGAATGCATTGTAGACAGATCAAGGTTCACCAAGGCAAGGAATCCAGCTAAGAATTGACTTTCTATTTTAATTACCACGTTTTGCTGTTAAAGTAAAAGAGGTTCAAGAAATATGTCTTTACTTGTGTTTCAATGGCACTAAAAATATAAGGAACGAATTTTTGAACGGTTACGGTCGATGCACGTTTACTTTTTTTATCCAGGAGAATAAATTTGCTTTTACGAACAGATTGAGCGCTACTGACGGAACGCGAGGATGAAACAATGCATTCAGCAGGGCGAAATCAGCTGAAAAGTGCCCAAATGAGTGTAGGTAAATTTTGTAGCGCTAGTTAGATTTCCCCGAAGGAAGGAATTCTGTATTCCTTGGTAACACCCATGCGGGTTTGTAATTACATAGCTATTAAAGGAAAAAGGCCTAGCGCGAGGAACGGCTACGCTATATGCTGGGGACGGCGTGGTCTCCGGCGTGTTCCTGCGTCACGTTCCAGCGCGCGCCGTATCCACGCGGTTTCCGCGTCCAGTGTGTTCCAGCGTCCAGGGTCCGGCGCGCTCCAGCTTTTCCGCGTCCGGCGTATTTAAGCGTTAGGTAGTCTCATAATCAGGCATTCGCTGGAAGCGGAGCTCCAGCGCCGCTGGGTTTTCCGATAGGGAGACGCCGCCGACGACACCATGTAACACGTTGAGTGTGGAATTCGCTAGTCCAGTCGACACTTTCACACTGTCACACTTTCACGGTTGTCGACACTTTCACCAAATGGTTAGAGGTGTGACCAGTGAACAGCCTTATGTCTTCTCTGCTCACCATGTCCAGCATACCACGGAAATTAGTGTCAGGCAACGGGATTGTGTTTGTGTCTTCTCATACACAAGATTTTTACCAAAGAAATGGCATTTGGAGGGCAACGTCAGCACCATCCACCCTGCTACGAATGGGCAAGAAGAACATTATTTAGGAGGGATTGCTTGAATGATTGTATGGTTTAACCCGACGACGCAACGCAGGCGATGAGGTGCGCCGTAGTGAAGGGCTTCGGATTACTTTTTACCACATGATGGTCTTTAACGTGCCCCGAAATGTCGTACACACGGGCGGTTCTGCTTTTCCCCTTCATCAGAAAAGCGGCCGCCACGGCCGGGAATCTAAACCGCGATCTCGTGCTCAGCAGCAGAAAGTCTTAGCCACTGGGCCACTGCGGCGGGTATTTAGGAGGAACTGAAGAAAGCGCTTGCAAGACTACCGTCCGCTCCGCTCAGCGTTCTCTTGTCGCATTTTATGTTTACCAGCATACCAATGTGTATCATTCGATAGGTCTAGTACCTGCGAAGGCTATGTTTGTACGTAAACTGCCGAGACAGTTGCGCGTAATCAACACATCTGCAGGCCAAAAGATGACACAAGCGGATATACCCCAAAACCGTCAACTCGTTGAAAAAGAAGCAGTATAGGTGGAGCAGTTCATTAAGGGGCCCAACTCGCCAGAAGGCTCCCTCTTTAAGAGCATGGGTCACCGATACTAAGTTGTAAAGCTTGCATATAGAATGGCGAAACACCATATATGCAAGCTTGAGAAACGTAATGGCGAAGTGACGCTTGACAGTCAAGCCTCAGCAACACTCACATAGGCAATGGACATTAATTTAAAGGAAAGCACACCAACAAAGCTATCATCACGTCCACCGGAACCGAGCACGCCAAAATGCCCAGGGTGGGTCAGATAGCAGCCTATAGGTTACAAAGCACCCTTTTCAGGAGGGAAAAGTTTTGTGGCAGATGTTCCGTTATGCTACTGGTATAGGGGTGCCGCCGCGTGCTAGGAGTTCGGCAATATACACGCCTATGTTCCCTAGTGCTACAATGGGTGGAGCCACGCCCTTTGCTAGACCCCCTTCCGCTAGATAGTCATGGGACTATTTTCACCGCCAAGAAGATCTGCACAAACTCTATATTGTGTACCTGAAGTAATGTATACTACAGCAAAAAAATCATTCACACTACTCAAGATAGTACTATAGCACCATCATGAGAAATCTTGACTTCTGCAGTAGTTTCTGAAGAAGTACAAGTATTTTCTTGTGGGCCTTTATATTCAGGAAAAAATCAGTTATTTTAAACTGTCCGCACAACTACTCAATGAAAGCAGGTGTGGCATGCTTTCAATTGCAGCGTGGATTGATTCATTAAAAAATTTGCTGCCATTGTAGGACCTAACAAAGCCCCAGGCTCGATGCTTTGTAGTTTCTAACCTGGCCTGTTTTTAAAAATAAGGGTTTTAGGCCCTCTTACTCGATTGTTTGAAAACGCTTGGCCTCTTAAATCCCGAAAATACAAATTTAAATATTTTAATTAGTGTCCTAAGAGAATAATGAAGTGTTTTATAGCACCGGTAAAAAGAAAAATCAACGGATCTTACACATTGCCACAAAAGCAACTTTTGTTCTACCAATAATCAAGTGTTTTTGCCCGAACATGTAATACATGTCTCCGAAATTCTTCAAATGTCAATTTCAAGCCACCGCAAAAAGTGCGCAGGCACTTCACCATGCTGAGGGCACGCAGAATTCCTTAGCAATCTCAGCTCATCTTCGCGTTCGGTTCAACGTTTCTGCCTGCATGGCTGTTGCTACATAACCTTGACCCCCATTTGCGTCACAAGTGTATTTCGAAAATGTCACATTAGACTGCGTCTTTGGCTCAATTACGATCGAGTCGAAAAAAAGATTGGGCCCAGACGCCCCGCGCATCATTAAAAAAATATATTTTATGGTTCATGAACTTCTGCTGGATGGTCGAGCTATGTATAACCGAAACAAAGTGATGAGAATAGCACGAGTTACACTGGGCCGAGAACTGAGCAAGCAAGTACTTCAATAAACCAAAAAACAGCACTAACTCAAAACGCACAAAAGGGAACCGCTGGAAAATGGTTCTGACACAGACTTGGTTTGACTCAATGTGCAACAACGAACAAACAGCACATTTGCACCGCGTCTTAATGTATCGGACTCGGTTTGTCTCCCTCTTTTTGTTCTTTCAAATGAAGATTAAAAGGCAGTTCACTCATTAATCAAGTACCTGTTTTAACTCTCCTAAATATTACAATAGTCCCAAAAAGTGAAAAATGCAGAGAGTTTATCGCAACTTGCGACCACTCTGTAGTAATCTGAAAGCAATCCTGAGAATCTCAATTAAAATAAGAGAGCAGCTACAGGGAGAAGCGACTGCGATGCAAAAGTCAAAGCACGATTCTTAAGAAATAGACGGTTAAAAGTGAAGCTTTCTCCCTTGACCCCTGAGCGCAAGTCAAATCCAAAATCCAAACTGCTTCAGTCGTGTCGGTTGGCGCAATAGGGTAGACGTCGGATTTATAACGCGAGAGGCCTACCAGAGGAGGTACCTTGCGCGCTTAATGAACATTGAATGGGTGGCACTATCCCTTCAACCTTCAAACACGATGTCGCGGAGACTAATCGGCACTCGATGTCTTTGTGGTTATCTGAAATTTACTCCAGTCTTGCTAATGCCCACCCTCCGCAAGTTCATTTAACCGATAGCCAGGACAGGACTAAGCCACAACTTGGGCAAATCCAGCTTATCCTGAAAGAATTTTTAACAAAGCTTTTGCTCCTACGACGCTATTTATCTTATCAAAACGTTGGACAGGGAAGCTGGCCCCACAAGACTAACATTGTTTTGCTTTGACTTGCACATTGCCTACGCTGCTACGGACGCGCATTCTTCGTAGGAGTAATAATGAGAAACAATGCCTGCGCATAGCAGTGCTACAGTGAACTATAATAATTTACTAATGGCACAAGAAAAAGAACTTTCAATGGGAGGCATAGAAGCTAGCAACCCGTAAATCCGCCACGGGCGCTACTGTATTATACTGGAGAATAAATAGTGTAGTGAATGCTGCTACCGCCTGCCACTCGTTCTCGTTTGAGTATGAATGCTGATGTTTGCCATTTGTTTTCTTTTTTAGATACCCGACCATGCATAAACGTAACTCGTCTGCGCTAAACTTCGTTTGATTGAACTCTTGTTATGAATAATTAAAGAAAAAACCTTCGCCATAGCCCGTCGTATTCATAGGTCTTGCTTTCAGCGAAACGGTGAAGTGGAGAGGAAGGAGAAGAAGCAAAAAAACTCTCACCTCCCCTCGTGGGAACATTTGCGTACATGCGACGCATAGGCGGAGCGGCGAAAGGACCGCGTTTTATAGAGCGCATAACGTTGAGGGGACTGCAAGCCGGTCCCAGTCGATGACGATGTTGGCGTACTCGTAAAGCCGCGTGGACCCTCGGTGTTTGAGCCAAGCGTGGATATTGCTTCGCCGGAGAACTGCACACCGGTTATATGCGCAGCGCTCCCGAAGAAGAGGAAACCGCGGGAGAGAGAGTACTGCACATGCGCCGGCCCCAGCGCGTCTGCCGCGGCTATGACGCAACACAACCCATACAATCCACTTTAATTCATTCCAATCCAAATTCAATCCAATCCAAGCCAAGCCAAGCCAAGCAAAGCCAGTCCAATTTAATCCAATCCAATCCAAGCCAATCCAATCCAATCCAATGCCCCTCGCGAGAGAGTGTTCGCTATCGGAGAGGAGAGAAGGTCAGCGGCGGAGAGCGCAGCTGGCGCGGCGAGGAGAATGGGGGAGGGGGGGAAAACGCCGACGACAACGACGCCGGAGGGACAAGGCGAGTGAATGAGATGCTCTGCATCTAAAATATGTAAGATGGTTCTACGCTCTCCTGAACCCCCACTTCTTCTCTTGCCCTGACCAATACCGCATACATAAAACGGTTCAGTGGAATATTTCAGTGAATTGTACCCGAGAAGCATTTGGACTTGCTTTTGATTCTCAGAGCTGCGATCGGGAGAACATGCCCTGAAGACCTCGTCCGACAAGATCACATTCAGGATTGCCTACATTTGCCGGGATATTTCTGATCTGCCTCCGTCCTCGTATTAAAAAAAGAAAGTGGACGAGAGAGAACGCCAAATCGCCCACGCATTTCATCGGCAATATTGTTTGAGCATAGAAACAGGTTCGGACTACTGAGCTCTTCGCATTTCGCAATGCAGGCACGCTCTTGTATTTATTATTTTTTGAAACGGACGCATCAACACAAAGTGCGATGGGCGCTGCCGTAGGGAAGAAACATGTTGCAGGGGTCGCTCTATTTCCCGAACATTTAACAGGAAAAATGCTTAGGCTTTAGCTTTTTCCGTGGGCGTTCGCAAAAAAAAACATTTTACATTTCTTGAGTTTTGATCAAAAAAGCCGAGAAAAACTCTACAGCTAAAATTGCGTCCAATACATTCCTTAAAGTACCTCCAATCTATCGTGAAACCTTCGCACACCCATATCGCAAAACCAAGCACAAACCCATTCCACGATTTCTCTCGCACTAAGTAAACACATCTACGAACTACCTCAGTGATATAACTATTGTAATTTCTCATGACCGATGCCTGTATTGTATTATCAAAAACCCTTCTTTTTTGTGATTAGCAAGTAACCTTTTCACACAATGGGAGCCTGGTACTCCGCACGCCCAGTGTTTCCAGAGAGGTTATCATAGCTTTTCGGTATGAACAACCTCTATGGGCTGAAGTATAAGACAACCTTCGGCTATTTGGCATGTTACGCCCAATTTTTTGTCGGTCTATGGGGAAACACATCAGTTGCTTCCCATACAACCTTCGGTCCTACTAAGGCAGATTTCACTCTAAAAGCTCTTCCAGCACCAAAGGTATGGCACAACCTTTGCCGAGTCCAGTAGGCGAAGCCAAGCTTTACCTGTCTACGACGTCATTGCGGGCGCCGCTGCCGCTTGGCCTTTTACTACACTCTACGGAACGTTCGTGGATTGATCTCTTACGCTTTCGTCCTCTCGCCGGTTCACGTGTGTTCGCGCTTGAAGTGGGAAGCATACAACCGCTCATGCTGCACACACCGGCTTTGCGAAGCCAGTTTACGGGCTTTCTTGCTATTGCTAATGTGGTCCACTTTGGGAGCGATGTGGGAACCTACGGACACGATCCGGGCGTTGCAGGCATGGAGAACGTGCAGGGGAAAGTTCGGACATCCACGGGAGCTGCAACAGCTGGTTCTCCTACGAAGAGACAGTGGCCGGCCGCTCTGTGGCTTCTCCATGCTTGCAGCACTAGTGTAAGCTGCGGCAATACTTGTGGTTTCCTGGAGGGTGGATGGAATACTTGCACGCCTATCGTAATACATCTCATTAATTATTATTTACTTCAAAATGATGATTGCTGGTGGCAGCCACTTTGCATAGTAATAATGGCGGGTCATCTCAACAAAAAAGCCCTATTATGCTGTTCGTTTAGTACTCTTCGCTTAATACTAGCGCTGCTCTCAGGCAAAGCACCAAATACTTATTTTTTGTGTTACAGGTAGTAGCTGACCAAGCCAATATTCCACACTCTGCTTTCCGTACACGAGCATTCGAATCTATTTCGTCACCTCTACCCCACGCAGCTCTACGTGTTGTTATAGCTG